>NC_056697.1:5299166-6727500 GCF_018350215.1 Panthera leo
AATGAAGGCAGAAGGGAGTAGTATTTCATGATGGAGTGCTTCAACCTACACTAGTTGGAGTTATGTACAGTGTTGCAGGGACAAAGAAAGGCCACAGATATTTGTAGTGGCGATTGCTAGAAGTAAATGCAAAAAGTAGGATCGTGTATCTGAGAGTGAAACCAGGAAGTATAAAAATAGTACAGAGGTGGAATTGGTGAGCACCGTAGGTAGATTTGCTTCAAAGAACAAGAAAACTTGAAAAGGACAGGATGAATCAGTCAGGTCTGTGTAACCACAGTGTTGGAGAAGGTGAGAAAAAGGAAACCGATAGAAAGGAGGATTTTCCTGGCCCCTCTGGGCACGTGTTGTGGGAATAATGAAGATTTTCAGTGAAGATGCTTTTGAATAGAGTAGAATGGAGAAAGCCCCAGACAAACAAGGCTAAAGTCGCTTCATCAGAGAAGCACTTTGCCTTTCTCGGGTAGCAGATGGACCAGCTTTAACAAGTTCTGCAGAACCCCCTCAGCCCTTTTCTGTAATTGTTTTTAGCAGTTCTCTTAAGAGTGCAATAATTTCACAGACAAGCAATTTGAACTAAAGAGAAAGAACTTTTATTTTTCTATTCCTTCCTCTCTGGCTGCCTCTTTTTAAGAAATGGGTATTTAATAGATGCTCGGTGAATAACTCAAGGGGAAAGGCTCACTTAACCTTCCCAGGGCCTCATAACTGTTAAGTATTTTCATTTTGTTTTGATATCCATCATGGCGACTTAGGAGTTTGTCACATCAATTTAAGATTTAGTTCAGAAGGTGATATATTTATATATTCAGACATATATATAGTATACATACAACTGCACATATGTAATCAGACATGCAGAGTTCATGTATGTATTTCAGGTATTTATAGCCCACATACATGCATATTATATGTATAATATATATCCACACATACGTATGTGTACGTGTATATTTAATTTTATAATGCATATATATGCATATAATATATATGCATATTATACACACACACACACACACACACACACACACACACATACATGTAATTGTAGATAAACACAAACCACACAAAGGGTCTAGGGATGTGCATTCCGGGAACATAAAGAGAAAAGAGTACTGGCTTGTTAAATGTCAGTACTGAGGGGCGCCTGGGTGGCTCAGTTGGTTAAGCGCCCGACTTCAGCTCAGGTCACGATCTCGCGGTCCGTGAGTTCGAGCCCCGCGTCGGGCTCTGGGCTGATGGCTCAGAGCCTGGAGCCTGCTTCAGATTCTGTGTCTCCCTCTCTCTCTGCCCCTCCCCCATTCATGCTCTGTCTCTCTCTGTCTCAAAAATAAATGAACGTTAAAAAAAAATTAAAAAAAAAAATCAGTACTGAAAAGAGGGAAACACAACTTAATATGGAATGTAAGTATGTGAATTTTTTAACCAGAAGCCAAATATTCTCTGCCACTATCCCTCTAACAGCATGCATCCAAAAAAATAAAATAGTGAAAATAGAGTTCTACGTGTGTGGAACATTGGATGAAGAGTCTTTGGTGCCCAGTGAGACTGCATTTTTATTCTTGTATGCCATGTTCATTGTAACAACTTGCTCATTTTTTTCCTGTCGTCCTGTGCCTCGTTTTTTCTCTTTTCTTTCTGACCAAGCACTGGTGAGACAACGGCTAACAGGATGGAGGGTTTTGATGAAAGTTCAACAAAATAAAATGGGTGATGGGAATATATTTTAATTCCCTAGAAAGGATCAGTAAACTCTGGAAAATTGTTAGTTTCACCTATAAAAGAAAGCCCTAATATTGGAGTTGTCTTCCTCCTGGACTTGGCCTCAGTTCTGAGCGCAGTGAATCGGGTGCATGAAAATGTACCAGAGAACAGCTGTGGGCTCATGGGGAGTGCCTAATCAGTTCAGACTGTGGGCCTGTAAGACAGCACTCCTGTGACTGGATTTAAGGCAATAAAATAGTTCAGTTAGCTGTCTGCGTGTGAGTCCATCCTAGTAAAACCTGAGCCGTGGATTGTGCGCACACAAAGTCACTTCTTCAGTCAGGAAAGGGGGTCTGCTGTGCCAGAAGGCGGTCGGATCGGGCAGATCATTTACAGTCCTTGAGTGAGGCTGGGTGACAGGATAGAATCCCTGGGGCTCTTGCCAGGGGCTTCAAGAGAGTGAAAGCTAGTGAATGTGTCTACAGCACCTCAGTGCGTCAAACATACACAATTGGACCATGACTTTAAGGTGAAAGTGACCTAAGATGTTGATAACTCATGTAGCATTATCTTAAATATAGGACGGTAGTGTTTCAGGCAGAGTGTAACGCTTGCCCAAGATCATGTTGCTAGTTAATGAAAAAACAAGGCCTAGAAATACTTGTTTCCAGATTCCAGTGAGTATCCTACATACCACACTGCCCTTCGTTTTTCTTTTTCTTTTTACGATTTTAAAATTGTTGCTTTAAAAGAACTAAAGGAACAGTCATCTGGTCTTTAATTTCCTCCATTGCTTTTAAGCATTCAATCCATATGAAGTATATATGGAAAAAAGGAGAGTATTATTTTGCGCACACGAACGCTCACCGTGGGTGTCCGCATCCCGCGTTACCATAACAAATGCTATGACTCATCCAGCTCAGCATCACCTAATGATCCCTTCAGACGTCTGGCCTGGCTCCTTAGAGTAAGGAGTTGAGATCAGCTGAAAACGTACATCTCCGGTATTTGACAGTTGCCCCTCTTGTCCCCGTTTGCACAAAGAAATTAACTCTTTGCAGATACGCCGTTTTTTTCCTACGCTTCGTGGCCACGTGCTTCCACATCACACACAGCGCTCTTCGTGTTTGCGGCCTGACTTCATGGCGTCGTCTGAAAGTGCTGTCAGCTTCTAGCCGTCACTCACACCTGTGTTTCAGACCGCAGGATCGTCTGGACGTGTTTCACCAACCAGCGGTCTCTTCCACGTTGGGCCCTTAAGTCGCTCATGAGAAGGCACAGCAGCCTGGGAGTTTTTGGTGGGAGGTACGGCAGGCTGACCCACACGTGGCCCCCAGAACTCCTGCCCCAGGCTGTTAACTCTTCATTATGATATCACGTGAGATACATGGCCCAAGGAATTTTGCAGAGGAAATTCACATTGCTCGTCGCGTGGCCTTCAGCTGGGGGGTTATCGGCCTGGGACAACCCACCTAATCACAGCAGCCACATGAAGAGGTGCCCGTAGCCAAGAAGACAAGCGAAAGTGACATGTAGTGAGGTTTTGGCTGCAGGGGGAGCACTGTGACATGAAGACACATTGAGGACCTGGAAGCTGAGAGGGACCCCAGCCGACAGCCAGGAAGAAGATGGGGCCCGCGTCCCACCTCACGGGGGGCGGTGTTCTGCCCAGGACCTGCATGAGCTCGGAAGCAAGTCTCTGCAGGGTTTTTAGTGGGCGCCCGGTCCTCCCAGCACCTCAGTTTTGGCCTTGGGAGGCCTTGAGCAGGAGACGCTGGCTAAGTTGTGGTCCTGTGCCCCGCAGCAGAAGAAAATGAATCTTCTTCCAGGGACACACGAGACCTTGGCCATCTTAAAGAGGAAGAAGAGAGAAGGAGAGAGACTAAGTCTGAATATACCAGAGTGTCGTGTGTGCAATGGGAAAGGCCTCTCTTTCCGATGGCGGCTCTGTCAGGACGAACCCCATGGCACGGGGTCCAGAGGGATCATCTCCAGGAACGGGATTGAGCAAGGCATAAGGTGCCTGTGAGCCTTGCTGTATCCGTAAGCTCTGGGAGGAAAACCGTGTCTGCACATGAAGCCACGTCATCAGGGAAGAGCTAAGCTCGTGTCAGGGAGAGAAAGTGAAGAGCGTGTTCGGAGGAGATCTGAGCAGGTAGAGAAGTTCCCTGAGGACACAGCCTTAGTGCAAAAGCACCATGGAGGATTGTAGAAAGGAAGAGAGGGAGATGGAGGCAGATTACTGGAGTGTTAGAGCATGGAAGAATGAGGAAGGAGCATAGGAAGGGGTAACCTTCCTATGGGTTACCAGTGGGGGTCCCCGGGTCATGCCTGATGACATGTGTCCTGATGGCCCCTTAGGACACAATGAGGGAAGGGGGCGTGAGTGACAGCTTATACCCTGCAGCATTTGCCAGTCACAAGCCAGCTGACAGGCACAGGGGACATTCCCTAGGCATTCATGAGTTCAGAGCCCCTGCACATCAACACCATGAAGTCAGACATGGGGTCTGTCCGTTCAACGCAATGACCCAAGGTCAGGGAACAGTGCTGGCATATAACGGGCGCCTGTCTGTGTTTGTTGAATGAGCTATGAGAAGTCTTTGTTTTTCCTGTGTCCAGCGTTGTACCACCTGGCAGGAAAGGAGTGGACACCCTGCCCCTTCTCTCAGGCATGTCAGATACAAATGAAGCCGAAGGATCAAGAAAGTCTCATTCCCCTTGACCCTGGTGCTCCTGTAGGAGAAGGTCTCCACCCCCTGACCCTGATGCTTGTGTAAGAGAAGTTCTCTACCCCCTGACCCTGATGCTTGTGTAACAGAAGTTCTCTACCCCCTGACCCTGGTGCTCCCGTAGGAGAAATATTTGGATTTGTGTTGATATTTTTGTTTCTCTACACAGAGAAAGTGTTGAACGGTGAGAACTTTTGGTTTCTATGCCCCCAACGCCCACCCCACAGAAGACTCCCGAGTCCTCCCACAGATTCACTGTGGGAGCAGTTGGCAGCCTTTTTGTGGTTGTTCCACCAGGATCCTTCTTCAGTTCTCTGCTGCTACTACACTCTCTATCTAAACCACTGACATATTTTGTAGACTGCCTTCCAATGACACCTGGAATCCAGTCACTTGTCACCACTTCTCCTACTGCCCTAAACCAGGTCACCAATCAGGCATCAGAACTCACCTTGAGGGTTATGAGGGCTCTCTGGTCTACCTGCGTCTACCCTCGTCTTCCTGTGCAGCCACAGTTATTGTACTGAAGTATAAGTCATGATACTTTCATGTTCAAGTGTGTGCCCTTGCACATTAAAGAATCCATCCTACAGCCCTGTGTGGGTTTCCTCACTCAGCTGTCTCCCTCCCCTGGCAGGCATTCCTGCTGTCTCCCCTCCCTGGAACGTTCTCCCTCCAGATACCTCCTTTACCCTGACTGTCAGAGGTAGTGCTGTTGTCTTTCTGCCGGAGTTAAATTTACAGTCACATCCCCACTTGCCTCTCCATAACCTGGCGTATTTTTCTTCCCAGCTCTCCTTATCACCTGCCCTACTATATTTCTCTCTGTCGGGTCATTTTCGTTAGACTGTGCACTCCATGAGAGCAGGGCGTTTTCTGTCTTGTTCCTTGTTGTATTCCCAGCATCTCACACCATGCCTGTTACTTAGAAGGTATTTAATCAAGGCTAAATAAAATGCATGAATGGCTTTATTCTTTCCATGAGGAATAGTCATTAGAGACGTGGATCAAAAGAGAGTCTTTCAGGTGACAATACATATGTATACGTATATGTGTTTCAAGTTGTACAGGATACAGTGAGACCATGAAGGGAAAATGCCCTCTCAAGCTCAAGCAGCTACAAGACAGCATGGTCAGGACTAGAATGGTCTTTGGACTGTCCAAAAAGAAACCTACCTCCAAGATGTAGAAGAAACCCATCCGGTGACAAATGAAGAGTAGAATCCTTTATTCATTGCATATTTACCAGTCACGGTGCTGAACCCTTATGCATTATCTCTTAAATGTATTTATTTAGGAGAACGTAAATAGAAGGGAAGAGACTACGAATTTGTATTATGTTTTGTTTTGTTTCAATTTCGGGGGGGGGGGGGGAGATAATAGGAGGAGGTGCAGAGAGAGACAGGGACACAGAGAATCCCCAGCAGGCTCCGTGCTATCAGCACAGAGCCCACTGTGGGCCTCGAACTCACAAACCTGGAGATCATGACCTGACCTGAAATCAAGAGTCAGACGATTAACCAGCTGAGCCACCTAGGCGCCCCTGTATTGCTTTTTTATGACTGGTGAAATGTCTTTGCTTTTAACAGTGATCCTAAGGTTTGTTCATAGCCAAATTGGAATGGGCAAGAGTATATTAGTTTTTTCACAATGTAGCAGGGACGGAATAGCATAAGTAAATGTTACAAATAAAAAATCCAAACAATAGCATGCATTAGGGGGAAAGATTTATTTATGATTGCAAAAAAAGGAGAAAATATTGTGTATACCATGACCAAATTACCACATCAGCCCAAATGATCTTTCATGAGGAAAGTTTTAAGTGTAGGTGAAGCAAAGAAAGATAATGTAAAAGTTAACCATGAAAGGGTGTAGGGAGATTAACCCAGTACCATTTCAGTCAAGTCAGCCTCACTTATTGTCACACTGGGTGGCGTATTTGCATTTGCTCATCCGCTGTGGGTGGGTGATTTATGGGGATAAGTCATACTTAGTATCTCTTGCCAGGACGTTGCCTCAGATTAAAACATAAACACTCCCTAACTCCTGTCCTGTGGCTTTTGGATGTATCCTTAGCTTCATCTTCCTTGGTTGTGAGCAAATAGAATCCTCACACATTATATTGAAACAGGGTTGCAACAATGTGTCATTTTCAGTGTCTTTCCCTCTGTGGAACTGTCCAACAGGCCAGCTACTCGCCGTCTGCTGGTGCTTGGCCAGATCACAACCTCCCTGTGCTACAAACTAAAAAGAGATCAAACCTCCCATCACTGCTCCCTGTGAGTGACTCATCTCGGTTTGAAACCTGCGTCTCCTTCATCCCTTGCCCTGAGCTCCGTGCGACCTAGGTGGCCACCTGGCTGCCCAGTGTCTCTCTACTTTCTCTTTTTCGAGTTTGAATTGGTTATCTCCCCATTTGCTTCTTCTCAAAAGCGCAGGGTTGTCTCAGCCCTCCTGTCTCTGACTCCATACACCTTTCAGCAGCAAAGACCGCCTATTATATCTCTTCGACACTTTATCCTATCTGTTCCTCTTTTCAATGTCCCTGCTCACGGTCCGGGCTTGTCTCCGGACCTGTCACACTGACTTTGACTTTCTGGCTATGGTCTCTGCTTACAGTCTTTCCCCATGCTCATCCCTCCTAAGTAAAGCCCAGAGACTTACCTTGGCCGAGCTAAGCCCTGACTGCACTCTGTCCTCTGGTGTATGTTTGCATCACGGGTGGCTACACTTGAAAAGTGTGTGCGTCCTGTATTAGTCACCCTTGTCACCTACCTAGTACTTAACAAAATGCCTTGTTCATAGTAGCTGCTCAATAAAACATTTATTTTCTCCTGATTCAGTAACTAAAGTTTGTTCCCCATAAACTACAATATATCCCTCTCGGCTTCTCCTTAATGAAATATCCTGTCTGCCGTTACCACAGCTTTAACTAGTGAGCAGCTTATTTATTTTTAAAAAATGTTTATTTTTGAGAGAAAGAGCTACCTGGGGAGGGTCAGTGAGAGAGGGGGACAGAGGATCTGAAGTGGGCTCCACACTGTCAGCGGAGAGCCGAATGCGGGGCTCAAACTCAGAAAGCCTGAGATCATAACCTGAGTCAAAGTCGGATGCGTAACTGACTGAGCCACCCAGGCGCCCCTAACTAGTGACCAGTTTAATTGGAGAGTACCTACTCTAGAAAACCAATTTGTTCTTTAAAAAAAATTTTTTTTAATGTTTATTTATTTTTGAGAGAGCATGAGTGGGGTGGGGGGGTGGACAGAGAGCGACAGAGACAAAAAATCCCAGGTAGGCTTCAGGCTGCAAGCTGTCAGCACAGAGCCCAATGTGGGGCTTGAACTCATGAACTGTGAGATCATAACATGAGCCAAAGTCAGATGCTTAGCCCACTGAGCTACCCAGGTGCCCTGAAAACCAATTTATTCTAAGCTCCACATGTGATGATGAATTCATATATTCTGTCTTAGGCGGGTTAGTTCCACTTTAGTTTGGTTCCTTACCGAATAAATTTAGTAAGTTACCCATGAAAATGTCAGACACTGAGACTCAGTGATGATGAGGAATTCAGGGTCTGGGGTACTTTCAGGAACTCCTAGACTGTATCGCAGAGGTGGGTCCCTGGGTCAGGAAAGCCATGAGGGAACAGATAATTTTCCACATTTGCTCACTGGTCTGAACCAGGTGTCTCCTAGGGGAGGCATATCTAAAACCACCATAGGTCTGACACAACACGCCCTTGTTGTTGATTAACCACCCGCTAATAGTAAACAGTTGTCTTTGAGCTGTTCCGTTTTGGGGTGTTAGTACAGCTCATTCTGTCTTACCAGTGGGGGACCTGATGTCACCCTTGACATCTCCTCTAGAGATATAAACTACGTCCTACCTTATCCAACTTCTAGTTAGAGCGTAACTCTGACAGGATGTATCTTCTAGATGTAAGCTCTGTAGAAGCTGAGAAAAGAAGGGTTAACGAAGGATGAATTCAGTTTCCGAATGAGAGAACAGTCATGCAATGAGTTATGACCCGTTAAGAGATAAAGTAACTTGGGGACATGAGTTCCTTCTCTCTTATCTCCCGTCTCCTGAGTCTTCCTGCAAAGTGTGTTTGTATAAGGTGGTGAATAAATCATTGGATCAAACTTTGTAGAAGATTGCTATTGTATGAAAATAATCCCAGTTACATTTGCATGTATAAAACAGGATATAAGGATTCCGTCCACCTTTATGAGTACCATTATAAAAATTCACTGATCCAACAGCATAGAATTAGTCACTCTCTACTGTGTCTAAGAAACTAAACTACAGAGATTGAAGGTAATGGATAGGTCAGCTACACTGAAAGTCTAGGTCCACAGATGTAATTATAAAGACTCCATTGCTGGATTTGAGAACAAACAGCCTTTTAAACTGTGTAGTTTCCCAATTTGAAACTTAGGATTCTGATTTAGAAAAAATATATATTACCATATTTGCATTCACACTCTCTGTGTCTCTGTGTCCTTCATGTGTGTGTGTCTGTGTGTGTGTGTGCATATATTTTGTGTTTTGATATCTATATTACGCTTTCTAAAAATGGAAGAAAAATGTGACAAAAACCGGGACTCTTTCTTGAGTGCTGCAGCACAGTAAATCTGTTTCCCTGGCCGCATCTCTTAATACCAACTTAATCCCCTTAGCCTTCCTCGTTTCCTTCCCCTTTCACGAGCCCTGCATCCACTCTGCTCATTTTGGTATTTTTATGGATGGACTGCGTGTTAAAAAAGCATCATCAGATGACGCGGATGTTTCAGTGACTCAATAAAAGGGAGACAAACGCCAACTTAGAGAACAAGAGCAATCTGTCTCCATCCACCCCCCAGCCAGAGCTGGTGATTCAGACCACAGCTCACGTGAGGGAACGTCTGTCAGAGGGAAGCAAGACTCGTCACTCCTTTTCGCACGCACGCATTTCGCAGGAATGGACCGCACTCATCTAAGGGAAGCCACGTAGGAGATGTTTTGTTTCAAGTTCACTGCATCCAGCCGTAACCGATCCATGGAAAGTTCCTACTGGCAATAGGTCTCCTCGTCAGAGACGCCACGTATGGGTACTGGGTTGTCGATGTGAGAGATGTAATGAGAGACAGGAAGTGATGTGTGAGTGTTTGCCTGGGAGGACACCATGCTTTACACAATGTAAGTGTATGTATTTATACATGACCCCAAATTACGATCTGTTCCCTCTGGGGCTGTTTGTACAGTATCTTCCCCATGGCAAGGATTGGTCGCGCACAGGCGTTTGCCAGCCCGAAACCCTCCCACCGGGCCCCTCCCACCGCATCTGCCCACTGTCACTCTCTCCTGCTTCCCTTTCCTCCTGCTGCTCCTCCCATGTTCTTCGTGGACGCCTGTTTCTTCTCCATCCTGAACATTCATCCCCAAACACTGTGGCCACCTTCCTCATTCCGCTGGGGAGCCTCAGCTCCTGTCCTGGTTGTCGTTCGGCACCGTAGGCTGCAGAGTGCAGGCACTCGTGTGAGGTGCGGCCCCGCACGGCCACTCCCTGCTTCGGAACAGGCTGCTGGGGCGGGCGCCACAGTGACGCCCTCCCCCAAAGGTGTCGGCATCCGAACTCACGGAATCTGCGAATCCGTTACTTTACATGCTGGGGAGTTAAGCTGGGAGATGGAATCAAGGTTTCTGATCTGCTGACTACACAAGACGCACGTTATCCAGGTGGATCCAGTGACATCGCGGCCATCCTTCGAAGGAGAAGGGCGAGACAGAAGTGGGGTGAGGGTGATGGCATGTGAGAAGAACTTCCCTGCCATTGCTGCTTTGGGACATGGAGGGGCCACGAGTCCAGGGCTGCAGGCAGCCTCCAGGAGCTGGAAGACGCAGACGGATGGATTTTCCCCTAGAGCCTCCAGAAAGAATGCAGCCTTGCTGACCTCCTGAGCTTAGCCCCGTGAAAGGTGTTGTAGACTGTTAACCTCCAGTACTCTAAGATAGGAAGTTTGTGTTGGTGCTCATCCCAACAAGGGCCCTCCTCAATGCCCATCACCCACTTTCCCCTCTCCCCCACCCCCCCATCAACCCTCAGTTTGTTCTCAGGATTTAAGAGTCTCATATGGTTTGCCTCCTTCCCTCTCTATAACTCTTTCCCCCCTCTCTCTCCCCCCGGTCTTCTTTTGAGTGTCTCAGGATCCACATATGACTGAAAACATATTGTATCTGTATTTCTCTGTCTGACTTATTTCACTCAGCATAATACCTTCCAGTTCCATCCACGTTGCTACAAATGGCCAGATTTCATTCTTTCTCATTGCCACATAGTATTCCATTGTGTATATAAACCACAATTTCTTTATCCATTCATCAGTTGATGGACATTTGTGCTCTTTCCATAGTTTGGCTATTGTTGAAGGTGCTGCTCTAAACATTGGGGTACAAGTGCCCCTAAACCACAGCACTCCTTTATCCCTTGGGGAGATTCCTAGCAGTGCTGTTGCTGGGTCATAGGGTAGATCTATTTTTAATTTTTTGAGGAACCTCCACACTGTTTTCCAGAGCGGCTGCACCAGGTTGCATTCCCACCAACAGTGCAAGAGGGTTCCCGTTTCTCCACATCCTCTCCAGTATCTATAGTCTCCTGATTTGTTCATTTTGGCCACTCTGACCGGCATGAGGTGGTATCTCAGTGTGGTTTTGATTTGTATTTCCCTGATGAGGAGTGACGTTGAGCATCTTTTCATGTGTCTGTGGGCCATCTGGATGTCTTTGTTGGAAAAGTGTCTATTCATGTCTTCTGCCCATTTCTTCACTGGATTATTTGTTTTTTCGGTGTGGAGTTTGGTGAGTTCTTTATAGATTTTGGATACTAGCCCTTTATCTGATATGTCATTTGCAAGTATCTTTTCCCACTCCGTCGGTTGCCTTTTAGTTTTGTTGACTGTTTCTTTTGCTGTGCAGAAGCTTTTTATCTTGATGAGGTCCCAGTAGTTCATTTTTGCTTTTAATTCCCTTGCCTTTGGAGATGTGTCCTGAAGGGCCAGGCCCTGGACAGTGTATGACCCTCCTTTAATATAGCAGTGCTCACAGGAGCAGAGCACACAACAAGGTTTTGAAACGCATAAGGGATACAAAACTAGCCAAAATGATGAAACAGAATAATTCTCCTCAAAAGAAATTCCAAGAAGTAGCGACAGGTAATGAATTGATCAAAACTGACTTAAGCAATATAATGGAACAAGAATTTAGGATAATAGCCATAAAATTAATTGCTGGGCTTGAAGAAAGCATAGAGGACAGCAGGGAATCTATTGCTATGGAGATCAAGGGACTAAAAAATAGTCATGATGAATTAAAAAATGCTATAAGTGAGGTGCAAAATAAAATGGAGGCAGCCACAGCGTGGATTGAGGAGCCAGAGGGGAGAATAGGTGGATTAGAAGATAAAATTATGGAAGAAGAGGAAGCTGAGGAAAAGAGAGATAAAAAAAATCCAGGAGTATGAGCGGAGAATTAGAGAACTAAGTGATGCAATTAAATGGAACAATATCCATATAATAGGAATTCCAGAAGAAGAAGAGAGAGAAAGGGGCTGAGGGTGTACTTGAACAAATAATAGCTGAGAATTTCCCTGATCTGGGGAAGGAAAAAGGCATTGAAATCCAAGAGGCACAGAGAACTCCCTTCAGACATAACTTGAATTGATCTTCTGCACGACATATCATAGTGAAACTGGCAAAATACAAGGATGAAGAGAAAATTTTGAAAGCAGCTAGGGATAAACGTGCTCAAACATATAAAGGGAGACCAATAAGACTTGTGACGGATCTCTCTACTGAAACTTGGTAGGCCAGAAAGGAATGGCAGGAAATCTTCAATGTGATGAACAGAAAAACTATGCAGCCAAGAATTCTTTATCCAGCAAGTCCGTCATTCAGAATAGAAGGAGAGATAAAGGTTTTCCCAAACAAACAAAAACTGAAGGAATTCATCACCACTAAACCAGTCCTACAAGAGATCCTAAGGGGGATTCTGTGAGTGAAATGTTGCAAGGACCACAAAGTACCGTAGACCTCACTACAAGCATGAAACCTACAGACATCACAATGACTCTAAACCCCTATCTTTCAACAATAACACTGAATGTAAATGGACTAAATGCTCCAACCAACTACCTTAACCCAGGGCAATGTATTTTGGGAGGCCCCCTGCAAAATGAGGTCCTCTGGCACTAATAGGACCTGTGTCTGTCACTTCTCAAGTTGTCGCTTCTCAGGAATAGGTGCACGCTTCTTTGCTCGGCCCTGTGACGTTTGGAGCCAGACCCTTTCCACATTCCTCAGAATGACACCTTAGTCAAGGGGGGCACTTTGTATTTTAGAATCAAAAGGAATGATTGGTGATACCACACCCAGCATTATTAAGAGATTGCTCTCATACAATCCATTCCCTGTGTTACAATTCCTTTTCCACTGGGCTCTCTTACAGGTTTCCTTGAATAGTTTTTGTCGCAGTAAACCTTGTGGTCAGAACTACTGGCATACTTTTGCCCCCGAATTATAAATGGATTATAAAACAGTGCCCATGAATTTATATGTATAAACTCGAGAAAATTATTTTTTGTAACTATAAATGGTCTATATTCCAAATTTCTAAATCTGAGAACCAAGTGCTTGAAATTAAATAAACATTAGTGAAAATTGGCCCAATAAAATAACATTTTTAAAAATGAAACACTTATTACTGTGAATGGTGAGTGATACATGGTCTGACATTCATGCCATTATATTTATAGCTGTCATGATGGATAGATAGGTAGATAGATGGATAGGACCAGCATATGTGTAGTTATAACTGATATATATAGTCTGATAGACTATAATGTCATATACTTTTTGTAGGTGCTGGATGAATCTTTCATTTTTACACATAAAATTTAATTTGGAAGCAATATGTTCACACCAAAGCTGCCTTGTATATTATAGTTTTCAATATTTCCAGAACTTGTATATATTGTATTTCTAAGCATAAAACACATCAGGTTTGCAGATGCATATTTATTTGATGGCTACCAAATTAATACAAATGCAAAATAATCATCTGTCTTTTAGAATACACTCGAAACGTTTGGACTTGAGGCTTCAACACAACAAACGAAAAACGCAGGGGGGAGAGAGAGGAAACCCTTTACCTTCTCGGTGTGTGGGGAAACAGTGTCATTAGAAACAACTCAGATTGTTAATTTATTGGGAGGAGTAGCTTTTTCCTCCATCTCAAGGATTCAGAAACATCTGCTCTGGGAGAAATCCCTGCTTCCCCTATGTTGTCAGCTCTGTAAGCAGAGAAATACCCCCTTGTATTGGCTGTAGCTTCATGAAGGGTTTGTGGATGGTGTTTTTATGACCTGCACGCTATTCGTATTTAACAGGTTCTAATTAAAAGATTACGGTAGATTTTTTCCTTTACCCACCTGTTCCCTGTTCTAGAAGTTTATCTCTTTGCTTTCAGGCATCTAAGTGTTGTGCTTTCACACCTCACTGAGGGACACATAATTGTATCGAAAGGAGAACAATTCTTTATGTTTCAGGTGAAAAGTCTGTAACTCAACCCATACTTAAGAGTGGCTTTCTAGATGAGAATTCACTCAAATTGGCCAGTTTGAAAGGGCAGCTAATGTAAACATCCTAATGATTTTCACGACAAATAAGAAAAAGGGAATGAATACCCAGTCATCTTCCTAACTCGATGGTTCCTACTGTTCCCATGTCTCTAGGCCATTCAGCCTTTGTCAGCTGGACGTTTGTTTCCATTTTTGTTTCCTTAAAGAGCTCCAGTTTCCTCCACACACAAGGATCCCTTGCTGTTGGCCAGTGGGGTGTGTCCCCACAGTAGTGACCTTTAATGTAGAAAGGACTGGAAAGGCAAAACTTCTCCAAAGATGAGGGCATCTGGGTGGCTCGGTTGGTGAAGCAGCAAACTTCAGCCCAGATCATGATCTCTCCTCCTCCCCCACATGGCAGACTCTCCCTCTCACAATGAATAAATTAAAAAAACAAACAGGAATGACTGTCCTTGGCTATGAATGAAACTCCAAATGGAAAACTGCCTTCATCTGCAGTTCCCACAAACTTGGGGTTTTTCTGTGAGCATGGGGTTCCTTTGGGTGTACTAAGTGTGCACCTCTCAATGTGTGCATTTCTAATTGTTCCTCCTTTGTCGCCTGAGAGAAGACTGACCAGTATAATGAGGTTATTCCCAGTGTCTAGGCCAATCCAGGACTGAGTTTGCATGTTGCATGAATCCCCTGTCATGGGGGCACATCATCCGTTTGTCCTAATGAACTATGATAAGCCAAGATTTTCCCTTTGTGAATTTTCTGGTATGTCAAAGAAACAAACGAATAGAACCGAAGACGTCATTGTATATCCAGGCTGGTTGGATTCAGGTCTGTTTGTTGGAAGAAGGATTAGACACACGTTAACTCTTGTTATTCTCAACAAACGTTTATTTTTACTTAAAAAAAATATTTGACGTGTGAAATAAGTCATACAGAGAAGGACAGACTCTGTATGTTTTCACTCCTATGTAGATCCTGAGAAACTTAACAGAAGACCATGGGGGAGGGGAAGAAAAAAAATGGTTAGAGAGGGAGCCAAACCATAAGAGACTCTTAAAGACTGAGAATAAACTGAGGGTTGATGGGGGGGTTAGAGGAGAGGGTAGGTGATGGGCATGGAAGAGGGCACCTGCTGGGATGTGCACTGGATGTTGTATGGAAACCAATTTGACAATAAATTTCATAGTAAAAAAAAATGTTTAACGTTTATTCTTTTTTGAGAAACAGAGAGAGACAGAGCACAAGCAAGGGAGGGGCAGAGAGAGAGGGAGACACAGAATCCAAAGCAGGCTCCAGACTCTGAGCTGTCAGCGCACAGCCCGACGCGGGTCTCGAACCCACGAACCGTGAGCTCAGGACCTGAGCGGAAGTCGGATGCTCAACTGACTGAGCCACCCAAGCACCCCAATTCTCAACAAACATTTAAAAACAAGTGTACCCCTTCGTGCTGTTGGTATTCTTTGGGAACGTGATTACGGTTCATTTCAAGAAAAAGCAGTTAATGAAAGACCCTCAAGTTCCGTTTTCTGCAGACTCCACGATATTTGCAGTGAGCTAATCTTCCCAGAAGGAGACCAAGAGTTTAATGGTTCCCACAGGTAATTCGGTGTGGGGCGTGAGTGAGAGAGGGGAGTGGACGTGAAGCACAAAATGGCAAACAGTGGATTCCCAAAAAGCAAGCCGCACGTGAAGCCCAGCACGGCAGCCCGCGTCCCAGGAAGGGTGCGGTTATCAGGGTAATTGTGTCTTGGAATTCTGCCTCGGAAATGTAATTACCAGGATGTGAAAAATGATGGAATTCATTCAAATGATAAAATAGCATCTGTTAAGATCACTTTTGGCAAGGTTCCCAGCTTTTCATTACTTAAGAAAAATAATGATGTGTTAGTCATTGTGAAAAAAGAAAATTTGGAGAAAATGTTAATAATGACTGAAGGGTAATGCCGTTGTATTCATCTGAGAATATCCAGTAATGAATTTTCTTGGCCTTTAGTCCCTCTGAGGTACAATTTTACAGTTAAAAAAACCCACCTTTTTTTAAGTATAAAGTTTACTAGTAGCTAGTAAATTCCTTTTATGGTTGATTCCTTGTCATGTAGGGATACAACTCAGTGAAGGAGTAAATAAAAAGGAAAAACAACAGGCAAAATGTCTGTGTTACAGAAACCTATGCATACAGGGCAGAGTGGAATGAAAATTCAGGGGCAGACAGCAGGAGGTTCACGTTTGCAGAATGGTTGTGTCCGCATGTGGTCTGCTGTCTGCACCCACCCTGGATGTTTTAAGTTCCCAGTCTCCCCGCAAAATGCCAGAACTCTTTGAGCTTTTTCTCCTTAGGTGTTGAGGAGTGCCAGAGAACATGCAGGATACCCAGTTAAATCTGAATTTTGCATAAACAGTGTTTTTTTTTTTTTAATTTACACATGGGATATGCATCTACTGAATGATTAGCCACTGTTGATCTGACGCTTAAATTTAGTGATGTCCTGTATTTTTATTTGCCAAATCGGGTAACCCTAGAAGCATTGCATATTTCTACATGTATGAGCTTATTTATTTGGTCAATAAAAGCAAAGAAGGTGATTTGCTATCACAGCATTGCAAATGCCCAGCATGCAAGAAAACATTCCAAAGGCTTTTTTGTTTTTTGGGTTTTTTTTTTTTTTTTTTTTTTTTTTTTTTGAGGAAAAAAGGTCACGTAAGTTTGGGAAACAGCACATATTATAATTCATTCTGGAAAATTCAAAATTTACGTTAGCATATTAGAGTCTGTAAAAATTTCTAAACTTTAAAAAATGTAGGGGCGCCCGGGTGGCTCAGTCAGTTAAATGTCCCACGTGCTCAGGTCATGATCTCACTGTTCATGGGTTCGAGCCGTGTGTCTGGCTGTGTGCTGACAGCTTGGAGCTTGGAACCTGCTTCAGATTCTGTCTCTCTCTCTCTCTCTGCCCCCACCCCGCTCATACTGTGTCTCTCTGTCTCAAAAATTAACGTTAAAGAATTGTTTAAAGCCGAGAATTGCACAGTCTTATCTTCCAGAGAACCAGCTTCGTTGTCTTCATTTGGAATGGGGTGGGAGGTAATTAGTCTTTGTGTGTGTCTGTGTGTGTGTGTGTGTTTGTGTGTGTGCCCATGGCATGAGAGTGCTTGTGTATGACACGCTCTCTGAAATACAGGAAGTAGGAACGAATATGAATTCCAAGATTGTAATTTCTGTGGTTTGTTCCAACACAACACTGAAAAGTATCTAGTGTCTTTAATTTATATTTTACCATGGGTCTCCTGAAATCTTCACATTCAGTGTTGTTAAAAGGGGAGGAAATGTTCTCATGGGCATTTTGACTCATTCCCAGGACTCATAAGACCTAGTGAATATTAAACTTGTACAGAAGATTACGTACAATATCTAAGTGAGAATATCTGCTCATGAGAACATGTTGAACATTAACATGTTGACAGCAAAGTGTCAATGCTGAGAACACTCAAATCTCCCTTTCTCCTCCTCCGTCTCTCCCCACCTTCTCCCCTTCCTCCCTCTTCCCGTGGTCTAGCCTTCTTCTCTCCCCTCTCCTTCTCTCCTTCCCCCCTCCTTCTCCTCCTCCCTCCCTCTCTCCTTCTCTTCCTCCCCTACCTCTGTTTCTCCCCTTCCCTCCTCTCCTCCCTCTCCCTTCTCTCTCCAGCCCTTTGGCTGGAGGGATGCCCTGTGCCTTAGAAGCACCTTGCTACCCTCAGGATGAGTCGTCCCCTCCTGCCGAGCATCCTGACTCACTTGCTTGTTCCTTTCATTACACCATCATCCCCCGCCACAGGCGTCTTTTGCAGCTTTCTGAGTGTAGGAGTATTACTAAAAACTCTCCAGTTGGTGATGCTCAGGTGTGTTTCCAGAGAGACGAGAAGAGGCAAATAATTGGAAGTCAGTCTGGTTGGGTTTTTTCTTTCTCTAGGACTTTTTGGAAGTTTATAGTGTAGCTCTTGATAAATTTGGGAGGTTTGCACTTTTAGGGAGGCATACATGGGTAGAATATTGAATAGGGCAGTTCTGTGATATGACTTCATTCTACTCTCTCTGCCTAGAAGGAAAGAGTGGATATTTTAAAGATGTGAAGAATAATTTATGGGTTTAATGTGATGCTTGTTAAAGTCACCACGTTCCAAACTGCATCCGTGCCTTTCTCCACCTACCGTGCTTTTTCTGTTCCTGGTGTCAGCCCAGCGGGGGAACAACCCTGCCGTAGACATCTAAGACCTAAGAATCGTGATGACTTTCCCAGGGTTCTGCATAAAATGATGTATTTGGAATATGGCCTTTAGGTAAAAGGTAGGATTTTTCCCTTTTCTCTCCTGTAATATAGTATTGAAAATATAATAACCTCATATTCCTGGTAGCAATGGGGTATATCTTTTTTCTTTTTTTTTTTTTTTTGTTTGAGTAATCTCTGTGCCCAAACTCTGAGATCAAGAGTCACATGCATGCTCTACAGACTGAGTCAGCCAGGCACCCCTAAAAATTTTATTTTTAAGTTATTTCTACACCCATTGTGGGATTCTGACTTACAACTTGAAGATCGAGGGTCACATGCTCTACTGACTGAGCCAGTCAGGCGCCCTGCTTGGGTGTATTATTAAATAATCCATTTAACTATGCATAGATTGGCCAGAAATTTAAGGTCACACTTACGGTACAATTTGGGTGTATTGTTACATAACCCAGGTAGATATTAACTGAAAATTATGTTTCAGCAACATATGGGCAGTAGCCTGCAAAGAGTAATGTTTTTTAATTTCTTTACACTCAGCCTGTGGATAATGAAATTCACTATTTAATGGCCTTTTCTTTTGCCTGATGTGTGGGTGTTAAAATAGACCAAAACACAGCCTCGGGAGATACATAGAATCCAATCATTGACCACTTAGATGATTCTAAGAGTAGCAATTCCTCTAACAGAAAGAATCGGTGAAGAATCGAGAATAAAATTAAACACTACATTCGTGAGTTATCCTGGTGAAGCAACGAGAACGGGGTGTTTTCGTTTCAGAGTCAGAGATTATCAGTAACTCATGTCAAGTCTGCACGTTGTGAGGACACACACACACACACACACACACACACACACACACCAGCATGCAGTGTGTCTTCAAATGCATGAGGGGTTAAAAGGAACACATAGAGAATACCTGTTCTACGTGTGTGTGCCCCACATCTCATATGAAACCCCTGCTTGCTGAGAGGTCACCTTAACATGCTGAGCAAGATGAATAAACCGCCTGAGTTCGCGTCAGCCCGCTAAGAGTGGGTGTCCCTTACCTCGGCAAGCTGAACACCGAGATTATAGATGCATTGTAAGAACCCAGAGAACTCAGACCCATTTTGCACTGATTTGGGCATTTAATCAGGGCAATATTTAATCAGGGCAATGCCCAATAAAAAGTCGAACGTCTTCACGCATAATTCCAACGCGAGATCTGCACCTGAGCAATGGATTTAAGATGAAAGGCATAAATGCGTTTTGACCAAGTTTGCTGAATATATCGGGATTTTTGAGAACCTGAGATTTCATACTTTATAAGTTTTTATTTCACTTACAAAACTTATTCAACTTCTTGGAGACACTGTTACAATATCAAGTTCACTTGAATGATTTATATATCCATTTTATAAATGTTCAAAATGCTGTTTTGTTGAGTTTTGTCTGGAGACAGTTGACTACCAAGACATCAAACTCACGTCAGCAGTCCCCATTCAGATCCTATTTTTTTCTCCAAGGTTATCAAAGGTCTTCACGTGGCCACACCACAGCCAGGACAGGAAGACCCATCCTTGCTTGGTTCTTTCTTCGTCCTCAGCGACCCCCATCCCAACATACACCCATCAGTTACCCTCCATTGTCCCACAGCTTCTTCTCAGGATTTGTTTTCTCTGGTCTCCTTTCCCTTTTCTCATTGCCGGAGATACAGTTACAGCCTGATAACCTTGCTGGGGCGCTACTCTTGTTCTTTTCCAACCCGTGTGCAAGCAGAGACCGGCCACCACTTTCTGAAATACAGGTCAGATCGCATCATGGCATCTCTAGTTTTTTGAATCCCCATGAGCATCCTGACACCTTAGGTGCCAACCTGGCCCTTCTGCAGTGGCTGCTTGGGTTTGCAGCATTTATCTGTCTTTCCCTTCCCTGGAAACACATGCCTTTTGGGAGGAGGTGTCTCATTCACTGTTACATTGTCTGTACTTTGCACAACACTTGGCGTGGGAAATGTGCTCAGTAAATGTTGGACAAATTTGTGAATTACTAAGTGACTGTCTAACTGATAGACGTGCAACTTTGATGTTCCTGGTTGTTTGTTTATTCATATCGGCCAGTGGTTGTCAACTGGGCGTGATGTTGCCGTGTAAGAGACATTGGGCAGTGTCTGCAGACATTTTCGATACACATGGCAGTGGGCTGGTGATCATGGCATTGAGTGAGCAGAGGCCACGTGTGCTGTTGAACATCCTGTAATGCACAAGGCAGTTCCTTCTTTGGGGCAGGCTGTCAATGCTGCTGGTGTTGAGAAAGGCTGATAGACAGCGATGGTAAAATGTAGTCTTTCGTGGATCATGTTCGTTTGTTCACCACCAACAAAATACTTTATTTTATTCCTAGTTAACCGTGTCTTCTCTGCACTTTATAGATTCTCTTTTAGTAGAACTTTCAATGTGCAATCTATTGTTTATGCACAGGGCTGAATGTGGAGAATTAGCATAAGCATTATATCAACATTCCAGTTAGCTCTCCTTGGAACACCAAAATGCATCTCAACTGTGTTCTCTGTTTCTTATTCAGATTTATAAGCAACATAGATTCTGCTTCATTTGTGAAAGGCACTGAAATTAAACTTATACAGAAATAGTTACCACTTTAACAAGCTTTCCTTTGTGGGTAACTTACTAGATGTATTTCAGGATTGTGAATTAGTTTACAAAAGTCGAGCGGGGCTCAGCAGTCTAAAAAAGTACTACCGAGGCAGGTGAAAAATGGCTGCTATACCCATGAACATTAGTGCTCAGGATAAGGCTCTAAACCAACAGACTAACTGAGAATAGTTGGTTGGATAATAGCAGTGCAGAGTTCAACAGCATTGGCCTGGTTATCTGGCATGAGTGATTGAGAATAGGCAGTCTTGAAGCCACACACACCAGGATCGAGAGTCATTTCGTGTCAACAGCATATAGATGACTTATCACCAGCTGATCCAAGTTGCACATACATGCAAACCACGGACATCTAACAAACAGCTTTTCTTGAAACAGAGAAAATCTTCCAAGGGTCTCTCCTGCCAACGAATGGGGCAGAGTGAGTGGGAATTTGCTTTCTGTGAGAGGCAGATGAAACTCTGCTGCCCTATGGTCGGTGTAGATTTCAAGGACTGATTCGGGCAGTGACCCAGTTCTTCCTGAAATCAGCCTGCATACTCCAGAAGTGCTTCTGAGCAGAGGACTCAGCCCATGATTCGTTTATTCAGGCCTCCATTAAGATGGTATGAATTCACCTTCCTGGACTTTTCATGATTTCTTCTCTTTGATTACTAAACTAAACCATCACTAAGTTGGTAGAGCAATTTCAGCCTGTAGTGAGTTTTATGGCCAAAATAGGTGTGCAGAACATGAGTAATTAAAAAGTGAAGACATTTCCGTGCTGTTGAGTCATGACTGATAAGAAGATTAGCTCCTTAACTCCCTGAAACACTTTGTATGCAGCAATGTGGACTTCCATAGGCGTAGGCATGTGTAGGTATGTGGATAAATATTTATACAAGAGGTGGCTTTACATTTCTTTTCTGTTGCTGGTTTTTGTGAGCTGCCCTCAGGTTGATTGATGCTTTCCCCATGTACCATTTAGAGAGAAACAGCACAGACTTGATCCACTAGCAAAACAAAACAGGGCAGTGGTCATGTTGTGGCTACTTAGTGTAGTCACTGTTCTTCTATATATATCATACTTTAAAAATAGAAGTCTAGACTGAGTCCTGCTGCTCCTATATTCATTTCCTTGATGGAAAAGATAGATGATCTCCGGTGAATGACATAGATCAATGTGGGTGACTGTGGGTGGCTTGGTAATTAAAACCCATGAACACTGCACCATTTGGGAATTCATTAGATGAAACAGTATGTGGATGAAACCTTGTCAAGCCTAATTGCCTGAGCTGCTTTGATTTATCAGAGGAAAGTCTTCCAACTTTTGGAAAAGGTGAAGAAAGGTCTCTGGACATCTCATGGTCTGGTTTATTCTCACCTTTCTGAAGTGAGATAAGTTCCACTCCCTCTCAGACAGAGTGAGAACAGCAGGCAAACACAAAAATATGGTGAGAGATTATCTGAAAAGAGCTGGGTTCACATCCATTTTTTCATATTCACCATACATTTTTAATTTCTATGAGTGTCTAAGAATGATTTCGGAGAAAAGCAGTTGTAGGTTAAGTATTAAGTAAGGAGTCCAGATGGAAGTCTCCAACCAGTTGGCACCATCTTGAATGTCCAAATGGATGTTTCATTCTTTGTATTCATGGCATAGATATCAAAGCAGCTACAGGTAGTGTGGTGGAATCCCCTCCCTAAGGAATGGAAAATTAAAAAAAAAACCCTCAAGGCAACCTTGCTATATGCATATGTGACATCACTCACGACCTTGTAACATGAGACCACTTAATCAGACTGCATGTTTGTGTGTTACCGTATATGGGAGACAAAGAAGTAGAAAATGTATAAAAAACTGTGCCACATGGCGTTCGGGGCTCAGTTCTTCGGGTACAAACCGAACTGAGCCAGTGCCGGCACAAATACAGCTGCTTCCTGGAAAGAAAAGTCTCTGTGTCGTGACTCTGTGCGAGAATTCTGCTACAGTAGGAATCGTATATGTATATGAGTATACGTTCACACACACACATTAGGAATTTAAGCCAGCCATTGGCACACCAAAGTTTTTAAGGCTTCTCTTAGTTAACAGAAATTTACCTTTACCATGTAATTTCAGATGCCGAAGCAGCCGCTGATAGAGAACAGAAGTGGGGTGCCTGGGTGGTCTGTCGGTTGACATCCAGCTCTTGATCTCAGCTCAGGTATTGATCTCACCACTGTGAGTTCAAGCCCCACATTAGGCTCCATGCTGGGTATGAAGCTTACTTTAAAAAAAAAAAAAAAAGAAGAAGAAGCAATTTTTACATACCATACGACTTTTGAGCAGATTGAGCCAAATATGTTAATGGTATGAAGTGCCTAAGCATTTGGTACATAGACGGGACATAGTAGGATTATTTCCCTATGACCGGTCATGTGTCCTCTATGTGTGGGTGTCCAACCTGTTGGTGGGACAGATGTCCTGGTCTCTGTATCTTTCCTTTGCCTCGGTTGGACCAGTTAATCCTGTGTGTTAAGTGTGACCACCTTCTATCTTTAAGACCATTGTGGGACTTAGTATTTAGTCCTCATGGTTTTGTGCAAATGGTGTAATAAACAGCTTGTATTATGTCCCTCTCTTGTGACATGCTACCTGCCTTTGCTGGTTCTGGTGGACCAGATCCATGATCTGTGACATACTATCTTCCCTGAAACCCTAAACTCCCAAACTTGGAAGTCTCCCAGACCTTGTCTTCAGGATGAGCAACCCTAGTAACAATCATCCAAATGTGTGTGTGGAGGGTAAGGGCTTGAAGTTGGAAAGAAGGAGCAGTGGACCCCTCTGAAAGGTGCACTTGCATAGCTCCCTTACCTCTGGGTTTGAATTGGTTTTGTTGGGCTGATCTTAGAGGCGGCCCTTGGTGCTGGTGCTGGTGCTGGTGGGGGGAGGGATTCAAAGCCTAATGCTTTGAGGCACCGCTGTCTGCTTGGAGAGCTGTATGATGCATCTCCGTGCCCCTGTCCCCTGTGCGTCTCCTCTTCCTCCAGTTTGCAGTGGTACATTGATCTTTGAGACTCTGGATGCCTCTTCATCAAGTAATATTACTTGGTGCAGTAACATGAGTTTCCACAGAGGTCCCCGGGTGGCTCGGTTGGTTGAGTATCTGAGTCTTGATTTCAGCTCAGGTCCTGATCTCATGGTCACGGGATCCAGCCCGGGATTGGCCTCTGTGCTGAGCATGGAGCCTGCTTGAGATTCTCTCTCTCCCCCTGCCCCTCCCCTGCTCACACTCCCTCTTTAAAAAAAAGAAAAATTAATTAAAATTTTAAAAAAAATGTGGCATAGGTTGCAGAAGCAGTAAGTGGCAAATGTGAATGTGTCCTCCTGATTGATCCATTCCAAAGCCGAAGTGATTAACGTTGATGCACATCCACCACCCTTCTGCTCAACTCCTTTTGGCTTTCCTTCGTGCATCTGGCTGACTCTCACCTGTGGACCCATCTTCTCCATGTTGAATTTGGCTTCTAACTATCTAGGGGTGTGACCAGCTCACCTCCAAACGGGCAGGGTTGATTTCCAGTTGTCACCAGTCTGGTGTCGCCTGTCCCACCGTTGACAATCACAACGTGCCTGGCTGAGTCCCGATGCAGAATGCAGTAATCTCTATTTCAGTACCCAGTGTGTGTGTGTGTGTGTGTGTGTGTGCGGGGGGCGGGGGGCAGGGTTCTCAAGTACATTTTGATGGAGATTTTCACTAAAATAGGTCTTTGTGGCCCCTTCAAAATAAGTGCATGTGTTTGTCATTTTCCAGTTCTGGAATATTCCTATCGCATATGTGGAAGTAACTAGTAAGGCATTTTCCTTATTTCCTATAAATACCTCCATAAGATGCAAACACACTGGCAAATTTTCACCAGTGTCTTAAGGGTTTCATCCAAGGTAATCACTCTCCTACTCTTAATACCTCATGATTATGCAACTCGTTATTGCCGCAGGTAAAATTTCAGTGCACAATAAAACACTCCTCCTGATACTAAGCAACATTGTATATTGTCATGGGGTGTGTTTATTAGGAAATTCCCAACAGTCCATATGTAAGTGGTTGGTTGAATTCAGAACACATTTTCTCCTATAAATAATGCTGTAAATCCTAGAAGCATTCCCAGGATAGTACATAAAAAAACACTAAATCCATACGTAGCTGTATTAATAGTATAAGAAGAGTCCATTTCTTCCATTTCCATTAGCTAAACCATGTGTTCTAAATATGAGCATTGTTTTGAATAGAAGATGCCATATTTTAACTGAGAAATAGTACGTTTTAAGCCACTTTGGACGTGATCCTCTCCTCGACAGCCTATTAAATGGTTCCATCCCATCTCAGTCAGGGTGTTGTGCCTGTGCTGTCCTCGGGCGCTCACATCTGGGACAAGTGCAAAAGGCCACTTGCCTACTTGAAAACAGTGTCACTTAATGTCATCTCTTCGTCCAAGCGTTTTCAGTTTGTTGTCATGTTGAAGTAAAAACATGCTAATCTGCCAGGTGAAAAGTGGTCAGATGCAACAGTATTTTAATCACTTACAAGGACTACAACCAGCTTGCCTGCTTTCTCGAATGAGTACTTGAAGATATTTCTGGTGATTAAGCGCTGTTCCCACGTAATGGTGTCATGTGACCACATCTTTTGTCTTAACGTGGTTGACCAATCATCCTAAGGAGGTGATAGCCAAAATACTAATTTGCATAAGTTTTGTGAATGATTTCGCTGTACTCTGACCTCAGAAGATATTAAAATACAAAACTGGGGGGTTTTATTGCATTTGCTAAATTAATACCTCTGCAGCCTAGAAAAAAGCCTGTGTTACTTAAATTTAAGAACATTTTGCTTTAATTTTCTTTAATGTTTGTTTATTTTTGAGAGAGAGAGAGTGCGAGTTGGGGAGGGGCAGAGAGAGAGGCAGGGAGACACAGAATCTGAAGCAGGCTCCAGCCTCCGAGCCGTTGGCACAGAGCCCGACACGGGGCTCGAACCCGAGACGTGAGATCATGACCTGAGCCGAAGTCAGATGCTTAACTGACTGAGCCACCCAGGTGCCCCACTTTTAACAACATTTAAATAGCATTGACACTGCTCCTTTCCAGTTTGTGTTCCAGCATGGTCAGAGCAAGTGAATATTCAAATGGTTTAAATTTTATTTCATCTCCAATCTTTGTATCACGCAGTGCCTTCAGCTAGTACTTTCCCACAAGAATTGCCTTGCGCTTACTGGGAGCACAGCTGTGGGACTGATTAATATCCAAGAAGCCTTATTAATTATTTCTGTAGCTGTTAGGTTATTTTTGTAACATCAGCATGGTTTTTTTTGTTTGTTTGTTTTTTGCCTGTACTGAACTAGTAACTAGATACAAGATTCAGCAAGGCAAAAGAGAACGCTTCATAAGAGCTCTTGACTGGGGAATATGCTGTGGTCAAACTCAGTAATATATTGTATAAAGAACAGTGTACTTTGTCAAGTGTCTTAAAGTCCCCGGTGGAAAATAACACACACACACACACACACACACACACACACACACACACTGGCTACATTTGTAGTGATAGGACTGTATTTCACCCCTACTTTTCAAAGTCACTGAATATATGATGCTACATCTGTAGATACGCACAACAAAATCTCTCTTTTCTTTAATGTTTATTATTTTTGAGAGAGGGAGAGACAGAGAGCAAGCAGGGGAAGGGCAGAGAGAGAGGGAGACACAGAATCCGAAACAGGCTCCAGGCTCCGAGCTGCCAGCACAGAGCCCGACGCGGGGCTCAAACTCGCAGACTGCCATGTCATGACCTGAGCTGAAGTCGGCCTCTTAACCGACTGAGCCACCCAGGCGCCCCAACAAAATCTTTCAAGTATAGGTCAGTCTGTAGAGGTGTCTGAATATGCAAATTAAATGTTTTCATTTTTCTCTTGAAACCCTAAGGTATATATAGTTGTAGAATCTTAGTTTCAGGTTTTTTAAACGTATATTTTGATTTTTCATTACAGAAAAATTATCTCTAATGTGACTTTTGGATCAAGAAGTTTATTTACTCATAATGAAAAGGGATAACAAACAGAGGCAGCAGTGACCTTTCTGTGAAGTGTTGCTCAAGTGTGGTGAGCATCTCCCGATGAATGAATTTCGTACCTTGAAAACACGGCACTCTGTACTTCCCTTCCATTTTGGGGGATGGTAGCGGATGGAATGAACGAGTCAGCACTTGCAAGTCCATTTTGAAAATCAAAGCTGGGGAAAAAAGTGAAACATATATTTTATAGTTCTGTCTATTTTTGTGGACTGCAGCAAAATGGAGACCATGAGTTCAGGTGCACAAACGGAAAAGTCACAACAAATGAGATAAAAAAAACTTACTCTTGGAGCCCTGCATTCCTGAAGACACTGTGAGGAACTTTAAGATGTAGAGGTAAATAGGGAAAATAAAACAGAAGAAGCCAACAAATCAGTCAACAAGAATTCAAAAAACAGGGAGAACTGACGCATTGGTAATACGGCGGGGGTTAGTTATGGGTTGAGGGCAGAGATTGCTGTAGGAATTCATAGGGGAAGTTGGCCTAGGATGGAAACTTAGCAGAGGCTCTCCTTGGAAGATGGACTTTGAGTTGAGTCTTAAAGGATGACTAAAGTCTGTGAATTCCGTGCAGGGTGGGTAGACATCTTCAGAAGGGAGAGTAGTGAGCCAAGCCAAACTCACACGTGTACGACCTGGTGAAAGGTGTATGACTCTGTGTTCCCCTGCCAACACAGAGTAGTTGATGTACCTTCACGTACCGAGCGCTCCACCGGAATGTTACATCGGGGAGAAGCTACTTGGTATGTGTCTTACCAACTCTGTGCAATTTAATTCCCCCAGAAACTTTCCAAAGGTTTATCATCTACTCTTCACAAATTTGGACCCTGAAGGAAAAGATACTAATTAAGTTCAGTGGTACACAGGTCATGATTTGAAGGCGGTTCTGTCTCCACATCCACATCCATTTTGCCACATTGCTCTGGCTGCGTGGCTCCCTCAGGGTCACATGGCCAGTTAAATTTAAGCGTGGAGCCAGGACCTGGTGTTCTGCCTCCCGTCCTGGTGCCCCTAATGTTCCATCCCCTTGACTGTTGCTATGTAGGGACTTCTCCGTTGGCTAAGTACTTTCACAGATCTCGTCTTATTTTAAAAAATAAAACTCCTTCCAGGAGTTGGATCAGATAAATATCCAGAGAGAGAGAGAGAGAGAGAGAGAGAGAGATGTAGAGAAAGAATCTAACCACATCAGCATCGCTAAGTGCTTAGCTGCTGGGGGAGTTTGGTATTTTAACGCAGATCTTCCGACCCCGAATCCCTTGATCATTCTGTACGATTGATTTGTTTTCAAATGAGCGATCTTAGGTTGCCTTATTTGGAAACTTAAGTTGTGTACAGTCTCTGTGATAAAACTCAGGAGAGTATCAGATACAACCGAGAAACCAGGAGAAATGTATACAGATCACCCAAAGTCACCTTGAACTTAGCAGTTGAAATATTCTCCAGTAGACTGTAGGATCTCCAAACCAACAAATAAAACAGGTTCATCAGTGGGAGACAAATGCTGTGAACACCACAGACTTGGAGAAAGACTGATCTTGGGTTCATAGCATTTCTCTGCCCATGATAGGCATCATTTATAGTGACGTTGCACCAGAACATGGCTATTCCAATTTCCAAAACAAGTGTGATTTTTCCCTGACTTTCATTTACATGTAAAAAAATTCTTCACATCATCCTATGATTTTGGTGGGATGGGTAAAAACTTGGTCATTTAAGAACTGTCCAGAAATCCTGCTTTTCCCATCAGTTTCTTCTAGGGATTTTTAAAAATCTTTTGCCTCGCGTGTTTTCTGACCATCGTTTTTGTCTCTGTGTGAATCTCAAACTCATCCTCGGTACCTGTGCTACCTAAAATTGTAGTCACATCTGAGATCGTCAAGTGTTGCAAAACAGGACCCAGTTTCATAACTTGACCTATATTTTTTTCACGTTTCACTTCTGCTTTCCCCATCGCTCCGTACCCTGTCAGCATCTACCAGAACTAAAATGAAATTTATGTGGATTGTTGATTCTTCATAAAAATAGATTGTTTAACTAATGTTTTGATGATCCTGAAATGTAAATGTTTAATTCCTCACTTGTTTTAGAGGCTGCCTGAATCTCTGTAAACCCCTTGAGAGCAGAGGCACATATTACGTATCCTCAGGGAGATTTAAGAATAGTGTTCAGTGTTCAGCATCAGGATTTCTTTTGCATTTCCAAAGGCTTCCTGAATAGCAGTGTTATGAAGGGACCCAAATTTAATCTGCCTTCGAGGTCAACAGTTAGGAGCATTTTTATCTACCGTTCTTTCTGAATCAGGGCAGTATCATACAGTATTTCCTTTTGGGTCAGTTTATCTTTAAGATATTATTATTGTTCGGGGCGCCTGGATAGCTCGGTCGGTTGAGCCTCTGGCTTCAGCTCAGGTCATGATCTCGCAGTGTGTGAGTTTGAGCCCTGCATCAGGCTCTGCGCTGACAGTTCAGAGCCTGAAGCCTGCTTTGGATTCTGTGCCTCTCTTCCCTGCTCGTTCTCTCTCTCTCTCTCTCTCTCTCTCTCTCTCTCTCCCTCTCTCCCTCTCTCCCTCTCTCCCTCTCTCCCTCTCTCTCTCTCTCTCTCTCTCTCTCTCTCTCAAAGAATAAACATTTTTTTGAAGAAATATTATTATTGTTCATAGTTAAATGATTTTAGATGGACCATAAGGTTGAAATTGTATTCATTAAAACAGTGACTGAAAAAAACTTCTTTTAACCCATAAATAAAATTTAATTCCATTCACAACTGTCATGCTGACTTAACCTTGAGTATTAAGTCTTAATTTGATATGACATAAACACATTTAATTCACCATAGATCAGTGTCTACTTTTTACAGTAAGTGAAGACAGTAAGCGGTTTTGTAGTACATGAGGCTAAAGCTGCTTTTTGTACAAGGGCATTTTCTGCATTGATGCTTGTTCTAAACTGACAGAAAATCCACATTTTTATCAGCGAGAGAAGATGATGTGTGACTTCTAAGTGCAGCAAAGCCTTGAAGAAAAAAATAACTTACATTAAAGCAGATAATTCTCTGGCTAAAGAGAAGAAAGAAATTTTACTATTCAAAATTCTAAAAAAACATACTAAATTTGCTTTGCAAAAAGGCGATCTATTCTTTATCCTCTAAGATAGCTCGTGATAGAAAAAAATACTTTGCAAAGTTTAACTGCACTGACGACAAACTATTCTTTGAGTCTCTCTTCAAATTTATGTCAAGGAAGATGTTGAAAGGAAATTAGATTGTATGCTTTCACCTTAACAAAGTTTAGGCGTAATCTAAGTGAGAAGATAAACACATTTGCACTATATCAACTTAATTTTCATACACATGATACTGTACATTAAAACATTTTTTAAAATGTGAACAATTTCCTGTTATAGTCTGATGCTTTAAACTCTGAAGTGGCAGTCTTTCAACATCTGAACTGTTATAGGAATATCAGAATTATTCTTCATGTTCTTACTTTCACATTGTCATATTGGGTCCTTCCTATGTACCACGGATCAGTAAATCGCAGCCCTTTGCTGAATTCATTTGGCTACCTATTCTTGCAAATAAAGTTTTATGGGAACATATCCAAGGTCATTTATTTACGTGTTGTCTCTACCTGCCTTTTATGCAATGGCAGAGTTGAATAGCTGCCCATGTGGTTTGCAAAGACCAATATTTTTACCATCTCACCCTTTACTGAAGATATTTATAGATCCCTGGTATGTATCAGTGTGTGTCATTTTTATAGGAAATGCAGGAAATTTGTAAGAGAAGTACAGCTGATGGGGCGCCTGGGTGGCTCATTTAAACATCTGACTCTTGGTTTCTCATGTCATCATCTCACAGTTTGTGAGATCGAGCCCCGTGTTGGGCTCTGTGCTGACAGCATGGAATCTGCTTGGGATTCTCTCTCCTTCTCTCTCTGCCCCTCCCCTGCTCTCTTTTTCCAAATAAATAAAAAATAAATAAACATTTTTTTAGAAGAAGAAATACAGCTGGTTTATGAAGTTCAGGATTACGCTAATGGGGGGACTGTAATTTTGTTCTGAGCTCTGCTAAAGAAAGTATAAAAATCTATTCACCGTTGGCTGTGAGAAGCCTGAACTTAAAACACATGCATAATATATGTTAATATTTATTTGACAGTGATTTGATTTAGACTGTGTAATGCTCTAGTGTCTAGTACTAACACTGTCTTTTAAAAATTATTGCAATTGTAAGAGACTCTTAAAAACTGAGAACAAACTGAGGGTTGATGGGAGGTGGGAGGGAGGGGAGGGGGGGTGATGGGTATTGAGGAGGGCACCTTTCGGGATGAGCACTAGGTGTTGTATGGAAACCACTTTGACAATAAACTTCATATACTGAAAAAAAATAAAATAAAATAAAAATTATTGCAATTAAAATTTCATTATACTTTATGAATGTGGCTGTGAAAAACCTATTGTATTGAAAATAGAGGTTTAAAGATAGAATGGATTGCAGACCCAACCTGAACCTTTTTGCAGTAGAGGAAATCATGCTGGAGGAATTAATTTTTTTCTTTTCACTATCACAGTGTGATTAAATAAGAACTGAATGAACTGAATTTAAGTCCTGTGTCAGCTACTATTTCCATTTCTTTGCCTCTGATCCCAGCTGAACATATTCCAGGAAGAAAGTGAATATATTTCAATATTGGTCCAGCTGTCAATGAATCCCATCTGAGGGTTGACAGACACATTTTTTGGTATTTGGCTGACTTTCTACCGTATTGTTTCTTCTTATTTTTTTTGTCTTTGTCCTGATGATAATCTAAAAATAAATGAAGCATGCCCTGCATTATCAAGATGGCTAACTTTATTTATGTATTTATGTATGTATGTATGTATGTATGTATTTAGATGTTTATTCATTTTTAAGAGAGAGTATGAACAGGGGAGGGCCACAGAGAGAGGGGGAGAGAGAGAGAAAGAGACAGACAGACAGACACAGAATCCCAAGCAGGCTCCAGGCTCTGAGCTGTCAGCACAGAGCCCAATGCCAGGCCCAAACCGGTGAACTGTGAGATCATGACCTGAGCCGAAGTTGAACACTTAGCCAACTGAGCCACCCAGGCGCCCCAAGGTGGCTAATTTTAGCAAAACTCAGTGTGAGGTCTCAGTATGTTTGTCTGTATTTACAGTTACCTTGGCACCGATTGGTACCCTTTGCTTATCTCAAGCAGTGAGAGAGAAAGAGAGATGGGCTGGGAACGTAAATGATGTCTTTGCTCCAAAGAATACCGAATGACTGCAACACAGGTTGTTGGAGGAACCTTGTTCTTCCAGAAAGATAGCAGTGTACGTGGGTGGTGAGGTGAGGGGGAATGCAGTGGAGAACATCACTCTGCAGTTTTGTATGGCAAGTTCAGCACACCTGCACCTGCTTCCACAATTATGTTCTCAGCAACCATTCAGTTTCAGCAGTCCCGCAGCTTGTATCACATTAAATTAACAATAGTTTCGATTTTATTGTCCTTGCAGTTTTGTTTGCTTTTGTCTTGTAAATTTGTTTCGGTTTTATTGTTGTGGAATGCTAGAGATCAAGGTGTTTATAACCAGTTTACATTTGCATATGTTTATATAACATGAAGATTCTAATTGAGTCAGTGTTGGAGATCAAGGAGAACTTCATTATGTTCCTTGGTATATTTTTCTTTATTAAGCCTGTTTTTTAGAGCCACTTTAAGTGCATAGCAGAATTGAGAGTAAAGTACAGAGATTTCCCATTCACGTCAGCCCCCACATATGCAAAGCCTGCCCTGTTATCAGCAGCCTCCACCAAAGTGAAGCATTTTTTATGACTGATGAACCTTCATTGACACATCACCATCATCCAGAGTCCATAATTTTCATGGCAGTTCTCCTCTGATGCCATACGTTCTATGGGTTTGAACCACAGTATGGCAGCATGATTCTGTCATTGTGGTTGGTATACAGAGTGTCTGTGGTGTCCTAAAAGTCCTCTGTTCCACCCTGCTCATCCCTTTCTCCCCCTAACCCCTGGCAACCACTGATCTTTTTTAGCCATCTCCATGGTTTTGCCTTTTCCAGAATGTCATAGAGTGTGAGTCATACAGTATGATACATCCTGCCTTTTCAGGCTGGCTTCTTTCACCTAGTGACATACATTTATGGTTCTTGAATGGCTTTTCCTGATTCCTCATTTTTTCTCTTAGAACTGAATAATATCCCATTGCCCCACGTGCCACAGTTTATTTATCCATTCATTCACTGAAGACTTCCTGGTTGTGTGGGTTTTGGTGTGTGTGTGTGTGTGTGTGTGTGTGTGTGTGTGTGTGTTAAGACTTTTAAAAACAACTTTTTAAAAACTGCAGTAACATGTATGTATCATAAAGTTTGCCATTTTATCCATTTTTAGGTGTACATTTAGTGCCATTAAGTACATTCACGTTGTGTGCAACCATCACCACCATCCATCTGCAGAACTCTTCCATTTTGCAAGCCTGAAACCTTATCCCCATTAGACACTAAGTCCCTGTCGCTTAGCATAGCATTTCTTGTGGAGGGCACCTGTGCCACACGCAAGTGTGAGAATGTCTGTAGTGGCCTTTCAAGTCTCTGCCCTGGCTCTTCTCCTTTGCTTTTGCCAGATACTCACAGAAAGTTGGGATTGCCTGAGACAGAGGATTGCACTTGGGTGTGTGTGTGTGGGGGGGGGGGGCGATATATTTTACTTGCCCAGCTATTTGTGGGGAGACAGTAGGCATGGCCATCCTTCCCTGCTGTTTGACTTAATTTAGCATAAGATGTGTGGCTCCAGACCCTTAACCACCTGTGAGGGTGGGCTACCAAACTCTCAGATTTCACATCCATTCAGCAGTTTGCTGAGTGCTGTTATTTGGCCAGGCCGAGCACCTGACTCTCAGCGGCTGGAAGATTGTCTCTTCAGGCTGCCAGAGATGGGTGGGCTTCCGCTGTGCTGAGCCTGATTGTTGGAGAGTCCTACCGACAGCAGTGAACAGTCTGGGCAGACATCTTTTCCAGGAGGTTCTGGACATTCCAGCGGTAACAATGACTGCCATGACAGCAGAGGTGACCCACAGGTTCTAGACGAAAGGGTGCAGGTAGATTCATTCCCCCCACCACAGATGCATGCTATTCTCTTTAGACGCCTACTAGAGTTCACTCCAGTAGCATGCAGTGAGGTCATTTCTTGTTCACTCGGATAAACATGTCTCTCATGTGACTGGCCCATCTCCCTTCTTCTTTCATCACCTTGAAACAATCAGAGGGAACAGTCACATACCAAGGTCATTGTACATACTGACAAGGGCCAGCTTCCAGATCCTCTGGATGGGTGTTACTTGAGCTGTGATTACTTCAATAAACCTTAATTAAGATGGGAGAATAAAAGGTCATCTTTGTTATGTATGTTTGTCACCGTTTTCTGCTGTAAGGTGATTTTACTCTATGTATTTATTATGAAATACTGTGTATTTCTCTCTTATGAAGGCAACTTTTCATTTCCTAATGATTCACATAGGAAAATTTGGAATTACTTGGAATTATTTCTGACTGGTTTTCTCCTCGATATCTCTTAGCCAGTGACTCCCCAAGTGCCACAGAGTCTTCCTGCTCAGAGCATCTTGTGATCACTCTGTTCCTTTTATTACTCATATCTTGATTTTTCCTTTGGGCCTTGGCAATAGCTTCCTTGCCCGTATCCTTATCCTGCTCTACCCCACCTCTATCCATAACCTATCAGTGGTTGATCTCATTAGATGAGACTCTGCTCAACACTGCCATTGGTCCCATATTGTAACAGGTAATATTTAAATTTCTTTGCCTTCAGGGCCCCCCAAAGTGGGCTATTGTAAGCATTTCTGTTATCTGCCCCAGGGATGTGGTCTTTATATGTGGTCTTTCTCCTCCAGGCTTCCCATATCCAAAGCTGTCCTCTGAGGCAAATTCATTGCCTCCTGATTATTGTGACATCAAAGTTCTATGTGAAGCAGCCTTTTCTTGCCTTTCATTCTCATCTCATGAGAACCTCTCTCTTGTACCCAATTCACCAACCCCACCACAGTCTGTTGTATCAAAACACACTCAGATTTTTCAACTCTTAACACTCTTTGCAGATGACATTCCTGCTACCTGTAAATGCTTCCCTCCACCCCTTCACACGGCTGCATGGTTACTGACTTTTTATCCTTTAGTTTACAAATGAAATGTCCTTTCCTGAGACAACTTGTGGACCCTATTTAAGTCAACTCCTTTTCTGTCTCCTCATGGCACTGCCATTTATTACTCCTTGTCCTCTTTTTTCCTGGCGTACCATTATTTTGTCTCCCAATATTTTCTTCCTTTCTTCCTCTCGAAGGCAGATTCTCTGTATGTCCAGTTTCTGCCACAGTTTCCAGCATGTGATAGGTGCTTGATAAATAGGTGGGGAACGAACTAAGGAATAACTGGATGTCTTTGCTTTCTCCATCTTCCTTATATGGAAAAACAACTCTCTTTCCATGATATACTCTCTTCATCCCTGAAACCTGCTACTTCTCCATATAGCATTGAGAGTCACTTCAGATTCACAGGATGCCTCCTCTATCAGACATCTCCAGCCTGCCTGGCAGTGCATCAGGGACTGACTGATAAGTGCCATATCTTATACTTTTCTATTTTTATAAATACATTTGCAGGGCCTGGCTTGAGGAATATTTTCAAGCTGGTTGTTATTCTTGCCAGGATCTGGCCCAAGAGCTTCAATACAAAAAGATTTAATAAAGATATTAAGATGGATTAATTGACAGATAGTATTGAGGGTCAGCATATAAAGAAGGCACAATTTTTCTTCCCCAGCTAAAAGTTTTGAGGCAGTTGAAGCAACTGTTTGTGGAAACCTCACAGCTTCATCTTCTTAACTAGCGATCTCTTAAGTGGGATGGAATAGCAGGAATGGAGTGAATTTACTTTTTCTTAAGAGGGATCTGTATTTTACTGAGATTGCAGAAGGCTTATCTCAGTGGTCCTTTGGAAGTAATGGCAAGCATGGCTGGAGCCACGTGGGACTCTTTCCACTGATAATAATGGACCAAGAAGACACTAGCCAGTGGAAATTAACAAGATATGCTTACAAAGACCAACTTTTCCAGTTTGGGGACTGAGCCATGTAAGGCTCTTTCCACTGATAGTAATGGACAAAGAAGACATGAGCCAGTGGAAATTAACAAGATATCTTTGCAAAGACCAAATTTTCCACTTTGGGGACTCTTTGCTCTTTTAGTATCTTTCCTGATTATCACTACATTGAGGTCAAAGCTAAGTAGCTATAGCAAAGAGAAAGAATGTCACAGTGGATCAAAAAGACAGATGTGCATTCCTCCCTTACCTCATCCAGAATGTGAAGGTAGATCTGGTGCCAAAGGGTCATCCAAGACCCTTGGAGAGTAGGAGACTCACATCCTCCTCATGTGGCTCTTGTTGCAATTCTCTGTGACACACATTTTAGCCAGAAACAAAGAAAAAAGAGAGAGTTCAGCTAAGCACCCATAAGGACCTGGAAGTTTCATGCAACAATTTTATTTACAGCCCATTTCTGAAAACTAGATACAGACCACACCTGTATCTAGAGACCAGGAATAAAGTGTATGGTGACCTTAACCACAGAACAAAAAGAGGAAAAAATTAAGGTGTCACCCATAGTCCAGTCTCTAAGCATGTAAATAGATGTGCATTACTTACTTTCCACACATAGAACTACCTGGACTCCAGTCTAAGAGAAAACCCCAAGTCCCATGTGGTGAGAGCATCCAGCTCAAGGTACAGGGTCTTGAGAGACCTATACTTGTCTCCTTTAGATGTGAGGCTCCTCATCGCCCACTTTTTAATTTAAAATTTAAAAGCCAACTTCTGTGCCCTCTCACATGTAACATGTCAGTCCTAACAAGGTTCATATGAATATCTTCCATTCAGAAGAAGGAAAAATGAGGAGCAGATACATAGTGGTCATGAAATCTTACTGGATAGCTATGCTTCTGGTGTAGCTGCTTTGTTCTCTGGGAGGTGTGTCCTTATTCCTTATTCTCCTTGATTTTATGTATATATACATACACACGTGTATTTTATATATACTTATATATATATATGTGTATATTTATGTATGTATTTATATATGTATATGTATGTATATACATGTATATGTATGCTTGTATATATGTTTATGTATGTATATACACACACATACTTTTTTTTTTTTTAACGTAGGCTCCATACCCAACATGGGACTTGAACTCATGACCCTGAGATCAAGAGTTACATGATCTACTGTCTGAGCCAGCCAGGCGCCTTTCTCCTTGACTATGTATAATGCATGTTGAACATTATGTTCTGGGTTATTGTAGATCTTTGGAAGCTCTTCTGTCTGATATCCTTGAGAGCTTTTGTAGGTATACTTTTACAGGTCAGGTGTATGGTTTCATTAAAAACATGAATTCCTCAAAAACATAGTAGATTCCCATTGTACAACCAAGTAGGGTCATGATGCTGTCATTTCCCCCAAAGGTCTTTACTGGAGAAACGTTTCAAGTTTGCCTTACATATTTGACCAAGAAAGAATAAATGAAGGAAGGAAAAAAATGTTTAACCCAACACTTTCTCATCTTAATTCTGGAGACCATGGGGTCATCTAATAAACTAGGCAACATCTTGAATCAGATCATTGCCTCAAGGCTTGCTCTCTCCATTTGCCTGAAATGGCTTAATAGGGCCTCTGAGCGAGCTTTGAGCAACATTTGTAACCCCTGCTGATGAAGAGCAGTTTCCTTTTTCTTAATAACCTCAATCTCCGACCTCCCTGTTTCCTTACATCTCTGCTTGCAAATTGGCCAATTATAGCCCCAGGTAATCTTCTTTTTCTGTAATGTCTTAATAAAAGCAGTTAGAGACAGTGAACGCGAGAACCTTCTGTCTTTTCTGTTCACATCCTGCGAAAACTACATACTCCACTTTTTAATTTATCATATGTGACAGATTTACCAACTATTTTCAAGGTTCCTCCAAGGTCCTCAGCTTTCTACCCTAAAATACGAGTTTCTTTGCTGCCTTGTTACCAAAGCAATAATAAGGCAATGCCTTTGTTGTTGTTGTTGCTGTGTTGTTATCCAGCACTGTACCGTATTGTGGTCCTGGTTTCCGTATAGGATAGCATTCCTGTCTTATCATAGAATACTATGCCGTGTGCTCAATAAATGCTACGAAACACAGCATTTTAAAGAGAGCTATCGTATAATAAAGGACCGGTTGTTGGAAAAAGTTGGGAAAATCTTGCTGAGCCCATCAAATGTTGTTGGCCTTTAGCAAGTAGCTGGATCCATTTCTATTTGAAATATCCTGCCAGGGCAGCTTTTAACGTTTGTTGAAATGAGCCAGTACTTTTGGCCAAAGAATCAGAGGCCTATAATAGAACAGAAATAGCATGCAAGGTATAAGAGTTTGTTTAAAATGGTCAACGACAGTGCTACCGAAAACAGCTTGTTTGATGTTGGCCCAAGTGTAATGGTCTTGCTCTGAGGAGCGGTTTTGTTGATGTCTAAAGGCACAGACACAATTTGTTTGGTGTTGGGGAGCAGTATGGACTCTGTATGTAGAAATACCCTGTTCCTGGATGAACGGTACTGAGGTTGTTGGATTACTTTGGGGAAAGTGGATAATTTGTGTATTAACAAGTGTGGGAAGAAGAGCTGTACATGAGTTTCAGATTTGTTAAATCTTTCCTCTGGAGATGCTGCAGAATATTTTTCACTTACGGTTATTGAAATAGAAAGTGGCTACGGACATATCATTTCCAGTATGAAGTTTGAGTACTTTTCAAGTTGAGTCATAAAAGGAATTTATCATTTATCATCATCGTATTACTTTGTGGTAACCGATATTATCCAAAAACAGGCAAATATTTTCTAAATGAAAAACGCATCTTTTCAGTTTTTCCAGAGGGAATAATCTGTTTATTCTATGAGAAAGGGTACTGATTTTTTTTTCTTTTAACATTCTAGTATTGGGATGATTTTTTTTTGTTTTCTCCTTTAAAGCCCTTAAGAATTGACCATAATGTTTATCTCAAAGGTCATTATGGCAGCTCTGCGCTCAGTTTGGCCAGTCTTTTTTCTCTGTTCCCAGTTGACTCTATGATGTGAATTTATGGGTTATTTAGTTTATTTTGGACACAATTTTGTAACATGGGGAGGACAAACTTATTTTTGACTGTGCTTTTTTGCTTTTAGAAGTTTCCTATGCTATCTTGACATTCTGAGATGGATTTTAATAACTTACATGTATAAAGAGTAAACAGTAGATTCTATTCGTGACTACCTAGAGTAGGCACAAAGGAGGCCTGGATGGGAGAATGGATTTTCCTCTGCACTCTTTGCATTTACCCAAGGAAGAACACCTAGTAGGATAAGGCTCCTGGTCTCTCTCTCTATCACTCCCTCCTTCCCGAGGGAAAAGCAATTATGTACCTACCATGACTATGGGATGAGGAATTGGGGGGGGCATAGCTCTGCTGTTTCCTTCTTTTATTTCCCCTCTAGGAAGCAGCCCACCCAGTGAGAGCGTGTGCTCTGGTCTCATCCTTTGTGATCTCAGTCCCATACGGTAAGATGGGCCCTGGGATCATTTAGCGCTGCTGTTTGCTGGGTGGAAAAGTGAAATCTTCATTTTGGAGATTTGGTTTTACCCTCTTGTTGATAAACAGTCAAATACGTCTCTTTGATGTAGCTTTCATCAGTAAGTAAAGTGATATTTAGCCACCTATGTGCCTGACTGCTTTGCAGGAGGAAAAAAAAAAGTGGAATGATTTGAGAAAGCCCAAATACCAAACTCTGGCTCTTTATTGGGGAACCTTGAGAAATAGACATAAGTTGGAATTTGGGACCCACGTCAACAGGAAGTTAATAGAAGCTTCAAGTAGAGGTTGGGCTCAAGGCTTCTGGCCTTGGGATTATGAAGTGGCTTTGGTAGAAAATTTGAAGTTATTTTGAAAAACTTTGAAATTTTACCTTTGGTAAGTCAGTCCAGTTATGGGCATCTTAACAATAGACAAGAAAATGCTTTCAGAGTGGTAGCTTATCTTAGGCAAAAACCGGCCTCCAGAAGGATACCAGCTAAGCAAACTTGTGTGGGACTCAGCAAATATGGTCCCTAGGGTGCAGGTGGAGGTGGCTTGATGTAGAATCACAGGCCCTGGACATACAAAGACCTTTACATCCACTGGGCAAATCAAGGACTTGTAAGACATCATGTAGAAGGGAAGGACTTGACTCAAAGAAAATATATTATTCTCATTTTCATATTCAGGATTTTCAGATTATGGGGGCAGAAATTGGCAATCATTTGCCTTTTTTTTAACAGGGTGTTTTATAGTCATGGTTTATGGTTTCATGCCAGGACTTTAAATTGCACCTAAGTTCCATGCATGTGGGGGCAGGAGGCATGAGTGTGCGAAGTTCAAGGATTAAAACACTGTGAATACCAAGCTGATGTTGGCAAAAGGGGAAAAACATGGCTGCAGCCAGGTCTGTTGTATTTTGAGTTTTCTTAACCACAGTCACCTGAGGAAAGTATGGAAGGGCAAATCTCTTGGACTCATGTATTCGGGCTATTAAGAGTCTCTTAGCAACACGTGGACTCAGTTGGCTTTGGATGTGAATATCATTTAAGCTCACAAAATGGCCGTAGGTGTTGGAACTCAGTGCAATATGCTTTAAATTCCTGGCGTTGTGTCAAATCTAGGAAAATGTTTAGCAAATTTATTCCATAGACTTGCTGTACGATTGCAAGACATTTCCACAGACTAGCTTCTGTCCATTTCAAACCTTGTTTCTCCTGCCCATCAGACATACCTGTGGTGCTGAGACCCATTGAACATTGTTGTACAGAGAGAAGGCTGCTGGTCTGGTGCCTTTGGGTTGTGTCAGTGAGAGAATCAGCCCAGTAGGTGATGAGAGATTTTCTTGGAAGCCATTGCTACACCAGGATGGTGCAATAGGCATAATAATGGTCCCCAAAGATGTCCCTGTTCTCTACCCAGAATCCATGACTATTTTATCCTCAATAGCAAAAGAGACTGCAGGTGTGATAAAATTAAGAACCTTGAGATGGAGAGGTGATCCTGGGTGACCATGCAGGTAGGTAGTCCTGATGGTATTGTGAGAGTCCTATCTAATACAAAGGGTAATAAGGAAGAAGAGTTAAAGACATAGAGAATGACCCTAATGACAACTGAATGCAGAAGAAGTATCTCACTCTTGCAAATGTGACTTTAATGGTTGGCGGTGTGAACTCAACACGTTATCAGGACCCACAACCAGGAGTAGGGGGAGCCATTCAAGTCCAAGAACAGTCCTGCCCTTATTTATCATTTTGGTATTTTGTTCAGTTTGCTTCCTCTTTTCTCCTCCATTATCGGAAGCACCCTTCCTCCTCAAAAGCAGACATTTTGGTCTGCCTGTCCCTACCATAGTGCACAGGGTCACATCCCTCCTAGGGCACTTGGAGATCAAATGTGGGAGGTTAACGAGGATGAAATGCTTTTTCTGCATTTCTAACCTGTATCTTTCAGTCCACCTTGTATCAGACAGAGACTGTGTATTTTTATTTCAAATTGCCTGACTTCTCTCTCTCTCAGTTTCCAAATTCCAGTGAGAAAAAGCTGATGTTAATTTAGTAGGTCCCTGGGGCACCTGGCTGGCTCAGTTGGAAAAGCATGCAACTCTTGATCTTGGAGTCATGAGTGAGAGCCCCACGTTGGTGTACAGATCACTTAAATCAAAATTTTAGGGGCGCCCAGATGGTTCAGTTGGTTAAGCGTCCGACTTCGGCTCAGGTCATGATCTTGCATTTTGGGGGTTAAAGCCCCGTGTGGGGCTCTGTGCTGACAGCTCGGAGCCTGGAGCCTGCTTGGGATTCTGTGTCTCTCCCTCTCTCTGCCCCTTCCATGCTCTCACTCTGTCTTTCTTTCTCAAAAATAAACATTAAAAAAATTTAAAAAAAATTTTTAAAACACTTTAATTTAGTAGGTACCCTTAATCCCCAATACTGGGTGATCAATAAATCTTTGCTGAATAAATAAGCAGCCTCATTTTTATGATTGGCCTCAATTTTATGCATTTGGATAGTTTCAAGAAAGTATGAATCATTTAGCTAAGATTACCGCAGGGGAGAGAATTTTATATATATAAATCTTAAGTATATTTTACATCCAAATTTAATTAACTGTTTTTTGGTGAATATGATAAAACCGCTTATCCATCCTACCCCCTTTTAAAGAAATGTAATTATTTTTTATGCATCCCATTTAGGGTGTGTGTGTGTGTGTGTGTGTGTGTGTGTGTGTGTGTGTGTGTGTTGGTAGCAGGGAGAAGCCAGATTGTGTGTATTAAGGACTTTTAGCATGCACTTTATTTGGTTTGATTTGAATTTGGTCTGTTTTTAAATTCAGGGTGAAAACTCAAATCCAAGCTTGACAAAGAAAGAAAACCAAAAGCATTATGAAAATCGTATGGTTTCAAACACATCCTCCGTTTGGATACAAACTCCCAACCAACAGTGATTCAAGGAGACAGGTCTCCATTGATTGGTTTGGTTTTAGATTCCACTGGATTTTCCAGACTTGGATCTTGTTGTTCGTCAAGTGGCCTGTGTGTTAATTGGTCAGGATATTAGACATGTCAAAAACCCGAAACCCTTCCACACTGCCTAGTTGAATCAGTGTAACGAATCTGTTTTCCACATGTACAGGTCAATAGTTTTCACTGGCACCGTGGCTAAAATTGGAACCTAACACCCACATAGTTTTTCATTAATTCGTTCCTACTTCATATCGTACACATCCTCTTGTTTGAGGCATTCCACTGCGATGCCCGTGTCTGTTCAGAGACGGTCTGCAGACCTTTTTTTTAGGATCCTATCCACCACCTGTCTGTGATTCTTGGTCCAGCATCCTGTAGGTATTCAAGGGCCCAAAGGAAAGGCTGTCCCCTTCAAAACATTCAGAAACTTTAAACAGGTTGTACATCAGTTGAATAACATCACCTTTTCTCTGCAAAAACAGAATATCTAGGTATTGAATATTTCTATACTTATGTGTTGATTGTTCTCTAAAGGCAAAGAGAATGATACTATTTTCATTCTAATTGAGCACTTCTTTCTGCCCCATTGCCTTGGCCACGATTTTCAGAAGTGTTTAGCAAGAAGCATGTCAAGGAGGCCAGAACACCAGCCTGTTGTGTACAGTCAGAGTTGTGGCCAGGCACAATTCCCACCACAATCCTGGCCTGTGCTCTTTCAAAATTCTATTGCCATCGTCTTCTACGGCTTTTGGGAAACAGACAAAATGTTCACTTACCCCCCAGAATGTTAGGGAATCTAGAGGTAGGCCAGCAGAGAGTGCTGGAAATTACCTGACCACTGTTAACGGTGGTGTTACTGGGTGTTGGCTGTGTTTAGTGTACCAGAGAGGCTGCTAAGGGAGCTTCTCGGTTCTCCGTTTCTGCACAGCTTCTCATCCCCTAGACGGCACTCTGCATCCTATCATCAAGGGCAGTCTGACTTCGTTTTTCTGCTTGCTTCTCTGGTGCTTCCTTTGTTGGGTCTGGGCCAGGGGATCAGTTGTCAGTCTTTCCCTTTTAAGCTTTCAAAGTACATTTTCTACAGTGCCCTCTGAATGTGGTTTCAGGTTAGAGTTTACCCAGCATCATCAAGGTCATGGGCTTCTTTTCTCATCCAGCAGAAGGGTGGCAGGAACTTGCTGCACTTGCTAACCTCAGGGCAACTTCACCCTGTCCTTTTAGCTTTCTCTGGCCTGTACTTGGTAAACAATTCATTTAAGTAAACTCCCTCTGAATGCCTACAGCGCTAATGCCTTTCCATCAGACTCTGGCAGAAACACAGTAAACTAACTCTTACCACCTATCTTATCATACTCTTATATTCATATATTCTTATTCTTATATTCATGTATTTATATATTGTGTTTACACAGCTCAAAAGCACATCCCTGCCCTTCACCTCCCACCCTCCACACGAAGTCAGGGCAGAGAGTAGGAGGGCACACCGGCACCGAGTTCTTAAGGGAAACCTTAGTTTACCAGGTGGTTTGAAGTCTCCTTATTACGGATTAAGACAGTTCCTGAAATCATTTCCTATCCTTAAGGAAGTTCTCTGAGCCAGGATTGAACGTGAGGAAGAATCAAATCCACCTCGGTGACCACAGTTTCCCTTGGAATTTTTACACTAAGCCATTTTTGCACATCCAAATGCTGAAACATCTTGTAAGCTTTGTGGATCGACTCTTGTCCCATCTCACTGTAATTGTGTGTGTATCCGAAGGGGGCCATAGCAAATGCCCCAAGGTTCTCGAAGAATGGTTTAGAGTAAGACCCATCTAATAGAAATGACAGGCATAACGTATTTATGAAAGCAGCAATGAAATCCATCGTTGCATACAGATGGAGCATCTTCTGCACTCCTGTGGCACTCCCCGCTTCGGACGTATGTGGGACCATGGACTTCTTGTCTGCAGTACTGCTCAAGTTACCTTCTGTCCTCTCTTGCAAGCCCCTATCGTACACAAAACCCCTATTTTTCACTTACGCGTGTTTCCCTCCACGTTCCTACGATGCAAAGAGATGTTTCTTGAAAGAATGGTGGTTTGGGGATGGGCCGATGGACTCCTCTCCAGATTCCTATCGCTGCTGAGGAATAAAGCCAGTAAAACAAAACCTGAGCACATCTTGTAGTGGTGAGGCTTTTCAGAGGCACCCTGCTATTTTGATCACTTTCAAAAGTTGTATGAAACAGCGCCTGCAAACACTGGTCCAGACAGAGCCACCTGCTTAGAAGCTGAACACAGCTTCAGAACAAGAGAGAAAAGAATTTGCTAGACTCTGTATTGCGGTGCCTGAATTTCAAGTGCTGTCTTGACATCTTGAAGCCTCATGGGACCTTAAAGTTCTGTGAGTCCCCTCCCTACCAGAAATGCCCCTCCTCCTGCAAGAAAGCCTCCCTGCCCAGCTAGTTCTCATCACAGATACACCAGCTTCATCTCAGTGGTACTCAACAGAATGGGTTTCACGTCCCTGCCAGCCTGCAGAATTCTTCACGCAAGACCGTCCCACACCCTGCCATGGAAGGAAGGGTACCTCACCGTCACATTACTGGGAAGCTGGCCTCCCAGGCCCACACTGGTTCACTCTGTGCCCGAATGTGCTCCCAGTGTGGCCCAGGCTTTCGTGCCCTCCCCGCCACTCCCAGAATGTGAGTATGTGTGACCCCTGTGTTCAGTGTTGGGTGCTGCTTGTTCAGCCGCCATGCAGTATCGAGACTGTAGGGTCCCTCCTTGTCCTGCAGCGTGGCTGGCCGACCATCACAGCAGCCTCCCAGTGAGGCACACCGGCCACAACCGGTAGCATCGCTGGGTCCCTTTCTGGACCTTTGCTTTCACGGATACGTGCCAACTTCCAGCGAGCACTTCAGCTCTCCTCGCTTGTGGATTCTGGCCTTACGAGAATGAGACCTGTCACCAAATAAGAAGTGATTGTCGTCGTCAGAGGTCACAGCTGATTGAGGACCCGTGACACAGAATTGAGTTAGACTCTGCAAATTCTGATAGAAGCACATTTATAATTCTGCTGAACACAGAGGCAAAGCTAATTAGTTCTGACTGCGGGAAGGGATTTCAGGAAGGCTTAATAAAGGAGATAATATTTGAGCTAGGCCTTGAAGGAGAAGCGGATGTTGACAGAGGACATCCAGGAGAGGGCTTGGAGAGGGCATTCCAGGGAGAGTCAGCGCTGTGCTTAAAGCTGGAGGAACGGTCTTTAGAAGGAAGAGGCCACTGCGCCATCAGGAAATGAATCAGGTGGTTGGAACGGTGACCAAAATCTAACTGGGGACAACTTTGGGTGCAGTGATAAGACAGGCAGTCTTTAATCTTCATGAAGGTGGATGTGCGGGGTGTGTTGGGTTGAGACAGCGATATGCTTGGAAGTCTGCATTGAGCACATGTATCTACTAACAGCACTGGGGCGCCTCGGTGGCTCAGTCGGTTGACCGTCCGACTTCGGCTCAGGTCATGATCTCACAGTTCGTGGGTTCGAGCCCCGTGTCGGGCTCTGTGCTGACAGTGCAGGGCCTGGGGCCTGTTTCAGATTCTGTGTCTCCCTCTCTCTCTGTCCCTCCCCTGCTCACAGTCGGTCTCTCACTCCTACAAAAATAAACATTAAAAAATTGTTTTTGAATACCTAACCTATCCCTCAGAAGTTTTTGTCCCCATTCGTACATACACAATTGCCAAATTGGAAATTAACTGTTTATATGCCAGTTCATGTTTCCAAACTCATCTCAGAGCAAAGTGGCTTTGAGCCACTTCCTATTTGACCATTTATGTTTTTAATTTTTTTTTTTCAAAATCTTGTACGATTCAAGTATTAGGATTGGTTTAAGGGGGAAAAAAGTCATCTCAGATGGTTTCCGAAAATTACAATTTAGTATAAAGTTGTAAATAGAAAAAGTTTTCCTTCAACCTGTTGAATCCTTTGGCAGGCTTTTGCTTGCTTGTCTGCTGCACAAATATTTCATGGTTTAGTATGATAAAGAGCAAGGAAGTCATGATGGCGGGGGCAGGAGTGATGAACAATTTCCCTCTACCATGAAGAAGGATCACAGTTGCGTATGTCACTGCTTTGTGCATTTTAACAGTTTGAGAGCAGTCTTAGGATTGCAAACTTAGAGCAGACTTAGAATGCAAATAGGATTCCATTTCCCGTTTTGTCCCACCCACCAGTCCTCTGCTTGCGCTTTGTAGATGTAATTGTAAGAACACTTTAGATCCATGAGCACCTAATACATCATTGGGAAAAAAGTGTCATGTGATCGTGTATGTTGTTGTAAGTTGTATCCTGACAAAGTTCATCCATGATATCCCTGTGGGAATTCCTTACCTTAAGAGAATTATTAAAATCTAGGGAGATGAGTGCAAAATCCCAATTTTCCTGTTCTTGCCCTAAACTGATAAATGTTTAACTGAGTAAGTAAAGTTGTGGTGATTAAGGAAAGAATAAGGAAACAAAATAACAAACAGGGACAACGCAGTTCTTGAAGCAATTGTTTGTGAAATAAAATAGATCAGAGTTGATTTTGTGTCAGGTGCCTTTGTTCGGTGGTGGTGTTACCCTGAAGGTCATAGTGTCCGACCACTGGAGAACCATTCGTTGCTGCAAGATCTACATCTTTAATGTGATTCTCTAAACATTCCCTTCTAGACTAGTCCAGATCGTAGTATTTACCTGGGAAAGGTGGATTTGAGCTATGTAGACTATGCTGGGGAAAACATCAGGAAAACAGAAATCTGAAAGGTTTTGAAACCATTTTTCTCTCTTTTTAAAAAATTAATGGGGTGCCTGGGTGGCTCAGTCAGTTAAGTGTCCGACTTCGGCTCAGGTCATGATCTCACAGTTTGTGGGTTTGAGCCCCGCATGGGGCTCTGTGCTGACAGCTCGGAGCCTGGAGCCCACTTGGGATTCTGTGTCTCCCTCTCTCTCTCTTCCCCTCCCTAACTCACACTCTGTCTCTTTTTCTCTCTAAAAAATAAATTTAAAAAAGTAAAAAGTAAAAAATAGAATTATCAGATTCAGACTTTAAAAGAACTATCACATTCTGTCTCTGTCTTTCAAAAAAAATAAACATTAAAAAATTAAAAAAAATAATACTTAGAAGAACAAGCTATTGGACACATCAGGGGTGGTGCATAAGGCCAAAATACCCCTCCGAAGACTTTAGGGGGAGCATGAAATATCTGTGAGCGAAGCAGCAGGCGGGTGAGGTGCGGTGCTGAGAGCGAGGCAGAAGCCATAATGCAGGTTATGATGCCAAATTCCAATCCTAGAGCAGTACTCACACTTCTGTGTCCGTAGGATCCTTCCATTACGATGGGTATACATTTTGGAGAGGTGAAAAGAGCGTAAGACAACCTTCGATGGTGCAACTGGGTGGGTCTGGAAGGTACTTTTGCGTCATTTCACAACCCGAGAAGCATATTTGTTTATATCCAGTAGCTTAATTTAGCTCCTTTTCTCTGAAAAACCCAAGGTGCTCTTGAGAGATGCCATGTGTAGGAGCCTGTAGGGCCTCTGCAAGCAGAAGAAAGGCAGGCAGGGAGAGAGACAAGTGAAGGAGGACGACATTGAGCGTGAAACTGAGTCGGGTCAGATGATGCTACGACTTGGCATGGCTTGTGCGATGTGTGGTAAACAAAACGTGTTTGAGGTGGGCATGGCTCATGAATAAGACCAGGAGGTGATGGGTGGACAATACTAGGTATTTGATTCTCTGGACTGCAGGAAACCCACTGTATGCAAGTTCGATGACATCACTGATGACATAAATGATTTCCCAAGTATTGAAACCTGGTCTGGATGCTCTCTGTCTGCTAACCTTCCCAGCAACTCCATCCTTTTTTTTTTTTTTATTTTTAAGCAGCTGATGTCTGTGATTCTGCTTTTCCAAGCCGTCCCCTTCCATCCCAGAGGTCTGAACCCCAGTGCTTGCCCGCCCGCGCTCTCACGTGCTTCTCTCTCATGCGTCTCCCGTCCACTTGTCCCGTGCTGCTTCTTCAGAGCTACATCCTTCTGGTTTCTAACCTCCGTGTGCCCTTTCGCCTCAGCCCATTTTCATTTCCACCGTCTCCTTTCCTTTGGCCATGCTCCTTCTCCACATGTGTATTTTCTCCTCTCCGGAGTGACATCAGCTTTGCCTTTCGTGAGGAATGGTCTTCAGTGCAGTCAACTGGAGTCCCTTTGTCTTTGTTCTTTACATCGAAACGTGTGTTACCGTCCCAGGTGATTTTCCGTCCTTTATGTTCCTAGTCTTCCAAGCATAGATGCCTGTTCCACACTCCTGATTCCTACCCTTCTCCGCTCTGGGGTCCTCTCCTAACAGTGGCAGCCTTGCTTCTCACCCCCATAGTCGGGACTCTTGTCTTCAAGGTGAAGGACCACGGCTACTGAGGTGTGAGTAGCCATTGACATCCTTCTCTCCTTTCCAGTCAGAAATCAGGATCTTGAGAACTGTGCTAACGTGCTTCCATGGACCCAATCCTGTCCCCCCGATCCCTGTGTGGAAGCTGTCACTCACACTATTGGTATTTGGAAGTGGGGCCTTTGGGAAGTAATTAGGTTAGACGAGATCACAGACTAGAGCCCTGATGCTGGAATCACTGACTTTATAAGAAGAGGAAGACAGAGAGACCACTGGATCTGCCAGGACCCTATCTTCAACTTTGTACCCCACAGAACTCTAAGATACAGGCGTCTGTTATGTTAAGTCACTCAGTCTGTGGTACTTTGTGATAACAGTCTGATCACGCTAATCTGGGTACCTCAAGGCCTCTGACCCACATCTGGTCCCTGGCAGCACAGGTCACAATTTCATAACACAATGTTTGTCCAGGAAAATGTTAAAATGTTTACAGTTCCCGTATCTGAGTCTATAAACTAACAATGCTCTGTGTCTTCCTTCTTTCCCGAATTTTGTAAAGACCAAGTGGTTATATCCTCAAATTCTTTATGGCCAAATGGGGGAAAATTGGAGGTGGTTAACATTTTAAGGCACAGGAATCCATTCTGGAGGCACACAAACTTGTGTTCAGTGTTGGAAAGTTGGTTTTTACTTTTGTTCTTGTATCTCGTAGATTGTTTTCCAGCTGTAAGCAAAGTAACCACAAAACAACAAGGTCACTAGTAAATACTGACTCTACCCGCCTGGGCTAGAGCAAACCAACTTATGTTAGAGTATTTTTCACATTTTCCAATTCTGATTTGAAGTTTCTATAAGCATGTAGGGTTCTGTAATTAGCTCTTGAGTCCTGTGATTAACAAAGAATGCTTGGGGCCTGGTGCTGCAGGGTGATGTAACCTTTCAGTGCAAATCACTTATTTTCAAAAATGAAGTTTGCTTTGCATTTAAAAACATAAGTGCCTTAATTATTTCTCTCTCTGGTTGATTAGTAGAAGTTGCAGAAAGGGGATTGTGATGTCTTTGCCTAGTATTTTTTAAGATTAATTTTAATACTAGTTGAAGGCACGATCAAAGCTTTCTCAAAGCAGAACGATCCTGTATTTTTAATCCGTCTCAATTCACTCCAACCAATCCAGATGTCCATCCAGACAGATGGGGCCAGAACATAGGTTACTGTGTAGACACGAGAATCCTGCCTCTATTTGCGGCTACCATAGTGCAGCCACATTTTTATTCATAAACACTTACAGTCTCATAGAAAACCCAAATATTTGTCCTCGAAAGTGATTGACAGAATAGTAAATCCCAGTCAAAACATAAAATCATACATTTCCCTATTGTTTTTTAGAACAGTAAAGTTGAATACCACAGTCTGTCAGATTTTAATAATTCTAATTATTTCTAAAAAACAAAAGAATGTCTTTGCCTTTTACTTCAGTTAAATGTAATTTTTTTTAAGTTTGGCTCAACTACGGATAGGTAAAGAAAGTGATTATTTCTTAAAGTTAAGGCGGGGATTCTTAACGAAACCAAATGAGATCTATTTGAAAGCCTTTTTTTGGAACTTGAGTGAAATCTCTGAAGGCCTTCGTAAGGGGAGTTTGTACAAACTTTCCTCAGGTCGAAAGGGATTGAGAAGGATGTCGGCAAACTGTTTCGGGTGCCGTGACTCATGCTGTGTGAACGCAGAAGGTTTGTGACTCAAGTCAACCGAGTTGCAAGTATATTTGGAGTGTAGTGAGCTTCACTGATGAATACAAAACACCAAATCGCATCTACAGGCCAAGATGGGCGAGGCCAACTGTGTGTGGGAACCAAAGGCTGAAGAGGAGAGCTCTCTGCGGTGTTAGCCTCCTAGATGTGTCACACACACAGACGCCCTCATGCACGCCCACACACACACACTACACACACCCACACACGCACATGCACACACACACACACACGTCATTTCTTCTTCTGCATCTCCTATTTGCAAATATCAATCGCTGACGGTTTTCAAAGGTGTAACTCTGGCCTTTCTGGAAACATGATTGGGAAGGAGGCTGAAAATATGTTTTAGATAATATTGAACTCAATTCTACAAGTAAATTTTGCTTCTGCTCTGAGTGAAAACAGGTGAGGTCACAGATTTGGAGATAACAGGTTTACCTTTTTCTTTTTTTAAACTTTTATTAATGTAACTTATTTTTCAGAGACAGAGCAGGGTGTGTGGGGGAGGGGCCGAGAGAGAGGGAGACAACAGAATCCGAAGCAGGCTCCAGGCTCCAAGCTGTCAGCACAGAGCCCGACGTGGGGCTCGAACTCACGGACCGCGAGATCATGACCTGAGCCAAAGTGCTCGGGCAGAAGTGCAAAGAGCAGAAGTAGGGGCAGTCAGCAAGTGGGGCCTGCCCAGCTTCCCGGCGGACAGAAAGCCCAGTGTCGCAGGGAGGGCCCGGGAAGCATGATGGTGCAGAGCAGAAGGAGATGTGGGGAGAGGCGCTGGGGAAGGGATGGGATGGGCAAGGCACGTGCTCTGCCTCAACAGGAGGACAACGCCATGTGTAGACACAGGAGGGACAGGAAGGGCAGGAGACGGGAGACAGGACATGGGGACCCTGGGCTCTGTAGTTCTATAAACAGAATCTGAATCCCAGTTCTGCCATTTGCTGCTTGGGGCGTCTGGGCCAGCTTGCTTAACCACACTGCATTCCACAGTCTTTACTGTGGGACACGAGTGATGCTAGTGACCTTGTAACACGGACTGCACTCATTCCCGCACAAGGTCGGAGGCCTCATACACAGTGGTGGCTGAGTGTTTGGGGTCTAGACGCCGGCTCTCTGGGTGGAAATTCTCAGCCGGCCCCCAAGACTCTCTATCTGAATTTCTCCTCACCGGAGGATGGATATGAAACCGAGACAACAACTGGCCTTACCCTGCGGGGCCTTAATAAATCATGCGTGTAAAATATTGAGTGCGATGACCCTCTTTCTAAAATTCTAATATTTTGGGTCTGCTGTTCAAATGATGAAGACTTCTGAAGGGCCCTGAGGAAATTATAAATAAAAGGTAGTGGGATTGTGAAGGTCCTCATTTTACTTTCCTATCAATATCCCATAAGGAGTAAGACTCAGGGATTAAGAGGGGCTACGGTTTTTCACCAATAGAAACGTGGCAGTGGGGGTAACAGAAAACTGCTGTAGATACCCTATGTTCAAGTGTTAAAAGATGTCACCAGCATTTGTTTTAGTAATTGATGTTAGGAAAGGAAACACTTTCCGTTAATTTAGGAAACGTTAAGTGTCTGCTTTGTACTGAGACCTGTGCTAGAAACTGGGGGTACAGAAATGACATGTGCTGCCTAAGGGAGCAGACTGTGAATGGTCAGGAATGACAAAACAGAATATTGCGGCGGGACTCGAGGCGGAGCTCTGTGCTGCTGTCCCCGGGGGCACCCCAGTGCACACAGTCTTCCGCGGTCTTTGCCAGGCCCTCACTGCTTCGCTACGATGCAGCTCCTGGTGAGAACGCATTACAGGCAAGGATGCGGCGGCCTCTCTTGGGGTCTTGTCTGCATTGAGAGGGCACCCCATTTCCTAACCAGGATTTCTTAACCCCGGCGTTAAGACATGAGGCACACCAGAAGTCTTTGTTGTGGGCTCCGTGCTGTGCGTTGGAAGGTTTTAGCAGCATCCCGTATCTCTACCCACCGGATGCCGGGAGCACTCTTCCATCCGTGACAGCTGAAAATGTGTCTGGATATTGCCGTGTGGTTTCTAGGGGGACAAAATCGCTCCCAGTTGAGAACCGTGGGTCTAATGGTATGGATGGGGAGCTGTGAATGTCCTCACATGTGACTTAGCCCTGCCCTAGGAAGGTTTGGGCAGGGAAGGGACATGTGGTGTTGGGGAGCACAGAGGGTTGGTGGGGGGCAGGAAGGCAAATGTACTCCCAGGCTTTCCTCCTCTCTTCCTGCTCTTGTCCTGGATTTTTGTCTTTTCTCCCAAATGAATGAAGCGGATGAGGCCCCTGAGGGTAGGTCTTCATAGGTATCAGTTCTAGCCAAATGGCACCCTCTCCTTGTTCCAGCCTCGTAGATAACGACAGTGGATAATATGGTAAGTCTAAACTCCTCTTCTGTTCCCAGACATCTGTGTCCTTTTCTGATACAGCAAAGCAAGAAAATAGGTTTTCCTGTATATGCTGTTTCAGATCATAAAGGTCCCCAGATTGTTTTGCTAGGACTGCCTTAAAGTACCACAGACTGGGGTGGCTTAAACAGAAGAGATTTGTGGTGCACCTGGGTGGCTCAGTCGGTTAAGCGTCCGACTTCGGCTCAGGTCATGATCTCGTGGTCTGTGAGTTCGAGCCCCGCGTCGGGCTCTGTGCTAACAGCTCAGAGCCTGGAGCCTGCTTCAGATTCGGTGTCTCCCTCTCTCTCTCTCTGCCCTTCCCCTGCTCACGCTCTGTCTCTCTCTGTCTCTCAATAATAAATAAATGTTAAAAAAAAAAAAAAAACAGATTTGTTGTCCCGTGGGTCTTGAGGCTAGAAGTCCAGGATCACAGTGTGGCAGGATGGGCTCCTTCTGAGGGCTGTGACGGGGATCCTGCTCCCCGGCTGTCACCTAGCTTCTGTTGGCTTGCTGGCAGCCTGGCATTATTCGGCCTGGAGAAACATCACTCTCGTTCCTGCTTCCACCTTCTATGGCATTGTTTCTGTGTGCCTTCACATCACCTTCCTTTATGCTTATCTGTGTCCTGAGCAAATTTCCCCTTGTTATAGGGACCCCGATTACATCAGATTGAGGTCCACCCTAATGACTTCATTTTAACTTGATTGCTTTCGTAACAACCCAGTCTCCAAAAACGTTACATTGTCAGGTAATGGGGCTTAGGACTCCAGCTATGAATTTTGCGGGTGCACAATTCTACCGATAATAGGAGCTAACAGAGAACGCCTCTTTGGTGATGAAATGATCAAAAAGTAATGGGATAAGGGGAAAAGGGAGAGATTATAATGTAAGTAAATTTCATGTATCATAGCAGGACATCATTATGTAGAGTTGACAAATGAGAACTAGCAGTAGAAATGTATTCTTTGGTGACAGAGAGGTAATTCCTCAAAGAAATAGAAACAGAGATGGTTATAAAACCTGATTATAAAACCTGTATTATGGTGTTTACATGAACGAAACTCCTGTCTCTTGTCAAATCGTGCTTACCATCTCATTAAGTGAAATTTAATTTCTAATGAAAACTTGAGGCATCATTAATTAATTAAAATCACAGAGGACTTTCTTTGCAAAGCCACGTGTTCAGCTCTGTCACTGTGGCGTAAAGGCTGCCCAGGGTATGAGGAATTTTTTTTGCTATTGTAAAAAATTACTGCAAACTTAGTGGCTCAAAACAATACACTTCTGGGGATCCGACGTCCTAAAAGATGATACAGGGCTAAGATCATAGGGTTTGGCAAGGCTGTGTTCTTCTGGAGGCTCTAGGGGAGAATCTGTTTTCTGTCCTCTTCCTGCTTCTGGAGGCAGCCTGCATTCTTTGCCTTTGACCCTTTCTTCCTCTTCAAAGCATTGCATCCTCAGCAATTGCAGCATTGCATCCTCAGATCTCTCTCTTTGACCCCGTCCGGCCCTCCTCTTTCACTTGTAAAGACACTTGTGATAACATTGGCCCAAAGGGATAATGCAGGGTACTCTCCCATCTCAAAGTCCCTAACATAATCACATTAGCAAAGCCCATTTTGCTCTGTAAGGTAATAGATTCATAGCATCTGGGGATTAGGATGGGGACATCTTTGGTGGGGGAGAGGCAGAGAAGGGTCCTTGCCCTGCCTACTGAACTCTGGAAGGGCCAGGGAAAGGCCGTTGTAGCTTGGATGAAGGGTAAGGCAGCAGAGGACGGCCAGTCTTGCCACTGAGAAAGGCTGTAGCTCCTACAATTCTGTTAGCAGTCCTGTGACCTCTTTTTCCAGCGGGGGCCATTTATCCAGTGTCCCAGCGAAGGTGCTGGGGGGACAGCACATTCTGTCTACTGCTCCGTCTGACCTTGAAATCCTGGAGGAGTCTGTGAGCTCCTTGCTTAGTGTTGTGCTCTCAGAGGAGGTGCCGGCCCGTTACTCCTTCAAGCCAGAGGACGGATGAGAGTCCAGACAGAAGCTGTGAGCCTGTGTAGTGTGGTTGCTATACGCAACTGTAAAAGTGTGCAGAGAAAATCTTTGAGTCTCAGTTTACAACCGTATTAAAAATGGAACAATTTAAAATGCATATTCTGACAGAATAATTAAAATGAAAGAAAAATAAAATTACAGAGAATATATCATAAATAGGTTTGAAGAGGAGAAGGCAAAGAAAAGTACTGATGTTGGAAGTATGAAATAAGGGAAAACTGTATTCACTATGTGCTCTGGCTTATCAATACTGTGGAGAGGCCCCACTGACCCCCACCCCCACCCCGGAGGCCTCAGGAGCATATTTATTTAGTTGGAAATGGCAAAGTCATTGATTTTTTTATTCCTGCTACTTCCAGTGCTGTCCCGGGGCTGTGCATTCAAACTAGGTGATAAATTCAATTAGAATAGAAATATCTGGCAATTACTAAATTCAATTGTCTTTATAGGAGTCCCATGCAGACACTTGCACAGACAATTACATGCAATTTGATGTCAAAACAAGGCAAGGCAAGAAGTTAAAAGAAGCCTGTGGTTCTTCTGTGTCTAAAATAATGTGGTAGGGCATTTTTTTCTAATTAAGATTTAAACAGGAAAATTATATATGTTGCCTTCTTAGTTTTATGTTGATTTCTGGAAGCAGCTTAAGAGTTATAATTAAAACCATTATTGAATTTTATACGAACCACTCTCAGTGTGGTCAATTTCCTGTTCTTACCCAATATGAAATTCATGCAAAACACTCCCATCGTTTCTGTCCTAATTACGCCAGTCTAGGAAGGGAAAGATTTCTTAATTTCTTGCCAAGGTCAGTTTTTATAGATAACAAACATTTAATCAGAACAGGAAACCGCGTCCTCTGGAAGGGAGCAATTAAACTTGGAACGTTAGTTGTATACTGGTGAGGAAACCTTTGGTTTCAGATGAGTAGCACCTAAGTCCAGTTACTTGAAGAAGGAGAAGCCTTTCAGCCCCCTGGTTGGGGGAGGCACAGACAGGTGCAGGAGCCCCAAGGGTGTGTCAGGAGAAGTGTTCTTCGTTCTCCACGCCCGCCATGGTGACGTCATATGGCATTGCACTTGTTGTACACGTCGTGAATGCTTCTCCGTGCATTGTGTCTCCTTGAGTTATGTTCGTTACGTTCCAGAAGTCATCGGCACTTCCAGGCACACCATCCCCAAGCCTTTGGTCTCTCCACTCATCATTTTAGTGCCCCATTGGCCAGAATTATTCAATGTAGTCCATCAGCCTTGAACACTGAAATGGCTTTTATGTAGCTGTTTTGTTGGAACTTGATGATTAGAAAGAAGAGAAAATCAGAAATTGAAATGGTACAGATCTATAGCAATGAAATGCTGTCAGTGCTGGGGCAGACCTAAAACCTTGAATCTGTCAGTGTGAAACTTATGTAGCGAGAGGCAATGACCCCATTTAAATACTTGGCCCGCCGTGCGTAAAGAAATATAATTTTGATGTTTGTGTAATAAAAATTGTTTCCTATTTAACAGAACGAAACCATGCCCATTAACTTTTAACAGAAGAAAGAAAGCAAATCATGTTGTTTATTTCTTTAAGTTTTTTATTTATTTTGAGAGAGAGAGCAGAAGTGGGGGAGGTGCAGAGAGACAGGGAGGGAGAGAGGGAGAGAGAGACAAGCCCAAGCAGGCTTCACGCTGTCAGCATGGAGCCTGATGTGGGGCTCAAACTATGAGATCATGACCTGAGCTGAAACTAAGAGTCAGACGCTTAACCACTTAAGCGACTGAGCCGTCCAGGCGCCCCTCAAGTTATTTGTAATTAGGTTAAAATAAGGTGAAACTTTTTCAAGATATCTCAAATATTGCCTCAATAAATTCTTCAAATTACCAAGATGCAAATATTCATTTCAGACTCATTTAGAATCTAAGACTCTTCTAACTTATACTATAAAATGTATTTTAGCTGTAATTTTAATTTTGTAAATAAGAATTTGGGGCATCGCAATGGTTATCATTAATTGCATTTTGTCCCTGTTAGAAAATGATAAACATGGTTTCCTGTATATTTTCCCCTGTCATTTAGATGGGTAAATGATAAAACAGGTTGATTGAATGCAGGTACTTAACCTGTAATCCCTGTAAGGAACTATTCCCACATGCTCAGAGAATGGAGAGTGGTTGGTAATGCATATTCTTGTTTTTGGAGAGACACTGCCTGTATCCATATTTAATGTAGCAGGCTGAGGCTTATGTACCTCCTGTCAGTGGAAGATTTAATAAGGCTACTCTCAACTGTCAATTCTTGAATTCAGTCCTTTCCCTATGATATCAACGGGTTGCTTTTGCTCAGTACTTTAGAGGCACAAATGGTAATGAAAGCTTGGTATAAGGACAAGATGGATATATTTTCTGCATTTCTAGTTGGTGGCAGGTCCCATATGAGGTCCCCTTGTTACCTCTTCTCCATCTCACCCTCTTCACATCTTCTTTGTGTTGGAGAGTTTAGAAATGTTACTGTGATCCTGTTTGACATGTGCTGCTAAAGCAAGTTGAGTCTGATGAACAGAGGCCAGCTCAGCACAAATGGACCTTTAGTCTCTCAGTTAATCCCAACACCTTTGCGTGAGGGGGAGGTCATTCAACTTAGACCAGGCATCTGACATGATGGCGTATGTGTGAATTACAAATCCTCCTTCTAGCCTTCCCCACAAAGCACTCCCGGCCCGTGACCTGGGTGTATGAACACTGCAAAAGGGGACCATCCTGCATCTTTGGTTTTGCAGACACTACCTCTGAGCTGATGGTAACCCCTGGGTTTGAAAATGCAAATGATTCCCTCAGTCAGAGAGGAGGATTCTGAGAGTTGGGTAAAAATAGAATTTGGGGGCAGTGAGTCCTGCTGTCTGGAAACCCATCCTGTCATCATTTTCCCAAGACCTGAGTGCAGAGTTGCAACAGCATCGGGTGGCAAATGGGAGAATGCCTACCCTTGGCCTCATGATCCCTGGAGGGAAGATAGTTATATTTGGAAGAATCCAGGGGAAGCCCACATGACTGGCTTCCCTATTAAAATTCTAAAACAAAATGAAGATTGCATTTCTGGGGAGAAACGCAAAGATGAGTGCGTCTGCCAAAATGCAGAAGTTTCAGGTGCACTGTTTTCTCTCACAATGCCATCTGACTCACTTGTTTGAGCTGTGTGCCAGATGGCTGGCACTCGGAGAATGATGTAGATTCATAATGGCAGAAAGATGCCGATTCAGTTATAACTTTGGTCCAGATACCATTTGTTTCATTTGAACGCATAACAGTGTGGCATCACATACTTAATCATTGGCCCGTTTTTGACCTGTATTTATTCTCCCAGTATCTACCCTTTTCTAGATACCTTTCTGCATATAAGCCTAACCAAGTTTTCGCAAGCATATGAGCATCGAGGTACACCTTACATGTCCCCCACTGCTTCATAGCTTTGTTTGTGGTCACGTTACTAAGTTCAGGCCAGGGGAATATAATGGTAGTGCCATAAACAACTTTTGCCTCGCACCCTTGAGTAACAAAGATGCCTTCCATTCTTTCTTCCTTCCTTTTGGCTTAACAGTGTTAGTGCATGGAGCAGCTGACTGTAACCTAGAGCTGGCCGATCAGATGTCAGGATGGCAAAGCCATCCTTCCAACATTTGGCCACTCACCCACCTCTGGGCTGTTGCCGAAGAGAGACCCTGACATCTATCCTGTAGGGACTGTTGTGTTTTTAGTGTCAGCATTATAGCAGCTTAGTTTGATGCCCAAATAATAGAGAATATAATTCCTTGTTCACTTAAATTCATTATTCCACACTCAATGTAGGATACTAGTATATTTGTTCAGTCCCAGATGCTTATGTTTTGTTGGTCACTCGAATTCCCTCTTTTTCAGAGTGCTTGGGTTTCTCTGTGTGATGTTCTCCCTGTGCCATAGCATCGCAATGCAAACTCAGGTGCACTCCCTCACTTTCACAAAGGACAGCTCTCAGACGCACACACACACACACACGCACACGCACACAGGTGTCACAAAATCCACTGATTATTTATATACTCTAACATTTAAATTTTTCTCAGAAGTAAAACAAGATGAGTGATTTTACAGTGGAGAAACCTGACAAACCCAGTGATCAAGGTCAGCATCCATCAACCATGATGTCATGTTGACAGGTAACCTTGATATCATGTAATGAGAAGGTCACTTTGTCTCTGTGACCTTCCTCTCACACACTCATAACCTCCGTCAAATCATAAGGAAAACACTAGAAAACCCAGAATTAAGAGACATTCTACAAATTACCTAACTTGCATCCCTCAAAGCTGTGAAGGTCATCAAAAACAAGGAATGTCTGAGAAACTGTCACGGTCTAACAAAGCAAGAAGACATGACCACTGAACATAATGCGATATCCTGGTTGGGATCCTGGAGTAAGAAGCCAACATTAGGGGGAAAACTAAGGAAAATCAAATAAAGTTTTGACTTGAATAATTATGTATCAGTATCTCTAGTATTCCTGCAACTTTCCTGTAAATCGAAAGCTAGTAAAAGTTTGCTAACGGTTTTAAAAATGCCCTTCAGCATTTTCTCTCTTGCTGTGATTTCTTTCAGTTTAAAGGTAAAGTTCGGTGGGAGGCTAGAAAGTGAGGATTGCAAATGCAGAGAACCGTAGCTAGAACACGGAGAAATTTGGGAAGCAGCTGGAAGTTGAAGGAGAGATTTCATTCTGTTCATGTTAAAAATGTGTGTATTTAAATGTAGGTAGAGGGGTGCCTGGGTGGCTCAGTCGGCTAAGCGGCCGACTTCGGCTCAGGTCATGATCTCGCGGTCCGTGAGTTCGAGCCCCGTGTCGGGCTCTGTGCTGACAGTTCAGAGCCTGGAGCCTGTTTCAGATTCTGTGTCTCCCTCTCTCTGACCCTCCCCTGTTCATACTCTGTCTCTCCCTCTCAAAAATAAATAAAACGTTAAAATATTTAAAAAAAAATGTAGGTAGAAAGGAAGCAATGGAGAGAAAGGACAAAACTCTGGAAGGAGAGTAGACAATGGATAGAGTGCCCATCCTGAGAAAGCAGTACTCGGTGGGATCTGGAATACAAGGAGACAATGGGGAGAACACATCTGCAATTGCAGTAGGAGATAAGGAAGAAAAGATTGTCCTTTTCCCAGGCAAAAATGTCAGTTTATGCTAAAAAGTTCCAATTGAGGACTTGTAGTTTCAGTCTTCACAGAAAAGTTCATAATTTGGCTGAGAATGAGGGAGATGGTCACTGGGTCAAAGGTTTAAAAAAACAGCACCCATCCAAAGATTCCAAAAAATGGAAGAAGTGTAAGAAGTCTTCAAGAACCTTGAACCAAAGACAAATATCACAAGGATTTACGGTGTTTATATTTTGTATCTTTCTTTCTGATTGTTGTTTTAATTTGGTATGTGGGCCACTTCCACTGTTCAGAAAACATGGCTTGCAGGGCTCCTGCACTTCCATTCATGGATTCACCAAAAGAGAGGTGTTAGTGTTCTTTATTGAGGCAGAGAAATGGTACCCTAGTCAAGAAGTAAGGGCCCTGGGGCCAGGCTGCCTGATTTGAATCTTTGATGTCATGTTAGACAGGTACTTTGTCCATTTTCTCATCCATAAACTGAAGGTGGTACACATCCCCAAGAATTGTGATAACCAAACAAACAACAAACACAGAACACATAAGCCAGCATTTGACACATGGATCAGCTCAGAGTTGGGCTCTGATGGGAGATGTTTGCAAAACTGGACCAGAGTAGTTGAATGCATTGGCCAGATACCCAAAGAAATAGGGGATAGTGGATAATATAATGGAGACAATAGACGGGTTACAGGACTGGGGATGGTAGTTGTTGAGTGAGTGCATCAGCTAGAGGGGTAGGAGTGTTGGTGGCCAGAGAGGGAGAGGAATATTTAATATTAAGATGTCTCAGGTGAAGCCATCCCATGGATGACAAGGACAGAAAGATTGGGAATATTTGGAGAAGTTGGTGTTTGGTGACACCCATGGGGTAGGTAGTCAGAACACCCAAGTCGTAATTGTTTACTGGGATTCTGTAAGGACAAATTTAAAAATGGAGGGAAAACGAGAAGGGAAGAATGCTATGGGCATCACAACAGGGGCCACAGTCTGATGAACATAGGGGAAGTCAGGGAAAGGTGAGAACTCAACAGCTGGTAGGCAGAGAGGAGAAGTAATAAGACTGAGATATTGGAACTGTTATCAGTACAGCATTCCCAGAATGTAGCAGTGTTAAAAAGAAATGAAATTGACTTAATCTAGCACCTTATCACAGTAGATACTTTTTTTTTTTTGACAGAGAGAGAGCGAATACAAGCAGGGGAGAGGCAGAGAGGGAGTGGGAGGGAATCTCAAGCAAGCAGGCTTCACCCATGCCTAGCATTGACTCTGACGCGGGGCTCAATCCCATGACTGTGAGACCATGACCCAAGCCAAAATCCAGAGTCGGACACTCAACCAACTGAGCTACCCAGGTGCCCCAGTAAATTAATTTTTTGAGCTTGTGTGATTCCAGATGACCCTCAAAGTAAAATGTGAATCTGCATATTCCTCTAAAGGTCTGATGTATGACTTCATACATGGTATTAGATTTATTTTGCCTGACAAGTAATGTGAACAGTAATTGTGGATGTTTGAAAATCGGTGTATTACATTGAAGGTCAATGTTCTCATTATGTGTTGGATGCTTGATTGCGCCTTTGAATGGCATCGTAATTCAGAAGATCTTCATATTCTTTCTCATCCGCACTGAATTTCCCCTTGTGGAACATGCCAGTCATCAGGAAGAGGGCATGTGATAGGGACAAGATGGAATTGCTAAAGCAAAATGATTGTAGTGGAACTCTGGTTCTTTCTCTCATAAACTTTGTTACACCATTTTGCACGTAGAATGTGATAAAATCCAAGTCCTTCATTAACGGATGGCTTCAACATTCACATGCATAGGACATTTTTAATCTCTCAATTGTTTTTTTGGCTAACTGTGAACTTGACCTCAGAACTTCTATTTTTTTTCCCTCTTCTTCTTTTTAGAGATAATAACCAAATTTGAATCTCTTTGAAGGGACATTTATGTCAAGACTTTCGAAGGATACTAAAGTAATCTGGATGGCTTTGGAATTCAAACTGAACGTGTATTTTGACTGGATGTGACATTCAAGAAAAGACCTTTGATATTGTCACAGTTTGCAAAGCTATTACATAATATACTTGATTCAAGATCATGTCTTTGAAAACTCCATACTGCTAATATAATAGATAATGTTGATAACACCAACATTGAAAATCATTTTCTAAATAACAGAAACTAATCACAGAAAACAGAATCACCACTACTTTACTGCCGAGAGTTAGTTTATTCTTGAAGGTAATTTTAACCTTACTGAATTTTATTATTTATTTATTTATTTAAATTAATGAAAAAAAAATTTTTGTAGTTTGTTTTATTTATTTTTTTAATTTACATCCAAATTAGTTAGCATATAGTGCAACAATGATTTCAGGAGTAGATTCCTAATGCCCCTTACCCATTTAGCCCATCCCTGCTCCCACAACCCCTTCAGTAACCCTCTCTTCTCCATATTTAAGAGTCTCTTGTTTTGTCCCCCTCCGTTTTTGTATTTTTTTTGCTTCCCTTCCTTTGTGTTCATCTCTACTGTGTCTTAAATTCCTCATATGAGTGAAGTCATATGGTATTTGTCTTTCTCTGACTAATTTCGCCTAGCCTAATACCCTCTAGTTTGATCCACGTACTTGCAAATGGTAAGATTTCATTCTTTTTGATTGCTGAGTAATACTCCATTGTGTGTATATGTATATGTGCGTGTGTGTGTGTATGTGTGTACACACGTCATCTTTATCCATTCATCCATCGATGGACATTTGGGCTCTTTCCATACTTTGGCTATTGTTGATAGTGCTGCTGTAAACATTGGGGTGCATGTATCCCTTCGAAACAGCATACCTGTATCCCTTGGGTAAATACCGAGTAGTGTATTTAGTGTATAGTAGTAGGTAGTGTAGTGTATTTAGTGTATAGTAGTAGGTAAGTACCTAGTCATGTATTACTATGACCCTAGTAAATACCTTGGGTCATAGGCTAGTTGTATTTTTAATTTTAACCTTACTGACTTATTTTAAAATTATAAGCACATGGTGCCTATGTTTTGTGGAGAGCTTCCATTTTGAAAGTGCACGGAAAGTTGCTTTCTTCTGTTTTTATGTAGTTGGAGGACAGTAAGTAGCTGGGAAGTTCTAATATTCTAGGGGCTTAGAGGCAAGGCAGCTGACAAGTGACCTCTGGTTCTTTTCCCATCATGTGATTCTAGAATTTCTGTAGAAACATCATGTGACCTGGAGACCCCAGTCATTGCTGATGAAATCTGTGCCTACAGTCATCTGCTACTATTGACTTTGCGTCCATTCCAGGACAAGCTGTTTAGTCTCTGTGATAATGTGAATTCCTCATCAGTCTAGTGAGGGAGGTGGGTACTTCAGAGCTATTGATAATGATTTGCAATGGGTCATGCTAAGATTAATGGTGCAACTGAGGTCACCAATTTAGCAACATGTATTGTACCATTTTGTGGTATCATTTTAGCAGAAGAAATTGATTTAGCTATGGAGAACAATGTTTTTGTCTTCACTGTGGGTTTCTCAGAGTGTGGTCCTCAGACTCACAGCGTCTTCTTAGGCCCCCATCCCGCACCTACACATCCTCTAGTGGGTCCTAGAAATCTGTATATTAACAAACCTCTGGGGATTCTGTTTCAAGTTCAGGTGTGAAACCCACAGCTCAACCAGAGGTCACAAGTTTTCTCCACAGGGCCAGATAGTATGTATTATTGACTTTGTGGGCAGTTTGGTTTCCATCTCAGCCACTCAGATCTACTGCATGAGCCTGATAATGGCCGTAGACAATAGATATGGCTGTGTTCCAGGAACACTTTGTTTCTTTCCTTTTTAATTTTTCAAATTATTTTTATTTTATTTAAGTCCAAGTTAGTTAACATATAGTTTAATAATGGTTTCTGGAGTAGAACCTAGTGATTCATCCTCACATATGACACCCAGTGCTCATCTCAGCAGGTGCCTTCCTTAATGCCCATCATGCATCTAGCCTACCCAACACCCCGCCCCCCAGCAACCCTCAGCTTGTTCTCTGTTTTTAAGAGTCTCTTAAGGCTTTGCCCCCTCTCTGTTTTTCTCTTATTTTTCCTTCCCTTCCCCTATATTCATCTCTTTTGTTTCTTAAATTCCACCTATGAGTGGAATCATATATTTGTCTTTCTCTGACTTATTTCACTTAACATAATACATTCTAGTTCTCTCCACATTGTTGCAAATGGCATGACTTCATTCTTTTTGATTGCTAAGTAATATTCCATTGTGTATATGTGTATAGATCTACACACCACATCTTCTTTATCCATTCATCAGTCAATGGACATTTGGGCTCTTTCCATAATTTGGCTATTGTTGATAGCGCTGCTATAAACATTGGGGTGCATGTGCCCCTATGAATCAGGTTTTTGTATCCTTTGGATAAATACCTGGTAGTTTGATTGCTGGGTCGGAGGGTAGCTTTATTTTTAATTTTTTGAGGAACCTGCACACTGTTTTCCCAAGCAGCTGCACCAGTTTGCATTCCCACCAACAGTACAAATTTCTTTAAAAATGTAGTGGGTCTGGTCAGTGGGCTACAGTTTGCTGGCTCCTATTTAAAACTTCCCTTACAAATTTTAGATGAATTGGGCTTGTTTTCTGTAAATTGAAGACATATGTGAAGACACATGTATGTTTATTCCTGAGTATAAATTGAGGACATGAGTTTTCATTATTTAAACTTGTAAGGCTTTTGTGTGTAAACAGAAAAGGATGCTTATGATAAAATTAATGTAGGGAACAATACTCATTTTAAACCATTAATATTATTTTTGGATTCATTACAAACCCATAAGGAGTAAAATCTGACCTTAGATCTTATTACTTATCTTGGCATATTTGTTGCATGCCATAACCGTTGAATTGCAATAAATGAGTTTTAACACCTCCTCTAAGATAGGAGGGCTTCATATATATCACTGCCCTCACCATACAGCTAATAAATGAATGCCTTTGATCATTTGAGAAATCAGACTTTGGAAGCTGTGTCGACAAAAACTGTTTACCGTTATAGATGTTCCTGATCATGTAGATGCTTCGTATCCAACAGTTTGGAATTAGAGAATGTATCAGTCAGATATTTAATCTGTGATAGAGCTTTGCATGATTCGTTTTATAGTATTTTCATGTTGCAGCCCTAGGTTTTAATATATGTTGTTTCCAATTTATGGTTGAGCGTATTCTGGTAAATCAGTTCTTTCAACTGCCCGTGCAGCCCCATGCTTTGAATTGTTGCCACAGTGGATTTCCTTTTCAATCGATGTAAATGTGCTTATTTCTAAACCTCATCAGCTGCTACAAAGGTCCAAAAACCAAACCCAAGTGACTCCATGTGGTTTCGCGTTCTTTGCTGGGAGACATTTGGAATGGAGTTTGATGGAATCTGCTTTTCCAGCCATGGCAAGCTGGTCCAGTTATCTGTCCCCATCCATTCTCCTCTGAGTTCTAATACTGTTTTGCCAGTCACAGAAATACTAATGTAAATAGCTCACATTCATGGTTTCCAGAAATTTTTAATACCAGGAAGTGTTCTCAATATATAGAATTTCCTTTTTTCTAGATCCATAAATATGATTTAATAATATACCATGAGTAAATTTTAGCAATATATTATAAATACTTGTATATATATGTATACAGTACATGGTAATTGTAAACTGTTTTCTATTCCCTTCCATATCTTAAAATTGAAGCTGATAGGAAGTCTTTCTTTTAATTTTAATTCTGACTTTTATTCCAGCACGGTTAACCTACACTGTTATATTAGTTTTCGGTGTATTTAGTTCTAACTTGTATTCCCACCTAGTTAACATACACTGTAGTGTTCACTGTACTTAGTTCTGAGTTGTATTCCTGCACAGTTAACGTACACTGTTATGTTAGTTTTCGCTGTATTTAGTTCTGACTTGTATTCCCACACAGTTAACCTACACTGTTATATTAGTTTCTGCTGTATTTAGTTCTGACTTGTATTCCCGCACAGTTAATATACACTGTTATATTAGTTTCCACTGTGCAGCATAATGACTTACCAATTCTGTGTATTACTCAGTGTTCCTCAAGATGAGCGTACTCTTAGTCCCCATTACGTATTTCACCCATCCCCCACCCACCTCCCCTCTGAGAATCCCAGTGTGTTCTCTGTAGTTACAAGTCTGTTTCTTCCTTTGTCTCTTTTAACCCCCTTTGTTCCTATGTTTTGTTTCTTAAATTCCACATGAGTGAAATAATACGTATTTGTCTTTCTGTGACTTACTTTGCTTAGAATTATACTCTCAGTCTCCATCCATGTTGTTGCCAATGGCAAGATTTCATTCTTTTTCATGGCTGAGTAATACTCCATTGTGTAAATATATACAACATCTTTATTCATCTACTGATAGATACTTGGGCAGCTTCCATAATTTGGCTGTTGTAAATAATGCTGCTATAAACATAGGGGTGCATATATCCTTTTGAATTAGTGTTTTCATATTCTTCGGGTAAATATCCAGTAGCAGAATTAACTTTATCACATGGTAATTCTATTTTTAATTTTTTGAATAACCTCCATACTGTTCCCCAGTGGCTGCACCAGTTTGCATTTCCACCAACAGTGCAAGAGTGTTCCTTTTCATCCACATCCTCACCAACACTTGTTGTGTTTCTGATTTTAGCCATTCTGACATGTGTGAGGTGATATCTCTTAATTTGTATTTCCTTGGTGATGAGTGACATTGAGCATATTTTCCTGTGTCTGCTGGTCATCTGTACGTCTTTGGAGAAAATGTCTGTTCATGTCTTCTGCCCATTTTTAATTGGATTATTTGTTTTTTGGTGTTGAGGTGGATAAATTTTTATGTTTTGGATACAGCCTCTTTATCGGACATGTCATTTGCAAATATCTCCCATTTAGTAAATTGTCTTTTAATTTTGTTTATTTCTGTTGCTGTGTAGAAGCTTTTTATTTTGAGGTAGTTGTAATAGTTATTTTTTTTATTTTTTTATTTTTTTATTTTTTTATTTTTTTATTTTTATTTTTTTTGCTTTTGCTTTTGTTTCCTTTGCCTCAGGAGACGTATCTAGAAAAATGTTCTTCTGGCTGATGTCAGAGAAATTATACCTGTGGTCTGTTCTAGGATTTTTATAGTTTCGGGTCTCATGTTTAGGTTCCTAATCCATTTTGAGTGTATTTTTGTGTATGATGTAAAACAGTGGTCCAGTTTCATTCTTCTGCTTGTAGCTGTCCAGTTCTCCCAGCACCATTTGTTGATAAGACTTCTTCCCATCTTCCCTGCTTTATTGCAGATGAATTGACCATATAATTATATGTTTATTTCTAGGTTCTCTATTCTGTTCTCTTGATTTGTGTGCCTAGTTTTGTGCCAGTACCATAGTATTTTGATTACTACATGTTTGTAGTATAGCTTGAATTCTGGGATATTGTCATACTTCCAGCTTTGCTTAGCTTTTTCAAGATTGTTTTGACTATTCAAGGTCATCTGTGATTCCCTAAAAATTTCAAGATTGTTGTAGTTCTGTGAAAAATGCTGTTGAACTTTGATAGTGATTATAGTAACTGTGTAGATTGCTTTGGTTGGTGGACATTTTAACAATATTGTTCTTCCAGTCCATGAGCATGGAATGTTTTCCCATTTGCCTGTGTTATCTTCAGTGTCTTTAATCAGTGTTTTATAGTTTTCAGAGTACAGCTCTTTCACTTCCTTAGTTAGGTTTGTTTCTAGATATTTTATTACTTTTGGTGCAATTGTAAATGGGATTTTATTTTTAAATTTTTTAAATGTTTGTTTTTAAAATACAGACAGAGTGTGAGCGGGGGAGGGGCAGAGAGAGAGGGAGACACAGAATCTGAAGCAGGCTCCAGGCTCCGAGCTGTCAGCACAGAGCCCGATGCAGGGCTCGAACTCACGAACTGCGAGATCGTGACCTGAGCTGAAGTCAGACACTTAACCCACTGAGCTACCCAGGCACCCCTAAGTGGGATTGTTTTTAAGTGCAATTACATAATTTATTGATGATAGAAAATCATTTTCTACTGTCCTCTAAATTTACCAAGTCCAGGATTATTACAAAATAGATTTTGGATAGCTTATAGCCCAAACATAATCTTTTACTAACTAGAGAACCACTATAAATATTTGCGGTGATATTGAGTGAATGAATTAATGAATCAATGAATCAATGAATCGACCAATGGAGCAGTACCTGAATTTAGGAAAAATTCTTTTTTTTCAGGAACATTAATTGTAATGTACTTTAACAAAACAGCCCCATGTAACTGCTGCAAAATGATGGGATATGATTGCCCTTTGTCCACATGTAGAAGCATGTATATATTAATTTATGCTGGATATATGTATTTTCTCTCTTGGTTAGTATATTCATTTTATGTTGTATGCTTTTTTTAAACAAAATTGCTTTAAAAGCCTGTTTGGTTATAATGAAGTTTCCGTAGGCACTAAAGCAAAAAAAAAAAAAAAAAAAAAAGATACTAGTTTCATTCCTGTTGCATCCAAAATTTGAGAAATGCTAATTTTGGATCATTTTTAACTGCTTTTTTTCCTGAATTTGACTATGTTATAGTTATTTTTATATGTACTTTTTATTTCTTCCTTGCCAGTTATTATTTTTTTAATTTTTTTGCATTTTTAAATTGATCTAGCGGGGCTCCTGGGTTGCTCAGTCGGTTGGGCGTCCGCCTTCTGTTCAGGTCACGATCTCTCAGTCCATGAGTTCAAGCCCCCATGTCGGGGTCTGTGCTGACAGCTCAGAGCCTGGAGCCTGTTTTGTATTCTGTGTCTCCCTCTCTCTCTCTGCCCCTCCCCACTCATTCTCTCTGTCTCTCTCTCTCTCTCTCTCAAAAATAAAATAAAAACATTAAAAAAATTGACGTAGAGATTATGTAACGCATAGAGACCTCAACTATTTCTTCACCACTTATGTAACAGGCCTGCGAGAGCCTCCTCCTGGTTAGGCAAAGGATACAGCACAGGTGAGAGGAAGGAGGTAAGCCGGAGCTCGAAGGGGAGAACATGAGGCGCCCCTGCAGGGGTAGGGCAGGGGTAGAGAAGACGACAGCCCACGCTCTCTAGGGGCGCATGCGCCCTACTCGCCCCTCCCGGAGAGTGTGTCAGGGAAGGAATTGCTTCAGCAGGGAACATCCCAGAGGATGACGTCATCAGATGACATGTGGCTTCCAGCCCCAGGAAGTGGAGCAGAGTATCTGCAGAATTCAGATACCGCAAATGACTTTCTTTTTTAAAATTTTTAATTCTAGTACATTTAACACAGTTCTGTTAATTTACATTATTGCAAATAACTCTCCCACAGTCCTGGTGTACGTACAGACTGGCACAACTCCCGAGGAGAACTATATGGCACTCTCTACCAATATTAAGCATGTTGACGATTTGATCGTGATTCTTGGCCAAGCCATTTCATTTTTGGAATTTCTACAGTTATGCTTGTGTGTGTGTGCAATAGGGCATTTGTACAATTTCATTTATGATTGACGTGGTAAGAGTGAAGGATTCCCCACAACCTAAGCCTGTCTCAGTAGAGAAAGGATTAGGTAAAGTTTGTGTACTCTGGCGATGAGAATCCCACTACAGTGTCAGGAGAAGAAACATTGTCCGTGACACGATGTCATGTGGAAAAAAGGAAGTTGCATATCCGTGTGCATGCTCTATTTACTGTGTAAATGAGGGGAAATGCACCTGTGCGTTTGTGCTTTTTGTAAAGTCATACGAGGGAGGGATGTGGAAGAAGCCAGTGAAAGTGCTTATCTGCCTATGGTGTTGGTCTCTGGAATTGGGGACAGGATTCATGGAGGTGAAGGCTTCCTGGGAGACAGGAATAAAACCAGCTTCACCTACCAATTCTCTGCTGCCACCGTGATGAATTCATGGCCAGTTTGGCATCATTGGAACTCCTAGCCATTCCCCCCACCCTAGAATAGATGATTTTGAACAAAATCTCACACGTCATAGAATTTGACATATAAATTTTAATTTCTGATTACAACATCATTATTGTATGTTAAAATAAAAATAATTCGTTAAATAAATATGCAGTCTTTAAATTGTTCCATATACTATACGTATACAAATTATGTATAAAAATAAGTTGCCCTGTTATACTTATGTATTTATATTTATATACCTGTAGTTCTATATTTCTATATATTTATATGTATAGGAGCAAATTGTGTATGTGTACATAAATCCATTTGCTTGACTTTAAGCAAGATCCATGCATAACAGTATTATAAGTATACAGAATGCAACTGCATCCAATATATACAATTAAGGGCATACACTTCTTTTTAAATGTGACATAGTCGAACAAAGTGAGATGCATCTCTGGACTGCACCTAGGCACACTCTAAATTATTGTGTGTGTGTGTGTGTGTGTGTGCACACTCACACATGCGTACAGGTGTATATGTTTATGTGACTACCTGTGTGTGTTATTATTTATTAAGAGAGCACATAGCTTTCATTTTCAAAGGAATTGATGGCCCAAAGAATATGAGCCATTTGCTAGATAGGTTAAATATTGTTACATTTGCGTAAACTTTTTAAGATAGCATCTCAGGTGCACTGGGCTGGCTCAGTCCTTAGAGCACGTGACTCTTGATCTGGGAGTCATGTGTGCGACCCCACATTGGGTGTAGAGTTTACTTAAAAAAATTAATATCTCATCTATCACACATATTTAGCACCTTTCTGCATCCTACAAAGCTAGGTTCAACTTTAAAACTACAGTATAGTGTACACAGATTAATCACCATAGAAATGTGAATTAAACAGGCATGCTCTAGGCATTGAGTGAGGTAGGACACCACTTTAAATAGCAGAATTACATCTATATGTATAAAAGCAAGAAAGAGATTGTGAAACCCCTAAAAGCCACTGGCCAAGAGAAATGTCACGCAGACACTGAGAAATCTCTGCAATAATTGTAGCAGCCTTAAATTATGGAGTGACACAGTGTGACAGAGATTTCTTTAGAACACAGAAATGAATCTGCCAAGCCCCCAAACAGTCATGAACGTACCAACTGACCTTGTTATTAGAAAACCAAAGATGCTCTCGCCTGGAAGGCTACCGTTGCTGTGGGAGAGGAAAGGTGAGGTTGAAACATAACCAGAGTTAATTATAACCAATGCAAGGAAAGAGTGTCTCTCTTGTATAAGTAATAACAACTCATTTTATAAATTTAAATGAATGTCATCCTCACAAACCTTTTTTAAAATTTACCACAAAGGGACTGATGGGCTTGGTTAGGAAAAAAAGCTAAATATTTATTTGTGATGTCATAAGAATGAGTTATGGCTATTACTAATTACATAAATTATGAAATAAACATCTTAAAATTATTTTTTTTCTCTGTTAAGGAAAGATCCTCTTTCTGTTTTTCTGCATATTTGCTACTTAGAGGACACTTTGCACTCCAAATGTGTGTGGGTTCTCCACACACCGGGCAATCCTGTGACACCAGTTGAGTATCCTACAGTTCCACCCAGTGTGACCCAGTCCACCTGGAGACTGGGTCAGGTCCACAGGGTAAATTGTGTCGCACAAGACAGCCCTTCCCCACCCTTCAGATGCTAATCTGACATCCAGATTGCCACCTGTGTTAATGGCCATCTGTCTATAAATCAAAGATTCCCCCTCCTAAGTTTTCATTAATTTGCTAGAGCAGCTCACAGAATTCAGGAAGACATTTTATTTACTGGATCACTGGTTTACTATAACAGGATATACTCAGGAGCAGTGAGACGCAGGAGATAAGTAGGTTGAGGCATGTGGGGAGTGGCTGGGGCTTCCATGGCATCGTAGCACCAACAATGTTCATCAACCCGAAGATCCCCAGACCCTGTAATTCAGGATTTGGATGGAAGTTTTACTCAATGGACAAGATTGATTAAGTCATTGGTCATTAGTGATGGAGTGGATCTGAGCCCCTCTCCCCTCCCCGGGAGTCACAGTTGGGACTGAACGTTCCCACCCTCTCAGCACACGGTTGCTTCCTCCTGCTAAGCTGCCCCCATCCTTACGTGCCTTCCAAAAGGTCGCCTCATTCATAGGAACTGAGGTGCGGTTGAAAGGGGCTTGTCACAAATAACAGGAGCACTCATTTCGCCTTTGTACCCCTGGAGCTATTTCAGGAACTTAAACAAAGTTAAATTCTGTAACCAAGATGCCTTTTTGCTCTTAGAGAGGAAGTTGCAAGAGTGTTAGCAGCTGTGTTGTGCCAGGGACCATGGACAGAGACCAAATATATATTTCTAATTGTAAATGACAGTATCACAGCCACACAACAGCTGTGTTTAAGTCGCTTATGAAGACATGATAAACTGTGGAGTCCACTCTTGATTGGTCTGTCTTTGGCTCTTTAATTACTACTGTTCCACTTCACCTCTCTCAAAGTATCTGACGCTTGTTTTTCCCTGGACAGATACTGAGGGTACATGGTATATAAAAAGAAAGTTGATGTTTCAGAACACTAACCCCCTGCCTAGTTTTATTTACATGTGGCACTATACAGTAAACAGAAATTTAGGAGTTACTTCCATTTCTTAGCAAAGGCTTCCATTCCTGACCTCCCAGTGTGGTTCAAAAGTCCCTGAAACAGGGACGCCTCCGTGGCTCAGTTGGTTAAGCATCTGACTCTTGGTTTTGGCTCGGGTCATGATCTCACAGCTCCGTGGGTTCGAGCCTGGCGTTGGGCTCTGCACTGCCAGTGCAGTGGGATTCTCTCCCTCTCCCTCCTTCCCTCTCTCCCTCCCTCCTTCCCTCCCTCCCTCCCTCTGTCTCTCTTTCTCTCTCTCTCTCTCTGCCCCTCCCCACTTGTGCTGTTTCTCTCTCAAAATAAACAAAGTCCCTGAAACAGCTTGTGGTTGAGAAGGAACACTCAGTGTGGTGACACAGGTGACTTCTTCTCAGGATTTGCCACACATAGGTCACCCCTTCTGTATGGAGCATAGAAGCATAGCTGAGGCACAGAGGTACAAGAGCACCTAGCCCCCAGGGATCCCAACAGACAAGTTCAGCTGCTCGCCACTGACCAGATCCTAAGGCAGAGAGGGGAGGTGGAACAAGAAAGTTATTTCAGTGACGACAACACTGGGAAGACAGCGGGCTAACATCTCAAAGACTGTCTCCAAAGTGCTGACAATACTTCCAAGTTTCTATAAGGAAAATGTGGGACAAGGTCAGTGGGTGCCTGCAGGTGGGCAGTGAAGGTCAGGTTCATCACTGTGGGCAGTGAGGTCAGGTCCATCACTGTGGGCACTGACGGTCAGGTCCATCACTGTCTTGGGGTCTTGCGGTCTTGCTGGCTCAGGGCAGTCCTTATTGCTTGAGGGGGTAGTTTCGGTTCCTATGAGGCAGTGCTTTGCTCTCAGGATCTTTTGCCTGATTTAAGAGATAAGCTGGAAAGAAGTTTTTAATGAGGAAGTTAGAGGTCAAAATGGAGGTGGTTGAAGGCCTCTTTCAGAATGGCCAGCTGCTGCCCTCATTCCTGAGATCCATTTGGTCTAACTTCTTTGAGCATCATTGACAGTTCATTAACACTTGTGTTTTCTGTGGCCACCCCGTGTGTATTGCATGTTGTTCAGGGAGAGACAGGGTTCAGTCCTTTGGAAGATGTGCCACACCTCCACCTTTCGTACCACAAATATCCTGTCTTACAGGGTGGCAAAAACAAAGCTCAGGAAAATGGGATAGTGGGCTGTATTGCCTACTCAGTTTTCAAAGGAGAAACCAAAGAAAAACCTGATGGACTTCAAAGTAAGAAAATGTATTCTAGAAGAAAATAGTTTTTTTTTATTAATGGATTTGTTTCATGGCCTCCTGGGCCGTAAAGACTCGCTGAAAACAGTTCCAAGATTGAAGTTGACAAGGTCACTAAAGGCAGTTTTTCTGGCCCAGAAGACCACTGACATCTTGGAATTGTTGTTGACTTTCAGTGTTAGCATGCCCAGATAAGTTAAAGAACGAAGACAATAAACATGTTCAAATATCCTTACTCAAGGCACGCAGAGTCGCCATTTCAGCCGTATCTCCTGGAGAAGGGCTCTGAAATGGAAAGAGAAGAAATTAATGAAAGGTACACTTGGGAAATGATACTTCTAGAGTTCCCCTAATTTTATTCAGTAGATGGAGAGTCTATCCACTGGATAGAAATTAAGTTGTATGGTAATAATAACTGTAAATACCGAGTAAAAACCAAACTGCAAACCCTGTGCTAACAGGCTATATAGTTATGTATCCGTGAATTAGGTAATCTTTGCAACAGAGGGGAGACATATTTTACCATATTTTTGAAGACTTTTATGTTAACTCCAGTATAGTTTACACACAGTATCCTATTAGTTTCAGGTGTACAATGCTGTGATTCAACAATTGTGTACGTTACTCACTGCTCATCATGATGAGTACTATTTTTACCATATTTTAAATAAAAAAAATTAATCCCATATTTCAGATAAAGACAGTAAAGTTTCAGGAGCTTAGGGAACTTGGCTGAAAGTTACATATCAATTATATGAAAAGATTGGAGCCTGATTAGAACTTTTATCTTAACTGCTACTATATATCTCCCTAAGTTTACAAAAGTAAACAATCAAGGAAGAAAAATACCAATAAATGAAATTGAGTAGGGAAAGGAAGCAATGAAAGTACGAATAAATTCACTCATCATAAAGGCTCCCTCTTTATTATGCAGTACTCTGCTTAATATATATATAAGGCTCACCTCCATTATTGGTTCATCAAGTTAGCAATTCATTTCATCTTTCTCTGAGGGTTTTCTCAGTGGGGCGGGGGTGGGGGGGTGGGAAGTGTGCCAGAGCAAGAGTTCTAATCGTGAATGGAGATTAGGAGGTTTTTTTTAAAAGGGTATTTAAGAGCTATATCCAGAGTTATGTTGATGCAGGTACCATATATCAACACACAAACTATATAGCGTTAGCTTTCATGATTTTCCAGTTTAATAGGGTAGTTTTCATGCATGTTTGGAAAATACAAAATCATTCATGAACACATTACCTATTTCAGTTTATGCATTTTATTCAGTAAATAAATTGACACCTGGCTAAGGTAGATAAATTTATGACTTTGACAAAGCACAGAGGACACAGAGACATTTACGTAGCATTGAAAGTCTTTGGCCACTGGGTGTCATGGTTTTCCCCTGTAATGGTTAACCCTTCAACAATACTTGAAGGGACAGAAATAGTGTTAACATAGGTAGCACTGTAAATGGAAAGTTGTATTAAACTATGCACAACTGTTTTTTCAGATTACTATGTTGTGTGGGAAGCACGTTACCAGTATCGTTTTCTACCTAAAAGTGGCTGATGAGGGTTAAATCTCTAAAAATTTAAATCACAAGGTATTGTGTAATTGTGTTGGCCATACTTCGGTTTTATTCCAATCTGAAGGATGTGTTCAATGCCGGTATGCATGTGCTTGGGTATGGTTTTTCAAGAAGTCTTTGCTATAAAGAATTTCTAACTATAAAGATGTACTGATTATTAGATGTACTAATTGTATTTTAGTATGTAACTGCTCCTACCTTTGCCTCGTGTACATGTATGTGGTGGCAGGTGTCTTACACAATACCTAGCGTTAGGGAGCACCAGGCAGCCTTGGGAATATGGCCCACTCTGCCAAGCGAAATGGAAGTGAGCTGTTGTGACAGTCCCAGTTGCTTGTTCTGCAACCGAAATGCTGCTGAGTTTGTAGAAAACCCCATAAAGAGAGAACAGGCTGGTGGAGGAGAGAGTCTGATGCTCTGAGGACGCCACAGACAAATTCCTTATATGGTATTTTCTCATTTTGAAAGCATATTCCTGCCAAAGTTCTAAAGGTGAGTCTGATGAAGCGGTCGACTCATTTAGAAGTCAGCATTGAAGCCCCGTCATGGAGATATGTGTAGGGAAAGTGTTGGAAAAGATGAAAATGGGCTCATGAGCTATCTTATTGTTTTGTTTTTTTTTTTGTCGTTGCTGTTTAAAAGTGTAGACAATCTCCAAGTTATGCTTGAGTGCGTAACACTGAATCCTTGACTGAGTCTCTAAAATGTTATTTTTTTAAGTAATCTCTACACCCAACATGGGGCTTGAACTCACAACCCTGCATCAGCAGTTTGTGCTGCAGTGACGGAGCCCGCCAGGGGCCCCTCGTTGACTGAATCTTTAAATGACACTTCTCACATATTCGAATTGTTATGGGCATTGAATAATTGCTTTTTGCTAGTCATCCTGATCTCTTTATCAGGAAAGGGGTGGCAGGGGCGACACAATAGCCACTTAGAATTACCGAGGAAGGTACAATAGTAGGAGTTAGCAAATGCCTGGGTTAGACATGGAATGCCTACGTTCATATGAATGAAAGGATTTTTTTTTTCCTACTCATTGTGAAAACACAGCAAATTCCCCCTTCTCTCAAATCCGTGTTCAATTTTGTTTGTGGAAATGGTGACACAGGAGGAATAAAAAATCAGTGATGGGACACCTGGGTGGCTTAGTCAGTTAAGCATCTGACTCTTGATTTTGGCTCAGGTCATGATCTCATGGTTTGTAATTTCGAGCCCCCACATCAGGTGGTGCAGAACCTGCCTGGGGTTTTCTCTCTCACTCTCTCTCTGTCTCTCTCTCTGTCTCTCTCTCTGTCTCTCTCTCTCAATAAATAAAATAAACTTTAAGAAAGTCAGTGACATGGGGCGCCTGGGTGGCTCATTCGGTTAAGTGTCCAACTTCGGCCTAGGTCATGATCTCACAGTTCATGAGTCTGAGCCCTGCGTTCGGCTCTGAGCTGTCAGCTGTCTGTGCTGACAGCTAAGAGCCTGGAGCCTGCTTCGGAATCTGTGTGTCCCTCTCTCTCTGCCCTTCCCCCACTCATGGTCTGTTTCTGTCTCTGAAAAATGAATAAGCACTTAAAAAGTTTTTTAAAAATTAGTGACAGAATGGAAAAGTGTTATTCTTGGTTACAGTGCCCCACAGGGGAAAAATTTTTTTAATGAGATGAAAACCACAAAAAACAAAAATCACTCCCTAAGCAAACATTTTCAGTGTATTTACTATTTGAATGAAACTCAAGTCCCACCTCCATAAAACCCCTCTACTTAAGGAATCTGCAGGTTCGTGGATAGTCAGATACCAAATAATCACAGAAGATACGTCATTGAAAACGTGACACATTCTGTTGGAAGACCCGTCTGGTTCGGGGGTACAGGAGACATATCCCTGATGGATTGATGTTTTTCCCTCAGGCCTGGGGGGAACAGAGCATGGGCCAAGTTGGTGTGAGTTCCCCAGGGGGCACTCCTGAAGGATGAGGTGCTGGGAAGGTTGGGGAACTGAGAGACTGGTTCTACAGTTGGAATTTACAGGATGGGGTGGGTCGGGGCATTACCAGGGAGAGGAAGCACATGATAAATGTGGAGAGAACAGAAAGGAGGAAGTCTGCTGCATGGCTCTCTGGGAAGAAGTGAGAATTGTGGCCATTCCTCAAGAACAAGGGAGAAGAGAGTGACAGAGCAGTCCGCAGTCGGCACGGGAACGTAGCCGGGAGATGATGGAAGCCTGCCTGTGAGAGGGTGCCGTTGGGTGAGGATTGGATGGCACTGACCCATGATTTGCAGTTCAGATTGACCAGACAAAATGATACTTTGTAATTCGGTGTTGGGAAGAGGCTGGTGAGGGGGGTCCCCAGGAATGTGTCTCAGGCTTGTGGTTTGCATAACCCATGGACATGCGTTGAGTGATTGAGTAGTGGAAGGAACGTGGTCCGAAGAGAAAGGTTATTCATTCTCTCTGGAAATAGGGACCTTGGGATATCTTTGAAACTTGGTGGAGGTAAATATTGAGGAGACGTCTTACTGGTCTAAATCTCAAAAGAGAATACCAACTAGGGATGTTGTAAGAGTTAATTTTATTGGCTGGGCCATGGTGCCTGGATAGGTAGTCAAAAATTATTCTGCATGTTTCTCTGAGTGTATTTTTGAATGAGATTAGCATTTCAATTGGTGGACTTTGAGTTAAGCAGATCTTTTTTTTTTTTTTTTTTGAATGTTTATTTGTTTTTGAGGGACAGAAACATGTTAATATCTGTTACATCTCAGCCATCCTTACGTGCAGGGTGAGTGGCCTTGTGACGAGGTCAAGACCCATTTATAGAGCAATCATTAGCTTTACTTACCAGATTTTCTGGCTGTGTCTCTTTCCCTCCACCAACAAAACAGCCTTAATAATCGATCTGTCCCATAAAATTTGTTTTCAAAACATGTTCTTGTAGAATAAAAACTTGTGTGTATGTGCTAAAAGCTGTTGTCCCCACCTGGGGTCTTGAAGGCAGATATATCAATTATTTTCTTCTTTTGGAAACCTGGCTACCCAAACACAATGGGGACATCCATCGAGGAAGGAAACTGTGTCATTCTGCCATGTCATTATAAATGTATTTGGGGGCTTCCTGCTGAGAAGTTAGCAGACGATTCCTATGGATTGTGTCCTACGTTTCTTTACTACAAGATGCATCAAAAGTAAAGGCCTCTACAATGGCTGTCTTCTGTTAGGTTGTGTAACTCCACAGGGGTGATTGCAACATTGCTAAAAGCAGACTGTGCTTGTGTCTGTTCTCAGGGTCTGTGTCTCTTGGAGCAGGGCAAAGGCAGTTTACAGCCCAGAGATCATTCTCGCAATCAGTTAATTCATGTGTTCCTTTGCAAGGGTGTCTCAGCTTGAATTCAAAGAAAAACTTACTTCGCATAGTAGGAAGGATGCTTTTTATCAATGGGTATCACTGTTGTGAGTCACTGTGAGTTCTGTCACACACTGCCTTAAACATCAGAGGTGCAGAGCTGTTTAGATCACATGTGGATCAGTCATTTTCATCGTCGTCAAGTATGTTAGAACTGAATATACTTTGTTTAAATATGGGTAAGAATGACGAAACCAGCAGGCACCCTGGAAAGTCTCAACAACCGTACTAACCCTGAGGTTTCAAAGTGCCACACTCTGGTTCCTTGGGGTTTATCTGTTGCCCTTCTCAGAGTTCCCAGAATTTTATGCTGGAATGCTGGGGCTCCTCCAGAATTCATACCTAGGTGTACCTTTGCTCTTGTCCCCCCCACACCCTACAGCTGAAATCTAACCTCTGGAACAGCAGAGAAGGGTTCAGTGTTCCCCACATATGTACAGCCCGGGTGCATGTCTCAAGAAGGACACAATTCCCTGAGCGGGGGCTCCGCCTGGGCTGTGTGGGGCCGCGTGCTGAGGCTGCACTGTGCTCACAGAAGACACGGCGGGACGGGACGGGCCTTCAGAGACGCGAGAGAATCAGAGCAGAAGATGAAGGGACAGGATCAAACGCGGCGGGCAGCCAGCGCAAGCAACTGCCCCGAGAATAAGAGGATTAGCGGAGGAGAGTAGGAGCCGTCGAAAACAAGGACCATGGTATAAGCGTGAGAACAAGACAGAAGGAGGCTGCATCAGCTGGAGAGCGGAGATGCACAGACAGCAGACAGAGAAGGAGAAAGGCATGCCTGTGTGTGTGCTCCTGCCGTGTGTGATGCGTGTGCACAGACGGAAATAGCAAGAGAGAAACAGACGTGCAGAGAAAGCGCGATCAGCCTTACACCAAGGCATTCTCGAGTTCGACAAGCAGCGCTTTATTGGGAGATGTTAAAAAGTGGGCACTCCGACATACCATACTATCCGTCATATCAGGACAGAACGGCATCCAATTATAAAATTATAATAGTATAGTTATTATTATAATAGTAGGCACCTTTTTAAAATTCCTCCTTCTGTAAGTGTCGTCCTGTGGAAATTGTAGGAGAACATGAAGTTAACGTTTCAGATCAGCACAGTGAAGCACGTGTGTTTTAATTATTGTGCTTACTCTGTGCAGACCAAAACAAGTTTCCAAAGAGTTATCTCGGTCTTCCAATTGAATCTGATTCCAAATGCACTGATCAAATGCCTAATACGTGTCAGGCGTAGAAAGATGCTGAAGCACGAGACACACAGACATCAAGAAGCCCTAAGGAAATTGGACCTATGAGGCATGTCTACTAACCTTTGAGATGCAAGGGGGAATAAGAGGCATGTTCTAAAATGAAATTATGCAATGATTCAGGGGTTCCCATTCAGGGGAAAGTTCTCCCTGACTCCCGAGAAACAAATCCTCCGGTCAGAGTGAAAAGCTGAGAGAGAGACAGAGTGTAGGAGGCAAAGTTTCTGTTGGTCAAGCAGGACAAGGATTCAGGGATTCAAACGTAGGGAAGCAGGGAGCAGTCTCATCAGGCTTGAACCCCAGAAAGTGTGGGATGAGGAAGGGAGACTAATGTTGGAGGCACAGGGCTTGGAAACATCTTCAAGGGCCTGATGTGCTAGTTGGAGGGGCATGTGGGTATTGAGTGAGTGAGAGGAAACCTGAATGATGTGCAACTGAAGAAGGACGTTGCCTGGCTCTGATAGACGGATGGGGATTTGCACTCAGTACAAACATGGTCACTGGCTTTGTAGATGACAAGCCAAGGCTCACCCCACAGAACAGAAACTCAAGGCTTGAGAATGAGCCTCACATATGATAACATCCTGTGTAGCAGTTCTGTTCAGTAGAACTTTCTGTGATGATTGAGATACTTTCTATCTGTGCGGTCCACTATGGTAGCCACTAGCCACTAGCCACATGTGGGTTTTGACCATGGATATGTGGCCAGGGTGATTGAGAAATTTATTTTTTTTTAATTTAAAAACTTCTGATAGATCATGATGTTTTTATTTTTTTTCTGTTAGTTTTTACTTTATATTTTTATTGGAGTAGAATTAGCATACGGTGTTATATTAGTTCAGGTGTACTGTATAATGATTCAGCAATTATGTATATTTTTTGGTGCTTATCAAGATAAGCATACTCTTTTAATGTTAACTCATTTAAATAAGAATGGAATTGCCCTGTGTAGCTACTGTCTACAAACTAGCTATATAAAGATACAGAGTAGGTGGAGGAGGAGATTATAAATCATGTCAAATAATAGAAGACAGATTTTTGCCCTTTGAAGTCAGGAAGTTTCTCTTCTGATACTCTGTCAAGACCATTTTCAGGAAATTTCTGCCTTATTGTGAAACTTGATGTTTTAGAACATTGTCAAGGACACCCTAGAGGGTGTAATGGCCCAGGAGTCTATGGACTAATCTCATTTAGCAATCCACAGTTTCTATTTTTCTGTTACAGTTACTTGACCAATTTTAATTGAACGTTTTCGTGTAGTGTTTGTCAAATACCTCAACCTTTTAAAATGCTTTGCTTGGTGGCAGCTCACTTTTGAGGCTGGATTTCTTCTGGTGGCTGAGAGAAATGTAGCTCCAAGAAGTCATTTCATGCTCAGAGGTTCATGCCGCTATAATTGATTTAGGTGTTGGGCACAACAGTCCAGCGTGAGAAAATGCACGCACACAGAAAGGTCAGCACTATGAGAGGAAAAACGTGCGTTGAAATACCAGAGGTAAGAACAAAATAACGGGGAGGGCCTTTTCAAGGGAAACCCAATCAAATCAAGGGATTCCAATCTTGTAATTGTGCCCATGGAAATGAACTGACAGGTTACAAGTAAGCTTTGGGGTGGGGTTGCACTTCTTTACAGTTAATGTGGTCCTAATAGATGAGGAGACTCACACATTTGACCCCAGTCTTACTCTGTATTGGCCTTCAGGCACCTTCACATTGCCCTGTGTCTAGAGAGAACAGAGAAGAGTTGAACAAAGTAATTAAGTCATTGTGTTTAAATTAGAAGACATAACTCAGTGCTGTGTTGGAAGAAAGCAGTAATTCCTGTTGTCACCAAGACTCAGTGCTATGTTGGAAGAAGGCAATAATTCCTGTTCTCACCAAGATCACTCAAAATAGAGAGAAGACTAACAAGGGCAATTCGAATGTGGTGTGACCAAAAAAAGAACTCAGATGAAAATCCCAAAGGGTCTAATTAGCGTTTGAGATACTTACGGTTTAGGTTAGCACACGATAGGAAAACTACTTACTTATTTTATGTCGACTACATTGCTAAGTGGAAACCTGAGAAATTAAGACCTTATTGATGATCTAACAATGAGAAAATTTATCAAAATTTCTTGATATATCGGGGCACGTGCGTGGCTCAGGCAGTTAAGCATCCAGCCCTTGATTTCAGCTCAGGTCATGATCTCACACTTTGCGAATTCGAGCCGCGCATCGAAATGTCAGTGTAGAGCCTGTTTGGGATTCTCTCTCCCTTGCTCTCTACCCATCCCATGTACACTTTGTCTCTCTCAAAAATAAATAAACGTAAAAAAATTTTTTTTGATATATCAATACAAATCTTAATGTCTCAACACCAGAGAACCCTACAAGGAAACACCCCATTGCTAATTCACTTCAGCCCTCCGGATATCACAGACAGGATCTGAAATTGTGGCGTGCGGGGCTCACACTTGGGAGATGTGTTTGAGCCCATGAAAGGCCGGGGGAGGGCCTGAATTACGAATTCAGTTCTGTGTCGATCCCAGGGCTTCAGCTGTTCGGCTGGCAACTCACTCTCGGAGCAGCATATTAAGAATGAAAGGAATCCTCGTTAGGATATATATATTTTTTAGTATGAAATTTATTGTCAGATTGGTTTCCATACACACCCAGTGCTCATCGCAACAGGTGCCCTCCTCAATACCCATCACCCACCCTCCTTCCCTCCCACCCCCCCATCAACCCTCAGACTGTTCTCAGATTTCAAGAGTCTCTTACGATTTGGCTCCCTCCCTCTCTAACTTTTTTTTTTTCCTTCCCCTCCCCCATGGTCTTCTGTTAAGTTTCTCAGGATTCACATAGGGGTGAAAACATACGGTTATTTTCTAATTGCCACTCATTCGGTCTTGGTGTTTTGTAGTTCTCAGAAAAAGATAATGTTTCTTTGGAAGATGCCTTAAAGCGTGGACTTTTGTTGAGGCAACTCTTGAAGTCACTCCTTGCGTGCGTGGTGGAGCGAGAGCGTGGGCAGCACTTGAAAACTTCCTGCTTGTACAGTCGGAGAGGCGGAAGGCGGTGTGGTCCTTCACGTGTGAGGAACACCCAAGACACTTCCCTCAGACCACCTCCACAAGTCCCTTACTGTCATTCGGCTGGAGGCTGGCATGGTATTCCTGAACTGATTGCTCTCAAGGGCAGGGGGGCCGCCTTCCTTCCTTGTCGTGGACTGTGGTACAGATGGCGCGTGCCCTGGAGCTTCTGGCCGCTGAGGCCCTCCTGCGATGAAAGCCTCGCCTATACCTATAGGTCCTTCTTCCAATGAGACTCATGGCTGAGGCAGGACATGTGTTTCCCTCCCTTGCAGTCCCAGGCTGATCGTAGCAAGGGCGGGGGATTGAATTGAACGCCAAGAAGGAATTGGGGGACTGTGACGATTGCAGAGAAGTCAAGGATGAGTGGACAGAGGTACCAGCTGAATTATTTGCCTCAGTGACACACCCCTGATACCTTATTTTTCTTCCCTAGTCAAAATACTGTTGTTCCGTGTACAATGTAATTGTGGTAACGTGATTGCTTTTGTGATATAATTTGCTATATCTCTCATTCGAATGCACAAAAGCAGGAGCAGTGTCGTTGGGCGCATGAATCACAAAAGCATAAGGACATTTCAGAAAGGATAATTTTTAATACATGTGAGCTGCCGTCATGTAGAATGTCCTCACTAATTTTGGAATTATCTGTTAGTACAAAACCTTTAGGGTTTCTACTTTATTAAAATACATTACTGTGATTCTGCAAAAGTGCCAGATTACAATAATTCGAAATTAAGAATTTTTACTTCAAGAGCCCGATACATATCTTGGCGCGAAATCTTAGGGAATTATTTTTAGTTCATAAGGAAATATAATACATCCACCATTCTTAACTAATATAGTTATTAACATGTGTATTAAAACAACCTAACTGTTTTCTTAAGCAACCCTGGATAACCACATAATTATTCTATCTGGATATAGGATTTTATCAGCACATGTTATAAACGGATCATTTTCTAGAAACACAAAAGGAGCAGGCACGAATTTCAGTGCCCTTACCCTAATCACCAGAGACCAAAATTGGTTTACTTCAAACTCTTGAAATCAAGTAAAAATGTCTACTCAGGTGCTTACAGAGTTATTTGCTCTAGATTTAATCTCACAGCTAATTAGGAGCAAAATTGAACTTAAAGGTAAAATGTCGCTATGTATTTTCAAATCTTTCTCAAAGCATGATTATTATGTTTATATTTAGTCACTTTGAGAAAAAAGTTTTAATGCTTACCTCATGTTTCCTGAAAATTCCTCATGTATTTTTCTGGGATGAATATCCAGGGAAGAGAGGAACATCTCTGTCCTGCAGAGAGAAATTTAGGAATAGACAGTGGGGTAGCTTCAGATGCTTCCTGAGACATCAAGAGTGTATGGTGTATAGGTCCTGTAGTATTAGAGTTAAGCTCTCAGGGGTCTACATTACAGGGTTTGTTGTAGACGTGACTCATCAGAGCCATAAACGTAATAAGTAGGGACACATAACAAATGGCTGAAGAAACATAACCGGTGTCATTGAAGGCACTGAATGTGGAGCTACAAGGAAAGGACTTGTGCATTTCCGAGATTCTGGTAGATGGAGCCTTGGTGGTCATCCATGAGGGTTGTGAAGGAGTGGAAAGGCATAGTCATGTCACTAACCTCTGAAACTCCATTTGCAATACGTGGTCCCTATGGTTTTCCTGTTGAGCTGAATTGGGCATCTTGCTTTGCATGTTCCTGGGCGGGGGTGATAAAATACCGATAGAACGCATTTTCTGGTCTTAAGGAGAACGCGTGGGGACAGAGATGCAGTGTGTGTGCACATCACAAAAGAAATGGCGATACAGATTGCATGTAACACTTGCCAGATCAGGGGTGTTCTGAATACGTTGTAATCCAGAGCAAGGACACACTGCTTGGAGACAGATAATTGAGCCTTCACAGGACCTAAAGGAAAGAGGAGATCTGAAAGAGCCAGTGCAGGCAGAAGAATGAATGAGTCAAGGTCTGGGGTTGGGGAGCACTTCGTAATACTCTTCCCCAGCTTTCCTGAGATCTAATCGACATACAGCATTGTATGTTCGCGGTGTGCAGCATCGTTGATTGCATGCACTTACATGTTGCTGTCCAGTAATTGTAGCTCAGCTAACACCTCCACCCTGTCCTGTCATTCCTTTTCCGTACTGTACTAAGAGTTTTGACATCAACTCTCTCAGCGATTTTGAAGTGTACAGTACAGAGTTGTGAGCTGTGTTCACAAGGCTGTGTGTTATAGAAAGTGGAGGAGAGAATATTAATACTGGTTCTTCCGGGGAGTGGTTCCCGTGATGATTCAACTAGGGTTCTACCCACGGAGGTTTTCCACCCTGCTTCTCCTCTGAGATGTGACTTCTAAATAGACACAGGTGGAAAGCTAGGGTCTGAATGGCATTTTGAGTGGCATTCTCTGCTCTCGGAATAATGGTCTTTAGCATATTAATTCACCTTGGCACCCTGCAAAACCTGGTTCCATCGAATCTTCCCACGTGTGAATGGTGGTTTCTTCAACGAGTGGTATCTCCAGAGCCTTCAGATGGCCCAGGGGCTGTGAGGAGGGTATTAAGGAACAAAAGGTAATTGTTTAAAAAGTGCATTTGAAATAGATTTTCCGGTGAAGGAGCTGTGTAGTCAAATTACTAGGAAAAAAAAAAAAAAACATGTTGGGATCTCAGAAATGGTGGAACCGGGTGGTTGACCATGTAAGCCACCGAGTAATAATGAAACTCTCGTGTCTGCAGGAGACAGTGCGTTCGTGATATAGACCAAAAAGGCAAGGGTGGGAAATATGGCTGGTTGTCGGCATATACATGATACCAACAGTCAAGTATGCCCCTTGTCTACAGAGTATGGTAAAACGATGTCAGTGCCATATTCAGGATTAGGTTTACTGTGCTCTGAATTCTTTGGTATCTTTAGGATTAATCTTTTAACCTGTCTTTTATCAGGTATTCATCTCTCTCAGCAATTAAGACTCTGAGGCATAGCTTGAGGTCGGTCACTTGAAGCTAATGCTCTAGTTCATTTGATAAAATGATGCAGTAGGAGCATGAATCAGCCCCTTTCTGCCCACAATTCCCCATCCCAAGAAAAAGAAAGTCATTTCACAGCACGCTATTTATACAGGTATTTCCAAAATATGAACTTTGTGTGACCTTGGCACTTAGCAGATAATTGGAACCATTATGTAAGTGAAAACATATTATAAAAACATACAGAAGACAGACAAGTCATAACTCTGCACAGGCCAAATGTTTCATCTGAGCAGCATTTTTTCTCATTATTTGCTGGAGTAAATAAATATGGGAGCCAAGAATAACTAACTAACTTCTTTACAATTGGCAAAATGGCCAACTCTCCCAACTCCTGCAACTCGTCAGTCTTACAGTGAAGAGTTGAGAGCTCAACATCACGAGTTTCACTGGAAAGGCACAATGCTCAAGCTTGTTCTTTGGAATATATCATAATAACAGATTGGTAAAGTATCTCATTTTCATGGTCACTCTGCCATTTTTCACATGGAGACCACATGTTTGTGGCCAGATAGATGCCAGCTCCATCGTTGTGTCTAGCAGGTGTGTGAGTTGTGACGTTCAGCGCGGACGCTGAGCACGGGAAGGTGTGGGTGTCCTGGGGGTGCCTGAGGGGCGTGAGTCACAAGGTAGACACGCAGTGGGTGGGCGTGAGTCACAGCACGGGCACGCAATGGGTGAAGGTGGTACAAAGCTCCGTGTAGCCGCCCAGCAGTTTTGTGTGGGGTCACAGGCTGGTTGATCACCATGGTGAAGCTCATTATATTTACCTGCAGAAAGCCTAGAATGTTCCCTCTCAGGGTCAGGCCTTGGTCTATTGCAGGCTCTTAGTTTCAGGGACCTATGCTACCTACACTTTGGGGGAAGTCTTAGGGTTTACCCTGGCTGTACGGTTACCGGTTGGGAAAGTGCACTGGTCTGCAACGCAAGGTTGATGTTCAGTCCAGGGTGAGGATAGCATTCCCTTGCAGGAGCCTGCACACGTGTTTGGTGTAGCAAGGTGTAAAGATGGGGATTCCTAGAAAAATGGTGTTTCAAACAGTGCTGGCTTCCTTTTAAGTGAACAGTGGTTCTAGTCTTTGTTTTTTCCACATCTTTGTGGAATCTTTAGAATGTCATGTAAAGATTATCTGTATTACCCTACCATTTATTTTTTATTTTCAAAACATGTTTATTTATTTATTTTGAGAGAGCGAGCGTGTGCGCGAGCACAAGTGGGGGAGGGGCAGAGAGAGAGGGAGAGAGAGAATCCCAAACAGGCTCTGTGCTGTCAGCACAGAGCCCGGTGTGGTACTCGATCTCGTGAACCACAAGATGATGATCTAACCCAAAATCCAGAGTCTGATGGCCAACCGACTGAGCCCCCCAGGTGCCCTACCCTAATATCTGTAGAGGAATGCTTGGTGTCCTGTAAAATTTCCTATGTTACACTTGGAAGTCTTCGAAAAAGAAACGGTTCATGAAAATTTCTCCGCTTCTTCTAAATCATGTTTGACTAATAGAATTTCAATATGGGCCAAAATTGGAGGTGGCTGTGTAATTGTAAAACGTCACAAACGTAATGTGACATATTTCATTGAACACAGTATATCTAAAATGCTCTAAGTTCTACACCCAATTGTTATAAAATGCACAATGAGATCCTTTATATTCCATGTTTTCATATTTATTCTGTGAGATCAGAACGTATTTTACATTTACAGCACCTCTCGGTTTGCAAGTACCACACTTCTAAGTGCTAAATAGGCCCACGTGGTGAGTGGCTTCTGTATGGAATAATATGGCTCTAATTATAGTTGGTGTGGTTAGGGCGCGTGAAGACTGGACTTTTCCTCGGCCTCTACATCACCCAAAGCCTCTGTTAATAGAATTGATTCTCTGTGAAAGGCCCTCATTGGATTTTATGCCATTGACTTCCTGTTGCTCTACAACAGCAGAGTAACCCTTGCTTTCTATCAGAAGGTCTTTGCCCTGATTTCCCTCAGCCCCATTAGGCATTTCTCAGCACCATGTAGGGAGTTAAAATTTTCACAGTGTACATGGACTGTATACACGGAATGAAGTTCACCTCAGAGACACGTGCTGTGGTTCATGGTTAGGTTGACTCACCCAGCAGGCACTCATCCTGGAAGACTTCAAGTCTTATAAAGACAAACAAACCAAGGTGAAACTTTTAATGCGAACTTCTGTGTCAACCCACGAGAAAACAGTTGGCGGGGACCTGATAGATCATTGGGCACATCCTCCCTTCTTCTAGCTGAAGAAGCCGAGGGGGCTCGTGCAATGTACTCGTCGCCTAGGAGTTTGAAAAACATCGTTACTAACACAAGATCTTTCCGTCATTAGAGATACTGCTAAAGATGGGTTTATTAAATGCATAAATAAATAATTTAGATCTCCTTAGATCTAAATGACACATTACAAAATAATTCAGAGTTCTTCATTTCATGACTGTTTTTTTTTTTTTAAGATTTTAAGTAATCTCTGTACCCAGTGTGGGGCTTGAACTCATAACCCCGAGATCAAGACTTGCATGCTCCACCATCTGAGCCGGCCAGGTGCCCCCATGGCTACTGTTGATACCTTACATGAATACAGTACGTGGGTCACCACTGATAAACCAAAACTGATATGTTATTGACTGAAGTCCAAACTTTTTCTAGATTTTCCTACTTTTTTACCTAACGCCCTTTTCTGTTCCAAGATAGCACTTTGCATTTAGGTGCCATGACTCCTTGAAGTCCTCTAGACTGGGACAGGTTTTCAGACTTCTCTTATGTTGGATGTCCTTGTCAGTTTTGAGGGTACTGCTCAGCGGTTTCATAGAACGCCCTTCAATTTAGGTCAGCCCATACTGCAGTCGAGACCAGAGGTTGGCAAAATTTTTCTGTAAAAGACCACAGGGTAAATATGTTGAGGTTTGCAAAAATGACTTATGATGTTATATGGTCTCTGGTGCAGTCACTAAGCTCTGCCACTGTAGTGTGAGAGCGGACATAGACAGTATGCAAATAAATGGATGAGGCTGTGTTCTAATAGAGCTGTGTTTCCAAAACAGGCAGTGGGCTGAATTAGTTCCTGTGCCAAGCTCTGAAATAGAGGCAAGAATGCTAGAGTAGACTTAGGCTTTCTGTTTGATATAGGAAAGGAAGGGGGAAGAAAACCAATTGAAAAAGAAATTGAAAGAGAAAAAGGTCAATGCAAGTTTCCTTCCATTTCTAAAAGTCAAAGAAACCCTCGATCCTAACAGCATCTGACCCTAACTAACCTCGTTCTAGCATCTCTGTTCCTCTACGTAACCTGTGTGGTTAAAGACTAAGAAAAGAACCTGAGAGAGGAGGGGGAGGAGCTTTCTAATGGCTCTTTTACAATAACCCCTCCCTCTACTTCCGTTAGTTGTTACTGCAGGGCTCCTTGGCAGGTCAACGCAATTGCATGTTGTGGAAAACGATGCCAGGCCAAGTCGACTGGAGTGTAAGAGCACATAGCTCGTTACCAACGTCCTTCCCTTCCTGGAAGCCCTGTTCGGTGATTTGTAAGCGCTTTTGCGAATTAACCAGATGCTTTGCTTGTTTTAATCAAAACCAGGACTCCAGTATTTCTTTAGTTTTTCTCTTCTTCCTAATGCTGGTGATATGATTACCATTATTAACAGTAATATGACCAAGGCCTTAAAAGAGTGAGTGGGTCTGGTATTTTAGATCAAATTCCCAGCCGTATAAAAATATTTTTCTATTTTTGTGTGTGTGTGTGTGTGTGTGTGAGCCTGTGTAAGCTAAATTTGAGTCCTCATTTTGCCAGATGGCAGGCAATTAGCCTGTAGCAAAATTCTAGGTAAGCTCATTCACTTCGAGCCAATTAAATCATTTCCTGTTCTCTTTGTCCTCTTCAAGGAGATATCTGAAATCTGAGGCTGTTTATAGTCATAGCGCTGAAGCAAGACATCATTCTACTCATTGGCTTATCCCTCTCTCGTCTCCAATCCCCAGCCACTCGTTGGCCCTACGCTGAGATGCAGTAGGATATTCGGTGCCACCTCGCACACACACACACACAGCATCGGACTATTCATACCGGATTCCTCTGTCTCGGTGAAAATCTACATCATTTGCGGGAATTGGAGTTTCGGCTGCTCTCGCTTTGTCAGAGTCTGTGGGAGACACGGTGGACAGTCAGCCTTTGTCTTTGCCTGTATGTGCCATTTCTTCTCTGTTGCCCCTAGAGCATACCGGACAGCTCTAGCTGACCTACAGATCCTTGTCCCCGGCCCCCAGCATGTGAGCATGTGTCCCCTCTGCCCTAGTATTCCTGGATTCACATGGGGGTTCTGTCACTTGTCCCCCTTGCCCTGGTCTGAGGGAGTCAGAAGGCAGCGGCCTCTTTTGTCAACTGAATGGGCTCCTCATCGGCTCGCTCCTTCCAACACTGTCTTGTCAATCTGGCATGAGTTTGTATCTTTTCTCTTATGGTGACAGAAAAGAAAAAGGAGGAAGAGGAAGAGGAGAAAAATTGACCCTGCCTTTGGGCTTATTTCTCCTAAGTACTTTTATCATGCACCTGCATTATTGCTTAAATGAGACTGACTCTGGTTTTGGACTCTGGTTCCAAAACCATGCTGTCTGATTTGGGCAACAGCAGCTCCTGTCTACTGGTTCCAAACTGGAGATGAGGAGGAGTGGGGGTTCAGCCTTTTGTGGGGAGGGCATCATGGGCTCAAGGAGAAAGAATACACACCTGTTCTGTTTTCCATTATTAACCCTCGACCATATGCACGACAGACAAGACCTCAAGGATGGAAAATACCAAGTGTCAAAGAATTGTTCATTGCTCCACAAAGCCAAGGAGAGTCCAAAATACGTAACCTTCGGAGCAGACGAATACATGGGCATTCTTTGCAGCTAATATTATTTATATATGTTTCATTTTGTATTTTGTGTCAGTGGAGAAATCTAAGTTCCTTTTTTCCACTGTTAGTTTTTAATCAAAGCGTAATGCAGCATTCCCCAGGTCAAACATTATGAAAATAGGTAAAGAAAACGTGAGTGCCCCCTTAAACCTGTCCCCAGCCCAGCCTTCTCATCTTCCCATCTTTCCTCCATGACTGTACAAGGTCATTATGCCTCCACACTGCCAACATCCCCTAGCTCTTCCTCTGATCTGTTCTGTGTCACGTACGGTAGACAGTTTTGTTTATATCTTCACACTGAAACCACTTCTCAGTGAGAACAAATTGATCTGTTTTGATCACTGGCATAATACCAGGCTAATATATGGAAGGCTCAATAAAGATTTGCTGGATGAATGAGTTGCATTGCACTCACATATTCATTTTTCTGCAATGATTTTTTTAAATGTATGACACATGATACAGAGCAGACATCCCTAAGTAGTTAGTATTCTGTGTGTGCTATGTAGTGAACATAACTTTGTGAGCATATTGTATCAGGTGGAGAAAATGGGAGAATATTTCTGGGGATACCCATGGGTTTCTATGTTTTCTTTTAAACATGTATGTGTATAGGGGATTAATGGATGTGAGAAGGAAATGAGAAAATGACTGTAGTCATCTGACTTTCTTATATGACAGTGTTAATATCAGCGGTGATATTAGAGTTGGCTTTTACCAAGAACTTATGTAGGAAGGCACTGTGCTAGTAAGCATCTCACCTATGTTAGAGAGTTCAGTTGTCAAAACAACCCTGTACGACAGGAACTATTAATGACTCCTGAGGCTTGGGGAGACTAAATAACTAACTTAGGGACCCTGAGAGGGTACATGATAGAACTTTTGAGAGCCATCTTATCCTGGTACCTATTTTCTATAATCAAGAAGTATTTCTTGGATCTAGAGTAGGTTAAAGAGAATGTCATATAGATTCTTAGAGTGGACCCATGAGTCCCAGGCTGGTGGCTTCCTATCTTCCAAATGACGTCAGAAGTAAGGTCTTCAGTTGAGAATAGGTTTGGGGGAGCTTTGAAGATAAATCATTGGAAAAGATTCCCAGAGTCTCAGAGAGACATAGAACCCAAACGACAGAACCGATTGGGGCCACTCTAAAAAGTCCAGGGCAAATCCACTAAATCCCTTTAGGAAATATCCCTGTTTGAGGACTTGTACAGACATACGCTGCAGGCTTAACTCAGGCAGAACCAGGAATCCTGTTCCCAATTTTGAATAAAACCAGTGATCCAACTGCTCAAATTCTGAGAATGATAACTCTAATTTTTGTTTGTTTTGTTTTGTTTCGGGTTTTTTGTTTGTTTGTTTGTTTGTTTTTGGTCCTTATGTGAGGACATGGCTAAGCGTTTCGTCTTTAAATCATCCCAGAACACTTTGCAACCAATCTGTGTATTTCTTTTCCCAGATGATAACGTTATTTTGTTTGGTTTGGTCGGCGTCACTGGCCTTGGCTAACGTCTGTGTTTCAAGCTCTTCATTTTCCAAGCTTCCCCGATGACTTAGCCACACGGTGCATTGTTTAAGCTCCAGTCCCATTAATCAGGCTCTTGCCAACTTTTCACAGCTTGGGAAGAATTTTTACTCAAGACATTCAAAACCGGCATTTCACGGAATTCAGCTGTGGTTAACAATGGGCAGCCTTGTTGGTGGGGACCACATTCAAAGTTAATGGGCTTGAAGGAGCATTTTGGTGCCTGCTGGAAAGCACAGGAGCAGGGGCCCTAGCCGCTCAGTTATCAGCAGCTGGGGGTGCACTTAGGATGCTTGGGGCTGGCACCCCAGCCCTAGAGACCGCTTCGCCCGCTCGGCAGTGTTCTCAGGGTCTCCAATGGGGGGGAGGTAAACACGTCCCCATGCGGACCATTGTGAGCATTCCCCATCCAAGGCAGGGTTCACCATGAGAGCAAAGTTGGGGGTTGCACCGGCCACGCTTTGTGCTGCCCTCAAATTGAAGTCACAGTGGCCCGATTTTTCCCCCTGCCATAGAACAAAGCCCTCTAATAAATTTATTAAGTCTCAGTTATTTGCAATTCATGTGCTCTTTGCAAATCAAGAGTAGGTTATGAGACACAAAGAATTCAAGCATGAGGAGGCATCTAGGCAGCGAGTGAGGACAGGAAGCCCTTCTGAATCATCTCAGACGCACTTCAGGTAGGTTTGTCTGCAAACCACGTGAAACACCCTCTTTGTGTTCATGCTTCGGAAAACTGCTCTTTCTGAAGTTTCTGCTGGTTTGGTGCAAAATTGTATTTCACATATTGCAACAAACTGCCATTAATTTAAATTTTCTCAACAACTTACTGATTAAGGCATCACTTGAATTTTTTGCCATTATAAACATTTCATTTTCTGCATTCTGTGGATGAATTTTTTTTTAAAAATTAATAGGCTTTAGTTCTTAGCAGTTTTATGTTTACTGAAAACTTGAGCAGAAAGTACAGAGTTACTCTATCTGCCTTTTCTCCTCTGGTCAGCGACCTCCATTGCTAACATCTTACATTAGTGTGAGTCATTTGTTATAATCGAAGAACCAATACTGATACTTTTTTTGATGTTTATTCATTTTTGAACGAGAGAGAGACAGAGCATGAGTGGGGGAAGTGCAGAGAGAGGGGGAGACACAGAATTCGAAGCAGGCTCCAGGCTCTGAGCTGTCAGCACAGAGCCCAACGCAGGGCTTGAACCCACAAACTGTGAGATCATGACCTGAGCCAAAGTTGGATGCTTAACCAACCGAGCCAGCCAGGCGCCCCTATACACTTTTGTTAATTAAAGTCGTTAGTTTATAGAAGGGTTCACTCTTAGAGTTGTTCACTTTTATGGGTTTTGCCAAACATGTAATGTCACATATCTGCCATGACAGTACCATAGAGAAGAGTCTCACTGCCCCCGAGTCCCCTGTAATCCACCTGTTCACCCCTTCCCCCCATGTCCCTGTTATGCATCTGTTCACCCTTCCCCCCAAGACCGTGTTATCCACCTGTTCACCCCTCCCCCCAGCTCCCGTTATCCACCTGTTCACCCCTCCCCCCAGCCCCTGTTAATCCATCTGTTCACCCCCCCAGTGCCCATTATCCACCTGTTTACCCCTCTCCCCCAAGTCCCCTGTAATCTACCTGTTCTCCCCTCCCCCCTAGTCTGTTATGCACCTGTTCACCCCTCCCCCCAAGTCCCCATTATCCACCTGTTAACCCCTTCCCCCCCAGTCCCTGTTATCCATCTGATCACCCTCCCCCCCAGTCTCCGTTATCCACCTGTTCTCCCCTCCATACCTTCCCCTGATCCCTGGGAAGCACTGCTCTTTTTCTATCTGTACTGTTTTTTTAAAGTTTTCAAATCTGTACATTTTAACATCTGGGTATCTTCCTTTATCATAACTGTATGTATTTTCCCAAAAATGACCAACAGCAAGAGATTGTGATTATAGTTTTAGGTTCAGATCAGACATTTGGTTGTCATATGTAATGGGAAGCCTCAGGGTCAGTCTGGAGTCCGAGGAGGAGGGGAAAACATAGACAAGAACCGTGTTGTGGGAAGGAATGGGAGAGGTAAGCAGGCGAAGCAGGTGTAGAATGCACCTCTGTGGACAATTTCAGCAGACCCTGGGCTGTTCCAGGCAGGGAAATAGTGGCCCGCAGTGTAGGCGCCCAGTAGGGAAAACAGTCGCCAGGGAGGGAGGAATGGACTCTGCAGTGGTTAGTTTGCATATGAAGGGTACCCCCCACCACCACGTGAGACATTCTCTGTGCCCAGGAATTGGCTAGCCTTGGGAGGGGCAGTTCCACCAAGGGTCACCAGAGTCCTTGGATATCATAACAGAGAATATAGAAAGTAAAAGGTATCATTAATGGATGGGTGTCCAGTGGCACCCCAGAGTGGACAGCGTGTATCTCATGGTCACTTCTGGTCTCATGGCCAAGTAGGTGGTGAGCTCCACCGGGATGCTGTGCAAAGCCAGGAGTGGTTCTGACATGGATAAAAAACTGTGGGCAGAAGACAGCATGTGTTGCTTCTGAAACATGATCGGGGCTTTCGAGAAGCTTCATTCAATACCCTTACGTGCTGCAGAGCAACTAGAGGGCAGAGGGTGATCTACATGATGGCACAGAGTGACAGCGAGAGAGTATTGTAAGAGCCTCTAGAGCCATTAATGCAGCTCCTTTGTCTTTGCTGTTGGTGCCTCCACGCAAGTCTCACATCATCAGGAGGCAGAATGTGATTGGCTCAGCTTGGGTCAGCTGCCCACCCCTCTACTTACTGGATCGTGTTGCTGCAACACCACACCAGTTCTGTTGCCCACACACAACTCCCCATCCTCCCTGTGTGCTGAGGCTTGAGTATGGAACTCAATCCTGAGACATGGAGAGGGAAGAAGGGATGGGAGCCAGTTCCAGACCTGCTCTGACCAACATCCCCCAGAATGCTTCAGCCCTCGTCTCCTCTGTTTCGGGGACCTTGGGAGGCCACTGTGTTGTGGAGATGACACCTAGTAATCGGAGGAGGGCCACGTGTGCATGAAGGGGGCAAGAGATACGTCTTTCTGGTGTTGAGTCCCTGAGATGTGGGAGACACTTTGTTACTGGATTGTCATCCCTCCTGCCCTGACTGGTGATACCGTGCCTGGTATATTCACAACGGTGTTTTGTTTGTTTGTTTCTGTGTTTGTTTTTTGTGTGTTTGGCTTTCTGCTACTCTACTGTAACTCGAAGATAGGTTTTGGGGTTACTGTTTCCAGGAACTTGTAAAGTATTTCTGCTTTTCACTTACTAAGGTCTGAGGGAATAAATCTAAAGAGAAAAGGGTAACAATTAAATATGTGATATAAATATGGATACCTATGTATACTTACATGTATTCACATATACACATACATGTATATATCACAAAGTAGGAAATCTGTGTTTATATGTATGTGTGTATATGTATACATATACGTATACACATATATATACATATATATATGGAATAAATGGGAATGGACGTAATGGAGTATTTGCTCGTTCATATACTAGCTTTTTCTTTTGACTTTTTCAGTGATTTATTTCTAGCTTTTAAAAGCTTAGATTGAATTTAACTGAACTTTAGATCAGGTTCCTTCGTTTTTAAGGAGACCGTCATAGCTGTAATAGATGTTTATGAAGGTAGTGAACAGCAGATTGAAAATACATTACCATGTGCATTGAAACTCAGTCTGCAGCCTTGACTGCAGTCAGTTGTTTAGTACAATCCACATGAGTTATTGAGTTGTGGAGATGAGGCCCCACGTAAATGAGGTTATTCTGGAGCTAAAAGCATGGAAATGTATCATACTAATCACAATGCAATCGCTAGAGTCTCAGCACTCTTTTATGGTCAGTCTGCATTATTACCACTTTCCCCAACATTTTCTCAAGTCTGAAGAAAATCAACAAAACAACCAGTTTAAGTCCTGGTGTGCAGGTCTTGCTGACCTCTGTGGTGTGAATACCCCCACTGTGGCCAATTCCAAGCTGTGGCTTGGTCACTACACACAGAAATGGGAACAGACCTGCAGTAGATACCACTGTGTGACATCACTGTCATGGTCATAAGTAACCTCAGAGGCAGAGGTCACATGTAGTGGAAAAATAGGGGGAAAGGAGAATTGCAGGGTTAGATATGTGTCACTATGGTTTCAGGATGACTTTGTAAGTTTATATAATTTAAGTTTTAATAATGACAGCATTGAACAGCGGCTTCCTGAATTCCTGGAAATGTAACAGGTCAGCATGAGCCACCTCCACCCCATCACATGCAGACGGTCCAGTCCAGCATGTCCTTAGAAGAAAATTCAAATTATCTCATGTTTTCATTTCAAACCCAGTAAAGGACCATACAAACCTTACAGTCATTTAACTAGACAACCCTAAAAATAGGAGGAAAGAAAAATTAATACTGCTAAAAACGAGTAGTTGTAAGATAGGAAAATGGGTGAGATATATGAGTAAATACTATATGGTTTCTTCAAACAAACTGGCCATGTGTGCAACTTAAATCTGCCAACACTGTCATTGTTCCAGTTGACCCCAGTCTTCTTTTTTTTTTTTTTTTTTTAACGGTTATTTATTTTTGAGACAGAGAGAGACAGAGCATGAACGGGGGAGGGTCAGAGAGAGGGAGACACAGAACCTGAAACAGGCTCCAGGCTCTGAGCTGTCAGCACAGAGCCCGACGCGGGGCTGGAACTCACGGACCACGAGATCATGACCTGAGCCGAAGTCGGCCGCTTAACCGACTGAGCCACCCAGGCGCCCCGACCCCAGTCTTCTTAAGAGAGAAGGTCCTTGACATGGGGAACAGAACACATAAAACCAGAACATAAAGCAGGGGAGTGTTTGTGGGACATTACAGGGATAGATTCAGATGACTTTGAAGGCTTATCTGCTGTCCACCTGTTCTGAAACTAAAGTCCCTTTCAGTGACAAGTAATTTGGCCTAATTCTAACAGCCTGGAGGTTATGAAGTTTCCCTATGATCACAGCATTCGATTTGGCTCAATTTGCCTTCATCTGGCCCATGGTGGGGGCACCTCACCACAGAGTAAGTCCTGGATCTGGTTCCACAGATGTGGGAAGGACTGTCTAACCAATAGCACTGGGTCGATACCAATCCAGCTTGTTCGGGACCCCTGAGCTAGCTGAACAAAGTAAGTACTTCAGGGAATCCAGACTCTGGGCGCAGACTTCTTTCTTGTTCTCATCATTCTGCTCGGGAGCTTGCTTCCCATTATCTTGTTCCCTGATGAGATGGCCATGCTGGCTTCAGCGATCTTCTCACCTTCATTCCCTTGAGTTTCTTGGTGCAATTTAAGATAAGATAAGGTAATTTAAGATAAGCCAAGGTGCAATTTAAGATAAGCCAAGGATTAGTAGAAGGTTGCAGATGAGGACAAGTTCTACATTTGCTGTCTTGGAACCGGCCTTGTGGTCTGGAAACAAACTTGATAGTTACTTGTAGGGTCTGTTACTTAAGACATGCTGTACTCTGCAGGATCTCTAGAGAAAAGACTGTATGTACTAGCCTAGGTGAGGAGAAGAGAGAGGAGAGAAAGGGAGAAAAGGAGAGAGAGGGAATGAAGGAGAAAGAGTAAAATGTAATGGATGAGTAAGAATGTAAATTTGGCATAGAGAGGGAAAACAGCAGAATGTTTGTGAGGATGATTTTTTTCCCTGGTGGAATTTTAATAGACTGGTACTCATGGTCTCAACTGGAAAAAGATGTCAAAGATGCCCCCACTCTTTCCACCCACCTACAAAATGAGAGATGAAGGTTATCACATAGGTAATCTTCATAATATAAAGAAGGTGAAATTTCTCTGCTATTAAACTTTAAAGGAACAATTAATCCCCATGGTATTAAAACTGACCAAGGCCATAAAAAAAAGGAATACTTGTATTAAATATTATAAAGGTAGATTAACTGTGATATTAAAATGTGACAGATCAGAAAATAGGAGGGTCATATGCACATATGTCATCTCAATTGCATAAATATTAATGCAGACTTTCTTTAAGTGAACATTTAAACTAGCCATATATTAAGAAGTAATACCCAATGATGAAATAGCATCTATTTTAGGAATACTGGAATGATTCAATATTAGGAAATCTATTAATGTAATTCATGACATTATTAAGTTAAATGAAAAAAATAACTTTACTGCTTCAAGAAGTGCCAAAAATAATTTTATAGAATCCAACAATTATTTCAGATTAAAAGTTCTAAGCAAAATAGAAATGAGAGTAATAAAAATAAATTCAACCAAATATATCTTGATGCTTAAAGAGACATTCCATTAGAGTCAATAAGAAAGAAGGGTGCTCCACAAGAATAAACTTAAAATAGATTAAAGACTTAAATGTGAGACCTGAAACCATAAAAATCCTTGAAGAAAGCACAGGCAGTAATTTCTCTGACACCAGCTGTAGCAACATTTTTCTGGATATGATTCCTGAGGCAAGGGAAACAAAAGCAAACATAAACTACTGGGACTACATCGAAATAAAAGGCTTCTGCACAGTGAAGGAAAAATCAACAAAACTATAAAGCAACGTACAGAACGGGAGAACATATTTGCAAATGATATATCCAGTAAAGGGTTGGTATCCAAAATACATAAAGAACTTACACAGCTCAACACCCAGAGGATGAATAATCCAATTAAAAGTGGGCAGAAGACATGAACAGACATTTCTTCAAAGAAGACATCCAGATGGCTAACAGATACATGAAACAATGCTCATCATCACTCATCATCAGGGAAATACAAATCAAAACCACATCGAGATACCACTGCACCCCTGTCAGAATAGCCAAAATTAACAACACGGGAAACAACAGATGTTGTCAAGGATGTGGAGAGAAAGGAACATTCATGCACTGTTGTTGATAATGCAAACTGATGCAGCCGCTTTGGAAAACAATGTGGAGATTCCTTAAAAAGTTAAAAATAGAACTGCCTTACAATCCAGTAATTGCACTGGTAGGTATTTGCCCAAACAATACAAAAATACAGTTCAGAGAAGTACATGCATCCCAGTGTTTATGGCAGCACTATCTACAATAGCCAACTTACGGAAATGGCCCAAGTGTCCGTGGACTGATGAATAAATAAGGAAAATGTGGTATACATACAATGGAATATTACTCTGCCATAAAAAATAACGAAATCTCACCATTTGCAACAACATGGATAGAGCTAGAGGGTATCACGCTAAGTGAGATAAGTCAAGAAAGACAAATAGCATATGATTTCAACCGTTTGTGCAATTTAAGAAACAAAACAAATGAGGTAAACCAGGAAACAGACTCTTAACAAACTGATGGTTACCAGAGGGGAGGAGGGTGGGTGACGGGTTAAATAATGGTGGGGATTAAGGAGTGCACTTGTCATGATGAGTACTGGGTGTTATAGGGAAGTATCGAATCACTGTATTGTACACCTGAAACTAATATTACAGTGTCTGTTAACTAACTGGGATTAAAATAGAAACTTAAGGGGCGCGTGGGTGGCTCAGTCGGTTAAGTGGCCGACTTCGGCTCAGGTCATGATCTCACGGTCCGTGAGTTCGAGCCCCGCGTCAGGCTCTGTGCTGACAGCTCAGAGCCTGGAGCCTGCTTCGGATTCTGTGTCTCCCTCTCTCTGACCCTCCCCTGTTCATGCTCTGTCTCTCCCTGTCTCAAAAATAAATAAAACCGTTAAAAAATTTAAAAAAAAATAGAAACTTAAAAAGGGAAAGAGAGCAGGGTGCCTGCTGTCATTTTTCTTATCAATCCCAGTGTGGAGGAACTAGCCACTACAATTATTTAAAATTTTAGAAATCAAAATTAGCCCTGTATGAAGATGGGAAAGCCAAAATAATAATGACTAATAATAATAATAATAACAATAACTAGTGGAAAACATAAGCATGGTAAATACAGTGGCCTTTTAGAACATAGGCATAGACATGTAAGTAGCTTTCTTGTAGTTAAGCCATATTGAATTTACAACAGAATTAACAATTTAATTTATAATAGCACAAACTGTTATAAACACTCAAGAACATCATTCCCATACCTTTTCCTGAGGACATACCAGGGAACAGTCTTCGGACGGCGGAAATAACTAGAGACATCACCATAAGAATAGCCTTGGCCATTAATTATAGGTACCTGGTAAAAATAAGACAAAAACGTAGGTTAAAGCGAAGAGAATGAATGCAGTTGCCATATATTCTGATGCTATGGATGTAGTGTAGTGATTGAAAATGAGAGAGAATGGCATAGCATAGGCCAAAAATGGAAGTGTTTTTAGCAGTAATCAGTCTTAGTACCATTTTACTGATACTGTTGTGTTTGTACTGTGGAATAGGGTGGCTGAATAATGGTGAGATACTTTAATTCTATCATCCTTTGTTCTTGAGAATGAATATTCTCAAGGTGGAACAAAGACGTGATCTGCAAGAGATTAAAAACCTTGCACTCCTAAATTTGCATTGGAAATGTGAGTATGAACTCTCAGGTTGCATATGTACTTTTCAACCATGTTGAAAATTCTTAGAAACAGTGACCAAAGTGACAATGGCATTGCTAGGACCCAGATTTTAGTTTTGATATAGCATTTCCTATTTTCAGAAGTTTGAGTTTCTTGGAGAAATGACTGATTCTTGTTCAGGGGCAGAGGCTGCCGAAGATGAGACTAGAACATGAGGACAAATCAGAGCAATGAAAGTTATCAGAATCTAGTAGGGTTACATCAAAAGGACTCAGTGGCCAACTGGATGGAACCTATACCTGCTAAGGCTGAGCCAATTTGAGCTCCACCTAGGGTAAGATTTGCAATGGATTGAAACCCATCAATATATTTATATCCATGATTTTATAAAGACATTCAAAAATAAAACGAGTGGGTTACATTGTGAAGATGATATGTAGCCGGTTACCTTGAAAATCTAACATATATCTTGCTTTTTGTATGTAAGCAGCAGAGTGTTAACTGAGAATTATACAGTTAGGACAGTTAAATGAACAAATAAAACAATCAAATTAGAACATCACCATTTTGTAGCCCTCAGCGAATTAATGGATATAGGCATTGAACACTCAATGCTGATGACATAAAAAAAGGCAAAAACCAGAAAACATGTACCTCCTGATGAAAAATAGTTGAATTCTAACTATGGTCTTGCCCAATGAATGAAATCTGATTTTCATCAAACCCCTGCATTCAGCTGATGATTATCAGGAAATGTGGGGAACTCAGAAACCTGGTTAAGCACAACATAAACAAGCAGTAAGTAATGCTCAGACTGTGTAAGCCAGTGTTTGCAACAGGTAACTTGTAGTGGAAAACAGGGATGGAATAAGCAAGATGAAAATTTGAAAACACACAAACCAAATACTGACCAGCCTGCTCCCCTACACCAGCTGCATTCCAGCAAAGGAGAGGACTTAACAACCAGCATGCAATGTACCTGACATCTCCAAGTGTCTGCAACCTTACCTTGGTGCCTGTTCATGTAGCTTCTCACGTTCCTTTCTCCTTTGAATCTCTAGAAGGAGAGAGGTTAGTAAATGTGACCCTGTGAGATGGTTGACAGTTACTCTCAACTTGTGAGAGGTGGCATTAGGATAGACAAAGAATTTGGCCCAGGATGGACTGGAGGAATTTTTCCAAGGAGTGAATCCCTTTGAAGATCCGTGTTGCCATCAAAGACGTGAGAAGACCAGTAGAGTACACAGTATGATGAGAAAATGGAACAGGAACACCACTGTATTTCTTTTCTATCCTTTGCTTTTCTAAATATCAGGAACATGGGCGCCTGGGTGGCTCAGTCAGACCTGACTTCAGCTCAGGTCATGATCTCATGGTTCGTGAGTTCGAGCCCCATGCCAGGCTCTGTGCTGACAGCTCAGAGCCTTGAGCCTGCTTTGAATTCTATGTCTATTTTTCTCTGTGCCCCTCTCCCACTTGCTCTCTGTCTCTCTTTCTCTCTCAAAACTGAATAAATTTTTTTTAAAAAAATACCAAAAACATAAGGGAAAGAAGTTAAAGAGAAATAAAATCATTCAAGATCTTCTAAGTGAGGTGGGCTGCCCAGAGAGCCCACGTGACATCTGCCTCCCCATCCTTGGAGACTGAAAGCTGGAACACCAGATTCCAACTCACTCACTTTTTCATTTTCTGCGAGGTCTGTAAGCATGGCTTGAGTGGCACCACTGAGCTTGGCTGGAAGGAGAACCCAGCAGACTCTGTGATGGATGTAAAGGCTTCAGGTTTTAACCTGAAGTCAGAGATCAGCCAGATGCCTGAATGTAGTGTCTTCCTGGGGTAAATCGATCCCTTACAGAAAAGTCAGAAGAGCCGAATTCTGCCAGGCAAAGAATGGCACGTCCCCAGAAGAGTCCAAACCAACCCTCCTCAAATCCAGGGGTTCGGGACAGCTGAACCCCTGTGTGTTTACATCACATTCTAGAGCAAAAACAAGGGAAACTGTTGAGAAGCATTTGTTCGTGGCATCGCAGTAAAAGTAACATCTCAGCACAGGGCCAAGCCATCACAAACATGGTCAAGACGGAACAGTAAACCAAGGACTTGTGAAAATGTAGGAAGCTTTAAAGTCTGAAGGAAAGTACCGTAAGATGCTGGAAAAAAAAAATGTGACAGTGTTGTGCATTCACAAAATATTGGTCAACTTGTTGTTTCTGGTAATTTTGGAAGTGAGAAAATGTACCTAATAAGTTGTTGCACTGGAACAGACATCATCGTGCAAATTGCTGGTGATGTCACCTGGCCCCTCCTAGCTGCGTGTGGTAAGGCATTGATGTAGAAAAAGCAAGTCAATCTGGAGACAGAATTTAGAGAAATTATAGAGTCTGAGAAGCACAGCCTTGGAAAACAAACGTGTGTCTTAACACCGGCTTGTTTAGTGAGAAAGTAATTCCCAAAGTGAGTTAAAAGCCTGGGGAAAAGATCAACTCCAGCACAGTACCAGAAGTCAGTCTCGGGATCGACATGAAATCAACTGCATTGTAGTCTGGCCCCGGGCTAGGAATCCTGCAGTGGTTAAGATAGGGCCTCACAACACCTCTCAGCTGGGAGGAAAGGCTGACAGCGTGAGGGCCTTGTTCCCGCACAGCCTTCCATACTCGGGGAAGTAGCGACCGAGTCGAGGAGGCCTCTGTCTCGTGGCTGTAGGTTTCTACCTGGGAGGAGTCTAGGAGGCCTCTGTCTCATGCTTGTAGAGGCCGATCCGTTACCTCTTTGCCTTGCATCTTCAGATCAAGAGGAGCTACATCCAAGTAAAGCCATCTGCACCAGGAGATGATTTAGGAGACGCAGTCTTCTAATTTAAGCCTGACCCTGATGCTGGAATGGCGTCAGGTTTCGGCATCTTGCAAGAGAAGTGAATGTTTGGAAACCCGGTATTGGATGCTGGTCACAAGTCTCCAGACAGCTCCCACTGAACTGCATCTTGTATGCATGCTCTTGTGGGGCCCCCTGGTCCTTGAATTTGGGCTGTCTCCCTGACTTTATTGGTCACGTGATGCTGTGCCCCTCCGTGCCTGAGTCTCAGGGAGGTGTGGAAGCCTTTACTTTTGTGATTTCACAATCCCTGAGCCACTCTGCAAGAAGTCCAGCTTGCCTGCTGACGAGACCACAGGGAGACCTTGAGACTCACTCAGGAAGAGGCTCTGAGGCTATATGGGAATCCCAGATGTGTGGACATGCCTGCAGAGATCAGTCTTGTAAGCATCTGTGACAGGCTGCCAGAAATATAACTAAACCATCATAAATGTCCAATCCAGTCACGCTCTTTCAGATAATATTAGGTGAGCTCAGCTCGCCCACAGAATCATGAGCGATAATAAAATCATCATTTTAATAAATTCCCGAGTGTTAAGATAGATTGTAACATACAGTGAAAAGGCAATACTTACGTTGACTATAATCCCAACCCAATTATGTAATATTAATCTCAGGCACCACCGTATCGGTTTGTAAGTTTGCAACAGATGCTGTTCCTCTGAGAAATGAGTCTTTTTCTTCGGGCAGGAAAAGCATACGTATCAATAGTGTGCTGAGCCTAACATGACTCCCCATAGAGAGAAGTGACTTCCTTCTGTGCCTTTATAATTCTCTCACTTTATATGTAGCTAGGTAGGTAGGCAGGTAAACAGGCAGATAAAGATAGGTGGGTGGATAGCAGATCTGTCGAGATCGCAGTGATCTGTGTAGGCCTGGCATACTCATGTTTTAAAAAATTTCTGGGGGTGCCTGGGTGGCTCAGTCGGTTAAGCGTCCAACTTTGGCTCAGGTCATGATCTCACAGTTTGTGAGTTCAGGCTCTGCATCAGGTTCTGTGCTGACAGCTTAGACCCTGGAGCCTGCTTCTGATTGTCTGTCTCCCTCTCTCTTCCCCTCCCTGACTTGTACTGTGTCTCTCTGTCTCTCTCTCTCTCTGTCTCTCTCTCTCTCTCTCTCTCAAAAGTAAACATTAATTTTGTTTTTTAAATTTCTGTATCCCCACTGTGTAACACCTAATAGGTACTGAACAACTGTTGTTGATTGAATGAATAAACTTTGCTTGCAGAATTGTTTAGAACCCTTGGGTGAATTTTGTAAAGAAGAAACATGAAGCCTACATTGTAGAATCACTCACTAACAAAAATGTGTAGTAAGTGTATTAAATATATCCCATCCATCCAACTTTTATATTTAATTATTGAAATCAGTTAGTTTTAAACATCCCTTTTAGTTGGTTTTTGGAAGAAAATTCTGGAATGTGGGAACCATGAATTTTCTTAACATCTTCTGCAGCCAAAGTGCTGACTGCTGATTTGTTCTCCTCTTCCTGTGCCCTGGCCAGCTACAATTTATTGCATAAGAAATAATAAAGTTATTCCTTATAACATTGAAATATTTCAGTAACAAATTACAAGAAATAACAAAAAGGATGCACTAAACATCATGTTGTTGCCTCTGACTTTTTAGCATTTGCAAAAGTTAAAAATCCAACATTTTCCACCTAAGCAGGATCATCATTAAAAAATAACTGGGGTGTCTGGGTGGCTCAGTCATTAAGTGTACCACTTTGGCTCAGGTCATGGTCTTGTAGTCTGTGGGTTCGAGGCTCATGACAGCTCAGAGCCTGGGATCTGCTTCAGATTCTGTCTCTCTCTCTCTCTCTCTCTCTCTCTCTCCCTCTCCCTCTCCCTCTCCCCCCCCCCCCCGACTTGTGCCCTATCTCTCTCTATCCCTCAAAAGTAAACGTTAAAAACTTTTTTTTTAATAACCCAAAATAGGGGCGATTGGCTGTCTCTGTCAGTTGAGCATGCAACTCTTGATCTCAGGGTCATGAGTTCAAGCCCCACATTGGGCTTGGAACCTACTTTAAAAACGTGGGAAATTATTAGCCCCATAAATAAATATGCTTGTATAGATATATGGTAAGTATCCAGATTGTAGTTCTGTCTCAGTAAAATTTCATCAGCATACTGTGTCATTCGCCAAGGTCTCACTTCTGTGTTTATGGGATCCTCGGACATAAAAGAGTTTTAGTCCCCAAGGAGGATTCAAAATATAAATCAAGCAAAAACACTGATCCTTTGACTCACAGAACCTCAGGGTATAGGAGCATTGGAAGGGGTGTTGGGAAATTTTCTAGATTGAATTTGTGGCCTGTTTGGGGGCTCCCGTTACATCCGTATTACATGGGCACCCAGCTGTGTTTGAGCAGTTTTAGGAATTAGGACCTTCAAAGTCCTACAAAACTGTCATTCTCAGGGGCTAAAAAAAGAAAGCTGTCTACAAAAATATGAATAATTGGCATTTGGAAAAGAATATCTTGCCTTACAGTTTTCAGGCATGAGTACATCAGGAAATAAATTGTGCACACTTCTTGTCAATTCGTGTGACTTGTTTTTTCAAATTAAATTATTTGAAGTTCCTAATGGCTACGACAGGAGGATCAGTATTAATCCAACACCAGTAAGGGAGTTTTTCTGGTATTTGGATAAGTTGAAGAGACCACTCAAACAGGGAAATGATTGATAACTTAGTAAATTCTCTATAGACTAGTCAGCTGAAAACCACACTAAAAAACAGACTCTAAAGATGGAAAATAAGAAAAGTCAATGTTACATCAAAGATAGAAAGTCACCATGCCCTTCACTTATAAAGACAATGAATGTGAACTTCAAACTGTTGCATAAAGATACTTCAAGGCTTTTGGGGATAAAGAAAGGATTTGAAGGTCTTAATAAAATACAAATACCATAAGCATGTTGTCATCTGCAAACCTGAGAAGAGATTAAATCTTTACAAGTGTTTTTCATTAAAAACAAAACAAAACAAGAACTTTGTGCATCTCTGTCCCCATCTTGATATATACCTTTCTTAGCCCAGAGGCAGGCGTATACCATGTACTCAGGGAAATATTTGCTGAAAGACAGGGTGAAAATGGGAATTTTCCTAGTGGCATCCTGAATATAGATAAAATGAATATAATATAATAAATAATTGAACTGAATTAAAGAGGTTGCCCATAGTAATCGCTTTACATTTTTGGAAATGATGGTCTTTGTTGGAATATTCTAATCAGTGTTCCTAAGAAGGCAAATTGGGGGAAAAAATTGGAATTAAGGATATGTACTATCATAGACTTATTTTTTGCAGTTTTATGCTACTAAGCTACAATACCTATTTGGTTTTCAAATATAATTGGAGACATTTGAAAATCATACTATGCTCTTGAATATTGAATAACCTTCTGACTAAGTAGATTCAGAAGTTGAGCTTATGTGGATAAGGTGAGAGCCGTGACCTTCAGTTGTGGGTGAGGTATTAGGCGTGGAATATTCTACGGTGTGGGGGAGAGACTCAAGCAAGGTGCGGTGTTGTGTCCAGTGCTGTGATCATTCTGAATCTTCCGGCCAGCTTTGAAAGTGTTTATGTAAAACTTATATAAGTTATCCCGTTATAAATTCATCTCTTGGTCTCTTGGTTATTTCCTGTTATTTCAGTGTTCAGACAAGATGAAATTCAATCACTTAAAAAGAAATTTACAACCGGGCCAGTGCACAAACCCCAAATTCTGAAATTGCTTTTCTTCTTGGCTTCTGTGGAGAAATATGTCAAGCACATTCTTTCATGTAGGTCCAGAATTATGATCAGGATGTTGGGATTGTTTTTGATCATTCTAGAGTCTGTAGAATTTTCCTCATATTAGCTATGAGGTATGGATGCCACGTAGTCTGAGCTTCGTACACTGTCTAGCCAGGTAAGGAACAGGAGTTAGCCCTCTTCCAAGATACAAAAGAGCACAGTTAATTCAGTAGGATGCATGGCCAGTGAAACGATACTCGTAGAAGCTGCAATATTAGCATCACGCACAGTCTACAGAGGCATAGAGTCCTATAAATGTCTTTGAAGTGTCTTGTGAGTTGTGATAGTGGCCGATGGGAAGATTATGAAACCGTGTTCAGAAGAGAATGTAGCTGCATATCTATCAGTTCGGTGCATCACGTGCTGTAACTGTATCGTTGGAGCATCCCGGATTTGACTGGCATCCTTGAACTTAGTATTTGTACCTGGAACACAGCAGCCCAGGCTGTTCCCCAGCCCTCTTCTAAAGTAGTTGAATTTGTAACTCCTGGCAAAAATATGGGTTCGGGATAGCACAGACGCCTTGAAAAATTCGTCCTGGATGACTGCACCCACATCCTCCATTTCAGGCCTCACTTTGGGGGTGTCGTTTGCTTGCTTCGTTAAATCAGGGAATATATACACACAGGAAGTTGAATTTTCCATTTGAACCTTTATTCCCAGCCCCAAACTGGAAACTTTCCAAATACCCATCAGTAGAAAAATAAATGATCTTATATTCATGGTTATATGCCATGGATAATTACAGCAAACACCTTAAAGGGGCGCATACCATGGATGAATCTTATCAGTCTGATAATAAGCACGGGAGGACATAAAAACCTGCCTTCTGTGTGTCAGTTAGACAGCAGGAACCTTCTTCTGTGTGTCAATTAGAAAGCAGGAACCTTCTAAGTAGATTCAGAAGTTGAGCTTATGTGGATAAGGTGAGAGCCGTGACCTTCAGTTGTGGGTGAGGTATTAGGCGTGGAATATTCTACGGTGTGGGGGAGAGACTCAAGCAAGGTGCGGTGTTGTGTCCAGTGCTGTGATCATTCTGAATCTTCCGGCCAGCTGCACCTGTACCTCCCTGTCATCACATACCCCGGTCTGCCAGCACGAACCACAGGGAGCCCCATCTCTTCTGGGTACGCCCGGGAGCCCAATACCATCATACGCAGTCCCCTCGGAAGGAAGCTTTGATGTGAATACATCAGTATCTGATGTATTGTAGTCCCAATGACCACCTGTTTAACCTGCTGTGTGTATCTGCCTTGTCAGCCTTGCTGATGCCTCTTAGAAGTCTATACAGGGACATGTCATTTATCCACAGCTGTTTCCAAGTTCAGTGTTTTGGATTATCTCACTCAACCTTTCCAAAACTGTTCTCTTATTATTATGAATAGTGCCATGCCAATGACTATGCTTCTTATATGTTTTCTTCCTAGGATTTATACAGCTGTAGAATATTGCCACCGAAGGCAAGTGAAGACATGATCTCCAAACCCAGCTTTTTCAGGTAAGGAAACTAATATTCAGAGAGGTTACAGCAACTATCCCGAAACACAGGGCTGTTTATGGTGAAAGGTATTGTTAAACGGCCAAAGGTATATTAATACCCTCATGTTCCTTCTTCCGTTATAAGACTGCGAGGTTTTTCATGGGTCTGTTTTGTTAACCACATCTAAATTAGATTCTTTAAAGATTTTCATTAAGTTCAAATTATACCCAACTCACACTAATATTTTTCAGTGTCAAAATCTATGGAATATTTAAAAACATTCGAATTCGAACCTGCTTAAAACACATTTTTAAATGTCTTTTAAATATCTTAGAATTATGTCTTATGTGCTAGAAATTGTAGTCTTCATAAAGTGTTTTAGTCTGCTTTCTTATTTAGCACTTTTTTTAAAGTTTGTTTATTTATTTATTTATATATATTTATTTATTTATTTTTGAGAGAGAGAGAGAGAGAGAGAGAGAGAGAGCGAGAGAGAGAGAGAGCGCGCAAGCGGACAGAGGAGGGGGAGAGAGAGGGACACACAGATTCTGAAGCAGGCTCCAGGCCCTGAGCTGTCAGCACAGAGCCCGGCGCAGGGCTTGAACCCACGGATCGTGAGATCATGATCTGAGCTGAAATCAAGAGTCAGACACTTAACCAAGTGAGCCACCCAGGAACCCCTCTTATTTTAATACTTTATCAGCGTCATTTTCCATAACACCAAATGTGTAAATTGTAAGTTAATGGTTGTCTTTCCATGGAAATAGCAAAACCTCATCTACTAATCTCTTTTGTGGGCCCTTGACAGTTCTTACTGCTATGAATGTTTCCTGACACGTAACTTTTGATTTGTTAAAACAGTTTCCTTTTGGCAAAGGTTCAGGAAGAAGGTTTTGCGATTACTATTTCGAGAATGAATAAAATGTTGTGCAAAAGAGGAGTCAATAGACAAGGAGAGGCCTCTGGGCGAGTTCCACCTTGTCCCTGTATAGTCACAGCACTTCAGCAAGCTACTGAACCTTTGGAACTTCCCTTTTCTTATTAGGAAATGAGTGTAGTCACGCGTTTCTAACAGGAATGTTATTAGGGCAGTTTGCAAATAAAATATTCTGTCCAGTGGTAAAATACAGCAAGTGCTCGATGAATGATGTGTAATATTTTCTTTATGGGTCTTCCAATATTGTTTTCCAAAGCATTATGATAGTTTACTTTCCTAACATCCACCTGGGATACATCTCTTCGTAACATACTGGTTTATGTATTGGGCCTACATTTATACCTGAACTTTGCTCTGAGTTTGATTCCTCTAATTGTCTCTCTCGTTTTGTCCTTCTTAGATGAATCAAGTAGTTACTACATTACATTAAAAAAAAAAAAAAGTAATGGATAAAGAGACTATCTATCCTATTAATTGATTAAAACACCAGATAATATTGTCATGAATATGTATCCGACTTAGATGGCCGATGAGAATCCCTAGCTGGCACCCCATTTCTCTAAACATGTGAACGTATAATATTGCATCCTGGACATTCAGAATACAGAAAAAAAGGCATTTAAACCACAGAGAATCTGAAGAGATATTTGGGGATTCTCTCCTTGCGTTTGAAGAAAACTGGAGATACTGTAGTGTTTGGGGGGCATCGTACTGCTTCTGTTCTGAGACACTGAGGTCAGCCATGTGTAATGACAGTTTCGAGAACATGGCACTTTTAGGAGCCACGTTCAGGAGTTCAAGAGCATGGGTGATGCTGATGTGCTGCATGTGACTATATGCTATTTCAACTCAGAAACACCATTCCCGGTGATTCTTTTTTTTTAAAGATTTTATTTTTTTTCGGGCAGTTTTAGGTTCCTAACAAAATTGGGAGGGAGGTACAGAGGTTTCTCATATACCCCCTGCCCCTCACACGTACACAGTCTCCCCAGTTATCAGCATCACTTACCAGAATAGTACATTTTTTACTGAAGATGCATCATACTCCCCCCAACATCCACAGCTTACCATAGAGTTCACTCTTGGTGCTGTACATTCGGTGGTTTTGGACAAATGCACAGTGACACGTATGGCCCATTATGATGTCAAACAGACCAGTTTCACTGCCTTAGGAATACTCTCTGCTTCCCTATTCAACCCCCGACCCCCTAACCTGACGCTTTTGGGAAAAAAAAATAATAAATGTTTTTCATTGAAAGTCACACGTGATAATGAAGTACAGAAGAAGAGAAGAATCAGAAAATTATCCATGCCCTTGACATTTTCAGAGTCTGTGAACACTCTCTTCTATCCTTTATAAATGCACAGGCTTGAGCACACAGGCTCCTGTTTTCACCTTGTGTGGTCAGACCGATGCGTGCTTCTTGGAGCAACCTAACATTGGCTTTCCCACTGACCTCTAGTGCGTCAACTAATGTCTTAGGTGCAGAAAATATAAGGGCAAGCATTGTAATTGGTTTTCCTTGTTGTTACTCTTGGTTTATTTTCTTGTGGGAATGTAAGGAAAAATATATATTAGAGACGTGTGCATAGTGCAGTATCACACATAAATGGTCACTAATTTGACTTTTAAAATATGTGAGTAGTCTGTAATCCTTTTCATGGTCCGCTGAGACTGTTTTCTATTTTAATATATCTGATGCAGTGTGCCCTTTTCACAGAGTCATTTTGTTTTGAAAAGATACAGAGAAGTTAGCACTTTGTGGCGTTACAAAGCTACGAAAACTCATGTCCGCAATCAAATGAATAATTACATATCCTCCTAACTAAATGTGTAAAAGTACACCAATGTTTATGGTTTTAACTTGCAAGTAAGAAAAAGAAACTTTTCTGCCTCAGGATGCTCATGAGAACTGATTTTTGTGTTTTTGGCAGTGTCTTTTGGGTGGATGCATATTACTGTCATCTTTCTAAAGAATTAAATGCAAATTGGAAACTAAGGGAAGAGAAATAAAATGCCATAGAAATTGCAAAGGAAGATTTATCACTTGAATATTATGAACAGTGTTGCTCAACCTTGCGATCTCTGCAACCATGATTCTCAGACATCTAAGATTAACAGAATTGAGATTGGCTGGTAAATTTCAGACTCTAGAAAGCCTCAGATAAGATGATGTGAGCATGACTCATTAACATTAAATCAGTCACTGACTTAAAAATGTTTAAGTAGATTGTACAAAATAATATTTTATTAATGCTTTCCAGTGGGAAGGAGCAAGGAGGAAATAGAAAAATATGCAAGAAAAACTCCCTTGATCTTTTCAAGTAATATGGCATGCTCGCTGTAATTGTATTATTATTAATGTGCATGTATGAGACTGGGATCAAGAGCTAATTAGATGTTTGAAGATTCAGATGATCTGAAACTATGCCAATAATGAGAGGGAGAGGCAAACTCACCCAATTAAATGAGCAGCACGCCCTGAAACTTGGAGAAAATGCAGCAGTATTAAAACTGATTTTAGCATGGAGAACAGTGTTCCAAAATCCAGGAAAACATTAAGCCTTTGGAGGAGATACTGTATTTTCACAAGGTCTTCTATTTGGAAATCAACTTTACTGATCTGTGGTGCTCGTTCAGCTGTACTGATGGAAGAGAATGGCCAGTTGATTGGGAAAACAAGTTCAAAAGGGGTCCATGAGTTTTTAACTGAATGAAATATTTTTAAGCCACTATAATACAGCTCAGTTTTAACAACATTAATTTGTGCGCCTCATTTCAGCTTTACTGTGTTCTTAGGGAGATGGAAAGTTTGCAATTTGTAAATAGGCCCGATATGCCCATTATGTGATTGTGGGTCCATTTCAAGGGTAGATTTTAGAGATGGACTTAGTTGTTTCTGTGACCTTTATGGAGTATGTGGCATGTTAAAGGCAAGACATCAAACATTGGGGCCAGCCTTTGGCTGCAGGCGGTAGACGGCATAGGTCAATACTAGTGTTATACGTATGATGGCCCTAGGCCAGAAGATCTTTCTGTCCATTGGACAATATATTGCATGTGTCCCGTGTCCGTAGCTTTGTTTCTTCAAGTCGTTGTTTTCTCTAGCCTCTTGCACATTGAGGTCCACAAGAGACTTACTTGTAAAAAGGCTTGTGTGGGCTCTCACTCGGGCGGCCAGGGGTAGGAAGGTTGTGGGAAATGCCTCTCTGTTTCTTAAAGGTCATTTTTTAAAGTTGATTTGAATGTGCATTCAGAGCCCAGACTGTTGTCTTGAGTCATAAACAGGATGGGGTTCCATCCCTATTGTTTTTCTCTCTTCTCTTCCATTAGCAAGACCTTTTGGAGCTATAAGGTAGAAATATGCAGTTACTTTCCAGTACATTTTAGAAATCCCTCTGCACAGTTCACTCTGAGAACACTCACAGTGCATTGGAAATGAGCATTTTCCCCGAGTGGCGACTCACATTATAGTCTGGAGAAAATGTTGCAGGCACCCCCACTTTAAATTAATAAAAGGTGGCTGTGGTCCTGCAGAAGGCTCCATGTTGGCTTGCAACTAAGGATGTCAGCTGGTTGATGTTTGTTTCTTATAAAGTGGCCAATATGTGGTTTGGAGCTGTGATGAAGGGAAATTTTTGTAAGAGTAAGAAACCATCCTTCTGCTTTGTAATAATCCAGGAATGTATAAATACTCACAAGCCTAAGACATTGTAATATTATGCCTGAAAACAAATACTAAGAGGAGCATCCTGTCTCTGTTGCCTTCATCTAGTTTTCATGAATGTAGCCAGTGATGAAGGCAGTAAATTAATGTACAAAACCAGAGAAGAGGAAGGGAGCTGTGAGTTGACCATGATGGTGTATCCAGACATGACAGACCTGTAAAACCCGTAGCACGGCAACCCTGGACTTAGCCGGTACAAGTCCTCAGTTGGGCACACACCCTGTGCCATCAGTCCCATAAACATTGTGAGCACATGCTTGCTCACATAACTTACTCAGTTACTTACCACCTTCAGTCATGTTATGACTTTTATGCAGTCCGTTCCATTTTTATTTTAGTTGTTATTTCCCTTAAAGGTCCATGAATTTTGAGTCCTAATTTGGATGGTTTGCTTCCAGGATGGCTTCTCGGATGTTGTTTCCTTCCTTCCCTCCCTTCCCTCCCTTCCCTCCCTACCCTTGCCTTCCTTCCCTTCCTTCCCCTCCTTCCCTCCCTACCCTTCCTTCCCTTCCCTTCCCTTCCCTTCCCTTCCCTTCCCTTCCCTTCCCTTCCCTCCCTTTCTTTTCCTCTCTTTCCTCCCTCCTGGGTTAGTTCACCCATTTTTCTCACCCAGACATTCTCTTCTTTATATGTAATACTTGTTTTCCTGAACTATATCTTCAAGTTATGTCATCAAGGAGACTGTATAGGACATAAATTTCATGAAGCCTGACTATATTTATGCTTTGCTTCTTCAGGCTTGATTAATAGTTTGACTTGGTTTGTATCATTTTTCCTAAGGACCCTGAGATGCCGCCTTTCTACAACCACACTCACATGTGAAATGTCTAAAGCCAATCTTAATCTCATTCATTTGTACATCATCTCTCCTGATTATATATTCTATTCTCTGTGAGGTTTATTTCTTCTTGATGTCCTGAAACTTCACAAGGATTTGAGTTCTCATGCATTCATGCTACCTTTGACCCAAAATCATGAGTTTAATGATTTTATATTTTAAAAATAAGTTACTCCCTTTTGTTTTTTTTCTTTCTATAAGCTGGTCTGGTATGATAGAAGCTCTTGATTGAGCAACTAAATCCCTTATACCTCAAATGGTGTGTTTATTTTTTCGCTCTATTTTCTGCGACTTTCCTTTCTTTGACTACCATCCTACCAAGGAATTATTTCCATTCTTATATTTTAAATTTCCAAGTATTCTTTCTGGCTTTCTCATTATTTAATGCCTTTTCATATAAGTCTAATTTTTGTTAATGGATGGAAAATGATTTGAAAATTATCGAGGGCTAGGTCAGTGTGTGTGTGTGTGTGTGTTAGGGAGAGAGAGAGAGAGCGCAAGAGAGAGAGAGACATTCTGTTCCCTAAATCATATGTTTCTTTTGAGATCAGTTCTATCTTTAAATTTTTTTAAATATTGATTTATTTTTGAGACAGAGACAGAGCATGAATGGGGGAAGGTCAGAGAGAGGGAGACACAGAATCCGAAGTAGGCTCCAGGCTCTGAGCTGTCAGCACAGAGCCTGACTCAGGGCTCGAACTCACAAACTGTGAGATCATGACCAGAGCTGAAGTCGGATGCTTAACTGACTGAGCCACCCAGGCACCCCAATTCTGTCTTTAATGTACAGTTTTTTGATTATCATTGATTTTGGAGAGAGAGTGTGCATAAGTGGGGGAGAGGGGCAGAGGGAGAGGAATCCCAAGCAGGCTCCACTCTCAGCACAGAGCCTGACATAGGGCTCCATTCCATGACCCTGGGATCATGACCTGAGCCGAAATCGAGAGGTGGACATTTAACCGACTGAGCCAGCCAGGTGCCCCTGTTTTGTTTTGTTTTCTTTCCCTGGTCTTCTGCCTAACTTTCTTTGACTAATGCCTTGGAGTTGTCAGAAGATAGGGTTGGGGGTACAAAGTGAATGATGGGACTTTCATGATGTTCCATTTTCCCACTACTTTTCCCCAGTGACTGTGAAAGCCATCCAGGTATTCAGTCCAGATGAGCAATTTGCAGACTGAAAGGTCTTGTTGGATTGAGCTTTTGAGGGTTGGATTGAATATCAGAAAGTTCCTGAATGATGGAACAAGGATGTCCTTTTCTGTGGGATCCCAGAAATGGCCCTGGTTGTTCATTTCCTCCAGGCACTCTGTCAGCTTAGAAGGACAGGAGCCCTTTGGTGTTTGTTTTCTGTGGGGCTGAGGAGGCAGGGTGAGAAACGCCTAGGAAATCTGCCCTGTAGCCAACCTCCATTACCCAGGTGCTGTCCCACCCACGAACCTCTGCTCCATGTCTGTGAGTCTGATTTTCACTACACAATCAAGCATATCTCCTACAAGCTGGGTTGCAGGGCTCAGTTTCTTACACTTAATAGTCCTTCCAGAAACCTGGTGGAATCTGTTGTTCAGAGCTGACCACCTCCTACTTTTCCTTCTTGGCTGTTGCTATCGCTCTTCTTAAATGGTCCTCCTGGGGGCGCCCGGGGGGCTCACTCGCTTGAGCGTCCGGCTTTGGCTCAGGTCATGATCTCACGGGTGGTGGGTTGGAGCCCCACATCGGGCTCTGTGCTGACAGCTTGGAGCCTGGAGCCTGGAGCCTGCTTCTGATTCTGTGTCTCCGTCTCTCTCTGCTTCTCCCCCACCCACACTCTGTCTCTCTCTCTCTCTCAAAGATAAATAAACATTAAGAAAAAAAAATTTTAAGGGGCATGCTGGAAGAGTGATTTCTGTGTGATGATTCAAACCTGACACACTCAGAACACACTTTGCACAATGACCCCCACATTTCATGAACTTTTTTTCTTCTCCTATAAAATGAAGAGATTGGACAAATCATCTGTAACCTTCCTTCCATAATCATGGCCTTTATCCTGTTGCTGTCACATACTATAGGCAAACATCTAAAACACTAACTGAACTCTTCGCCTTTTAGAAATTTGATTCACAACCAAAAACATAGAAATTACTAATGGTAGCCTATTCCTATGAAATGTTGCCATTTCATATGACATTTCACACTTATAACTTGACCTTATTTTATTGGTAATAAGCTTCACAAGTAAAAAGATAGCCTTCTGAAAGCACAGAATATAAAAATACTTGTAGAGATTTTAAGAAAAGTATTTTGATTCTGTAAGTATGAAAGGACATCTCAAACACTTTTTCAGCAGTTTTATTTTAAACGCCAATTGTTTTGTTTTAGCTTTTTTCTGGAATAATGGAAATGGAAGTTCCGATTCTGCCTAATGCACTGAAGGCTACAGAATTATATATTATCTCTTTTCAAATAAAAGCAAAGACAGTGCCTTCCCTGTAAGGGTTCTTAGATTTTGGAGTTTGCGTCCGTCCAGCATTTGCCAGATTTATTTCACATCTGACCCCTACTGTTTGCCTAAATTAGATTGGAAATTGAAGAACAGAGGATGCCTGGAGCAAAAGAACACATTTTTTTGGATGTTTGAGCAAAGCAGCAGAGGAAACATCAGCTGGGCATTGTGACCTAGGACTCATTGAATCGGCCTGGGAATTGCTAATAGAAATGGGCCTCATATGTGAAGAAAGCATAAAGACTTAATTTCTGCAAAATGTGCAACCTGACGGTAAGGTATTTGTATTTCATTTAACATCACTACTAGGAAGTAGCCACTCCTGGCTTTTCGTGTTTTTATACCACTTTATTCTTTCCTTTTTCCCTTTCTTTGAAAAGTCAACAAACAAAGAACAGCCACAACAACAAAAACACAGATCATTTGGTGCATAATGTCCTATAATGTGGCATTTTTTTAACGTCGGTATCGTGTATGTATTTTGAGGAGACCGTCAACGTCTTCACATACTCCTTACTACTTGCGTGGATTCGTCATTTTGGGGAATCAACCCAAGCTAAGACGTTGAAGCAAGTGCTGGAAGGAATACAGGATGAATATAATATAGATTTTGCCTTTTACCGTCTTAAAAGGGCTACAAGACAGGCCAGATCATGAGGCATAGACTTCCAAGGGCCACATTCTTGCGCCATAGAAACTAAAAGTGGAAAAGACACTCATATCACGTAAGAGGTCTTCATGTGGTAGGTCACATCTGAACTCAGTGTCAAGAATGGGCAGTATCTTGGCCTGTATTTCACCTATACAGCTGTGCCAGGACACGAGTTAGAACATGCTAGAAGAAGAGCAAGTACATCAGTTTGATCGGAGCAGTGGGTGATGTCAGGAGAAGGGCAATAATGCCAGAAAGGTAGACTGCAGGTGGGTTTGGAGACTTTGAGGACCATCCGGAGGATTTTACAGTTCATAAAGTATGTAATAATTCATGCATGGCTTTTGATTCGCACCGTAGCATGGTCACAGCTGTGTTTCTGGAAGGAGAATCCTAGCGGTGGAGGTTAAGGAGGAGCTCAGAGCAGAGACCGGAGATCAGGAGGGAGGAGGTTGTTAGAGAAATTTAACTAAAGTCCAGGCCAAAAACCAGGAAGGGGTGGACTTGAGAAATGTGTAGATGCTTAGGGTCTCACAAAGCCGAAGTCAAAGTGCCATGCAAGGCTAGGCTCTTACCTTCACGCGGTGGAGACTGGGTCTCCGCGCTCGTTCACGTGCTCAAAGAATCCAGCTCCTTGTAGGACGCAGGACCTTGCTTTGTGGCTGGGTGTTGGGCAGGGACCACTCTTACCTGTTCCTACGTGTGGCCCCTTTGTTTTCAAAGCAAGCCATGATGCATTGACACCTTCTCATGCTTGGGATATCTGTGACCTTCCCTTCTGCTAATGAACCAGGGAAAGAGCCCTACTTATAAAGGACTCATGTGACACGATTGGACCCACTAGGATAACCGCCCTTTTACCTAACTCAAAATCAAATGATCAGTGACCTTATTTACATCTTCCAGAAACTCTTTGGCCTTGCACAGGATGTGCTCTCTTACAATTGTACTTCTGGGGATCAGAGCAGGGACTCTGGTGTTCCCGGCACCTTACAACTCCGCCTGCCATAGCATCTCGTAAGGGATGACTCTTCTGCAGGAGGGGCACATCTGTGCCACTTTCTCCTTCACACCAGCTGTGTGATTGGTTGCCTTTTACATTTTAACTTAAGAGACAAAGGGAAAGGAAATGCACCGGTGAGAGATAAAGAGCTACAATAAGGCATGACTGTTATCCTGAAATAATGCTGTCTCTGAAAAGTGTGGGGTAAGCACATATGCTGTGAGTTGGCACAGAATCAGCTTGTCAGGGGCTGGGAAGATACTCAGAAATGAAGGAATCTGTCACCACTCAACTCATGCCAACAAAAACGTCAGACCACATCAGCAGTGAGGGTAGTTTTGGGCTGCAGTAATGTGACAAAAATAGAGAATTATAAGTGGAGAAGATTTCAAAACTGGCCAGATCTACAACCTGAGAATTATAGTGCTTATTTTATGCCTGCAAGATGAAAAAGACAGTCATTTGAAATTTATAACAGTTGCAAGTGTGAAATTCTGACTTTCTGTGTGTATGTGACTATTATCGAGTCTTCTGTCTCCTAGAGATGGATGGAAATTCATAGACTATTCACCTCCATCTGTCTCTCTGCGCTGCAGAACCATTGCATTTCATTCAAGCTTCATTTTGTCTTCTAATCTCTTGCTGTTCTCATTAAGAGAAATTGCTGAAGTGAATTCTATGATGGGGAATCAACTTGGCTCCATGTTTTGGAAAGCAAAAGGACTAGAGAGGCAGAAATGGAATCGATAGTGAATGGAAATAGAATTTCTAATGGGACTTGTTCTTTGAGATTTTTTTTTTAACTTAGATACCATAACACCACATTGCAATGGCCAGTCATGGTGTTGGAGCCAATGCTATAAAGACCACTGTCTGACCAGTCAGTAGGGCCCCCTAAGGACATCGAGACAAATCAGAAAGCACGTATTCATTGTTTATAATTCACTTTTGTTCTCGACCTTCCCCCCGTCCTCTCTCCACATATTCTGCCATCTCTTTTTTAAAAACCTCTTTATCATTGGGGCACGGAGATGGCTCAGTCAGTTGAGCATCCGACTCTTGATTTCAGCTCAGGTCATGATCTCATGGTTTGTGAGTTCGAGTCCCACATCAGGCTCCACGCTGATGGTGCGGAGCCTACTTGGGATTCTCTCTCTCCCTCTCTCTCTCTGTCCCTCCCCTGCCCGCCCACTCGCTCTCTCTCTCTCTCTCTCTCTCAAGAAATAAATAAATAAAAACTTAAAAAGCTCCTTATCATTTAATTGTTTAGGTTTTCTAGGAGTTCAAAAACTGTCATAGAATCTTCAGTCTTTCTTTGTCACACATTTATATGAAACCTCTTGTAAGTTTTCTTTTGATCAACATGGTTATATTTATTTTCAACATATTCCTTCTTGGGGTGAGACATTTCATAGCAAGCTATGGCTTTTATGACCACTGATTATCATAATTTCAGAAATGCTGCCACTATATAAGTAGCATATTTCAAATCAATCCAAGCTGGCATAAAACTCCATTTATGACATTCATAATAGACATACATAACTACAGGACCACTATTTATCTTTTTAAACCTAGCCTACTAGAAACTAAACATGTATAAAGACTGATAGACTAAAAAAAGTTGAAAGACACTTTTGAGAAGTGTGAATTTTTCTTCATAGGAGGCAGATTTCACACATACACACACACACACACACACACACACATATATATACAAGTGGAGTTAAGTGTTTGTTTTTTTTAAAATAAGCTCTAGATTCGCACTCTACTCTCTTTAATATGGGGATGTGGTACAATTAATGGAATTATATCACATTTTAAATTCAAATCACATTGTTTCTGCTTGTCTCAAATCTTGTTTTAGACATTAGATATTTAATTGAATTGGTGAAGAAGCAAGTTATTTAAATATAGGTATTTTATAATGTCTAATTCAAAGATGATGGCATTAAAGTGGCATTTTGTGAGATATTGTAAACACACTGCTCTACAACATTTCTTAGTTGTTCGGATTTAGAATAAAATCCCAACATTAAAGTTGAAGTACTTCCCATACTGTGTTTCACATTTTGTTCTTGGCCCCAGGGAAAGTCACTTTGGAATGTAGTCAGTGTTTTTCCTTGTGGGAATGGGAAAGATGTGTGTAGGGTTATTTGCCTACATTTTCCCAAAGGAAACTTTAAAACCTTAAATGTAGCCTCCAGCTAGTGGTCGTCTTAGTTTTCTAGAACTAAAGCATGGATAAATTGTGAACCCGAGAAGTGTATCTTGATGCCCAGAGAAAAGCTGGCTCAGAGCTGTGGAATGCTCTGGAATCCATGCTTGGATGCCTATGGTTGGGAGAAGGAACAGAGAAGTGAGATTGGAGAGGGGAAATTCCAGCCCATGAAACAGGCAGCATGGAATGACAAATTAACAGTCAAATACTGTTTCAGATATGATTTTACCCCAGAGAAAAATTACATCTCTTCTTTCTCCACATGTCACAGAACTGAAAAGTCCCAAACACCATTTCCCAATCCCAGAGACAATTTCTTTTTTCTTAAAATGAAGTGAAACGTGTCTTGGTCGAGATGGCACTTAATTATGTTTTTGCTGTTGCTGAAAGGGGCCACAGGTGACCTCAGGACAAGCATTTGGAAAGCAGAGATGTGAGGACGTATGGCCATCTTGGTGATGATCAGCACCTCAAGGGACTGGACAGAGCCCAGGATTTGCTTATATCCTGAAAACATGACATGAGCTAAGACATAAACAGGAAGATTTAGATGTACAAACACACTCACAACTAAACAGGTCTTCTCTCTAAGTAGGAAAGCAGGACCTAAGAAATTCTTGGGCACAACCACCCTTTCACACACAAGTCAATTATTATGAGTAATATTACACCATATTCATGGTTTTAAAATCACTTTGATTCTCAATGATTGTGGATTACTGACATATGTTTGTGTTTTGGTCTCTCAGTGTGGTCTTAAAAATTTTAAAGTGTCACCCATTCAAGAGTGAACCATTGGGTATGACGAATGGCTCGTCAAAGGTGTTTAAAGTTCTTAGAATTACTGGCAAGCATTGTAAGAGAGATAAGACTGTCTTTAAATCAGAAGTGTTTATTTATTATTATTTTTTTAATATGAAATTTATTGTCAAATTGGTTTCCATACAACACCCAGTGCTCATCCCAACAGGTGCCCTCCTCAATGCCCATCACCCACCCTCCCCACCCTCCCACCCCCGATCAACCCTCAGTTTATTCTCAGTTTTTAAGAGTCTCTTATGGTTTGGTTCTCTCCCTAACGTTTTTTTTCCTTCCCCTCCCCCATGGTCTTCTGCTAAGTTTCTCAGGATCCACATAAGAGTGAAAGCATATGGTATCTGTCTTTCTCTGTAGGACTTATTTCACTTAGCATCACACTCTCCACTTCCATCCACGTTGCTACAAAGGGCCATATTTCATTCTTTCTCATTGCCAAGTAGTATTCCATCGTGTATATAAACCACAATTTCTTTGTCCATTCATCAGTTGATGGACAGAAGTGTTTAAAATACAATTGTTTAAGATACTTTAGAGCCTGAATGTTCAGTAGGGTACAGCTGATTGTATAGCATCACTGTTTATGGGTTTAAAAGTAAGCCGAGGACAACCTCACCATGTGTACGCTGTCCTCCCAGATCCTGGGTATGCATCTGGGCTCGAACCTTCCCTGAAGAACTCTGACAGGAGCAGTGCATGTTTTATGCGTATTTTCCCATTTCTTCACGTGTCTGATCCCACGGTTAGGATTCCTCTTTACCTGTTAGAGAAACGTCAGTAATCTGTCGATGCCCCTCACTGTTGTTTCAAAACTGCTATCGTATTTTTTCACAAAATCAACTGTTTCATCATACTTTGGCAGAAGGGTGGGTTGACGAGTGTGTCTAGTGTATCAAGTTAATGCAAGCTCAACACAGACCACTGTAGCTTTTCTTAAACTTTGTGCTGAGATGTCTCACACACCTTGCCTATGTTGCCCAATGTATTAGTTATTAGTTATCTATTGCTGTGTGGAAAATTACCACATAATGTCGTGGTGTTTGAAACAACCAAAACTCATGTATTATTCACATCATCTGTGGATCAGGGGTCTGGGAAGGGTTTACCTGGTCCTTGGCTTTGGGGTTTCTCACAGGCTGCCATCAAGATGTCTGTGAGGGCTGTATTCTCAGGGCTTGACTGCCAAGAGTTGATTCTAAGCACAAACGGTTGTTGGCAGCCTTCAATTCTTCACCAGTTGTTGGGCTGTGAGCCTCATTTCTCTGCTGGATGTTGGCTGAATGCTGCTCCCAGGATCTTGCCATGTAGGCCTGTCCAACATGGCAACTTGCTTGATCGAAGCCTGCGGTCCTAGAACACAGTGTAGAACGTGTGTGAGCAAGGTGGAGGTCATCATGTTTAGTAGCCTCGTTGGAGAAGTGTCCTTTGCCATGTTCAAGTCACTGGTCAAGCACCGCACTGAAGAAGGGGGGTGATAAGAGGGCATAAATACCAGAGGTGGGAACCACAGGGTGGGGAGTGCGGTCTTACAGTTGGCTCACCCCATTTGTGTCATGCCCTCTCACTTTCCATGTTAAAGTTTTGAGGCAGACATCTCTTTCTGTGGAAGCTCTTCCTTAAAGTAGACTGGTCATAAATACTAAATGTCCCCCCACCCCCAGAAATGAAAGACTCCGTTCTTGCATATTCCTGGAATTAGGATGTCTCTCCCCCTTTAGGGATTATGTGGCCCCATGCTACTCATAGTGTATGCTATGGATCACCTGGGAGCTCATTAAGATACGGATTCTCAGGTTTCACCCTAAAACTAGAATCAGCATTTTAGTGCGTTGCCCAGGTGACTTGTGTACACATTGAAGTTTGACAGGTATTGATCTAGTCTGGTGCTTCTAACCATAGCTGCACATTGGACTCACCCAGGAAGTTTTAACAGTACATGTATCTGGGTCACATCTTCAGGGGGTTGCATTTTATTAGCCTAAAACATGGCCTGCACAAGTTCCTTACATGAGTCTGGGTATAGCTATATAGCTAGGATACAGAAGTGTTAATGTATTCTAGCGAGCATTGTAATAATCCTTGATAGAGAGGAAAATTCCAAACAATTTTGCATATATCATTAAAAAAATTTTTAATGTTTACTTATTTTTGAGAGACAGAGAGAGAGAGAAACAGAGAGAGAGGGAGACACAGAATCTGAAGCAGCCTCCAGGCTCTGAGCTGTCAGCACAGAGCCTGACATGGGGCTCAAACTCACGAACCATGAGTTCATGACCTGAGTCAAAGTTGGATGCTTAACCGACAGAGCCACGTAGGCACCCCTGCATATATCATTTTTAATTTGTTTTTATGTAAAATGAAGTTAAATTAAAAATTTTTTGAAGGGTGCCTGGGTGGCCCAGTCAGTTGAATGTCCAACTTTTGATTTCAGCTTGGGTCATTATCTCATGGTTCATGAGTTTGAGCCCCACATCAGGCTCTGCACTAACGGTGTGGAGCCTGCTTGGGATTCTCTGTCTCCCTCTCTCCATGCTGCTCTCTCTCAAAAATAAATAAATAAACAAATTTTTTTTTGTCATATGGTAGAGTTGTAGATGCCTTATGCCAGTCTGGTTTAATTTTAGTGCTTCATCTTGATCACAAATGAATGAAGACAAACATTTCCTGAAATTCTTGATAATTTGCCTACAAATGAAAGATTTTAAAATCTGAAAGGAGACTATTGGACCACTTTGAGAAGGCATGTTGTCAATTTTTATTGTTGATATGGCTTAGTAAGTGTAGAGAACCATCAAGTTGCATACTGGTTCCATTCCTTAAGAGCTGCAAGTTGGGTTTGTAGTTGTCCAAGGACATCTAAATTCAAGTCTAAAAATTCGCTTAGTTGAAGGGGTGGATTAGCCATCAGCTGATATATAAATTGTGATATTATAAATATTAGTATTTAATTTGAAAAATATCCTGAACACCGAGTCTGCCTTAAGACTCAAAATGAAGAGACACTTATAAGAAATATGTCCATTTATACAGAAGGTACATTCACTTTGGAGAAATAGATATGACCTTTATAATTCAGCTCTCTGTTTAATTGAACACAGTGGGGGAGAAAAAGCTACACAGGACCAAATGAGCACTGAACGGGGGGACAGGAGCTAGAGGTGGACGAGGGAAAGTGCCCTCAGGCCTCCAGGTTCAACTGGGGACACACAGCGTAAGTGGATACCTCCCTGGTGACACGGGTGTGGCAGGGAGAGTGAGAAGGAAGAGTCACTGTATTATTGGCTTTTTGGAGTAGAAAGGGGCTAGGAATAGGAAGAATCGACGACCAGTAAGAATGGAGAGGGAACAGGATGGGCAGACCAGAAACAGCCCTTTGGCCACTAGAGGAAATTTGGAGGTTTTGTAAGAGTGAAGACAAATTAAATAAAAGCCTGAGAGACAAATACTAAGAAAGGAATGAGAAATGCATGATCTCTGTGTTGGAGGTCCTCAGATACAGGGGCAGAAAAATCCGATAGATATGAGCCTCTAAACTGGGGTGATAGATATTCCAGTGCACATGAGGATATGAATGGATAAAGGAGTTGTGGTGTATGATATAATGGAATAGTACTCAGCCATGAAAAAAATGTGAGCTTCCCATTTGGGACAACAGAATAGAGCTAGAACGTATTATGCTAAGTGAGATAAGTCAGGCAGAGAAAGAAAATATTGTATGATTTCACTCATATGTGGAATCTAAGAAACAAAAAAAAATGAACAAACAGCAGCAGCAGACCCATAAGTACAAAGAACAAATGAACAACAAAAAGCAGAAACAGACCCATAAGTACAAAGAACAGATGAACAAACAGAAAGCAGAAACAGACCCATAAGTACAAAGAACAAATTGATGATTGGCCAGACAGGATGGTGAGGAGCTAGAAGGTGGGTGAAGACAAGTGACTGATACAGACTTCCAGCAATGGAACGAATAAGTCATGTATTGTGACAAATGGGAGCCACACTTGTGGTGAGCAAAGTGTAAGGTATAGAGTTGTCGGGTCCGTATGTTGTACACCTGAAACTGATGTGACAGCTGTGTGTCAGCTGTATTTCCATTTTAAAAAAAGACACAATGACAAAGTTGTCACCAAATGCCTCAGGGGCAGTTGGCCTACAGTAAGCCACCAGAAACACACTGCCTTTTTCCATAATCAATAAGAAAGTTAGACTTCGTGAAATCCCATCCCCCCCAAATTTGAAGCCAGCAGAATCTTTTGAGACAGAACTCTTTCTTTTTCATGGATTTATATCAGCTTACAGTGTAATGTTTATGAATCGGAGCCTGATTTTTGCTACTCTCACTTTGAAGTTAGTTTTTCCCCTCTTTTGTGTTTTAATTGTGTTTACTTTTTTCCACTCCTAAAATTTTCTTTAAATTTTGAAAATGAAACAAATGGTGTTATCCAAAAGGGAGTCGTCTCTCAGAGGTAAGACTCATTGGGAAATGATGCGTTCCAACAGAGACTGGGCAGGACTGACAGCTGTGTCCATAAAGAGACGTTGCTTTGCACATGGTCCTCATCCTTTCCATTTACGTTGGACCGAATAATTCAGTTAGAACACAGTAGTCTTACCTGGCCCTCGTCACAAGTAGTCACAGGAAGTATTTGCACTGTGATTCTTGTATGAATCTAGCAATATCCTGGTGGAAAGATGCTGTCTCTTATTTCTTGGTCCTTGTGCCAGATTCCTGGGCACACAGCAGCCTCTTTGCAAACACTTGTCAATCAAATTAGGCTTCAGCCATGGGAACACAGAAATCAAACTCAGTCCAATTCACTGGAGACTCCGTGGAAACCCAAGGAAAAAAAAACAAAACATCAAAATCCTAGCACAGCCAAAGACTAAAAGAGTGGCTTAGAATGGTCCTGCTCCAATTGTACACAAATCTACAGATGTCTCAGATATATTTTTCACTGGCAGAACACGCTGTGAAAATACGAATGTGCTTTTTAATTTTAGCTAAAGGAATATTTCTTGATTGCTTCCTTCCTATCTCAAATTGGCCCAATATAGCCAAGGAAATGACCAGGAATAAGGTTAAACTTGGACTTGTACAGTTTTTAAATTAAAGAAACAGTTCATATCAATATTTAATATTAAATTAGTCTATGATTTCCGTATGGTAAATATTACTTGAAATCAGAGTTGTTTAAATGTTTACCTTAATATCTTTATATAGATTTTTTTCTTTCAGGAAAAAGATTTTGCTGTAAATATTGCTGTTTTCCTCATTAAAAGGAGATGGCCTGTCTTTTAAATCTGTTAGAGAAAAAAAAACTATTAAATTTAAACATCTTTAGTAAGATTTGTTGGGTCATACATACTAGAATGAATGTACAGCTTTTTTTTTTTTTGAATGTACAGCTTTTATATTACCAAAGGAGAAATACCTGAGAGTATTTGTCTAGCATTATCCTTGTCTGTCTTGAAAAAATAAAGAGATATATTACAATTAAAGAGGACAGGGTATGAATAGATGAATAATTTAAAAATTATGCAAGGAAAACCTGAGTAAAAAACAGAAATACCACCAGCCACCCAAGTAAAACAGAGAGCTGTTTGGAAATACAGATTCCCAGGACATAACCCTGGATATTCTGATTTAGACAGTCTGAGATAGAACCAAATAGTCTATATTTTTTACTTAAAGTCCAGTGAGTGTGCTATTAATTTCAGGTGTACAATATACTGAACGAACACTTCCATGCATCATCCAGTGTTCATCACAACTAGTGCTCTCCTGAGTCCCCATCACCTATTTCTCCCACCTCCCACACACCCCGCCCCCTTCTGGTAACCATCTGTGTGTTGTCTATAGTTAACGTCTGTTTCTTGGTCCACCTCTCTCTCTCTCATCCCCTTTGCTCATTTGTTTTGTTTCTTAAATTCCACATATGAGTGAAATCATACGGTATTCCTAACCATCTGTATTTTAAGAAAAAACACAGAAAATGTGGCCATTCAGGGACCCAACCTTGTCAACCCAACCCAAGTTCGTCATTACTTGTGCTATTTGTCACAAAATACAAAGCCAGCTCTTCAAAACCTATTGTTTTTAGTAGCTGCTGCAAAGCTCATTGAGCAGACAGCTCTTGTGCTCTGAGCCCAACATTGTGTGATTCCTGTGAAGGATGTATGGCACATGCATCTCCCTCTCCTCTTGAAACATTCTGCTTTACAGTGTGTGAAACATGCATGTACACAGAAGCTCGTATAATTAAGTAACTATGAGATAAGAGCCAAGTGCCATGGGACTAGAGGATGAGGAATGTTTTGACTGGGATCGAATCAGAGGAGTCTTAGGAGAAAAGATGCACGAAGCAGAGTCTTGAAGCAGAAGGAAGATGTGCACTTTGGGAGAATGGAAGAGGCAATATCCTACTCTTGACCGAGGAGAGGGTTGTGACACTTGCCCTGTGCTCAGGAAAGAATGAGTTCTAGCACACGGCAGCATGACCTGAGACACACAGACAAACACTGTTGGATGAGATGTGTTTGAACAAGCAGCTTATGGAGATAAAAAGCAAGGGTCAGAGAGGTAGCAAAGTGGGGAGCTGGTGAAATAGGAAATGAGATCAGGAGTATGGGGGCCATGGTAAAGGGGAGACAGCAGAGCACTTCCAAAGCTAATCAAAACATACCATATTTATAGTGCCCTGATGGCCACAGAAAGCACCTCTGGGGCAGATGTTAACCACCACCACCACCCCCCCCCCCACCAGATGCCATTTTCATTCTCTGAAAGCCAAGCTCAGGACCAAAGCTCGTTCCCACTCTCTATTGCCTTCCCAGGCACTGTCCACCATGCCCAAGGCTTCAGCTACTGTCTAAATGTGGGTGGCCCCCACGTGCTGTCTCCTTTCCTGTTGTGGCCCTCACATCCCTACTTGGCTATCTCGATGTCACCTGCAACTTGAGTGTACTACCCCGTGTCCGTAAGTGTGTCACAGGTTGCCATCAAGTCTTTCCTGGGAGAAGCTTACTGGACACCACTGATCAACCCTTTTTTTTTTTTTTCAAGACAGCAGAAACAGTTACCTCTGCACAGGTGATTATGCCCCACCTTTCTCCCCTGTCAGCTGGAAAACATCTCATCTTTAACATTGCCCCTCCACGGTGTTAGAGGGTCTGGCTGCAAATCACTTCTCCAGGCTCCCTGGGTACTGGTCTTTGGCTCTTTCTCTCTGGGCAACAACAATGCAGATTTTTTTCAGCTTCTTGAGCACTCCCTGCTTCCTCTAGCCAAACCCCTTTGCACATAAACACTGTTCTTTCCACTGGAATCTTCTTCCCTCCCTTCTTCTCCTTCTCCAAGATTAGTTGTTTATGCGTTCATCAGATCTTGGTTTTAAGGTCAGGTTCCCATAAAGTACTTCCTGAACTCCTAGATTCAGCCGTGAGGCTACATGCTTTTTGTCAACACTGTTCGGTTCCCTTGTACTACTAATCACAGCACGTAACAATTTTTGTATTTTATTATTTTCCTTAGCATCTGTCCTGATTATTATTAACCCATGATGGTAGGAATTGTAGGCAAAGACATTATTTGAAGGAGTTAATGAATGAATAAACACATCAGTGTGTAGGAGGATATTAAATATTTAAGCTAAAAAAGAAAGTTTGTATTTTATTCTGGAGGTAAAGTTTTTGTGTGTGTTTTAGTTTGCTTGTTTTTGTTTTTGTTTACCAAGGTGGATTATGGTATCATATTAACTTTGGGAAGAGGTATTAACTTTAGGTGACCATCCTATGGAGGATATAGAACAGAGGTAGGGGTGTTGAGAAAGTCTAGACAGACTTTGTCATAAGACGGAACTACAGAAGGGCTGAGGGGAAAGAGAGAGAGGGCGCACACGTCAGTGAAGTGATGGGGTTCGGTCACCAGCACTTGATGAGTCAGTGGATTCATGGGGAAAGGGAAAAGGTGAAATAGGGGTCAGAATGCCTTTCCAGTGTCTAGGCTGGACATATGGAAAAGCAAATGGCACCGTAACCCAAATCAGGAAAGTTGTAAGTAACCGCAGGACTGATTAATTCCAGTTTTCTGTCATGATCACAGCTAAGGAGATGGCCTCTGCTGTAGCTCACGGACACCATCAGTTATTTCCCATTCAATTAAAACATACTCCAAAGTGGTCAAAACCAATGCATCATTCACTTGTAACAAATTGTACTGGTACATTTTATAAATGTCAGGGGAGTGACTTCCTGCAAAGCTGACCACGTGGAGATTTGTAATGTTGGCGTTACTTTATTTACTTATATGCATTTTATATTTCTAACTTTATTTTGAGAGAGAGAGCACACACACGTGGAGGAGGGGCAGAGAGAGGAAGAGAGAAAGAATCCCAAGCAGGCTCCGCAGTGACCGCATTTACGCAGGGCTCCCACTCACAAACCGTGAGATCCTGACCTGAGCTGAAATCCAGAGTTGGACACTTAACCGACTGAGCCACCCAGGCGTCCCTGCATTTTATATTTGTAAAGTGATAGACACAAACAGTCTTCAGGCACAATCTTCATTCTTCAGATATTTTCTGTTCTCAAAACTCTATGTGAAGTAACCAGATAGATGTAGTAGACTAGATCTTAGAGCTTAAATTACATCAGTTACTTTAAAGGAGCTTTCAAGGCTACTTGAGAGTATCTGTGCATGATTTTCTTTTTAAGATCCCAGGTAAGCTTGATACATTTTGGTCGTGCAGATGTGATGCTTTTAAGCCTTAAGAATACAGAACTGGAGAGTTTTATTAATCTAGTTAACTACTAAGTAATTAGAAAAGACAGCAAGGACAGGCAGCCAACATAAACAGTGAGGTGCTACGATGGTTAGTCAATGGTAATTCTCCCAAACCCTGCACCCCGTGCTTTCCAGTATGGTCGCCAACTGAAACTACGTTTGCATTAGGCAGCATTAAATCAAATTTAAAAGCAAGTTCCTCTGTTGCACTAGCCACCTTTAAAAATGTGATTTCATCTTGGAAAGTGCAGTTGTGAAAGATGTTTGTCACTGTAGAAATTTCTATTGCACAGCCCCTGGAAAGGTTTCTTCACTGTCCAACTCCGATAGCCAACATGTTTGGAACTAATATTGTTAGAAGGAGCAATTAATTTCTTCCTGTCAAGTCAGCTTCCTCAATCTAGGAGTTCTTTTAAGGCCAGTTTTCTTTCCCCCCTGATTTAATAATATGAACTGGACTCTATTATATTCCTGCTAAAATGTGTATATGCAGCAATGGAATAAACCTTCTGTTTCCCAGCACTCATAGTTGTATTGAGATCCTGTAAGAGGCAGGGAAGCTGAAAATGAGAATGTCAACATTGTCCTCTGCCTGGGTCTCCCACTCTCGGTGTCACTGCATTTGAAGGTTCTTTCCACGGTGGATTGAAATGTGGTTTGAACTAACCAGTGTTCATGATTCTGTAGGATTTCACAGGTGGGGCAGAAGGAAAGGAAAGGATGGATAAATAAATCTTACTAGTTCCCAAAGGACACTGTATGTGCAGTTACTTTTCTTACTGGTTTTAACTCGTTTATTCAATTAGGTTTACTGGGCTTACCTCACCCTAAAACAATTAGTGGTAACTTACAGAAACATTTACAATGGCCTAGGGAAAATCGATGTAATTAGAGTAAAGGAAAGTAAGGTTAGGATAATAAACCCACGCATGAGCTAGATGCTTGGTACGGCGGAAGGCATACTGTTGAATTCTGTTTCTCAAAGCAGAAACCAAGGGTGACCCAAGAAACACAGGTCACGTGCAGGTGTTTCAAGCATTTCTCCATGAGGATTAAAGTGCACAACCTAGCTGTGATGACAACTGGGTCGCACAAAGTGTGTTAGCTACTGGCAAGAAGATAGTTCGGAGTCTTGTCTGTTCACAACCAAAGGCCAGTCTGTATGCCTTCCCCGACTCTGACACAGAGACCCAAGTAGGCATATTCTTAAGAAAACTAACGACCTTGTTATGAAAACACACAACTTTCAATCGATGTCCATCAGAGAACCGACTGAAGAATCATCTCCAAACAATATTCATATTGAAGAAACTGTCCTTTGTAATGGAATGAGTTTATAACGATTTATTTCCCAATTACCTGCATTTATATTTTAAAGTGACTTCTGCTTTTTCAGGGACATGCATATGCATATATGTGTAAAGAGTTATGATTGTCTTCCTGTGCCTAAGAATTGGTGTCCCTAAGAGTTGTATTCGGAACGAACTGAAATGAAAGTGGCAGTTTATGGCTCGGGATCAGAGCAAAGTTAGCCGCCTGCCCAGGGTTTTAACCTACCCTTGACCTTGTTAGCACAGTGTTATAAGTGACCTCCTAACCACCAGCTGGGTCCTGTTACTTGATCTCGTTGTATAACTTGTCTCTCAATGTCATTTACATACCAGTCCTGGCTCCTTTTTCAAACAAAGCAGTCGCTTTGATAATTTGGGTCAAATTTTATTTTTCCTGTTAACTAGGTAATTACCTCCTTCTCTGTTATAAGTAGGCAGGCAAGTGTAGATGTTCGACTCTAGAACTAATAGGTTGCAGACAACCTGCTCGAAACCCTCCCCTTTCTGTCTAGAGATCATCATCAGCGTGAGTGCAAGCAAAAGAGTGCCTGGGGGTAAATTAAAAACAGGGATTCATTTGCTCTTTCACAAAATTTAAACCGACAGTGGACCCATGAACTTACATTTACATTGAAATAAGACTTTTTCGTACAGGATTGTATGTGACTCACTAGCTTAAGTTAGAAAGCCACATGATTTAAAACTTCAAACATATAGCTTTCTAAACGTGTAAATTAAGACTAGGGATTTCTTAGGAAATCTTATCTTCGGAAAGGGGACATTTGCATCCGATAGACGTATGAGCAAATTGGCTGGTAAGTGTAATAAAAACATCACTTTAACATCCTGGAATGCTGCTTTAAAGGGCATCCAAGATAAAATGACTGACTCAGAGAGAAGAATACCACATATCGTAGTTACAAAATGTCATTTCAAGGATCAACAATGTGAGTTGTAAGGGCGTATGATTTTTCCAAGCATAGTGGTGTTTTTAGAGGGATGGTGATGTTTGAAAATGAAATTGTAGTTTAATCCGGCACAGTATCTTTCTTCCACCTTGGTAGACATAACGATTTCTATTGAAGGCACATGCTCCAGTTTGGGGACTAATTTGTCAAAGTTGAACAGACCTCACTGACCTTTGTCAGTCATTTGAGAATCTAAAGTCATCTAATTTAAAGGAATATGTGTTTAAGATGCCACCGAGGGGCGCCTGGGTGACTCAGTCGGTTAAGCATCTGACTTTGGCTCAGGTCATGATCTCGTGGTTCGTGGGTTCCAGCCCCGTGTCGGGCTCTGTGCTGACAGCTTGGAGCCTGGAGCCTGCTTCAGGTTCTGGGTCTCCCTGTCTCTCTGGCTCTCCCCTGGTCACGCTCTCTCTCTGTCTCTCTCTCGTCTCTCACAAAATTAAACACACACACAAAAATTAAAATAAAAAAATGCCAGGTGAAACCAGGGACTTTGTAAATGCAATTACAAATCCCTAAAATTAGAAAAAAGTTAAAATGAAAACTTAACATTTTTCTAACCTGTAAGGTATGGTTTTCGAGTTAATCGTAACAAATTTTATATATATATAAGTAACACATTTTATTTCGTTGTACAGAGAACTGTCAGTAAACTTCTGGTTCAAATGCTTTCATAAGTATTTTTAATTTCTGACACTTATCTGAGATCTTTCAGTGTGGGTTTCACCAAAATCACATTAGTCATATGAGTTGAAATAATGTTCACTTCCACTTTGTACCACATCGAGAGCTGATGTTTATGTCTGCTCTGGTGCGGGTGGCTTCATGGCTTTGAGCAAATAGCTTTTGGCCTCGGTTTTGTCTGGGAAATGTGCTGCTTGAACTCAAAGATCTCTGACTCTTAGAATGTCCCCAATTCTAAATGATCGATGGACTTAATAAAATTGACTGTACTGTCCCGGGCACCATTTCATTGATCTCTTCCCAATGACCCTACTCTCATTTTATTTTATTTTTTTTAAATTTTGTATGTTTATTTTTGAGAGACAGAGAAAGAGAGACAGAGCACAACGGGGGAGGGGCAGAGAGAGAAGGAGACAGAATCCGAAGCAGGCTCCAAGCTCTGAGCTGTCAGCACAGAGCCCGACACGGGGCTCGAACGCACGAACCGTGAGATCGTGACCTGAGCCGAAGTCGGATGCTTAACCGACTGAGCCACCCGGGCACCCCTTACCCTACTCTCATTTTCTGTGATGACTTTTTTTTCCTTTCTGCTTCTCTGGCTCTTCCTTCCCAATTATAAAGAACTATAAATAGTTCTTTTACCAGAGTGGTATTCTCAGCTACATTTTTACCCTGAACAAATATTCCATATTTTCCCAGTCATGGATACTTTCTCCCAAATCCCTCCAATTCCCAGTAGCACAGACACCAGTGACTGGTAACTCCCACGTTTCTATCTCTGTCGTGAAACCTTCTCACTTACTCATCCTTTAACCTAGAAAACGTTTGACTTCTCTGGTTTTACCAGGGGCCCCTTGAATTAAAGATTCCCAAAATTCAGTTTATTATTTCCCTCAAATCTGCACCTCCCACATGCCTCTCCTGGATTAAGAGCACCACCATGTACATAATGGATCAAGTCCCAAGCCTTGTGTACACTTTCTGTGTCCCCCTTACATTTAATAACTGGATGTTTAATCACAGTCTAAGTCCTGAAGATTCAATGCACTTACTATTCCTGTCAGCCATCTCTGTATTCTAGCAGCTGCCAGGGCTTTTTTTTTTTTTTTAATTTTGATGATTGTAAAACACCCCGAATTATGTCTTCCCATATTTTAAAACTATTCCCACACCAAATCATACTCCAGACAACTGGCGGAGTGAGCAGCAAAAAGAAATCTGTTACATAAATCCCTTTGTTCAGTTTTTTTCAGTGGTTCCTTATTAAGATAAAATCCTACTTCTTTAGCATAGTTGGAGAGGAACTTTTATAACCCTCTAAATTTCCACCTATCCCACTGTCTCCGCCATAGCAGGGTGTTCTGTTCATTCCTTTTTTTTTTGTAAGTTTATTTATTTTGTGCGTGCGTGCACACGCAGGGGAGGGGTGCAGAGAGAGAGAATCCCAAGCAGGCTCTGCGCTGCAGAGCCTGATGCGAGACTCCGACTCACAGACTGTGAGATCATGACCTGAACTGCAATCAAGAGTTGGTTGCTTAACCGTCTGAGCCCCTAGGCTCATGTCCTTCTTAATTACCTGTGGTTTCCTTCTCTACCCACCTGTGCTAATTCTCCAGTCTCTACTTAAATCTTACCTCCCTGCGTAGCTTTCTTAGGCATACAAACATCCACGCTTGCATCTACACACATCTCCCCCAAGCATTTACAATGGGGTTGATAACTGTATGTTGACTTGCGTTTATCTCTTCTTCTCTCTTACCCCCTCAAGTTCTTCTCTATGTAGAATGCACACGAACATGGAGCACCTTCTTGGCTCTCGATTAATACTTGCGAGTGAATAAACACATAAATAGGGAATAGTCCAGACAGTAATAGGAAGTCCTGGACAAGTGGTGTTAGAATGTGAGGCAACATGGCAGCATTGAGACAGTCTCAAGGCTGGCTCCTTAGACCTCCAAGGAGAGCATCACAGGGGTGGAAGCTTGCATGTTTTGGGGGCTCGGGGGTGTTTAATGGTGCTTGTAATCAAGCCCTGCTCCAGGAAGAGTAAAATTTGAACAGATGAATATGAATTCTCTTTCCAGTAGAATGCATTGTAGTCATTTGGGGCACAACCACATGGGGATGTTCAGGAGGCAGTTGGAAAAGAGAAGCGTGGAAGGAAAACCTGAGACTTAGGAGAGGAAGTCACTGGCCTGGAGATGTAATTGTAGCCGTGGAGGTGGATGATACTGCCAAGAATTGAGAGAAAGATGATGACTGATTATAAATCCTGAATCAGTGTCAACATCAAGGGGCAGGTGGGGGCGGAAGAGAGAGGATCCAGCTGGAAAGATTCAGGAAGTGCAATCATAGAGAAAGAAGACCGAGAAATCGGAGAAAAACGCATATCAAAGAGAAGTGTAGTGTACAATTTCAAATGCTGCAAAACTGATCATGCTTACCATTTTTAGGTTAAAAAAATATATTATATATATATATATATATATATATATATATATATATATATATATATATATATATCTGTTAGAGCAAACTCCAAAAACAGTTTCAGTTTTACAGTAGAGGTGGAATGTGTATTGCAAGAAGCTAAAAGCATTAGAAAGGGAAAAGAGGAGGCATTATTGATGTTAGAGTGTTATTTTGCATTATTATTCTTTGCATCAAAGGGAAGAAGAATGGGTGGAAAACTTTAAGAAAAAAAGAATTATTTCAGTGTAGAAAAGTTGAGCATGTCTCTGTGTTTGGGGGAGGTTAGCAGTAGCAAATACCGACTGAGGATGAAGGAGGGACGTCAGATTGTGGAGACTGACCCCAGGGCCATGAGGTAAGGGGACGAGGGAGCTGTTGTACTGACGCGAGATGGGTTGTGAATTCTGCTTATGTCTGCAGCAAGGCTGAAACAACACAGGGGACTTTGGGGATGAAGGGTAAGTAAGAGTGAATGACGGGTAACATACTAAAACCCAGATTCAAAGTACAGAAAATCCATTTCTTAGGGGTGAAGGATCTGTGCAAGAAAGAATGGTCTCAGGCATAACAATAGAATTAATTTTGGGGGCGCCTGGGTGGCTCAGTCGCTTAAGCGTCTGACTCTTGGTTTCAGCTCAGGTCATGATCTCATGGTTTGTGAGTCAGAGCCCTGTGTCCGACTCTGCACTCACAGTGTGGAGCCTGCTTGGGATTGTCTCTCACCCTCTTTCTCTGCCCCTCCCCTGCTCAGTTACTCTCTGTTTCTCAAAATAAATTGATAAACATTAAAAAAAGAAAGTTTAAAAAATCTCATTGCCTTCAAAATTAGTCCAAACTACTTAAGTACCACCTGGCCCACCACACTTTTCCATTCTCCCATGCCAGGATTGCCCTCACGTACCCTTGGTTTGGATTGCTGTCTGTGCCTCATACATACCCCATGATCACCTACCAGGAATGTCTGGAATATGTCCCTGTGCCTACTCCCTAAAATCCTTCTGTTCAAATGCCATTGATCCTTTGAGATTCAAGCCAAACACTATTTCATGTTTATCAGGTTGATGGCTTCAACCTTGCCTTACATATGCAGACTTTCCAGCTCCCACAGTCATGTGAGCTGTGACCTAAAAAACCTCTCTTTCTCTCTTCTGTCTCTGTCTCTCCATGTATATAACACACATTCTATTGATTCAGTATCTCTGGGAGACTCATTAATTTGTTATTAGCCAGTCATTTTTGTCATGTGCCTCCCTGTACCACATCGTATTTTCTAAATTCAGTCTTGTCCTTCTTTTTCCTCTGCCCATCATTATGCCTAGATTGCCCCTCTGCTCATCATGACCACTAGAGATCAAATCCATATCCCTTCTTACTAGGACGTCCCTCAGAATCCCTCCCCCACGTACCTGCCACTGCGGAGAATTCATCAGAGTTGCAATTTCATATTTGTTGGGATGGTTTGGTTAACGTCTGTTTCCTCTGGTGTATTGTAGGGACCACAGAGGCGTGGTCCTTATCTGATTTTTGGATAGTATCTGTCATGTAATAGGTGCTGTTTATCTCCATCAGTTGTGCATGTGCACACACGTGTGTGTAGCAGTAGAGAAGTGAATCCTTTTTGGTCACATATATTTTAATTTCTGTATCAGACCTAATGCTTTGTGTTCAGTATTCGTATCTGACCCATCTCTGTCCCCAGCAATAGAGTCTTTCAGCACGGTGTCTTTTTAAGTATGATTGGTAAAGGGACATAATAATGATAAAGAAGCGATTACATGCTGTGTACTATTTTAAAGATGGGTTCTCAACGCTTAGATAAAAAGAGGGTTTAATTATTCTCTTTGATGTAACATTAAGTTCTGAGGTTGAGGGTAACGTCACATTACTCTGTAGAGATGACTGAAAACTTCATGAAAGGCAGTCAAAATGGGGAACAAGAGTGTGGTTGGCACCCTTCAATCAGTTCAACAGTTTTAAGAGTTTAAGGATATTTTATACAAACCTTAATGTTTCCAAATTATTCCTGAAGATTCTATCCCAACATATGAAGGAAGGGATAGTGTTTCAAGAAGGAAATAGAGCTCAACAGCGATGCTTTCTCCTAAGGAAATAGGCAAGATGACAATTGGAAAATAGCCGAGACTTAGCGAAGTAGGAGAGACCACTGAGCTCAACAAGACGTGCACTGGCCCAGAGTTAAGGCCTGCAGTCAGACTGGAGGAGGTGATGAAGGCGAGGACCTGGGGCTGCAAGTCTGAGCTGTCCTCTTGAGTAAATTCGGGTGACATATAGGTGTGTGCATTAGTCAGAAGGAAATTTGGGGAGGTTTTGCAGATGCTGTGATTGTGGGACAACCACAAAGAATTTAATGTCCCTGTGTGTATGGGGGTGGGGAAGGGAAGGATGTACCCCCTTGTGCTCCTGCAAATAATGAGATCAGTTGCCGGAAATGTGTTGGAGGAAAGATACGGAGGTGGAAACTGGAAAACCCATAATCTTAAGTCATTTTCACAAATGAGAAGGAATGTTTTGAAAGACTATGTACTAGTTTTACTGTTTGCTGTTTTTTGTTTTGTTTTTTGTTGTTGTTGTTGTTGCTGCTGTTGTTCAAAACAGCCAGGCTACAGCAGAAATCGGACTTCCTGGTGAACTGATTAATATATGTGCCTCTAAAGAGACACCAGCATTCAAAACGTGGTCTCAAAAATGTTTGCACAACGTGCATAAGTGAATTTATGAGAATAGGACCAAAAGCAGATGAACCTTGGAAGTCTTACGAAATCTCTCTGTAAATGAAAGAGATGATCTCAAAATACCACTGTCACGAAGAAATTGAATGGATAAGCAGTTAACCCAGCTAGAAAGAACTTGTCAGCATAATCTGTGTGGTAGATAGGATAGCTCGTATCATAACCTGAAGCTGAATGATGGAAAATTTCAGTGTTCACCATTTGAACAACTGCATTTGAAATTTTTAAGAAAATCATAATCAATGAGAGGACTATCTTTTTACAGTGTTTTACTGTATTTTGTGTATTTACTATATTTTATCCCTGTTTTATTTCATGGAAAAATTTTATAGGTCTTATTTTTGATTATGAATACATACCAAATGTTGAATTCAAATAATTGAAAGATATATAAAGCTGCTTATATCCACTGAATTGTTCCACTTCCAGTATAGACATTGTCAAAGTACCATTTTTATAGGAAAGCTAGTACTTAAATGTAAAACAAAAGCAAACATTATTACGAAGATAATGTGTGTGATGCAAAATGAGAAGAGCCAGATTTCATTTTCTTACATAGTTTTCGTGATTTTCACTTTCTATCTAACTTATCCCTAGGTGTTTTTGCATGACAGATAGTAGAAACTTGTGTTTCCTGGAAAATATACTTTAAGCCCTACCACAGATGAAATATTGCCGATAACAAAATTAATTAAGACTTTTTTAATGATAAAATGAAGGTGTTAAAATAGAACTTGTCTGTATGTAGTTGCATTGTGATATTTAGGGTTCTATAGGAACTTTGGGGTCGGTTCCATTTTTAGAAGATTAAAACTTTGAAGTATTTAAAAGTGATGCGTTGTAGCTGTGCTTTGAGGTCCTGTTAGTTAACTGATGTGATGGAGAGCAATGAGCTGTCATGTCTCCTTGGATTCTGAGAGTTGAAACTCCTGGCTTAAATGAGGAAATGTTCTTTATAAATCATTCCAGTTCAGTACGAATTCAAACCATTCCACGAAGTACGTAAGGGAAAAGAGAAAAAATTTACTTTCTCTTTTAATGTTTACCCCAGTGTATAATTTTATTATTCAGTCCTTCCAATCTGTCCATCACGGAAGTCTGTCCTAATAGAATGACTAAAGGAAAGTTGGACACTAATACCATCAAATGTTTATAAATATTTCACAAAAGTATAAATTTTACAATGGATTTAAAATTAAAAATTCATCACAAGTTCAAACATTTTAAAACATTTTTGTTGTGATATCAAATAGCATTATATTTGTTTCTGTGAATTTAAATTCTATAAATTTAAAACGGTTCAAATCTAACATGACTGCTATCTACTATGTATCGTATGTCACGTAATAGATAGTCTTATGTAGGGTAATCTTACGTGATGGGTATACATATATAATATCATGTGCAATGTGATGTAGATATAATATTACATATGATTATGTATTCATACATTTCAGACTAAAAATTAAATGGTGCAAAGATAATGAAAAAAATATATACCTGGTCTTACAAGTAGCAATGGAATTTTGAAAAAGCATATTTCAAATTAGGGCTGCAGAAATTCTGCTGATTGAGATCAACATTGAGCTCACACTTTGAGATTATTGGGTGCACAGGAAGGAAAGCCACAATGGTGAAGTTCAGAGATTTCTTACAGATCTTACAACCTTTAGGTATCAAATATAGAACAGATGGGTATGAAATGTTAAGAGAAATGAAAATAGTTTACATATATATGGCTGCAACTAGAGATTATTAGGCATGGAGGTAAATATTTGAATATTAAAAAAAGAACTCCTATATATGTGAACTGTGATTCCTGAAATTCAGGGAAACTCAACTGACAGGTTATATAGCCAACTTCACATAACAGAGAGAAAACTAGTGCCCTGGGAAAGGTAATGGCGTCAGTCAGGGTTCTCCAGACAAACAGAACCAATGGGAGATTGATAATTTGTATAGAAAGAGATGTATTATGAGCACCTGGCTCATGCGTTTATGGAAGCTGAGTCCTGTGATGTGACATCTGCAAGCTGGAAGCCCAGGAAAGATGATGGGGTGGTCCCAAACCCAAAGGCCTGAGAGCCAGGAGCGCTGATGTTTGAGGGCAGGAGACGAAAATCTGTGGTTGAACAGAGAGAACAAATCTCGCCCCCCTCTGCCTGTCTATTCCACCCAAGCTGTCAATGGATGGACAGTGCCCACCCACACTGGAGAAGGTGGGTCTTCTTTATGATTCAAAAGCGAATCTTTTCTGGAAACACCCTGCTAGACACACCTAGAATTAACCTTTTACCAGCTCTCTGGATGTCCCTCAGCCAGTCACTTTGACACATAAAATTAACCAGCATGGTTACTTAGGCAAACTCCCCCAGAATGCATCACCATGAGAAAAGGAAGTGGGGGAAAAGCCCACTAGATATTCTGGAAGATGCTAAAGGAATATAACCTAAAATATATTATGCTAATAAGGTTTACATCTTGGATGATCAGACAGAATCCTCCAAAAACCACAAACTGTTAAAGGAAGGAAAAAGAAGAAACTTGGAATATCCTATCTATAAAATAAATGGAATTAGAAACAAAAAAAAAAAGCTTAATAAAAAAAATGGAGGCCCTACTTCACTTCAGCAGTTGAGAAAACTCACTATTGAATGAAGAAATATTTAACTAGCAATACCAATCACATACACATTCTTTCAGGAAATAAAGAAGGGTACCTTCCTGGCTTTGTTATGCATCCAGTTGACCATTTATACCAAAACCTGGCCATGACTTTTCAGGAAAAAAAAAATGAATTATAGACCAGCATCTTTTATGAATGTAGGTATAAACGTCCTGATAAAACAATGGCAAATTGAATTCAGGGATAATGTAAAAAGGGTGTTCCATGATCCACTAGGATTTCTCCTGGGAATGCAGGGTTGGTTATGGCATTTGAAAATCAATCAGTACCATTCACCTCATTAAAAAGTGTAAGAGAAAATTCTCAAGAGATGTAGAAAAAGCAATAGGAAAACAGTGAACACCTGCTTATCTTATAAAATCTCAGAAAACTAGGAACAGAAGATAACTATCAATCTGATGAAGGATATGTTTTTTTAAAAAGCTAACCTTATATTAATGTTGAAATATTGAATATTTTACTCTTAATTTAGGGAAGAAGACAAAGCTGTCTACTTTGATAGCCTTGAATTACTGTTACACAATATTTTGCATTTTACTGAAGGTACTGGCCAGTGACTGAGGCAAAAACAACAAAAAAATACAAGGTCAAATTTATTAGAGGAGGAAGTAAAACTGTCTTAACTATTATTACCCCCACACATATCACTGTGCCCATAAAATCCGGCAAAATTATAAATATATACGTACACTAAAATATTAACTGAACTTACTAAGGTCACAGAAAAAATATCAATATAAAAGTTTAAAACACCAATTGCTTGCCTATAGAGCAGTCACAGATTGTTGGAAAATGGTTTCAAAGTGGTATTCCTAAAGAATAGTATTCAAAACAACATCAAAAAACTTTATCAAAGATTAAATTTAATGGAAGATGACAGGATCTCCACACTAAAGACTATAGAACATTTTAGGAATTAATTAGCGAAGACTGAAATACGTTGAGAGATGTGAGCATACCCAGTATTTTATAATGCTATTTTTCTCCTAGTTGATATGTAGATTTGATGCAACCCCAATAAAAATTACACCGTTTTTTTCATGGAAATGACAGGCACTGAAGTGCGAAGGAACCATGTTCATCAAGAAGGACGGTAAAGATGAGGAATGAAATCGAGGCTTCAGCACTTACTACAATGCTACTGTAATAGTGTGGCACCAGCATAAAGATCACCAATAAACCGAGGCAATGGTAGACTGCAGGGAGGTCTAGCACATAGGATCAAAGGCATCACACCATTCAACGGAAATCAGAAAGTGTCTTCAGCAAATGGTGCTATCGAAGTGGGTTGCCTGTAGGGAAAGAAAATAAACTCTGACCTGAATTCTTAATAATTATGTGAGGGAGAACAGACTGATAAGGAGGGGCTGAAACTATAAATTGTCTTTAAGGCATAGAACTGAATTTTTTAAAGTTTATTTTGAGAGAGAGAGAGAGAACGAGCAGGGGAGGGATAGAGAGAGAGGGAGACAAAGAACCCCAACCAGGCTTCCTGCTGTCAGCACAGAGCCCGACTTGGGGCTCGATCTCACAAAGGTAGAGATCATGACCTGAGCCAAAATCAAGAGTCACATGCATAACCGACTGATCCTGCCAGGTGCCCCAAGGAGTGCATATTTTTAACCTGAGCATAGGTGACCATTTCTTTCTCAGAGTACAAATTGCATTGCTTGTTAAAATTATAATAATAGGGGTGCCTCGGTGACTCAGTCGCTAGGACCCCACCTCTTCTGCTCAGGTCAGGATCTCACAGTTCATGAGATCGAGACGTCAGGCTCTGTGCTGATAGTGCAGAGCTTACTTAGGATTCTCTCTCCCCCTCTTTCTCTGCCTTTTCCTTGCACACGAGCATGTGCACATGCATGCTTGCTCAAAATAAATAACCTTAAGAAAAAATAATGATAATAAATTGGACTGTACTACAATACAAAATACCAACTCAATGAAGGTACATTTAAAAAAGTAAAACATCTTCATACTGTGACAAAATATTCACAATTCATATGTTTAACAAAATCTTTTCAGTGAATAATTATAATAAACTCATAAATTGATAAAGAGTAAAATGACTTACGTTTTTAGAGGGGCTAATTTTTACAAATGGGCAAAAGTTTTAAGTGTCTTTTTAAAAAAGAATTTTTTTTTACATTTTTATTTATTTTTGAGAGACAGAGACAGAGCACAAGTGGGGTAGGGGCAGAGAGAGAATGAGACACAGAACCTGAAGCAGGCTCCAGGCTCTGAGCTGTCAGCACAGAGCCCGATGCGGGGCATGAATTCACGAACCATGAGATCATGACCTGAGCCGAAGTCGGACGCTTAACTGACTGAGCCACTCAGGTGCCCCTAAATGTCTTTTTTCAAATGTTTATTTATGTTTGAGAGAGAGAGTGACAGAGTGCAAGCAGGGGAGGGGCAGAGAGAGAGGGAGACACAGAATTGTAAGCAGGCTCCAACCTCTTAGCTGTCAGCACAGAGCTCAATACGGGGCTTGAACCCATGAACCATGAGATCATGACCTGAGCCAAAGTCACACGCTTAACCAACTGAGCCATCCAGGCGCCCCAAAATGGGCAAAAGTTTTAAATCAGGAAATTGATGTAAGATACTGAAATCTCCAATAACATACAAAAAGGCGCTAAATGTCACCCATCAGTCATAAATTAAAACCACAGTGAGATACCTAAATATACATCGCAGATAACTAAAATAAAACAAAAAGAAAGTGACAATATGAAGTGTGGGCAAAACTATGGAGAAGCTGGAACTCTTCTCGTATTTTGCTGGTGGGGGTATAAAATGACACAGTGTGGACAATTCTTTGACAGTCTCTGTTATGGTTCAGTTTATGCTCATGAACTGATCTGGTGTTCCAGTCCTGTGGGCCTACCCACAGGAAATGAAGGCATCCCTCCACAGAAAGAGTTGACCAGAATATAGAGAGACGCTTAATTCAAAAATAAAAGCCACTGGCACATCCATCACCTGGAGAATGAAAACCTGTTATACATTCATACGTCAGAACAGTCCTTAGGAAAAGAGAGGGACCGAGCGCGAGAGGTGCACGCCCTGGCAGGGACGATGCCCGTAGTGTCGTGCTGTGTGAAAGCACACAGACACAGAAGAGGGCACAGTGTGCGAGGGACCCCCTCAACACATCCTGCAGCGGGCACAACTGATTTCTCCAGAGGCAGCGCAGAGTAGTGGTGCCCTCAGAAGGGGGCAGCGGTGACTGCGTGGGGGCATGAGCCATGTCTGATAATGGAAGTGTTGTCCGTATCTTGGTCCTGGTGATAGTTCCTGAGCGCGTTTCCTCTGAGCATCACAGTGAAGATTTGTGTGTTCCACTGCTTGTAAATGGTGCCTCATTAAAACATGCAGGTATTTAAAATACGTAAGATGGAAAAGATAAAAGCAAACATATATCGGCTCTCATTCCAAATGTGACTAGAGTGAAGTGACCAAACCGGAGGCAAAGGCACTCAGATGAGGTCAATGTACTAAACCCAGCACTGCTCCTTCTGTCCAAAAATCATGTCTGAAAGCGGGTGAGGAAGAAAGGGGAGAGAGACAGGCATGGAGTGGGGTACGTGAGGCAAACAAAGCAAGAGTGGTAATGTCAGTAGCAGGTGAGGCAAAGCCACACTCAAGACGTTAAAAAAAAACAAGGAAATATACTGATGAAATTTTTAAAAATTAAGTATCAGATTTCACTCAATAAGCAGGCACTTCCATGGAAAAAACCTGGAGCCATAAAAGAAACCCAGGCTACATAGGAACTCTGCCGAACAGCACCAGGTCTGATGCTAAAAAAAAGATAATCCCTGTGGTATATCTTTGCATAGAAGTTGTTCAGGAAACAGTATAAAGATGTCAGAAAGGTGCACATGGAAACAGAACCATTTCACTCATGAGCGTAGATACGATGGGACGTTTAAATCACAACCGTGCATGGGTTGACTCAGACTTCCACAGATGTGTCGTGACACAATTGTCTGGAAGGCCCTCAGACAAACCCTACGGTGTTGTTGTGCTGTCCCTCGCGAAACAGATGGAATTATCTGACCAGGGTACTCTGCGGATTCACCTGTCTTCTACGAAATAGAGTAGCGAGTAGAATACAATAAGGAAAGAGAAGTTGTGCTGAAACATTGCCGTGGCATCTTCTGGTTAACAGGGCACACGGGCTTGCTGTGCAATGGCTCTCTTGGAGAACAGACAAACTTGCTCCTGTGTTAGAAGCATGCTAACCGCTTACAAGGATTAGAAGCAGTCTCCACATCTTTCCCGTGGACCTCATGTCATATGTGCACAAGCTCTGAGCGAATCATTCCTTCCTGGAGGCCTCGATCATTCCAGTAGCCGATTCTCCCCTGCAGAAGGAATGTGGAAGCTGCCAGGATCCAGGTCCTACTTCCTTCACAGATAAAGTGTCTGTAGAAATACGGGACTGTTCTGTGACTCTTGGGAGCCACACGCATCCATTTCAAAACCGTAAGGTCCTTCAAGGAAGGGAGTGCGTTCCTGATTTTGGTGCGTCCTTGAACCTCCCCATTCCTGAGCTGTTTCAGGTGAGCAAGAATGAGGAACAGCAGAAAGGTTTGGCCTCTCAGAACCTTGCCCTGGCGTGCCCTGAATACCAAGCACCCGTCAGTTTGATGTCTGCAAACGAGGTTTCTGGAATGCAGTCTACCCGATGTGATCACTGTGAACAAAGTAAGGTGACAACTTACACATGCAAATGAGTATTTTCCCTCAACATGGTCCCCTTGAGTGGTGACACATGTATTCTAAAAATGTTACCACGGCTCTAAACAATCTTGAAGCCACTTTTGTTTGTTTGGTTTTAATTGATATCAGAATCAGCTTATGAGTCACATACAGGAAAACATAACTGAGACTCATTGGAAAGATATGTTTCCAGACACTGATGAAATACTTTCACAGAAAATATCTCCGATGAAAGAAATACTATTATTTTCTGTGTTCTACAAACGAGGAAATGAATCCTGACACTTTAAGTTGTGAAAGAGTCAAATGGAAATGTTTAGGTTTCTCCTTTTCTGTTAACAAAATTAATATCATCAAATATAATCACTTTCTTTATCTCCATATCCATCTTGATGCAAAGTTAGCTATTGCTCTTTGGTACCTCCAAGTTTGTCTCGAAAGTTGATAATCAAAAGACTGTGCCCATAATTTCAATAATAAGAATATTTCAGGGGAGCCTGTGTAGCTCAGTGGGTTAAGCGTCCAACTTTGGGTCAGGTCATGATCTCACAGTTCGTGGGTTCGAGCCCCGTGTCAGGCTCTGTGCTGACAGCTCAGAGCCTGGAGCCTGCTTCAGATTCTGTGTCTCCCTTTCTCTGTGTCCCTCCTCTGCTCACACTCTGTCTCTCAAAAAAAAAAAAAAAAAAACAACAACAAAAACAATATAATCGTATTTTCGATAGCCAGGTATAATCTATTTGAAAGTTAATTATACTCCCCGAAAGCATAAAAATGAGCAAGGGTAAAGTCAGAAAGCTCTTTCCAATGATTCTGAATGACTTGATGATTTGGAGGGAATATTTCTTCTTTCTTATCTGAAAAAATTCACCTCTGTAAATTTTTACATGTTAATAATTTAAAGAAATCATTGTTACAGTCTTATGGGAACCTCAAGTGGGTAAATTTAAAGATGATCAGAAAGTACACACATGTAATCTGGTCCCTTCTTTTGAGATAGCCTTTTTTGGTGGGGGATGGGGTAGGGCATCTTTTGGAATGCATTTATTGGCCATTCAAATAAGGTCTCACAGTATTTACTTGACACTGAAGTCAATGAAAGGCAGTGATTATGGCACTGGTTTGCACATCCTAGGGAAAAATTGAAAATGATGAAATCATCTGAGAATGTTAAGTAGAGATTGTAGGAAAGCGCTCTTGCTAAGAACCTAACATCCCGTGTTCAGGAACTGTTCCTTTCTTAATGCTAAAATTACCTTGGCTTTGCTGTGCTGTGAGAAACAGTCTCTTTAATCATCAAATAATACATTGTGTCTTTATGTCATGAAAACGATATCAACCTTGTCCACTGATAACACCAGCAACTTGTAATAGAAACCTGTTTATGCTGAGCACTCAGCGTCCCTTGTCTGAACATGAGATTTCGACCAACATTTCTCAAAAGACACTTCTGACGCTTTCCTAGGTTATGATTTCTTTAATCTTCAAAGCCGTTGTGGGCTGGTTTGGATGAGGTTACACAGATGCTAAGTGATAGAGTTAGACTTTATTTCCTGTTTTTGTGGGCACCAAAATTGGAGGGCTTTTTTTCCCTTTATTAAAGGGATTTAGTGGCTTCTGGATGGCTCAGTCGGTTGGGCGTCCGACTTCAGCTCAGGTCATGATCTCATGGTTCACGGGTTGGAGCCCCGCGTCGGGCTCTGTGCTGACAGCTCGGAGCCTGGATCCTGCTTCAGATTCTGTGTCTCCCTCTCTCTGCCCCTTCTCCGCTCATGCTCTGTCTCTGTCTCTCAAAACTACAAAAATTAACACAAAATTTTTTTTAAACAAATAACGTGCTTTGGCCTTCACCTCACCCCAGGGGGAGAATCCATGGTTAAGGAGAGATTTGGGGATGTGGTGGTGGTGATGCTGGTGAGGGGCTCGGTTGGCGATAGGAGTGATAGCTTTCACATCATGAGTGCCAGCCTCAGTAATTTCAGTTTTCCTTGGTTCCTCAGGTTTCTGTCTACAAAAACATCTGTTTTCCCCATCGTCCACACAGTGTATTAAAGGGTAATGGATCCCTCTTACTCTTGTCATTCCTTAGTACCATGCAGATTCAATCTAAGACACAGAAACTGGTCTCCTCCAATTAATAATTCCCTTGGAAGCAAGGCTGCCTCCCTTTCTTATCGCATTCAGAAGTCTTACAGGCCCACTGAAAAGTACTCATTGTGTTCCAAAAGACACTGTTATTTCACAGGTTAAAACAACTTTTAAACTCCCAAACATTGAGGAAAAAATAAACCCAGAAAACTATGGAATAAGAAGGTAGTCTACAGAAAAACCCATTCCAGATAATTAGGATGGTTTATTTTCCTCTTTATTTTCATCTGGGAAAAGTGCATTCAGTCTAAAAATCAACTTTTTAAAAATGTCAGTTCTTGGACGTGAAAGAGTTGGAAAGGTCACTTCCTTCTTTAAGCTTCTATCATTCTACAATTTTTGTGTTGAAGATTTAGAAGCAGTGATCGAATGTGAAAATACTGTAATGTTCTTTTCCCTCATAAAATGTCTGCTCTGCAAATCTTTACTTTCATATTATTTTTCCTAATTATGTTGTCTTCTGAAGAAGCTTTAATACCAGCAAATGCCATCATTCAAATCGTTACCATAATTCCAAAAATACTAAAATTGAAAGTCTTATTTGTGATGACAGAGAGAGTGGGGAGGTAATGAGTCACAAAAAGAAAAAAGGTTTCAATTTACTTGAAAGGACACCATATGGGATGATATATTCAATCTAATTTTATATTAGTTTTCTTCATTAAATTCCAAATTTGCAGTGCTTTTGAGACATTATTTTATGTTCCATTTTAAGTTATACTTAATTTCAGAGAGTTTAAAGATTAAATTGAAACCATATTATGCTTTTCTCTTTTATTACTAATATTCCATAAGAAATACTTAGAAAGATATAAAGTTCCTTGTTTTATGTACATTTGAAAAAACGGACATGAAGAAATATGTTTTATACCTCTTTCAAGGAGGTCAAGGAGAAGCCATGAATATTCAAAAATAAACTGGATTTTTGCGTCATTTGATATGAGAACATTTGTTCACATTTTTAAATTATCTCACCTATTGCTGTTTTCCACTTGTAAAAGAAGGTATATTTTAAATCATACTGATGAGAGAAGTTTCTTCTGCCCTCCTTGTGCTAAGGTAAGTAGTACACTTCATCCTTGGACAAGGCAGGGCTTGGGGCTCTGGCCCCTGTGCAGTTGAAACCCCATGTATAACTTTGGACTCTCCAAAAACTTTACTAATGGCCTGCTGTTGATGGGAACCTGACCCGTAATGGAAACAGTCAATTATTACATTTTTATATGTTGTGTGTATTATATCCTGTATTCTTCCAAGAAAGTAAGCTAGAGGAAAGACAATATGATTAAGAAAATCATAAGGAAGAGAAGATACATCTATAGTACTATAAGGTATTTATTGAGAAACAAACCCTCATATAAGTGCACCCATGCAGTTCAAACTCATTGTTATTCAGAGGTCAGCTGCATTGACCCAGTGGCTTCTGGCTTTGAAAAATAGCTTGTCCGGGACACCCGGGTGACTCAGTGGGTTAAGCGTCTGACTCTTGCTTTTGGCTCAGGTCACGATCTCACGGTTCGTGAATTCAAGGCTCACGTCAGTCTCTGCATTGACAGTGCAGAGCCTGCTTGGGATTCTCTCTCCTCTCTCTGCCCCTCCCCACCTCTCTCTCTCAAAATAAGTAAATAAACTGTAAAAAAAAAAAAATAAAAGAGGAAGGAATAAAAAAGGAAGGAAGAAAGAAAGAACAAACATGCTTGTGCTCGAAAATGACAGCATTGTGAACTATTAAGTAAGTTAACCTCAACAAAGTACTGTGATTTTATTGTGGACAATTTGCATAATAATAGAAGGTTCATAGCTACTGTTTAGAAATACTCGGTATTTCAAAATAAGTGGGCAGTCAGGGTGCCTGGGTGGCTCAGTGGATTAGGCGTCCGACTTCAGCTCAGGTCATGATCTCACAGTCCATGAGTTCAAGCCCCGTGTCGGGCTTTGTGCAGACAGCTCGGAGCCTGGAGCCTGCTTTGGATTCTGTGTCTCCTGTCTCTGTCGCTGCCTGCCCCTCCCCCATTCGCGCTCTGTCTTTCTGTCTGTCACAAATAAGTAAACATTAAGAATAATTAAAAAAAAACAAAATAAGTCAACAGACTCATTTTTGCATGACAAATTTCTTGATCTGAATATATAATCACAGTTCAAACACACACGCTACAAAACGGAAATCTCACTAATTTTTAACATGCTTTCATTTACTTTCCACAAAAGGGAAAGCATGTACTTGGCAAGAATCTTGTTCCTCCATCAGGAAGTACAAACCAATGTGTAGTATGGCAAGGCTAAGTGTCTGTATGTTGTGTGTGTGTGTGTGTGTGTGTGTGTGTGTGTGTGTGTGTTATTTGTGTTTGTGATACTGGAGTTATCAGTTTGGTAAGTGCCCTCAAAACTTTTCCACAACAGCCGCATAAGAATGTTCCTTGATTTCATGCTTCATGCATCTGCTTTATGTCCGTTAAAAAAACTGCACGTGGATATTATTAGCAGCTTTATTTATAATTGCCAAACTTTGGAAGCAACCGAGATTTCCTTCAGTAGGTAGATGGATAAACTGATACATTCAGAGAATGGAATGTTATTTAACACTAAGAACAAATGAGGTATGAAGCCATGAAAACATGGAGAAAATTACAATGCATACTGTAAGTGAAAAGGCCAGTCTAAAAAGTCTCCATACCATATGATTCCATCTATGACATTCTAGAAAAGACAGAACTGTATGGAGACAGTTTAAAGGTTAGTAGTTGCCATGTGGTGAGGGAGAGATGGATGGGCAGAGCACAGAGGATTTTCAGGGCAGTTAAGCCTTTCCGTGTGATACTATAACAGTGGATACATGTCCTTGTACACGTGTCCAAACACACAGAAGGGACAACAGGAGTGAATCTTAATGTAGCCTCTTTGGGTGACTATGATGTGTTAATGAAGGCACACCAGTTATAAAAATGATATATCGGTGGGGATATATTATTAGGAGAGGCTATGCATGAGTTGGGGCAGGGGATGTATGGGAATTCCTTGTGCCTTGTGCTCAATTTTGTTGTGAACCTAAAAGAGCTCTACAAAATAAAGTCTATTGAATACATGTGTATAAATACCCTTCCGAAGTGAGTTCTCTTTATGACACATCTGGGCACGAAGGCACCATTGTGCAGGGAGCTGCTCATTGTGATACACGCTGAAGGAAGAACGCTTTTGCGTAAGATGCAGTCATCTGACCTCAGTATGACTTCGACTGCTTATCTAGTTTAGCTGAGGCCCACAATCTACTTTTGAAATTGCTTGTTACCAAGTATGTGGATAAAAAAATTTATAGATGACATTCCTTGGTACAAATTAACAATCTCATCTCGTCACTTCCCATTAGTGAGTGAGTTTTGTAAAAATCTGTTCTGTGTCCTCTTATACAACACTTCATTCATTCATTCATTCATCTGTCCAGTCACTCATCCAACCATCTATCCATTCAAGAAAAGCTAACTTGAACAGTGCACTTCTGTATCTTTTTTCTTTTTTAATTTTTTTAATCTTTATTTATTTTTGAGAGTGGGGGGCGGGGTGGGGGAGCAGAGAGAGGAGACACAGGATCCAAAGCAGGCTCCAGACTCCAAGCTGTCAGCACAGAGCTGGATGCGAGGCTCGAACCCACAAACCATGAGATCATGACCTGAGCTGAAGTCGGATGTTTAAGCAACTGAGCCATTCAGGCGCCCCTGCACTTCTCCATGTTTGATGAAGATTACAAAAATGAAAATGAGGCACTGTTTGCCTTAAGAAATGCTGGTCCTGATAGGAGAAATATAATATTCAAGTAAATAAAAAGTCATATTTCTGTTATGTGATAGCATATTTAGCCAGAAGTAGACCTACAGGGGTTTGGTAATTCATATTAATAGTAAGTATTCACAAGTGCTAATAGACGTTTGGACAAGCGTTCTATATTATCGTATGCTTTCTTCTTGGCTACTAAATGTCACTCCCACCATGCATTCTCAACTGGAGCAGTATCATTGCCAACAGGGTAGAAATTTGTTCTTATGGATGAAAGAGTCACACTCTTTCTATACCTAAAATACAGGTATGCATTCAATGCATAAGTAAATATACAGAATGTCTGAGGGCTTAAAATCTCTTTGGGAATGGCTAGTAGAGAAAATAATGCCCAGCAAGGCTCCTTAGGGAAGTGATAGTGGAAAAGTTAAGAAACAGCAATTTGTGACCTCCACCTACAATCACATGGCTCATTCAAAATGACCTACATGAATCACTAAAATACTACACCTCAAGCCATTTTACCACATACGTTAACTAACCAGAATTTAAAATTTAAAAATGAAATTAGGTATGTATGTATGTATATCAGCAAGGGTGGCCACCATTATTCTTACAGATATCATTTTCTTTAATTATTTTCTTTGGGTAATAGAAAAAACAACTGGTTTGGATGATTAACAGTGTTCTAATGATTTAATCCCCTTCAAAATGCCATTGATGTGCCTTAAAGACAAGATCAGTGGAAGGGAATTCAGACACTGTACAACCACAGGACAGAAAGAGGGGAGAGGTTTTCTGCCTACCATCGTGTGATGGTCCACAACCCATTTAGAGATTACACCCATAGTTTTAGTGAGTTCAGTCCTGGTCATGTACCTGGCAACATTAATCGTGTTATTTGGAAGCACACAGCAATTTTGAATCAAACTGTTCCATTTACACACTAAAGGAAAGCATTCTTTGTTACAGCCATTAATCTTAAACATGTTTTATTTAAAGTTTGACATACTTGAATAAATTACATATTTGTTGACTTTGTTCTCTCAGTGCATTGGCTGTACTTTATTAAAAGTCTCCCATTTTAGTATTTTTCCATTTCCCTCATACATAGCTCGCTCAGTAAATTTTAGTTGAGTTGACTCTGCATAAGCAATTAGCCACAGCTACATGTAACCTTGTTATTAACCCCATGCTTGGAATAAAATTATTTATTTTCACTAATTCTGCCTTTAGTCAAATCCATCCTGAGATTGATACATAATTTGAGACCTTGCGGGAGTATGGTGTCTTTAATAGGTACCATCATTTAAATTAGATTGAATTGGCTGGACGCATTTTCTGTGGGTGGGTCCAGCTTCTGTCTAGGACTGTTATAAATGAGTTAGGCCTGGAACTCCAGATTACTGCCGTCATGCACGATAGATCCTGTGGATTTCACAGTGCTAGACCTAATATCAAATAATTTATTGGAGATTAGAGAAAACATATACATATCTTTACTGAATAATTTATGTGAGATTAAAGAAAATGTATCCATATCTTTTCAAAAACTTTATAGATTAGATACATTTTTTCCATTTGCAAATATATCCGTAGTACTTTGCAGGAAGCAAAGGGATAATTTAGTTTGAGTCCTTATTTTACAGTTGAGGGAACTGTGATCTTACAATGTTTAAAAAAATACTATAGGAGAGAACATTCAGGAGGAAATACGTATGAATAGACCGAGCCCAGGAATTTTAGAGCAGTGATACTATTCTGCATGATACTTTATTTTCTTTTTGATTTTTCTTGTTATTTTTTTTAAGTTCAAGTATAATTAACATATGGTGTTATATTAGTTTAAGGTGTACGATATTGTGGTTTACGAATTCTGTGCATTCCTCAGGACTCATCATAGTAAGTGTACTCTTAATCTCCTTCACCTGTTTCACCCCTCCTCCCACCCACCTTCCAACTGGTAACCATCAGCTTGTTCTCTATAGTTAAGAGTCCATTTTTATATTTGTTTCTTTTTTCTTTGTTAGTTGGTGTAGTTTCTTAAATTCCACCTGAGTGAAATCCTATGATACTTATCTTTCTCTGACTGACTTATTTCACTAAGCATTATACCCTTTTGATCCATCTATGTTATTGCAAATGGAAGTATTTTGTTAACATTGTTTATGGCTAAGAGTCCATTGTGTGTATGTATGTGTGTGTATGTGTACATACATGTATATATGTGTGTGTATACACACCACATCTTCTTTACCCATTCATCAGTCAGTGGACACTTGGGCTGTTTCCATATCATGGCTGTTATAGATAATGCTGCTATAAACACGAGGGTGCATATATCCCATTGTATTAGTGGTTTTACCCTGAATTTGTTGGGACTTGTTCTCTGGCTTCATGTGTGATCTATTCTGGAGAATGTCCCATGTGTACTTGAAAAGAGTGTGTATCCACTGCTTTTGTGTGGAATGTTCCGAATATATCTGTTAGTCCATCTGGTCCAGGGGCACCTGAGTAGCTCAGTCAGTTACACATCCAACTCTTGATTTCAGCTCAGGTCATGAGCGTGGGGCCTGCTTGGATTTCTCTCTCCTCTCTCTCTGCCCCTCCCCCCACTCATTCTTTCTTTCTTTCTTTTTCTCTCTCTCTCAAAATAAATAAGTAAACGTTTTAAAAAATATTTAAGGGGCACCTGGGTGGCACAGTCGATTAAGCATCCAACGTCAGCTCAGGTCATGCTGTCACAGTTTGTGATTTTGAGCCCCACCTTGGGCTCTGTGCTGACAGCTCAGAGCCTGGAGCCTGCTTCGGATTCTGTGTGTCCCTCTCTCTGCCCCTCCCCTGCTCACCCTCTGTCTGTCTCTCTCTCAAAAATAAATAAACACTAAAAAATGTATATTAAAAAAAAGATCTATCTGGTCCAATGTGTCATTCAAAGCTGCTCTTGCCTTGTTGATTTTCTGTTTGAAGACTCAATCTATTGATGTAAGTTTGGTGTTAAAATCCCTTACTAATATTGTATTACTGTTGATTACTTCCATTGTGTTTATTACTCGCTGCTTTCTGTATTTGGGTGCTTTCGTGTTGGGTGCATCAATATTACAACTGTTAGATCTTGTTGGATTGTCCCCTTTGTGATTTTATAGTGTCCTTCTTTGTTGCTTATTGCAGTCTTTGTTTTAAAGTTTATTTTGTCCAAAATAAGTATTGCAGCCCTGAGTTTCTTCTCACATTCGTTTGCATCATAAACACTTGCCCATCCCTTCACTTTCCATCTGCAGGTGTCTTTGGGTCTGAAGTGAGTCTCTTGTAGGCATCAGGGAGATGGGCCTTGCTTTTTGTATCCATTCTGTAACCCTGTCTCTTTTGATTGGAGTGTTTAGTCCATTCACATTCTCAGTAATTATTGATGGCCATGTACTCATTGCCATTTTGTTACTTGTCGTACAGTTGTTTTTGTAGTTCTCTGTTCCTTTCTTTGTGTCTTCTCTTGTGGTTTGATTGCTTTCTTTAGTAGTATACTTGGATTCCTTTCATTTTGTTTTTTGCGTATCTGACTCCCAGTTTTTGATACGTGGTTATCACTATTAGGTTTATATATAGCATCTTGGGTACATAGCAGTTTATATGAAGTTGATGGCTGTTTAAGTTTGTACACTTTCTAAAAGCACTAAATTTTTACTCCCTTCCCTTCCACATTATAGATATATGATGCCATACCTTACATCCTTTATTTTGTGAATTCTTGACTGATTTTATAGATACGCTTGATTTTACTGCTTATGGTCTTTCTTTTCCATAAGCAGTATTCTCTATTCCCTATTCTCTATTCCCATAAGCAGTATTCCCTATTCTCAGGGAATACCTTTTAACATTTCTTATTTGTTTTAATTTTTTTTAATTTTATTATTTCTGAGAGAGAGAGAGAGAGAGAGAGACAGAGACAGAGACAGAGACAGAGACAGAGACAGAGACAGACAGCATGAGCATGGGAGGGGCAGAGTAAGAGGGAGACCCAGAATCCAAAGCAGGGTCAAAGCCATTAGCTGTCAGCACAGAGCCTGACATAGGTCTCAAACCCATGAACCACAAGATCGTGACCTGAGCAGAAGTTGGATGCTCAACCAACTGAGGCACCCAGGTGTCCCCCCGTTATAACATGTCTTGTAAGGCTGGTTTTCTAGTGAATACCTCTAAGTTTGTATGCTGGGAAACTGTCTTTCCTTCTGTTCTGAATGACAGCCTACCTGGGTAGAGTATTCTTGGCTGCAGGTTTTTGTCTTTTAGTACCTTGAATATCTCATGCTGCTCCCTTCTGACCTATAAAGTTTCTCCTGAAAAAAAAAAAATCAGCTGGTCGCCTTATTGGGTTTCTCTTGTAACTATTTTCTCTTATTGCTTCTAAAATTCTCTTTGTCACTACTTTTTGTCATTTTAATTGCTATATGTCTTGGTGTAGACCTCCTTGGGTTGATTTTGTTAGGTGTTGTCTGTGCCTCCTGCATCTGGATTTCTATTTCCTTCCCCAGATTAGGGAAATTTTTAGCTATTATTTCTTTAACTAAATTTTCTGTGCCTTTTCTCTCTCTCCTTTTCCTGGTTTCCCTATAATGCAAATGTCATCATGCTTGCTTGATGGTGTTTTTGCTAAGTTCCCTAAGTCTCTTTGCATTTTTTATAATGTTACTCATTTCTCCTGCTCAGCATGCTTGATTTCCATCACTCTGTCCTCCAGGCTGCTGATTCATTCTTCTTCTTTCTCTAGTCTATTTATTCCTTCTGTGTGTTTTTAATTTCAATTTTTGATTTCTTTGTCTCTGATTCATTGTTATATTTTCTGTTTCCTTGTTGAGGGTCCTACTGAGATCCTCCATTCTTTTCTCAAGTCTTGTATCTCTATGACCATGATTCTAAATTCTGTGTCAGTCGTATTGCTTATCCCTGTTTCATTTAGCTCTCATGCTGTGCTTTTGCCTTGTTCTTTCATTGGGGACATATTCCTCTCTGTCCTCATTTTGTCTAACTCTGTGTGTCTTTGCTGTGTTAGGGAAGTCAGCTATGTGTCCTGCTCTTGAAAGCCGGAGACTTATGAAAAAGAGGTTCTTAGTGCCCTGCAGGGAAGTGTCCCCAGCAAATCAGAACCTGGTCCTCCAAGGGTGTCTCCTATGTGTGTTGCATGGGCCCTACGATTGTGCTTGAACTGTGTTTGCCTTCAGTCTAGTCGTCTGCAGTGCCTCCCTTTGCCTGTTGTGGGCGGGGGTTAGTCCTTTTGTTGTTAGTGGGCCTGTCTAGGGCAGCCTAGGACTTGAGTTTGGTCAGACCAGGAGTTTGTTAGAGCTGCTTAGTACTGAACTACAGGGCCCTCTGCATGTGTTGTCCCCTGAGAAGCTTTTATTGGTGGGCAGACCCACAATCAGACCAGATATCTGTCCTCAGTTCCTCAGCTCACTGTCACTGCTGCAGTAGGACTGGTGTGTGTGTGTGTGTGTGTGTGTGTGTGTGTGTGTGTGTGTGTGTGTGTGCGCGCGCGCGCGCGCGGTTGTCTTTCCCTCTCCCTGGGGCAGGAGTCACTTTGGAGTGGTGCTGGTGCGTTTGGGGGCAGGTTGCACACTGCCATGATTTTGGCACGGCTCATGACAACGCCTGGTCCTCTGCGGGAGGGCCCTGGAGGCGCTTTGGACGGATTCCTGCTGACGGTGGGTTAGATGGTGCAGGTGCGCAGGACAGCCTCGTGCCGGGGCTTGTTACTCGCAGGCGAGGTGGAGATTATTTGCGCTGGCTCGTGCTTGTGTTGGTGTATCTAGGCTGGTGGGCGGGCGAGGGAAATGGTGCCCGCCAGGTCTTGTGCTCCTGGAGAAGTCTCTTAAAGATACCTGCTCCCCCAGCATGAGCTGTGAGATTAGTGAATAAATCTCCTCCAGTGTACCCCAGGCGTTTTTCAAACTGCTGCTTCTGTGCCGTATCTCAGCAGGGTTGTGTGTTAGGCTTTTTAAGGATGGGCACTGGATTTCCTGCGGTCCTCAGGCTCTCCCTGAATGGAGCCCGCTAATTTTTAAAGTTCCAGGTGTTAAGCCCTACTAATTGTAAAAACTTACGGAGTGAATCACCTCTGGTTTTCAAAGCTAACTGTTATGGGTCATCACCCTCCCGGTGTGGGGTCCTCTGTGCCTGGAGTGCCTGCTGTGGGATCTGCTCCTCCCCCCTCTCCCTTCTCTGTGCTTGCGGTGACCCTCCCTCCTGTCGTCAGTCTCTCTGTCTGGTTCAGTTCCAGACCATGTCTCCACCCTTGCTACCATTTTCGATGTGCTTCTTATCTGGGATGAGCGGTGGAAAGTCTGTCCTGCCAGTTCGGGACATTTTCCGGCTTATTCACAATGATGTGGGTGTCATCTAGATGTACCTGTGGGACGAGGGTTGCCTAGGGTCCTCTTACTTCTTCCCCAGAAGTCTCTGCATGGTACTTCAGTGCTGGACACATACCATTATACATCCACCAAGCCCCATGTCACGCACAATGCCAATAGTGAACCCCAGTGAAACGTATGTGGACTCCGGATGATTAGGATGTGTCAGCGAGAGGCTATTGATTGCAACCTATCGATCGTACAATACATCCCTCTAGTGAAGGATGTTGATAAAGAGGGAGGTTGTGGGTGTGTGACAGGAAGCATTTGAGAACTCTGTGTGTCTGTTGCTGAGTTTTGCAGTTTATTTAATACAGCTCTAAAAAACCAAGTCTATTAAAAAAAAGAATCCCTATTATGATTCATAGTCCTTTGCCATCATTAGCTTCTATTAAAATATAATTAGCTGATTCAGACTCATTAGGTCCTTTTAAATACAGTTGGAGGGGTTGGTTACTCTGTGACCATTACCTATCTTCTAGACTTCCCTGCCTCCGCTCTTGCATCCATACGATGGGCAGCTAGCTTGAAGAGTTCTGACATAGAAGTAGTAAATAATACACATGAAGTCATTTTGAATACACATGGGAGGCATATTGAATAAATGGGAGTAGTTGTAGTTGATGCCCTTTTGGATTAAATGTTTATTTTAGAATACCCATTGTTAGCTTTCCTATCATTATAATTTATAGTTCCACTTATAAAATATTCAATATCCAACATTTTTATTCTAATGCATATTTTGTGTTAAAATAACATTACTTGAGGGGCACCTGGGTTGCTCAGACGATTGGGCATCTGAGTCGATCAGCTCAGGTCGTGATCTCGCGGTCTGTGAGTTCGAGCCCCGCGTTGGGCTCCGTGCTGACAGCTCAGAGCCTGCTTTGGATTCTGTGTCTCCCTCTGTCTCTGCTCCTCCCCCACTCACGATTTGTCTCTCTGTCTCTCAGAAATAAATACATTAAAAAAAATTTAAGCAATAACATTACTTGATATTTAATATTGTGTCTGCAAGATATTTCATTTAAGTTTTTGATACCATAGTATTATCAGTCAATACAGAATGAAAACTATTACATTAAATGTCATGCCTTTGTGTAATGGTGTGTGTATGTAATCATGAACCATGTGTCCATCGTCCTTTTGAATGCTAGTGAGAGCGTGTAGGCACATTGGTAAGAACGTGTCATTAGTGATACCTTCTGCACTGTTTGTGGTGGGCAGAGTCAGAGACGTATGGTTACCCTGCAGAATCTGGAGGGTTTTCATACTTCACTCTGTTCCCTCCATCCCTTCTTCCCTGAGAGGGAATCACGAGAACACACGAGAGCATTACCCCTTCCTTACCAAGTGTCATAATCAAACCGTCTTGTATCTGCTCTGTCCCCGCTGTCGCCTCTCAACCATGAAATAGCGTGATGCCATACTGGGGTGAATCTGAATGAATACGTGAACGTTACATACAGAATTATTAGCTACAAATAAGCAATTGTTTTGTGTGTTCCTCTTTCACCATGTAAATTTTTTAATTTTTTTTTTTTTTTTTAGAGAGAGAGAGAGAGAGAGACAGAGTGTGAGCAGGGAAGGGGCAGAGAGAGAGGGAGACACAGAATCCAAAGCAGGGTCCAGGATCTGAGAGGTCAGCATAGAGCCTGACGCGGAGCGCAAACTCACAGACTGTGAGTTCATGACCTGAGCCAAAGTCAGATGCTTAACCGGCTGAGCCACCCAGGTGCCCCTCCTCTTTCACTATATAAGAGAAGAGAAAATCAAAGTGTCGGATGGATGAGAACTCAGAAGCCGTGGTGGTGATTGTCTCCCGTTCCTCCAAGAAGAGAGGCACGATGTGCTGTCCATGGCAGTCCTTTGCCCAAAGAACAGAATCATGGACTCTGTAAAACTGCACAACACCTGAGATGCATGAATTCCCACATCTCTCCTTGCCGTCTCTGCACCGCAATAGAACTGCGGTCACACAGGAAGAATGGTCAGGGACGTGCAACGTTGCTGGCTTTGACGGCGGAGGAAGGGGGTCCATGTGCCAGGGAATGCAGGCTGGCTCTGAAAGCTGGCATCATGAGCAAACAGATCCTCCTCCAGAGCCTCCAGAGGGAACACCATGCTGCCAACACCGTGACATTAGCCCATGACAGCTGTGTTGACCTTCTGGCCTTCAGGACTGTGACATAAAATAGCTGTGTTGTTTTTCTGCCACTACATTTCTGGTCATTAGTTACAGCCATCATAGGAAAGGAACACAGTGAACATCTCATTCGTTATTTGAAAAAAAAATTTTTTTTGTTTATTTATTTATTTTGAGAGAGAGAGAGTGAAGGGAAGAGGCAGAAGGAGAGGAGAGAGAGAATCCCAAACAGGTTCCGCACTGTCAGCGCAGAGCCTGATGTGGGCTCAATCGAACGAACCGTGATATCATGACCTGGGCTGAAGCCAAGAGTTGGACACTCAACCGACAGAGCCACCCAGGCGCCCCTCAGAAACATTTTTGAGTGTTGAATAAGTGAGACGTGCTACCTACGCATTTAATTATGCAACAGAAATGCTGTGGGGTACAGAAAATCGAGTGTCCTCAGTTTGGATAGTGGGAAAGCACTGGACGGAAGAAGAGTATTTTTCATCTGGAGCCCTAGAAAGTTTCCAGGAGGAAGAGAGGAAAAGAGTGCATTTGTCTGTTTGCTCTTGCGTCCCACACCCAGCACAGTGTCAGCCGTCTCGTAAATGCTGTATGATAGTTGAATGTGTCTGTGAAGCGTACCCTGAGACTCCCCTGTATATTCTTTGCAACCATCTCAGAAGCCACGGGCACGGCTTCAGACCTCACAATCCCTACGTCTGCACACCGAGGGTCTTCTCTGGCTGCTGGAGGGCACTCTCCCACTCACCAGCACACTGATGATTTGCGGTACTCCTTTTCTGTCCTGCCCCTTTGCCAAGATTCTCGGGATCGCGTCCTGGGTGAACAACTTGCCCTCACATCTTTATTTCGGGATCTCCTCCGGAGGGGGGGAAAAAAGTCCAAGTAAGACCATCACCATACATTTTTCTAACCCATGGAGAATTGACAGGTAGTGTTAAAATGTGTTTGTAATACTGATGTTGAATAATCTATATGATACAGTTCTTCTCTCCGGGCTGCGAAACCAGAAGACCTTATTCCTTTTATCGTTTGGTGCCCGCAGTACTCTGTCTTACTGCCGACACAGTTTGAGAAAAATCTCAGGAGTTTATACAAATAGTGAAATTTTAGACATTGACCCTCAGGACGCTTGACTACAGGCTCATCTGCTACCACTAAAAAGCAAACAAAACCCCACTAGATGGTGTGTAGGAAGTAGGTGTGTGCCCGTGGACTGTGTGTGTAGAACTCCTCTGCATGTTACTGAAACACGGAAACAGTCCAGCCCTGAAATTAGCACCTGAGGGAACTCAGTCCACTGAGGCATTTCAACAGTGCTCCATAGGGCCAGCCAACCCACTTAAGGAAATGTCAAACTAAATGCCAAGACCCTATTGATTGATTGAATGATCCAGAAACCATAATTAAGGTATTAATTTCACAACCTATTTATTACAAGTAGAAAATGCAGTGGTTATGCGGGCTCCGAAAATAATTTTCAACAATGTTTATATCTCCAGACTAAAGCCATTTTCCATATTTCTTTGCCACAAGGCGGGATTATTTGTCTCTTACAAGACAAATGGGTATCTCTCAATTTCTTGATGATTTATAGGCAAGGGCTTCCAACAGCAACACTGCAGTTTTGTTTCTGATTTTCAGTGGAGAACAGATGTTGAGATTTTATGATAAATGCTTATAAATATACAAGCTAATTTTATATCGTGACAGTCTTTTGAAAATACAGATGGAGTAATATCATTACTCTCTTTCTTATTAATTTCATCCTTTCTACACGTTTCGTGATCTCTTGACTAATGTATAGTACCTGACGTCCACTGCAGACAGAACCTTAATAAAAACTGAAAAAAACCTAATATTTTTGCTTGCCGCATATTTTATTTTTATTTTTTATTTATTTGATTTTAAGTCCAGTATAATTAACATACAGTATTATATTAGTTTCAGATACACGGCATAATGAATCAGCAATTCTATGTATTAGAGCTCATCACAGGTGCCCTGTTTAATCCCCATCACCTATTTCCCCTCTGGGAACCATGAGTATGTTCTCTATAGTTAAGAGTCTGTTTCTTGGTTTGTGTGTCTCTTTGTTCATTTCTTTTGTTTCTTAAATTCCACATATAAGTGAAATCACATGGTATTTGCCTTTCTCTGACTGACTTTATTTTGCTTAGCACCTAATAATAAATTTTGAACTTTGGGAAAATAGCGATCTTCATATTTTCTGACATCGCCAAAGTTGTGTCAGTCCTGATTGTTGGTAGCGCCTAGAATGGACACTGTATGTTTGTATTTCTGTTAGAATGCTAAATTTGAAAGACAGACCTGTGATTTGTATGCTTCTTTTCATTGTCTTAAAGATGACATAACGGGGCACCTGGCTGGGTCACGTGGGAGGTCATGTGACTCTTGATCTCGGGATCATGAGTTCGAGCCCCACGTTGGGCGAGGAGCCTACCAAAAAATATTTAAAAAAAGAAATGATCTTCAACATGCAACCTGCAACCTTTATGCTACCACTACTGTCTACAGGAAAAAGATGTTCCAGAAACCCAGAAATGTCCATGTCCACATCTTCTGTGTGCAGCCCTTCTTTCGGGCAGCCACATGTCCCCTGACCTTCCCCGGGAGCTGTGTGGCAAGCAGTTCCTTGCAGGTTTCATTCACTCTTCCCGGACAGCACCTCCCTTCAGGGGTACAGTGCTCACCCCAGGTACGTTCCCAGGGACCTTCTCCACTTGTGCTTTGTAGGACCCCGGGAGACCTCTGGGCATGCTTGCTCGTCCAGAAACAAAGATTGCCACCATGGGGCAGTCTGATGTCCATAGTATCCTTCCGTTTTCCCTCCTTCCCTCTCTTCTCCTCCTCCTCTCCCTTTCTCTCTGTGTCCATCTCTCTCTCTCCCCCTCTCTCTATAATCTGTTATATAATCTGTCATCTATCTTATCTGTCATCTACCATGAAACATGATAGAGACACAAACTTCTCAAAAGTTATTTTATTTTTGAAAAGATTATTTATGTTTAGAGGGAGAACGCTAGCGGGGCAGGGGCAGAGAGAGAGGGAGAGAGAATCCCAAGCAGGTTCCGCATTGTCAGCACAGAGGCCGATGTGGGGCTCAAAGTCACAAACTTTGAGGTCATGACCTGAGCTGAAACCAAGAGTTGGGTGCTTAACCGACTGAGCCAGCCAGGTGCCCCTAAAGAGTCATTTTAAAGGACTGTTTGTGTATTAAAAGCAATTTTATCTGAATGAGAAAAAAGCAGATGATTTGTCATCAATGATTCTAGTTTGTTAGAGACCAGGTGTTATGGACTGAATGTTTATGCCACCCTCCCCCAAATTCGTATGTTGAAACCTAACCCTCAAGATGATGGTATTTGGGGGTGGGGTCTCTGGGAGGTGATCGGGTCATGAAGGAGAAGCCCCCATGAATGAGATCAGTGCCATTCTAAAGGAGACTCCAGAGAGCTCTGTTCCCTTCCACCATCTTGAGGACACAGTGGGAACACGCCCCCCCCCCCACCCAGACACAAGCATGGTGGCCTCCTTATCTCAAACTTACAGCCTCCAGAACCAGTGATGCAAGTGCCCTGTTGTTTATAAGCCACCCCTAAACTAAGACCCCAGGTTCGTATCTATTTAAAGAAAGATAACATGCTAATTATGATCAGAAAATGTCAGTCCAGGGGCAGAAGGCACATGGCAGGACCTCTTTAAGATGGAAGTTTGAATATAGATGTGCTAAACTTAACCTGTTGTTTAAAGAAACCAGCAAAAACGAAGCAGAACCACAAACGGTACCCTCTCTTGCCCCCCACCCCCTCACTCCGGAAGGCTGCTCCCTGGCATTAGTGAGCTGTGGACACTCTTCTGGATCCCCTCAGCCAAACCCAACCCTCTGCTGTTTTCATAACAACAGTGCTATGGCCTTCGTTGCTGCCTGTTTTTCCACAAACCAATGGACACCAGATAAGTTTTTAAATTTGATTTTTCTCCAAACCATGAGCTACGTATTACATGTAGTATACACATGGAGTATCAGCCAAGTCCAACTCAAATTAGATCATCCTTGGCATCTCTTTACATAAAATGTTATGTCTGTATGCTCATCAAAGAATAACATCCAGTTCCATATGATGAGTGTACATTCCTGCCTTAATCATCTCTAGAGCTTTGTCCCTTCCACTTAACAGTGATTGCACAGGCATCTGTGGTGCATGAAGTCATGTACAAAGACACTAGCCAAAAACCTCTTGTGAAAGAGATGTGCGGAAAAGACTTCACATTTGGAACTGGTTCCACCCTACAAACTATTTCTTCAAACTGTGTATTCAACCTAGATGGGGTATCTTTGTTTCGTTTTTAAGTTTGTTTATTTATTTTGAGAGAGAGAGCAAGCGAAAGCACAGGAATGGGGGGTGGGCAGAGAGGGAGAGGGAGAGAATCCCAAGCAGGCTTCATGGTCAACACGGAGCCCAACGTGGGGTTCGACCTCACAACAACCATGAGATCATGACCCGAGCCAAAATCAAGAGTCAGATACCTAACCTACTGAGCCACCCAGGCGCCCCTAGATGGGTATCTTTGAAATAGGTCCTATTTCAAAGTGCCTATCAGAAGGTCATAAGCAGCTATGGGCAGCATCTTGTAATCCCGTCTCTCAGTCACTGTGGACAAACACTAAGGATGGAATATGCTGGAGGCTGTCAGGGTTTAAACGTAAATGAGCCTTTGCGTTTATGTGTACATTATTCACTTGATAATGCAGGGCCTGATTCCCATCTCATGAGTCAGGACTTCTTCCATATATATGCACACTAGGTGAGTTCTCTATTTCAAGTGATCTGCTGTGACCCTTCCCAGGCAGGAAAAAGTCATTCTTCTAAGTAAGTTACCAGTCTCCTTTTCAGTACACTTGGGTGTGTTCTCCTGGATTAAATTTTCTTAAGGAAGAACCACTTAAAAAATTAATTTGATCTTAATAGCTCAAAATTATTTTTTCTGTTGGAAGAATCACGACTTTTAGTTTGCTAGATATCACAGGGAAATGAACATCTCTTTTTTTGTAAAGAGGGAATCATTCTAAAGATGAGAGGTTGGTGGTATTTGATCAGTCATGTAGGCAATGGAGTTGATACAACTTCTTACCCTGGAGGCTTTCCCTGTCCACCCCACCTGCAGGCCTGCCGTCATACACACATTGTCACAATGCACACATGTGTGAGCATGATCTTGTCTGTGAAAATATAAATGCACGGTTACTGACAGAGGTCTCACAAACGCTCAGTATAATGCTCAAGTTGGGATTAGATTTGTGGAAATGCTAAGATGTGTACGCCCAACACAATGTATTCCAGGCAGTTACCGGTTAGTAACATGGGTATGCAGCGCTCATCCATATACTAGGTTTCTTAAAATCAAAAGAGGGGAGGGGCGCCTGGGTGGCTCAGTTACACGTCTGACTTCAGCTTAGGTCATGATCTTGCAGCTCGTGAGTTCAAGCCCCAAGTTGGGCTCTGTGCTGACAGCTCAGAGCCTGGAGCCAGCTTCCAATTCTGTGTCTCCCTCTCTCTCTGTTGCTCCACTGCTCGCTCGCTCTCTCTCTCTCTCAATAATAAACATTAAAAAAAGAAAAAAAATTTTGAAAAAAGAGGGGAGAAGACTGTGCATTGGCTAACAAGAGCAGGCCATGTGTGGAGCAAAAGCCCCTCTCTCTGTCTCAGTCACCAAAACCAGAGAAACTCGTTGTTCATTAGTTAATTGTGTCGTGGTATTCATGAAGATTCAGTCTAGTGCTGGACTGAGTACAGAGTACACATGTAGTTGTCTGGCCTTAGATATGTAAGTTGCTGGGTTTTTTGTTATAATTCTGTAATTATGAAACATCTTTAGGACTCTGCCTGAAGTTATTCTGCATTTAATATTTCACTCTTGTTTGGGGTTTAAATTCTATAAGTTAATTCAGAGTTCAAAGTTTCTAAGATCATTAATTAAAATAGCATAAAATAAGGTTTTTTTTTAACGTTGATTTATTTTTGAGACAGACAGAGACAGAGCATGAACGGGGAAGGGTCAGAGAGAGAGGGAGACACAGAATCTGAAACAGGCTCCAGGCTCTGAGCCGTCAGCACAGAGCCCGACGCGGGGCTCGAACTCACGGACCGCGAGATCATGACCTGAGCCGAAGTCGGACGCTTAACCAACTGAGCCACCCAGGTGCCCCAAATAAGTTGTTTTTAAAATATAAGTATAGATTCATAGATACTCTTTTTCTGTCTCTGATCAGTTGGTCTACACCTGTATCTATATGCATGTATCTATGCACAAAGCAGCCCCTAAAACCAAATACAGTAAAACCTTGGATTGCAAGTAACTTGTTTTGCGAGTGTTCTGCAAGACAAGCACACATTTCTTTTCTTTTTTTTATTTTATTTTTTATTTGTTAAAATTTACATCCAAATTAGTTAGCATATAGTGAGACAATGATTTCAGGAGTAGATTCCTTAATGCTCCTTACCCATTTAGCCCATCCCCACTCCCACAACCCCTCCGGTAACCCTCAGTTTGTTCTCCATATTTATGAGTTTCTTCTGTTTTGTCCCCCTCCCTGTTTTTGTATTATTTTTGTTTCCCTTCCCTTATGTTCATCTGTTTTGTCTCTTAAACTCCTCATGTGAGTGCAGTCATACGATTTTGGTCTTTCTCTGACTGACTCATTTCACTTAGCACAATACCCTCCAGTTCCATCCACGTAGTTGCAAATGGCAAGATTTTGTTCTTTTTGATTACAGAGTAATACTCCATTGTATATATATATACCACATCTTCTTTATCCATTCATCCATCAATGGACATTTGGGGACAAGCAAACATTTCTAATAAATTTTAACTTGATAAACAGCGATGTCTTGTAATACGAGTAGTACGTGATGCCAAACATCATATGATCACAACACAGCCAATGGTTCTTGCAATTCGCTTTGATATTTAAGTACTTTGGATCCCAAGCATGTTTCCTGAATGAATTATGCTCACAAACCGAGGTTTTACTGTATTGTGTTGCTCATATCTACATAATTTCAAATGACTTTATTATAAGCAAAACTGAATCGTTTTATTCTCTATAGAAATAGTGGTAGAGTCAGAGCTTCCACATAGTATTGACTCCAGAATCTAAGAATAACCAGACCTCGCCTCGATGCACTCATACTGCATGACTTCTCTGCTATCCCTGTATTCTGCCTTGTGTACAACTCCGGACTTGCCAACCTAAGGTAGAACAACACCTCTCCCCCTGCTTAAGTCTTTCAGGGACGTGCCATCATGTGCAGGGTAAATGTCAACCATGTTGGCATTGTGCGAGAAGTCTGGAAAACTGAGAAGAGCCTGTCTCAGTCTCTTGTCTCCAGCAGGACTCCCCCAACCCCCCATCTTCATGTTTTGTCTCCTATCACCTCCACCTGAGGAAGCCAAGAAGGAGATGGAAATCCCAAACACTAGAAGACTCCTGAGACAAGTTAATTAAGCTATTTCCTGTATCTGGAATCTTACTCCATTCTCTTCTTGGCAAGACCCTATAAAATCCAGCTCAAAAGTCACCTGACCTTGTGGGAAGCACCCTTAAACCCAGTTAGTCACTGTTCTCTCTGTCCATAACATTTCATTCATTAACAAGTGAATTTTTGCCACTTTATTTTCACAATACAGCAAGAATTTGGTTTGGACTCAAACTGTATACCTCTGGGTACAGTTCTACTGGTTTTGTGTCAAACTGAAGTGTGTAATTGGTTGGATCATCATGCTGCAGATGGTACAAACTAGAAGAGCAGTAAAGGTTGGCATGGTATTGACCTCTTGTATGAAAGTATTCTCACCATGAAACAAAGCCCAAATATATCATAGTCAGGTTTGAGAGAGCTCTCGTATTTTAACCTAAATGAACCACCTTATATTGCATTCAAGAAAATGGAATACAACCCAAAAAAGTTACAAGCTGTGCTATAGGTTTTTTTTTTCCTAAAAAAAAAAAAAAAAAAAAAAGGCTGTAAATATGCATCACTGGCAGGACTCCCCCATGGACTAATGCAGTAGGACTTATCAGCAAACTGCCGTATGGGAGTGATTTGAGGGGCAGACAGAACAGTCTCCATAAAAAGTATGTTTTCCTTGTCTGATAAAATCCCACAAACATCTTTGAGTCTTCCTGAGTATATACTTGCCTCTCTGTTAAAATTCCAATATGCGCTATGAGCTTATTAACCACAGAGCCAGAATCCGAAAGTATAGGGGACATTCTGGCTCATTGAGAACAGGACTTTTTTTTTACTTTTATTTTAAACCCTGAAGCATTTTTATAAACTGGCATATTGCATAAAACCCTAACGGAGAGACCTATAAAAACAGAGCTGTTCAATTTCAGTTGGAAGGGCCAGTCCGTCGTATTCACGTAAAGTACTGTATGGGTGGTTCCCCTTCTCCATGATGCATAAAATGGCACCTGCCCTTGGGGTTGATCCTCACCCCTTTGGGTGTTCATGGGAACAACTCTGTGCAACCCTGTGGCTCCCTCATATACAAAAGGGAAAACCACTGACTCCAGACTCACTTCTGTATTTTACCTGAAATGTGAGTAGGTGAATTATGAGACAGGCATTCTTAAACAATCTTGCTATACACATGGATAAAGCAAGATGTGATACAGTACATAAACAGACATAAGTATACCTATACGAAAAATCTCATGGGCGTTTATTAGGAAAAAACGTTTCAAAAGTCTTCTTGGAGGGCGAGAATGAGAAAACAAAAATGTTTTTTGCTTGATTGCATAGAAGATAAGGTGCAGTGGGAAAGCCAGCTGCTTGGACAAGTTGGCCTCATGGAGACACCAGAGAGAAGAGGTATGTCCATGGGTCGGCTAGGATAAAAACAGAATGAATGAGTCATACAATTCTGAACTAACTGAGCAACGCAGAGCAAAAAGCTTTATTTTCCTTTAATATTTCCCTCAGCATGGTACATTGTAGGGTCTTTGTCCTTACCCTTAAACACATCTTGACCAGGGGCGCCTGGGTGGCTCAGTCGGCTAAGTGTCTGACTCTTGATTTTGGCTCAGGTCATGATCTCAAGGTTCATGAGATCGAGCCCCACATCAGGCTCTGCACTGGTAGTGCAGAGCCTGCTTGGGATTCTGTCTCTTCCTCTCTGTCTGTCCCCTGCTCGCTCTGTCTCTCAAAAATAAACTTGAAACACACACACACACACACACACACACACACACACACACACACACTTGACCCTGTCCTGTTGCTTTCCAGACATTTCCAATTATGAGAAAAAGTCTCATTTTTGTAATCAAGTCCCATTTTCTGGATTGAAAAAAGTCTCAACCAGTTTCAAATTTGGGACCAATACTAGGCTTCCTTCTTTGCCCAGTCTGTAGCTCGGGGACATCCAGAAGAGAAGGGTATGTAGTTTGACTCTTCCCTCTTCTTCTTCTTTCCCCCTTCACCTCTTACAGATTTAGGGCAAGGAAGAAAAGAATTTAAAGAAGGTGGAGAAACTGGCCCACTGAACTAGGCTTGCTCTTTCAGGGTTGTCTTTGCTTTTGTTGGCTGGGGGTCCGAGTTGACTTTGCGGCAGGTGTTTGAGTGTGGAATTCTGGTCTGCTCCAGACTTGCACCGGAGTTCTTGGAGGGACCCATGGGATCCTCAGCCCTGCACAGCCACCTGGTACAAGCAAGGCCTGCCTCCCATTGACCTTTCAAGCTCCCTTCCCAAGTGCCCTCCCCTCCAACAGTCTCCTACTACTGGAGCTCTCTGGGTTTGTATCACTTGAACATATTCACGCAGAACAAAGCCTGGCGCCCTTTCTGATTGTCCAGGTAATGCAAGGAAAAACATATTCTCCTCACCAACTCCACTTGGGCAGTCTCTCTTTGATGTTGGCTACCCCAGACTTCTCCGGCCCTCAGAATTTTCCAGTTCATCAGCAGGCACCACTCGCCGTGTTCATGGTAGACCCTCAAACTCTCAGGGACATAGGCAAGGCTCCCAAGAGCTTTTCAACACATGTGGCCATGCTCAAATGGTAGGAAAAGAAGTCAAGTTCTGAAAGTCAGCAAGCATGCAGCTAAGAAGGAACGTGTCTGTCATTCCTCAACCCCTGGATTTTGGGGGATCACCCTCACATAAGATGAAATATCAGAAGTACTTTGCTCTCTACCTGATGCCATGAGCTGTCTGTTAGGTTGACTACCCGTTATAAGCAAACATTTACTGTTGTAACCAAATTCCCTTGAATTTCCAGTTTCCTTTTTTATGGCTTAGGGGTGGATGATGGGGAAGTTGTCACCGGGTCTGCCGTCCTTATTGTCAGTAATGGAAGAATGTGTCCTTCTTGTGAATGCGGGAGGACTGACTACTGCCCTCAGCCCCATTCAGCTTCCTGCTACAGTGACATGGGCATGTTGCCAAAGACTATTTTTCATGTCAGGCTTTGGGTAAAGGCATTTAACTGTGCATTAACAAAAATATTTTTTCACTCTCATTTAATTAATTGGGCCAACTGACTTCACTATGAATTTTAAAATCCAGTTTTTAAAAGCCTTCAGTATGCCACCTTGAAGCATTGGAGTTCACAAAGCTAATAAATTCTTAATTAGGGTAATAAAATCCAACTATGCCCCAACAAAGTAAATTCCTTTTTGAATCTAACATATTAGGTGAGTCTTTTTCAATGGAAACAAAGATGTTCCTGTTTGTCATGCAAAATAAATGAGGATTCCATCCCAAAGTAGCCAGGATGTAGAAGTAGAAACACCTTGGGGTGCCTGGGTGGCTCAGTCCGTTGAGCGACCGACTTCAGCTCAGGTCATGATCTCACGGTTCATGGGTCCTGGCCCCACATCGGGCTCTGTGCTGACAGCTCAGAGCCTGGAGCCTGCTTTGGATTCTGTGTCTCCCTCTCTCTCTGTCCCTCCCCTGCTCGCATACTCTCTCTCTCAAAAATAAATGAACATTAAAAAAAATATTAAACTTTTAAAAGTATTAAATAAAAAAGATTTACAAAAAATAAATTTAACCCATATTGTAAATAGCAAACACTGAAAACTGTGAGATATTAATGAAAGACATTGCACACATAAATAAATGGAAAGATATTCCAGGTTCCTGAATTGGAATGTTAATCCTGTTAAACTGTTCATAGTTCAAAAGCAATCTATAGATTCAATGGAATTTCTATCAAAATTCCAATGGTATTTACTTTACAGAGAGAAAAACCCTATAACAAAACTGCAACAAATACAAATAGCCTCAGCAATCTTCAAAAAGAGCAAAGCTAGAGGCATCATACTTCCTTGAAATGGAAGAAAAGCATGCATGTGCAGGAAACCCAGCAACACTGTAGAACATTTGCTTGTTTATTAAAAACCCAAAGGACTGTGGGGTGCCTGGGTGGCTCAGTCAGTTAAGCGTCCGACTTCAGCTCAGGTCATGATCTCACGGTTTGTGAGTTTGAGCCCCGCGTCGGGCTCTGTGCTGTCAGCTCAGAGCCTGGAGCCTGCTTTGGATTCTGTGTCTCCCTCTCTCTCTGCCCCTCCCCAACTCATGCTCTGTCTCTCTCTGACTCAGAAATAAATAAACATTAAAAAAAAGAAGAAGAAGTAGAAACACCTCTTCAAGGCATAGGGAAAGTCATGAACTTTGCCGTGTCTGATCTCGAAACTCTGGTTCTGTACACTCTCCCGGTGGCCAGCATGTCATCAAGAAGCTGGCTTCTCTCGGCCACTCCATGATCTCTTTGATGGTGGCTGCCTCTGGTTGTCCCCAGCCTCAGTTCTCCCAGTACCAGATTTGTAGACAAAGATCTCCTGAACAGGACCCACCGCCTGAGAGCCACCAGGAATCTGTTGTTTGCACAACAGCCTTTAAACTTCTACACAGAGGACACTCACATTTTCTACTGCTTCTGTCAGAAGCCACTGTGTCCCAAAAGTGGCAGAACTACCTCCGAGAGAACAGTGCAGTGAAAGACTCCGATCCCCATGCATGGACACCTGAGCATGAAATTCTAGGCATATTGTCAGAGACAGATTTGGAGAGAGCTTTCCTGAGGCCGCAGGGACCGCCCAAACCCATCACAGAATGGAATCTGCATCTTTCTTTGTAGTCCTCTGCTCCCAGATGTACCATTTGGATTCTTTTTCCCCTGTGTGTCCTTAGGTGTTTTCTTTTCTTTTGTTTTGTTTCTTAATCTGACTCTGATTATTAAGTTTGTTGATACGCAACAGTGTGCAATTTTCTTCTGTGCATAGGATTACTTGTTTACTTTGGGACAAAGAAGCTTATTTTTTTGGTGGCTTGAAAGGCTCCCAAGAACAGAATGGGTTGACTATGGTTCATTGCTCACATCTCCCTGCTGCAAGAGGAAAGGAGAGATGAGTTCAAGACCGTAGCTACGTACAGATATTATCACTTCACACAGGGCTCCTGTCGTACGTATGGTTCTTTAAAACAGAACTCCTCTCCTTACAGTGTGAAATGGTTCTCTGACATAGAAGTTCCTCTGTGTGAACGCGGCGAAGTGTCCAAGATCCAGGAAACACAACACTGTAGTGTGGCTGTTGCTGAGTCCCTATGCACTGTTTGCATAATTATCATACATCGTCTTATCTGTCCCATTGTCCCAGTAGAGAAATCACTCTTATTTGCTTCTTGGCCTCTTGGTTGCAACAACAGCTTATAACACCTGAACTGTGTTTCATAAGCTGATTCTTGTCGAAACCTCCCATGAAACTTCATCCCAGGGAATCAGTTTTTGAATTAGGAAGCTTTGTCAGAGTGTGGAAAAGTAAACCTTTCCTAATGGAGACCCCTGTTCACAAAGGAGCCTCTGAATCTCGTTAGAGAATTTCTCCTGGAATAAGATGAATCATAGGAAGATGATTTGCATGTGTTTCTGTGTCTTGATTATTTATTTCATATTAACCTCTATGTGTTTGGTATTTCTGGAAGTAAAGGCCAGAAAAAGTGTAATTTTAAGGAGATATAATTGTTATGGACAGGCGGAAGGGATACAGACATTTTCTTTAGAGAAAAAGACATTTTAGTTCTGAGTAAAAAGTGATTCTCCTTTTTCTGATGGAAAAGAGAAAAGAAAGGGAGCATACACAGAACAGCCAAATTGCTGTCACCCACCTCAACATTGGAGAATGCCTCCCGGGATTGTGAGTGAGGTCGCCCCAGAGCAGCAAGTTCTGTGCGACATACAACAGAGGGAAACACTTGGCGGGCCCTGAATATGGTCTCTTCAGAGTCCTCATAAATCAAACCAGATTTGCCTAAGATTGGGCATGGGAGAGGCCATGCTCAGACAAACCTACTTGCCAGTGCATTTTGTAGAATCGAATCCCTGCAGCTTGAACATGCTCTTAAATGTAAACGTTGGATGAGACAGAACCTGCTTTATGTTGTTCTAATTAGCAACCTGCCAAGCTTGATTGTTGATGGGATAAATGGGTCATCAACGTTTCATTGAAGTTTTTCATTTTTTAACGAGCAGCGGTTGGGGTGTGTGTGTATGTGTGTGTGTATGTGTTACTGTTACTTTGGTTTTTACTTCTTCAATATTTCTGGCGAAGGGTGTTGCCTCCAAATTGCAAATGGTTCCCATCAGCAGATTCTCTGCTGATTTGAGAAGTGTTCTTCCGAGGGACCGTTTAAAGAGGTAAACTTCCATTTGAAGGAAAAGACTCTTGCACAAATCTTGGTCCTTAACCGAAAACCGAATAGGCGTAAACGGCTGCTAAATCTTTTTCCTTTTGCTATTTTTCAGGTATCCTGGCATCGGCAGAGTTCTCTTCCCCTCGTCTTTGGAAAGTTTCGCAAGCTGGGCCCCTCCTGTGTGTAGCCAACAATGATGTTTTGTGTCTTCATCCCGTTTGAAGGGCCTGGCACACAAACAGCCCAGCCTATTCATTCCTAGAGCAATTTTACATATGCAAGACCGAAGCCAAGATTAATGTCTTCATCCTCGACGTGCTCATTCATACACGTTCTGGTAAGTGCAAACACTGGGATCTTTCACACGAGAAGTGGGGTTCCTGATCGATACGTCTGGCCTTGCTCACATAGCCACCTCTTTGTTGCAACTCAATCATCCAAATGGATAGTTAATAGAAGGACATTTGTTTTGTCCATCTGGAGTTCCTCCAGTGGGACAGAGATGGCGTCACCTGCCCGGGGGGTCATGTTGGCTCCCTACTGGGGCAGGGGTAGTGCCAAGCTCGAGAGAATCCCCCACATTGACTCCCCGACTCCCCAGCCAGTAGCCTCAGACCAGCATCTCATTGGAAAGGGAACTCTAGACCTCTGCATTTTCACCGGCCAGACACTCTGAATACACTCTGTGTCCTCAGCCCTGGCACTTCTTCATAGAGCTCTTTGAGCGTTTGAATGGAGGTGCTGGAGAAGTGCCCTTTCATTTGCCGCGAACACGAAGGTCATGCAAATGCGTGTCACCAGAGGTGTGCAGGTGGGACCAGACGTAGTGGGCGACACGGCAGGGGGGACCAGACACACACCAGGTAGGGATGAACAGCTGCATTCAGTCCAGCAGGCGAGAGGTGGCTTGGAGACACGGGCAGGAGGTGTGCCAATGACAGGGTCGCCTTCTGGGTGTCCCCGCTGAGACACGGTCACACAGGGGAACCAATAAAGAGCCCGAGTGGGTTAGAGTTGCCATGCCACTGATTTTGCACAGAGCTGTTTTTAAAGGGACCGGTGACTCGCCCCAGCTTCTGTGGCCCCACAGTGAAAAACATAAAAGTCATATCCGATGCCTGACACAGACTTAGCAGGATTTCTTTCTCTCCCATTTATTTTATGGTGATTTCCTAATTTTTACATTTCAACCTTCCCTTCTTCCAACAACACGGCAACCTCTATTCTACTTCAATTGTACTTTATTATTTAAAGTCATGGTTTAAACTCAGGATAGTCTGACCCTGATCCCATTCTCGGGATCTGGTTCACCTAAAGATATAAATAGTCAGTTATCCGACTTTTTTACTTTGGGATCCTGTTTGAAATAACTTTTTCTCCAAAAAAATTATCAGAAACTTTAACGTACATCTATCCTGATGGTTTCATGCTTTATATATATATATATAATATATATATATATATATATATTATATATATATATATCTCCTGACGGTTTAATAATATATTAAACAAAATACTGGGAAATTCTCAGCTAAGCCTCCATTTAGTAAATATTCTATAGAAAATAAGTACTTGTTAGGTACAGAAGCACACTGACCAGGGGCGTCTCTTCCTATGTTTCTTTTTCTCTGAAATAACACCCACTATGAAAGGTACAGAAACATAATTTGTTTTGTTTTGTTTTGTTTATCTTATTTTTTATTTTTTAAAAGTTACATCCAAATTAGTTAGCATATAGTGAGACAATGATTTCAGGAGTAGATTCCTTAATGCCCCTTACCCATTTAGCCCATGCCCCCTCCTACAACCCCTCCCGTAACCATCAGTTTCTTCTCCATATTTAAGAGTCTCTTCTGTTTTGTCCCCCTCCCTGGTTTTATATTATTTTTGTTTCCCTTCCCTTATGTTCATCTGTTTTGTCTCTTAAAGTCCTCATGTGAGTGAAGTCATATGATTTTGGTCTTTCTCTGACTCATTTCACTTAGCATAATACCCTCCAGTTTCATCCACATAGTTGCAAATGGCAAGATTTCGTTCTTTTTGATTGCAGAGTAATACTCCATTGTATATATATATACCACATCTTCTTTATCCATTCATCCATCGATGGACATTCGGGCTCTTTCCATACTTTGGCTATTGTTGATAGTGCTGCTATAAACATGGGGGTGCCTGTGTCCCTTCGAAACAGCACACCTGTATCCCATGGATAGATGCCTAGTAGTGCAATTGCTGGGTCGTAGGGTAGTTCTATTTTTAGTTTTTTGAAGAACCTCCATACTGTTTTCCAGAGTGGCTGCACCAGCTTGCATTCCCACCAACAATGCAAAAGAGATCCTCTTTCTCCGCATCCTTGCCAATACCTGTTGTTGCCTGAGATGTTAATGTGAGCCATTCTGACAGGTGTGAGGTGGTATCTCATTGTGGTTTTGATTTGTATTTCCCTGATGATGAGAGATGTTGAGCATTTTTTCATGTGTCGGTTGGCCATCTGGATGTCTTCTTTGGAGAAGTGTCTATTCATGTCTTTTGCCTATTTCTTCACTGGATTATTTGTTTTTTGGGTATTGAGTTTGAGAAGTTCTTTATAGATTTTGGATACTAACCCTTTATCTGATATGTCATTTGCAAATATCTTCTCCCATTCTGTCAGTTGCCTTTTACTTTTGCTGATTGTTTCCTTCACTGTGCATAATTTTAATTTTTTTAATGTTTTTATTTATTTTTGAAGGTGAGAGAGAGAGAGAGAGAGCATGAGCGGAGGAGGAGCAGAGAGAGAGAGGGAGACACAGAATTCGAAGCAGCCTCCAGGCTGTGAGCTCTCAGCACAGAGCCCAATGCAGGGCTCAAACTCACAAACCATGAGATCATGACCTGAGCCAAAGTCGGACACCTAACTGACTGAGCCACCTAGGCACCCCCAGAAGCTTTTTATTTTGATGAGGTCCCAGTAGTTTATTTTTGCTTTTGTTTCCCTCGCCTCCGGAGACGTGTTGAGTAAGAAGTTGCTGTGGCCAAGATCAAAGAGGTTTTGCCTGCTTTCTCCTCGAGGATTTTGATGGCTTCCTGTGTTACATTGAGGTCTTTCATCCATTTTGAGTTTATTTTTGTGTATGGGGTAAGAAAGTGGTCCAGGTTCATTCTTCTGCATGTCACTATCCAGTTTTCCCAGCACCACTTGCTGAAGAGACTGTCTTCATTCCGTTGGATATTCTTTCCTGCTTTGTCAAAGATTAGTTGGCCATACATTTGTGGGTGCATTTCTGGGTTTTCTATTCTGTTGCATTGATCTGAGTGTCTGTTCTTGTGCCAGTACCATACTGTCTTGATGATTACAGCTTTGTAGTATAGCTTGAAGTCCGGGATTGTGATGCCTCCTCTTTGGATTTCTTTTTCAAGATTGCTTTAGCTATTCGGGGTCTTTTCTGGTTCCATACAAATTTTAGGATTATTTGTTCTAGCTCTGTGAAGAATGCTGGTGTTACTTTGATAGGGATCGCATTGAATATGTAGATCGCTTTGGGTAGGATCGACATTTTCACAATATTTGTTCTTCCGATCCAGGAGCATGGAATCTTTTTCCATTTCTTTGTGTCTTCTTCAATTTCTTTCATAAGCTTTCTATAGTTTTCAGCATATAGATTTTTCACCTCTTTGGTTAGATTTATTCCTAAGTATTTTATGTTTTTTTGTGCAACTGTAAATGGGATCGATTTCTTGATTTCTCTTTCTGTCGCTTCATTGTTGGTGTATAGGAATGCAACTAGTTTCTGTGCATTGATTTTATATCCTGCAACTTTGCTGAATTCATGAACCAATTTTAGCAGTTTTTTGGTGGAATCTTTTGGGTTTTCCATATAGACTATCATGCCATCTGCAAAGAGTGAAAGTTTGACCTCCTGGCCGATTTGGATGCCTTTTATTTCTTTGTGTTGTCTGATTGCAGAGGCTAAGACTTCCAATACTATGTTGAATAACAGTGGTGAGAGTGGACATCCTTGTCTTGTTCCTGACCTTAGGGCGAAAACTGTCAGTTTTTCCCCATGGAGGATATTAGCATTGGGTCACTCATATATGACTTTTATCATCTCAAGGTGTGCTCCTTCTATCCCTACTTTCTTGAGGGTTTTTGTCAAGAAAGGATGCTGTATTTTGTCAAATGCTTTCTCTGCATCTATTGAGAGGATCATATGGTTCTTGTCCTTTTCTTTTATTGATGTGATGAATCATGTTAATTGTTTTGCAGATATTGAACCAGCCCTGCATCCCATGTATAAATCCTACTTGGTTGTGGTGAATAATTTTTTTAATGTATTGTTGGATCCGGTTGGCTAATATCTCGTTGAGGATTTTTACATCCATGTTCATCAGGGAAATTGGTCTATAGTTCTCCTAATTTGCTTTTTATAAATTATCTGCCTAAGGGATGGAGAAATAGCCGTCGTTTGGAGAGCACCACTAAGGCCGGGGACAGGGTCTAGTTCTGTCTGTACAGTCTCTATTTCAGCCACCCAACTCTGCTGTCTGAGCACATAGGCACCCGGAGATACGTAATTTGTAAAAACGATACACAACAGGTGTGCCTGTGTTCCAGCAAACCTTTATTTCCAAAACTCGATGGGGCCCAAATCGTAGTTATCTATTCCCTACATGATGCCATTATCACTCTGTAGGAGAATACCCTGCTCTGTTTGCCCTTGGATCTGTCCACACCTCCCATCTTTGTAGTGTGCTGCACCATGGAAAAGGCTCTTTTCCCTCCTGTGCTGTTCCTCATAAATTCCAAAACGGAAAATCACCTTTGTAAGTTTCTGCCGTCATCATACTTTGTGACAAGGTCAGTCTTGTTATGTCAGACATTTATTATCCTGTTTGAAAGTGCCTATTAGAAAAGACTGCATTGTGGTTTTATTGGAGGAAGAAGGCCTTCAGGCATGATCCCTGGAGAGATTAGAGAATGGGCACCTCATGAAAATGTGTGTTTATTGCAAACGCAGGGTGAGCTAGTCAGACCCAGAAATCAGGATAACGAGAAGTGGCTACTGTTGGAAAAGAGGAAAGGTGCTTCTTGCCTCCAGGATTTGAGAAAGAGAAAAGATGGTCATTCCTGTCCACAGTTATTCTGCTCAAAAGGGTGACGTATGCAGCTCCTTTTGTGTGAATAAACACCGTTGTAAATTTGCATGACTCAGGGAGGAATTTCAGTTAGCCATATTCCTGCTTACAGGTGATGTGTTTTCAGTTTTAAACTTTGGCAACAAGATAAACCTTCTCTGCTGGAGTGACATGAAGGGGCTGATAGGGTTCAAAGTGAAATTTGTGTCTCTGTGTAAGGGGCCCCTTTCCTTCTGGCACGCAGGAGAGTGTTCCTTCTGGTTGATGAGGCTCGATGCTGTAGATATCTAATATTAAACATGAGGACACCGAATATTCAGATCGATCTGAAATCAAGAAGTCAAGAGGAAACAAAAAGTCCAGGCACCCTTTGTGTCCAAACATGGAATGGCTTGATAGGTTCCTTCATTTTCCTTCAGGGATCTCTGCTAATTGGTATTAATTATTCATTTTGCCTTTTCCATCCATCCACTAAGAACCTAGTAGTCTCTGTAGCATACAAGTCTATCATTAAATTTCACTCAGCAGCAGTAATTCTCTGGCTAATGTTTTGTGAGCACTTGGTAAGTTCTGGGTGATGATGCCTTGCAGATGTTCATGAATGACCTCATTGCATCTTCTCTGTATAAACATGGGATGGGTTCTATCATAATCACTGTGTAGACGATGGCAGTGGGTTGCTCAGGGTCACTGGTTTGGATCAAGGATTTGAGTCAGAATAGTTCGACTTTGTGAACCTAGGGCTGTAAAGGTTGATATCAAGGCCAGGAGGATTCTGCTTTCGTCTCATGGAGCTTGGGGTTTCAGGAAGCAGCAAAGAACAAGGGAAGCTGTGTGCCTCTTTGCTTTTGATCCACCAGGTTATCTCGGGAGCAGAGGGTCAACTTTGTGAGGAGGCTCGAGCCATTATTGGGAATTGCATGAGTTACCTATCATTGTGTAACAGACAGAACAGCATAAAACACATATGCGGTCTTGCAGTTCCCATGGGGCCAGAGCGTGGGCGTGACTTAGCCGAGTCCCCTGCTAGGGTCTCACATGGCTTCTGTTGAGGTGTCAGCTGGTGCTCCCATCTCGTCTGGAAGGGTGGCTGGGGCAGGATCTGCTTCTAAGCTCCCTGAGGTTGTTGGTCAAATCTGGTTCCTTGTGGTGGTGGAATTCAGGGCAGAGCTGAAAATGCAGAATAGTAACCTAGAGGTTCCAGTTTCAGAAAAGGAGCTACCACCCTCTGGCTGGGCACATGGAGCAGAGAGGTTGGGATTATTGTTTTAAGTCTCTAAATTTGTGGTAGTTGGTTATGCAGCAATAGGGAAGTAAATAGCATCGCAAAATGGACAGAACGTAAAAGCACAGCTTGGTGTGAAAATGCGCACATAGAAAGGGATATAGATAAATGTTGTTTACATAAACGTGAAACACTATGAAAATATGTCATAAAAGGTGGTGAGCAAATAGCTCACAGGGCACATGTTACATAGTTGCCGATGAGACAGGAAGGGGATACAGGTGAAAGGGAGCACATCGTGAAGGACAGAGGATCTCTACGTGGACCAGTGCGGTCACGTGCCATGATCACAGAGTGTCCAAGGTAATTTACCCAGTCTCCTGCACCAGAGATTCAAGGGCAGGGTGTGTTTTAAACTATCACTTAATGTATTTTTCTCAGAAGGTGGTTAAAGCAAAAGTAAACAGAAGGATGCCCCCCACCACCTTGTACATATGCTTAAACTGTTAGGATAGAATTATTTCGGCGGCCAAATCATTGTTCTCTGGAATTTTGCCAACCTCAACATTTACACACTGCTTCTCATAGCTGGATAATTACTCCGTACCTTATTAACTGTACCCTTTTTTTCCCTATGTGGATGCTATCATGATTTCTGCACTGTTAGTCTGGGCAGGAAATGGCGTCAAGAAGCAATTGTCTTGTAAACTTGAGAGTCATGAAAAATGAATATGCGTTGGGTAGTGATGAGAGGAACTTCTCATCACAAATTCCAGACTTGGAAAGCGAGTTCTCTGTCCAGGCTTGATTATCCTCACCTATTTATTGAAGTCATCACAGCTAGATTTGTGTATGCATTTGTTACCTTTAATTAGGCTCCTCTCCTTCCATTGTGTTGGGGGAAACCAGAGGAAGCCAACGCAAACATGCCGGGACTCTGAATTTGGTGATGATGGCACTCTTCACGGAGACACTGTGGTTTCTCATTTTGAACGAGCAGTTGCTTCCCTGGCCTTCTTTGTTACGCAATGTTGGGTAGAGCATTGTCTGCAGGCCATGACCTCATCACAAGAAGACATCTGAGAAGATGAACAAACAGTGTGTGCCTGTGATTTCCTTTCCACACAGAAGCTGAGAAGCAATGAATGCATTTGAACCTCTCGAAATCCCTTTTATGTGCAGCTCTCAGGAAATAGGGTAGCCCCTTGTCATCGTTAGTGATGTTTTGGAAACCCAGGTCTCTTAAAACTCCTGGGTCTTCATCATTGATGACTTGACCACTGTGACCCACTTACGAAGTCTAGGTGCAGATTCAACGTGAGTTCCCCACTGTCACGTTTGGAATCCTTGGACCCCCAGAAGCCACAGGAAATGTTCCAAATGGCTTGTTTATCGCATCTGGTGTCTTGACCTGACGTAAGACCAGAGGAGGTGCGAATACAGAGTGCTAGCTTTCATTGACAAAAATAACTTCAGTGATTAAAGATACTTCCATTACCAGTAAGACAGAGCTTGAGGTCACTTTTTTTGGATCTGATGTTAGTTCAGAGTGAGAGACAAAAACCCAGATAATATGTGAATGCAACGTCCCTTTTTATTCTCTCAGAATATAGTAGGCATTGTGCTTGGCACACAAAATAAAAGTAATATGAAAAGTGAAAGGTCCTCCTCCATATAACCCCACCATAGTCTTCCGTGGGGTGACTCATATGAAAACAAATAAAACCAAAACGATCATTGCGCTCCATGCACATATGTTTAAGGTGAAGAGAAAACATGTGGGGATACATAGTCACAGACAAGTTTACTTCAGAAATGGTTTTGAGGGGCGCCTGAGTGGCTCAGTCGGTTGAGCGTCTGACTTTGGCTCAGGTCATGATCTCATGGTTCATGGGTTTGAGTCCCGTGTCGGGCTCTGTGCTGACAGCTCAGAGCCTGGAGCCCGCTTCGGATGCTGTGTCTCCCTCTCTTTGCCCCTCACCTATTCATGCGTGCTCTCTCTCTCTCTCTCTCAAAAACAAATAAACATTAAAACCATTTTTTTAATGGATTGGAGCCAAGCCTTAAATATAAATAGTTGGCCAGGAAAATGGTTTTTAAGGTGGCAGGAGACATAGCTGCATTACTCATGGGCATTTCTCTAGCGCTACAAACTTAGCGGTAATTATGTGTGTCTGTGGCACAAAACATACAGGCAGGCACACGGCAAACTAGAGAGGTAGTTTGATAGGCCAGTTCGTGAAACATAGGCTGTGCCATAAAAATCCACGTGGACTGGATCTTTATTGCCAGTCGGCAACAGTGGAAGAACAGTAAACCAGAGAATTGCAGTCACATTTGCACTCTAGCGTGGCTGTTTTATGGACAGTCTGGAGGATGCGGTAGAGAAAGAGGCGGACGACCTGGCCAGGCTGGACAGCAGAGAGGTCACAACTACAAGTGCCCTGTGTGCATGGGCACCGGAGGACAGAGAGAGACATCCCGTGCAAACTCTGCAAATACATGCACCCGTACACGTTTAGGTCTGATTAACAGGACTTGGAGACTGTTTAACTTTGTTATAGAATGTTATAGAATGACTTACAAGTCCATGATTAAGGCCAGAGGTTATCAGAAGACTAAAGGAATGTCTCCTTCCCTGAGTCTGACCCAAGTAGGGAACAGAAGAGGGTTGACATGTATGTATGATGCAGGGGCTGGCAGTGAAGGAGTCAGTCAGATGTAGGATACAAGGAGTGTGAGACATCTGTTGGCCAGCGAGTAGAGACACCTTGTTGGTAGATTGAAATATGGATCTGGAAGTGAGAATGAAGTTATAAATGGATTTAGAAGGCAAGCATGTTGAGGAAGGAGGAAAGACGTGTGTGGGCATATCTGTAAATTGTGTAGCAGGATGATGGGAAGACCAGCAGGGACGTCAACCAAATACCCAAGGACCACACATTCTAGCGAGATTACTTTAGTCCATTAAGGTCAAACACCTACTTCTTTTCGTAGGAAATACAATTCTGATACCATCAACAATCTTTCCGTAAACTCTGCTCTTGGTATTAAAAAAAAAAAAAAAAAAAAAAAAAAGGAAAAAGGCTTTGCTTTTCTTGAAGCTGACTCCTTAAAACCCACAAATGCTTGTCTCTCTGATGAGAGTCTCGTTATTATAAATCAGATGTGCTTTGGTTTTCAAACTGAGTTTCTGCTGTATTTAAAAATTCAACCAGGGGCACCTGGGTTTCTCAGTTGGTTAAGCACCCAACTTCGGCTCAGGTCTGAACTCGCGATCCGTGAGTTCAAGCCCTGCATCGGGCTCTGTGCTGACACCTCGGAGTCTGGACCCCGCTTTGGATTCTGTGTCTCCCTCTCTCTCTGTTCCTCCCCTGCTTGCACTCTGCCTCTCTCTCTCAAAACTAAATAAACATTAAAACAATTTTTTTTAGTTATACATTTTTCAACTTAATGCGTAAGTTGCCCTTTCAATGTTGCAATGCCCATTGTTTCATTTTATCTCAGAAGTGTAACATGCTCTATGCCCTCAGTTCGTCATGTTTTAATGATACCAATCTAACGTTACCTTTTATAGTTCTTCAGTATACTCAGAATAAATGCTCTAGAATAAATAAATACTCAGAATAAAGGCTCTAGACACTTAGAGATGTGGATGCTTTGGGCAAGTTAAAAATCATTGAGAACATGCCTGTGAGAGTGATGCTGTTAAACTCCAGGTTATACAGTCTACCAGTTCTGAGATTTACAGCTCACAGGCAACTCTCTTTTGAGACCTATTTCTTTTTAATTAATTTTTTAAATGAAGCAAAGCGTGGAATTGATCTTAAATTATGAATGTGTCCTGGTTAGAAAACCACATTTCATGAAAGAAAACATTTTTTTTTATAACCTATATGAACAAACCTTAAAACATCTCAGTATTTTTATCCTTTCTGCCAAGAATTACTACAAGTTCTTTTCTTTGGGATTTCTTTAAACTGTGTGTGATGACTCTTTTCCCTACTAATCATACACCTTCTTTCTCTAGTCTAACACTTGTTAGACTTGCTTTTTTGTTTCTTCTTAGGATCCAGGGAGGCCCAAGCATATTCCGTAACACGAGCACACCCAAGACATACACCCCCCCCTACCACATCTTGACCTTTGTCTTGAAGAAGAAAATCATGGTATTCACATTTTAAAATCTCATTCTTTTTTTTTTTTTTTTTTTTGACTTAAACTCAAGTTGGTTAACATACAGTGTAGTCTTGGTTTCAGGAGTAGAACCCAGTGATTCATTGCTTACATATGACACCCAGTGCTCATCCCAACAAGTGTCCTCTTAATGCCCATCACCCATTTAACCCATCCCTCCACCCACGTCCCCTCTACCAACCCTCAGTTCATTCCCTGTATTTAAGAGTCTCTTATTGTATGCCTCCCTCTGTTTTATCTCGGTTTTCCTTCCTTTCTCCTATGTTCATCTGTTGAGTTTCTCAAATTCCACATATGAGTAAAATCATATATCTGTCTTTCTCTGACTGACTTATCTCACTTAGCAAAATACCCTCTTGTTCCTTCCATCCACATTCTTGCAAATGGCAAGATTTCCTTCTTTTTCACTGCCAAGTAATATTCCATTGTGTATATATACCGCATCTTCTTTACCCATTCATCATTCGATGGGCTCTTTCGGGCATTTGGGCTTTTTCCATACTTTGACTACTGCTGATAGCATTGCCATAAACATTGGGGTGCCTGTGCCCCTTAGAATCAGCATTTTTGTATCCTTTGGATAAACTCCTAGCAGTGCTATTGCTGGGTCATAGGGTAGATCTATTTTTAATTTTTTGAGGAACCTCCATACTGTTTTCCAGAGCTGCACCAGTTTGCATTCCTACCAACAGTGCAAAAGGGTTCCCCTTTATCTACATCCCCACCAACACCTCTTGTTTCCTGAGTTGTTAACCATTCTGACAGGTGTGAGGTGGTATCTCATTGTGGTTTTGATTTGTATTTCCCTGATGATGAGTGATGTTGAGCATCTTGTCATGTCTCTGTTGGCCATCTGGATGTCTTCTTTGGAAAAGTATCTATTCATGTCTTCTATTTCTTCACTAGATTATTTGTTTTTGGGGGGGGGTTGAGTTTTGTAAGTTCTTTATAGATTTTGGATACTAACCCTTTATCTGATAATGTCATTTGCAAATATCTTCTCCCATTCCGTCAGTTGCCTTGTAGTTTTGTGGTTCCCTTCACTGTGCAGAAGCTTTTTATCTTTCTTTATACACTAGAGAATCATTCCAGCAAATAAATTTTAATAATTTCTGAGGGGTCTGAATCCCTTCCCATCTCTGGACTTGGGGATATGTCCATAGGCTTTTGCTTGACCTCTTATAATCAATAACTTAGAGAAGAATAAAATAGATGATTTTTCTTAACTAAGTTGTCTGTTTTCCCCTTTTTTCCATGACTGCATATTGGAAACACATAACATTTTGGATTCTAGCTATTAAAATTTTAACTATAGGGGCACCTGGGTGGCTTAGTCAGTTAAGCGTCCAACTCTTGAGTTTGGCCCAGGTCATGATCTCACAGTTTGTGGGTTTGAGCCCCACATTGGGCTCTGTGCTGACAGCATGGAGCCTCCTTGGGATATTCTGTCTCCTTTTTCTGCCCCTTCCCTGCTTGCTCTCTATCCCTCTTTCAAAATAAAAACAATAATAAATAAGCTAAAATTTTAACTGTAACTTCACATTGAATGCTAGCCAGGTTTTGGAATGATACATGCCTACATCATAAACTTGCCATGTTAATGTTAGTCACCATTATCATAATACAAATGGTAAATGGCACTAATGGAGAATGTTTTTTTAACTTTAGATATCTCTGAAACAATCTCTCCACCCATTTGCTACTTATTGTCTGTTGATACTATTTGTCTTCTCTGCTGATAACAGTTTCTAGAAAGTTAGAGTCATGCTTGTGTTCCTGCTACCACTGAGAGGGTATGGAGATTCCCCTGATACATGTAAATTTCTTTTATGAAGGGCAACTTCCCCTGGGTTTTCAGAGCTTCTCCCAAGATAATCCTTATGGCAAATAAAGCACATTATAGGGTTTCATCATTTGTTCCCCGTCCACAACCCATTAGAGACCTCATAAACCATTGCCTGAAACTCTTACTGTAGAGAAAGATTATGCCAGAGAAATCAAGCAGCCTGCCCTGGGATGCCATGAATTATTGTTAGCAGTGGGCTGGTTGCCGTTTTCATGACATAAAAGCTACTTCTCCTTCAGTAAACATTTTAAAATGCATATTCAGTGTCAAAGATCATACTAAATATTTTCAATCCACAAGCTAGAAGAGTATCTGAAATGTTAATTTTTTTTTTAGCTGTTAAGGTGAAACTTACCGAAAAAGTTTTCTGTAAGAATGGAAGATTGTAAAAATATGTGAGCTTAAATGCATGGTCCTTCAGATTCATTTCTTCTATTTTTTTATGTGCCTAAAAAAAATGGAAATAAAAAGTTAATTAAATGCAGTGGGTTCAGCAAAACATAATGATATGCTAAATGAATTTTATGGTTAGGGAATTTTAATTTAAAAGAATTTAGGCAGAATAATTTGATGGTAAAGGACTGTGACTCTGATAAAGCAAAAGCAGTTGATGAGCCATCATGATAGAAGAAACAATTCTGTCACACAACAGTTCTGTCAAAGACAATTTTTGTACAGAATTTCTTAATGTAGCATGTTTCAAATTGTCTCTGGTAGAAAGTAATAGTGTTTCCTTCAAAAGCCAATGACGCCCATCTTGATATAGTGATGAGCAACTTAAATTATTTTTTTTTAATTTTTAATGTTTTTATTTTATTTTTGAGAGAGACAGAGTATGAATGGGGAGGGGAAAAGAGAGAGGGAGGTACAGAATGTGAAGCAGGCTCCAGGCTCTGAGCTGTCAGCACAGAGCCCGACAAGGGGCTCGAACGCACGAACTGTGAGATCAGGACTTGAGCTGAAGTCGGATGCTCAACCGACTGAGCCACCCAGGTGCCCCTAGTGATGAGCAACTTGAAACAAAATTTCCAAACTTTTTCTCCTTAAACATGAAGTTTATTCCTAAGAATTTGAAGATTCTCTTAAAAATGATTTCTTTCTGAAGTCTTTGCAAATTATTGTCAAGAGCAAAAGCCAGTGTGACTCCTCTCTTCTTCAGAGTTTCACCGTTATTTTAATCTTCCTTTAAATAGAATATCAAGGGGTGCCTGGGTGGCTCAGTTGGTTAAGAATCCAACTTCGGCTCAGGTCATGATCTCGCAGTTTGTGGGTTCAAGCCCCGCGTCGGGCTCTGTGCTGACAGCTCAGAGCCTGGAACCTGCTTTGGATTCTGTGTCTCCCTCTCTCTCTGCCTCTCCCCTGTTTGTGCTCTGTCTCTCTCTCTCTCTCTCTCTCTCTCAAACATAAAAAAACATTAAAAAATAGTTAAAAAATAAATAGAATATCAAGCACAAAAGAGAAATGCAAATTAGCATTCTTTCCAGATAGTTTCTAAAGTTTTCTTAAATCTGTTTGAGTCTTAGTCTCTAGCTCTTTTTGATTAGTAGAAGGGCACAGTGTCAGCTTTTTAAAATTTTTTTTACTGAAAATACCTCCAGAACCTCCTTCCTTTTTATTGCTACTATCAAAACTCAACATACATATACATATATATATGTGTGTGTGTGTGTGTGTGTGTGTGTGTGTGTGTATAATGAAAAAATTTTAGAAGCAAAAACTCAAAAATAAAAAATATATACATATAGAAATAGCTGACGTATGTCACAGCAATGAATGTGAATGAGATACATTTATCCACCTATTCAAAACAAAAGATTCTCACACTTAGATGCATGCACACAAACACACACACACACACACACACACACACACACACACACACACACACAGAAGATTCCAGAGAGTAGATACAATAACCACTACTATCTTCACAAACAATAAAATGAGAAATCAGTAACAAAGTTTACAAAACTCCTGGAAAGTAAAATAAAACCAATTACCAAGTGTTAAGTGTAGAGTAAAAGAGAAAATAGAAACTTAAAATCCAAAATCTATAGGAAATAATATTTTTATTGTGGATAGCTGAAATATGATTTGAAGAAATTTCAGTAATTCATGAATAGGAAAGAAAAGAGCATTCAACTGAACTTAATTGGAGATAAAACTAATGCTTTCCTTCAATTTTGCTGTGAACCCTAAACTGGAAAAAATCTGCATTTAAAAAAGAAAAAAAGTGATAAAGAAGTAAAATGAAATTAAGCATTAGAAAATAGACAAATGAGGGGTTCCCGGGTGGCTCAGTCGGTTGAGCATCAGCTTCTTGGTTTTGGCTCAGGTCCTGATCTCACAGTCATGAGTTCAAGCCCCAAGGTGGGGTCTGTACTAACAGCATGGAGCCTGCTCTGGATTCTCTCTCACTATCCCTCTGTGCCCCTCCCTAGCTTATGCTGATGCTGTCTCTCAAAAATAAACTGAAAAAAAAAAAAAAAAAAGAAAACAAATAATAAACCCAAGTGTTGACTCTTTGGGAAATGAGTAAAATGAATAATATAATTTAAAAGTTGTTGATAGCATAAATCCAAAATGTGAAATAAAGAAACAATAGGGGAAATTAAACATGTTCTAGAAGGAATGACGTAAGTCTATGGAAGTAAATTTGAAAACTTTATAAGAACAGATAATTTTCTACATAAGAAGGTACGTATGCAGAAGTATTTTGATAATTTTTTTCACAGAAAAGGACAGTGGTGGGTACATGTTTCTGAAGAGTTTCCCCTGTAGATCTCAGTGCAATCTCTAGTTTTTTAGTTAAATGGGTGAAGAAAAGCCCATATAGACAATAAGTGACGATGTGTTCTTCTTGGTTGACCCAGTGCCACCTGCTCAGTAAGAGAGAGGGGACTCAGAAGCCTCAGACACAAACCCCGTGCCAGGCGGTGAAGAGTCAGCGGGTAGATAGCAGAAACCAAGACCTAGTACTTTATTATGTAACTTACCGGTTCATTCCGCAAGTCCTGTTTGTGGGTAAGTCCCACATACGGCCCACGTCTAGCCACAGGACTGAATGTGACAAATCAAACACTGATGATAGCCAGTGTGAGAAGTAATGTCATTGCGTGTTTCTCTACCTCCACTGGAACATAAGACAGCAGTTTTTTCTGTGAGCAACTTCATGTTCTGGACTTGTGTGTGAGGTTGTTTCCATTCCATCCGTGAGTCAGTGCTGAACTCACCACCATTTTTCGGCATGTGTCCCTTCTCCCTCACCACAGAAATGATTGTAAACTGAAAACACAAAGCTGCACCAATCCATCAAGTTTGACCCTGAGCTTGTTACTAATAAGTGCCTTTCGTGATTTTTAAATCCTCGCCAGCTGTTTAGAAGTCATTGAGGACCTGAATGAAGCACGTTAGGCTGCTTCATTTCCCAAGCAAACTGAGTTGTATCGATGGTGTGTAACTTCCTCCCACTGTTATTTTTAGATACGACTATACTGGGGCAGATTAACACATTTGACCCATCTCAATCCAGTTTGAAAACAGGAAACATGTATAGTCCACGCTTTCTGTTGAAGTTTCCAGTTGCTAATTGGAACTCATCCGCCTCTTTGAATTTTGTGAAATCTGGGCCCAGATGAAGAATTTGTAGATGTATTTAATTCCAGTGCTCTCCCTCCTGAGTACAGTAGTATGGGCGTAGCTGTGCTCTCACATAGGCACCATTCTGATCAAGTCTGTTCCGTTACGACCACTGTGTGCCCTTTCTCTCTCATTCCACATTGGAAATCACCCCTGACTTTAATACTTTTTTTCCGTGCCTGTGTTCTCACATAAACTTTATGTGAGTCCAGAATAAATACTTGTCACCATATGTGCCCTGAGCAACTGAGACAGAGAAGTCCCTTGGAACCCACCAACTGGTCACAGAGGCAGCTATTTGCATGGTAACGCCCATGCGAACCAAAATGAGGAAATTTATTATCTGAAAATTGTGACTTGGTGGCTCCCGTAAAATTGCTTCATGAGATATAAACCTACTAATACCCCTTGTTAAGCACAGGCGGGGCCATAGTTGGATTTAGGAATGATCAGTTTTGAGAAAGAAGGCCCTGTGGCTTGAGCTTTGTTCCAAACAAACGGTGCACGTCGGTGGGAAGCAGTGGTTTCTCAGGGATTCTTTCTTCTGACTCCACCATCATGAATCTGCTTTTCAAAACAAATAATACGAGATTGAAATGATTGATATTCTAATTCACTTGCAATTACTTCTAAATGTTTGTATGAGGTAAGTACAGAAAGTCTACCAAGTTCAAAACCTGTTTTATGGGGTGCCTGGATGGCTGTCAGTTAAGTGTCTGACTTTGGTTCAGGTCATAATCTCAACGTGCAACAGTTCTAGCCCCGCATCAGGCTCTGTGCTGACAGCTCGGAGTCTGGAGCCTGCTTCAGATTCTGTGTCTCCTTCTCTCTCTCTGCCCTTCCCCTGCTCATGCCCTGTCTCTCTCTCTCTCTCTCTCTCTCTCTCTCTCTCTCTCTCTCTCTCTCTCTCTCTGTCAAAAGTAAATAAATGTAAAATAAAATAAGATCATTTTTAATTTAAAAAAAGATGTTAATGATACAACTGGGTAGTATGCCATCTTACAATTATATATGAGTTCCAGAAACATTTCTAGAGCAGATAAAATGTGGAACGTAGATGGAATCTTTCATTCTCTACTAGGTCTGTGATTTTAGCAATAATCCCAGAGCTGAAGGAAAGTAGAAATAGCAGTATAGAATGTATTATTACACACATATTTTACATGTCTCCATCATTAGGAATTATCTGATACCACTCACTGCCTTTGGTATTTGTAGGTCATACCATGAAGCGTATGGAAGCAGAAAGACTTGTATTCATGTGTTAGTTCTCTCATTCACCAAATGATACACTTCAGGGCAGGTAGTTTTGACCCACTGAGCCTTGGGTTCCTCATCTGTACAATGAGGACATGTGGGGTCTAAGATAAACATAATGTATCATGTCTTGAACAACGTACAATTACTTTCTATTTTGACTCAACTCTTTTGACTCCCATAAAACACGTAGTGAATCGTTTCTTTTCCTCTTGCCCTTTGATTTATTATTCCTAATCCAGGTTTCTTTTCCAAATGTATGTGAGGCAATATATAAGACCCCTGTTGGTAGACAAAATGTCAAGGACATGGAAATTGTTGGAGGGTAGCTGAAAAGTTGACATCGAGTTTCTGGGAACCATGGTAAGCAGAGAAACAATGAGTTGAGTGGGCTGGTTTCCGAGGACACCTGCCATCTCATTAGAAGAGACGGATGTTTTCCCGGATCTGAGGGGTGCCAGATGGCACATACGTTTATGTAAGCTAGGCCAAAGATTGTATTGTCAATGGTCGTTTTTAAAAATGCAGCACAGGGTTGCCTTCCATTGGTTCTTATAATCAAGCTCTTGGTGCTGGAGGAGTTCCCTCTCAGCTTGGGTTCTGGAAGGCCGATACTCTGCTCAGTCTTGGATTACTTGTCTCTCGTGTGGAAGGCCTTCTACCCGGTCTCCCTGGAGCCCCATCTACCCCAGGCAATCACCAGTAGCAAGCAAGGGGAGGTAACTTGCCCGAAACAACCCCCGGGGGTTAAATAACCCTCCGTGGGACGATTCTGAATGTTGTTGGGAGAGTGTTCAGTTGGAAGAAGCTGTATGTACAGACGGATGGTGAGAACCTTTTCTAGCTGTTCTTGTGTGCTGAACCTTCTCCCTTCCCCGGCGGTCCTTCTTGGAATGCCTCTCCAAATAAACTGTCAGCCCCTACATGCTGGAATTAAGGTCTCCTTTGGGGAAATCCAGACTAAGACAGATTTCAATCAGAGTCAAAGCCTGTTGAAAATTACAGATTTGCAAAGGCTTTTCTGTGGGAAAAAGATGAAGCCAAAATAACATCCACAGTATCTGTGTAGTGATCCACCCTGTTGCACGAATAAAGTTTAAATAACCTCGAATGAATAAATAGTGTGCACCATCTCCCTGCATGAGTTGGTTGAAACAGTCAGCCTAATGTGAAACGTGTTAGAGGAATAAACAGAAGATACCAGGGGTGCTGGTAACTTTGCATTTTTTTTTGATCCGCTTATGTGCACTTTGTCAGAATTATTTGTGAATAGACCAGATTCATTGTGAAATTGTCTGTAGTGTTCTGCATTATATTATATTACAGTGGTAAGTCTTCCTGTCAATAAAGTGACACTGGAAGCCACCCACGTTTAAGATTTCTGATTTGCAGGTACAATGCAGCCATCTTCCATTGCCTTTCTATGAAACGCACTGATTCCTCGCTGGTAGGACTGTGGGGAGACCCCAGTTTTACGGGTAGAGCGCTCAGCCCTGGACTGCTAAAACCGGGAATTCAAACCACTGTTTCTTTGCCCTGTGTTTTTAAGGGGCATCATTCACCTCTTCTCAATATCGGGACGGTAGGTGGCGTGGTGGTAATTTATTAACAGGGTAGGGACAGAGAGAGAGGGAGACACAGAATCCGAAGCAGGCTCCAGGCTCCGAGCTGTCAGCACAGAGCCCGACGCGGGCTCGAACTCACGAGCTGTGAGATCATGACCTGAGCCGAAGTCGCAAGCTCAACCGGCTGAGCCACCCAGGCGCCCCATCCTGACATAAATTCTTAACCTAGCTGATGGGTGCCCGATGTCCCAGCAAGAAGACTTTAATTTGTCTTGAAGAAGTCTTTAATCAGGGTTCCTTGAAGGCTGGCGGAGAAAAATCTGATGGTTTTGCTGACAAGAAATAACAACATCTGCCCATATCCTGGCTGTGTTTTCACCCTAGGCTCCTTACAACATCCAACTTTAGCACAACCAACAGCCCCTCCACGGTGAATCTTGTTCTCCATCATAAATCAATTATGTTGATTTCGGAACTTCAAACAGTCAAAGCTATTGAATTCAACTATTAAATTTATCAGTGATACCTCGCATTTTGTAGTTTTCATTTGACCGTAATAGGTGCCTCAAACCCTTGTGTTTTAAATAACTGTTTTTACAAAACCTGGACGCTCATCAGACTCAAAGCTGGAACACTTACAGACTTGTAAGAGCCACTGGAGTTTGGTTTCATAATGTCCTTTGTGTGACCCAGGCTTTGTATCTTTAATTCCACATACAGTTCTGAAACACAAGCTGGCCTGAAAAAGATTTTTAATACTTGAATTTTCAATGCCTCAATCAAGAATCAATTTTCATACATACATTTACACTGCTTTCTATTTTCCTCCAATGAACAAGAAAACACTCTACAGTTTCTGTGTGAAATGTCAGTCAAGATCCGTGGACTGAGAAGGCATACCTTTCCCTAATCTCCTCCTGATCATACCCAGTTAATACAAATTCAGCCAAAATCACAACCAAATCAGGAACTCCTGGCTTCTCTTCTCAGTACACACTCATGGTGTATTCAACCACACAAGATTTTGAAGACATGTTTTTCGATCCAGCAATGGGCCAGGGTTGTGGACAAGCATGCTTGGCAGTTCACCATTCACGTACCTTGCAAACAGGCCTTTGTTAACAACATATGACGTGATCGGTGCCTGGAGGGGTCATGGAAAGAAAACCCACTGGAGATCAGGAAGGGCACCGGGGGCCTGAGAGGTTCAGAAAGCTTCCCCAGAGGGGCACCTGGGTGGCTCAGTGGGTAAAGTGCCCGACTTTGGCTCAGGTCATGATCTCATGGTTCATGAGTTCGAGCCCCATGTCGGGTTTACTGCTGTCAGTGCAGAGCCCGCTTGGGGTCCTCTATCCCCCCCTCGCTGCCTCTCCCCCGCTGCTTCTCTGTTTCTCTCTCTCAAAAAAAAAAAAAAAAAGACAGCTCCACGAGACCACGGGGCCTTTCAAGGGAGAAGGGAGTTGATTCTGGATGAGTGGTCAGGCATCAGGAAGACTGTCCATAAAACAGGGCAGAGCATGAGTGAAAAGATGGCCCAGGTAGGAAAGGATGTGATGTGGGGTTATCGAGGCTGGTAGAGGCCATGGGGAGCAGAGATCCACTCTTGAGTGGAGACCTTGTAGGGTGGTCCAAGTGTAAGCACTTACACAAGGAGCGTGACGATGTGGGTTCCAATTTCAGAAGAGACTGTGCCACTGAGATTCCTGGCAGCAGCCGTTGTGGTCCACGAATCGTGTCCTCTCAACACCCGGTGAAAAGCACGCCCTCGGTAGCAGTTGATTGGCCAATGGCTTGAAATCTAATCTCATCATTTATATGATACCATCGTATCTAGTGGCAGAAAAACGAAAGGACATGAGATACGACGGGCTGAAGGCAGTCAGACTGCACATAGACACTGGCAGATTAGGAAGTGTTCGTGCCAGGAGACGTTTTCCAACTGGAATTCACCTCGAAAACCATGGAGCCCACTCGGTAGCCCTGTAATCCAGGTGTATGATGCTTCAGACAAACCTTGTTTATGTTGTGACTTCCTGAATGTCAATACCCAACTTAGGGATAGGACGGGATGGGATCCCTCCTATTGCAAATTTGCCGTCGAAGAAATTTTGTTTATCCCTCAGCCTGTGTGATTGAAACTGCTTCCCAAAGATCAGTAAAATATTATATTATCTTCGTATACGGGAATGTTGAGGGAAAGAAAACATGTTTTTTCCTGAAGGATTTTTATTTGAATAGTATTCACATCAAATTTTCAGAAATATATTTGCAAATGTTTCACCTTTAAGAGCAAAAGATATTAGTATTTTGGAAAGATCCTAGAAGGAACAATTTTCATCAAGTACCTACCCTGTGCCTCTCCTGGCAACATTATCAGGGGAATACCGGTTTTCATTTTCCCGGCGGTACCAATAAGGAAACTGAGGCCTAGATGATCACTTCAGATGGCTCAGGCATGCATGCAGAATTGGAATTTATTTTATTTTTTTTTTAGAAGTTACTTCTGTTATCTTCTTTTTTTTTAATTTTTTTTTCAACGTTTTTTATTTATTTTGGGGACAGAGAGAGACAGAGCATGAACGGGGGAGGGGCAGAGAGAGAGGGAGACACAGAATCGGAAACAGGCTCCAGGCTCCGAGCCATCAGCCCAGAGCCTGACGCGGGGCTCGAACTCACGGACCGCGAGATCGTGACCTGGCTGAAGTCGGACGCTTAACCGACTGCGCCACCCAGGCGCCCCCAGAATTGGAATTTAAAAGCAGGGAATCTCTCTCCCGCAGCCAAACTCATAGCTACCGTGTAATACTCAGGGCTTTCTTGGATTCAGTAAGGGTTCCGAAGATGAAAACATTGCATGACAGTGCACTTTTATTTAATTTAAATCCAAGTTAGTAAACATATAGTGTAATGACGGTTTCTGGAATAGAATTCAGTGATCCATCAGTTACGCATAGTCCATATAAGGCCAGTGCTCATCCCAACAAGTGCCCTCCTGAATGCCTATCACCCATTTAGCCCACCCCCGCATCCAAATCCCCGCCAGCAACCCTCCGTTTTTTCCCTGTATTTAAGAGTCTGTTACGGTTTATCTCCTTCTCAGTTTTGGTCTTATTTTTGTCTCTCTTCCCCCATGTTCATCTGTTGTGTTTCTCAAGTTCCACATGTGAATGAAATCATTGATATTTGTCTTTCTCTGACCATTTCGCTTAGCGTAATACCCTCTAGTTCCATCTGTGTTGTTGCAGATGGCCAGATTTCATTCTTTTTGATTGCCGGGTAATAGTCCATTGTATATATAAGCCACATCTTCCTTATCCATTCATCAGTTGATGGACGTTTGGGCTCTTTCCATTATTTGCTTATTATTGATAGTGCTGCTGTAAACACTGGGGTGCATGTATTCCTTCGAACCTGTATTTTTGTATCTTTTCGGTAAATACCTAGTAGTGCAACTGCTGGGTCGTAAGGTAGTTCTGTTTTTAGTTTTTTGAGGAACCTCCACAATGTTTTCCAGAGTGGCTGCACCAGTTTCCATCCCCACCAGCAGTACGAGAGGGTTCTCCTTTCTCAGCGTCTTCGTGAACATCTGTTGTTTCCTGAATTGTTGATTTTAGTCACTCTGACTGCCATGAGGTGGCATCTCATTGTAGTTTTGATTTGTGTTTCCCTGATGATGAGTGATGTTGACCATCTTTTCATGTGTCTGTCAGCCATCTAGATGTCTTCTTTGGAAAAGTGTCTGTCTTTGTTTTTTGCCCATTTCTTCACTGGATTATTTTTGTGTGGGGAGGTTATTGAATTTGATAAGTTCTTTATAGATTTTGGATACTAACCCTTTATCTGATATGTCACTTGCAGACATCTTCTTCCATTCTGTTGGTTGCCTTTCAGTTTTGTTGATTGTTACCTTCACTGTGCAGCTTTTTTCTTGATGAGGTGCCAATGGGTCCATTTTTGCTTTTATTTCCCTTGGCTCCAGAGACATGTCACGTAGGAAGTTGCTGAGGCCACAGTCCAAGAGGTTGCTGCCTATTTTCTCCTAGGATCTTGATGGTTCCCTGCCTCACATTTAGGTCTTTCATCCGTTTTAAATTTATTTTTGTGTAGCGTAAGTAAGAAAGTGGTGCAGGTTCACTCTTTTGCATGTCGCTGTCCAGTGTTCCTAACACCATCTGCTGAAGAGACTGGCATGACAGTGCCTTTTGAATCGTCACCCTCCCGTGCTGTAATGTTTGCTGACCATACATCTGTTTTTGCTTACAAGGTTTGGAACTTTTCCATTTTAAACGGTTTCAGAATTTTTTATATGTGTACAGCTTAGTTATTTGATTAAAGTAGCCCATACTAATTTCCCTGTAAATCAAGCAGAGTATTTTTATAGAGATTGTCTAAATACCTTTAGGCATCTAAGGATGACTTTTTAGAAGGTGGAATTTAATTCTGTTCTTCACTGAGACCTGGTGAATGTGGGGTTTTTCCCTATATAAACTTTTGATGAATGTGGGAGTCGGCAAAATCTTCCTTCAGATTTCTACCACATTATTCTTGTTGGTCATTTCAATGGGAAAAGAAACTTCTTCTCTGAAATGTGTTCCTGAGAGGCCCCCACATCTCCTCTTTGCCACTGGGTAGCCAACTGTGTGTTTGGTTTGAGTCATCTTAGGGAGGAAGCTTTGGAGACAGGGCGGATTTATGTTTTCATGAAAACACACTAAGGGAACGGAATTCTCCGTCCTGAATCACTGTAATTTCAAGACATCATTTCACAAAAGAAAATATTTCCCCGTGTTTTTGTTTGTGTTTGCTTGTCTGGGGCTGATGAAATGTGGAATTCATGGTGGGATTATTCTCTGCATCTCCTTTTGGTGTTCTTGGTCTCATGAATGATATCCTGTTAGCCTTATAACACACTAGGGTTGAAAGTTCAGCTAATAGCTTTTGTTTTGTTTTGCTTTGCTTTAAGAAATGATAAAAATTCTTAATTCAGATATTTACCTTCTCTCAGCCCACCCCACCCCCAGGGAAAAAAATGCCTCTTCCCCTGAAAGAGTATCTATTAAAATGATAAAATATTTTAGCCTTCATTGTAATTCTAGTTGTTGAGGAGAGTGAACCACCCACCACATGAAGCTTTTAAGCTGAATCCTCTGTTTTATGCTAACCTATTTAGAAACACTTCTGCAACATTTACAGATTTTTCCACATCCAGTTGTTTCCAAAGACCGACTGATGAACTTGAAACTTTTCCTCATTTTCCCACTCATATGTATATAACTGATGCTTCAGGCAGAGACATAATCAGCAAAGTAATTCCCAGACAGAAGGAGGAATTCGTTTTTTCGAGCTTCTGTTTAAAAGGGAAAAAAAAAATTCTCTTATAATAAGAAATCCCATCCATGCTCTCTACCTCATAAAGTTGTGGCTGTTACATTTGGTTGGTTGATTGCGTATAGTTTCAAACTTGCTGGTGTGTGATGTACATTGTGTAATGGTTAAACCATTAACCTGTATTTCCCGCGGGGTATATCACTTCAAAAAAGGATCACTACTGTGGAAATGTGACTCTTTGGAAAATTTCTAATTTCAAACAGATTTTTCTCTACCAGAGGGAGTTTTTTTTTCCCCCTAGCTCTGGGGAGTTTAGACACTTAGAAAAAAATACAAATTTATAAGGTCTCTAGTAAAAATACAATATTTATAAGGTCTCTAGTCTTATTTGCTATGAACGTATAATGTATAAATTTATATTAAATATGGACATGCATAAAATGTACATTAGATTTATTCTATATTGATATGAAATATTTAACAGCAAAGTCCCATTCAGATGCAGGGAGGAATATTTTCAATTTCTGTGACACAAAATCTACCATAGGCTTAATTTTGTCTTGTGATGACCAAAAAGGTAGGTTTGGCAGGTAGTCAGGAGATTCAGGAAATGCTTTGGAGCAAAATGAAGCACATTTAGGACTGAACCCGCAACAGTGAGGGGGGGACGCAGGGAACACGTAACAAGACATGTTGGAATGTGAGAATACGTAGCTTCTCCTCAGTGAGCCCTGAGCCTTCCACGTGTGAGGGAGAACACACTCCCAGTTCCCACCCAGGGCTCTGCCTTCCTTGAAGGCATCTGAAGAGATTTTTGATGGGCAACAGTGCAATTCTGTTGTGACACTGGTAGAAAGTAGAAGCGTAATTAGAAGGCCAATATAAAGCAAGTAAACTTAGGTTTAGTGCTTTAAAACATTATACAGTGTGGTACTGGGTTGACTATCGCCCCAAAAGTCATGTCTACCTGGACCGATGAATGCGATCTCATTTGGAAAAAAGATCTTTACTGATGTAATCAAGTTCAGATGAAGTCATGGTGGGTTACATTGGGCCCCAAACCCAGGGACTGCTGTCCTTATAAGCAGAGGGAAATGTGGACACACAGAGAATGCCATATGACAACCGGGGCTCACATCCAGAGGGATGTACCCACGAGCTAGGGAACGTCAAGGTTTGCCAGCAACCACAAGAGTCCCCAAGAGGCAAGGAAGGGTCCTCCCAAGAGTCTTCACTGAGAGCACGGTCCTGGGGACAGCTGGATTTCCAACTTCCGGCTTCCAGAACCGTGAGAGATGAAAATCTCTTTTCAGCCCCCTGGTTTGTGGTAATTTGTTCCAGAAGCCCCAGGAAAGGAATACAAATACAACAGAAGTTTCCATTCTTCTGTCTCTGACGGGAACACTTAATACCAGAAGCATGGGGCCAGGATCTTTGTGTTGTCAGTCACGGCCCCTTGTCTTCCTGGCTTAGGGGAAAGGTAAGACACCATTGCTTAATTGAAATGCCATATCCACGCATTGTCAAGTTGATGAGTGACTCTCATTTAGAGGTCCTTTCAATTTGAGTCCATTCGATTAGCTCAGCCAGGGAGCCCCGAGCCTCCTGAATCTAATGAGTTGAGAGAGTAAATAAAGCTAATATGACTCGATCTGTATTTTTCTTCTTTTTCTTTTTCTTTTCTTTCTTTTCCTTTTCTTCTCTTTCTTTCTTTTTTTTTTTTTTATGGCTTGATCTATATTGTTGAACAAGTTTTGTTTTTTGTTTTTTGTTTTTTTACGAACATGAGAGCAATCCAAATGCACAACGTCTTAGGCAATACACAGTGTCAAGATGGCTGGGGCACATGTTGGTGGGGAGAAGTATACATGGGTTGGAATTCTTGAAAACCAGGTTTGCAACCTGGACAGTGAAAGGCGAGAGAGGGGCTCAGCCCCTTGGGCATCAGTTTTCTCATGCCAGCAATGGGGAGGAAATACATCTTGGCAGACCTGTGCAGGGGGGATTCTTGGGATCAACAAATGTCAGCCCCTAGCTCAGGGCTGGGGGCTTTGTCAGCACAGGATGCCTGCTACTGTCCTCACTGCTGCTCCTGCCTGGTGCTTTTGTGAGAACATTGAAGGCCAGTCTGCTGGAAGACGGTGGTGTGGACCATCGTCCTACTGACATCTACATATGACAGAGAGATGTCAGCTCTAGGGGGAAGCCGTCAGAAATTACCACCAACTTGGGGGGTTAAGCAACAGAAATTTACCATCTCACACTTCTGGAGGCTGTAAGTCCAGACTTAAGGTGTCCTTCAAAAGACCTCCCGCAACCTCAGTGTCCCCAGTGCCCCCACCCCTGCATATTCCCACCCAGGTCTCCCTGCTGCCTCCCCTCCTTCCCATCACCATCCCCGCTGTCACTCGGCCATCCAGGCCTTTGCTTGTTCCCCTCCTGGTACAGACGCGAGGGAGGGTTTTCCCGGCGGCTTCCTGGTGCGTTCTCCATCCTGCCGCCAGACAGACTTGTTACAGCGCAGATCTGATTATATGCTTCCCGCACCCTGGCCGTCCACAGGATCCAAGTTCTCGTCATCTTTCCTGGAAACGTGTTCCTGAAGGTGGAGTAGGAGGAGCACATATGACACACCTGTCCGTCCAGCCCCTGGGCCAGGAAACCAGAGAGTCCCCTTGCTCCCACCTTCTCTTCCAAACTCCCCTCCTCCTCTAAAGGTCGCCGCTGTCTCAGGATCGAGTTCTGACTCCCTTGGTAGCCCCTGTGGTCTAGCCTCAGTGTCTGCTACTTTTTTTTTTCCTACTAGTAAAATGAAACCAGCTGGTTTTCCCACTTGTGCCATTGAAAGCCTCCAGACACACGTAAGTGCTTTTCCTGCTGCCTGGAACACTGTTCCCTCACTTCTCTGCTAGCTCCTTCGTGCCTGCAAAGCCCACCGCCAGGATGACCTTGGGCAAGAAAGCTCCCTGATCCCCTGCTGGCTGCTCACCTTCTCTCCATCCCTGCAGATGATGAGCATAGGGGCTGTCGCTGTGGGTGTTTCCTCAGAAGGCTTCTTGAAATCAGTCCTTTTGTGCACCTCCAGCTTCTAACAAGATGTAGGACAGGATACACAGTGGCATATACACGTGTGCGTATTCCGCAGGTACTTATATGGCACCGTCTGTTCACACAGAACTCCGTTTGTGAACGTGGAGCTCTGCGTACAAATATGAATCGCTGTTGAGTAAATCACTTGGTGAACAAACCAACAGATAAAGCTCACAGCTCTGACCCTCTGAGCTGCCCTAACACCCCAAGGTGATGAGTGTGAAGGACAACTTGACATCACCTGCAGTCCACTGCCCCCCCCCCCACCGCGTCCCCCTCTGTCTCCTCCCCCTGCTTGAACTTCTCAGCCTTCCTGCCTACCGTGCCACCTCCACCCTCCTGGTTTCCTCGCCTCCTGTATTTGCTGCCCTAGGGCTGCCCAGGAAGGTGCGGCCAGGCTTCCATTCACCCTGGGTAGAGTTTAGGTCTTGTCCGTGTGCCTCCGGGGAGGTCTGACACCGACCTCCCTGGGGCGCATTGCCCAGCAGATCATCCTGTACGCAGCTAATCCTCCCGCACTCTCCACAGCCCGCCCTGTGCCGGGATGCACTCCCGAGTCCTGGCAGGGGGTCTGGAGGCCGCCCTGTGAGGCTCTCCACTGGCCCGCTAACTACCAGGCAGGTGCTGGTCTTTGCTGAGCACGTTCCTGGGAAGCCTGGCGCTCCTGCTTCACTCAGCACCTGTCCACCCAGCACAGAGCCCTCGCACTTCAGTCTGTGGGCACCTGAGGACTGTGGGTTCAACGCAAATTCTGCTTCACTTGATGACCATGCAGTGACACGTGCCTTGCCCTACTGGGCTGCTCCTGCAGCACCAGGGACCAGACCCTAACCAGAGAAAAAGATTTCTACAAAGGTCTAAGTACCTTCCCTGCCTCAGATTGAACAAGCAGGTTCATTCTGTCTGATGGAGCCTGTGGGGGTAACTAAAGTTCTGAGGAAACCATCCCCTTACAACGAATGTGTTGCAAGTGTCCACTATTTGCCCAGCATCAGGCTGTGGTGGCCCCAAGATGCATTCTCTACCCTCCTTGTGCTCCTGGCTCATTGGGAGTCAAAGAGTAATTATGTAAACATGTAGATAAGTACAAAGTGACTATTCAGCCAGTGGTTGAAGGGCAAGAAGGAGGGAGCCATGTTAAGAGTTAGAGGGACAGCATTCTATGTAAACGTTTATAGTATACATACAGGCACATACATGGGTCCTATGGTGAGAGAATTATTTTATGCGTTTTATTCAAGCAAAGGAAAGCCTGGTGTTAGGTTGAGGGAGGATGGGCTGGCGGAAAGGCCCCCAGCTTGAATGCCTGAAATTACGTATTTGCTCCAACTTACTCATTCACGACTCTTACTTTAATTTTTGCTTTGTCTGTGTTGACGTATCCTTAAAAGTATTTGATCACAACAAACACATTCGCTTCAATGGTGTTCCTCTTATGTCTTAACGTTTTTTAAAGTTTCACAAGAGAGGTGAGCAAGTAATTCTCAGTTTTCCTTTCATTTGTAAAATTGTATTCCAGAAAGTGTCCCTTCAAATACAATCCAAGAAAAGAGAAGGAAACTGAGAATTTTCTAAACCTTCTGTATGTCAGGGACAGAAATTAGTGATTTGTATAAGATTTGTCAAAATAGACCCGAAAATAATTGTTCATTCAAAATGTGGTCAAGCTAAGATGTGTTTGTTTAACACAAAGGTAGTTTGTGTTGAGCTGTATGGGTGTGCGTGTGTGTAAAGTATCCATGCGTGATTCTTTTGAGGGCAGAAGATTTATTCTTACCTCTTCATCTCCTTTGCACAAACAATAGCTTCTTTGATTTGGCATGCTCTTGTTTGCTGCAATAGTAAAAATCGTGTGATGTTTCAGTGCACCATAAATTAAGGTCCCCAGGGAATTAGAAATATGTCACCCGAAAGATACGACGAGATGTTGTATTTTCTCCATCCTCCCGAATCCTTCAGGGTCACAGTACTTCCGTTCGTGCATTTCAGAGCTTTTTAAAAAATTGTCTTTGGCATTTGAAAATTGGGAATCTTGAAAACTGTCCGTGTGACCCAGCTCCCCGATGTGTCACTTGCCCCTCTGCCAGGTACATGACACAGACTTTGCGATGAGCGTCGAATCAGGGTACCGATTTTCCTGTCGCCTGAATTGTGCGTGGCTTGCGGCTATCCTTCTTCTCCGCCAGGCGGTCGCATGTAGGGGAGATCCTGAGCTCTCTCAAGGGGGTTGTCCGTGCTGCAGCGACGCCCAGAAGTGTGGGTTTCTCATCCAAAATGCGGCATCGGAAGGCGCGTCCTGCCCGGGCATACCCGAGCACGGCGGCTTGCTCACACAAGATCAGACAAGGCTGTTAAATCACAGTTTCTCTTTCTGCAAACCCAGATCGTCCCCGGGGCTGTCCAGGCGGCAGTTTGTTTATTTGTACCTTTGCCGTCTAAGCCCCCAACATGGAAAATATTAAAGATGTTGGTGAACTCCAAGGTCTGAAATGATTCAGTTTAACAGAAAAGAAGCGCTGGAAATATCCTAGGAAATATTTACATGATTAATAGTGCGTAATGGGAACATAAGCACCAGGGCGGAAGGCAGCCAAATCTTGAGGATCGGGGAGCAGAGTAGTAGCTGGGACGGTTAACGGGGGCCAGGCTTCAGCCAGACCCTCAACTGTGCTTTCGTGCGGAGTTCTGCAGGATAGTGAAGGAGTCCTGGATGGCCGACCAGAAACAGGGCACCGGCCCTGGTTGTGACGCCGTCTTGTATGACCAAGGGACCGTGTGACTTACCTGGAAGTCAGGTGCACCCTCAGGGACACGAGTCATCTGTGTACGTGCTCCCCAGAGCCCTGTGGGTTGTAAGAGTCCCAGGTTCACATGTGTGTTCTCTTTACATAGCAGATGTCTCCTGCACGGGGGAACCCCGCGTGTGGACGTTCAGCTCCCCCTAGTGGATGTGTCTCCCCTGCCCGGGGGAACCCCGCGTGCAGGTTTTCAGCCCATCTTTCCATTTCGGGGATCATCACGTTCACACTGTCGCTGGCTAACCATTCTTGTGCTGTCTTCTCTGCTTCACTTGCCATCTGGTTGAGCTTTGCCCTCCCCCATGCCCCATACCCACTGCCCCAGACAAGTACCAGACAAGTATGTCCCAAGCGAAGTAGGCCTGCCTTTCTGCACAACAGACCCAGGCCCCCGTGTAGGACTGAGGGCGTCCCCACCACCGCGCACACTCTGCTGCCTGGGGACGGAGGCAGAGGTCCACAGGCCAGCATCACAGGGCTTCAGGCTGCTTCCCATGAAGGCTCAGTTCATCATTCCACCCCACTGCTTCTGTCGATGTACCTTTAAAAAGTTTGTTTTTTTTTTAATGGTTATTTACTTTTGACAGAGAGAGACAGAGCACGAGGGGGATAGGGACAGAGAGAGGGAGACACAGAATCCGAAGCAGGCTCCAGGCTCTGAGCTGTCAGCACAGAGCCCGATGCGGGGCTCGAACTCACGAACCGTGAGATCATGAAGTCAGATGCTTAACCGACTGTGCCACCCAGGCACCCCTGCCGGTGTACCCTTAGTTGTGCACAAGGCTTTTGTGCAAACTTCTGGGCACAAGCCTTGGATCGGGGCCTTGCTACTCAAAGTGTGGTCCCCAGACCAGCAGCATCTGGATCCCTGGGAGCTCCTCAGGACGCAGAGCCCCAGGCTCTCCCAGCACCCCTGAACCAGCGTTGGCATTTCAACAGCATGTCTCTGCCCAGTAGGGGAGGGTCAGGGCTCCGCTTCCCCCCCAAGCCAAGGCGCCTTCTTCTCATCCCGTGGGTGTGTGTGCGAACAGCCCGCTCCCTTGTCACATCCCTATATCTCAGGAAGCCCTGCTTAGTCACACGAATGGCGCTCAGAGTGTGATACACTGGGAGCCCCTGCTATCTTAATAACTGAGTGTTCAGAGTTAAGAGGAAGTCCTCTCTGGAACCCACAACATGGATACATGTCCCTATTAAATATCCTCAAATACCTCAGATAAAAGTGCCTACTTTTTAACTTCAGTTAAAAAAAAAAGCAACATCTTGTCATTATCTTTGTATGTGCCTGTCTTGTCCAGGAGACACCGAAGTCTGGGAAGGCAACAGTTGTGTCTGCTTCTTGTTCCAGGGGTAGTGTGCCAGATTTAGCATGAAAAGCACAGGACTTAGTTAAGCTGGAAGGTCCGAGAAACAATGAGTTGATTTTATTTTTGTTATTATTATTATTTTTTTTATTTTTAGAGAGAACGCAAGCCAGGCAGAGGGACAGAAGGAGAGACTCTTAAGCAGGCTCTGCGCTCAGCACACAGCCTGACGCAGAGCTCCATCCCATAACCCTGGGATCATGACCTGAGCCTAAATCGAGAGTCAAACGTTCAACCGACTGAGCCACCCAGGTGCCCCAGAGTTGATTTTATTTTAGAGGAAGTATACCCCAGGTGATACTTGAATCGTGCTTATTATTAAAAAAAAATATTTGTGGGAGCGCCTGCGTGGCTAAGTTGGTTAAGCGTCCGACTCCAACTTGGGTCATGATCTCACGGTCTGTGAGTTCCAGCCCCGTGTCGGACTTTGTGCTGATAGCTTGCAGCCTGGAGCCCGCTTCAGATTCTGTGTCTCCCTCTCTTTCTGCCCCTCCCATGCTCATGCTCTCTCTCTGTCTCAAAAAGAAATAAAAACATAAAAAAATAAAAATAAAAATAAATATTTGTTATGTTCTCTGACCTTAATATCTAACTCAGCACATTGTATTTTATCTGGTCACCGTGTCTGGACCTCTGCACTCAACTCAGTTCGCATCCCAGATGGGATGTTCAGTAAATTTTGAACATTAACATTACAAGGCAAAGAACTGAATATGTGAAGTGTGTAAATGGAGCGGATACTTGGGGAAGAGAACAGCCATGAGAAATCAGAGCCCGGCTTGTTTTAACCAACTTGGAAGACCTTCAGAATGGCTTTCAAAGAGGAGAGTTAATGGATGGGTTACTTCTGTGAGGAAAAGGGAAGTACCCTCAGGGCAGTTACCGTGTGGCTTGGGGTTCGTGGAAGAGTGAGGCTTCCTTCAGGGAGATTCCTACCAGTAAAACGTGTTGCATAAATTAGCCCCGGGAACGTTTGCTGGCTTCCTACGTGGCTCATGAAATTGTTTAATGGCACAACTTGACACAGCGGTAACGTATATTTGTTTCTTTGGTGAGCACAGTAAATTTAGACTTAAAAAGAGGGACAGTTGTGATGAAAGAGCAGTAAAAAACAGTGGAAGCTCTCCCGTGTAGCTATAAATGAAATGTATTAAACTGAAGGAGACTAACCCAATCCTGAGCAATTGTTTACTATTTACGCCATGCTTAATACATTGCATTGTTATATCTGGTTTCTTCCCCACCCACCCCCCATCCCTGCCTTTGTCATGGAACTGCATGGTGGTCTCTTGCTGTGGTCAAGGTGTTCGTCCCTGGCCTGGACTCTGGTCTTCCCCGCGTGCGTTGCTCTGGCCTGTGGGAGGTTTATCACACTGGATGCATGTGGAAGCTTGGGAAGTGCTGGCGTGATTGGGCTGGACCTCTCTTGCCCCTTTGCCGATGGCTGGAGAATATGTCCCAGCTAGCTGCTGAAGGATGAGACACAGCTGGAACACAGCGCAGTCACTCCTTCTGCCCCAGCCAAGACCAGCCAACAAGCTGAGTTTTATGTGAGCCCAGCACTCGTCAGCTGAACCGCCTCTGTGACCACCACCCCGCCCCCGCTGACATCATACACATGAGTAACAAACACCATTGTATGCCTCTGGGATTTGTGGTTGGTTGCTTGTTATACAGCAGTAGCCGGGCGGTACATAACAGATCCAAGGACAGAACTAATTTAGGAACCCTCCTTTTTGTACAGAGCCCTTACAGAATCTTATGTCTCTGGTTTTGTCCCCTCCCACTCTGTACGAAACCTACTCCCCTTCAAATATTGCCCAGTGGTCTGGTGATCTTGAGGAAAGTGGTCCTGTGTGTTGGATAGCTAGTCTTGCTTTCTGAGCACTTCCAACCACTTTGATCCCCCTCTTGGAGGCAGCTCTGACGAGGTGTCCTCCTGTTGAAAATGTTACAAGTCCCTCCTGTGTGCGACTGGTGCTTCCCCAAGTAGCCCGCAGCACTCTCCAAGGACAGTACGCTCCCTGCTGATTCTAATGCCCGTGGCTGAGCTGGCCCTGAGGCCACTTGTCCATGCCGACCAGAGCTGTCTCCATCCCTCCTGAGACCCATCAGTCCTCACACAGAGGGCACTGCAGATGACAAACAGCCCTCAGCTCCTATTTTTCTGTATAGCAACGTCAGGAAGTGGTATGTTTCACGTCCTCCCTACGTACACGAGATACTCATGATGCATTTCATAGCCCTTTTTCAGTGTCCAGTGGCTGCTGTTACCCAATCACCAAAAACTTGGTGACGTAAAACAAGACACATTTGCCGTCTCGCGGTACTGGAGATCACAAGTTCAACATGAGTATCTTCGGACAGAAATCAAGGTGTCAGCAAGGCTACGCTCCATCCAGAGGCTCTAGGGACAAATCTATGTTGCCTCTTCCAGATTCTCATGGCTGCTGGCGTTCCTTAGCCTGTGGCCTTGTCATTCCATCACTGTCACATCACATTGCCTTTTTTTTCTCTGCCTCTCTCTTACGAGGACATCTGTAGTGGCCATTAGCGCCCCCCAGGATAATCCAGGATAATCTCCTCACCTCAAGACCCTTCATCACATCTGCAAAGTCTTTGTCATACTATGTAACATGTAGAGGTTCCAGGGGTTCATTCATCATCTGTTGGAGGGGGGCATTATTCAGACTTCCCCAAATCTTATTTACACTGAAAAACTTGGTGAGAAATCATGAATATTAAGTTTGCCAGGAACAGATTTTCACCCCTGAGAAAGCCAATCAAGCATTCAACAAATATTTTATGGAGAACTTATTATGACCTTTAAATATTGACCCCCAAGAGTGAATCACAGGCTCTCTTGCAACTTAGGCGTCAGTCAGCAACCAGACCCCCTTTGGTCCCCAGTGACCATCTGTTTAGTCCAGACTCTTCCTTATGTTCCACACCCACACATCCAACTGCGTCCACTTGTGAATCTCAAAGGTCCATCAAACTCAACATTTCCCAAAACAAAACTGTTTAGAAACGCAAGACCCCATCTGGTCACTGCAGTAGTGAGAAGTCATCTGTGACGTTCCACTGTTGCTGGGATGAATTTCAGCATCTCCCCACCCCAGCCCCCATCCTGCCAGACTTTCAAACCTGGGCTGCATCTTGTGTTTGGGATGATCTTGCGTTATCCTTCCCTTTTAGGGTGATACCTCATATGCACTTGGGTACTTTTGCTGAATTGCGACTTCCTGCATGAGCATTGCTCTCAGCACCTGACATGAAATATTGCATCCATCCTGTGTAATGAGTAAGCTCCTAATCTCCCCTCAGACACAGACCATACTTCCTTAGCAGGGCCATAGCTACCCACCCACCGTGGTGTGATTATTTCTTCACAGCACTTATTCATAATTCAATAGAAAAGAATAGTAATTCTAGAAAAGAATAGGGTAATGATTTGTCTATTGCCTCCCTCCCAGCCAGTGTGTCTTTTTTCTCTGTTGTAGCTCTAACAAAGTACCTTATACATAATAGATGCTTAATAAATATGTCTGTAAAGAAAACATATGAATGCGACACCTGGGTGGCTCAGTTGGTGAAGCGTCCGACTTCAGCTCAGGGCATGATCTCATGCTTCAAGGGTTTGTGCCCCGTGTCAGGCTCTGTGCTGACAGCTCAGAGCCTGGAGCCTGCTTCCGATTCTGTGTCTCCCTCTCTCTCTCTGCTCCTCCCCCCCTCACACTCTGTCTCTGTCTCTCAAAAATAAATAAACGTTAGAAGAAAATAAAAAGAAAGAAAATACATGAATGCATCCTGGTGAATGAAACAGACCTAATCCTTGTCTTCTCCAAGGTACTATGTCTCTGTTCCACTCACACATACCATGGTTGTATAAAGTTTTCCCTTCAAAGTCCTGAATACGTTGACTCTTTGCTTTTGGTACTTTCTCTTGCTAGTTTACAGTGAGGGGTCAGCTTCCTTCCATACTGTCATAAACTAGTTTACTTTACTTGATATTGGAGGCACTTTTTACTCCTTTGTACTGCAGTTTTTTAAAAGCTTCATAGAGAATATACATGTGTTTTCAGGAATTTTGCCAAGAACTCAATGAATCTGCTAATTCTATACAGACTTTTAATTTTTTAATTTTTATTTTTTTATTTTTTAGAGAGAGAGAGCATGAGCTGGGAGAGGAGCAGAGGGAGAGAGAATCCCAAGCAGGCTTCATGTGCAGCACAGAGCCCGACACGGGGCTCGATCCTGGACCCTGGGATTACGACCTGAGCCAAAATCAAGAGTTGGGCGTTAAACTGACCGAGCCACCCAGGTATGCCAATACTTCTCATTTTTAAGCTCAATTACATTTTTGATAATTTTGAGAAGTGAAGGTAGTTATATCAGATGCCTTTTGACACATGGGTTCATTAGGCAGCTCTCTCCTTTTTTATTGCCACATTTTGAAGTTTATAGAATGTGTTTTCATATTTTGGGGGGTTTTGGCACGAGTCATTGTGTTAGCTTTTACTTGTTTGCTCCTCGGTGCGTTTGTGTTTATTGGCTTTCTTCCACTGTCTTTATCTACTTTCTCCCTGCATCTCAACTTAACTTAAATAATGTCTCATGAAAATAACCAGATGTAGACGTTCTTTGGATTAATAAAACAAAAGATAAATAACATGAAAGATGGCCATGGAAGGATCAATAATGATAGTCCTTTTGAACTCAGGACTATAATTAATCTAGTATATACTGTTAAGATCCAGGACTATTTTAATCTTATTTAGTATACTGTAAATAAAATACTGTCTGCGGTATACATTTAAATACTGCCTGGCTTATCTCTCAAATTTAATATAATTATTTGTATCTCATTTTGGCTGCAGTTAGAGTACACAAACTTCATACAAATCTGACATAAAATGAATGCTAAGTTATTTTTATTTGAGTCATAACTAAGAGCACGTGATAAGCACACACATTATGGAGATAGATAGAACATTATAGTCAGGAATTAGCAAACAAACCTACCACAGTTAAGGGGTTGTATTGATATAAAATATAGCCTACTTAGCACTATAATTTACTCACTGACCTACTGTGTTTTATAAAAATGTAGAGTGTGAACCGGATTGAATAAGCACAATAATGGAGGGAAAAGATTGGTAGAAAAATTTGGGAAGAATCTAGACATCTAGAGGTTAGGAGATCTCAAAAATCATCTACAAAAACCTTTTTGTAATTGATGTGAGGATTAGATGTAACTGGTTTGTTCTACTTCGTATATGATAATTCTGTTCAATTGGTTGACAAATTGGCCTGTTGACAAAGATTGCATTGTCTCTGGTGATGATTCTGTGTGGCATGATCAGTTTGACTGCAGTGATAGTGGGAAGGTCCCGAATCTGCAGTAAAATGAACGAGTTTAAGGATCAGGGAAGGCAATCCAGTCTAGTCTTTCATGGTGGAGATGGTCTTGTATTCAATGGGAGGTGGGAGGTCACCTTGAGAAACTGAAAGAGCTGATTGAAGTAGGCCAGCCAAATACATCAGCAGGAAGTAGGGTTCACCTCTTGAGATAGAATCCCAGGCTGGGCCATGAGGCCATGTGGCCATGGATAGTGACTGGCCAGAACATGTTGCACAGGTGTTAAGAAGACTGTGGTGTCAGGGATATTCCAAGACAAGCACTCATGACCAATAGGCCAATTATTATTGTATGTGGAGTAAAGGACAGTTATCTGGTGAAGGGTCAACATGGGAGCCAATGTAGCCAAAACCAACCTGAGAGACCTCAGGGTGGTAGATGGAGGCTCCTTGAATCCGTTGAAGCTGAGGTCTACATTAGCGCTAGACCCTAGGACAGCCAGACATGCAAATAGATGTGAAGATTCTAAAACGAAGAGAGAATTAGAACACGAGAGCCAGGCGGGACCACCTGGGTTTTTATTATTATAATAATTATCACATGTGTGTCTCTAGTGAGGGTCTAGCACTCATGTGTAAAAGTGGCAAAACATGATTTTAATGCAATATATGCAACCACTTCTCATGTATTGCTTCTTCAAATACTTGATAATCTCATGGAGTAGTAAAGCTGAAATAAATCTCCACTAAAATCTCACGCGAACACAATCTCACAGCATGAATAGACCACCAACGGACCCCGGTAGTCCGTCTTGTGTATTTCAGCATGCTCCAAGGACATCTGGCTGAACACCCATGCCCTGCCATTTCAAGCTGTGCACAGAGGAACAGGGCTTCTGGGAGAGCGGGATAGGCACTATCGCCATATGCAAACACAGGCTGAGTGACCCTTGGAAGAAACAATGTAGATTTCCAAGCATCTGGAGGGTGCACTGGACTAATTTACCACTAAGAGATCTTTTAAGCCTAAGATAATTTGTCCGTGATTCAAGTAATGTGAAACATGACAAGGAGGCGTCTGGCCCTTCAGAACAGAAACGGTCACTTTTCAGTAGCCCACACTACTCCTAAGTCTGAGAAGAAGGCATAGCATATCCCAAGGACACTAACGTAACCACATAACTGGAATAACAGAAATTTCAGTGGAGAAGCAAGGAACAGAGGAGGTGATTTAGGAAAGGGACACACAACTGTGAGAGTTCATCTTGAAAAGTAAAAATAGTTCATGGAATGTCTTACTTGATTAAAAAATGGGCTCTAGTTGGGCCACCTGGGTGGCTCAGTCAGTTAAGGATCCGACTCTTGATTTCGGCTCAGGTCATGATTCAAGGTCGTGAGATTGAGCCCTGCACTGACCTCTGTGCTTGTGCCATCATGGAGCCTGTTTGGGATTCTCTCTCTCCTTGTCCCCCACTCACACTCACGAGCGCATGCTTGCGCTCTCTCTCTCTGTCCCTCAAAATGAATAAACTTTGAAAAATGAGCTATAGGGACACCTGGGTGGCTCAGTCAGTTGAGCGTCCGACTTCAGCTCAGGTCATGATCGCTCGGTTTGTGAGTTTGAGCCCTGCATCAGGCTCTGTGCTGATGGCTCAGAGCCTGGAGCCTGCTTTGGACTCTGTCTCCCTCTCTCTCTCTGCCCCTCCTCTGCTTGCTCTCTCTCTCTCTCTCTCTCTCTCTCTCTTTCTCTCAAAGATAAATAAAACATTAAAAAAAATTTTTTTTAAAAGAGCTATGGTAGGTCTGTTGCTGTGTTACCAATGATATTAACACTTGACATTTAAAGTTATAAACGTGTTATATGAATAGATATAATGCTTATACGAATCATCATTCCCAATCTGTGAATTTGGAATTTGCGAGTGACTTGGCTGTGAGGTTTAGGCTTGAGGTCTCTCGGGATCCTGAATTTGAGTTTCCCATTGGGGCGGTAGTCTCTGATGGCTCTGGGGACTGGAGGGTCAGCTTCCTCAGTGGATGTCCTGGAGCCTTGGCTCCTCGTCACTTGGGCCCCCACATAGGGCCGCGTGAGTGTCCTCACAGCATGGCAGCTGGCTTCCTCCCAAGGGTGTTACCCAAGAGAAGACGAAAGAGAACCCAAAGTGTCTTCATGACCGAGGCCCGACAGTCACAGCTGACATTTCTTGGTTATACAAGTCAGCCCTATTTGGCGTAGGAGGGGATGCTACAAGGACACAAACGCCAAGAAGTAGAGATCACTGGGGGCTTTCTTGGAGGCTGGCTGCTGTCCTGTCTTGTGACCGGATGGGAAAGAATTTCAGCCAGTTTTCAGGTCATTGCAGTGCTTTGGGGAATGAGAGAAATGTTATACTTTTGAGTGACAATGAAGCCCTTGTCATTTCTAAGGCCTCAGAAGTAAAGCACATACGCCACAAAAACCCAGGCCAGCACCGCAGATAGAAACATGACCTGAGACTTTGCAAGGCAGGATGCTGACCTACACATCACCTCTGTCTTTGACGTGCTCTGCAAAGTATGGAAGTCTGTCTTGGTGTGATGCACCTGAGTTTGGAGAAATCAGTTCTGGTGCCTAGTAAGAATCTTCACGTTACTTATCCTGGGGAAACGTCAACATGGGTTGACCAGTGTCATCCAGTGTATTGAGGGTCCCACTACGTGTACTCCACTCAGGTAATTTTACATTTTCTAGAAAAGGTGGAGGTAGCTTGAGTAGCACCTTCCATTGCCTCTGTATCTGTAACATAGTATAATCTCAAGACACAGTCAGTATGGAAGAATTCGGTTCGGTGAGTCTGACATCCAGCGCATAGTTGATACTCAGTGCACAACTCCCTCAAATGAGCTACACTGCACATGTTCTGCAGGCAGATGGAGGCTACTGCGAACTAACATTCAATGATGAAGACGATTTACAGGGGAAAAAACCTCAGCGGTCTATCATCAGGCCACGCCCGATCAGGAAGCTTACGTCAACCAAGCCGGCAGGGACATCTCTGTGTCACTGCTGTGCTTCTTCCCGTGATGACTTCAACTGGAGACGCTAGCTGGGGGCAGCTCAGGGCACCAGGCTGTGCACTGTGAGAGCTGAGCCTCCACACATCCAGTAGAGCTTCCCATCCTCACGCCAGCCGTGGGGAGAGTGGAGCATCTCTTACAGCTCATGGCGGGGGCGTGCGTTTTGGCACTCATTCCGCCTCCGTGTCCTCAGTTTGGCAACCTGACCGTTCTGGGACTGGCCACTGTGGTTAGCATCACGGGATCCCTTCTTGGTGGTGTAAGGCCCGTAAGAGGTACTCCTAGAATTCGGAAGGGGGCTCGGGTCTCCCAAAGCACATCGTTAAGATTGGGAAAGGAGTTAGTTGCCCTAAGAAAAATCAGAGCACTTTTGACAAGACATGAGTAGGTTGGAGATAAAAGCGGGGGTAATGGTCAACACACGTCCACCATCCATTTGCCTGTCTGGAGGTGTGTGGGCAGGCGTGTTGAATTCCATGCCTTGATGTGCTAACCATGAAAGGAGAGGCCTACTGAAGGCCTACTGGAGCCACCCACATAACTCTTGGCTGGGGTTAATCCAAGGATTTGTACCTTGGAAGATCTGTGACCCGTTTGTAATTCACTCGTGTGGTGCCAGTGGCTGCCTTGAATTTCTGCAGGCAGAGGTAGCACCTTCAGTTTGCAGAAGGATAGAACGTGTAATTGAAAATGGGCGCGCTCTTATGTGGCAATGAAATAGCTTCACGTGGAGTGTACCTGCAATAACGGAAGCGTCCCTGGAGACTTGTATAGTGACATTGGAAAGCGCACTGTAACTTTAAAACTGTTTCTTTAAGAGACAGGTTGCAAAACTCTCTTCAGTCCTGATGTTTGAGTTAATGCATCTTCCTAGGGAGTATTAAGTGAATATTACTGGATTTATGGGATCTCACAAAATTACCTGAATAACAATTCCAGTTCTTCAAGAGGCCAAATCAAGTAAAAAGAACTCCTTAAAACAAAGTCACCGATCACATTGTACTACATGTTACACTATAATCGAATTATGTTTAAAAATATGTACCCATATGGGCAAAGACAAGACGGATTTTTTTCTTTAATTTAAGGAAGATGTGTTAGGGTAGAAAGATTGTGGATATTTTTTTCTTCAGAAGTCGTACGTTGATATTATAAAAGCAGTTTTGCAAGTTTTAAAAGAAAATGTATTTGTTTTGTTCCCGATTTTGTTAAATCAGTGACTCACCACCTGTGTTAACAGCTTCCACAGAGTTTCAGAACGAGGAGGGAGGTATTGACACAGAAGCAGAGAGAGGAGAGAGACTGTTTTCCTTTCACTCTGAGTGTACCACGTAGAACATGTGTCCTCCTCCAGAACATTCTCAGGAAACAGAGTAAACTTATCCAGAGATGCATGCAATAAGGAACAGCATACAAATGTTCACGGTATGGGAAATTGGGTTTCTTCTGATGCAGAGAAAGTAGGCTGCCTTATACACGAATGATTCTCACTCGTGTGGGCTCCAATTGGTGGCTGGTGGCATGTGAAATGTGCTTCTCATCTCTTACATGTACCATAAGTTCCCAAATTCTTCCCCAGACGAATTTTCTCAAACTAAGAGGTGGGGGGGAGGGGTGGAGAGGGACAGAGAGAGATCTTTCTATTTCAACAACAGGACTGCATTTTCACCCTCCTTGTAACTCAACCGAAACTTTCCCAAGGAGAACCAAAATAGCTCCCGTAGAATTTCAAAAGATGAGAATCCAGCCCAGATGGTCCGGACTTAAAACGTTAAATCTGATGCTGTTACTATGGTCAAGTGAGATGAGTTATTTGCATTTTTCGGATTCTATTTATAATTAGTCTTTTTAAGAGGTCCATCTGGTTCAGAATATCTTTCCCACTGCCTTGCCAGTGCATGAAGTTTCCACCCTGAGTCATTCACTGGGCATAGGGATTGGATGTGTGAAGGCCCTTGTGAAATAATGAGTATGTCTGTGGAGCAGGTAAGAGAGTAACCCAATGTACCCCGTGCCACCTGCACACGAAGTGTTTATTGGGAGACCGAGAGGGTGAGACAATGCGACTTAGTGCCTGTGGATAGACTTGGAAAGAAGGGAAGTACAAGTCCTCTCTGCGTTCATGATACCCATTTTCTGGTGCCAAAATAACAGCTCAGTTACCTATCTTGTTCCTTCTCTGTCTACACTGGGTGTTTCCATAATCTACAAGGTGCCACCCTCTGCTGTGGGAAAGCCTCGTCAGGCCAAAAGAGTCTTTACCCTCTATAGAGGTTACAAGAGCTGTGCCTAGTATTTTTGAATTTCTGGGTATGTTCTCACATCATCTTCTTTGGATACAGCCAGCCTTTCTTTTTTTATAGTCTTCCTGAAATCTCAGTTTTTCTTCCTCTGTGCCTAAATCTTGGCACTGTAGATGAGGATTCCATAGGGGCACCTCGGTAGCTCCGTCATTTAAGTGTCCGACTGCGGCTTAGGTCATGATCTTGCAGTTCATGGGTTCGAGCCCCACGACAGGCTCTGTACTGACAGCTCAGAGCCTGGAGCCTGCTTCAGATTCTGTGTCTCCCTCTCTGTGCCCCTCCCCTGCTCGCACTCTGTCTCTGCCTCTCAAAAATAAATAAACATTTAAAAAAATAGATGAGGATTCCATGTGCACATTCTGGTATCGGTCTAATGGCCTGAAAGAAGAGCCTTCCCGCACTTGCTCAAATGATGAATGGAGACATGGAGATCCAGATTTCTTCATTGTTTTTCTTCTTCTGGTGAACTTCAGTGAACAAGATCTCTTGTTGGCTCTCAGGACAGAAGAGAGGAGGGAAACAGTGTCCCTGCTGCAGCCCAGGGGAGATAGACCATCTGTGGACACTGTGGGGCTCTGGGCCAGGACAGACCTGGTCGCATCCCCAGCATCCGTCTCCCCCAGGGACACTGAGAGCAGGCAGCCCCAGCAAGCGTTCGCCACACCAGCTATCGTCTGTCTTCTTGAATAGGTAAACAGCTTTGGGGTCCTCTCGGGTCTCACTTCCATTCATTAGCTGCTCCTTATTCACAAAATCAGCACTCTGTTATCTCTGCACTGATTTAAAGAGCAAAGGGAATGACTTCCAATGCTTGTAGGCAGCTTGGCCAGCTCTAATACGTTGCTTCTGCAAAATGAAAATGCCCATGAGAACTAGCAGCAGACCTCAACCAGTCCTTCATGGCCAAACACAGGTTCAAGATCAGTGATTAAATGGGGGAATCCAACAATATGCAGCAGATGTGATTTCCAGTCTTTCGGTCCTTGTCCTCCTTGCCAGGCTATCAGGCCACACTGTTGCAGAATTTAGAGTGCATACACCAGGACTCTGAGTCTGACTGGATCTGCATTTGTTGCAATATGGCATCCTTAGCCACCTCTTTCATTCTTAGTCACAGCTAACCTCCCTTTGCCCACAAGTGGCCCCTTCCAGTTGTCAGCAAATATGACGCTTTGCTTCTGTGTCAGTTGGACAGGATGCAGAGACTCACAGGAAAGCATTAAGAGACACATACGAGGCAAGACACGATCCCCACCACCGCCGTCTCTCAGCCCGCCGAGCCCTGTCACGCACTCCACGAACACGCTCCCAGCCAGTCGGACACTGACGACGCGCCTACTCGCAGTGTGAATTATTAGCTTACAGGGAAAAGAATTCACACAAATGAAGGTGACCTAATGGGAATTACCATGTTGAGTCTAAAAGTTTGTGTCATATAAACATCTCCCTGTTGAAAAGTGATAATAGCAAAGAAAGAAAAGAGAGTGAGCAGGATTATAGTCAGAGTGTGCCCACGTGCCAACACGTAGGTGAATTGGAAATCATCACGATTGCTGAAATCACTCTAGTTTCCCGGGAGTGGCTCACACCGGATTGCACACGGCAGCTAAAACATTTCCCCACATTGCCAGCAGCCCTCCTCCTTTGGGTTAAGAACAACACAACGTGGTTAACAGAAGTGTCACCAAAGTTTTGTGGTTTTTTTCCTAGTCGTGTAGTAGTATTTCTTTGACGGCTCCATTCCATCTCTTTAAAGCCTACGTTTCAGTATTTTCCGGAGCTGTGCAAACTTCCTTATACTCTAACTGTATATTTTCATCACCTGAAAAGAAACCTGGTAGCATTTCACACCCACCCCATTCTCCCTCCTTCCGGCCCCTGGCGGCCCGTCGTCTGCCTTCTGTCTCGTTGCATTTGCGTTTTGTCGACATTTTACGTCCATAGGATCATACGATACGTGTTTTTCTGTGACAGCCTTCGTTCACTCAGCAAGTTTTTGCATTTCATCCATTTTTAAGAAGTACCAGTACTGCGTTCCTTTACTGCTGGATAGAATTTTTGTCACTCACCCGCGTACCACCGGTCAGCCCACAGTGCCCCGCTCACTGCACATTCTGCCCTAAGCTATGGCATCGCTCTCAGGATCTCTCCTTGTCGCGCGAGCACCACGGGCAGTTTTCTCAGTAGGGGGAGCTGGAGGGACGTAGCAAGGGAAGCATTCCTGCATTTCCCAGTGCAGGTGCCCGGGAGAGATCAGAAGAGGGGGTGTGAGGTCTGCCCGCGGAGCCTGACCCCATCACGGGACTATGACCCTCAGCAACCTGGGCCACCTGGATCTGGCGAGAAGCTTTCCCGAGCCCGCTCAGCTCCAGAAGCAGTCTTCGACAGAGGGTCACGCCCCAAGCAGTTACTGTGTGAGCTCCCATGTGGCTTCCCTGGCTGGTTTCCATCACCTCCTCCCTCACCTGCATTCGAGGGGGTGGCCTGGTGCTTGCCCAGCAGCCGGAGACCAACTCTGGCCTGACCACACTCTGTTCACAGAAGCACACTCCCTCTAAGAAATTCTGAACCCTTTCCCGGTCTGCCTTTGCTGGGGCACTCCTCCCTGAGGCCAAGGGTACCATAGGGAGTCTCTGGGTGTCTTAGAGTTACTCACGCATCATAGTTCAGAATCCGTTACATTGAACTTGCCCCGTTCAACCAACTGCATGGTTCCTGTCTCCCGATGGACTCAGAGTGCGGTGGTATTTTGTTGAGTGGACATGCCCAGTACTGTTTATCCGTTCTGAGGTTGCTGGGTACTTGGGTGGTTTCCATTTGTTTGGCTTCTGAAGTAACACTTCTCTGAACGCTTGTGTACAAGTGTTTGTGGGGACCCGTGCTTCCATTTCTCTCGGGTGGATACTTAGGAGTTGAATTGCTGGGGCACATGCCATATTTAACTTTGTAAGAAACCGCCAAGCTCTTGTCCAAAGTACCGCACCGTCTGTCCTTCCCACCAGCAGTGGCGGAGGGCTCTAGCCTCTGTGTCTCCATCAGCATGTGCTGTGGTCTTTTTGTTGATAGCCATTGTAGTATGTTTTATGCTACAATTTCAAGGTATTGAAGGCGAAAATGGAGACTGAGTAAAACAGAGTCGTGTCCCGTATTCAACAAGGAAGAGCAAAGCCTGGTCTGCTATTTTGTTCACATCCGTATCAGAAGTCAAGGGACCAGTTCCTTCCTGGCTGCAGTCACGGTAACGTGTCCTCTCCTGGATGCCGAGGCAGCAGGGTCAGTGAGAGCAAACTCACATTTTGTTCTGGAACCCCAGCAGCAGGAAATTTTGTTTCAAGAAAGACTTAATGTGAACTTCAGTAAAATAATGTGAAGAAAAATTTGAGCCAAAAGAGAATTTGATTTTGTGTCTTTTAATAGGAGAGTCATTTCTTTCTTTCTCTTCTTATGGTAGGAGCTTTAACACTAACTCGTGTCTCGGTCCAGAAATAACATTCAATCATTATTTTGTACGCTACATGCTTGGGCCCAGCACAACTTCAAGAAATGCAGAAATCCTCTGTTTCTGCTTGGAATTCAGGGAATCTCTCTCTGGCTGTGGTACAGAGTTCCTGTTTTTCCTCGAGGACGGTTGAAGTTTGGGCCATTCACTGAGGTTCCAGTTGTGCTCCAAGAGCACTGACGTTGTAGGAACCACTTAACGCTCTGCGTGGCCACCCGCCCCTCCTTGGCTTGCGTGGCCAGCCTCGTCTGTCCTAAGAGACTTGGGTTTTTCAACAGGACTAAGATGAAAGAAAAACGCTAGGAAACTTATCTGCTTCAGTTGGATTTTGCTAAGGTGCTCAGTTCACAAGCTACCTCCTTGCCCCCAGTCTGAGATTCCACTGAGTTAAGAATGCAGCTATGAGTGTCTGAAATGAGCCAGTAAGCATTGCGGATTTAAAAAAAAAAAAAAAGAAAAAGCCACATACTTAGGAAGCTGTTTGCTTAAGTCTTAACTTGATTTCGAGCTGATCTAAATATCAGACACCAAGTCTTGATATCGAGACTGTAGTTTTGTGCTGGTAGAAACTACCCCTGCCCTCCTATCTCCTGTTTCACAGCCACTTTGCTCCCTGATGCTGAAGTAAGCCCATTCTTCGGGCCCTCTGAGCTTCACTGTGTACAAGCGCCAATAATGTTGAAGATCACGTGCAACCTTTTAATTTTTAGTAAAGTACGTAGGACGTTGTCGTAACTCTACCTTTATTTTGTTTTTAATTTTGCGTATAGTTGACACACAGTGTCACAGGTCACCGGGTATGCACCGTGGCGATTCAGCAAGTCTACAGTCACGCTGTGCTCACCAAGGTCTAGCTGCCATCTGTCCCCATGCAAGCTATTACACTGCTGTTCTCTGTGTTCCCTGCACTGTGCCGTTTATTCCCGTGGCATATTCATTCCGTGACTGGAAGCCCATACCTCCAAGCCACCTTCACCCTCCCTGGGTGATTTGCCTCCCACCCTCCCTGACAAGGATCAGTTTCTTCTTTATAGCTAGAAGTCCCATTCTGCTGTTTGGAACTCCACATTTACAGGCAGAACTATCAGAGTGCAAAAAGTAATGTCATTTTATGTAACTAATTTGTCACTTAACAAAATACACCATTGGAGTATGATCCTTTTAGGTATGCTGTCTATTTGATAGAGTCCTATACATATAAAAAAAAGAAGTATAAAATGTGGGTTTCAAAGGATACTCATTTGAAAATAGTGGTATTTATTTATTATTATGTTAATTTTTTAAATGTTTATTTATTTTTGACAGAGAGAGAGAGACAGAGTACGAGCAGGGGAGGGGCAGAGAGAGAGGGAGACGCAGAAATCAAGGCAGGCTCCAGGCTCCGAGCTGTCAGCTTAGAGCCTGATGTGGGGCTTGAACCCACGAACTGTGAGATCATGACCTGAGCTGGAGTCAGATTCTTAACCGACTGAGCCACATAAGCGCCCTTGAAAATAGTGGTATTTAGGGCCCCTGGGTGGGTCAGTTGGTTAAGCGTCTGACTCGGGAGTTCAGCTCAGGTCATGATCTCACAGTTCGTCAGTTCGAGCCCCACGTTGGGCTCTGTGCTGACAGCGTGGAACCTCTTTGGGACTCTCTCTCACCCTCTCTCTCTGCTGCTCCCCTGCTTCTGCTGTCTCTCCAAATAATAAACTTAAAAAAAAAAAAGAAAAGAAAATAGTGGTATTTATTCTAATTACAAACGTTTACATGCTTTACTTTAAAAACTGCTTTGTAGGTCTCTTTTTATTAGGTATTTATTATTTATTTAAGTACTTATTACTTATCTACTTATTAGGTGCTTAGTCAATAAAAATTATTATCCTCAGTGTTTTGTGGTAAGTTTTTACATTAAAAACTTAATGCTGGGCTTTGGACAGAGGATCCACACTGTTTGAATATAGGACTTTTGATTTTATGATACATGGAGAAGAGACTTTTGCTATATAATTGATGAGTCTAGTATGTTTAAATTTTAAATGACAGTGTTTTTAAAACCATGTGGCCTCCACATGTTTTCATACATGGTTTAGGCAGAGGCAGTCTTTGGGAAGGTGGTAAAGGGACCGTATTTCACAGGCAGACATATTTCAGGAAACAGGATTGAAAATTATGCTTTTGCCCCCCTCACCTGTTTTTCCAGATTTTGGTTGTCAAATAGCACCATCAACTCATCCTTAGAAAAGCAGAAAATGAAGAAAGGTTATATTTTGCATGTTTCATCCTGTGATTCAAGCAGCATTATTATCTTAGGAGGGAGATGTAGACCAATAGCTCTCAAGGGAAAGAAGACAAGAATATAGTGAGGAAGGCACATTTCTGGAAAACACCATAACAAGTGCCTTGAATGTATTCTCTATTTGCCTTTGGGGTTCCATATCTAGGAATCTGGCCTATTACACGATAAGAAAAATGTAGACCAAGTTGTACATGCAAAGATACCCTCTACGTAAAGATGCATAATTTTTCAAAAAGTCAAGCAAAATATCTAACATTATACACGTATATTATTTACATAAAAATTATACAAGTCTGTGAATTTTAAAGTACTGGGGAAATAAAACGTTGCAATGATGCACCCCAAAATTCACCTCAGACACAGTCCATGGTAATGTTTAGAGGACATGATCCCAGACTTCATTCACCATGTGGATGCGAGGGTATGCAGCTGGTCAGAGACACAGATAGAAGTATCTTCTAAGCGGGGTGGCTGTGTGGCTCAGTTGGTTGACTGGCCAACCTTGGCTAAGGTCACAGCCCTATGTCGGGCTCTGTGCTGACAGCTCGGAGCCTGGAGCCTGCCTCGGATTCTGTGTCTCCCTCTCTCTCTGCCCCTCCACTGCTTGCACACTCTCTCTCAAATATAAATAAACATTAAAAAATTAAAAAGAAAATATCTTCTAAGGATAATGCTTTTTAAGTAAAAATGAGTAAATGCATTTTTCTTAAATTTAGCTATCAAAACAGAAACTGAAGTAATACCAAAAGGATTGCTGACTTTCACATATTGAAAGTTAAAGTGTCTAGGAGCACAGTGGGCAATGAGTCCTGAATGGTGAGATGGGTCATCTCCATTGGCACTCTCGCAAACTCCTTTCCATATGTGTCTTTTGAAAGATGATATTTCATAAAACCAACAGGAGCATCCTGCAGTGTGATCTTGCATTAAAGTAGGAACCTTGTTCCGTGAACACCTCTCCCACTTCTGATACTCCAGCCTCAAACCACCTCAACCTATCCTGTCCCCTGTCCACTTGTCCTCCCTTACCTTGAGAACTTTCGAGAAAGAGGAGAAAGGAGACCATTCTCAGGCCACATCTCCCAGGCTGGTGGAGTGAGACTGCTCCAGGGTTCACTTTCCCAGTTAGAAAAAGAGAAGGGCCAACTGCAGAGACTGACTGTCCACCAGCCAAAGAGAGGAAAGTCCTTCCTTGGACTTAGAGCTAAGGTCCGAAATGGAAGAAATGAACCCGCCAAAGGCGTCTCCTACTGGGCAGTTGATGCACTAAAACAAACAAGAACAAAAATTTAGTATGACTCACATGGTCCTAAAATCAAGATCAGTAACATAACTCTGATCATTCATTTGTGTTCTTTTATCTTCATTGAGGAATTCCGTATTCGTTCATAACTAATAATTTATCGTGAAAATATCTGGTGAAACTTCTTTACCAAGAAAGGTGTATCCTCCACTAAAAAATTTAGAAATATTTTTTATACTTCTAAATTTTTTAGAATAAGAATAAAGAGAAACAAGGTAAAGTGAGGATCTTATTCCGAGAGTAACTCTCACTAAAAGTTTTCCAAACAAGTGGGATGTAAATAAGAAAATGTAAAGTTAGCACAGGTAACCCTGCTTTTGCAAAAATGAAACTGAAGAAGAAAAGGCTGAGCCAATACATTTGTTTTGGAGTAAAATTGACAACTTTATTACAACAGAAAATTGCATTCTCAACCCCTCTTCCAAAGGTAATGTTTTAAACATATCTTGTGCAGCTCATATACCAGCCTGCTTCCTTAGCTCTGCTATCGTAATCACTGTTCACCTCTGTAGCACGTGGTACTAACATCACACTTCCCTCAATTTCCCTACAGTTTTGTAAAAGAGACTAAGAGAAGGCTCAGGGATACCTAGAGCTAATTTTAATGACGAAAAAGATCAATAGACCTTCTCCACAATTGGATGCTAAGTATTGTTGTCTAAATGGGGTGGGGGAAAACTACATGGTGTCATTGCTCGGTATATTCCCATTCTAACCATGTGCAGTAATCCCAGAGACTGTCTGTTTTTCCTTTAAATCAGGGGACAGAGAGACAAAGTGGAAGAGTTGACGTGAAAACAAAAGGCAGAAACTAGTGAGACAGAGAGAGAAAGGATAAGAGAGGTAAAGATCATAGAGATGAGAGGGGACAGAGATAGATGAGAGAGAGACACTTCAGCCCTCCTGTATAGATGCATCCTCAGCTCAGCATCAGTACCCCACCCCTACTTGCCAGGCCAGTTCCCAGCTTCACGTTGTCCCTGTTCCTCTTAGTGCAGTCCATAGAATTCATTCCCTTGGAGCACTGCCTCGTCCAAGCCTGAGCTTTTGGGTTATGCCCCACTCCTGAAGAAAGTCCAGGACCACACTGTCCAGTGGACACTCTTACGATGATGGCAATGCTTTATAATCCTGTGTTGTCCAGTAGGGTAGCCACTAGCCTCACTTGGACATTGAGCACGTGGAATGTGGATAGTGTGACAGGAACTGCTCATTCTGTCCCATTCCAGTGAATTGGAGTATAAGCTGCCATGTGTGGGTAGTGGCCATGGGACCAGAGTGGACAGGTCCAGTAAGTACTGAGATACTCCATGGTTAATTCCCTTGAAGGCCTCTGTGTCACTGGGAGGGGAGGCTTTTCTCCTCAATTTTCTTGGTCTTCAAGAGGATGAGTATTAGAAAATGAAAGATCAAGCACACACAAATGTGTACACACACACACACACACACACACACACACTTTCCAAAGATCAACAACAATTCTCAAAGTTAATGTCATCTACATCCTCATTCAGGAAGGGAAATTCTTCCCAGGTGGGGAATAACCTTCTTTCCTCTAAGAAAGTATTATCGGTTTCCTTGAACTCTGTCTTTTTTTTCCTGCCTCTCATAATGCTTGAGAAACTGACCCATCCCTATGCATTTACAACAATGGGGACATATTCCCATCAAACAGAGGTTAAACTCAGTAAAACTTTGCATTTATTCACCATTTGTACCTTATGGAGATTGTAGTTGACCCTTAAACAATGTGGGGTTAGGAATGCCGACCCCCCCCCCACAGTCCAAAATTGGCGTCTAACTTGGTTCCCCCAAACTCAATCATTAATAGCTTACTGTTGGCCAGAAGCCTTACTGACAACATAAGTAGTCTGTTAACACATATCTTATAAGCTACATGTACTATATACTGTATTCTTATAGCCAAGTGAGCTAGAGAAAGGAAATGTAATTAAGAAAATCATGAAGCAAGAGAAATTCATAGTAATGTACTGTATTCATCAAAAAAAAAAAATCCACAGTAAGGAAGCCTTGTAAACCATTACTGTTGACTTCTACTCAGAGCAGAATTCCAGACACTGTAGGCATTTATCTGTTTCAGTGACAGTGATTTTTTGAGAGGAAAGTATTTTGATCAAGTGAAGACCAAATCATTATTGTTGCTCACTGGCATCAAAGACCTATTAAAGTGGAAGAAACTGACACTGAAAAGCCATACCATGACTGGTGCTCCCATATCCCTCAAGAATTTTCACCTGCCTCAAATAACAGAAGAGGACCCGGCTTATGAGTGCAATCTGAGCAAGTGTTACTTCCTTCACGCACATGGGAAAGTGACCTCATCTTGCCGTTACATTTTGTTTGCATAGCAAACGAAGTTAGCATATTGGGCTCCAGTGCAAGCCAGCTGACTTATAGAAATCAGAAGATAGAATGAGTAGAGATAAAAAGCGGTCACTCTCGTTGGCCCATTTACCTGTGATTCGGTGACCATTCATCCATGAGACCATGCAATACATACTAAGTCATTCAGACAAGGAAGTGAACTTGGTACCAGTGTTGCAGTGAGATGTTAATTTGTTTAGAAGTAAAGCTTTAGTCCCAGATACTGGATTCACCTTCAGCATCAGTCGTCTCCACTGAGAACTGTCCTGGGAGTGTCAGCAAAGCATGCATAATGCTTCAAGGACTGGGGCAGTGGGCCAGAACAAATTGGACGAGAAACCAACTGAAAATATGAAATTGTGAAATAACTTGACATATCCAAAATTCTTTCAAAAAAAAAAAAGTATTGGTAAAATAAGCCAACAATATTTTTTTTTAATGATGAAGATTTTTGTTTTGTGTTTTTTTTCTTTAGTTAAGATTTCACAGCCTCAGCTGCCCTGTTCAGTGTAGGGTGTTGAGCAGCATCCTCAGTATGAAGCCCACAGGTATTATAAACCTCAGGACAGTGTTTCCAGCAGCTCTGGTGAGGTTTCATTGACCACAGTGACATCAGTGATTTCAGAAGGAATAGTACAGAAGGAGGATCCTTGTATTTTATTTTTTCATGCTTGAGTCAGAATCCAAAAAGTTTATATCCTGTGGATAAAATTGTTTAACCCCTTTTTCTGTGTATACTGACATTTGACATCATGGATGTATAGCTATTTTTGTGTGTTTGGTGAGATTGTCCTTTTTATCCTAATGACCACTCTCATGGAAGGATATGTAGAGTGGCCCCATCACTATCCCATGGTCACAGTAGACCTTTGAAAGTTGTGTTAAATTGATGTGATGTGGTGCTACTTGCAGTGACGTGGAAAAACTTGATGGGCACAGAACAAAGTAGACGTAGATGTGCAAGGGATTGAAAGCAATTCAAGTCAGAACAGGGCCTCTTGGAGCAGAGGCAGTGGACATTCGGGAAACTGGGGAGAAGCTCCCAGGGTAATCCAGTTAGCACAAACAGTCTCCCATTCTTCTTCTTAAATCGGTTTTGTATCAGACTCGCTTAACCCAGTTGACCAGATAGTTCCAGACAAAGGTGCACTGCAAAACCTGCCAATCGGTTCATCTGTTTCAAAACCAGAAATCAAATTATTAAATCCACCATTACGATAGCTGAATTTGATCAGATGACTTTGTAGAACTGTAAACACTTGCATTGTTCTTGTGAACATTGGTCCCCAGTCACACACTCAGTGCCCTTGGGCATTCACCCATTCTCTGTGGACACCGTTCTTTAAATACCCTGATAGCCACCTAACACTGCAAAATGCTGTCACTCGCATGACTTCAGACAAATATTTGCAATTCTCCAGTGACAGGAGTTAAAGAAAACATGCAAAATATATTTTTTTTATTTTAATTCCAGTATCATTACCACACAGGGTTCCATTAGTCTCAAGTGTGCAATGTAGTGATGTGGCAATTCCATACGTGACTCTGTGCTCATCACTATGGCCGTGCTCTTCATCCCCCATCACCTGTTTCCCCCAACCCCCACCTCCCATCTGGTGACCATCACTTGGTTCTCTAGAGCTTAGACTTTGTTTTTGGTTTGTGTCTTGTTTGCTTGCTTGTTTTGTTTCTTAAATTCCACATATGAATGAAATTCTATTATATTTGTCTTTCTCTGACTTATTTCACTTAGCATCATACCCTCTAGATCCATTGATGTTGTTACAAATGGCAAGATTGCATCCTTTTTGATGGCTGAATAATAGTCCTGTGTGTGTGTGTGTGTGTGTGTGTGTGTGTGTGTGTGTACGTGTGTGTACGTACACCATATTTTCTTTATCCATTCAGCTGTTGATGGGCACTTATCTTCAGTATCCTGGCTGTTGATAAAGCGGCAGTAAACATAGCAGTGCCTTTTTTTTTTTCCAAATTAGTGTTTCATATTCTTTAGGTAAATACCCAGTAGTAGAATTATTGGTAGTTCTACTTTAGGTAGTTCTACTTTAATTTTTTGAGTAACCTTCATACTATTTGCCAGAGTGGCTGCACCGGTTTGCATTCCCACCAACAGTACACGAGGGTTCCTTTTTTCTCCACATCCGCACCAACCCTTCTTGCTTTTTATTTTAGCCATTTTGACAGGTGTGAGGTGGTATCTCGTGGTAGTTTTGATTTGCGTTTCCCTGATGATGAGTGATGTCGAGCATCTTTTCATGTGTCTGTGGGTCATCTGTATCTTCTTTGGAGAAATGTCTGTTCATGTCTTGCGCCCATTTTTAATTGGATTATTTGGTGAGTTTTGTTGTGTTGAGTTATACAAGGTCTTTATTTTGGGGACTAACCCTTTATAAGACATGTCATCTGCAAATATCTTCTCCCATTCAGTAGGTTGTCTTTTAGGTTTGATGATTATTTCTTTCTCTGTGTAGAAGCTTTTTTATTTTGATGTAGTCCCAGTAGTTTAATTTTGCTTTTGTTTCCCTTGCCTCAGGAGGCATATCTAGAAAAATGTTTCTAGGGCCAACGTCAGAGAAATCACTGCCTTATGCTCTCTTCTAGGATTTTTATGGTTTTGGGTTTCACATTTAGGTCTTTAATCCATTTTGAGTCTATTTGTGTGTGTGGTGTAAGAAAATGGTCCAGTGTCATTCTTTTGCATGTTGCTGTTCAGTTTTCCCAGCACCATTTGTTTCTTTCCCTTTATTATATTCTTGTCATTTTCCCATTATTATATTCTTGCCTCCTATGTTGAAGATTAATTGACTATATAATCGTGGGTTTATTTCTGGGTTGTCTGTTACTTTGATCTATATGTCTTTTTTGTTGCCATTACCATACTGTTTTGATTATCACAGCTTTGTAGGTTATCTTGAAATCTTGGATTGTGATATCTCTAGTTTGGTCCTTCCTTTTCAAGACTGCTTTGGCAATTTGGGATCTTTTGTGGTTCCATACAAATCTTAGGATTATTTTAAAGTTTTTAAATGTTTATTTATATTTGAGAGAGAGAGAGAGAGAGAGACGGAGCACGAGCAGGGTAGGGGGAGAGATAGAGGGAGACACAGAATCTGAAGCAGGTTCCAGGCACAGAGCTTCAGTACAGAGCCCAACACAGGGCTCAGACTCATGAACCGCAAGATCATGACCTGAGCCAAAGTCAGACGCTCAACCAACTGAGCCACTCAGGTGCCCCTAGGATTATTTTCAAATATATTTCTTTTTCTTTTTCTATAAATTTTTGGTCAGAATTCAATGTCTGACCCCTTTTCAGTGAATATAGGACAATTGAAAGAAATATCTGGGAAGGAGGAGGAGAGAGGGAAATATTTTGCAGGGAGTGAAATAGAAGACCTCATGAAGGCCCCTTCCTCACCTTCATGTCGGTCTTTGTGATTGTTAATAATGGTGTCCTGAGGACCAAGGGTGGGGTGAGGAGACAACTGTGCAATGCTAGAAGCTGGGTCGGTCATGCTTGTTATTGAGCACGGGCTTGGGCCAGAAGACAAACGAGGTCATGCTGTGTCCAGCTCCCTAGGCATGAGTGAGTAAGAGGTGTCTAATCTGCGCTCAGTTAGAACCATCTCAGATGATATGTAAACCACAATGTGATGGCCTCCTTTCCTGAAGTGACAGTTCTTAGCTCAGTGCTTAATGGTGGGATTTGGGTTGCATTTCTGTTGAGGTTTCCTAGATATGTGTCTTGCATATCCATTCGTGGCACAGATACTTCCAGAGAGTCTCTTATGGTCATGGCACTGTCCACCTCGCTCCCCTGCGAGTCCTTGGTGCTGGATGCTGCGTTACAGGGAGAGCCACGCGAATGGAGACATGGTGCCCGTGGGGCTGGGGGAGCTGTCCACATAAAGCAGGCTGCCTGCAGAGTATAGAAGGTGGGCGGTGGAGACTGAGAAATTGAAGGTTGTCCAGGAACAGAAAGAGGCGGGCCAGGATGGAGGAGTTCAAGGCAGAGAAAGAGGACAAGGGAAACGTGGAGGGAGGGCCAGACCACGTAGAGCCAGGTGAGGCCATTTTAAGGACTTTGGCTTTGGCCCTAGATTGGCTGAGAAGTCCCAGGGCGGTTTTGAGCAGAGAAGGAATAAGATTTGCTGTCCGTCTGAACATGTGTGCTGTGATGCAGCCAGTAAGACATGGCTGTGTCAGTCCAGGTGAACGATGTGGGCGGCCCTGACCCAGCTCAGCAGCAAACCTTTCTAGTGGCACGGGAGTTGCTGTAAACGCCAGAAAAATAAAATAAATCTGGATTAAGTTGAAAGCCACAGCTGAAGCATCCTTGGGCATATTGCAAACACAAAGACAGAAAAATTAACTATTCCTAGTGATGTATTTTTTGGCCGTATCTTCTCTCACACAAAATACACATACACTCTTGCACATAGACACACACAGTTTAAACATAAACTATATTACTTTGTAAATAGTTTAAATATAAACTATCCAATTGTTTAAATATAAACTATCCAAGTCTGCATGCCTACAAACGTCCTGAGTTCCATCATTTGCATTAATGCAGCTCTTATTTATTTAAGCTATTATACCTTATCTGGGTGGCCTTTTTTTTTTAATTTTTAAATTTTTTTAAGTAGGCTCCATGGAGCCCAACGTGAGGCTGGAACTCACAGCCCTGAGATCAAGACCTGAGCTGAGATCAAGAGCCAGACACTTAACTGACTGGAGCCACTCTGGGTGGCTTTTTATACTTCTGAAATAAACTTGATTTTCTTCTTTGTATTAATAGATACTGGAGATAAAGGTGCTGGCACTAATTTAGGGCAGGTGATGTCATAGAACAGATGCCACCTTCCCCACCTTCCCAGCCAGAGTGTGCTCAGAAGAGTGTCATGTGAGTGAAGCAGGCATGAATGCCTTCCCCCCGGGACAGAGGGAGGACCAGTGCTGTCCTCCCCACCCCCACCCCCCAACAGGTCCTCTGCTCTGGTCGACAAGGACCTCTGTTCACACAGGAACCTTAACCCTGGCATCCCGCCAGAAGGCTCCCTTGTGATTCTGGCCACAGGCCTTTGTCTTCATGCCCTGAATGCAGAATATGGGCAGTAAAAGCCACTTTTTGCGAAACAAACAGGCAAGAGGAGGAGAGAAGAGTGGTCACCTGTAACCAGAAACAGCATGGGTGTAGTTATGCTGGTGAACCGGCGGCTGCAGAGGTGGGAAGCGTGGGCTTTGCGGCCTGCGCTGGGAGATCTGCCTCACTAGCCATGTGCCGTTGGGTGAGGTATTTAAGCACGCAGAAACTCCATCCCTCTGGGTCAAATGGAAATAATGTAAGTACACATATCATAGGCTTTTTGTGAGGCCTACATGAAGTAACCCAGCTTCCAGCATGGCATGGATCCTGTGGGCACACATCACATGCAATCACTCATTATTTTCCTGAGGCAGGGCGACCCTGTTTAGGTTTTCACCCATTTTGTAAGTTCTTCAGAGTCGCTTTGAACAAAGACAAAGCTGTATAGTCTGTCATATGTTGATATTATCAGGTAACCACTAGCATATCACTACTTGTAAGTAAATATTAATTAACCCTTAAATTTAGAAAAGTAGTGTCTCTTTTACAGAAAATGAGTTTTAACTATGAAACACAAATACAGAAATAGCACTGTCTATCACTGAAAATACTGTCTTGCCATGGAGGGTCTTTTCTTAACAACTTGAGATTCCTGTTTCACACCTACAACAGTTCTTTTTTTTTTTTTTTTTTGATGTTTATTTTAGTTATGAGAGAGAGAGAGTGAGTTGGGGAGGGACAGAGAGAGAAACACACACACACAGAATCTGAAGCAGGCTCCAGGCTCCAAGCTGTCAGCACAGAGCCCAATGCAGGGCTCGAACTCACAGACTGTGAGATCATGACCTGAACCAAAGTCGGAAGCTTAACCCACTGAGCCCCCCAGGCGCCCCAAGATTCGCAGTTCTTAATCTCCATCACATGACACAGGCGGAGGGTTTGTGAATGGAACAGAACCCGGCTGTGCCCACAGTCTCCCTGCGTCAGTAGATTTGGGTGGGCGCAGGAATTTCCATTTTTGAAAGGTCCTTAGGTGATGCTGGTGCTTGTCCAGGGACCACATCTTGAGAATCAGTAATTTAAGAAAAGGTTTTACTCTGTTACCACAGTGTCCATATTTGTACTCATTGAAAACTAAATTCAATTAAAAAATATTCTTGTGGCGTAAACTGCTCTTCATCATAAATTCTGTTGTCTACATTTTCTAAAATGTGCGAGGAAAAGAAGTAAAAGGTCAAAGGGAAATTGGGACCATGAGAAAAATCAGGCACCTGGCGTCCAGTGTGCACCCAGAACCACCACGGGCATCAGTGTGCAGGGAAGACACAGTTCAACGTCAGTGGCACCCTGCAATCTCAAAATGTAGAGAACTCTCTACGTTGCAAACTTTCCGTCTCGCCCAGAAGTGGACAAATGTCCGTTTTGATGACCATGGTTTATCTCAGCAAACATTAAAACTACAAGGGCAACCAGAGCCCTGCTCCTTTCAGGATGATTTATGTGTCTCAATAAATAGGAGGCAAAATCCCAATTGCCTACAGAAGTATTTGATGTTCCTTATTAAAGAGAGCTTTAAAGTTTCTCGAGGTATTAGCCAGAGTGAGAGAGATTTGAACACATCTGCTCTACGTTAAGACTCCTCCGTGGGTAGATAACCTTCGTGACTGTGTTTATGCTGGAGGCATTGTCGGGCCCTCCGCTGACAGACACAGAAGTGTTACCTAACTTGCTAACGGTTTAGAAGTTGGACAAGAACAGATGGGCACAGGTGAAACTGAGGCCAGGACGCCTCTGTACCTTGGCTTCATCCGTTCACACACAGCCAGGGGCCACGCGGGAGCAAATTATTAGCAAATCATTTTAATTAAAAGTGCCTCATGACCCGTTTTTGTTTCTATTTTCTAGAAGCTACCACTTATTTAAGCTATTAAATAAGCTTAACTGATAGAACAGCAGGTCAGAACACCTGGATTCATAAGCCTGAGAACTTTGGGTCTGAAAGAGTCTTTGGAGAGCAGGTCTGCGGCTCTCCGTGTTACTGAATTGCAAGCTTGTATGTTGGAGACCTGCTTTCTTCTTGTATCCTTGGCTTATTCAACCCCTTTTGGTTAATAGCTGATTGTACTAATAATGGTTTTTGGCGAATGGGTATATATGTGTGCGTGGTTTATTTCAAAGCAACCCAAGAGGTATTTTTGCAATTTAAAGGCTGTGTCTCACCCTGGCGAAGTAGGAGTCTGTTGATAAAATTCTGCCCCGCAGTTTTAATCCTACTATAAAAGTGCTTTTTGTCCCTTTTCTCAAAGTTCTATAGAAAAAAAAAAATATTTTCTCTTAGATGTTTTCGTGTGTTAGCTAAAAATTTCCCCCAGAATTCCATCCATTTCGGACGGCGTCTCAACTACTCCACAATTGATGTTTCAATCAATTCATGTGAATGTCTTTTTTTTTTTCTCTCTCCTCTTTTTTTCCTTAATGCAAGTCTTGGGTTCTGTATTTAAACATTACGTTAAATTCTTTTAATGCCTACACTTAACAAAATCATACATGTCTTGAGTAAAAGTTCCCATTTTGCTTTTTATTAATCTCCTAAAATTCTTAACACAGAAGAAAAAACAGTGTCTGTAATTAACTTTACAGATTAAAAACAAAGCTAGAAATATTGTCACACATTGTGGAAAAGTTCAAAAAAGTAAAGAGGTAGAAAATGAAAAGTAACGCCTCTGCCCCTTTCTGTACCTCTTTGTCTCCTCTCCTTGTCCTCCAAAATATGTGCTGTTCTCAGATTCTTTTCACCTGAAACGTTTCGTCTGTCTTTTTGTCTTTGTGCTTAGGGATTCGTCCTGTTTTATAGCTGAAAGTCACACGTTTTACAAATATGTCCTAATATTTAATGATGGCTTTTACGTGATTTCCAACATTCCGTTGCTGCAGCCAGTATAGCAGTGGGAATAGCAGAATTCGCTTGGATGGGAAGGTCTGTAAAATAAATTTAAAGAGGGCAATAACAGTGTGTTCCAAGTGCTTAACACATTTTAATTTCTGATTGCTAGTTTTAAATCACCCATTTGTAGAAATAGAGAATTCCCGCTTGAGTCATAGGGCTGTGTCTGTATTACAGAAAGTGGAAGTCTTATATTGCTTGTCATTTTTTAAATGTTTATTTATTTATTTTGAGAGAGAGAACATATGGCATGAGCAGGGGAGGGGCAGAGAGAGAGGGGGAGAGAATCCCAAGCAGGCTCCACGCTGTCAGCGAAGAGCCTGACACGGGGCTTGAACCCATGAACCATGAGATCAGGACCTGAGCTGAAATTAACCGACTGAGCCCCTCAGGCAGGTGCCGTGGTCTGTAATTTTCTACAAAAAGAAATTACAATCACCATATACCTCAGGGACAGTCAATTATCATCTGAAGGATTTTTATCAGTCATTCACAGAGCAAGGGAGGTTTGCAGCAGAAGGCCCGCCATCAGGAATCCATCAGGAATCCGCAGTCCAGACGTGGTTACTTATCACCTAAGTGTTGTTACTTAAAATCACTTAAAATCACAGCAGCCAATTTGTATCAGCGATACCAGAAACACGAGGATGATTTGGCACGAAGGGTGTTGGATAGGAGAGCCTGTGTAGGCCCCGCTGTCCCGGGGTGCATGAGGACCCGGGATCAGAACGCTGATTCCATTCAAAAATGGCAGTTTGAGTGATGCCTGGGTGGCTCAGTTGGTTAAGCATCTGACTCCGGCTCAGGTCATGATCTTGCAGTTTTTGAGTTCGAGCCCCGTGTTGGGTTCTGTGCTGACAGCTCAGAGCCTGGAGTCTGCTTCAGATTCTGTGTCTCTATCTCTCTCTCTGTTCCTCCCCCACTCACACTCTGTCTGTCTGTCTGTCTCTCTCTCTCTCTCTCAAAAATAAATAAAGATTAAAAAAAATTTTTAACGGCAGTTTGAGATAATAGTCATTTTATCTAAAACAAGTCATTAAAAAAAGCCTCCCTTCATTGTTACTTTTTCTATAAAATATTAATAAAATTAAACATGTTCACAGGGGTAGTTAAAAATTAACGAGAAACTCTCCTCAAGCAAACACAGGAAGTGTAAAGATTTTCATGGTTCTGTACACAATGAATGTAATAAAACATGATCCTGGTTGGCCAAGGACCAAGACTAATCTCATAACAATCCATCTTTATCGAGGTGCAGGCTTCTGATGGAAACCTAGCATAGAGAAATCTGAACTCAAGCTGCCCGGTTAGTAGCTGATTATGTGATTCGAAAGAATAATCCTCTTTACAAGGAACACAGTATGCTATTCTTTAAAGTAATTAGTTCACCCATCTTAAAAATAAAATGGAATTCCCATGAAAGATGCCCCAGAGAAATGTGTATTTTGAGTAGTCTGTCCATTCTGAGGCTTGGTTCCTTCTTATAAAATCTGTGATTAAGTTGCTCCTTTAAAATGTGCAGAAGGTAAATGATATAGCCATAATCAGTGTGCATATTTTCTGGCTCTGTTTCTTTAAAGTCATGTAAGCAGTTTATTTATTTTTTTTATGTTTATTGATTTATTTGGGGAGAGGGACAGACAGAGAGGGAGAGAGAGAATCCCAAGCAGGCTTTCTGTTGTCAGTGCAGAGCCCAACACGGGGCTCAAACCCAAGAACCGGGAGATCATGACCTGAGTCAAAACCAAGAGTCATAGTCTTAATCGACTGAGCCACCCGGGCACCCCAAGTTATGTAAACAATTCAAAAGGACCTTGAGGTGTAGCAGATGTTGGAAACTCTTATCTTTTAGAATCCTACCAACAGATGTCAAATCCTCACCTTTTTTAGTTTGTGTGATCCCATACATGCTAGATCACTATATTGTAATTGGGGACTGAGAATAGAATTCATCTGTTTGCTTAAAGCAGAGGTTCCAATCTGGGGGTGATTCAGCACCGCACCCAGGTGGACAGTGTGTGGAGACCTTTTTACCTGCATGGAGAGAGCATTATACTGGTATCCAGTGGGTAGAGACCTGAGATACTGCTAAATGTTCTAAAATGCCCAGGACAGACTGCACAACAAAGAATTATCCTGCCCCAAGTGTCAGTAGCACCAAGGGTAAGAAGTCCTAGGCTAGAGGAAGGCTGGTTTTTCATATTCTGAAGCTTTGAGTTTTCCTTGGCAAGGTACCACTTCAGGTGGGACTTGATCTCTCAGCTTTCCAGGAAAGAGACCTGTGTGAGTCCAGACCTACCTGCGATTCAGCTTAACCGTAGCAAGAACTGCCCTGCGTGCTTCGCTGTAACTTATGTCTGATGTCACCCTAACTCAGCCCATAAATCTGTGCCGGGAAGCCACCTGAGTGGAACTCCCTTCTGCACGGGGCTGCCTGACCAGACACTGTGTTGTGCAGCTGTGTTTTCACTCAGGTCTTTTGTTCTAAGCACTGGCCATTTGTAGAGTCCTTCCAAAAGATGGGAAAGTGCTTAGGTACGGAGAAATATGATTGGATCTGCTATTACCCTGTAACTTTTATAGAGACAGACAGTATTCCTGGCAAAACGAGGTTTCTTGGCAGACCAGATTTGGGATTTTTTTTTTTCAACGCGGATGATTAACAGTGCCTTCCAAAGTGTCAGGGATGTTGGGAACTGGGGCAAAAAAGGAATTTCTTGCGGTCTTCAACCGGTGTTCCATGGTATCTTTATATAAGCACACATTTATTAGTTATCTGTTATTCTGTTGCAAATTACCACAAATTACCAAGAATCACTAAGACTCACAGGTGAGTGAATAACCCACCTAAGGATTTGGGATTTGTACCTAGCTGTTTTGACAGGAAACCGCGTGTATTTTCAGATGGTTAATATGACAGGTGGCAGTCCTACCAGCCCTTTTGTAAAATCTGTCATCCTGAATTGGGGTCGCACCTGTGGATATGTTAGGATGACACTTCTTGTCCCTGAACTCCTGACCCATGGAAACTGTGATAATAAATATGTGTTCTTATAAGCCACAAAGTGGTAATTACTGTCCGTCAGCCTCGGTTGCCCAGTGGCTAAGCTGATGCCGGCCTCCGGGGTTGTCGTGAGCACTGACGTGATGCGTGAAGAGCGGGACATGGAAACGGCTGTCCGTACACGCTACTTCCGTGCCTCCGCCACGCCCTGCTTGTCCCTGTCATTCTGTGTCCCTAATAGAGGGAGGGAGATGCTGGTAATCATATAGCAATAAAACCCTGTTGCACAGTTTTAAATTGCAACGCGGTGAATCAGAGTACAATACAATTGTTCCTGGATGATGAAACACGTCATCACCCAGAGGTACCATTCTTGTGTGTGTTACGCATATGTTCATTAAATTTGTGGACTGGTGATGTGCCTGTACAGTATCTACAGTGGGATCTAAGAGTTGAAGGATAAGGAAGTGGCTTTTGCATGCTCTCGTGGACCTTACTTGCTGGGGAAGGAACCACATAAGTGAGCAGATGATGGCAAGGGAGTGTGGCTGGAATGTGCTGGTCATCGGCAGTTGGCTGGCGGGAGAGGCCTTTCACTGGGTCTTGGTGATTGTGGAGGAGTACATTGGGCTGGACAACGAAGTGGAGAGTTAGGAGGAGGAGGAGGAGGGCACGTGGCAGAAGGCATGTCCAGTGCCAGGCCTCAGAGGGGACGTACACACGGCACAGTTTTGCAGCTTCGAGCAGGTCAAGGGCTAGACGGTGAGGTGTTAGGGAAGGAGTCAAGATGATGTAAATAGTTAGGGGGCCAGCATGGAGTAGGGCTCTGACTTAGAGCTCCAGAGTTGTGAACTTTATCAAAACAACACTGAAATGCGTTAAGAGGTGGACATATTTGAGAGGCGTGGGCCGGCTTGCACTTCTTAAAAAAAAAAATTTAATGTTTGTTTATTTTTGAGAGAGAGAGAGACAGGGCATGAGCAGGGGAGAGGCAGAGAGAGAGGGAGACACAGAATGCGAAGCAAGCTCCAGGCTCTGAGCTGTCAGCACAGAACCCAATGCATGTCTCAAACCCATGAACCTGAGCCGAAGTCGGACGCTTAACGGACTGAGCCACCCAGGCACCCCTGACTTTAACACAGTCCCTCTTGTTGCCCTTGGACTAAAGGCTGTTGAAAGCTGGTTAGAAGCCAGGATATACTTCAGGAAGCTATGGTCCTCAGTGGAGGAGAGGGTATGGAGGCTGGAGGGACGGTAGAGGTGGTGGGGAAAGAGGAAAGATGCTGTATTTAAAGAAGGAGAATCAGAGAGGCTTGGTGCTGGATTAGACATGGGGTGAACGACGCCCGGACATCCAAGCTTGAGAGGTGCCATCTGCTGATGTCAGGAATGTCAGAGGAGCTCAGACAGCTTACAGGAGAAGTGAGTTCAGTGTGGGGCATGTTAAGCTTACATTCCTGTGCGTTGGGGACATACAGGTGCACTTATCAACTAGGGTGGAAGAGTGTGCAGCTTAGGACACAGGTCTGGGTTGGGAGTATAAATGTGAAAATGTTTGGCTATGGACTTTAGCATCAATACTAATTAATGGGATGGAGAAATGGTGATGCTCAACCAGGCACATTCCATGGGATTTTATGCCCAGGGACATATGGCAATGCCTGGACACAACCTGAGTCTTAGGCAGGAAGTCTAAGTCAGAGGAAGGGCGGGCCACCAGCATCTCGTGGGTAGAGACCACAGATACTGCTAAATATGCTACAGTGCCTGGGATGATCCAGGCCAAAAGGCCCATCACGTTAGTGCCAAAGTTGAGAACGTCCGAGGCAGAACCGTAGGAGTGGAGGACACGGGCACAAGAACGGTACCCTGCTCTCATGCTCTCATGTCAAAAGGAAACGTGGAAAGGATCCCACAAAACAAACTGAAGAAAACAAGACATTGTGAAGTCATAGAAACCAAAGAGAAGACATGCAGGCAGCGTGGTCACTTCCCTCAGGGAGACCAAGAGCAAAACGGCCAAGCGGGCGTTCATGGAGACCTCATGAAGGTCCGTGAAGACCTTAGGAGGAAGAGATATATTGATGCAATGGTGGCATGGGCATTGGAGTGGGTGAAGAGGTGAAGGTAACATGAATAAGTCTTGTGAGAAATTGAAAGAGGGGACAGACGTTGTTTGGTGGATGTAAGAAAAGGAAGGGTTGAGGAACGTTTTCCGTGAAGTTGTTATGGCAGATACATTCTATGGGGATACTCATGGAAGGAGACCAGAGGCAGGGTGAGGCTGAAGACACAGGAAAAGCTACTGAGTCCCTAAGGGGGGGTTGATGAGATAGGATCCCAAGCCACGGTGGAAGAATTAGTCTTACGTAGGAATCAGACATCTTGTCCGTTGAAGCAAGACAGAATTTAGGAATCACTTAAACTAGAATTAGAGTTGACCCTTGAGCAGTGTGAGGGTTGGAGCATTGACTTTCCACCTGGTTGAAAATCCACATGTGACTTTGGGCTCCCCCAAAACGCAACTGTGTACTAAGAGTCTACCGTTGACCAAAGCCTTTCTAATAAGATAAAGTTGATTAACACATAGTTTCTATGTTCTGTGTGTTATATACTATATTCTTAAGTAAAGTAAGCTAGAGGAAAAAATGCTTAGAAAATCGTAAGGAAGAGAAAATACATTCACAGCACTGTGCTGCACTTACCGAAAAAATCTACATATAAGTGGACCCAAGCAGTTCAAACCCTTGTTGTGCAAGGGTCAGTGGTACTTGGAGTAGGACTTCAGGAAGGTTCTAGGTGCTTCATTTCCCAACTGCACCCCTTCAGATCTGTTCATCCTCACACAGAGGACTTAACCCCTTTCCACTTCCCTTTCTTGGGCCATGAAATGAAATAATACGAGTTAACTCCTACCCTTAGAATAATGGTTGAATATGTAAATATATGAAAACTACATACAATGGCTCTTCACATTTAGGGAGAACTCCGTACTTGTTAATTCCTTTTATCTGCTGAGTCTGAGGACAGACTTAGTGATGGAAAGTTTAAAGAGAGTATAACATTTGGGCTCTTTCCATAATTGGGCTAGTGTTGAAAGCGCGGCTATAAACATTAGGGTGTATGTGCCCCTATGCATCAACACTCCTGTATCCTTTGGATAAATTCCTAGTAGTGCTATTGCTGGGTCATACAATAGTTCTATTTTCAATCTTTTGAGGAACCTCAACACTGTTTTCCAGAGCGGCTGCACCAGTTTGCATTCCCACCAACAATGCAAGAAGGTTTTCCTTTCTCCACATCCTTACCAACATCCGTTGTTTCCTGAGTTGTTAATTTTAGCCAGTCTGACCAGTTTGAGGTGGTATCTCAATGTGATTTTGATTTGTATTTCCCTGAAGATGAGTGATGTTGAGCACCTTTTCATGTGCCTGTTTGCCATCTGGATGTCTTCTTTGGAAAAGTGTCTGTTCATGTCTTCTGCCCATTTCTTCACTGGATTATTTGTTTTTCGGGTGTGGAGTTGGTATGTGTGTGCGCGCGCGCACACACACACACACACACACACACACACACAGTGGAATACTACTTGGCAATGAAAAAAATGAAATCTTGCCATTTGCAACAAGGTGGATGGAACTGGAGGGTATTATGCTAACTGAGATAAGTCAGTCAGAGAAAGACAGATATCATATGTGGAACTTGAGAAACTTAACAGAAAAACATGGGGGAAGGGAAGGAAAAAAAATAGTTACAAACAGAGAGGGAGGGAGACAAACCATAAGAGACTGTTAAATACAGAGAACAAACTGAAGGTTGATGGGGAAGGGGAGGGGGAGAGGGGAAAATGAGTGATGGGCATTGAGGAGGGCACTTGTTGGGATAACCACTGAGCGTTGTATGTAAGTGATGAACCATGGGCATCTATTCCCGAAGCCAAGAGCATGCTTTATACACTATATGTTAGCTAACTTGACAATAAATTATATTTAAAAAATAGAAATAAAAATAAAGAGAGACTAACAGCTTTAGGATAGCCTCTGGTGTGGATGGAGCAGGAAAAACAAAGCAGCTAATAGGGTGGCTGTGGGTCTAGTTGTGTCTCTGACCAACGTGATTGGCCACAGGAATTAGACCCTTAGCACCAGTTCCATTAGCTGAGTGCTCTGTCCTGCTCTCCCTGTTCAAGTTCCTTCCTGGTATTTCTGTTCATCGTGTTCTGCTTCTGGAGGCAAGCAGATAGATCCTAGGTCCCAATCATGCACTTCTAAAAAGAAGATCAGAGGGGCGCCTGGGGGGCTCAGTCGGTTGAGCAACCGAGTTTGGCTCAGGTCATGGTCTCGCAGTTTGTGAGTTTGAGCCCCGCGTCGGGCTCTGTACAGACAGCTCAGAGCCTGGAGCCTGCTTCAGATTCTGTTCTCCCCCTTTCTCTACCCCTCCCCTGCTCACGCTCTGTATCTCTCTGTCTCTCAATAATAGTAAGTAAACGTTAAAAAAAAATCTAAAAAGAAGATCAGATTGGAAGCTGGAGGCTTAGTTTGGCCATTTTGCGTGCATTGCTTACTGAAGGGGCTGTTCTTTGAGGAAGTAGGTTTACAGCACCTACTATGCAGCAGGCGTAGGAGGAAGAGGCAGTGATCAGTGCACACCATTTTCCTGGTGTCACACGTTTAGCACTTAGTGGTGGCGAGGCAGGAGGAGCTAGGCTAGAAGAAGAAGGGACGTTATGGGTTCTAGTGATTTGCATCTAGTCCTAGGAGCTGGTTCCGGCTTTCCTTGCTGTGCAGAGGTTTGAGAAGGATCTAGCCAGATGATGTATAGCCGAGTGCGTTGCAGATGCTAAATAAAGCTTTATAAGAATGCCACTTCACAGAGTTTCCTGGGGCCTGAAATGGCTTCCAGCTGTCCTCCCCACCGTGTCCTATTCAGGCCCTTTGTGGATGACCTCGCTTTAGTGGCCAGGACCTCCCAGACACAACTGTCTCAAGGGATCATCCTGGTTTTGATCTCTGACTGCCCCCAATGCTGCTTCTCTGCTCCTACAGACACACCCTTGTCACTCAGACACTCTGATGAACACCCACACTGCACCTTCGCCAATCTCCAGCCCTCAGCCAATCCCAGGGGCATCCGACGTCCTCTAGAGGTGTTTAGACTCAGATAAAGACAGATCCTGGAGGGGCTGGAGTTAGGACCTGGGGCTGGAGGCTGGAGAAACTACGGGTGTAAAACGTGTAGAGGCATTTGGGAAACTGGACAACACTTTTTAGAACTTATTTTAATTTTTTTTTTAAGTTTATTTATTTTTGAGACAGAAAGAGACAGAGTGTGAGTGGGGGAGGGGAAGAGTGAGAGGGAGACATAGAATCCGAAACAGGCTCTGAGCTGTCAGCACAGAGCCCGACGCGGGGCTCGAACCCATGAACTGTGAGATCATGACCTGAGCCGAAGTCGGACACTTAACCGACTGAGCTACCCAGGCGCCCCTAGAACTTGTTTTAGAACACTTTCTAGACAAATTTTGGCAGAATTTGTCTCCCAGCCTTGGTTCAGGGAATCAGGTCACTGCTGTCTGATATTATGCTGGTTGAATAGACTCATTCATTTGTATTTACCGGTTACTGACAGGTTTAAAATACAGACGTTTGTGCCTGATAGAAAGAAAAATACTAGAGATACGAGGTCACATTCGAAAAGAAATAAAGGTCCTGACATTGCCTATTGTTTTGTCTCCAACATGAGCACATGGAAAACTACTCAATGTTTGTATCCAGCCATCCAGTGGACACTCAATAAATACTGTTTTCCTGACAGCTTACATATTTCTGGTCATTGAAATAACAATTACAAATCTAGACCATGAGCCTTGCTTTCACCAGGAACATATTTGCTCTTTAGCAACACATGACGGTATTTTGTTGGCAAATCGGGATGATATATTGGCACTGATGTCATGGTCTGGAAGTTGAATCCAGACGCAATATATAAAGTAATAGCATACATTCATGGGCGGAGGGAGAGCATTTTTAACAATTATTTACTTTTATTATGTTTATGGCCGTTGAAGTGGTCCAAGTCTCCAGATTTTGCTGGCAATCATCACACTCACAAAAATCAGGCTTCCTATTAAGATCATCTCGGCTGTTTATTTAGGGGATATATATTAGCTCTCAACTATGTTCAGAGTCTTTCCCATCTGCCCGTTGATCTCAGCAGATGTTGGGAACACTACTGCAGACGAACTATTCTTTCAGCCATCTTGCGCTTTCTGTGCGAGGGAACGATCCAACTGCCGCAGGGCCCAAGTTGAGGAACACTCGTTCCTGGCAATCCACGGTAGGTGGGGTAGACATACACAGAACCCCACTGAAACCAGATGTGACAGGCAGCAACACGGCGTACCATGTTCTGCAGCCCCTGATGTCAGTACTGGGCACCCTGTCCCCGTCTCTTCAGTAAGGGCAACACAGAAATGTATTCTGTCTGTTCGGGTAGCCGATCTTCAGCACATGTGTGGAGCCAGCCACTGAGAGATATACAGCGTCCTGTAAAGTTTTCCGTGGCTCTTCACAATGTAGTATTCGCTGAAAACATAAGGCTTAACCAGTGTAGAGTCAGTAAAGGAAAAGGAACAAATGAGCAAAGCAGGTTCTTTTCGTTAATTATTTTGAAGCATGCTTTACCGTGTACCTAGAGACACAGTAATTTTTTTTTAATTTTTTTTTGACGTTTATTTATTTTTGAGACAGAGAGAGACAGAGCATGAACAGGGGAGGAGCAGAGAGAGAGGGAGACACAGAATTTGAAACAGGCTCCAGGCTCTGAGCTGTCATCACAGAGCCCAACGTGGGGCTTGAACTCATGGACCGTGAGATCATGACCTGAGCCGAAGTCAGACGCTTAACCGACCAAGCCACCCAGGCGCCCTGAGACACAATAATTTTTCCTCACTGCATAACCTCTTCAGGGTTTGTGTAGAATCTTCTGTTTGTTCATTGTTTTTCAAAGTGAACATTTTTCATCATTAGAAATGTTTTTCTCAAAAATATATAGACACACAGGTCAAAATACACGTACATTTTATCACAATATCGACATGCATCTAGATATGTATCTAGTAGGTAGATGTACACATACCTATATATCCACATGTATCACTTACATACACACCCCCATAATTTCCCATACTTAGCAGATGACCCTTCAGGGCTTCTCCAGCAGCCTGGATCTCTTCCCAGACTCTTGCATTTGGAAGCCATTTGCCATGTTGCAATAGCGATTTGATCTGTTTCACAGATATTCAGATCAAGAGGAGACTTCTCTGCATCTGATCCATATTTAGCGGACCTTGAATTTGAACTTGATGCCCTTATAGACAAGATCACTTGGGATGAGTCTATATAGGATTGCCTATAAAAGGAATATAAAATAAGAAATGGAAATAAGTTATCACCAAAGAGCAAACTGTGGTGGTTTTAAAATATGTCCACAAATTCCTGACCTCCCCCCCGCCTTTGCAATCTGGAAGATTGGGAGTAGGGGATGGGGCCTGTGTCCCTCCTGCTGAGCCTGGGTGGTACATCCTCAATAAATAGAGTGCAGCAGAAATTTTACTGCTTGGCTCCTGAGGCCAGGTTAGAAAAATCAATGCACTTGCTTATGGTTTCTCTGGGGAGGTGGTTCTTGGACCTCTGAGTCACCATGGAAGAAGTCTGGCTACCCAGAGGCTACTGTGTGTAGACTGTGGTGGAGAGATGACAGCAAGGGAGAAGGCTGGTGAAGAGTCCAAGTTGTAGCAGCCTCCAGCTTTGTGAGCCATCCCAGACCACTCCCAAGCCTACTAGGGGAGAGACCAACCAGGGAGTCTTGCCCAGCCCCTGGGGGACATCATCCCAGGCCACACCCAAGCCTGCGAGTGGAGGGACCATCAAGGGGGTCTTGCCCAGCCCCTGGGGGACATCATCCCAGGCCACACCCGAGCCTGCGAGTGGAGGGACCATCGAGGGGGTCTTGCCCAGCCCCTGGGGGACATCATCCCAGGCCACACCCGAGCCTGCGAGTGGAGGGACCATCGAGGGGGTCTTGCCCAGCCCCTGGGGGACATCATCCCAGGCCACACCCGAGCCTGCGAGTGGAGGGACCATCGAGGGGGTCTTGCCCAGCCCCTGGGGGACATCATCCCAGGCCACACCCAAGCCTGCGAGTGGAGGGACCATCGAGGGGGTCTTGCCCAGCCCCTGGGGGATAGCACCACTGAGGAGAACTGTCTGGCTAACTCGACCACCTTGGTTAGCCTACCATCATGAGCGAAATAGCTGTTCTTATTCTAAGCCAATTTTTGGGGGACGCTGTTTGTTCTTACACAGCAAGGGATAACCAGAACAGCAGTGTTCTTTGGTTTGAAATTTTGGCCAAAGGCTGCATTTTCTGCCAAAGTTCCCCTCTTCTTGATCAGTGGACCCGTTAGTATTTGTTAGTGTCTGAAACATATCATTCAGATTTGAGTAATTAGGCAGACGTCACATCTCAGAAAGTGTTATTGTACTGCTGTAATTCTTAGTATTGTTTAAACCTCGTTTACTGTGCAAACTCAGTTTGATTTCATTCATACATGAGAATGGAATTTAAAAAAAGACAATTTTTAAGACTTGTTAGAATCACTGCATTGGAAATGGTGCTCCTTAAAGGCTCCCAGACACACGGTCTTCTCCTCGGAGCCACCTGTTGGTGTCCATGGTCCCAGGCCTCACTGACATTGGTCCCAAACTGAAGTGGGGCCCCTGATAGCATCGTGTCCTACGACTGTCGGTTCAGGGCCAGCAGACCCCCTGTGAGAACCTGCTGGTGTGTGGCTGGCCAGTGTTTCTGCCTTGGACAATGGAGCAGCCTTCTGCTCTGCCTTTTCATCTCTTGCATCGTGAAAGCGGCTCGCGGGGCATGAAGCGAGCGATTCCCAGGGCAGGCTTTGTCCCAGCTGTCCAGGATGCCTCAGGCTGTCCTTGCAGAAAGAGCAGGAGTGCTTCCTGGTGCATCCTGCAGTCCTGGGTGGGCCAGGGGGGGTGGGGGGGGGGCACAGGTGGCCTCACTGAATGCATTAATGACCGCGCTTCTCCCGCATTCAGCTCACTGCTGTCATCTTTCCATGCCGCTGCTGGTGACATAGGCTGTCACTTTTTTTTTTTTTTTTTTTTTAGTGTTCCTACTTCAACCAAGTTTTTTAGACTGGGACTAAACACCAGACATTGAAAACCACAACCAAGAACTTCATATGGACATGAAGAGTTAATTTCTTCGCTTCTTCCTAAAACGGAGCTTTGCCTTCAAGTAGTCACGTTCAGTTAAATGTCATTTCTGTTATTTCTGGTGCAGTGAGGATGAAGGGCCATGAGGGTGACTTCACAGAGGCCACAATGGCCCTTACTTAATTTTGTCAAAATAGGGACCATTCGTCACAGAAAGAAAATTAATAAAACTATCAGAGTTATGAAAAATACACTAAGAAAAAATTAAAGGATTATATTTTAAAGCCTTGGGACATAGAATATTATTCCTTATAAAATATGTTCCTTGATACTAATTCCTGGAACACAGATTTTTGTTTTAACTGTTTGATGACTACACCACAGACATGGAGATACTAAGCCATGGGGACAGTGTGGCAGTGTCCTTCCTCAGTCAGGTTCACGTGGGGACAGTGTGGTGATGTCCTTCCTCGGTCAGGTTCGTGTGGACACAGCGTGGCAGTGTCCTTCCTCAATCAGGTTCACGTGGAGACAGTGTAGCAGTGTCCATCCTCAATGAGGTTCACATGGGGACAGCATGGCGGTGTCCTTTCTAAATCTGGTTCATGTGGGGACAGTGTGGCAGTGTCTTTCCTCAATCAGGTTCACGTGGGGACAGTATGGTGGTGTCTTTCCTCAATCAGGTTCACATGGGGACAGCGTGGCAGTGTCCTTCCTCGATCAAGTTCGCGTGGAGACAGCGTGGTGTTGTCGTCAGTCAGATTCACATGGGGACAGCGTGGTGATGTCCTTCCTCGGTCAGGTTCACATGGGGACAGCGTGGCATTGTGCTTCCTCAATCAGGTTTATGTGGGGACAGCGTGGCAGTGTCCTTCCTCAATCAGGTTCACGTGGGGACAGTATGGTGGTGTCTTTCCTCAATCAGGTTCACATGGGGACAGCGTGGCATTGTCCTTCCTCAATCAGGTTCACATGGGGACAGCGTGCTAGTGTCCTTCCTCAATCACGTTCACATGGGGACAGCGTAGTGGTGTCCTTCCTCAATCAGGTTCATGTGGAGATAGTATGCTGATGTCCTTCCTCAATCACATCTCCTTCTAGCCTCTACCGTTAGTAGCATGAAATGTTATCTCAGAACAATTCTCAAGTTAAAGTGTCATTCAAAATTTGTAAAATAGCAGATAATCTCCACAGCACTCTGTGCCTCATGCAAGCCTGAGAAATGGGTATAGGCTCACCACCTGAAATGCAGTCAAAGCTCAGCTGTCACACAGAGGAAGCTCCCACAAGAACCAGAAGGGGATCGCAAAGTATCATCTTCCCATCTGATTTCCATCCTAAAAGATGCTCTTTCGAAAGTAAAAATTCCGTGGTTGTTCCATGCCACTGAAGGTAGAAGTATAATTTGAGCAAACTGCCCCTGGTGTTTTAATAATGTGGACTCGTCATACCCATGTGCAGGCATGGCTGAGGGCTGTCATTGCCATCGGTGCCAAACTTTGTCCCTGATGTACATCAAACCACTTGGCTCTGTGGGGTGCAGTGCAGTTCAGTGGACGAAGCACCTCCCGGGGCCACACCTCACATCGTGTCTTAGCATCTCCTCTGTGAAGAGTTTGGATCACCTGCTGAGGAAGTCATGCTCTGAATCCAAGAGTGAGCCCACAGATGCGGGATTGAGGGATAGACAAGCTGACATCCTCTCCTGGGTCAAAAGGGACAGCAGCGTGAGTGACAAAATTATCTCGGAGGGGAAGAAAAACACACTTCTTGAAAATATCAGGGCTTCAGCATGCAGAGTGATGTATGGGATTAGTCGGTCCCAACACAAGGAAAGTGCTCTTTCATTTTAAATGTGCCTCAGGAAATTTGGTAACGAGCCCTTCTGTGTCCTGAGAGGGAAATGCAATGAATTACAAATTGTATATGTAGTTTCTGTGTACTATGGTGGAGAAGAAGCTAATGCATGCTAAGAAGGGAATTGGGATTCTGGTACTTTCTTCATGGATATTTGTAGGGCAAAGGCAGAGGATGTTTTCACTTTCACTGCTTCAAATGCATTGACCTATTTAATCTTTGATTTTCTTTTATTGAAAGTGCGTGTTTATTAATTTGCTTTGCAAGTGTAAACCCTTCAAGAAGAGGCAACTTTCACAAACCACTCTGAATTTATGCTATCTAAAAGAACAGGATAGGAGACTTTCTCTTTTACATTTATGTAGAATTCCGATACATGTGATGCCATTTTTTAAAATTTTTGTTAATGTTTTTATTTATTTTTGAGACAATGCAGGAGACAGAGTGCAGGCAGCGGACGGGCAGACAGAGGGAGACACAGAATCCAAAGCGGGCTCCAGGCTCCGAGCTGTCAGCCCAGAGCCCAACGTGGGGCTCGAACTCACGGACCATGAGATCATGACCTGAGCAGAAGTCAGACGCTTAACCCACTGAACCACTCAGGTGCCCCCATGTGATGCTATTTAACTGGAAGAATGGATGTAGGTGTAGGTATAGACATAGATCCATCAAAACATTCACATTGGGATGGCTTAACTTTTTGTTACTGTTTTTTGCGCCTTTTAAGTTTCTGTCCTCATTCCAGTTAGTTAACATACAGTGCTATATTAATTTCAGGTGTATAATGTAGTAATTCAACAATTGTATACATGATCCAGTGCTGATCACAAGTGCACTCCTTAATCTCCGTCACCTATTTCATTTATCCCCACCTTCCCGCCAGTAACCATGTGTGTTCTCTGTAGTTAAGAGTCTGTTTCTTGGTTTGCCTCTCTTTCTTTTCTCCCTTTGCTCATTTGTTTTGTTTCTTAGATTCCACATATGAGCGAAATCATATGGTATTTGTCTTTCTCAGACTGACTTATTTCACTTACCATTATACCCTCTCACTCCATCCGAATTGCAAATGGCAAGAGTTCTTTCTTTTTTATGGATGAGTACTATTCCTTTCCGCACACGCACATGCACGCGTGGGTACACCAAATCTTTGTTAGCCATTCGTCTACCGATGGATGCTTGGGCTGCTTCCATAATTTTGCCATTGTAAATAATGCTGCAGTGAACATAGGAGGGCATGTATCCCTTTGAATTGGCGTTCTTGTATTTTTGGGTAAACACTCACCAGCGCGATTCCTGGATTGTAGTGTATTTTTAACTTCTCGAGGAAGCGTGATACGATTCTCCACAGTGGCTGACTGTTGTTTCTTGTGTTGTTGATTTTAGCCATCCTGATAGGTGTGAGGTGATATCTCACTCTAGTTTTGATTTGTATTTCCCTGGTGATGAGTGATGGGGAGCATCGATTCACGGGTCCGTTGGCCTGATTACTTAACTTCTAAGGAAGGAAAGGTCCACTTACTTCTCAAAACTGCTTACCTGTTTTAACCGTCCAACAACTCTGTCCTGGATTCAAAAGAAGGCACAAACTGTGGGACAATATTGTATTCACATCTTATTCGCTGTGTAACCTCAGGCAAGTTTCTTATTGCAAAACAATATTTTAAGATGTTCATTAGCATTCCTACGTCCACAACAGGAGATCTGTGGTTTAAATGGATCTGGTTCCAGATTCCTCTCCTAAGGAAGGCTTAGCCGAAGGGGGTTTGAGTCTGATGCTGTGAATTTGTCCAGCTTTGTGGGGTTCCAACTCCATGAGCTGTGGCATGTTCCTCTTGGATCTAATGTTCTCCTTTGTGGATCATAGGGGCCTGTTAATGGCATTTCAAAGCTCTTCCAAGTTGGGGTAAGCAGCGATTAAAAGAGGGCTGACAAGGGTTCTGCAGGGTGATTTCCCAGATAGAAGTCAACATTCCTCATTGTACACATGGAAATAGATGGTGGAAAACTTGTCCAGCACTGAGGTCCTTAAGGAAAGTAGACATCCACGGAGATCCTTCAGAGTGTCTAAAAGATATCAGACACATTTTGTTTTTTCCAGGCTTTGTATTTTATTTTTACGGGGATTTATGTTTCTGGTCGATTTGGGCATTCTGTTTGTGTTTGCATTTTGCCGGTGGTTTTCACTTAAGTTTTACAGACAACAAGAACAGATATCTAGATATCTAGAAAGGGGTTTGAAAAGAAGTAGAATTTGTAAACAAATAATGTAGGGCCAACCTCCAACTTCCCAAGCAGGTAAACCAAACCCCAGATTCTGTATGTATAATGTGATATATTCCTGGAAGACATGGCCCTCTGTCTGTGAGAAATCAGGCATGAATAATTTTTGGACATTATGCAACTTTTAAAGGAAAATATTTGATGAGTTGATTGAAGGAATGAACAATAGCCATGCGATTTAAATTTCCTGAAAATCCTCTAGAGTGTAAAGTGAAAGGAATTTTGACTTTGGCACGAGACATCTCAGAGTTGGCGAGACGAAACATATTTCTCAGAGAATTTGAACTCTTAGTTGAGCCTATAAAGCATGTTTTGTTTTGTTTTTTTTTTTCCCCCATAAGCCTTAAAACCATGGCTTCTTTTTACCCAGAGACTTTAGTTCCTTACATCCCGAGGGAAAGTGTAAGTTTGGACACATACAAAATAAATGGGAGTCTTTAAGTTAAGAGGAATGGTCTGTAACGTAATGTATAAACTAGCAGGTGGTTTTCGTGCGGGCGCTGACCAGTCCTGCCCCCCACTGTGGCTCGCCCTCCTGTCCCGGCCTCTCCCTCGTCGGACTGTGCCTGGTCTGTGCGGCCCACGGGAGTGACTGTCTCTTCACTCGAGGTTCCACGTTCTGTGGTAGCAGTCGTGTGTCCAGATCAGTGCTCAAAGGCTCAGATTCACGGTCCTTGTTGTAAATGCCCACGACTACATGCAGACAGGCAAGGCAAACAGGGAAAAACTCTCTTTGACTAAAAAACAGAGCAGTCTGGCAGCCTTATCCTTGCATACATGCAGCATGGGAAATTTCAGTGTTGAAAATTCAATCTACCCGGGGTGCCTGGGTGGCTCAGTCCATTGAGCGCCCCACTCTGGGTTTCTGTCATGATCTCACGGTCGTGGGATCGAGCCTTGAGTCAGGCTCCACACTCGGGATTCTGTCTCTCTTTCTCTGCCCCTCCTCTGCTCACTCTCTCAAAAATAAATAAATAAATAAATAAAATTAAAAAAGAAAAGAAAATTCAATCTACCTACATGTTTTGCTTCTACGTTACAAATATGAAAGAACACTGCCTCTCAAAATGGATCTTCTGTTTTGTGCCCTTTATGTTTATGAAGCTCAGAAAGATGTGAAGACACATATGTAGCAAGAGTGTTTCATCCAGAGGAACAATCAAGGGGAAGGTCCTGGGTTTCTGTCTAGAAGTATTGCCTCGGTATCTCATAATTCCCCCATTTGCTACAACTTTGCACAGAAGGCTTTTCCACAGAAATATTTGATAACCATTGTGTAAAACCTCTAATATACCTCCGAATCCCTGGGATCATATTTTGTGCTGTGCACTGGAACATTTTGAAGTGCCTGGGTAGCAACAAGATGAAAAGTACCATTTTTTCTTAGGTGGCTACTTTGTGGAAATGAATATATCCATTGTCTTCTGGACTTCAAAAACATGGCATAGTTCTTATGCACCTTTGAACTCAGCCTAACATTTGGCACTGTTTACAGTGTGGCCACTGGACAAGTTTTTGTGGTCCTGTAGACAACAGATATAATATCTGAAATCTGGTGGTTTCTGCCAGGCCTGGGTTCCAGAAAATAGGCGTGCACTGACCACCTCGAGGAAGGATCGTGAATAATGACGTCTCTTTCATTTCATACCCAGAGTCCCCTGCATCGCTGTTCAGCTGTTCGTTTCTTGGAGCTCTTTGGCAAGTGTATGCTGTTGCTGTCTTTTTCCTCACTTGATAGAACACTCTGTTGATGCTAGTCATTAATAAAACCCCTCTTCTTCACTTTTGCTGTGGCCAATTGCATTCAGCCAACTTGCTTATCATAAAATTCGCAATAAAAAAAAAATCTCATTTGTTTAGGACAGTAAAAGGTTATATACATTTTCGGGGGATGGTAGGAGGAATTAAACACAGAAGTAAGTCTCATTTTTACAAGGGCACTAAATTTTAAGTGCCTGCTTTATTTGCTTATTAGGTGAATAATTGAACCTCTCTCCTGCGCGATTTTATTATGTTTTAGGATGGGAGAAGACTTGTAGGCGCCACACGATACCAATTTTCAGCACTAATATTCTTCCCAGCAGGTGAAAACTACCCGATTTTACATATTTGGATACTTCATTTTCATCATCGAGTAGATTAGCTTCTATCCCATCAGTGTAAGATATGTATACTAGCTAGTAAGTATGGGCATCATTTTTACACTAGGTTGCCTGTGACGATTTTTAACCTTACCCTGCTGAAAGTGAAACCCACCAATGAGGTAATATGGAAATAAATTATGTGGCTCTTTAGACAACATTATCCTAACCTGTCAATTTTTGACCATGGTGAAAAACCGTTTAATACCACTGTTCTTAACGGTTGGTCTCCAGGCAAAGAGTGACTCCTAGAAACACAGAAAAGATCTGGCAAGACACCTACTGAAATTTCTTCTCAATTGACTTTTCCCAATTGGTGTATTTGAGAAATAATTAAAAATTTTTTTTTCCAGACCAGCAGTGTGCATCTTGAATATACATTTACCCTCCTGAGTAAACATTTATATCATTGTAAATACTTCTCTGCTGTTTCCTTGACGCCTCGCATGTTCACAAGTACCTGGAAGGTTCTGCTTGTTTCTCTGTTGACTGAACTCAGCGTCTTCAGCTCGAAAAGTGGAAAGAATAAAGTGTCATAGAATCTGTTTCAATCTGGTGAAATGGTACATTGCAAATTAGATCTGGTTGAGATGCTTTTGACGCTTTTGTTTTGATGGTGTCACCATGGCCCCAAGGACTTTAACCAGCTTATGTGATTCTAATGAGAACTGTATTGATTTTTATATCTTTCCACCCAGCCAGTACTCTGCAACGCAGGTGCACCACATTAGACCGCGTGCTGAATCATCTCCAACATGCAAGATATTTCTGGCCTATTTCACTTCATGGCAATCCACACCCTCGGTCCTTTCATCACCAAGGCCTAGAACGTCTTATATTTTGGAAAGTAGGACCTACAGTAGTGTGAATAGGTTTGCATCAATGAGGGATCAGTGGAATTATGTGTAATAAATCATTACAATGGTTTAGCATCTTTTGAAAAACTGTCGTCGCTTCAAAACACTCTTTTGGCACAAAACTTTGTCAGTAAATTTATACTAACATAACCCATTATAGATTTATCTTTGTTTTTAACGTTTGTTTATTTTTAGGTTTATTTTATTTACTTTGGGAGAGAGTATGCACTAAAGGGAGAGGGGCAGAGAGAGAATCCCAAGCAGGCTCCACGCTGTCAGCTCAGAGCCCAATGGTGGGGCTCGAACTCACAAAGCCATGAAATCATGACCTGAGCCAAAATCAAGAGCCGGATGCTCAACTGATGGAGCTACCCACAAGCCCTATTTATTTTTTGAGACAGAGAGAATGCATGAATGCTCGAGAGTTGGGGGGAGGCAGAGAGAGAGGGAGAGAGAGAGAATCCCAAACAGGCTCTGCACTGTCTGCACAGAGCCAGACATGGGGCTCAAACTCATGACCCAGAGATGATGACCTGAGCTGAAACCAAGGGGTGGACACTGAACCTACTGAGCAACGTAGGTACCCCCATTATAGGCACTGATGTTCCTGTTGAAAGCTGTTTTGAATAGAACCCATATGTCATTTCATATGTTAGCAGCATTCACCACCCAGCACTACATGGGTGCAGTTTCCGTGGTAAGACCAGTCTTGAAAAACAAAAGGTCACTTGATAAAGAGTACTAGTTTCTGTCATCTGTGCTTAGGAAGGAGATTGCTTCCAGCATTCTCGTTTGTACAGAGCTTCACTGTGGCCCAAACCAACTATCTGAAGTTTAGTTTCCTTGCTATTCCTCCTGATGGAATAGAATCGGAGGCTAGGGAAATATGTGGGCTAGAACACACATCAGAGGCCAGGGAAGAATGGGGACCAGAACCTACTCACATTAGAAGGCCGGTGAAGGATGGAGCTATAACGCATCCACATCAGAGGCCGGTGAAGGATCGGGACTAGAACCCACCCACATAGAAGGCCAGGGAAGGATGGGGACTAGAACCCACCCACATCAGAGGCCAGGGAAGGATGGGGGCTAGAACTCACCCACATCAGAGGCCAGGGAAGGATGGGGGCTAGAACCCACCCAAATCAGAGACCAGGGAAGGATGGGGGCTAGAATGCATCCACATCAGAGGCCAAGGAAAGATGGGGGCTAGAACACACTCACATCAGAAGCCCAGGGAAGGATCGGGGTAGAACCCACCCACATCAGAGGCCAGTGAAGGATGGGGACTAGAGCCCACCCACATCAGAGGCCAAAGAAGGATGGGGGCTAGAACCCACCCACATCAGAGGCCGAGGAAGTATCGGGGCTAGGATGCACCCACATCAGACGCCAGGGAAGGTTGAAAGCAAGAACACACTCACATCCGAGGCCAGGAATCTTTCATGCCTAGAACCCACCCACATTAGAAGGCCCGGGAAGATGGGGGCTAGAATGCACCCACATTAGGAGGCCAGGGACGAATGGGGACTAGAACGCACCCACATGAGAAGGCCAGGGAAGATGGGGGCTAGAATGCACCCATATCAGAAGGCCAAGGAAGGATGGGGCTAGAATATGCCCACATCAGAAAACCGAGGAAGAACAGAACACATGGAGCCTTCCACCTGTCAGAGGAAGGAGAGCTAGAAACCTTGCAGCAAATGGCTCCAGTGACATGGGTAGGTGTTGTGACACTTGTAAATGAGGCTATTTCTCTGTAGTTGCCAGGAGCCTCTCTGAAATTATGGTTTCTGTTTTAGAATTCTTCTCCGGGTGAGAAGCCGAAGATTGAAGTGCTGTGCAAAGCTTGTAATTAAAACGTTAGTCAACCAAAAAGCGAACTAGCGAAACTTAAGTGGAGTAAATATCAATGATATTTTTCTTCTCTTTTTCTAAAATGCCACTTGACTTTCATAGTAAAGAGAAAAGACACTCAATTTAATATATATATTTTTTAACCCATTGAGTTTAGGCTTGTTTAAGATTTTTTTTAAAGAGTACGTATCTTGTTGATCTTGTAGTTGAGATACACCATGCATACTGTATAATTCACCCTTTTAACGTCCACAGTGCAGTGTTTTATGTCTATTCACAAAGCTATACAGCCATCACCACTGTCTGATTCCAGAACATTTTCATCACCCAAAAAGAAACCTGTTGATTTTAGGTCTTGCTCCCGTCCCACCCCACCCACCACAAGGCCCCCACCAATCTATTTGCTGTCTCTGTGGGTTGGTTGAGTCTAGACATTTTGTATAAACGAGTCATGGGATGCATGGCCTTCTGTGCCTGACTGTTAGAGAAAAGAGAGTCAGTGTCTAAAATGGGATAAGAAGGTCATATTAGAAAACTTCAGGCAATGGCAAGAAATAAAATTTCTGCCATGAATTTTTTAAGTTTATTTATTGAGAGAGAGTGCACAGGTGAGGGAGGGACAGAGAGAGAGGAAGAGAGAGAGAATCCGATTCACTGTCAGTGCAGAGCCTGTTGCGGGGCTCAAACTCATGAACCTGTGAGATCATGACCTGAGCTAAAATCACGAGTCTGATGCTTAACCTACTGAGCCACCCAAGCATCCCTCTACCATCAGTTTTAAGAGGCTCCCTTCTTGCTTTGAATGAGGGAAATATTCAGTGTGACTTTATCACATGCACTCACTGTCATTCTCCCCCAGGATCTCATGACTTCTATAATGAACAAGAGTTGGGGCGCCTGGGTGGCTCAGTCGGTTAAGCGGCCAACTTCGGCTCAGGTCATGATCTCACGGCTTGTGACTTCGAGGCCCCCGTTGGGCTCTGTGCTGACAGCTCGGAGCCTGGAGCCTGTTTCAGATTCTGTGTCTCCCTCTCTCTGACCCTCCCCCGTTCATGCTCTGTCTCTCTCTGTCTCAAAAATAAATAAACGTTTAAAAAAAATTTATAATGAACAAGAGAATACGGCCTCAGTGAGTATAGCTGCTTGTTATTAATACTGAGCTGAAGGAAAAATTGTTAGACATACTAGTTTACTTAGGTCAGGTTGGCCATGTATGAATTTGATCACAGGACACAGCAAGTGGAGAAGAAGCGGAATAGAGTGGTTGACATTCACAGAGGACCTGTCATGCACCTGACGCTTGATGTGCTCACTCATGTAACCTGGAGACAGACAGACCAATGGAACAGAATAGTCAGCAAACAGAACCCCACCCATGACTGCCAATGAGGGAGCAAAGGCAGCTTCATGGACGATGTATAGTCTTCTCTTGCTGGAACAATTAGACGCCGTCATGCAAAACAAACTCAAAGAGCTGGATTCAGACTTTTACAAAAGTGACACTCTTCAAAGCCGTCTCAAAATGGAGGATGGACCTAAACGCAAAACACAAAACTATGGAACTTCTACAAAGTAACCTAGGAGAAAAATGTAGGTGACCTCGGGTTTGTCAAGACATTTTTAGGTGTAACACCAAAGGCCTGGTCTCTGGAAGAGACAGATTAATAAGTTGGACTTCATGAAAATTGGGAACTGCTCTGTGAAAGATACTTTTAAAAGAATGAAACTCTAAGACCCAGACTGGAGGAAAATATTTGCAAACACATATCTGATAAAGAAATGACATCCAAAACATACAAAGAAGTCTTAAAACTGAATACAGACAACACAAACAGGTCAGTTAGGAATTGGCAAACACACACACACACACACACACACACACACACACACAGCCCAGAACAGACTCTTTACCAAAAAAAGATATCCAGAAGACAAGCATAAGAAAAGAACACCCAATACCTTTTTTGTAGGGAATTAAAAATTTAAATGAGTTGTCTTACAGGCTATCAGACTAGCTACATAAAAAACATGAGAGGACCAATCGGTACCAGTTGCTGGAAAAGACACAGAGAAGCATGAACTTTCATTCAGTGTTGGCAGGAATGCAAAATAGTACGTTTTGGATACAGTTTGTATTTTCTAACAAAGCAAAGCATAGGCTGCCTACAGAGTATGCCAACGACACTCCTAAATATTTATACAATCCATCTTAAAATTATGTCCACAGGAGCGCCTGGGTGGCTCAGTTGGTTAAGCGTCCAACTTCAGCTCAGCTCATGATCTCGCGGTTCATGGGTTTGAGTCCCATGTTGGGCTCTGTGCTCATGGCTCAGATCCTGGAGCCTACTTCAGTTCTGCGTCTCCTTATCTCTCTGCCCCTCCCCCGCTGGTCCTGTGTGTCTCTTTCTCAAAAATAAATAAATTTTTAAAAATATGCCCACACAAAAACCTGCCCCGTAAATGTTTATAGCAGCTTTAGTCATAATCACCAAATACCACAAGTGACCAGGATGCCCTTCAGTGGGTGAATGGTAAACTAACGGTGGTACATCAAGACCATAGAATGTCACTCAGTATTGAAAAATATAGAGTGAGCTAGCAAGCCAGAAAAAGACATGGATGAATCTTAAGTGTATATTGCCAGGTGGAAAAGCCAGTCTGCAAAGGATACATTCTGTATGACTCCACTTACGTGACATTCTGGAAAAGGGAAAATTACAGGGATGGTAAAATATCAGTGCGGTCATTCCAGGAGTAGATGGGATAGTTAAAGCACAGGTATTTGGAAGTGAAAGTGTTTTGTATGATTCTGTAATTAATGGGACCTATGCGACACGGTGTATTTGATGAAATCAACAGAATTTTAGAGCACAAAGGGTGAATTTTGTTATATGCAACATCTTCCAAAATCATATCATAGTTGGAAGATTCAGGACAATGACAAAACCTAAGTGTATTGCCAATTTGTGAAACAACCTGACCTTGGAGGAGGGAGGGAAAGTGCTAAGCTCAAGTCTTTTGGAAATGAGTAGAGATTCTAAGGCTAAAAGCAAGAGAAACTGCATTGACTTCCAGTGGATAAAGTGCTATCTCAAAAGGCTACAGGTTAACGATTGTGGTCTCGCTCCGTATGTGTACTCAAGTTGAACAATTATGTAAGTGGACAGTGTGGAGTGGGAGCTACACTTCTTTCTCTCTGTTGGAGTGGAAGGCTGCAGGATACCAAGCAGGAAGGCAGGAGAACCCAGGCAGTATGGATTAAGGTGGAGATACCAGTATACATTCCCATATAGCTAAATACAGGTATGGATGTCGATCAGTGGACACTCCCGTAGAGCCAAATACAGGCATAGACGTTGACATGTAGGAATATGTTAGATACTTGTGCCTGAGTTAGTGTACTCAGAAACATTTACATGAAATTTAAAATATGTGAACTAATCCATAATTACAGCAATCAAAAGAGAGATGGTCTTTGGTACAGTGAGTATCAGGAGAGCAGCACTTGGCAAAGAGAGGAAAATGTACCATATGGAAACCCACGGAACATTTGCACAGGTGCACACATAGGCAACAGTCACAGAGCTGTATGCTTAAGATGTGTGCACTTTACTGTAAGTGACATTACGCCTCAATTTTTACAAAGCCGATAACCCATTTCATACTGGGGTGAAAGTAAATGGTTTCGTAGCATCTGGACCATCCTACCGCCAAACAGCACATGTTACTGAGGGAAAGCACAGAATTCCTAGCAGATTGTTCAAGGCCAGGCTTATTGCACCCTTGACTGTTGCTGACATGAGGCGAGAGTGGAACCACAGCCTCCATTTCCCCCCTCCCAAAGCCACCTTGAATATTTGTTATTTTGAGAATTGGCTTCCTTTGCTGGGCGTTGTTTCCATTAACCCTCAGTGTGTTCAAGGCAAGCATGGACTTTCACTTTTCCCCGGTGGGTTTCTGGGCTTCATTTGCTTGTAATCGTGTGCGGGAGTTGGATTATATGCTCCCCGCCTAGCTTCCATTCAGCATTAGCAACTGCTGATGAAGAAATCCCAGCACAATTGTGTGTCTCCGTAGTTTTCACAAAAGTAAGTCAGGCAGAGTCCTCCCCTCTTCATTATGAAAGTTTATTATTGAACTGGCTGCATTCAGATTCAAAATAAGCATCATCACTAGTAGGCCTGAGAGTACCCCGCATATGTTCAGAGAGGACCGCAAGCTGAGTGTGTTAAGTTGTGCACTTGTCTTTTCTTCACTAACAGGGACCAGTGAGTCTGCAGTAACTCACCTCAGCTCGTGCAAAGACATTTGTGCAGAGCATTCACTCCCTAGGTTCCATGCTTTGGTTTAAAAATAAAATGTCCTGGGGTGCCTGGGTGGCTCAGTCGGTTGGGCGTCCGACTTCGGCTCAGGTCACGATCTCGCGGTCCGTGAGTTCGAGCCCCGTGTGGGGCTCTGGGCTGATGGCTCAGAGCCTGGAGCCTGCTTCCGATTCTGTGTCTCCCTCTCTCTCTGCCCCTCCCCCGTTCATGCTCTGTCTCTCTCTGTCTCAAAAATAAATAAAAACGTTAAAAAAAGTTTTTTTGAAATAAAATGTCCTTGTAAGAGAACAGAACCAAACAGTAAGGTCCTCGCTTACAAAATAAAAAGTACTAACTTCTGGAAAGAATTTCAAATGCCATCTGTAAGTTCCTCAAACACAGACCACTTAGCCAGGGTGACAGGCAATGGACGAAGGATGCAGGACTAAATGTTCACGTCTGAGAGTCATTTAAACATCTGGAAGGAATGTCTGGAGTGTGGACTTCACGAAAGGGCAACCTTCTAAAATCTGGAGAGGCAGGGGAAATGACGGTGGGCAACAGTAAAAGGGGGAGGGTACTGAAAATGTTACAGCACAGTATGGGCTTTGTCATTCTTTTCCTTTGCTCATGTGGTCCTTATTTTAAAGCCACTCTGTTGACCACAGAAAGTTGAAACAATACATTTTTTACAACTACGTGGAGTGCTATGATATGCAAAGTTCAGATTTTAATATCATTCTCTTCCTGTTGAGCCAAGCATCGTGGTCTCTGTAGAGTAGGTTCTGAGTTCATTGTTTTTGAGTGATGGGAGTCCCTCATCACTAGCCTGCCTTCAGAGAAGAATGCAAAAGGAAGCGCTGGGCATGTATGGCTTTCCAACATGCCATCTGTTGCCTACCCCTGCTTTAGGACAAATACAAGATTAATGTCCAAAAGAAAACACTAACTGGCACTTGGTTATTGTTTCTGCCTGTTAGCTGTCAAATCTGTACTCTAAATCTTGTATCAATATAAAACAGAAATGACTGTTAAGAATTCATGGAATGAGCCATCCAGCCAGCCAGTAGATTCTAACAAAAGTCAACCATTACATAGACACTTGATAGGGCAAGATGATGTGTATCATTTGAGAGGGATTTTAAAAGTATTTTCCAGCATCAGCAAATCCTGACATATGTACTCTAGAGTATTGACCAAAATCCTTCTCCCTCTGTACACCTTCACCTCCCCCACCCACCTCAAGGGCACATGGCTCTAGACACTTGTCAACTTGAACAACTTCTCTGTTTCTGCTCTGCTCAGTCACTCTTTGGCAGGCCTAGTGACTTTTTTTTTTTTTAACGATTATTGTTAGAGTAGTTTTTGGCTTATAATACAACTGAGAGGAAAGTACAGAGATTTCCCACATATCCCTGTGCCCCCACATATGCACAGTCTCCCCCATTGTCAACACCAGTCACCAGAGTGAGACATTTTTTATCAAGGATGAACCTACATTGACACATCATTTTCACCTGGAGTCCATAGTTTAGGGTTCACTCTTGGTGGTGTACATTCTGTGGTTTTGGACAAATGTGTAATGACGTACATGCGTCATTATACTGTCATATCACACAGAGTGTCTTCACTGCCCTAAAATCCTCTGTGTTCTGCGTGTCCACTCTCCCTCCCCCCACAACTCCTGGAAGTACTGATCTTTTCCCTATCTCCATAGTTTTGCCTTCTCCAGAATGTCGTCTACTTGAACTCATATAGTATGGAGTCAGCCTTTCAGGCTGACTTCTTTTACTTAGTAATATGCATTTAAATGTCCTCAATGTTCCTGATGATCTTTTAAAAACATAAACCAGGGGTGCCTGGGTGGCTCAGTCGGTTAAGCATCCGACTTCGTCTCAGGTCATGATCCCACGGCTCATGGGTTCGAACCCCACGTCTGGCTCTGTGCTGACAGCTCAGAGCCTGGAACTTGCTTCGGATTCTGTGTCTCCATCTCTCTCTGCCCCTCCTCTGCTCATGCTCTGTCTCTCTCTGTCTCAAAAATACATAAAACATTAAAAAAAATTTTAGAAACATAAATCAGATTCTATGACCCCTTTCAATTTTAAATTATTTACTGACCCCCCATTGAAATCTTCTTAGTATGTCCTTAGAATCTTACAGCATGTTTTCCAGGCTGTCTTGACGTGTCAGAATGAGCCTGACGCTCTTGGCCATCACAGTATGTCCCGCATTCACACACATGTGGGATTTACAAAAATTGCTTGGGCTTCCGCATCTGTGAGATTCTAACCCAAACACTAAGAGCTTGTTTTTATAAGTCGAATTTATTATGCAGTGACCTGTGCCTCCAAACAACATATTTGTTATATTTGTATAAATTATGAAACATAAGAACAAAAGGAACCCTTATGAACCCTCCAAACACCTATGAAACTAAATTTATCTGCGTATTCCTCTTTTCTCCAGACACTGTACTGAATTTTTGTGCTTTTTACTATCTTGGTTTTTTTTTTTATATATAGAATTTTATTACATGTTCATTTGTCTCTGAATCGATTTTGTTGGGTAGGCTTTCCAAATCGATTTCATATATTTGCATTGGTTTTGTCGAGGTTCTCTCATGGATAATGAACTGCATCTGTTTTTAGGTGAATGAGTATGTATTCGTGTAACCATCACCGTAATGACATGGAGTATGTTCCTATCGTCCCCAAATATTATTTCATTGTCCTGTGGAAATAATTGCCCAACATTCCCCTCTTACCTCCAAGAGACTAATGACTGAAAATCCTCATTATCCTTAATCATTGGAAAATTCAAACTACCATCACAGTGAGATATCAGTACACACGGACCAAAATGATTAGAATTGGAAAAGAGTGGCCACAGCAACTGTTGCTGAAGATTTAGAGTAACCAGACCCCTCACATGGCTGGTGGGGATGTGAAATGTCACAGCCACTTTGCAGAACAACTTGGCATTTTCTTAAAAAGTTACACGCACCACCTGTCATTACCACAGAGCCATTCTCCTCATAGAATCGTTTCACCATTTCCCCGAGAAATGATAACCTATGTGTTCACACAAAGGTGCATGCACAAATTTCACGGCAGATTTGTTCGTGATAGACCCAAACCAGAAGTGACAGGTGACTCTAATGTAGAGTAACACAGATCCATTTTCCTTGCTTCCGTGCTTTACAAAAAAATGGTACTCACTCTGCAGTGTTTAGTGACGATTGTTTTCACTTACTATCAAGTTACGAAGATCTTTTATGTTGCCATACATGACTTTAGTTCATTTTTTTGGCTTGTCGTGTAGCACTTCACTGGGTACACTGGTAAGATTTGGCCCATGGGTAGTTTTCCAACTCCTGCTTGAAGCTGTTATCTCCCTGCTCAGGACCCCAGACTCTAGATACCTGGATAATATCCTCTTCTAGAGCCAGGGACAACAAACTATAGTCTGTGAGCCAAATCAGGCCCATCGCTTGTTTGATTAAATAACATTTTATTGGGACACAGTGGCATTCATTTGTGTATACATTGTTCTGGCTGTTTTCATACCAGAATGGCAGAGCTGAGTAGCTGGCCCCAGAGACCCACATGCCCTTCCAGGCCGAAACTATTCACTGTCTAGCAGTTTACCAGAAAATTTTGTAGAAAACCCCCTGGACCAGAGTACTACGAATGAAGATCTCAACCTAAAAGTCTGAGGTGAGCAGATGTAAGCAAAGAGCCCCTGTAGGATGTTAGCTAGGAAGGAAAAATAAATTATTTAAATTATCCCACACTGAAGCTATTGGAATTGCCCAAACTGAGGCTCCTAGCCACACGGAAGCACATTCTACTGCTCTTAGAATTATGAAAAATGTTTAGCCTGTATAGCCCGGGTGTCAGTGGCTCTGTGACATTCGCGCCGTTTATGAGCCAGGAGTGGTCATGGCATCACCTAAAGCTGGTGATCGCTTTCTTGCCAGCTTGAGGCTGCCCAGAGTTTGGATGAGGTCACAAGACCCCACATAGACCCTCGTCAATCTTGAGATTGGCATCTGAGAAGAGATCATGTCCCAGGGTTCTGGCATAAAGATGCACCCTCTAATCATGAGGGGGTCCTGTCCCGGCAGTTGTTCATCTGCAGAAAAGTAACCTGTCCAGACCCTGTTTTTCTGTACCCTAATTTGACACAATCTTTTATTCCTACCAGTGACTGTTCCCATGTTCCAGGGCCATCTTCCTGGAAGGGGAAAGGATCCACCTTTGTTGAGGTCTAGGAGGGATTTACTTTCAACTCAGCAAACAGACCTCTTTTATTTCCTCAAACCTTTGAAAGAAGCTATTAGCCAAAGTTATCCTTAAAATACCCCTTTTTCTGTCTTTATAACAAAACCACCTTCAACCTGCTCTCTTTCTGTTGCTCTGAGAGAGGTCCCGTTCTCTAAGAAACTAAGCAGGTGACATTTTGCCAGGAAAGTCCCCAAATTAGAACCAGCGTGCCCCGAGTTATCCTCAAAATCACAAACCCAACGGTCCTATGTCTCCAGGGAATTTTTGAGAGGAACATCCTTCCATTCAGAAATCCTTTCCTTAAACATAACCTGAAGAGGCAGCTTCTGAAACAAATACTATTTGGGCAACAAAAAAAGTTTTTAGGTTCTTGTTTTAAAACTGTCTCATTCTCTGGGGCACCTGGGGGGATCAGTCGGTGAAGCATCCAACTTCAGCTCAGGTCGCAATCTCACAGTTTGTGAGCTCGAGCCCCGCATCAGGCTCTATGCTAACAGCTCAGAGCCTGGAGCCTGCTTCGGATTCCATGTCTCCCTCTCTCTCTGCCCCTCCCCTGCTCGCACTCTGTCTCTCTCTATGTCTCAAAAATAAACATTGAAAAAAAACATTAAAACAATCTGTGTCTTGGAAAGGAAAGCAGGTTGATGTGCCTTCAGTGTTCTCTGAATGTCTGAACAGTGTATTGTTCCCAAACACACCATCTTTTTATGGGGTGGGGGTCTTGTTCTTGGGGTTTCATGGAATGATCTCTTTGCAAGGTATAAGAGTGAGGGAGAAAGCTGGAAACTGGAAGCAACAGACTTAAGGCAGGTACCATCAAATTGTTCTGAGTGAGAGAACAGTGCAGCAGTGGGCCCAGGAAGCGGTCCCTCCACAGATCCCTGGGGTCAGGAGGCGGTCCCTCCATGGATCCCTGGTTCTGACACAGGAGAAGAACTCTTATCTGGGCAGAAAGGTCCAGGAACAGGGTTGGAGAGACAGGTTCCCTCAGCAGTCCCCAGTGCCAGGGGCCCACACAGGCCTGCAGGGAGCAGGAACAGGAGATAATGGCTGATACTATTGAGTGCCTACTGTATACCAAATACTACCCACACATTTGCAATAGGGAAATGGATAAAAACCATGCAGAATTCAGACCCAGACCCTGTTGCCTACTGGCCATTGATTTACCAAACCAGCAAGAGGGAAGGACGCAGAAGTAGTCATCACACGGCAATGAGATGTGCTCAGAGGCGTGACTTAAATATTGCCAGGGAGCTGAACTGTTATCAAGGAGGTCCCGGTTGACAACCACAAGAGTGTGGAGTACCGGTGGATCCCAGCATGGCCCCCAGCGGACCCCAACATCACCACCACCCCCCCTACCATGGGCCCCGGCATTGCCCTTCTGGGGACCCTGGGATAGCTCCCTCGGTGGACCCCAGCATCACCCCAAACAGGGAGAAGTGCAAACTTTGGATTTAGGATTGAAAGCCTGGCACGTCTGACCTTCATTTTCCAAGGACTGTTTCCTTTCCATCTACCATAAAGGACCACGTAACTAGCTCTCTGTTCTTTTCCCAAAGCCATTTAGTTTACCAGCATGAATTTTTAAGGTTGGAAAAATTACCTGAAATGTTAAAAGTGCAGTGTCTCTTTTCAGACAACTTCCTGCTGACTTAAAAATATCTACAAAGGAGAAGGCTCATACTAATTATGGCTCCCAGTGTGCTGAATACCCAAAATGAACAGGAAGAGGCATCTTTCTTTAATTGCATGAAGCAGCAACACGGAGGCTCTTTTTGTGACTGAGGACAACAATTAGATACTTTGGTGGCACCAGTGAATAGTACAGGCCCTCCTGATTTTCGTCCAAGTGCCATACACTGTCCTTCCAAGAATGTAGACGCATGTGGCAATATTTTCTTCCTAAGCTAGCAAAATAAGGAATGCCCATGAAAAGTTTAAATTTTTGCTTTCTGAAGAGACATTTGAGCATGCATTCGTGTTTAAAACTTTTTTAAAAATTCTTTTTAAAATTGTTTTTAAAGTTTATTTATTTTGACAGACACACACACACACAGGTAAGGCAGAGAGAGAGAGAGAGAGAGAGAGAGAGAGAGAGAGAGAGAGAGAGAGAATCCCAAGCAGGCTTTGCACTGCCAGTGTAGAGCCTAATGCGGGGCTGGAACCCACAAACCATGAGATCGTGACCTGAGCTGAAACCAAGGATAGGATGTTTAACTGACGGAGCCACCCAGCCACCACAGTTTAAATCTTTTTATTTATTTTTTATTATCATTGCAAACATGTAGATGCCTGATCCTTTGTAGATGAGACTTTGCGGCAGCCCATCTCCAGACTTTAGTGGTGGGTTCTGAGTTCAGTTTAATTTTTAATGTTTTATCTTAATAATGCTGCTCCCAGAGTTTCCTTGTAGAATACTGTACTATTTTCCTACTGTTGCTGTAATAGCTTACCACACATTTTAGTTGTAGACAACACAAGTTCAGGATCTTGCAGTGCAGTTGGGCTAAACCTGAGGTGTTGGCAAGGATGTGATCCCCCTGGAGACTTAGGGGAAAATCTAATTTCTTATTTCTTCAACTCCTAGAGCCTACTTGAGTCCCAGCATCCCATGGCTTATGGGTCCCCTTCCAACACTCAACCTCTGGTCCTGCTGTCACGTCTTCCTCTCTGATTCCTGCCCTTCTGCCTCCCTCTTGTGAGGACCTTGTGATGGCACCAGACCCACCTGGGTAGACCAGGATGTTCGCCCCATCTCAAGGTCCTTAACTTAATCACACCTGCAAAGTCCCTTTGGACATGTAAGGTGACATATTGACAGATTCTGGGGATTAGGACGTGGATATATTAGGGGCCATTACTCTATCTACCCCAGCTGAAAACACACATCATAGTCTATGCATTATATATATATATATATATATATATATATATATATATATATATATATATATATACACACTATCTATATAACAATGTATGGCTTTTATGTGTGAGAAAATAGATGGTTCACAATTTTTGAAATTATACTAATACATTTATATTAGTCTGCTCAGACTGCCATAACAAAATACCTCAGACTGCATTGCTTAAACAACAAATTTATTTCCTCACAATTCTGGGTAGTGGAAAATCCAAGATGGAGATCTGGCATGGTTTCTTTCTGGGTTGCAGATAGCCAGAAATGTCCTCACACGGTCAGGGAGAGACTATTGTCTCTTGCTCTTCTTACAATGACACCAGTGCCATCAGATTAAGAGCCCACCCATGTGACCTCACTTAACCTTTATCACCTCCTCACAGGCCCTGTCTCCAAATACAGTCTCACTGGGGATCAGGCTTCCACATATGAATTTGGGGGGCGCCCCAATTTAGTCCATAGTGGTACTTATATCCACTTAGGTTGGTGCATACAGAAGTAACTTAACCAAAAAGCTGGAAAAGAATAGATTTGGAAACTGCAAAGCTTAGGAAAGAAATTAATCTATAGATATGTAGAATTGGAAAAATCTCCACATGAGGAGTGCAGAGGCCACATCTACTGGATCTTTCACCCCACCACTGGTTGTGTGAACCACTGGCTGCAAAGTAACTGTGTAGTGTCTGAACATATTTTGTTTTGGAATATAGAGGTCGTAGCCCCTGTTCTCCCTTCCATAAAGAGCCATTTCTGGGAGAAAGGAAGGGAGCTCTCTTGTCCATAACTCTGAGGTGCTCTTTGAGCATCTGTGGTTTTTGCACATGGTTTCCATGCCATCCATGGTAGGAGTTAATGGTTAATCAGAAGGTGAAAAGAAAACCAGACTGAAGTTCAGAAATAATTGATAGAAATTTAAGTTTATTGGGTTAACTATTTCCCAATACTTGGGTACTTATATGCTGGTATTTCTCACTGTGCTTAAATCCAGCAAATGTAGTATTTTGGTAAATTTTATCCTAGTATCGTAAAGAAAAAGAATTAAAACAAAGGAGAAAGTACATGATCATTTGAATCTGGTGCCAATGTCCAGGTACAGCATTTGGAATTCAGATGCCCCATGGCCACCACTGTCACTCACCCAGTGGCAGCTTTCGAAATAGCTGGAAAACAGTTCTAGGCAAATAACCAGTTTCTTGAAGGATGGCCTTTGCAATTCTAAACTTATACAAGCTAATGTCACAGAACATATTTGATTAAAAGTTGGCTGTGTGAATTCTTCTCAACCATTTTACTACGAGTGATGGTTTTAGAAATGTGTATACACATTGTCTTACAAAATGCAGATGTAGATGAGAAGAGAACCTTAAAATGTCATTACGATCTTCGTGAGGAAGGAGCATATCCTGTGACAGAGAGCAAGCCTGAGCTCTCTTTCTTTATGGTCCACCATTCCAATAGCTTAGCCTTCTCCACTGTGTGTCAAAACATTTGGCTTTAAATCAGCTTAATCCAAGTAACATTATACTCGTTCAGCAGGCTGGCTTGTCAGCTGGCAGTTTGCTCTATGAGGACCATTTTGGAAATATGATAAAGCCTAGAACTTCCCTAAGTCTCTTGAACGTAATCAGGGTCACTAATAGGCTATGTCAGCAAGAGCATAATCTTGGAACCATAATGGAAACGCTGGTTTCCTCTCCCAAAGAATTCTGTAGAAAAATCTTACAAGAGATTCAAGGTTATGTTGCACATATTTCGTGAGGGCTATGTCAAACCTTGATCTCTTGTCTCTTCTCCAACATCTCACTTATTCTCATTGCTTCAAACATCTAAGGCCAGTCCCCACTAATTTGAGGAGTAAAGGGAAACAAGCCTTACTAATTTTAGTGATATGCCAATAAACTGGCTACCACACTGCTATGGGAAAAAGGAAATAATGAATCTCACTAGCAAAACCGTCCAGTAAACTTCATGGGACACACTATTTATTTCAAGTGAAATATAGCTCTTATACAAAGTATCTGGTAATATTGCCAATCTGCTTTATTTTAGGGGAGAAAAATTACATAAGGTGACATTTATCAGGTTTTTAATAATACAATGCTGTAATTCAAATCTCTTATAAACATCACAGAGCAGTAACAATTTATGGCCCGGTTAAATAGGTATTGTCTTGCAAATTACGGATACCTTTTGCCCTTGGACATACACCGCCCTATGGAAATGCCTTGATTTCTGCGTCCGCCAGCCATAATTCAGTGATTAGATTCCAAGATGCCATCTACATATTGTAAAATAGAGTGGTGGGGAGGGTATCGGAAGGTACAGTACTTTGTTTGGCTAAAACACGGAAATGTATAGAGACGATAATAAGCAATGGAGATGGTAGCCTTGAGCGAAAGCTTGCTTTCCCCTGAGTGTTCTTGAGTTCTCAGCCATCTCTGGAAGCGTCGTCCCTCTGACACTCACAGGCCAGTGAGGACCACTGCATTGGGGTTTGCGCCGTGGTGTTAAGCCATGAATGGGCCGTCACCACTCACTGCACTGAGGGGAGACGGTGGCTCCACTTCCATGAGCTGAAGTATGCTTCCTCTCAACTCCTTACTGACTCAGGATGAAGTCAAAGTGTGGCACTCTTCCGTTCAAAGCCCACCAGTGACTTCCTGTGTCTCCCAGGACCAAAGTCCAGTCTGCAATGGCCAGTGGGGCTCCAGGTGATGGGCCAATGCCCTACCCCTCACCGTCCCCAACCTCACCTGTGAGGACATGCGTCCTTGTTCACTCAGGCAGCTGTGTGCCTCTCTCTTACTGCTTTGTGAACAACCTGAGCTTCCTCCTGCCTCTGAGACTTTCCTCAGGTCCTTCTGCCCAGAGCACCCTCTCCAGACACCTGCTTGACTTGCTCCTTAACTTCCCTGGGCTCTGGTCTCAGACGTTGTCGTATCAGAAGGGACTTCTCTGACTACACTCTGCAAAACAGACCACTCTCTTCTCTGCTAAGCTGCCTGTCCCTAGATACTCCTTAATTACTGTCCTCAGCTCTTCTCACCGTGTGTGTGTGTGTGTGTGTGTGTGTGTGTGTGTGTGTGCGCGCGTGCACGCGCGCGCACTTGGGAGAGCACATGGCAAGAATTTCGTTCTCTGCTGCAAGCCCCCGGGCTTAGAGCAGGGCCACTCAGGACACGGTGCCCAATCACTGTTTTTGAGTGAATGAGTACACAATTGGGTTCATACATAGATGAGAACTGGGAGGTTCTAAGAATCAGAATAAACAAGGGCGTCTATCCTCAGGAAAACAATGCATCCTTGATGAATATGATGCAGTGGCTGACTTTATGTGACCTAAGACCCGCAGGAATTCGTAGGATATGTGCCATTCCCTGACGTCATGCATGGTACAGTAAATAATATTTTAAATACATACATATATAGCTAACTTGCATTAATGAAAGATTAAGGTGTGGGATTTAAAACATGGAAGCCAGCCTGAAAAAAACAACTTGCATTGGTGGTCATAACATATACATACATGTATGTGTATACATATACATGTATGTGTACGTATACATATACTTATATACACATATATACATATCGTTTACATACATGTACACACATATGCATATGTAATGTGCGTGTGTGTGTATATATATATATATATATATATATATATATATATATATATATATTTATATATCAGATACACACACACATACATACCCTGTTATGGGCTTCATTGTATCCCCCTAAAATTTATATGTTGACGTCCTATCCTCTAGTATTTCAGAATGTGGTTGCTTTTGGAGATAGAGTAGATAGGGTCTTTAAGAGATCATTAAATTAAAATGAAGTCATTAGGGTGGCCCATATGACTAGCATCCTGATAAGAAGAGATTGGGGCACATAGAAAGACACCAGAAATATGTGCCCAGCCACAGTCCATCTGAGGACACGGCAAGAAAACTTGCCCCCAGCCCAACATACGGAAGTAACTAACATGGCTCACATTTGTGGAATGCTCACTCTGTGTTGGACGCTGTGCCACAGACTGGCCGTGCGTTACACCATCCTATTCCCAGGATGCCTCTGTGAGGTTGGCATTGTCACTGTCCTCCTTCATAGGAGGAACCAGATTGAGGTCCGGCCAAGTTCCCAGAGATGATGAGTGGAAGACCTAGGAAGGGAGCCAGCCTCACTTTAATTCTGTCACCTTCTGGGGCACCTGCGTGGCTTACTCGGTTAAGCATTCAACTTTGGCTCAGATCATGATCTCACGGTTTGTGGGTTCTAGCCCTGCATCGGGCTCGGTGCCAACAGCTCAGAGCCTGGAGCCTGCTTCAGATTCTGTGTCTCCCTCTCTCTCTGCCCCTCCCCACTCATGCTCTCTCTGTCTCAAAAATAAACATTTAAAACAATTTTAAGAAAACATTCTGAGATGATGTTTCTCTGTGGCAAGAGCTTTATGGAACATACTTTCTCAAAATCGTTTGGACCCCAAAACTACCGACCCAGTGGGAATTTCCCAATGATGCAATTGCATTTTACATTATTACTTACATGCTTTAAAATTAGTTAAATTTGAATCACTTTGACATGTGAGCCTTTAGATCACCCGGTGAAGTTTTTCATAAATGTCTTTATGTGCCAAAGAGGTATATAAAGAAAGGTATATAAAGTGAATATTGGCCTATTTGAAACTTATTACAGCTATTATGAATTTATTCCAGTCAAACGTGATCATCCTTGCAAATTCAGCACACGATCTCATGTGTATTAGGAAAGGAACACTTTCTTTCCAGGGGTAACTCTAAGATATATTAGAAATGAAACGAGGGCTCTGAATGATCAGGTACAATAGAATTCTTTTGGGTAACGTTTCTTTTGAAATACCAATATATAATACGATCAGAGCAATACTTTATAAAAGAAGACAGTTTCATTGTTATGCATCTAATCATTGCAATGCCTCTTAATAGTCTCAGAGCCCCCTTTTTTCTCAATAAAATGAAGAAAATGTATTTCCTCTCCATTGTTTTGCTGAAATGCATAGTAAATGAAAATATTAAAATTTTTTTAATCTTTATTTATTTTTGAGAGAGAGAGAGAGAGACAGAGTGAGAGCAGGGGAGGAACAGAGAGAGAGGGAGATGTGGAATCCAAAGCAGGCTCCAGGCTCCGAGCCATCAGTACAGAGCCTGATGCGGGGCTCGGACCCACGAGCCGTGAGATCATGACCTGAGCCAAAGTCAGACGCTTAACTGACTGAGCCACCCAGGTGCCCCTAGGTATATGAAAATATTTATGTGAATGGAATTCTAGGGAAAAATGAACGAGAAATTGATTTTTGTCTCCTTTTTTAAAAAACTTAAAAAAAATTTTTTTTTGAGAGCGAGTTGGGGAGGGCAGAGAGAGAGGGAGACACAGAATCTGAAGCAGGCTCCAGGCTCTGAGCTGTCAGCACAGAGCCCAGTGCGGGGCTTGAACTCACTAGCTGTGAGATCATGACCTTAGCCCAAGTCGGACGCTGAACCAACGAGCCACCCAGGAGCCCTAGTTTTTGTCCCCTTTCTTAGAAAAAAAAAGACTTTACTATCATTTTTGTCTTAAAATAGAACATTTTACCACATTATAGGTAAAGGGGAAAAACGAGGTCTTAAAAAATGATCGAGTTTAACACATAATACACATAAACTGGACAAATCTTTAAGTGTGAAATTCAGTTAATATTTTATGGATGAATATACCTATGTTACTATCACTCTGTTCAAAATATAAATATTCGCAGGACCCCAGCAGATTCCCTTGTTCTCTTTCTCAGTCAGCATCATCTTCTTACGCAGAGGAACCACGGGGTTCACATCCATTGTCATCACAGATGAGTTTCGCCTTCCGTAACCTGTAGATAAATAGTCATGCTGCACACACTCTTTTTCTGGCTTTCTTTTACTCATCATTATGTCTCTGAGATTCATTCATGTTGTTCCATGCAGTAGTTCATTCTATTTTTGTTATTACTTGGTAATGTTTGTTATAAAAATGTACACCACTTGTTCTTATCCACTGTATTGTTGATGATTATTTGGGTCGTTCCAATAAAGATGTGATGAACCCTCTCCTGCCTTTGTTGGACTTACGTACTCAGCTGTCGAAGCTGAATACCCAGGAAGGGGATTGCTGCCCGTGGGATGGGTACATGTTTGCCTTGAGCTCACACCGCCAAACTCTTCCCTGAAGTGACTGTGCCAGTGCCCGCACCCTCCAGGCGGATGCTCAGATTCCGTCCCTTCCTAGCCAGGTAGAGACTTGAAGTTATCAGTCTTGTTTTTGCAGTTTCCTCTATTCTAGAAGCTGGGCGGTGGCATGCATTCTGGCTTTCGTTTGAGTTTTCCTGCTGAGTAATGATGTTGAATAATTGTTCAGAAGCCTGTTGACCATCTAGAAATCCTCATGTGGAAAGTGTCCGCTCAGGTCTTTTGAAAATGCTTATTAATTCAATTGTCTTTTTTTGGGATGGTTTGTAAGAGTAGGACCTTATATATTATGGATATTGGGGTTTTGTGTGTGTGTGTGTGTGTGTGTGTGTGTGTGTGCATTTTGAGACTACAATGTCTTTCTGTGTTATCCATTAAGTTTTCTATTGATGTCTGCTGATGAACAAAAGTATTTCATTCTAAGGAAAAACAATTTAGTAGGTTTTTTTTTTTTCCTTTGTGCCTACTGATTTTTGTGTCCTATTTAAAAACTGTTGTATACCACCCCAAGTTCATAAGCATATTCTCCTGGTTTTTTTCTATAAGTTGTGCTATTTACATTTTACAGATAGTCTATAATCTATTTTAGATCCACTTAGAGGAACAATTCTTCTTTTAAATTATTCATATCTAATTGAACCAAAATGACTTACTTAATTGGCAGTCCCCAGTGAATTGGTGTAACACCTTCCCATAAGTAAGCTGACCGTGTCAGTGGGTCATCCTACAGCTTCTACACTGTGTTTCACAGATTCTTTTGTCTAATCCTATGCTACTTTCTTTTTTCTTTAATGTGTTTTACAGATGTGCTACTGTCTTGATTACTGTAGCTTCATTGTATGTCTTGATATCTGGTAACTTAAACCTTTGACATTTGAGCTTTTTAAGGAAAACCTTGGCTAATCTAGGCCCTTTGACTTCCCGTGTAAATTTGAGATCTCAAATTCTCAATTGCCGCAAAAAACCTGGTGATATATTGGTAAGGATTACATTGAACCTATAAATCAAGCTGGGGGAGAATGGGTACCTTAAAAATAATCGTGCCCTCCAATCTATAGACATGATATGTTTTTCTACTTAGGTCTTCTTTAAATTCTCTCAGCATTTTTTGTTGTTTCCTGTGTAAACGATATCGTATAATTAGATTTATTCCCTGCTATTAGGTAGCTTTGATGTTGCTGTCAATTCTATGTGTTTATATATTTATTTTTTTCCTTACCTTCAGGTTTCAAATTCATTGTTATCTGTATCATTTTCAGGTTTTTCTAAATCATGAAAGAACTGTTTGACCTTTACCCTGGTGGGTCTTCTCATTACTCACACAAGTCTAACGACTCACCATTTTAGGATTAGTTATTGGGAAGCACGGCTCTTCTCAGAACATTTTCTTACCAAATGTCCATAGCATTGTAATATTTGTAATTGTCTGTGCTCTTTTTTTTTTTTTCCATCTTTATCTCTGTTCTTCCTCTCTATGACTTTAGACGCTAAACGGACCATCCACCGTCACAGAACCTGGATGTGCCCTTGGTTCATGGTGATTTTGCTTATGGAATCTCTCTCCATACTTGTTTCTTTAATATCCACTCCTTAGGAAATGTTTAGATCACAACTTGGTTTTCGTTAAAAATATTTTATGAACACTCAATCAAATATAATCAAGTGCTTCTTTGAAATCACACAATACTTTTCCAAGTCACACAGTAATAACATTTTTCATTACGTTGCATAGACTACCCACGTGAGGAGATATGTTCCCCCAAACTTCTAACATCGTTCAATCCATCCTTATATCCCTAATAAATAGTGTTCAGCCCAGTATTTGGCTCACAGCTGATACTTAATAAATATATGTTGACTTAAATTTAATTTTAATAAATGCAAGTAGGAAACCATAATGTACTGTGCTACCTTTTTTGTTTGAGTTTTATCAGCTGTGGAATCCTAAAAAAAACCTTTTGAAGTGCTAAAACAAAAAATAGGCCAAGCTTCATTCTGCTCTGCTTGAGTATCATTAAAGAATTCTGAACCTTCAGCTTTTTTAAAGCACATAATTTATGTGCATTATAAAACCACCTTTTGTTTTCACAAGTCAACATTCTTAATGCAGTCTGTCAAAGTGCATTCTCGCTGAATTGCTTTGATGAACACGCCAGCCCGGGCAGTTTCTTTTAAGGGGAAGAGAAGAAAGGGGAAAAAAAAAATACTTTTGCAGCAGCAGCAAAAAAAAAAAAAAAAAAAGAGAGAGAGAGAGAGAAAAAGAGAAAGTAAACAGAACAGGTCTAGACTTTGCTGCATATTTATATATCCCAGGTTGCAAATAATTTGGCTGAACATTCTCAGGAGCCAGGATTCTGCCTCAAAATTTGTAATACAGAAGCTCTGGTTTTGTTTTATAGCAGATACGTCGTGCTATTTCCCCTGCCCCATGTCCTCACTCATTAGCGGGTCCCAGGCATGCATAGACTTGATATAACTGTAAATGTACCGCTAGGAAGGCAGTCCTCAGCCTGACCAACCTGAGCTCCAGCAGTTGGAGGCACTATGCAAGGCTCTTTTCCCTATGGACTCCCACCATGAGCTCCCACCTGTGAGACCTCAAGCACTAAGTCTTGGGTACTTTCGAAATGACTTTTATGTATACAAGATTATACAGAAACTAGTAAAACTTTCCACATATATTTCCTAGAATATTTAAAACAAAATTCTTAGTCTCCCTCCCCAACTTGACATATGGGTGGTGTTTTCTGTAAAAATGTTGGAAAATAGAGGAGCGCCTGGGTGGCTCAGTCGGTTGAGCGTCCGACTTTGGCTCAGGTCATGATCTCGCTGTCCGTGGGTTTGAGCCCCACGTTGGGCTCTGTGCTCAGAGCCTGGAGCCTGTTTCAGATTCTGTATCTCCCTTTCCCTCTCTGCTCCTCCCCCACTCATGCTCTGTCTCTCTCTGTCTCTCCCTCTGTAAAAATAAATAAACATTAAAAAAATTTTTTTTTAAAAATGTTGGAAAATAGAGTTGCCAAGAAGTGCATTTGCTGTCTTAACTGGAGCTCTTGACGAACTAAGCCTTACCCTAAAACATACGGATTCAAACACATAAAAAATGTCTCATTATGTATCCTTAAAGGCATGCCTGTGCCTGTGTGGCTGGGTGGGTGGGTGGGTGGGGGCACATATTCACTCTTACACACACGTACGCACATTTAGAGAGAAAGCCTTTTGCATGACTTCGATACCTGCCAACTCTAGAAAGCCTGGCACTTCATTCACTTGGTCCAATCTCTCTACAAAATGTGGTCAGGTTTGGAGGAAAATCCTCTTTCTGGAGTTTCCATATTGTGGTTGAGTCCTAACTGCTCTGTCCTTAGACAGAAAGATGAAAACGTTTCTGAGAGAAAGCTCCCACGATCTTACGTAACACAATGTCAACTCAAGAAAAATCACCAGTGAATATTTTATTGTATGTACACAATTACTTACCGTGATCTTTCTCTACTTTGTACTTGGATGTCATTGTCAATCTGACAGTTTTGTTTGCTGCATTTCACCAGGGTAAAAAATGCCCTTCTGGGAAGGCAGCTGTCAGAATGTCCTTGCTCTGGGTCTGAACGACATTGCTCAGGATTTCTTTCAAAAGCTTCGGAGGTAACAGCAGATTGATGCCCTCGATTTGCTACCTGTCAAAAGGAAACATGGCAGGGAAAGACTAATAACTTGAGGCAGAGGCTGGTGGATGGAACAGGAGGCCATGGTCTATTAGGGCGGTTCTGGAAACCCCACAGGTGGCGAACCACACAGGCTCATCCTTTCCATGGGGATGCTTTGATGCCTTCTGAATCGTCTCTAATGCCTCCTCTGCATCTCCAGAAGAAGAAAATCACACACTTCCTTTTTGAGAGGCAACACTTTCCAGAACACTGGGGGGTGAAGTGAGAAGTAGAAAGAGACGGTCTGACTTTCAAGACTCACACAGGTCGGTCGAACCTGGTGTCTTGTGTCACCTCCTAGGGCTTCTCCCCATGAGGGGGCTGTTAATCAGCCTTGTCAAGTCTCTGGAGCATGATCATCTGCTTCCAAGTGCTCACATGATCGAGACCACACCCTAGCCCATGGATTCCCTGCCACACAGACAAAGAGCCTCCTCTTTGAATGCCAGGTCACCCCCATACCATGATGATGCCAGTCTCATTTCAGGCCATAAGAGCACTTCCCAGCTATGCCCTCATTTGACAACCCCACCCTCTTTACAAAGCTGCTCTATGAATATTTCCAGGCTAACCCCTTCTCTGGAGGCAGAGAAGCTCAAAAGGTAAGATTCAGTCTGACACAGTAAATTGTTGAGTCACAGCTCTGGAATGTGGAATGTTTTCTTTCAGGGGGATGTTCCTCTTCTCAATCTGAATATAAAATACATGGTGATTACAGGTGTTCAGTTATCAAGTATTTAATGCTCTCAGTCCAGCCGTGTGTGTTCCAGTGTGAACAGTTATTCCCAAACGTGAACACTTGAGAAAGTTGTGTAGGAGCATGAAGATGTGGACTGCACCATACGTAGTGGTTTATGTCTGAGTGACCCATACCTCTGCACTTTGGAAAGCCTTCCGATGGCACGCCTAGATCCCTAAGGACAGGAGCCCCACCTGTGTTGTTTAGCATTGTACTTACAGAATCCGTTTTTGGAAATGAGCATTTCACTCAACTATTTGGTAGACACTCACTCATTGAGTGAATGAATAGATGTGAATAAGTAGACGAGGAAGCTATGGTATGATGAAATCAATCTGTGGGGGCCAGAAGCAAAGGAGCCCCACTGCACTGTGTCATGGGAGGCATTTCTTCTGGGGAAAAGGGGGTTTCCTGTTCCCAACTGGCCCTGAGAGATGCAGACCCAGGGACAGAAATCAGAAGCGAGAGAAGAGACGTTTGACTCAGTTGAGTCCACTGAGCCTTGGTCTGAGTGATGTTAATCATCTCAGCAGTTGAGTGGGGGCTGGGGGGGGATTCCTATCTCTTTCTTGCTTCATGGTAAATTCAGTCCTGGGCACAGAGGGATATTCCAAAGGTGTTCCTGGAGTTGACATTGGCTGTTCTTGACAGTGAACTGGCTTCCAGTTGCTATTCTGATGAATGAAGATCTTCAGGTCTCCAAAGTACAGAGAAGTGAGGCTTACACACTGTGTGTTTCTTGCCGCACGCCCCCAAGCCCCATACATGACTAAAATCTGTCTGTTCTCGGGTCATTTCCAGCTTGTTATGTAAAGCCCATCTGGTCATCTGAGGTCCATGATTCTTGCTTCTATGCAGGCCCCTGAAGGACAAGGGTTATGGTTTATTCTCTACAGTTCACAGATAGACCTTGTCCTACCCTGTACTCATGTGCATTCATTTTGTCTTTCTTACTTAGGTTTTGCAGTGTGCTTGCAAGGAGCCGCTTATTCAAGCAGACCAAGAAAACGTGAGACTTTCTACACGTGTGTTCACTTCACAGCCAACATGTCAATGCCCGGATGGGTAGGTCCCTGTTACTCATTTGTGAGCAACCGTGTGTGTTACTGGGGCACAACCTGACGTAGACTTGACCAGTCGTCTGAATGGAGATTGGATGTCTCAGTTCTCAGGAACTGCTCATGGTAACACTGACTCTGGATCTAGTCCTCCCCCGGAGCTTGGTCACCCTTCTTCCAGCTAGACTGGGAGGGAAGTCAGGAATGCTGTGGTTCCAGCCAGTGAAGGAATCTGTGGGCCGTCTTCCACTCCCACAGGCCTGCTAGGAGTTCGGGCCGTGTCTACTTTATTTGACATCACGGTCAAGTGGGGCTAATATTTATCTTCTTCAAGTTATGCTCTTTACATGCTTCACATACTCGCATGTAATTGGGATTTGCCACATGGTTTAAGTTCCTGGGATTCCTGCACAAGCTTCAAGTACAGCAAAGGAGGGTTTGAAGAGAATGAACTTGAGGGCTTTGCAGATGGAAATGCAGCTTGGAAACATTTCAAAGGCACAGCTAATAAATATAATGTGTGTGTATTATCACTAACATATAATATAGATAACATACCATATAGCTCACATATGATATATGTAACCATTATATACAATTGCACATTATATAATATATATTATATAGTAGCAACATGGCTAAGGTGATCTGGAAGCTTCTATGTGTTCCCTTTTACATCCATTTGCTGGGGATTTGGTTTATAGATTCTGACTCAGTTAAATTCCAGGGGTCTCAGATCCTGAAAATTAAAAGGATTGAATGAGATTAATTTTGCTCTAGGTTTATAGATTCATGTTTTATTTGTTTTTTTTTTTTTAACTTTTTTAATGTTTATTTATTTTTGAGAAAGAGAAAGAGTGTATGGCAGGGGCAGAGAGACACGGAGACACAGAATCTGAAACAGGCTCCAGGCTCCCAGCTGTCAGCACAGAACCCGAAGCGGGGCTCAAACCCACAAACCGCGAGACCATGACCTGAGCCAAAATCGGACATTTAACTGGTTAAGCCACCCAGGCACCCCCGTGATTTATTTGCAAACACTGAAAAACCCTAAAGCTTATCTGGTTTGGTATATAGAGCATTCATTCTTATCAGATAATAACAACTCCCCTTCTAAGTCCCATGGTTTCAGGAAATACGCGGAATTTTTCTCTTCTCAGAGAATATTTGAGAACAGCATGTGACCTTAGCAAATCCAACATGGCCAGCATTTGACTCTGCTATAATACTAAAACCTACTAAATACTAAAACGTTATTTTAATTATTCCATGTAAAAATATCTTTTTTCCAGCATTTAGATGTAAGCAGTACTATCATGCAAAGTAAACACAGGTTCACAAGCATTACCTTATCTTGCATATTTTGCCACCTCAAAAGATGATTGATGGAAGGTTAGCTGTGGGCTTGAGTAAATATTCATGATAGACAATATAATATTTGGCAGGCTTGTGCCAAATGCCCCAAATTGTTTTAGTTACTAATAAAACAAACACTAAACACTTATATATTTGACCCACGGAAAGATTTCTGTATTACACTTGGCCAAATGAATTGCCCGCAAGTGTCAGAGGATTCCGTGGGATCCTGGATGCCGTGATTTCATCTGAATGTGGTTTTGTTTGTTACTGGAACATATTACAGTCAAGGGGCGCCTGGCTGGCTCAGTCAGTAGAGCGTGCAACTCTTGATCTCAGGGTTGTGAGTTTGAGCCCCAAGTTGGATGTAGAGATTACTAAAAAAATAAATAAACTTCAATGAAATAAAATATTACAGTCAAGAGCCAAGTGTACAAAAAACAAGATTTGGACAGCGTTTGTCTTCTTCTTTAAATAATATTAGACACCAAATATATAAGTAGATTATGTAGACAAATATATATGATTTTCTTTATATAGGCATTACGTATTGCACAGTATATGTTTGTATAATATATGATAACTTATAATCAAGATCTTATAGAATGGTGATATATGATCTCATCTATATGTACAGTTTTATTTCTGGTGACCAGCGAAATAGATGAAAGGAAGAACGGTGATTATCAGAAGGCAAGCCAGTGATTGTTAAAAGCCAGCTGTGTTTGTGTGTCCACCACCGTGCTGAAAGATCGGTAAGGCCCATGTTTGTAACTGCCATCAGCACATCTGCAAAGGTCACATTGTCTGTAATTCTGAATTTCTTACTGCAGCCTTAATTCTCAGATTCTCGGCCACGTCCCTTGCATTGAACACAATGAAACGTTTTAGAGAGTGTGGGCGAGCCTGTCCTATCCTCTCTTTGAATACGAGTTAACGAGGAATAAAAAGAAGGAAGATTAATACAAGCCAGGTTCTCGTGACTGCAAGCCAGTGTCGGGACTTTGTATAAACCCAGAGAAAGAAGCTTTCTGGCAGTAATCGTGAAAATTCTGACCTTTCAACGTGAATATCCAAAAAAGTAAATGCAAGCTTCAAAGACTTGAATCAGGTCAGTCCCTAGAAGGGCTGAAATGGCCGTTGACCATGGAGAACCGATTTTCCAGTTCTTTTAAAGACTGGGGCTTGACATTACTAGTTGAAATTTTAAATTATTGTTCAGGAAGATAGTTGTAAAGAATTGCCTTGGTGATTTGTTTTATATAGATAGGTAGGTAGGTAGGTAGATAGATAGATAGAGATAAAGTCATCTCGCCTTAAAATCAGAGAATGTTGTCAGTGAGAAGAAACTTTTTTAGATAGAGTAGTTTGACTAACAACTGAGATAGGAATGAATAATCTTCCATCAGTGTTTTCATTTTCTCCCTAAGCCCCACAATACTCTGCATTTTAGGACATTACCCCTTGTACTCTGCATATATCTCTGCATGCGCTAATCTGAATGATAGTATTATGTTCCTGTGTTAGTCTGTCCGGGCAGCTACTACAGAATCCCACAGACTAGGGGAGGGGTCCTAAATAGCACACATTTATTTCTCACAGTTCTGGAGGCTGGACGTCCCAGATCACGGGCCCAGTACATTCAGTACTGGGTGAAGACCCGCTTCCTGGTTCAAGGACGTCTGTCTTCTCACTGCGCCCTCACGGAAGAGGGTATGAGGGAGATCTCTGGGGACTCTTTGAGAAAGGCACTAATCCCACTGATGAGGGTGCCACCCTCGTGACCTAACCACCTCCCAGACGACCCTGTCTCTAACACTAGAGCTTAGGATCTCAAAATATGAATGAAGAATGGACCAGGGGCCACAATGGTTATATATGGAGTGTAGAAAACATGTTCCCATATGTTCTCATGTTACCATTGTGATAGGCGTAGACAGGCCGTGAGACGGGCAGCACGGAGGCTCAGTAGAAACACAGTATTACACACTGGGGAGGTGAGACTCAGTCCGAGTGATGTTAATCATCCCACAAGGTACAGTCCAGTAGACTTTCAATGCCAGGACAAAATCAGCAGTCTGAGACAAAAGGTATTTTCTCCTTCCCTTTAGGTGTTTCAAATTATAAGTCACACAGGAAGATGTTCATCAAAAGAAAGTTATATGAACACCCATTCGTGAGAAGCTAAATGTTGAGGATCATTTGCTCTTGAAAGTAACAGGTACCTAGGTAGCCATACAGAAAGGAATTTAAAAAACATGTGCGGTCGATTGGGAAAATGTTGTTTATATTTTTCCTCAGCATGAAAACGATACAGCTGTTTTAAACAGTGAGTATTCATTAATTCACTTTTCACTTATTTTGTAATGTGTATTTGCTAAGCAACTACTATGTACCAAGGATTGGATTAAGCGTTGGGGATAAAAGAGTGAGCAAAACCAAACACCCAAACAGCCTGTTTTCTGCCTCATGGAATGTGTAGCCTCTTGGTGAAGACCGAGGTTAAGGAAATGATTTTTAAAATGTAAATTGTGTATCTATTACCTGGCAAGATGGAATAACTCGTGTGGCATGCATTTGGGAATCAGTGCAACATTTTTGATGGAAGTAACATTGAACTGAGATCAGAAGGAGGTGAGGGAAAGTTTCTATGTCAAGACAAAGTCACCCAAGCCAGTTCCTGAAACACTCTTGGGGGAATGGCAGCTCTGTGGTTCTCTGCTACATGGTGGGCGTCACCCCAGGACTAAGATCTCAGTGGCCATCACATCACACTTTCTCTGCTCATCGTGTTAAGAGAAAACTTTAGGGGTACCTGAGTGGCTCAGTTGGTTAAGCGTTTGACTCTTGATTTTGGCTCAGGTCATGATCTCATGGTTTGTGAGCTCGAGCCCCGCACTGGGCTCTGTGCTGACAGTGCAGAGCCTGCTTGGCATTCTCTCTCTGTCCCTTTTTCTGCCTGTCCCTGGCTCACACTGTGTCTCAAAAATAAATAAACGGTTAAAAAAAAAAAAAAGAAAAAAACTTTAAAGTGGTTTATTAAATTGTAGTATCTTTGACTTAGGTTTGGGGAGTTTTCATTTGGTTCTCTTCTGTGTAGATGTGACTTACATACATGTGTTCATCTTTTGATTGAAGTGGATTATTCTCTAATCAAAGTCAATTAACCAAAAAAAAATAGCTCTCATTTTATGTTATTTAACTCTATCCTATTAAAATAGCACCCGAAAACGTGTACCATGCAGGGGCAATCACAACTCACTATGACTTTGACCTCTGAGAACACATTTTAGAATACTGAAAAATGTGTCATGGCTGTTTTTCTCCCTGACAAGAACAAAGACAGATTTATCTAGAGATTTATTAGCAAAATATGCTTTTGTGGCAAAATCAGCAAGAGGCTAAGCTTTGAGACTTACAGAAAGCAGAACAAAACAGAATAAAAAATCTTTTAGTTAACCTATCATTCATGAGATAGAGCATTTATTTAATTAATTAATTAATTTATTTATTTATTAATATGAAATTTATAATCAAATTGATTTCCATACAGTATTCACCACTAGAGACTTTGGCATTGGTTGAAATCTTCGATGGCTAGCGTTCTTCAGGGGAGAAGTTTTAGGCCTACTTTAAAAATAAAAACAAATTGGAATTACACAAATTGGAATTCCTAAAAACAAAATTTAAAACTCTGTTTTTGATCCAGGTAGCCAGAGAAATGGTAAGCTTAGTGGAATTTGAAAAGTGAAAAACAAACAAAATATCGGCATGTTAGTCTCTTACGTGCTTTTCAGCCACAAGGACTTGTCTAAGACCAGAGAATGAAGGTTAAGCAAGGTCCTAATATCCTCGGTTCTGGCCTCGCATTTTCAGTATCTGTAATGACTTTGTGCTCAGCTAGCATTGTATTGCCAACAAGCTCTAAAATGCTCCCGCATATGGCGTGGGCAAAACCAGGAAGGTAGACATCTCACTAGTATTTGTTCTTAGCGAGATTGCGTCTTTGTCCAAATGCGCTATAGCAGTGTCAGAAACATGGCAGACTTCGGTTGTTGTGTGGGTGCCAGAATTCTTCTAGATCAGATAGTGTTTGTTTTGAGTCCTGGAGCAAGTGTCCGTCTAGAGGACTGTTCCAGAAGGCCAGTTTGTGTTCCCTGAATCAGAAATAAAGGCAAGTCCAGTGACAGACCGAGGCAGAGTCACAGTGGACTAATGTGTCCTGGGTCCTGACCAGCTTCGCATCCCCTCCAGCTCCATCACGGCCGATGCCTGACCCGGTCCCGGTCCAACCACCTGATGCCTGGCCTGGTCCTGGTTATGGCTGCTGGTGTATTAGCACCCCAGCACTGCCCGCAGTTGGGATTTGGAATGGCTCTTGCTCGGGGTCCCCTGAGGGTCTGCGGTGATGCATCCAGCTGACTCCCCTTCCAGGACTCAGATGCCTGTCAGCCTCCCTGCTCAAAATGGGCAATCCGCTCTGAACGCATCAGTCATGGGGTGGAGAATAGCCCTGCCTCCCTCCATTCCCTGGACCATCTAGCTCTCATGTCCTTGCCCCATCGATTCCTTCATTCAGGAGAGTTCCCATAGGAACATATCATTAATACCCAGTAATACCCAATAACACCTAGAGTTTTCAAGCCGGGGAAGCCCAGATGCTTCCTCACATGGGTTTATAGGGGATGGCAGAATGAAACCAGTGACCAGCTCTCCCGGAGTCACGTTGTTTATGGCAGCACATTTCCTGGAACATTAGATCTGGAAAGGGATGTGTGGCCACAGGCCGTTCCTGGAGGCCTGGGATCTGCGGGAACCCTTTCCAGCACGGCCCTCACGGGCAGGGAGAAGCAGGACTGACAGACATGTGAGCTATGGCTGCGTCACCCAGACCCTCTGCCAGACCCGGGCGTGAAGGATGTTGAAAACTTCATTGAGTTGGTGTTGACACAGATTGAGGTCTAAGTTTGCTTCATTTTACATTGTCAAACCTCAAGTGTTTAAGTGCAGTCCTTCTATAACTTCACACCGGGTGAGTTATAACACAGAAATGTGTTGAAAATGCTCCAGGAGACCTCCTACATAGATGGTTACGTTTGTGGCAGATTTTTTGTGCGGCTCCCTTTAAATCATGCATCTTAACAGATCTCGGGGCTCAGGTCTCCCTAACAGGGCTCCACATAGAGCAGAGATTAATTACTTCCAGGAGGCCTTTTTACCCAATCATTCCTGATGAGAGCAGGGGCATTTGAAATGCTGACTGTACAATTTATAGTTTGTGGTGAAATATTCATTTTGGTACCAGCCGTTCTGTTAGACATGTTCGCAATCCAGATAGCTCAGGAATGGCACCTAGCTGGGAGTTGTACGTGTGGTTTTATCACTCACTTTCTGGGGGAGGAAATATCATTGTCTTTTACTGCAAGAGCCCCTGGGGAGTGAGTCAGCTGTGGGTAAAGAAAAATTCACGGAGCCAAGAGTCTAGAATCAGAAAGGCATGATTTCTAGTGTTGCTGGTGCTGGCTTGCCCAATAACGTCTTGTACAATTTATGTTACCCTCCCAGAAGGCAAGGAGGACAGAAACCAAGCAGAGAAAACCCACTTTTATCACTTTTGCCTGTATAGGTTTCAAAGTTAAAAAAAAAAAACAACTCTAATTTATGAATGTTTGAAAATAGTTTAGTCTGTGGATTGGCCAGGATAAGGCATGGTGCTGTTTTCGTTGGAATAAGGAATGGTGTGCATTGTCTGCATCCTGCTCTCAGAAGGCTCACGGTATATTGCAGAACATACAGAGTTTCTCCTCATACGTGCATGTTTGCTGACTAAAATCTATTTAGAACCCCCAAGTCAATACTCGTGATTCTGCTGTAGTCATCCATGAATGTGCAGAGCAGGAAAACTCTCTAGTCCATAGACACCCACGTTCCAAGCAAAGTCACTGCTTTGCCCTTCCTCTTTTAACGCTCGTCCTCTAAACAGGTGTTCTTTATGTGTTCTAACGTTTTACTCATTTTTGTGCTTTTGCTTGGTGATTCCATAGCTTAAAATGACCCCCGAGCATGGTGCTGAAGTGCTGTCTATATAACATACACATATACATGTATACGTGTGTGCAGGTATGTGTATGTGTATATGTGTAGGTTATGCTGCTGGTAGTATGGGGTGATGTCAAGGGAACACACAGAGAATACCCACACCTGGGAAAGGAAGGGCGTGGTCAGGCCCCAGCATAAGTCTCCGTCGCATACAAACATAGCGGGGGAAGACGTCTGCTTCCTCTAGTGATCATGGCCCACCTCTCGTTTGACTTCCGCCTGCTGAGAGGTTACATGAACCATCACCACCGTCCGGTTACTGTAGGTCTGCTGAAGCTGAACAATACAAAGGAGATTGGAAACTTGGATCCTGTGATGCCACAGATTTTACACAAATGTAGCACTGTTCTGGGGAAAGGGCTTAAATTTCCCTGTTTGGGCAGTATTTTATGTGCCACATCTGACAAAAATCATGTAAGTTTTATTTTTTTAATAGTCTTACAAGGAGAGAAACAAAATATCAGCTCATAGAAACCTGTTTTCTTCTTCCCATGTCCCCTTCATATAATCAGTTATCTGACCAACAGCCAGAATGATCTTTTTAAAATGTAAATCAGGAGGAGGGAGGGATGAATAGGTGGAGGATGGTGAAATGACCCTCTGTGATGCTAGGATGATGAATACACACCATTGTACATTTTACATTTGTCTTTTACATTTTATCCACTACGCGTTTGTCTAAACTAAGAGGGAAACCTAATGGCAACTATGGATTCTGGGTGGTTGTAATGTGTCATTGTAGGTTCATCAACCATAACACTCTGGTGGGGATGTTGATAATGGAGAAGGCTGTGCATATGTGAGGGCGGGGGCTGTAGGGGGATCTCTTAACCCCTCTCTTTCAGTGTTTCTGTGAACCTAAAACTACTTGAAAAAATAAAGTCTACCTGATAGACTTTATATATATATATATATATATATGTATATGTATATGTATATATATATATATATATATATATATAGGTATATGTATATATCTAGATATAGATATAGATATATACATATATATGTTATATATAATATATATTAGTCAAGCCACTCCCCTCTTTATCAAACTTCCATAATCCTTTAAGGAAAGTTTTGACACCTCATTGTCATCTGGCCAACAGCTAATCAGACCTTATCTTTATCATTCTTCTCTATCAGCAGATGCAGTTACAGGTTCTGTGACGTCTGCATAAAGAACTGCTTTTAGTAAGAATATAAAACAACAAAATCTGAATTCAGGTGTGATGTTTTAGGAGGCTTGCAAAGATTCATTAGTTTGATCATAAATACACACTGGTCAGTAACCTACCACCCACACTCACGTTCCTTTTGGTCATTGAAGAGGCCAAACCCATTCGTAACTCAAAGTGCTCAAACTAACTCAAAGTGGGATCCTTCTCATCATTCATACACTGAAATCATCAGCTCCTCAGAGAGATGTGGCCTTGGGTGCAATCTACAGTAGTCACCCACCACCCCATTCCAAAGTTACTTACATGTGTGCCCTTGTATTACTTTGTTTAGTCATTTCATGCTTTGGAATTATATTACATATATTGGTATGGAGCATACGGTCAATTATAGGTTGAATGAATGAATGCAGGAGTCCATACGTTTTTAGAAAGAGCTTATTATAATAGCGTTACATTCCAGAAATCTGAGAATCAGTGTGGGTTAACAGTAGTAAACATGATGAGATTGGTCCTAAAGAGAAAGTCAAAACAATAAGATTCTCTTGCTACTGCACAAAAGCAGACATCTAAAAAAGGTTAGCATTCAACAAAATTCCTTAGTTAAGTCAGAAGAGCTTACTACTTTCTTAATCTGAGAGAGAACACAAGGCGAATCTCATGCCAGGCAGCAAGACAACAGTAGACTTTCCAAGCACAATGAAAATAAAGTGTTCTGTTATCCCCAGAGTGTTTACACAATGCCATGAAAGGGCTGGGAACTAAAAAACTTTTTGAAGAGTTTGACAAGGATTAGGAAAAAAAAAAAAACCAAGAATTCACTTATGAAAGATACTTGCATGAAAATGTTTCTATCCCCAAATGACACTCAGAAAATGGCACGTATGAAATATTGTGTTCACAGTAGCAAACAAAATAATTACACTCCCAGGAGTGAACTTAGCAAGTGTTATGAATGAAAAATATGAAGAAAGCCATAAAGCTAAAGAAAATTGAAGTGCTTCAGAAACAAGGCGTAAATTGTCACTGAGACAGCTCAATATTGTAGAAATGTTAGTTTTCCCTAAATTAATTTATAAAAATTCAAAACAACCCCAGCCAAATTCCTTTTGCTAACTTTTAAAAATCATCTGGAGTGAAAGAAGAGCCAGAAACATCCTAAAAATGGAAATTGTGGGGCATTGGGACATATAGGACCATAAAATTGAAGTAATAATAAACACATGCTAGAATAGACAAATCACAAAAACAAGTATATAGTAACAGATAAACAGAAAGACTATCTCATTAAAATAGTATTCCAAATCTGTCATGAAATGATGGATTACTCTTATGAAAACTGGTTTCCTATCTCACTCCATACACACAAAAAAGTGAACTATAGTTTTTTTAAATTACATGTAGTAAACAAAACTATCACAGGACAAAAAGAAAACACAGGTGACTCTTTTGTAATGTTCTGCCAAGGAAGGCATTTCCAGACATGGCAATTAAAAATGAAAGTATGAAGAAAAAACTTATATTTTATTTATTCTATAAACAAAGCAAACTACCTAAAAATTCAAATTACACAATTACCTGGAAACAAATGGTCATATATCAATAAGCAAAAAGTTGGTGTCTGTTAATTAGCCCTTACAATATCTTTCACATGAATCAGCAAAACAAAAATGAGCAAATTTGTGAATAGGCAATTTCCAGAGAAAGAGAAGGAAATTAATTAATAAACATTAAAAAAAAAACCCAAACTCATTAATGTCCCTCTACCATAAAGTAATTTTGCAAGATTTTACTTTTTTCCTATTATTTTGGCAAAAAAATTAACAAAGTGGTAATAACATAGTTTCACTTTTTAAAGAAAGGCTGAAAAATGGAAACCTTCATATAATCTCGGTGGGTTAAACTTATGAATAAACTCAAATTTCTATTATATTCAGTACCTGTTCACTTTTGAAGTGTATGTGATTCTTGATCGTGTGATTTGTTTCAAATGAGCTAGTTATAAAAATATTTGCAAAAATGCCCAAAGATACAGCTATCTAGAAGGTAAGAATAGATAAAATGTGAAAGACCTACAAATCCAGGTGTCTATTTTTATAGAGCAAAACAATGAATACATAATTGTTCACAATAGAATATTATTCAATAGCTTATTTTACATTCATCTGATGGAATAGCACCCTGAACTTTGAGGTAATGCTATGGAAATGAAAAATGTTGTGGAAAGATGTGAATAATATATATTTAGGAGAATGTATCATGAGATTCAGTGTTGCAGATGTATATTTACAATATATTTTGTGGCTATATCTGGGAGGAAGACTTATGGGGGACTATGAGTGGGTATTTAGTTTAGAATTTTTAAAACTTACCTTTATATGCCTATTACTTTCAGAACAAGAAAAATAAGTAATAATATGCACAGTTCAAGTGAAAGTATATGAATAAGAATGTCATCTATTCTGTAAGTATCTTTGGGGAGGTAAGATTTGTGTGAGCACAGCTAATATCATCCTCAATGGGGAAAAACTGAGAGCTTTCCCTCTGAGATCAGGAAACATGACAGGGAAGTCCACTCTCACCACTGTTTAACATAGTGTTGGAAGTCCTAGCCTCAGCAGTCAGACAACAAAATGAAATAAAAGGCATCCATATTGGCAAAAAAGAAGTCAAGCTTTCCCTTTTTGCAGATGACATGATACTCTACATGTAAAATCTGAAAGACTTCACCAAAAAACTGCTAGAGTTGATAACTGAATTTGGCACAGTTGCAGCATTTAAATCAACATACAGAAGCTGGTTGCATTTCTACATACCAATAATGTAGCAACAGAAAGAGATATCAAGGAATTGATCCCATTTACAGTTGTACCAAGAACCATAAAATGCTTAGGAATAAACCTAACCAAAGAGGTAAAAGATCTGTACACTGAAACTATAGAAAGCTTAGGAAAGAAATGGAAGAAGACACAAAGAAATGGGAAAACATTCCATGCTCACGGATTGGGAGAACAAATAGTGTTAAAATGTCGATACTACGCAAAGCAATCTACATATTCAATGCAATCCCGATCAAAATAGCACCAGCATCTTCTCAGAGCTGGAACAAACAATCCTAATATTTGTATGGAACCACAAAGACCCCAAATACTCAAAGTAATATTGAAGAAGAAAACCAAAGCAAGAGGCATCACGATCCTGGACTTTAGCCTGTGCTACAAAGCTGTAATCTTTCGAGACAGTATGGTATTGGCACAAGAACAGACACATAGATCAATGGAATAGAATAGAGAACCCAGAACTGGACCCACAAATGTATGGCCAACTCATCTTCAACAAAGCAGGAAAGAGTATCCAGTGGAAAAAAGACAATCTCTCAGCAAATGGTGCTGGGAGAAGCGGACACCAACATGCAGATGAATGAAACTGGACCACTTTCTTAGACTGTACACAAAAATAAATTCAAAATGGACCTAAATGCGAGACAGGAAACCATCAAAATCCTAGAAGAAGAAACAGGTAACAACCTTTTTGACCTCAGCCACAGCAACTCTTCTTACTTGACACATCTCCAAAGGCAAGGGGAAAAAAAGCAAAAATGAACTACTGGGACCTCATCAAGATAAAAACCTTCTGCACAGCAAAGGAAACAATCAGCAAAACTAAAAGGCAACCAATGGAATGGGAGAAGATATTTGCAAATGACATATCAGGTAAAGAGTTAGTATCCAAAATCTATAAAGAAGTTACCAAGCTCAACACCCAAAAAACAAATAATCCAGTGAAGAAATGGGCAAAAGATATGAATAGACACTTTTACAAAGAAGACATCCAAATGGCCAAAAGACACATCAAAGATGCCCAATGTCACTCATCATTAGGGAAATACAAATCAAAGCCACATTGAGATACCACCTTAAACCAGTCAGAGTGGCTAAAATTAACAACTCAGGCAACAACAGATGTTGGCAAGGATGCAGAGGATCTCTTTTGCATTGCTGGTGGGAATGCAAACTGGTGCAGCCACTCTGGAAAACAGTATGGAGGTTCCTCAGAAAAATTAAAAATAGAAGTACCCTATGACCCAGCAACTGCATGAGTAGGTAGTTATCCAAAGGATACGAAAACACTGATTCAAAGGGGCACATGCACCCCAATGATATCAGCACTATCAACAATGGCCAAATTATGGAAAGAGCCCAAATGTCCATCAACTGATGAATGGATAAAGATGTGGTATATGTATGCAATGGAGTATTACTCAGCAATGAAAAAGAATGAAATCTTGCATTTGCAACAATGTGGATGGGACCAAAAGGTATTATGCTAACTGAAATAAGTCAGTCAGAGAAAGACAGATATCATATGTTTTTCACTCGTATGTGGAAATTGAGAAACTTAACAGAAGACCATGAGGGAAAGTAAAGAAAAAAAAAGTTATAAATAGAAAGGGAGGCAAGAGAGTGTTAAATACAGAGAACAAACTGACGGTTGATGGAGGTGGAGGGGTGGGGAAAATGGATGATGGGCACTGAGGAGGGCACTTGTTGGGATGAGCACTAGGTGTTGTATGTAAGTGATAAATTAAAGGAATCTATTCTTGAAGCCAAGAGCAGACTGTATACACTGCATGTTAGCTAACTTGACAATAAATTATATTTTTAGAAAAAGATTATGCAAGTGGCACACGGCTGGTGCAGTCAGAAGAGCGTGCAACTCTTGATCTTGGGGCTGTAAGTTCACGCCCCTTGTTGGGTCTAGAGATTACTTAAAAATAAAATCTTAAAAATGTGTATGAGCAAAATAACAAACTTTAGAAAAAGTGTTTTAACTTGAGTCCAGAAGAGTAAAATCACATGCTAACTATAAGAGATGGCTCCCTCCTGGTGAGAGAATCAACCTCAGTATGCTAGCATCTGCTACTCTGTTTCTCCCAGGGTGTTGAGATCAATGGGCTCAGGTGCCTGGAAAATAAAATAATATGTACCCCCTTCAAACCAGTTCTTTTCCCCTTTCTAATCAAGAAAAGGAATGATTCACATCTTCAGCCTTCATTAACTATCTTATGGAATAAGGAAATTGGCATCTATTTTCCCCAAATGAATGCTGTGTTATATTAACATTCTTGCCATAAAAACATAACAACAGAGGGGTGCCTGGCTGTCTCAGTAGGTGGAGCATGGGACCCCACATTGGGGTTAAAGAGATTACTTAAAAAAAACATAACCACATGGTTGGGGGGAAGAAAGTCTTTAAGAATTGTAACGATCTTTCTATCATATGAAAACAACATGTCTCTGCAACTTGGCATCTGACTTGAAGGTTGGACCAATGTAAGACTGAGTAGGGTCTTCCTGGGACCAAGAGGAAGTTGACTTTGAGAAGGCTTCCAATCTGGAAGAAATATACCAGGTCTTTCCAAAAGCTGAGGTGTGGATGGTGGGGACAGATGAGCGAGTACATGTTTCATTGAGGACCCAGGTTTTCTAAGCACTGATTTTTCTTCAATTTTTCTGGGTTCCCATGAAATTTCTTAGTACCCACCTGTCCATTTTCACACATTTGCAGGAAGGAAGAAATAGCGCCTTTCTGGGACAGGTGGAAAAAGGTCTCACATCAGTAAATGAAATGACCTGGGTGAAAAAAAAAATAATTCACTTGGCCCTGGTCATTTCTATCACATAGCATTTTAGGCACCATGGGAAGGTGCATATCTGTGCACACAAGTTACAATGCTATATTGGACAAGGGTTGAAACACAGTAGCACAAGCATGTAGGTTTTGTGATTGTAATGGTTGACAATATTTTTCAAGGGCTGACTGATTCCACTCAAAAGTGTTTATTCAGGGAAATTCTGTAGTGTATTCAGAAAAAGCCAAATGATTAAAAGCCAACGCCTGTAACTCCAGGCTGACTTTTCTTATTTTCCTCTGTGATGGTATATATAGCAAAGCATGGAGCTAATGTGGTGCATTAAATCACAGCCCTGATTTTATTTGCTTAGAGTTCTCTTTTGTTCAGTTAAAATAAATGGGAAAAAATGGAAAGGCTTTCAGATTCTCCCCCTGCCCCTGTTTAACTCACTTCAATTTAGATCAGTCACACCAGACCCTGAAACTGTGCTGCATGCTCTTATAAATCTCCAAGTTCTCTCGATGTTCTTATGCCTCTATTTTGTGTTCAAATAGATATCTGGGGAAACTAATGTAATACTATGCAGGGAAAATAATACGCAGAGTTATAACCAATGGCTTCTGTAACCACAGCAAAAATATATTTTCTCTCTTTTGCATGAAAAATATATTTACAAGTGCCTCCCCTAAAGCAGATAAAACTAAGGGAAGGGCCATCATTTCTGATGACATTTAAAAACGCCTTGACATATAAACTATTTATTATTGGTTAATATTAGAGGCTGGCAGCCAGTCTTGAGTGGTTTTTTTTTTTTTTATAAGCTTTTTTTCTTTTCCTTTTTAAAATTTTTTTTTTAATTTTTCAAATTTACATCCAAATTAGTTAGCATATAGTGCAACAATGATTTCAGGAGTAGATGCCTGAATGCCCCTTACCCATTTAGCCCATCCCCCCTCCCATAACCCCTCCAGTAACCCTCTCATTGTTCTTCATATTTAAGAGTTTATGTTTTGTTCCCCTCCATGTTTTTATATTATGTTTGCTTCACTTCCCTTATGTTCATATGTTCTGTGTCTTAAAGTCCTCATAGGAGTGAAGTCATATGATATTTGTCTTTCTCTGACTAATTTCGCTTAGCATAATACCCTCTAGTTCCATCCACATAGTTGCAAATGGCCAGATTTCATTCTTTTTGATTGACAAATAATACTCCATTGTATACATAGACCACATCTTCTTTGTCCATTCATCTATCGATGGACATTTGGGTTCTTTCCATACTTTGGCTATTGTTTTTTTTTTTTTAATTTTTTTTAACGTTTATTTATTTTTGAGACAGAGAGAGACAGAGCATGAATGGGGGAGGGTCAGAGAGCGAGGGAGACACAGAATCTGAAACAGGCTCCAGGCTCTGAGCAGTCAGCACAGAGCCCGACATAGGGCTTGAACTCACAGACCGTGAGATCATGACCTGAGCCAAAGTCGGACGCTTAACCGACTGAGCCACCCAGGCGCCCCTGGCTATTGTTGATAGTGCTGCTATAAACATGGGGGTGCATATGTCCCTTCGAAACAGCATACCTGTATCCCTTGGATAAATACCTAATAGTGCAATTGCCGGGATGTAGGGTAGTTCTATGTTTAATTTTTTGAGGAACTTTCATACTGTTTTCCAGAGTGGCTGCACCAGTTTGCATTCCCACAACAATGCAAAAGAGATACTCTTTCTCTGCATCCTCGACAACATCTGTTGTTGCCTGACTTGTTAATGTTAGCCATTCCAACAGGTGTGAGGTGGTATCTCATTGTGGTTTTGATTTGTATTTCCCTGATGATGAGTAATGTGGAGCATTTTTTCATGTGTCAGTTGGCCATCTGGATGTCTTCCTTGGAGAAGTGTCTATTCATGTCTTTTGCCCATTTCTTCACTGGATTACTTGTTTTTTGGGTGTTGAGTTTGTTAGGTTCTTTATAGATTGTGGATACTAACCCTTTATCTGATATGTCGTTTGCAATATCTTCTCCCATTCCGTCGGTTGCCTTTTAAGGGGATGCAGGCTGAGAAAGTGTCAAAGCACGTGGCAAACTGTCATGTGTAGGTTAGGTATTACTGATGAAAACGTGCGTTTGAGACTCAAGTATTAATTTCATTGCTTATGTATCTTTTGGCCAGATTTATTTTCAAAAATTTATCCTCAACTATACCTATTTTTCTTAAATACCAGCAATATTAGTTTTAGACAGTGGGAAAAGATTACGTAGTAGTTCTGTCTATCTAGAAATAGTTTGGCTGCTTCTTTCTCATTACTTAACAAATGTGTCTTACTGAACTTGTTTGGCATTATGAATTGATGATTACCCATTGGCTAGACAAGATGTTAGGCAAAGCTTACTCTCACTACAACTGTATGTCTGAGACTTTGAGAACCATATTTTAATCAGGGTCTTTGGAATTTTTTCTAATCATTCTATAAATTCAAATGATCATACTTCAGGTAAAGTAAATATATAAAAATCAACCCTTCCCCACCACTTACAGTAACATGACCATAAGAAATATGCAAGGTAGATGATAATATCAGTATGAAGTTGGGAATTTTATTCTGGCACATATTATATAGAAGATTTTACATGAAAAAAGTTAAACCCGCTAGATAAAGAAACAAGGGATACAGCAGACAATTTGAGAATTATGGATTGTATATAGAAAACTTATGGAAGGAGTACTTAGCTGGCTCAGTCTGTAGAGCGTGCTACTCTTGATCTCAGGATTGTGGGTATAGAGATTACTTAAAATTAAAAGATTTTTTTTTTAAAGAATACTTATTGAAGAAATTGTTTAAAGAACAGTAACAAAAAGAGTAGAATTAAAAATACGTGAACAGGGGCGCCTGGGTGGCTCAGTTGGTTAAGCATCTGACTCTTGATTTTGACTCAGGTCATGATCTCACAGTCCATGAGTTTGAGCCCCACGTTAGGCTCTGTGCTGACAGATTCTCTCCCTTTCTGCCCCTCCCCCAATTCATGTTTTCTCTCCCTCAAAAATAAATAAACTTAAAAAAAATAGATCAACAGAGGAGACATCATTTAATCCATCAGCCTGAAGAAAATCAGTATGCAAAGGTAATTTACAGTGTTGGGAACGGTGAGGAGGCTGGAATTCTGTACCCCATTACTGGGAGTGTTCAGTGTAAATGTGCACAATTCCATTGCTATTTCTCAGCTATTTCACACATGATAACGGTACGGAAATTCTTTTAACATTTGTTTTGTAAAATTACAATAATAAACTTCCTAAAACACTGACATGCTAGCATTGGTTAAAGAAATCCCTGTTAACATGACATGATACTAGGAACTGGTAACAAGACGGCATGTCTTCATTGCTTATAGAAAGTTGTTTATGCTTTCAAATTTAAAAAGCAAGTAGTACAGAAAATATGTATATTTAATGCAGTCATACATATTTTAATCTGTGCGTGTAAACATACCCAAATTAACGTGTACTAGGCTATTCACACTGTTTGTTTTAGGGCACACAGATGAATGGTGGGGCACAAAGACCAGTTTTTCTCTACTTTCTATAATTCTTAGTAACGGAATTTATGAATTCATTAAAAATATAAGCACTGTAGTGTCTTCAGTGTTTTTATGCAGAACACAAGATTGTGCAAATCTTGTATGTAACTCTCCAGCTTGCCCTCTCTGACCTATAAAAATAGGATAAGGATAGTCCAGTGTCACTGTATCCCTAGGAAAAGCAAACAACACAATGTGGCAGTAAGTTTTCAATGTGTAACCCATAACACAGATGTCATGCTATATGATTTTAAGTATTAATCTTCATTAGTATTCACCTGGGACAACTCAAGCCTCAATTTAATTACATAAAACTTGGGATCTTTGCCCTTGAAAATATTTTGAAGAAACACAGTTTTGAAAACTAGAACCAAAGTACTCACAAATGTATCTTAGATGGAGCAGGGCGCCTGGGTCGCTCAGTTGCTTTAACCTCCTTCGGCTCAAGTCATGATCTCACAGATCGTGAATACAAGCCCCGCATCTGGCTCCACAGAGCCTGCCTAGGATTCTCTGTCTCCCTCTCTCTCAGCCCCTCCCCCATTCATGTTTTCTGTCTCTCACACAAAAATAAATAAACATAAAAAAAAATGGATTGAGCCTATTAGGCAGCGGTCAGTCATCTGTGGCACACAGTTTCCCTGTTCTTCCTCCCCTTCCCTTGCCGCAGGAGCAAGTAGACCCCCGTTTCCCTGTCTGTTGTCTTAGTATGCAGGCTCTCAGCAAGCCTTGTCTGGTACTAGTCATGTAGACAGATTACAGGTTGAGAGTCTGTCCCTTCTGTGGTAGCAACGAGTTCAGTGACACAATTCCATTGCCAAGACCAAAGGGAGTCATTTACAAATGTTGCCTGAATTCACCCCATCTCACAACCAGACCAGGTTGAAGTTCACATGATTGATCAACCCACTGGATGAAATGAACTTACTCCTTGTGGTTTATGGTTGGTTTCCAAGTAACTTGTGGAGACCTTGTTAGATGATTCCTAACTTCATCTTCTGGATGCCTCTTGGGTTCTCTTGTTGGCTTTGGGAGCACAATTCATTGATCTCCTTTAAAAAGTAAGTGATAGAATTCAAATAAATATTCAAGAAAGCTGCAGGTTGGCCTAACACTAACATGTACGCTGATGTGTATCATATATGAGCGTTGAGGGCAAGCTTCAGAACACATTCCTGGCCACACGAAAAATCTAATGTTGGAATGTTGGAAAGACAAACATGGTTTGGTAGTGCCTGCTTTTATTATTTAAAAAAATTTTAATTTTTTGACAAGAGAGAGACAGAAAGGGAGGCAGACAGACAGACAGACAGAAAGTGAGACACAGAACTCAAAGCAGGCTCCAGGCTCCGAGCTGAGCCACCCCGGTGCCCCGGTACTGCCTGCTTTTAAATGAAATGAATTGAATGTCTCTGTGTTGTAAAAATAATACATATTACTTATAAGAAATTTTGAAAAAAAATACAGTCAGCCAACTGTTGACATACATTGTGCATGGCTTCCATATTTACTAATTTTATTGCTTTGTATTTGTTCTCTATTTATCAAAATCTTTTAATCCATTTTTTCTTTTACGTTATCATACCCGTGCCAAAAATTTTAATAATTGTATAATATACTATCTTATGTTTTTGCTCACACATTTTTCTGCTGCTAGATACTTTCTATTTTTGGCTAATACTTATTATTTTGACTAAGACTTCCACAGATTTTTTGGATGTTCGTTGATATTTATTAATTTTGATATTATGATAGCTTTTTATGTTTAATAGCCTTAGAATAATTTTCCAAATATGAAATTGCCAAATAAAGAGTATACCCATATTTTAGATACTTGACAAGTATTGCTGAAAACTTCCCAAATTATAATTTATATTCACTGGACACACTCAAACCATAAACAATCTTTCCAAAAGTTTTGCCAGTTTAGCAAAATGAAAGTCTGGTATTTGTTTTTCTTTTTCTTTCTTTCTTCCTTCCTTTCTTTCTTTCTTTTTTTCTTTCTTCCTTCCTTCCTTCCTTCCTCTCCCTTCTCTCTTTTCTTTCTTTCTTTTTCTATAATGCATGCTTCTTTTGGTAGTGAGGTTGAATACTCCCCCTACATTTTTCAAGCAACTTTATGGAGGTGTGATTGATAGATAAAAAAGCAGTATGTGTTTAATGTATAGAGCTCAATAAGTTTGGGATGAAATATACATCTGTGAAACCATCATCCCTATCAAGGACATAAGTATATCCATGACCTCCCAAAGTTTCCTTGCACATTCTTTATCATCATCATCATCATCATCATCATCTAGGTTTGGTAAGAATACTTAATGTAACATCTGTCCTCTTAGCAGATTTTAAGTATACAATACAGTATTGTTAACTATAGCGTCTGTGCTCTAGAGTGGATCTCCAGGACTTACTCATATTGTGTAACTGAAATGTTGTACCCAACAGCCAACAACTGCCCATCACCCCTTCTCACAGTGCCTGGCAACCATTCCATTCTCTGCTCCTATGAATCTCACTTTTTAGTTTTCACATACAAGTGAAGTCATACAATATTTTTTTAACTACATCTACCTCTCAGTTTGTGTGGCAGGTTTAAACAAGTAGAACCAATTGTATTCTTTGTAGTTGTCTCTTTAAAGATAAAATTAATAAATTTGCTGCTCTACACTAGACATTTTGTAAAAACACTGACTTAATAAGAAAACTGACCACAGTCAGACACAACTATATTATTTTCTTCCAATGTAATAAATGAAAAGCTAATAAAGTATAAAACAGAGTACGGTGTCTGTACAAGAAATTGACAATCTGTTGGGCTTGGGCAGTAGAGAGCAGGATGTTTAGTTTACAGTATGTAATTATTTCACTGATGCTGAGATGAGCCAAAATGTCTTGAGAATCTTGTCTTAGAATTTCCTTCAAGAATTAAGACATATCCCTTTAAAAAACATTTTAAAAACAAATCTTTTAAAGATGGGTTTGGAATTCTGAACAAAATTATCATAAGTTATCTGGGTTATTCCATTAGAGGAAAGGAGAAATACTATCCATCAACAATAAGCTTTTATTTTATTTTTTTAATGTTTCTTTATTTTTGAGAGAGAGAGAGGGAGGGGCAGAGAGAGAGAGGGAAAGAATCCCAAGCCGACTCTGCACTGTCAGCACAGAGTCCGACACATTGCTCAATCTTATGCACTGTGAGATCATGACCTGAGCTGAAATCAAGAGTTGGATGCTTCATTGACTGGGCCACCCAGACGCCCAGACGATAAGTTATCAAGGTCAAGGGGTGATGCCTGACTGTTAGGAGGCCTCTTAAAATCACAACATCCTAGATCATTAGAACTGGAAGGAACCATAGAGATTGCATTGCTCAAGCCCCTTATTTTAGATAAGGAAACTAATGTCCAGAGAAGCAAAATGGATTTGCAGAGGTCCCGCATACGTTGCAGTTCTGAGAAGGAACTAAAATCTCCAGTGTCCCAATTCAGTCCTTTAGGGGAAAATGGAGAAGCCAAAGGAAGATTTGATACAATATCTCTTATGTGCGATAACTAAGTAAGGAGAAAATCAGTCCTAAGAAATGGGTGTGGACAATAATGAATTAAAACTTAGAAACATTCTAAAAATAATAAAGCGATGGCATAAGAAAAAGACTTTGTAATCTAATGAATCATGACTTTTGAGAGAAGGGATTATATTCTATGCATCTTTGAATTTCAAGTGCCAGGCAAATTGCCCAACTCATAGAAAGTTCTCAAAACTGTTGTTGAAAACTGCTTACCAGTTTCACAACGCTTCTCAGTGACTGGGGTGAGTCGTGCATTGTTGTTGTACCTCAGCAGTAGAGACTGCAGTGTGGGTGCTGGCCACACTGGGCAGTGCAGGTTTGAATGTGGGGCACAGCTGGAGCATTGGAAACACCAGGACTGATTTTAAGTGCCAACCAAGTCCTTGTATCAACATGAACTGGGCCATAAAAGTTGAACTGCTGTTCAACATTACGTAACTTCCAATTGAGAACATTTGACTTCACCTTTGATTTTCCGTTAAGAGTTAAGAGGGAACATTCTGGATGCGTGGGTAAGCCTGCAACATTTGGAATCCTTCTTGCTCAAGTACAGCTCCCACTCAAATTTGAACTTCTTTGTTCTCATGGCAGTTCATGGCCAAGAGCTCAGGACGCACTGAAGTGTCCATCTGGTGTCGGTCCCCGTGGCAGCATCAGTGCAGTCGGCTGATGACTTTGTCCATGTCTGATGTGTCCCAGATCCCCTTGGGGTTCCTGCAGTGGCTCACTTTCAGGAAGGAGAGAGTTGGATTTTCCTTTCGTAGCAACAGCTTTCACATGTTTTCAATAAGAGAAAACAGATGCATGTGCAGTTATCTTTGCAGTCCATAAATTCACAGGGAATGCATTCCTTTCTTTGTTTTTGCCTTTCTCACCAAAGGCTGCAGAGGTTTGCCAGGCATCCAAGATCTTGCTCTTGAGGCACAACCTCTGAGCCCCATGCAATCCACAGCAAGAGACCCAAGCCTATCCCTGAAACAGTGCACCTGCTTAAACCATCTGTGGAGTCCAAACAGATTTGATTTCCCTTGCACCTCATTTATACTAGCAGCAATCACATGGGTAGGGCTGAATTCTTCAATCAAGGCATCAGTGGGGACGTAGCTGGATCAACCCCAAGTAATCACTGTAGGTAGTGTGCTAAAAAAACACATTTATGGGCAGAAATCCATTGAAATCTTCTGCTGTTTGACTCATGTCACAAATGAGGTAACCAAAGCATCTAATCACATAAGGTAACCTGCCTGGAGTACTGATAGACTTAACTGTAACATGTTTCACAATATCCATATGTAATTGGTACTCAATTCAGTTTTCGTCTGTTAAATATGTCCATTTGTAGAGGGACATATTAGCTATTTGCTGAATATATCATTTATTCTAAGGATCATGTTGTGCTTAAAAAAAAAAAAAAAAACAAATAACACATGATCATGCCAGCAATTGAAAATACTATGTTGACCCAAGGGATACAGGAGTGCTGATGCATAGGGACACTTGTACCCCAGTGTTTATAGCAGCACTTTCGACAATAGCCAAATTGTGGAAGGAGCCTAAATGTCCATCAACTGATGAATGGATAAAGAAATTGTGGTTTATATACACAGTGGAATACTACTTGGCAATGAGAAAGAATGAAATTTGGCCTTTTGTAGCAACGTGGATGGAACTGGAGAGTGTTCTGCTAAGTGAAGTAAGTCATACAGAGAAAGACAGATACCATATGTTTTCACTCTTAATGTGGATCCTGAAAAACTTAACAGAAGACCGTGGGGGAGAGGAAGGAAAAAAAAAGTTAGGGAGGGAGAGAGCCAAACCATAAGAGACTCTTAAAAACTGAGAGTAAACTGAGGGTTGATGGGGAGTGGGAGGGAGGGGAGGGTGGGTGATGGGCACTGAGGAGGGCACCTGTTGGGATGAGCACTGGGTGTTGTATGGAAACCAATTTGACAATAAATTTCATATTAAAAAAAATACTATGCTGATGATATGCCACTGTGTAAGCATTAAGACTAAACCAGGGGCGCCTGGGTGGCTCAGTCAGTTAAGCGTCCAACTTCGGCTCAGATCATGATCTCGTGGTCTGGTCTCTGAGTTCAAGCCCCGCAGTGGGCTCTATGCTGACAGCTAGGAGCCTGGAGCCTGCTTCACATTCTGTGTGTGTGTGTCTCTCTCTCTCTCAAAAATGAACATTTAAAAAAATAAAAATTAAAGAAAAATTGTAAACCAATCTTCCTAACCATTCATTTATAAAGTCAGATACTTAAATTGTAATTTGGGAACATTAGTGAATAGAATTACTCTATTCTTCATACTTAACATTTGGGATCTATGATTATCTTTATTCTGAAGGTAAGAATAAAGCCAGTGGTAATGTCCTAAATCTTGAACAGGCTCTTCCTCCAGTTCATTGCCTTTGTCTTTATCTAATTTCATTAATGCCTCTTAGTCACATTTTACTGTCCCATCACTGGTTTTCAGCTTGAAAAAGGACTGAAACTACTTGAAATCTTCTATATTATAAGTAAGCTAACCACTCGTTACTAAAGTCCACAATGTCCAAAAATATGTCTTTGTTAAACCTAAAAATTACATAATTGTGGGAAACCAGGCTAATGAATGAGGGGTAGTGACGTGATGGTCACAGATGTGTCTGGCCTAGGTTATTAGTCCAGACTGTTACAATCTTTCCCTGACTTCTTTGATATTCGGAAGACATTTCTGTGATCCCAGAAATAAACACCTGCTTGTAAAAAATGACATTATTGGGGCGCCTGGGTGCCTCAGTTGGTTAAGCATCCGACTTCGGCTCAGGTCATGATCTCGTGATTCCTGAGTCCGAGCCCTGCATCAGGCTCTGTGCTGACAGCTCAGAGCCTGGAGCCTACTTCCAATTCTGTGTCTCCCTCTCTCTCTCTCTCTCTCTCTCTCTCTCTCTTTCTCTCTCTCTCTCAAAAGCAAACTGTTTTTAAATGACATTATTTTTTAATAATATTGTTTCCTAAATGATAATCTGTGTAAAATCTGCTTATTTTACATAAACCACATAAAAATGTGAGGACTAAATAAGGCTCATAAAAATTATTTATAAATGAAAATATTTCATTAACATAAAATTTATTAATATAAAATGAATTAATAGAAATGAAATGAAAAATTTATTAAATGAAAGTTGCCAATATTTAATCAATGTTAATTATATGGCTAATTATGAATATAGGACAATTCTGAAAGGTATATTGTATATTACATAGTTGTCCAATCTAGTTTAGAAGTAACTTTTTTTAACATGTATATTTTAAATTCCAGTATAGTTGATGTGCGGTGTTACATTAGTTTCAGGTGTACAATATAGTGATTCAACAATTCCATACATTACTCAGTGTTCATCATGATAAGTGTGCTCTTTATCCCCATCACCTGTTTGACCCATCCCCTCACCCACCTCCCCTCTGGCAGCCACCAGCTTGTTGTCCATAGTTAAGACTCTGGTTTTAGTTTTCTTCATTTCTTTTGTTTTTTAAAGTCCACATATGATTGAAATCATATGGTATTTGTTGTTCTCTGACTGGCTTATTTCACTTCGCATTATATCCTCTGGATCCATCCATGTTGTTGCAAATGGCAAGATTTCATTCTTTTTAATGGTTGAGTACTATTCTATTGTATATATACCACATCTTCTTTATGCATTCATCTATTGATGGACAGTTGGGTTGTGCCCATAGCTTGGCTGTTGTAAATAATGCTGCAATAAACATAAGGGTGCATATAGCCCTTTGAATTAGTGTTTTCATATTCTTTGGGTAAATGTGTAATAGTGGAATTACTGGACCCTCTGGTAATTCTATTTTTAATTTTTTGTGGAACCTCCATATTGTTTTTTGGAGTGGCTGCACCAGCTTACGTTCCCACCAGCAGCACACAAGCGTTCTTTTTTCTCCATATCCTCGCCAACACTTGTTGTTTCTTGTGTTTTTGATTTTAGCCATTCTGACAGGTGTGAGGTGGTATCCATTGTAGTTTTGATTTGCGTTTCCCTGATGATGAGTGATGTTGAGCGTCTTTTCGTGTGCCTGTCAGCCATCTGGCTGTCTTCTTTAGGCAAATGTCTGTTCACATCTTCTGCCCATTTTTTAATTGCATTATTTGTTTTTGTGGTGTTGAGTTGTGTACATTCTTTATATATTTTGGATACTAACCCTTTATTGGATATTTAATTTGCAAATATCTTCTCCCATCCCGTTGGTTGCCCTAATTTAGTTTTGTTGATTGTTTCCTTCACTGTGCAGAAGCGTTCTATTTTGATGTAGTCCCGGTTGATTTTTGATGTTGTTTCTCTTTTCTCAGAAGACATATCTAGAAAAATATTGCTATGAGCAATGTCGGAGAAATTACGGTGTGTGCTCTCTTCTAGGATTTTTATGGTTTCAGGTCTCACACTTAGGTCTTTAACCCATTTTGAGTTTTTTTGTGTCTGCTGTATGAAAGTGGTCCAGTTTCATTCTTTTGCATGTAGGTGTGCAGTTTCCCCGGTATCAGTTGTTGAAATGACTTTTCCCATGGCATATTCTTGCCTCCTTTGTTGTAGATTAATTGACCAGATAGTCGTGGGTGTACTTCTGGGCTCTCTATTCTGTTCCATTGATCTATGTGTCTTTTATGGTGCCAGTACCATACTGTTTGGGTTACTACTGCTTTGTAGTATATGAAGAGAAGATATTTAAACTGCATTTACATTACTAATAAGTAATTAGTCTTTACTAATTGCTAAGTAATAAGTAATAACTAAGTAATAATAATTACTAAGTAATAAGTCTTAGTAATTGTTAAGGAGGGATATGAAAATGAGCAAGAACAGAATCTCTTCTCCTTTAAATTATAATTTCTTTAAGTGATTATATATAATTTGTAATTGCTGCAACCCTGATCAAAACCATTTGGAAACAGATGGTGAACCTGAAGCATAAAATGAAAGAATGACATAAAAACCCAGAGTAAATGCCGAAGAAAGTTAAAATGTTTTTGAAAAACAACAACGAATGGGGCTTACCAAATATTGAAAAGACTTGCAAAGTGATGATGGTAAACCAGTGAGATAATGGTTCAGGAATTGATGTAAACATACAAATTTAAGTTCTGGAATAATTTCTAAAGATGAGTAAGACATTAAGAGATGATAAAAGTGGCATTTTTGTCAATGGAGACAAGTCACATTGACCAAGAGATGGCCTGGAGACAGCCGGCTATTTGGAAAACAGTGTCTCAGAATAGACATGATATCCAGATAATATACAGACAGCACTATATACAGACAGAAGGAAGATTTACATAATAAAAGAAATGCTAGCAACAGTAATATGAATCATTTAACGGGGGTTAACATAATTTTTAATTGCACAAAGATTAAAACAGCAGATATTTTTAAAAATAAGTGATTAAAAAGGGTTTGGCAAACTATATAGCAAGTGTGCTAGTGCTAACCTGAGAATGTGTCTTATTTGGCCAAATCTAAGAATGGTTTTTACACGTTTACATTGTTGTTTCAAAAAAGAAGAGAAAAAAGAAAAGACATAAAACAAGGAAGGACAAGAGGAAGAAAAATAGAAAAAGAAAAAGAAAAATGAAAGAAAACAAGGAAGAATGTGCAACAGACATTGCATGTGGCCACAAATCCTGAAATGTTCACTGTCTGGCCCTTTACAGAAAAGTCTTCATCCCCTGCTTTTCACTGTACACCAGATAAAAATCAAATGTGAAAAACACCATAAACAGTAGGAATGAAATGAACATTTGGGGAGAGAAGGATTTGAAATATGTATGTCAAAACTCACCCTTTTTTAATACAAGAATAAACCAAAAAACAAACAAACAAGACTTGTTCCTTAGGGTTTAGCTTCAGTATTATATACTGAGAGTCTCTAAGAATGTTTACATTTTTTAATTTTTTATTTTATCAAAAAACTTTTTTAATGTTATTTATTTTTTTTATTTTTTTTAATGTTTTTATTTTTGAGACAGAGAGAGACAGAGCATGAGCAGGGGAGGGGCAGAGAGAGAAGGAGATACAGAATCTGAAGCAGGCTCCGAGCTGTCAGCACAGAGCCCAACGCGGGGCCCGAACCCACGGACTATGAGATCATGACCTGAGCCGAAGTCGGACGCTCAACTGACTGAGCCACCCAGGCGCCCCAAATGTTATTTATTTTTGAGAGAGAGAGACAGAGCATGAGCAGGGGAGGAGCAGAGAGAGAGGGAGACACAGAATCCGAAGCACGCTCCAGGCTCCCAGCCATCAGCACAGAGCCCGATGCAGGGCTCAAACCCACAACCCGTGAGATCATGACCTGAGCCAAAGTTGAATGCTTAACCGACAGAGGCACCGGGGTGCCCCAGAATGTTTACATTTTAATGTCACTTAATAATAGTGCATTTTTTCTGAGTATAATTTTATTAATTTTTTACTTATGATTTTCCATATTCTGTCTTATAAGAGAAAAAGTTTTCTACAGATCATCAGTAGCTACAATTCGATGACTTAAAACTCCATTTGGCAGAACTGAGAAAAAGGCCTCAGTGTTGTGGGAGATGCAGATCCAAACTCCCACATGGCCTACTGAAATGCTTCACTACCTGGAGGTGTGGTATCTTGGAGGCAGGTGACAGGGTGAGGCGGGGAGGGAGGGGGCGGAGGGAGGGTCAACACGCTGGAGACCAACCTGAGGGTACGTGCTGCCCAGATGTCGAGACTGATAAGCAGTAAATTCGTGGTATTTTGCAAAATAGCCCTTCACGGGCACCTGGATGGCTCAGTCAGTTAAGCATCCAACTCTTGATTTCAGCTCAGGTCATGATCTAGTGGTTCATGGGTTCCAGCCCCACACAGGGCTCTGAGCTGACAGCATGGGGCCTAATGGGGATTCTGTCTCTCTCTCTCTCTGCCCCTCCCCTGCTTGGTTGCACACACTCTCTCAAAATAAATTAAAACAAACCAGCCATAATTTCGTACATTCGTATCTGCTGTGCGCCTGCCAGGTGACAAGATGTGTTCTACCCACAGGCAAATAAAAACATAGCAACAACCTGGTGTCCCCAGACAAGCAGGAGTCCTATGTGTCCATCAGAGCAAACCGCATCTTGTTCTGCCGCTGCCCCCTTGCTCCTCGCTCTGAGGCCGTGATACCAATCTGCCTCTTGCATCAAGCCATGTGTACGTCCTCGAACCTTTTTAGGGGGAAGTGGAGTCAGGAAAGAGCTGAGTTTCCTTTAAAGAACGTTAATAATTGGTTATTTTTCTTTTTACTGGATTTTACTTTTCTTACCTCGGGGTTGTATGGGTTTTGAATTCTGTACCTGCAAGAATCCGAAATTATGTCCGCCTTTAAAAGTGGAAGCACTTTATTGTACTGTGCAAGGTGATGTCTCTGGTGGGAATGAGCTAATACATAGTAGGTATGAAGAGGGACGTGCAGCCATCAACAAACACACTAATTCAGGAGTCACCCAGAAATATGTAGATTATATCCTTCTTCAAGGATAGATCATTTAATTTCATGTAGTAAAATTTTTTTAATATTTATTTATTTTTGAGACAGAGAGTGTGAGTGGGGGAGGGTCGGAGACAGAAGGAGTCACAGAATCCGAAGCAGGCTCTGAGCTGTCAGCACAGAGCCCAACGTGGGGCTCGAACCCACGAACCGTGAGATAATGACCTGAGCCGAAGTCAGATGGTTAACTGACTGAGCCACCCAGGCGCCCCATTTAATTTTATTTATTAACTGAATTAATTTGTTAAATTAGCTTCTGAAGTGTAGAGTCATGGTGTGAACGAGAACACTGTTGAGATTGAGATATTATTCGATGGTTTGTTTTTTTTTAATTTTTTTTAGTGTTCATTTATTTTTTTTGAGACAGAGAGAGACAGAGCATGAATTGGGGAGGGGCAGAGAGAGAGGGAAACACAGAATCGGAAGCAGGCTCCAGGCTCTGAGCCATCAGCCCAGAGCCTGACGCGGGGCTCGAACTCACAAACCGTGAGATCGTGACCTGAGTTGAAGTTGGACGCTCAACCGACTGAGCCCCCCAGGCGCCCCTATTCAATGCTTAGTAAATTGGACCTCCATCACGCAGTCTGGCGTGGGTGATGGAGGTGTAAACTTTTTGTTTGGCTAGGGACTCGTTAATCTGACATTGATTTTTAAAGCACAGGCTGCCGTTTAGAAAACAAAGATACCAGAACTCTGGGTTATTTATTGATGAGCCAGGCCACCAAGGGGATTTTCTGACCGAGGTCACACCAGCTAGTGGAGGTCCATAGGGCAATTAGGTCAAGCCCTGTTTTAATTAACCTGAAATCACTTGAACATCAGTCCTGATTTTTAGTAATTGCTGCCCTCACAAATGGACTCATGGGCTCTGAGGTTTCCCCAAGGTTCAACATAACTATGTCACTGTTATTTCTCAATTATATCTCAAATATGCAAATTTCTTATTTTAAAATTAGATGTCATGCAAGTCTGCAGATTTGTGTACACACACACACACACACACACACACACACTGATGGTTAATGTGGAAGCTTTAATGTGTCCTACTTGAGTTTTGCAAAAAGATATTCTGAGATCTTTACAAACTTCCAAAGATATGCATACCACTAGAATGGCATCCTTTAGCCCCTACAAACGGTGACAATAGTATCAGGATCTTTTGTCAGAATCTGGGCAGTAAAGATCGAGTAAAAGAAGGAGCGAGCCCCTGGGTGGCTCTGTGGGTTCAGTGTCTGACCCCCGATCTCAGGGTGGTGAGTTTTAAGCCTTGCATTGGGCTCCACCATGGAACCTACCTAGAAAAAAAAGAAAACGCTCATGTGAAAAACACATTTAGAGTAATGAGAGCCAAAAAGAAAGGCCTGCCAAGCTGAGGAAGAAGTCCTGGAGTTCTGTTAGCATCACCAGGAAACTGCACCGCACATTTACCCAGAATTAGAATTGATGCCTCAGCAAAATCCGTGCCACTTACGAAGAGTCCCGCCGTGAGCATTTGAGTCCAGCAGTGCCATGAGCCCACTCTGCGGACTGACTCGCACCCAGGTCCCTGCACACAGCACAGATGTGCTTACCCACACCCTCTCCACGGCCAGCACTAGAACCGGACGCCTCGAGAGTTCCTAAAGACGCGCTTCGTGGACACGGCACGTCTTTAGGGAATTAAAACAGCGTTTCTCCCCGTTCTGAACAACAGTTGCATCTCATACCTCCTCCTGTGGGAGAACGTGCATAGACACAGCATCTTCCATTGGGAAACGGGAATTTGCCACCAGTCAATGTTCCTTCAATGTAGCAAGGAAATGTTGCTGCTGAAAAATTCCAGACGTTTGTCAAATATGGGAGGATCTGGCAGGATCACTGGCTGCTGTCTGAATGTCCTTACTAGCCCTAAAATCATTTGATTTTCATGTGGGTAACGAAAGCATTTGGTCATGTGCCAAGTAGATACAGGTTGCGGAGCTGGAGTAATTATCATAAACGTCTAATAAACATCATGCACGCAAGCCCTCGGTAAACGTCTGTCTGCCTCGATTTTTTTTTTTTTTTAATTTTTTCAACGTTTTTTATTTATTTTTGGGACAGAGAGAGACAGAGCATGAACGGGGGAGGGGCAGAGAGAGAGGGAGACACAGAATCGGAAACAGGCTCCAGGCTCCGAGCCATCAGCCCAGAGCCCGACGCGGGGCTCGAACTCACGGACCGCGAGATCGTGACCTGGCTGAAGTCGGACGCTTAACCGACTGCGCCACCCAGGCGCCCCTCTGCCTCGATTTTTTATTGAGAGAATGTGATACACATACCCTAAAGGGGTGGGCAAATGTTTCCAGATGACAAAAGGAAGCAAGATGCTCACTTCCTAATGTATTTAGGCAAAGTGGATTTCCAATATTAGATTATACTTTTAATTGAAAGAGCACTGCATGACAGAGCATTTCCATCAGTGACTTAGAGGATTAGTAATGTATTTAAATTAATAAAATATATACTATCCCTGTAGCAAATCCATTTCTGAAAATTCAGTATTTGGTTTTGGTCACTTTGGTTACCTCAAGAACTTTTTTTTCGTAAATTTTAATCAAATAATATTTCATTGCATGACTCATACGCAGTTTGTATGCAGTATTTTTGCTGTATTTATATCATAGCGTGGCATCACTGTATTTAAAATATTAAAATTAAAGGTTAGCCGTTTAAATACATGGAAATAGCATTTTAGTAGTTACCTAGGTTACCTCTAATCACTGCCCACTTCAAAGATTAAAATCTCTTTATTTTTTAAGACCTGCACGTACACACTCAACCGATAAAAATTAGGATTTTTAAAATGATGTGAATTTTTGTCTCGATTTTCCACCTGATCATTCATAGAGAGATGTGGAAAGCACACAAATTTCAACCACAATTAAAAGCACAGCCCTCTGCTGCCTGATGTTTCCTGCTGATGGATGGGTTTGGACAAGGTGTCACACATGCACCCTCTCCCCAAGTGCACGCAGAGTCACAATGATGGCGACTGCAGGACTGCTTTGTCTGAGAAGTCCTGTGACAGCTCCAATGATCATCGTCACTGTGTATTCTGAGTGGGACAAAATTCCCCTGAGCTAACAAAGTGAAGTTAGCCAAAGGCTGCTGTCTTGTTTTAGACATGTCTGCCTTGATGCAAAACTGCGTAGTTGACACGTACGTATTGAGGATTTATGGTAGATGAAGCCCGGAAAAGCATGAGGTGAAAACTGGAAGAGCCACTGAAGATAGACTGAACATTTTACATGTGTAGTGTTGCAATAATGAAATAGGTCATTTAATCATGAAGCATGAAGGATCATGTTTGGAATAAAAATACACTTGGCTTCTGTCTGTGCAGAGTCCAGTATCTAGTTCAGGATGTAAAGAAAACAGACTTTGCGCATGCTCAAAATGTTTTCTGCTTGATTTGGAGTAACAAAATTGGAAATGTTTCTGGTAGTTTTAACGATTCATGGAGCTATGGCTGTGAAATGTACCAGTGAAAGCCTGAGAGAAGGGGAGCGTTCGTAGGAGGAAGATTTCTTTTGAGCGTCATTATTGCTCTTGGAAAGCTCCAAGACAACAGGGCCGTAAGGAATGGGTGTTAGTCAAGGATACATGCGTGCAATGCAGACAATGTAGGGAAATATGTCAGCATGTGGCCACTGACACATACACTCAGGGTTAAGACTCTGTCCTCAACTTATTTTAGAAAAATTGTGTTTTGTAGCCAGCATGACATGTTCTAGAAGGAGAAACATTTTCTATTAAGGATTCTGCATGGCTTTTTTCTTTTTTAACATTTATTTATTTTTGAGACAGCGTGAGTAGAGGAGGGGCAGAGAGAGACAGAGACTCAGAATCTGAAGCAGGATCCGGGTTTGGAGCCATCAGCACAGAGCCCGGTGTAGGGCTCAAAATCATGGATATGAGATCATGACTGAGCCAAAGTCAGATGCTCAACTGACTGAGCCACCAGGTGCCCCTGCGTGGCTTTTATTTTGAAGAAGTAGCTAATTTTGCTTAAGCAACAGACCCTAGAAGAGGAACAGCTGCTGGTATTTCTTCCTAAAAATTCAAGACCAGCATCTCGAGTCGATGGAAGCAAAATGAAGACACGTGACTGTCCAAACTCATGGAACATATGGCTCTAAAGTCATCTCCCTTTGATGTCATTCACATCCGGGAAAGGAAGCACGGGGAGAATGTGACGTGCCACCAAGAGTGCCCTTTACAGACAAGGGAAAATAAGCATCACGCATACGTGCCATGTTAAATAACGGTGGAAGCTGTACGATGCAGGAGAGGTCAAAGGGAGCACGGGGAAAGATTTCTGTACGATCTCCGTGGAAGGAGAGAGTGGTTCCAACTCAGACAGCAAAGAAAGCCCTTCTGGAGGATTTGAAGCTGAGCCTGGGTCTGCAAGATGCCTTGTGAGTTCCTGCCACGCCACCCCCGATATTTACTGATCCCCCTGATGGTTGGTGTATATGAAGTGCTTCCTTCTCTGGTGACCCAGGCATTCAGTTTCCTGGAACTGATTTCCTTACAGGGAACACATACCTATATACCGTGTAGCTGCCGCATGTTTAAAACCGCTGCATGAGCCCCTTCCAGGTTTGCAGCCCAAAGTACTTCAGCCTTGTCTTAATCCCGCACTAGTCTTGCATTTGGTGCAAGAAAGAGGGTATTGTGTGTGAGGCTACAAACACAAGGTGTCAGTGAATAGATCGTTCATTTCCCGTAGCAGGTATCTTTTGCGTGTCTGTGACAGACACAGTTTTGCACTAGACAGGACTTCTGTTATAAAAAAGCAAGAAATCCCGGAGCACAGACAAGAAACGGTCAGAGAAATACAAAACTCTTAACTCAAATGCAAGAGATGTGTCTGGGGTAGAGGAGAGCAAACATGTTCACAATGTTCTGAGTACACGTAGGATTTCGTTTCCACGTTGTCCTAGGGTTCTCCGGAGAAACAGAGGCAATGGGAGACTGTTTGGAGGTTTGGCATCAGGAATTGCCTCATGTGATTGTGGGGGCTGAGACGCCCCCACATCCACCATGTGCAGGGTCGCGAGCCCAGGGAAGTCAACGGCGTGAGCTGTAGTGTGAGAGCAGGAGAGCAAGAAGTGTGATGTCCCAGGAACGGCCCACGTCGTTCCTTAGCAGTGACAGATGTAGGGTGGTAACATGAAGCTACATGCTAGCAGGGCGAACGGACGGGGACTAGGTACTCTTTGAACTCTCTTGGCAACTTCTGTAAGTTGAAGGCTGTTCCAGGATGAACCGTTGCTGGCTTTGCTTCAAGCCAGAGGACACAGTGGGTGGCGAGAAGGGAGTGAAATACGTAGTGGAAGACAGGACGTAAGCCAGTCACAGCGGGACAGCCCCCACCGTCGGGGGGTGACATGATTAGGAAGGACAGCACAGCTAGGAGCTGACGGGGGAGAAACGCAGACTTCCCAGCTCCAGCGTCAGGAAGACAGGGCCGTGGACGGAGTTTCAGGGAAAGAAGTGAGGTTTGGGTCTGGCACAGAAGGCCCATTTCGTACGGACGACTGAGAGCCGAGTTCCAGGTCGTGCCCGGGGATTGGCACTGTTGTTTGCAGAGACAAAGTTGCATACAGGGAGAGTGTGGCCAGAGAAACAAGAAGTCCATGTGGGACATACCGACTCAGGAAAGGATGAGACATCCAAGCGGAGACTAATGTACGGACCTCATAAGTGATTTGAAAGGGCTGGCTTTAGAAATTAGAGAGTGAATTACTGTAAGCCAAGACAGACGTGGGGAGGGGCACCGGGACGTGGAGGGACCCTGGGGTCTCAGGGGCACAGGCGACCAGAGTCCATGGGAGATGTGGGGGCCATGCAGGGTCCCACGCTTACAGCCACAGCGGAGCGAGGAAGCAGAGCCAGGAGGCCGATGGTCAACCCCTGCTGATGACACTTAGTGCTTCTCTAGGGAGTTAGAGGTGTCACAGTGAATGAGTTCAGTGTAGACATTCGGTGGAGTGGACACAGCATGGTTCCACATGGAAGGACAGCAAAGGAGGCTTAGGCAAGGAGGAAGGAGAAGAACGTATTGTGTTCCAGAAGATTTGTGAGGGAGGCTTGAGAGCATGGGGGATCACCATACAGTACGGACTCTCCACCTCAGCTCTGCGGGCAGTGGGGCCGGTGCCCTTCGGTGTTGGGGTGTCCCGTGCACCCCACGATGGTGAGCTGCCTCCCCCGTCTCCACCCCCGGCAGGGATTCTCGACCTCGGCTCTGCAGGCAGTGGGGCCGGTGCCCCTCGGTGCTGGGGTGTCCTGTGCACCCCGAGGTGGCGAGCTGCCTCCCCGGTTCTCCACCCACCACCCCTCCTCCAGGCACAACAATCAGAACCGTCTCCAGACATCACCCCAGGTCCCCTTAGGGATGCACGGCAGAGAACCACTGGTTGGTCACAGTTTGGTTTATGTGGCAGAGGAAAGCAGGATGGGAGACGGGGAGAGGAGGAAGGAAGAAGGAGACAGCTGTGCATTTCTGCTTTGTAAGAACCTCAGCTCCAGCCACTGGCATCAGTGCACTCAGAAACACCCCCTGTGGTATCTGTTGGATAAATTTTGTAGGCAAGAAATATGTGCATTGTGTGTGTCCTTTCAACCAAGCTGAAGTTCGCATGTACTAATTCCCTCTCGACGTGGGAAGAGTTATTGTTTTCGCAGCCCTAAGTCCCAGGCTGAGCCGGGCCACACACGGAGCCACAAATGCCCAGGAACGTTGATCCTGTATGCACGTGAGGGGGCAGCGTGAGCAGGAGGGCGCAGCTGTTTGCAGCAGATGTTAGAGACACAGAGCCCGCCTGGCAGTAGCTTCTGAGCACCAGCCGAGCAGGGAGGCGCTTTCCAAACTAACCACTGCCCTCGGGTTTGCCTAATTCGTCAATTCCTATGGGTCCCTTCCGTGCTCCTGTGTCTTACTGGAAAGGTGTGACATTTCACGATTCGGATGCAGCCAAGAATGCTGTGTGCCACAACACGTGCAGAGCAAAGACATTCCAAAATGAAGGTAGTTGCTTCTAGAAGCTTTGTGGACTCCCTCTGAGCATCAGGCACTTTTTATTAGTAAAGTGTTGCTTCAGGATTCTTAAATAGCACCCTAATCATGCCTACCAGGTCTGGTGTGTTGGAAAAGGCACTTCACTTCTGTATGAAGCCAGATGTATATGCCCAGTCTAATGCTCCTAAAAGCATCAGCAGGGGCGCCTGGGAGGGCTCAGTCGGTTGACCGAACGACTTTCAGGTTCTGACTTAGGTCATGATCGCACGGTCCCTGAGATGGAACCCCCCCGTCAGACTGTGCGCTGACAGTGTGGAGCCTGCTGGGGATTCTGTCTCTCCTTCTCTGCCCCTACCCAGTTTGCACTCACTGTCTCTCTGAAAATAAATCAATAAACATTAAAAAAAATCATCACTGAAACCAGACTGGGGGACAGTCTACAAAACGCCTGACCAGTCCTCAGAAGTGTGAAGGTCCTGAGAAATAAGGAAACACAAAATTCCATACAATGTGGGAGCCCAATGAGACATGAAGATTATTGCAGCGTGGGACCCTCAGTGGAACCCCAGACAGGAAGAGGGCTTTACCCAAGAACTGAAGAAACCCAGGTACAGCGTGGAGTTTAGCTGATGGTGCTGCAACAACGTTAATCTCTTAGTTGTGACAAGTGTCCTGTGGTTATGTAAGATGTTAACATCTCGGGGGTGCATAGGAGCTCTCTCTACTTATTGTCTTTCCAACTTCCTGTACATCCAGAATTATTCACAAATAAAAAGTTTATTTAAAGAAATGGCACCCAGGGCACCTGGGTGGCTCAGTCGGATGAGCATCTGACTTCAGCTCAGGTCATGATCTCACAGTCTTGTGGTTCAACCCCTGCATCAGGCTCTGTCTGACAGCTCGGAGCCTGGAGCCTGCTTCAGATTCTGTGTCTCCCCATCTCCCTGCCCATCCCCTGCTCATTCTCTCTCTCTCTCTCAAAAATAAATAAAAACATTAAAAAAATAAAATAAATACATAAAAAAAATGGCACCCTTAAAAGGGGTTGGAAATGTGTAAGTTTTACATTCAAAAGTCATTAACCTGGCAACGACCACACATGCAACCCTGAATCTGATTTGCGACTTCAAGACCAGGTGGTTTCAGATGCTGTGTCTCCCTCTCTCTCTGTCCCTCCCCTGCTCGTGCTCTGTCTCTCTCTGTCTCAAAAATAAATAAACATTTTTAAACATTTTAAGAAAAGGAAGCAATTAGAAGTGAACAGAAACAGGTGTTTGCCAGGTGAGTCATGGAAGCCAGCCATTGTGTAAACGTAGCTTGATTCCATTTGCACAGCATCTGATGTCAGAAGTATGTACGGTTACAGGTGAACAAACCTACACTCACAGTGGTTAAGGTATCACACAACGGCAGGTAACAGACTTGAGTTCCATTCCTTCTCTACCCAAGTAAAAAGCCCCTATTTTCCATTCTGGCATCTTCCCCGCCAATGCAGGTTTCGCACACAAACTTACGACACAGGAGGAGAGATCAGAAGCATCAAGAGAACATGTAACAAACTCCCAAAACAAATAGTTATGTGGACAGGCATGAAATGGGAAGAAAACAGAGCACTTGGGGAATGTGGACAAGCATGGACTGTGCTGTAAAAGGAGCAGCTGGGGGCAGTGGAGAAGCATATGCTGTGGTGGATAAGGAGCAGCAGGGGAGAGTGGAGAAGCATGGACTGTGCTGTAAAAGGAGCAGCTAAGGACAGCAGAGAAGCATATGCTGTGGTGGATAAGGAGCAGCAGGGGACAGTGGAGAATCATGGACTGTGTCGTAAAAGAAGCAGCTGGTGTGAGTGAAAAGGAGTGGGCTGTGCTATAGAAATAACAGCTGGGAGGGTGGAGACAGTCTCTGGAGAAGGAGCAGCACTGAGGAGGGAAGACAGGCTGTGAGGATCTAGGGTTCACCGCCACACAAGCTGTGGAAGTGTAGGAAAATTGACGTCTTTAACTTCACGTTCCTCTTAGGTAAAAGCAGGGGCTAAGACCAGTTTCATACCATTTAGGGATTCTTTAAAGTGATATATGTAAATCTTGTAGTCTCATGACTTGCTCATAAGATGCATCTCGCCTCCAAGGAATCCCCGCGGCACCAGAGATACTCGCGTCCCTGAGTCATTTTCTGTAGGAATTGTTCATGGGAAGAATGTGCATCTAGGGGCTGTACTCGCATCACTGCAGAAACAATCTGGCACAGTGTCATGCCCAGCACACATGATATTTCAACTCCGTCATCCACAGAGGTTATTTCTGACGTTCTTCAACTGCAGGAGGATATGTGTGACGCAGATGTATCCTCCCGGAACCTGGTGCCAGCCGTAGTCCCAGCATGATGTGCCAGCGTAAAACTGGTATTCCTCAGGTGTGAAAGGTGGCAGCTGTTTCAAAATACGTCTTCTGGGGGCGCCTGGGTGGCTCAGTCGGTTAAGCGTCCGACTCTCGATCTTGGCTCAGGTCATGATCTCGCGGTCCGTGAGTTCGAGCCCCACGTCGGGCTCTGTGCTGACAGCTCTGAGCCTGGAGCCTGTTTCGGATTCTGTGTCTCCCTCTCTCTGACCCTCCCCCGTTCATGCTCTGTCTCTCTCTGTCTCAAAAAGAAATAAACTTTAAAAAAAACAAAAAAAAAAACAAAAAAAAAACCAAAATACGTCTTCTGTGCCAGACCCCTTCCCACACCTCCCTGGATTTCTCAGTAATGATGTATGAAGGACTCTGACAGCTCAAAGCGACATTTCCAAAGGAGAAAAGAAAACAAGGCCAGGCTTCTATAAATTATTCAAAAAGTGTGTTGAGTTCAAGAAAGAAAGTTCCATTTTGTAGTGAAGACTGATCCATTCTAAACCTATTGGTAAGTTGAGAATCTGCTCTGGGAGACCTTTCATTGGAAATATCCAGTGACCATGGCAGTTAACTCTCCTAAAAGCTATCCTGAGTTCACACTTCATCATGCTTGGGTGTTAGGGTCTGGAAGCAATGACGAATCTACTAGGTTCCAACACTGTGCTGAAGTGTTCTGTTTGGGCAGTGAAATTGGATCCTAATACATGCATTTCTCTGAAAAGATGAATAAACCATATTGAAAACACAGTCTAGTTAAAACGTGTTGTTTCCTTCCTTGCTTCATTAAGCTTATTATGGTAATAACAAACAGGGAAAGATGGAAAAGGAAGAAATTATAGGAAGGAAAATAAGACGGAGAAAATAAGAAAATAAATGAGAGTCCGTATATAATGTTAGGCCTGAAGAAAAAAGCAAGTTAATAATAGTGGCTTTGGCGATAGACTTGGATATGTATCTTAGTTCTACCACTTTCTGGTTGGTTAGGGTTTTTTTTAGTGTTTATGGTACAGGCTTTCCAGTCATAAAGTATTTTTTAAACACACAGAAGAGTATAGCAAATGTTACAGTGAACAATTTTGCACCTTGCAGAAGTTTTAATATTTTGTTTCATTTGGTTCAGGTATTTTTTAAACGATTAGACAGAACAATTGACTGCATATATTGTCCCCTTTTTCTCCCCCCTTATCCCAGATGTAATTACTAATCCTTATGTGGTTTTTATTATCCTCATAAAACTTTTATACTTTTATTATGCATTCAGGCGTCTGTAAACAATATATGGTTAAGTTACGTACGTGGAATCACATAGTCTATATTCTTTGGTCCTCATTTTCTTTCACACAACGTGTTTGAATTTCAATCATATTCTGTGGGTGATGGTGTAATATATTTTCACACAGGGAAGATGTCATTAAATTATCCTGCACTTTAAACATACATGTATCTATTCTATCGGTGAACCTAAGTTGATTCTAGTTCCATCAGCGCTGTTGTTTGTTTATACATTACTTGGGGCTCATTTTCGAGTTCTGTGAGAGAGCCTAATGGGCAACCTAGGTTCTCATCATGTTTCTCCCAGATCATCATGATCACATTTGGGCAGCAAGGACCAGGCATTGCTCTTTGTGAAGAACTCCTCAAGAGATTCTCATGGGCACTGGGATCAAGATAGGCCCCTTCTTTAGAGAAACCCTTACATCTGATGGACAAGTCATGATGCTTAAGAATGTTTATTGCACCATATTCTAGAGCAGGGATTCTAATGTGCAACCAGGGATGAGAATTTCTGCTCTAGAACACACACATGCAGGTGGAGTTTCCAGGTGGTCCAGGTGGTAGGAGAAAGGTTATCTTTAACTTTGCTCAATATTGCCAGTTGCCCACCAGAAGGATTATGTTAATTATATATGCTCCCCTCAGCAGTTGGTATTGCCGCTCTTTTGGGATAGAAATGCATACTTTTGGGCGCCTGGGTGGCTCATTCATTTGAGTCTTTGACTCTTCGTTTCAGCTCAGGTCATGATCTCACGGTTCATGAGATCAAGCCCCAAGTCAGGCTCTGCATTGAGCAGGGAATCTGCTTAGGAGTCTCTCTCCCTGCTCTGCCCCTTCCCTGCTCTCTCTGTCTCTCTCAAGGTAAATAAACTTATGTATAAAAAAAAAGAAATGCATGCCTTTGTAATGTTTTATAACTTCTCAACTCACAGTGAGGTCAAGGTCTTTCTGGTCACTGTCCATTTGGGTTTGCCTTCAGTAGATTGCATCCCATATAATTTGCCCATTTTAATTTTTTTAATGTTTATTTATTGTTGAGAGAGAATGAGAGAGAGACAGAGTACGAGGAGAGGAGGGGCACAAAGAGAAGGAGACACAGAATCTGAAACAGGCTCCAGACTCTGAGCCTGCCGTGGGCTCAAAGTCACAAACTGTGAGATCATGACCTGAGCTGAAGTCGGCCACTTAACTGAGCCACCCAGGCGCCCCTAAGTTGCCCATTTTAAAATGTCTTGAGGATTTTTTAAAGTAGTAATTTCTTGTTTTTTTAAAAAAATATATCTGGAAATCGTCCATGTCAGTGAAATGAGTTGGCATACGTGGCCTCTCTTTGGTGTCTTCATTTGTTTTCATCTCATTTATGGTCTCTTTCCTCATGCAAAACAGAATAATGCCAAAGTTTCAGTGTTTTTATAAGTGTCTTAATGATTTGCATACTGATACAGCTTGAGGAATTCTGTAAAATGCAGGCACCTTTTGCAAAACACACCCCTGTTCAAACACAGAACATTCCATCACTTCAGAAAGCTCTCTGTGGCCTGAGAAGTCCTCTACTCATTTCTATTTTCTTAAGATATGGAGATGTTTTAAGAATATATCATGGTAAGAAAGACTGGTTCCGACATATGTATTGCAATTCTTTGCTTCCATCTGTGTCTTTACTTTTCCCTTTCTTGAAAGTATCTTCTGATACATAGAAAGTGTTTATTATTATCATTGTTGTTGTTGTTGTTGTTGTTGTTGTTGTTGTTTTGAAAAGCCTACAGACACTTAGCTAGCTCAGTCGTGGAGCATCCAACTCTTGATCTCAAGGTCGTGGGTTTGAGCTTCACGCTGGGTATGGAGCCTAATTAAAAAAGAGAAGAGAGAAGTCTGGTTTATTAACTTTTCCTTCATAGTTAACGCATTCTGTGTCCTGCGAAGTCTTTGGCGACCCCCAGGATCATACATGATGCTCTTCTTTTGTTGTAGACGTTGTTTATGGTTTCAGATTTCATGTTTTGGTCTCTGATGCATTCAAGTTTACTGCTTCTCCGTGTAGATATCCTGATGTTGTATCACCATTGTTGGCGATCTGTTTTTTTAATTGGCATCCAGTGGGTTAGGTTCAGATCCTATCTTCGGTCCTACTTTCTGTGGGCTGTAGTTCCAACATCACGTCCGTTTCCAAGGCCTGTGCCGGCTGCTTGGGTCACCGGGTGCGTGCATCACTTGAGGTGGTATATACAGTGCTCAAGTTCTCAAAGCCTTTGCTGTGCCCCCTTGTGTGTGTCCCACGTGTTGCCCAGTTGAGGAGTAAGACCAGGACAGGGGCTTCAGTGGGTTCCCACTTGGAAGCGGGGGCTGTGTTTCTCCAGCTCGACCCCTCTGGAGTGAGCTCTGCCTCGGGTCACCAGGAATAATACAGCATGCCCCGTTTTGGTATGTAATGAGTAATTGTTTAGTATGGGCACATTCTAGATATCACAGGGAATGTCTTGTAGTAAAAGCATTTTCGTTGTTTATCTGAAATTCTAATTTTACTAAGTATCTCAGTATTTTAATTCTGATCTTGTTATTTAAGTCTGCTGACTGTGCCTCACACTCTGTGCCTCCTGGGTGCCGCTTTACCTGATTTTTGTGGCCAGAAAGACAGGTTTCCATCAGGGCTTCAGCTGCATGTGTGCATGCTTGCGTGCACCCACACACACACATGCATGCACGTGCACACACACACACCCTGTTGTGTAGTTACGTGTGACCAGGGTCACGTTTGGGATGAAGCAGGAAGAGAGGAAAGTCATGACTCGCCCACGGTCCACAGGTGGCAAGGGCTCCTTTTCTCCTCTGTCTCGGGGAAGGAAGTGGGATGGGTCTCCTGTAGGGGCTCCCCCTGCAACATCTGTAGCTGCCTACCTGGCAATGAAGTCATTCAGCCTGCATCAGCCAGGAGAGAGAGGAGAGAGAGAACCAAGCAGAAAGAAACACACATTCCCTCCATGCCGTCGGGCACACATGAGGCTGTTTCTCTAGTTTGGTGGCAAAACCCGGAGAGTTGCTCCTAAAGATAGGTATCTTGTCCAAGCTCCCTGCCAAGTTCTGGCATCCACTTAGCCCTCTGGTCAAAGCTGCGAAACCAACAAGGAAAAACTGGGAAACTCACTTCTGTTATGGGAGTTTTTCAGGTCTGGATTTCAGTCGCTCCAGGTGCTTACTGTTTCCTTTTTAGGGATCCCGACTGATTGTTTTTGTATTTTGGTCCCGGATTTTAACTATGCTCAATGGAAGGAGAATGCTAATTTAATTGTCTTATTCTATCCTATCCCCATTATTATGATTTGAAAAATCTCCTCTTTCCTCTGTGAAATTACTTTGGCCTAGTTTATTTTCACCATATATATAGTTGTGTCTTTCTCATCACTGATCTATGCACGTGTCTTCCTAAGGCCACGCAGTCCTGATTTTCTGTGTGACCTACTCAGGCTCCAGAACAACGATCGAAAGCAAGTAATGGGAGTCCTGCAAAGTTGCTCGTGTTTTTCAAGGTTGTTTTGGCTATTCTGGGTCCTCTTCAACTCCTTTAAATTTCAAGCATTGGTGGTCAACAAAGCTTGCTGGAAATAGAACTGCATTCCATCCATACATAATAATGTGGGGAACTGAGATCTCAACAATAAGGAATCTTAAAATCCATGAGCATGATTTATGTTTTCATTTATCTAAATCTACTTTAATTTCTCTCAGCAATATTCTGTTGTTTCAGGGTAGAGATTTTGCTCAGATTTTGTTAAATGTATCCTTAATATCCTTTGTTTTATGATGTTATTATAGATGGCATTTTAGTACCTGAAATTCCATTTGTTACTAGTATGTAATGTATATATATATATATATACACACATACATACATGTGTATTGAAATTTTAACTCTATCCCCATGCAAAATTCACCAATTAGGATTAATAGTTGTTTGTAGACTATTAGCATTTCCTACATACAAAATCATGTTTCTGCCATGATAGACTCTTGGTCTATCTTTTTAATATCATCCCCTTAAATAATACGATTGACAGTTGACCCTTAAATAACAACACTGGAGTTTGGGATGCTGACCACCCCCCGCCCCGCACGATCTGCCTATAACTTCTGCCTCCCCAAAAACTTAACTACTAATAGCTTACTGTCAACTGGAACCCTTATCAATAACAAGCACTTGATTATCACATATTTTCTATGTTCTATGTATTACATACTCTGTTCTGACAGTAAAGTAAACTAGGGAAAAGCAGGTATTATGAAGAAAATCATGAGAAAATACATTTACAGTACTGTACTGTACTTATTGAAAAAATATCCTCATGTAAGTAGACCGAGTTCAAACCCCGTGTTGTGCCAGAATCAAGTAATATTTATATTGTTGCACTGTGACCTTCAGTACAACCTAGAATAAAATGAGAATATTCTTTTTTTTTTTTAACCATGTTTTGTTGGAACATGTTTAGTCTTTCAGTGTCAGACTCCAACAATCATAATTGGGTCTTGAATTTTACCACAAGCCCTTTCTGCGTCTAAATTGAGCGTATGTCTCTCTTATATCAATACTAGAAGTTACATTGATTGTTTTTTTTATGTGTTAATGCAGCCATGCGGTTATGGAATGAAGCTTCCTTGGCCATAACGTATTAATCTTTTTTGCTCCTGATGATTGCTGAATTTTGTTAAGGATTGTTGTGTTTGTGTTTTATTTCTTATACTATTCTTACTTGGTGTCATGGTTATTCTGGGTTTATTAAGTCATATATATATAGCGTCTTCTGGTTTTTCCTGAAGAAGTTCATATAGTTTTAATATTGTTACTTCCTTTAATGTCACCTAGAATTGATCAATAGAGCTGTTTGGCCTCAAATTTTCTTTGGAGGAAGGTTTTATTTTTATTTTTTTTTAAGTTTATTTATTTATTTTAAGAGAGAACGAGCTGGGGAGGGACAGAGAGAGGGATCCGAAGCAGGCTGTCAGCACAGAGCCCAACACGGGGCTGGAACTCACGAACCATGAGGACATGACATGAGCTGAGGTCAGACACTTAACTGACTGAGGCCCCTCCCCACCCCCAGGTGCCCTGGAGGAAGGTTTTAGTTATAAATGCAATGTCAGGCCTATTCTGATTTTTTTCCCTTGTTTATGTGTGTGTTTCCCTGCTTATGTGTGTTATGTTTTTTTTTTAATGTCCGCTTCATCCAAGTGTTTCATTTTAGTGGCGTGAATTGTTTCATAGCATATGCTCCTTACATCATGTAATACGTGCAGTGATGCCCCTTATTTCCTGATGACTGCTAGAAATCACTCTCTGTGTGCATACCCTTCCTTCTTCTCTGCTCCCGCCCCATGCTACATCAGGTTCACCTAGGCTCTTAACCTCTTTCAATGTACTATATTTTGGTTAGTTGATATTTGCTGTTAGTTCATCATTTTCTATTCCACTGATTTCAATACTATGTTTGATAGTTCTTCCTTTCTTGTTGTTTTTACTTAATTTGGGATTAATTTGCTATTGTTTATCTAGCTTAAGTGTAGGCTCAGTGTGTCAGATTCCAAACTCCCTTCTTTTCTGAGAACCCTAAGAGCCATAAACTCTCCTAGAGGTGCCTAGGTGGCTCATTCAGTTAAGTGTCTGACTTCAGCTCAGGTCATGATGTCTCGGGTTCGTGAGTTTGAGCCCTGCGTCGGGCTCTGTGCTCACAGCTTAGAGCCTGGAGCCTGCTTCAGATTCTTGTGGCTCCCTCTCTCTCTGCCCCTCCCCCACTTGTACTCTCTCTCAAAAATAAATAAACATTTAAAAAATTTTAAAAAAAATCTCTCCTGTATGCATGCTTTAGGTGCATGCCACAAATTCTGATGTGTCGCTTTATCAGTTTTTCATGTTTTCTTACTCCTGTTGTCATTTCTTCCTTGTCCTATACCTATGTGGCTTAATTTCTAAGTATACTGGGATTTCCTAGGCAGTCTTGTTCCTTATTTCTAATTGTTTTCCTGTCGCTGAATATGTGTCGATATTTTCAATTCTTTTCAGTTAATTGAGATGTTTTATGACCCTGTAGATATCCTCTGTTGATAATTACTCCATGCCCCTTTAAAAGAGCATGTCTTAGTGCTGCTCTTGGGCGGAGGGTCCCATACACATCGATTATTTAGGTGACGTCTGTGAGAGTGCTGTTCAGGTCGTCTCTGTCCTTCATGACTTGTGTTTTGTCTACATTCGGTAACGGGTGCAGAGTCAGTTATAGATCTTTCTTTCTATTACCTTCTGACCTGTTTTTGCAAGTGAGAAATCTGCTGGCCTTGTAATTGCTATTCAGTGCAACCGAATTGTGCTTCTTCTGTGGGATAATCTGTCATTTTATCTGTTACCTTAAAACTGCCATTTCCCTTGGAAAGTCTAGGGCTCAGTAGGTTTATTGATCCTGCTCGTTATTTGAGTGCATCTTAGATTGGACTTGTCTTTCGCCTTTCTTGGTTTCTGCCAAGATCCATAAGGCATAAAGCTGTTTTTTCTTAAAATGTTTATTTCTTCTAGAACTTCAACTTATACTTATGTCATCGCTTCTCAATCTACTCCCCAAATTGTCTCAGCTTCTCGTTTCATATTTCACGTCTCTTTCTATGTCTGTGCTGAATCCGAATAAATTTGCACACACTGCCCTTCCTGGTTACAGACTCTCTTTTTAGATGTTCCCAGTCTTATGTTGATCCTATCCCTTCAAGATTTCTTTTTTCCATTTTGGAGAATATATTTTCAATCTTCAGTGTTTTCAACTGCATCTGTTAAAAAAAATCCATCTTTTTTCTATATCTGGTTTTTTTTTTTAATTTCCCTTTTTAAATATTCAACTTTTCACATTATCCTTTTGGGGATCCAAAATCTTTGTCACATCTCTTTCTGTAGGTTTGTTTCGTGTGGACCAAACTTACGCTACGACCATTGGTTTCACGGGGTGTGTGTCTCATTTGTGTGTAGGGGTGTGAGTTTGCATTGCAGTCCCATTCAGAGGAGACATGCTGTCGACCTTGCATCGTCTAGCCCCCAGCTCCATGTACCCCCTCCCGGCCCCTGCCTGTGCCCTCAGTGCAAGGGGCTGTCGTGCTCTGTAGTCCTGCCCTCGTGAGACTAGGACTGTGGCAGATCCTCATGATAGTAAGCCAGTGACCTTCTTGATTTGCCTTCTTTTTAGTTACTGTTTAGTGTGTCCTTTCATCCGGGGTCGTAAGCCACACCTTTAAAGTCAGCTGAAGGCACCAGGCTACACACGACACTTCTGTGAGCCTCCTCCCCGGAGTCCCTGGTTTCTTGTGGGTAAAGCTGGCCCCCAGCCCCCGCCGCAGGTTGGGGAAATGCAGTCCTTGCCGTTTCCGTGCGGACAGACTCCCAGTGAACCTTGAGCCCCGTTGGCACCCTCCCCCCACCCCCATGCCCGCCGGCTTTATCTTACTGATATTTCTGTCTTCTGTGAAGGTCAGTCTGCACCACTGCCTGTTTGAAACAGAGGGGGTTCTGCACACTGAGCTGTCTTAATCGGAAATAAGCGCTCTGGTTTGTTTTCATTTTCATTTTGTTTTCCTGCAGGGAAAAGGCTCTCATGTGTCACTGGAAAGGAGCTATCACAGGCTCTGACCCTTAGAGATTGTTGCCTTGCTCTTGAGTTCCGGACTCCTTAGAGGCATAGCCTTGGTGCCCCTCCCTTTAGAAGAGGGTGTAATGTTTTCATTCCATCCCGTTCTCACTCCATCCAGGCCGCCCTCCTGCATGGACGCACAAAGTGGCCTTGTCTCCAGCAGCAACCCACACGCTGAATATTCCGGTCCTGCCACCTTGTCAACAGAGGGTGTGGAAGGACTGGCTGAGCTGTAAGCCCCTCCATGCGTCAGGGCTCTATTGACGCCCTGCCTCCTGTCCTTGGTGTCCCAGCAGAGTGGCACAGGTGCTTGTGTGGGTGTTTAGCAAGAGCAGAGGGCTTGCGCCCAAACTTTGGCTGCGACTCGATGGCGTGCTGTGATCTGCATTTTTTTCTAGCAGTGGAAATGGCCTGAGCCATGACACAAGAGTGCTTGACCTTCAAATGGGAGTAAGTCACAGAAAGAGGAAGTATCCTAGGGAAAACTGGGTGAGTGGGATTCCACTAAGCCATCGAGAATTGTTTGAGTTCCTTCCATGTGCCATATTACAGATGTGAATGAGAAAGGACTTCACTGGCCTGAATTATTATATTGTGGTTGAATGCTTACAGTCAAGAGTCAAGAAGCCTGTTACGTACAATCAGACAAAACAGGATGCTTCTCTGGACCTCAGTGACCGTTTCTGTGTAAATGATAATGTTCAGATCTGTTGAGCTCTTCCTAAGGCCCAGAAGCTAAGAGCTTTATGTGTAGCACAGCATTTAACCCTCACAGCTTTCTGATAAGGCAGGCACTGTTCCCCATCCTTTTACTAATTGCCCAGCACAGCACAGCACAGCACAGCAGAGAATGGGGAGTCCTGAGGTTGACAGAGTCCCAGCCCATCACATTCTGGTGTGCTTCCTCCCGTGAAGGGGGACACGGGGGTGATTGGTCCTGCCTTGCTAGTCAGCTCAGAGGAGGCAGTGAGAGTTACAAAGGCCCTGGCCGCCAGCACGTGCTCAAAAATTAGTTCATCGGCAGTGTGGACATGACATCTAGTAGTGGGAAACCCATTAGGAGATGTCCATCAGATTTTCCTGGGGTTTCTTTCTTCCCGACATCTCCTGCTAACCGACCACCATCACTGCCCTTCACACAGGTTTACATCTTTGTAGTGCTGTCTGTGTCCTGACTGAGGGTTCAGTGTAAAACCTTGAACTCTTGAGAGGAAATGTTTTCTTTTCAAATGGAATATGTGATTTGCATCAAGGGTCATGGGGTGGCACAGGCAGGGCTGAGGCAGTGTCCTGGCTCCCATCCGTGCAGGCAGGGACAGTGTCTTCAGAAGGGGTTGGGCAGCACTTGGGGGGCTCAGTCGGTTAAGCATCTGACTCTTGGTTTCGGCTCAGGTCATGATCTCACAGTTTGTGAGTTTGAGTCCTCGGTCAGGCTCCACACTATGAGACAGAGACTGCTTCGGATGGTCTCTCTCTCCTTCTCTCTCTGCCCCTCCCACATCTGTCTCTCTGTCAAAATAAATAAATAAACTTTAAAATGAAAAGGGAGATTTTATGTCTCCTGTCTCATTGAGAACATGATGCTCGGGATGAAAAGTGGGGAGACAGGGGTAACAGATACTCGTCATGCTTCAGTGCCCACCGTGAGTGACAGAATACAATGAAATTTCATGCTTATTCACGGGAGAAGCAGCTATTCCCCTGGCCACAGCCAAATCTCTACCAGCATTGCCCCCAAATCCAGTAATTAAGTACCACCCCTGGGTTCTGCCACATCCTCATGGCTGCAGTACAGGAACACTGTTCTTCAACTTGTATAATTTAAATAACTATATCTGAAAGTTAGACTTCACATCATGACGGTAACTTCAATCCTGTTAACACGTGCCATCAACAGAAGGTTCCACGGAAATATATCCACCACCATTAGCAACCACGTCTCTGCAACCCACACTCATGTCTGGGACTGCACTTGTCGACGTAGGAAGGAAAGAACCTTCCATGTCTGCTGACTGCACAGCGTTGTTCAGGAGGAAATCTGTGTCCGTCCTATCGTCCAGTTAGAACCCCTTAAAAGAGCAAAGATATGTAAAGAAAACCTGTAACCTGCACTTCTTTGTAACACCAGCGACCTTAAAAATAATTATTTGATGAGCCCCAAAAGCCATCCCCCACAAAAAAAAGTGGGTAGGGGGGTTCAGCTTGAACCATAAAATGAGAAAACCCGATACACCTCCAATGTCTTCGCAAAAGTATGTTATTTTTCTACTTTACTAACAAATGGTCAGAGAACGATCTTCCCCTTCTATGTGAGCCCAGTCTTGTCTCCTGAGGTTATTGGTGTAAAATAACTGAACCCCTGCAGTGAGTCCGTGGAAACATCCCCAGGGGGCATGAATGGATTTGAACAGAATCTGGTTTCCTTTGTTTGGACCCTTGAAAATGGTTCCCTACTTTGGTTTTTTTCCCCTCTTCTCTTTCCCCCATTTTGCTCACTTGCCCTCCTCTGGACCTCAGTAAACCGCAAGAGTCCCATCCGCAGTTCTCAGAAGAGCTCTTCTGACATGTGCCAGGGTGGGATTGTGTCAATGGCCCTGAGTGAGGGGCATGAAACCCAGAATGACCTCTGGGTGTTCCGTCTGCAGGTTTTACAGCAGTCGAAGCAAACGGCTACTGGGGCCAGACCATAAGGACATGTCCCTCTGTCTTCTCATAGCCCCATAACCTCCAACCTGGCTTTGCTCAGGGGATTTCCTTATCACCAGCTGTTCCCATTAGCTCAGTCAAGCCTTTCACCTTGAGTCTCTTCTGAACCAGGGCTATCATGACAGTTGTAACCTGTCGCCTCAGCAACACTGACGCAGGCTTGCAATCACAGGGTCTGAGCACAGGAAGCAAGCATTGTTCCCTCCCCTTACGGCCTTTCTCACTCCTCTCTTGAGTTCCCTCAGCCCACCACTGTCACCTCAGCAATGCTCCAGCCTCCAAAACCCATGTACTCATGGACAGAATGCGTCGCCCCAGATTTGGTATGTTGAAGCCCTGACCCCCAATGTGATGGATCTTGGAGGTGGGGCCTCTGGGAGGGAATAAGAGTTGGATGGAGTCAGGAGGTTGGGGCCTCATGATGGCATCAGTGCACTTACGAGACAGATATGAGAGAGTAAGTACACACAAAGAAGAGGCCATGTGAGCCCACAGCAAGACGGCAGCCACCTCCAACCCAGGAGTAGAGGCCTCAGAATAAAACCTATCTTGCTGGCACCTTTATCTTGGACTTCCCAACCTCCAGAACTATGAGAAAATAAATGTTGTCTGTGTTTTTTGTTAGGGCAGCTGTAGCTGACTGATACATATTCCACTATAGTTGATGATAATCCACACAACAGGAAGTAGTAACCCCTTCTCTGAATTTACCTTCTTGCTGCTATTGTCATAACCTGCTTCCGGATATAATCACACACGTACATGGATGTTTACCCTTGCAGATAATAAGCTATTTAAGGGCAGGACCATATCTCATGTCGTAGCATCTACTGCTCTGTCTTATCTAGGGTCGGCGAACTATAAAGTATTTCTCATTGTTGAAAGACACAGTTAACAATGGATGTTTTTGTGTGTGTGTGAAGATTTCCCCACTTACTGTTTATAACATTTTATTTCTGACTGTATTCATTTGAAACCCAAGGGAAAAAGAAAGTGAAGTTTATGACCTCTCAATGCAAATGTGAAAAAGAAGGAATCACAAAGGGATCCATTTAAAAAATAGTATGATTACAGTAATAAAAACATTCCAATATATTTAACTATGCAAAAGGCTGAACTTCTCCCTCTCTTTGACGTATGTTCTCTGCATGCTTACCTCTGTATCTTTGCTACCATTGCAGACTTGTGTCTTGTCTCATTTTCCATTGAATTTGATCTTTTTAAGTCCAATTGAAGCCCACTTCCTGGAAGAAAATTTCTGAACTCTTACTCCATGCATTAGAGGTCTCATTTTTTTCCCACTTTTATTTGGAGTAGGGGCACCTGGGTGGCTCAGTCGGTTGAGCTTCCGGCTTCGGCCCGGGTCATGGTCTCATGGCTCGTGGGTTTGGGCCCCATGTAGAGCTCTGTGCTGACAGCTCAGAGCCTGGAGCCTGCTTTGGATTCTGTGTCTCCCTCTCTATCTGCCTCCCCTGCTCATGCTCTGTCTCTCTCTCTCTCTCAAGAATAAATAAACATTAAAAAAATTATGAATAAATAAATAGGAGTAGATGATTCTTGATGGGGCTCCCATATGCCCTATTTGTTTTTGTGCTTCTCATAGATAATAAGTTCTGTGTCTCCCACTGGTTTGTTCTTAATTAAGATCAGTGATTGAGCTTTTTTCTTTCCTGAGAATCCCCATCAGACTGGGTATTGAGCCTGGTGCACAATTTAGGATCAGTATTTTGCTGTTGAGTTTTCATTTGTTAAGTATAGGATAATTTTGTTCTTGGTTTTTATCATATATCCTTTTTCAAAAACTTTATTGAAGTAGTCTGAGGCATTCATGTTGCAGATTGGATACCAGAAGTGACAGAAGATACATCCCCCATTCTCTTAAATATAAATTTTTGATGTCATACAAGTCTTTGTAGGCTCCCAGGTGGAAAAATGAGGGCCCTGAATCTGGTTGTGTGCAGTGCTTCTGGTGTTTCTTACCTTCATCTCCCTCATTCTGGCATCTCTCCTGACCTCTTGCCCATGACGCCACTTGAAATCCGTGTCCAGGAATTTCCACCATTAGGACAGGGATCATCTCTGAATCAGTCTCATGGCCATGGAAAAATGAGCTCTTGCTTTCCTCTATTGGGGGCACCTCGGTGACTGAGGCAGAGAGAGCAGGACTTATCTGATTGGTTGTTGCTATGGAAATCAGGACCCACCCCCCAAATTGGGTATGATGTCATAGTGGGTAGGGTGAGGGTTGGCACCGCATTTTAGGCAGAATGAGGAAGCAAGCCTAGCACTCACCACAGCTTTACAGTTACTTAGGGCATAATATGTAATATTTAATTCGGCATTTTTCAGAAGCTGGTTGGCAAATTTAAACCTAAGAGTTTATCAGGTTGAAACTCTTCAATGAAGTCATCATGTACCTCCATAGAAATCTTAGGGAGATTTTGATAGTCCCATCTGGTTTGGGCTTATTATTTGTATTAGAATTTTAAAATTATTTAAGATAAATAAAAGTAGAAAAATTGAGTAAAGGATAAATGAAATTAAACACTCTTGTGTATATGTACAAAATAAAAATTCACTTTATAGAATCCCATGCTGACAGCTCAGAGCCTGGAGCATGCTTCGGATTCTGTGTCTCCCTCTCTCTCTCTACCCCTCTCCCCGCTTGCACTGCCTCTCTCTGTCTTTCAAAAATAAACATTAAATAAAATTAGAATCCCATTTATTTCAACCGTTAAATCATTTAATAATAAAAACAATCTTGTAGTGGTTCTGCAAGTGTTTATAATGCATTTCTAGCACAATTGAACAGCGTAGCACCTTGAAATAATGGAAGAAGCCCACAACACTGCACTCACCCACCCTGTCCTGTGTTGTTTTTATAACACGTTACTCCAACATACATGTTAAACCCACAATGTACTCTTAAATGTTGCTTTAAACTGTTCATTATTTTTTTTAAACGGGAGAAAAAGAGTCTTAGATTTGCCCACATAAACTGCATTTTCACACCCTTCCCTTTGTGTATGTTCAGTTTTCCCTCTGGTGTCCTTTCCATTCTGCCTGAAGAACTTTGTTGAAGATTTCTTGAAGAGCGTGTCTCTTGGAGACAAATTTCTCAGCTTTTCTGTGTCTTAAGAAGCCTTTATTTCCCCTCTCTTTTTTGCTGATATTTTTACCATACATAAAATTAGAGACTGACAGTCTTGGGGTTTGTTTTTGTTTTTAGCCCTTTGTAGAGGATACTCCACACTGTTCTGACGAGCATGGTTTCCATGGTCTCAGAGTGTATGTCCTAATTCACAAAAAGAGAAAAAGGCTGCAAAGCATCCCCAAAATTGGCATCTCGGTCTGCTAATTCCTTCACAAGTTCACATCAGTGACATAGGTCTCCATTATCCACCTGGGAGTTCGAGCACTAGGTATATTTTGGGCAGTGATGGATACCATCTTCCTAGGGCAAACGAGCAGCTTTGAAGAAGGAAAATGGCTAAGAATTTAAGCGGCTGATTCATGCCATTAACCAAAGGGTTTTCAAAGTGCAGATGTGCCAAAGACATCACTGCCTCCTTAAATGGATTCTACACACTGTTGACATCACTGTACCAGTAAGCACTGGATGCGTCATGATATTTTGATGGCTATGAACACCACAGCTATGGACATTTCTCCAGAAACCACTAGACACACTTTTGACTAATTTATCTAGTTCTGCTTAAACACCTGTCAGTTGGTGGAACAATTGCTTAATATTTTTCCTTTATTTAAATGGGAAAACAGCTTATTTGCCAGAATCCACTGATTTTTGTTTTAGAATTCCAGGTACACACTCTTAAAAATAGCATTAAATGGAATAAGTGTCATGGGTTTGTACTGGCAATATTTGCAGTGAAGACTTACACCTTTTAATGGCAATTTTCACTTCTGGGAATCATGTTTAATGGGGTCAGAGGCAGACATCAGACTTTTCATTTTGTCTCCATTAAGTAACAAGGAATTGGTGGGGGGGACTGTTGACCTGTTTGTGCCTAAGTGGAAAATGTGCATATAATCTGGTTGCCTGGATTTTTTTTTAGCTCTTATTTCATAGCGAGCACTGACATTTCAGGTGAATAACATGTGAAAGTTATTTAAACTCTCACAAATGAATCCCATACTAAATAGAAAGTCTTTGTCTTGGTTTTATTCTGGTTGCACTCTCATGTGAAAATCTCCCATAGTATCAAAGGTGAAAGATAAAACTATAAATGATCATTTGTAAATTGTAAGAAATTAAACCTTAAAATGCACAGGATGAGGGGCACCTCGGTGGCTTAAGCATCCAACATTGGCTCAGGTCATGATCTCACAGTTGGTGAGTTCGAGCCCCACATCAGGCTCTGTGCTGACAGCTCAGAGCCTGGAGCCTGATTTGGATTCTGTGTCTCCCTCTCTCCCTGCCCCTGCTCTGCTCATGCTCTGTCTCTCTCTCTCTCACACCCACACACAAATAAAGAAACATTAAAAAAATTTTTTTAATATTAAAAAAAAAGACATGACATGAAAAATAAAACCGTAAGAAGTAGAGGCTGGTTGATTATGAAGCAGTGACAAGTCCTTGGAAAACAGAAATCATGTATTCCTCCCAGGGAAGAAAGCAAGATTAAACACACCAGTATAACTTAAAATACCACTTATAGTGCCTAACTGCCTGGCTGTATGTTACTCTGAATGCAGGATGGAGCACGGGTTGTTCCTAATTGACTTTGCACTGTGCTTGAGGGCCAGCCTTCAGGAAGATGCTGGTTACTGATTGGTTATAGAGGCCCCGGCTGTAGCCGGCAGCAAAGCCTGGGGGTGGCAGGGACTTCAGACTTCTGAGCATGTGGAGGCCAAGGTGAGCGGTAGCCTGGCCTCCATCTCCTCTCTCAGAGCTTAGAACCATCACCAGCCTCTCTGCTGTTGGTGTCACAGGTGTTAGAACTCCTGTAAGATGCTGATAGATCTTAACTGAATGGTGTCGGATTTAATTGAATTCAACAAGCCATGCATACAAATAATAAAAATTAAAGCAAGGGGTGATAAGCTGAGATCACTTGGAAAATGTCACCTTTTTCCAGCCCCTCGTATAACGCGATTAATGACTTAGGTCATTATCAAAAATCATCACAAAGGCAGAAAAGCCCATAGAATTTGCTGCAACCATGCATTTTTAACTTAGTAACTTGAATTGAGCACCCACTATGTGCCAGGCAGTGAACGCTGTGGGTAAAGACAGATAAGAACACATGTTCCCTGTCCTGGGAGGGAACCAGGTGTGGTCATAAAGGGATTCTACTACGTATGGTCACTGACGTGTTCCCTGTGCAGCACTTTCTAAACATCTTAAGAGATGACATATTAGAATAATCATCACCTGGGGGTAGATCAGGTTAACTCTAACAGAATGAGTTTCATTGGATAATTGAAAATGAATTTATATCTTAGATGCTGGAATTGTTTATTTGCAAACTGTTGTTTTAAATGGTTTCAAATTTATTTTCAAGAGCGAGAGAGAGTGTGACTGGAAGAGGGACAGAGAGAGAGGGAGGCATAGACTCTGAAGCAGGCTCCAGGCTCCGAGCTGTCCGTATAGAACCTGATGCAGGGCTAGAACTCACGAACCGTTAGCTCATGTGACCTGAGCCAAAGTCGGACACTCAACTGACTGAGCCACCTGGGCACCCCTATTTGCAAACTATTTTAATTACCCCAAACTAGAAGTTGTCCATGTATTTTCTCAGGGAAGGTTATAACTCGTAGTGTGTAGGTTTGGTGACAAAGCCCATAATTATGGAAAAGTAATGACAGCAAAAAAGAGTATATACATTTTATTCTCAGAACTGTGGCCTTAATGTTACTGATTTCTGAAAGCAATGTCTTCATTTAGAACAAAAATGCATTACAGTATAAATTTTACTTCTTCATGATATTAACCTAACTTTTCAGGTTTTATTTATGCACTTCTGTGTCTCAAATTGTTCCTCTTTGCCATTATTATTTAAATTTTTTTTAATGCTTATTATTTTTGAGAGACAGAGACACAGACAGAGACCAAGCAGGGAGGGGGCAGAGAGGGAGGCATAGAATCCGAAGCCGGCTCCAGGCTCTGAGCTGTCAGCACAGAGCCCGACGCGGGGCTCGAACTCACAGACCGTGAGATCATGACCTGAGCCATAGTCAGCTGCCCAACCAACTGAGCCACCCAGGTGCCCCCCCCTTTGCCACTATTATTATATATTTGATCTATTCCTGTTATAGTCCGTACAAGTAAGCATTTTTCAAAGACACGTTCAGAACTCTTTCTCCTGCTTGGTGTAATGCCAGTGCTAGAATGCTAACGTGGAGGCTGGTCTAGGCCAGCACTTCTCAAACGCTAATGTGCCCACGGCGTACCTGGGGTCTTGTTAGAAAACAGATGCTGATTCTGCAATGGTTTGCAAGACCACTGTCATGAAATGCACAGACTTAGACAGCTTTCAGACCAAGTCCTATTTTTTTATACCCAAGTTTGTCTTGAAGAGGGTTCTTAATTTGACAAACCATGGGCGACTTGGAATGGTTGGGCATGCATAGTCATGATCTTTGTGTCTGCCATTGCAAAATAATCTGTCTACAGTTAACATCATCCCCGCAAGTAGATCGGAATGCTTTGTTAGTTTTGTTTTGTGTAATAATTGTCGTGTGCTAATCAGGGAAGATGATGGGCACAAATTATTGTCATCTAATTAAATTCAGACACAGTGATCACAGTGAATTACCTGCATTACAGGCTTATTTTTTCTAACAGTTATAACAATAGCAACCATAGTATTACGTACAACGTAACTGAGTGAGCACCTGTGATGTGTTTTACGGTGTAATGACATCAAATCCTACCAACAACCTTAAAACTTAGGTATCATTTTATCCCTGTGTTGCTGTGACGAAACTAACTTTTTGAGAAGTTAATTCATTTAATCTTTATATCATTTCTAGCAAGTTAAAAGTGGAACCAAAGATTCAAGCCCACACAGATTCTTTTTCTTTTCCCGGATCTGGCTGCGGCTTAGTTTCAAACTTCCATTGTGCCAGTCGAAAAGCTGCCACTTCCTGAAGGTGAACTTGCCAGTGCATTGTCTGTCTTTTGAACTCCTTTCTCTCAGAGAGGTATCAGTTTCCAGGAGGTGACCTGTTGTTCATTTCAGCTGAATTGTCAGCCCCATCTTGGGCCCTCAGCCCTCTTCTGTTCTAAAGCTCTGCCATATGTCTCTGGGGCCCTCAGAGAGTCAGAAGACGGCCCGTATCCCGCTATCTTACTCTCCCACATATATATTTTCCCCTTTGGAGGCAGGGATTGCCTCTTATAAGAGTTTCAGGTGGGGAAGGGAAATTTCATCTGCTTCTTGATATGAGGCAGCCATGCCCACCCCCACCGGCAGGCATGGTGCTGTGCTATCCCCTCATCGGCTCCTTACTGTTGGGACTCTGGTGTCCCTCTGCTTGGAGAGGTGTATGTCCCATGGTGCATTGCTCTCACATGAGGACTTAAGGCCATACCCTTATGGTTTTGAGTTCTCAAGTGATCTGACTCTTGATACTTAAGTGCAAAATTTGGAATAAAAACAAATTACTTTCTCAAGCACCAGTTTCTTGGAAGAAATGCTTTGCTCAAGATCAGTACTTCTGCTGTGAAATGAAAAAGAGCTCAGCTTTGCTACTCAAAGCCACAAATTTCACTCCAGCCTTCCTGGATTCTTGTGTGCTCATCCTCTTGAGGAGCAGTAAGTTTCAGCCCGATGGCTTTCCGTGCTGATGCTCTGCAAAATATAAAGAGTTACCAAGAAGAAAACATGCACCAGATATTACTTCCAAAAAAAATGGTTATGTACTTAGTTTTGAGAGAGAGCGACAGAGCATAAGCAGCAGAGTGGCAGAGAGAGAGAGGGAGACACAGAATCCGAACCAGGCTCCAGGCTCCAGGCTCCGAGCTGTCAGCACAGAGCCCCATGTGGGGATTGAACCCATGAACCGCAAGATCATGACCTGAGCCAAAGTTGGATGCTTAACCGACTAAGCCACCCAGGTGCCCCATTTCCAAAAAATTTTTTAAAGGGAACATTCATATGTTTGGAAATAAGAGTACAAATGTGAACAGGATGCTTTTGGACAGCGATCATCCAGAAAATAATTAAGCAGGTGACACATGTATTTTTCTTATACACATACCACTGTGGAGGTTGAATCAAGAACCTGCCCTGGGGTGCCTGAGTGGCTCAGTCGGTTAAGCATCCGACTTTGGGTCAGGTCATGATCTCATGGCTTGTGAGTTTGAGCCCAGCATCAGGCTCTGTGCTGACAGCTTGGAGCCTGGAGCCTGCTTCGGATTCTGTATCTCCCCCTCTCTCTCTGCCCCTCCCCTGCTCACACACACTCTCTCTCTTTCAAAAATAAACATTAGAAGAAACTGCCCTTATTGGAAATATTTTGATTTCTGTAACTATCTGAAGCCAAAAAGAGAAGGGATTTATCTGAGATGAAATGTCACCAAGGTTTTATAGAATTCCTGAATGAGTCTCTTGAAACGCTTTGGAAGTGTTAATACAACAAATCAAAATTTTGTTTTCTGTGCATTTTGGTTTAGGTTTTGTTTTCCATTCTCTTTTATTACGATTTTCTTATCTGTGTAGAATTGCTCAAATCTAGGATGGATCTCTCTCTTTTTTTTTTTTTTCTGTCTTTTTGAATTACTGCTAAAGGAAAGTTTCAATTTTTAAAAACCTGAAGTGTTTTCCAGGAGTTCTTATAATCCCAAGCTAGGTAAACTGATATAATTTATACTGATAGTGTAGACATTGACCATTCTTTTTTTTTTTTTCCCCACAAAGGCAATTTTTTTAAACCAAAGTTACAACTGATAGAGAACAGATATTTTGCTAAAATGGAAATGAAAATTATATGCATACCTGAATTCACGCTGATGTGTCTGCAGAAAGTTTACCAGGAGGCCGAGGGTACAGGAGGAACAGTCTCTCTCCAGAGTTATCCTGGGGGAAAGTGGTATCGTGTGACTTGTAACGCTCTGTGAACGTCGTTGTAAGCTATTGCCTACAGATGTCTGATGGAGCAAACAGACCATGAGAATGCCCGCCTCTCGTGAAATCTCCTTACAAGCCTTTTCAACTCACTCGAGATTTATGGGTCCTGGATCCAAAGACAGGCACAAACCTCATTCCTCCAGTTACATCTGTAAGACAATCCCAGATTCACCATCTTGTTTGCGGGCACCAAAGGGTGATGGGTTTTGAGCGTTTAAAGTGCTTACCTCTGCATTTTGGGGAAGTATGGAAAACCACTTAGGGGTCTCCATTGTCAGGTGTCTCCTATGGAAGCTTCCAGCCAGTGCATGTGAGGAAACAAAGCCCAGAGAAACCAGCAGGCTGACGAAATGGCACCTCCATTTGGGACTTCTCAGTTCTCTATGCATCAGGAAATGTATATTGCTTCCCTGAAGGAGCCATATTTTGGGGGTTACATAATGATGACTGTCTCATCATGGATTGTTGTCTTAAGAATAAAACCACCTCGGAGCGCCTGGGTGGCTCAGTCAGTTAAGCGTCCAACTTCAGCTCAGGTCACGATCTCACGGTCCATGAGTTCGAGCCCCGCGTCGGGCTCTGGGCTGATGGCTCAGAGCCTGGAGCCTGCTTCCGATTCTGTGTCTCCCTCTCTCTCTGCCCCTCCCCCGTTCATGCTCTGTCTCTCTCTGTCTCAAAAATAAATAAAACGTTAAAAAAAATTTTTAAATAAAAAAAAAGAATAAAACCACCTCAGCTCTTCTTTTTTATGAAAATGTATGTAATTAAGTGAAGAATTAAATATGCAGTTGTTCATTTCTCCATTTGGCAGTATTCCTGTAATGGGTGAAAGAGTTTATAGTAATCTAGAAAGAGCCAACATGCAAACAACATCATGGATAGTATCTCAAGTTTTCAATAAGCGTAATACGAAATAGGCAGGTGGGGTCACCACTGGTGTTTACGGGAAACATAAGTACTGTTAAATCTGGATGCAGTGGGGATTTAGCATCTGTTGAAGGTTCTTGTGATGTTCATCTTACATGGCTTAGATTTCCATGGCAGCGAATTGAGTTGAAGAGCATAGAGCATAAATGCGGTATCCATAAGTAAATGAGTTCCCTAAGTAAAAAAAAAAAAAAAAAAATTATTTCATGACCTGTTATTTTTAAAAATCTGATCGTGGGTCACAGAATGGAGCATGGGTTTGGGGCAGTGACCAGGGAGTAGGACCAGGTGGAAAGATCCTGTGTCTTGAGAGTCGTTTGCATCACACGTTACACAAGATTGGTACCTGGGCAGCTGTCAGCCTCAAAAGGGTGGATGAAGCAGGTAATGATGGAGATGACTTTCCCCGGAGCAACCGACACGTCACCTTCACATGGACACTCCACACTTGACTACCTAGCTTGGGTTGTACATCCTGGGAACAGGCTTTGGTTCTAACTTGATGTCGTATGGACTCGGAAGACCTCCAGTAACTTGCTAGTGGAAGAACCATATCCTCCCTCTGAGTTACCAAACCTGAGCTTTTGGAACATGCAAACTGGCTGTCCCTCTGGCTGTCCTTGGAGGTTGCCCTTCCCGAGAGAGCTGCCATCAAGAACAGCTTTTGCAGAGGTTATTTTGCATCTTGAGGATGCTCAGGTGCTAGTATTTCACGAGCTGAGAAGAGTATGGCCATAGCGCTTTAGCTTAAATCCCCTTGGCCGAATGCTTTCCACGCATTCACCATCCAAGACTCCACGCACGGTGTAGACAGGCCTGTGTGTTTCTCTGCAGGAGAGAAAGAGGAACCATTATAGACTAAGCTTCAGATACCATGGTGATTTATCACTAAATATTCTGACATCTCTTCTTTTCACCGAGTGGGTAGAACGATGGATAATGTCTTAAAAAGCATAATGAACGCAGTGTTGTGTTAGTTTTAGGTTTACGATATAGTGACTCAGTGATTCTGTACGTTACTGCTCATCACAGTAGTGTGCTCTTCAAACCCATCACCCCTTACCCCCTTCCCCTACCTCCCCTCCCTCCTGCCTCCCCCCACTTCCCCATCCCCCCACCTCCCCTAAATCCCCCCTCCCCCCACCTCCCTTCATTCCCCCCTCCCCCATCTCCCCTCTGGTAATCATCAGTAATGTTCTCTGTTGTTAAGTGTCTGTTTTTTCATTTGTCTCTTTTTTCCTTTGCTCATTTGTTTCTGAAATTCTACATATGAGGGAAATGATATGGTATTTGTCTTTCTCTGACTCACTTCACTTAGCATTATATTCTCTAGCTCCATCCATGTTGTTGCCAATGGCAGGTTCCGTTCTTTCTTATGGCTGATACTCCATTGTATATATGGTACCACATCCTCTTTATCCATTCATCTGTGAAAGCACACTTACTCATAATATCCTTAAGGCCTATTCAGAAATAAGGACCTTAATCACCATTTGTGGGATTCGGCCTATTTCCTACCTCTACTCCTTCCACAGACAGGGGAACCATAGGATGCATTTTCCGCATAGAGTGTTGGCACCCAGTATTTCTGGCCTAAATTCCTCAAATGTGTATGCCATGCTGATATCATTTCTGAAAGTTCTCCAGTGACATTGAACTTTGTGAACAGTCTGAGCACATTGTATACATATAACTAAATTTGCATTCTGTCACTGGAAGCTGTTTGCATTAATTCTTATTTTCATATTTCATTTGATAATGTTACTTCAGAGAACATATTTCACAAAATTGAGAATGACCATGGAAAGAAGCTCACGCCACGTTATATTATAGTTCACCATTAATAAATAAGCACATTGTAACATGTGTATTATTAATTCAAATCTAGAAAAGCTTGATAGTTTCCAGGTTTTACATTTGGCATTGGACTTTGCAGAAATTTTGCAATTGGCATGAAGAAGTTCAGGCATCCCAGACATTGTGCATCAAATACTGCACCCCCAAACAGTGGGAGAAACCTAAATATTATTAGGCATGCTTCTGGCTAATGATGTTAAGTTTCACCACACTTTCTGTTACAAGGCATTCTGCTTACAGAGAATATAAACAGGTATTCTTGTTAAAGTTTTCCGTAAATTCGTGTTCTTCCTTTCTGCTTTCCTGGACCCTGACTTATGTTCCTCATAAGCCTGATAGGACAGATAGCCTGATAGGACAGAGCAAAGATCTGTCAGAAAGCAAGATCCATCGTGAAACTCAATTCATCCCCAAATTTAGTCAGGATGCACTAAAATGCAAGCTATCAGTTCCTCAAGCATGTATAATTATTCAGGTTTTTTAAAAAATTTATTACTGAGGCATAGTTGACATACAATTTATTTTTAATTTATTCTGATTTTCATCCCTACTTTTATTTTCGTCAATTTTTGTTTTGATATATAATCAAGCATATAGACATGTCTAAATGTAGTGTAAAATCGACTAAAAATTGTTACCGAATTCTGGATACGTTGTTTGCCACATTTTCCTAGCTGTATTTCTTCGTTCCTTCTTCTCTTCTCTTCTCTTTTCTTTTTTCTTTTTCTTCCTCTCCTCTACTCCTTTCACTTCCTATCATCTGTCTGTCCGTCCATCTCTATCTATCATCTCTCTCTCTCTCCTCTTTCCTCTTTGTTCTTTTGTGCATACACATACAGGTGACACACATACACATGCCCCTGTATACAAAATACTTGCATAATTTCCTGAACTGTTTGAAACTGAGTTGTCAGTTTCACGTCCGTGTAGCCCAGAGCATCATGCTGCATATTTCCTAAGGATAAAGGCTGCGTGAGCCTGATACAGTTCTCAAAATCAGGGAATGTAATGTTGGCACGACCCTGTTCTCTAATTCTCAGCCGTGCACAAACTTTGACCATAGTCTCTATAATTTCCTTTTCACCTGTGTCTTTCCTTTTGCAGGACCCAGTCCACAACCAGGAGCTGCAATGCTTTGTCACACATCCTTCATTTCCTTCAGTGTAGAGCAGTCTCCCTTCCTGCTTAATGACATTGATGTTTCTGAGGATTATAGGCCAGTTCTTTTATGGAATGCATGGTTCCTCACGATTAGATCCAATTTATTCATTGTGGGCAAGAACACCGTATACCAGATGTTGTGTTCTTTGCGGTGCCTCATGTCAGGGTGCACCTGATGTCCCGGTATGTATTGGCCATCAGTATGGACTCACTGATAATGCAAATGTATTTTATTGACGTGATCCCTTTTCAGCCTGGCACCTGTTCTGACATGTTCCCAGCAATTCTTATGCACTTTCTGACATAACCTTATCATTGCTTCTTTAAAAAAAAATTTTTTTAAGTTTATTTATTTTAAGAGAAAGAGAGAGCGGAGGGGGAAGCAGCAGAGAGAGGGAGAGAGAGAATCCCAAGCAAGCTCTGCACTGTCGGCACGGAGCCCGATGCAGGGCTTGAATGCGCCAACCGTGAGATCATGACCCTAGCCAAAACCAAGAGTCACACGCTTTCACCGACTGAGCCACCCAGGTGCCCCACATGATCATTGTTTCTTAAATGTCAAAATGAAGATGAAAATAAATGGCAGTCCCCACAGATAAATTGTACCTGGAAAACAAACTCAGCAATTATGCAATGCTAAAATCGAATTTAATGAGACCTAGTCTGGTGTAGATGGTAACCGAATTATTTTCATGAAAATCTATCAGTGTTTTAATGTCGTAATGGAGTCTTTGAATGCTAGTTAAGTGACCACCTGGTTCATCGTACCAAGGTCTTACTCAACAGTGGTGCCGAAGCTAATTTTGAATGGTTCCCATAGTTGAGTGTACCTATTAAACTTTTTTTTTTAATTCCAGTATAGTTAGCATACGGTATACTTTATATAAGTTCAAACATACAATATAGTGATGCAAGAGTTCTGTACATTACTCTGTGCTCATCACGATAAGTGTATGCTTCCTCCCTTTCACCTTTTTCACCCATCCCCCACCCACCTCCCCTCTGGTGACCACCAGTCTGTTCCCTGTAGTTAAGAGTCTGGTTTTTTATTTGTCACTTTTTTTCATTGTTCATCTGTTTTGTTTTTTAAATTCCACATATCAGTGAAATCATATGGTATTTGTCTCTTTGACTTATTTTACTTAACATTATCCATCCATCCATATATCCATTCATCTACCAATGGATACTTGGGCTGCTTCTATAATTTGGCTATTGTAAATAATGCTGCAGTAAACACAGGGGTGCGTGTAGCTTTTTGAGCTAGTGTTTTCATATTCTTTGGGTAAATACCCAGGAATAAAATTACTAAATCTTACAGAATTTATAATTTTTAATTTTTTGAGGAACCTCATACTGTGCTACACATTGGCTGCACAGTGCGGTAGGGTTCCTTTTTTCCCCACATCCTAACAGGAATGAGGTGATATCCCATTGTGGTTTTTATTTGCATTTCCCTGATGATGAGTGATGTTGAGCCTCTTTCCATGTGCCTGTGGGCCAGATATCTGCATTTCTTCTTTGGAAAAATGTCTCTCCATGCCTTCTTTAGTTGGATTATTTGGCGTTTGGGTGTTGAGTTGTATTAATTCTTTATATATTTTGGATACTAACCCCTTATGGGAAAAGTCAATTGCAAATGTCTTCTCCCATTCAGTAGGTTGTCTTTTACTTTTGTTGATGGTTTCTTTTGCTATGCAGCTTTTTATTTTCTTGTGGTTCCAATAGGTTATTTTTGATTTAGTGTCTCTTGCCTCAGGAGACATACCTAGAAAAATGTTGCTACGGACGGTGTCAGAGAAATCACTACCTATGCTCTCTTCTAGGATTTTTATGGTTTCCTGTCTCACATTTAAGTCTTAATCCATTTTGAATTTATTTTTATGTACGGTATAAAAGAGAGATCCTGTTTCATTCTTTTGCATGTAGCTGTCCACGTTTCCCAACACCATTTGTTTGAAGAGACTCTGGTTTTCCCATTGTATATGCTTGCCTCCTTTGTCAAAGATGCATCAAATATATAATCGCGGGTTTATTTCTGGATTCTGCATTCTGTTCTCCTGATCCGTCTGTCTGTCCTTGTGCCAGTACATTACTGTTTTGATTACTCTAACTTTGTAATGTATCTTGAAATCTGGGATTGTGGTAACTCCCGTTTCCTTCTTTTTCAAGACTGCTTTGGCTATTTGGGGTCTTCTTTGGTTCCATACACATGCTAGGATTATTTGTCCTGGTTCTGTGAAAAATACTGTTGGTATTTTGATAGGGATTGCATTAAATCTCTAGAGCGCTTTGGGTAGGTAATACGGACATTTTGACGTTATGTATTCTTCTAATCTGTGAGAATGGAAGGTCTTTTCATTTCTTTGTGTCATATTCAGTGTCTTTCATTAGTGTTGTATAGTTTTCAGACTCCAGGTCTCTCAACTCTTTGGTTAAGTTTATTCATTGATATTTTATTATTTTTGCTGTCATTATAAACAGGATTGTTTTCTTGATTTCTCCTTCTGTTATTTCCTTATTAGGGTATAAAGGTGCAGTGGTTTTATGTATATTCATTTTGTATCCTGGGACCTTACTGAATTCCTTTATGAATTCTAGTAGTTTTTTGGTGGAGGCTTTAGGGTTTTCTATATAGAGTGTCTTTTCATCTGCAAATAATGAACATTTTACTTCTTCCTCCCAATTTGGATACCTTTTATTTCTTTTTATTGTCTGTGGCTATAGCTGTGGCTAGGACTTCCAGTACTATGCTGAATAAAAGTGGTAAGAGTAGAGATCCTTGTCTTATTCCTGATCTTAGGGGGAAAGCTCTCAGTTTTTCTCATTGAGTATGATGTTAGCTGTGGGTTTTTCATAGATGGCCTTTATTATATTGAGGTTGTGTTCCCTCTAAACCTTTGTTGAGGGTTTTTTTTTTATCATGAATGGATGTACCTTCTCAATGTTTTTTCTTTTTGCATCTATTGAAATAATCATTGTGGTTTTGATTCTTTCAAAATCAAAACATTGATTGATTTGTAAATATTGAACCACCCTTGCATCCCAGGACTAAGTCCCACCTGATTTTGGTGAATGATTTTTTAAAATTGTTTAGTGTTTATTTGTTTTTGAGAGAGAGAGCATGAACAGGGGTGGAGCAGAGAGATAGGGAGACACAGAATCAGAAGCAAGCTCCAAGCTCCAAGCTGTCAGCACAGAGCTTGACGTAGGGCTCAAAGTCACAAACCGCAAGATCATGACCTGAGCTGAAGCTGGATGTTTAAGCGATTGAACCACCCAGGTTCCAGGTACCCCTGGAGGATGATATTTTTTTTAATGCATTGTTGGATCTGATTGGCTGATTTTTTTTTTTTTTGAGCATTTTTGCATCTATGTTCATCAGAGATACTGACCTGTAGTTCTTTTTTTATAGTGTCTTTATCTAGTTTTGGTATCAGGACAATGCCAGCCTCATAGAATATATGGAAACTTTTCTTCCCCTTCTACTTTTTGTAGTAGTTTGAGAAGAATAAATAGGTATTAACTTTTCTTTAAATGTTTGCTCGAATTCCCCTGCGAAGCCATCTGGTCCTGGATTTTTCTTGGGAGTTTTTTGATTATTGATTCAATTTCATCGCTGGTAATCAGTGTGTTCAAATTTTCTGTTTCTTCAATTCAGTTTTTGGAGGCTATATGTTTCTAGGAATTTATCCATTTCTTCTAGGTTGTCCAAATATTTGGCATATAATTGTTTGCAGTATTCTCTTACCATCCTCCACACCTCTGCCGTGTTGGTTACTTCTCCTCTCTCATTCTGATTTTGTGTATTTGAGTCCTCTCCCTGTCTCCCTCTGGCTAAAGATTTATCAATTTTGGTGATCTTTTTAAAGAACCAGCTCCCGTTTTCATTTATCTGTTCTATTGTGTTTTTGGTTCGTATTTCAATTATATCTGCTCTGATCTTTAGTACTTCCTTCCTTCTACTGGCTTGAGATTTTGTTTATTCTTTTTCTAGCTCCTTTAGGTGTATGGTTAGGTGGTTTATTTGATCTTCTTGCTTCTTGAGGTAGGCCTATATTGCTATAACCTTCCCTCTTAGAACAGCTTTGCTGCATCCCAAAGATTTTGGACCATTGTGCTTTCATTTGCACTTCTCTCCGTGCATTTTCTCATATCCTCTTTGATTTCCTGGTTGACTCATTCATTGTTTAGTAGCATGTCATGTAAACTCCATGACTTTGTGCTTTTCCCAGATTTTTTCTTGTGGTTGATTTCTAGTTGCATAGCATTGTGGTCAGAAAAGATGCATGGTATGACTTCAATCTTCAATCTTCTTGAAGACTCAATCTTCAATCTTCTTGAAGACTCAATCTTCAATCTTCTTGAAGATTGAATCTTCAGTCTTCTTGAATTAGTTTGAGACTTGTTTTGTGGCCTAATATGTGGTGATCTTCCCTGGAGAATGCTCCATGTGCACTTGAAAAGAATGTGTATTCTGTTTTAGGATGGAATATTCTGAGTGTATCTGTTAGATCCATCTGGTCTAGTGTGTCATTCAAACCACTGTTTCCTTGTTGATTTTCTGTCCAGATGATCTATCCATTGATGTAAGTGGGGTGTTCAAATCCCCTACTATTATTGTATGATTATCAATTACTTTCCTTCTGTTTTTTATTAACTGCTTTATGTATTTGTGTGCTCTCACCTGTGTGCATAAATATTTACAATCCTTGTAACTTCTTGTTGGGTTGTTCCCTTTGCGATCGTGTAGTGTCGTCCTTTGTCTCTCACTGCAGTCTTTGTTTTAAAGTCCATTCTGTCCATTATAAGTATCGCTACCGAGCTTTCATTTCACTTCCATTTGCATGGGAAGTGGTTTTCCATCCTTTCACTTTCTTTTTTTGTTTTTTTTGTTTTTATTTTTTTTATTTTTATTTTTTTTTCAACGTTTTTAATTTATTTTTGGGACAGAGAGAGACAGAGCATGAACGGGGGAGGGGCAGAGAGAGAGGGAGACACAGAATCGGAAACAGGCTCCAGGCTCCGAGCCATCAGCCCAGAGCCTGACACGGGGCTCGAACTCATGGACCGCGAGATCGTGACCTGGCTGAAGTCGGACGCTTAACCGACTGCGCCACCCAGGCGCCCCCCATCCCTTCACTTTCAATCTGCCTGTGTCTTTAGGTCTGAAATGAGTCTCTCATAGGCAGCATACAGATCAGAAGCAAGCTCCAGGCATTTTTATCCATTTGGTCACCGTATGTCTTTTGACTCGAGCATTTAGTCCATTTACGTTCAAAGTAATTATCAATAGCTATGTACTTATTGCCATGTGTTACTTGTTTTATGGTTGTTTTTTGTAGTTCTTCTCTGAGCCTTCCCTTGCTGTTTTCTCTCAGGTTTTGCTGGCTTTCTTTAGTGATGAACTTGGGTTCATTTCTTTCTCTCTCTTTGCATATCTATTTAGTGGTTTTTGATTTGTGGTTACCATGAGGTTTATATATAACCTCTAATGCATACAGCAGTCTATATTGAGTTGATGGTTGCTTAAGTTTGAACCCATTGTAAAAGCAATAAATTTTTACTCCCCTCCCCCACATTTAGGTATATGGAGCCATACTTACGTGTTTTTATTTTGCGAATCCTTTGACAGATTTTCAGATGTACTTAATTTTATTGATTTTGTGCTTCCTACCTTTCTTCTGTTTATGGTCTTCCTTTTTCACCCCAAAAGCCCCCTTTAACACTTCTCATAGGGCTGGATCAGTGGTGATGAATTCCATGAAGTTTTGTTTATCTGGGAAACTCTTTATGTCTCCTTCTATTCTTCTGTCTTTGCTGAGTAGAGTATTCTTAGGTGCACACTTTACTTGCAGCCCTTTGAATACATCATGCCCCTCCTTTCCGGACTACAGAATTTTGCACAAAAATGAGCTGACAGCCTTATGGGGTTTCCATTATATGTAGCTGTTTTCTTTCTCTCACTGCCTTTACAATTCTCTACCATTGCTTTTTGCCATTTTGATTACTATGTGTCTTAGTATGGACCTCCTTGGGTTGATTTTCTTGAGTGCTGTCTATGCCTCCTGGACCTGAATTTCTGTTTTAGTTTCCGGATTCAACAAGTCAGCAGTTATTTCTTCAAATACATTTTCTGCCCCCTTTTCTCTGTCTTCACATTCTGGGATCCCTATAATGCAAATGTTAGTATACATGGTGATGTCATTGAGTTCCCTTAATCTATTTTCATTTATTGCGATTATTGTTTTTCTCTGACACCTACTCAGTGTGATTGCTTTCCATTACTCTGTCCTCCACGTCACTGATCCATTTTTCTACTTCCTCTCTCCTATTTATTCCTTCTGATGTTATCTTTTTAATTTCTGTTATTGTGTTCTTCATCTCTGATTGGTTCTTCCTTATGTTTTCTACCTCTTTGCTAAGGGTCTCACTGATGTCCCCTACTGTCTTTTCAAGTCCGGTGAGTATTTTTATGACCATTACTTTAAATTCTCTATCAGACATATTACTTACATTTATTCGTTTAGGTCTCTTGATTTGATTTTGTCCTCTTCTTTCATTTGGGATGTTTTCCTCTGTCTCTCCTTTTGTGTAACTCTCAGTGTCTTGTTTCTCTGTGTTAGGAAAGTGATCTTCATCTCCTCGTCTTGAAAGTAGTGACCCCATGAAGAAGAGGCCGCATAGTGGCCTGTGGTGCAGTGTCCCCCGTTCACCAGAACCTGACCCTTCACGCATGTCTCCTGTGTGCATTGCCATGTGTCCTTGTGTCGTGGCTGAACTGTGTTCACCTTCAGTCCAGTCACCTGCAGTGGCTCCCTTTCCCTGTTGTGGGCGGGCTTTGGTCCCTGTGTGGTTCGTGGGCCAGCCTGGGTCTGCCTTGGGCTTGAGTTGAATCAGACCAGGCCTTTGCCAGAGATGCATCAGCAGTGACCTGCAGGGCATCGTCCCTGTTTGTGCCCTGAGAAGCTTTTACTGGTGGGCAGAGACTGCAGCCAGATGTCTGCCTTCGGCGTACTGCTGGGGCTGTAATCAGACTGGCGTGTGTGGTTATCTTCCCCTCTCCCCGGGGCAGAAGTCTCTTTGGAGGGGTGCTGGCCCAGTTCACAGCTGCTTGCACACAGCCTCACTTGTGGTACCACTAGGGGAGGACTCCTTCCCAGGGTGTGGTGGGGAGCAGTTCCACAGTGGAGCACATGACTGGGACTAGGTGGGACTAGCCAGGTGGAGAGGTCCCCCCACACTGCTTCTAGCAGGTGTCTGTGTATCCAGGCAGGAGCACGGGCAGAGGAAATGTTGCCCACCAGCACTTTTTTCTTGGAGACATGTCCGAAAGATCCCTGCCCCTCCAGCTCTGAGATTAGTAAATCAACCTCCTTCCTATATATCCCAGGCATTTTTCAAGCCGCTGCTTCTGCACTGAATCTTAGAGCAGTGTGTGTTACGCTGTCTCTTTAAGGGCAGGGACTCAGTTTCCTCTCACCCTGTGGCTCGCTCAGAGCCAAGCCCACTGATTTTTAAAGTTGCAGGTGTTACGCCCCACTGATGATAACAACTGGCAAAATTAACTTGCTCTGGTTTTCAAAGCCAAATGCTATAGGGACTCATCTTTGCATGTACATGCCTGACGTTCCCGGTGTGTGGTCTGCTCCTCTCCCTCCTCCGTGCTTGTGGTGTCCATCCCTCTCGAGGAGGGTCCTCAGATCTGTTTGTCTCCAGACCACGTCTCCACCCTTCCTACCCTGTTTGATGCGGCCTCTTCTGTACTCTTGCTGTAGAGAGTCTGTTCTGGCAGTCTCAGGCCATTATCTGGGTTATTTCCACTGATGGGGTGTCATCTAGGTGAATGGGTGGGACACATTGAGCCTGGGATGTTCCTCCTGTGCCATCTTCTCTGGAAGTCCTCAACAGTACCTATTGTCTTTTTTTTTTTTTTAAGTTTTTAAATGTTTATTTATTTTTGACAGAGAGAGACAGACAGAGTGTGAGTGAGAGAAGGGCAGAGAGAGAGGGAGACACAGTATCTGAAGCAGGCTCCGGGCTCTGAGCTGTCAGCACAGAGCCCAACGCAGGGCTCGAACCCACAAACTATGAGATCATGACCTGAGCCGAAGTCAGACATTTCACCAACTGAGCCACCCAGGCGCCCCTGTACCTATCATATTTTAACACTAATTTCACTAGTTGGCATTTCCCGTTTATTATGAGCAGAGACCCTACCTGAAATTGTCTACGTTGTTCTTGGTTTTGATTTCAAGAGCTGTAACAGTGAGGCTATTTCCTCTTCATACAGCAGAACTTTAAGTATTTGAAGGGCATCCTCCTGCTCCCTTCGATCTGTCATCCTTTGGCCAAACATCGCCACATCCCACCTGTTTTCAAAGACAGTGGTTTCCCTATCGATTTGCTATAGTCAGCAGATACTGTGCAATCTCTGGGGCAAAATGGACCAATGCCCATCAATTATTATGACTACCTGGACCACTGTGGTTGAGGAAACAATAACAGAGCATGTTCAGGCTCTTGCAGGGAATGTTGCCGTCGATCCCTGACATCTGCCAGGATCACACAGAAGAGGAGAGTGCTGACTTCCCATCCTAAATTTCAAATAGAGACCATGCTTCAGTGTGATACTCAGATGCGGTCTAACCTGCATAGCATACTTGACATTCTACGCAAAATGAAATTATTCTTCTAATACGCCAATCTCTGAAAGTAGTTAAATTTTATCACATTGTTAGCTTAGAACAATTTTATGGTCAGTGTAAATGTCATGGCTTTTATTTCCCCATAACGGGTTCTTTTGGATCATGGCTTATTATATAATGTATGCATTACAGGAAGGCTTGGAAAATCTCCCAATTGGGAAAATTGAGGATAAATATAATGAGGTGAGGTTAAGGAAATAAATGTCAGCTTTCCATTTAGCTTTCGAAAAATTATCATGCAGAACTGCAGAATAGGGGAGAATTGGATTCACTTGAGGTGTGTTTACATGTTTACTATTTAGCTTCTGCCTACCTCGCAGAAAACACGAAACAATTCTATGCTAACATTTTTCATGAAATTTTCCTGTCCTACAACACACACGTATTTTCATTCGATGTGCTTCTCTAGCCTATGCTGTGAATGCAGGCAATTTTTTCGGGAGGAATAGCAAACTGTAAAACTGTAAACATTTAACCTAGTGGAAAAGATCTTTCAGAGGCTTATTCTTTGATTAAATACATACTTGCTTCAGTGTGATGGGTGTCTGGAAGCCTTTGAAAACGTTTCAGACGCAACAATCAGCTAGGGACGCAAAACAGACAAGCTGCTGCTACAAAGTATAAAGTCAAGGTAGACATTGCCGAAGGAAAAACAGCAGAATAGCCCTGGTTTCCACCGATCAAAACAGTTTCACATTTCAACATATTCCACGTCATTCCTATTTGAAAGCATTCACTCATGAGAATGGCATCATCCTGGTCCAAAGAACACCATCGTGCCAACCTGCTTATGTTGGGCAGTGAAAACTTTTCACAGTTGGCCACAGGTTTTTAATTAAAACTATTCGTGATGATTTTGGAGAGTCATAAAAATTCCAATAGTCTTCATAGAAGAGTCTCTAGAGAGAGTTTGCCCAGGCTGTGTCTGTTCGGCAGAAATGTGAATTCTACCCAAAAAGAATGCATGCTTTTGCCTTCTCTCAGTGGCCCTCCCTCAACATGGAGGAGGGCTGGGTATTAAGAAGGACTCGTCCTCACGACTCCATACGATTCTCACAGAGGTGAACAGACCATAGGAGGCAGCCACAACAAGAAAGAAACCAAGAGCTTGTGTTGGGATGGAATTTTCCACTCTGTAATGGAGGGAGGGTAGCGTGCCCCTGTTCTTGCTTCAGGGCACCTACAGTGCATGGAGACCCCAAGGCGTGAGAAGATGTGCTAAGCCTCAGGGGCCCCTTACAATTCTGCCACACCTCGGAGGGGGTGGCCACCATCCTTTTCCGTCAGAAGACTCCAGGGACAGCCTGAGGCTCCGCTCTTCTCTCGCCAAGAGCCCCGGGCTCTGAGTTGCTTGCAGCTGCATTGGCTCTCCTCAGTCCGTTCTAGAAGCTCGGTGCTTATTGAAGGCATTGTAGTCGGGCAACCAGGCTAAAAACAGAAGCAAAGGTGAATGCTCCCACTACACACGTGCAGAGGGCTTAGGTGTAAATGCAGATATCTAGGTATCTATATTTTTGGAAGGAGCTAGGAGGCAAGGAACTCAAGCAACCCAGTGAAGTTGCAGAAATACAGCTCAGTAAATGCTAACTGAATGTTAAAGGAGTTTGCAGCTGGACATTTTTAGGAGGTATTTGGGCCTTATCTAAACTCCCGTTTCCTGAAGGTTATACTGAAGACACATTTAATGAAGCTCTTTGTATTAGGCAGAGCTGGCATTTATTATCAGGAACTGTGCCCTGTACAACGAATTAAGGACAGCCGTTCATTAGGCAAGGTGTACATGTATGTATCTCAAATAAATTCTTTGTATTGCACATAGTTGACTTACACATGTAACCTAGATGTTAGATGTTCTTTTCCTTCTGACTCAGGAGAACCCACACATAATTGATAAGGCTGCAACGCTAACTAACGAAGTCTTGCTAAGGGAGGAAAAATCATAGTTTCATCCATTTTTTTGTTTCCTGTCTTCAGAGGCAACCAACTAAAGATGTTCTTAATATTTGGAGGAAGGAGTGATTATTCCTTACCTTGCATTCTCATTGTACATTGAATCTCCCTCTATTAAAACACTTACCAGGGGCGCCTGGGTGACTCAGTCGGTTAAGTGTCCAACTCTTGATATCGGCTCAGGTCGTGATCTTGTGGTGATGAGATCGAGTCCCAGGTTGGGCTCCACACTCAATGTGGAGCCCGCTTGACATTCTGTCTCTACCCCTCCCCTGCTTGCTCACTCACTTTCTCTTGCTCTCTCAAAATAAATAAACATTTTCAAAAAATAACAGGGGCGCCTGGGTGGCTCAGTCGGTTGAGCGTCCGACTTCAGCTCAGGTCACGATCTCACGGCCCGTGAGTTCGAGCCCCGCGTCGGGCTCTGGGCTGATGGCTCAGAGCCTGGAGCCTGCTTCTGATTCTGTGTCTCCCTTTCTCTCTGCCCCTCCCCCGTTCATGCTCTGTCTCTCTCTGTCCCAAAAATAAATAAACGTTAAAAAAAAATACGATTAAAAAAAAAAATAACTCCTACCATATTTTTCTGTAATCATTTGTGCCTTCCTTACTGAATTACGAGCTCTTTGGTGGCTGGGGATATAAAAAAATATTTCTGTTGGGTTAAGCCCCTTTAAATATCAAATCCTCCATACATGTGATTTTAGCCTCACAAAAGCACTACATGATAGATTTCATCGTTTTCATTTGGTTAATGAAACACAGATTCAAAAAGACCAAGTCACTTGCTCAAGATCAGAGCACAAATCCGTAGTTAATTTCAGACTTGAAACATGTTCTGGCAAAAATCACCAACGGAGACATTTCAACCACCACTATGAATCATGTGTATTTCTCTTCTCTTCTCAGGAACTCACCTGTGTTTAATGTGTAATTAAGGTAATTTCAGCCAATATTTAATAAATACCTAGTTAGGTTTTCACCTTACCAAAAGATAGGACACAGTGCTTTCTATTTATTTACTAATAATTAGTAAATTAGTCAAGTTTTTAAGAAGTTTCACTTTCAGAGATGGTATAGTGAATGCATTAGTTCTCTATTGCTGTGTAACAAATTGTCCTGAAATGTAGAAATGGCAGAAAGCATTTGTCACCTCACTGTTTTTGTGGGTCAGGAATCCTGCCATAGTTTGTCTGGTTGTCTCATGAGCCTTCATCAGACCCTCACTGATCTTCTTCTGGGTTTTCTGGCTCAGGGTTTCTCATGAGCCTTCATCAGACCCTCACTGATCTTCTTCTGGGTTGTCTGGCTCAAGGTTTCTCATGGGTCTTCATCAGGCTTAGACGATCTTTCTTCTGGTTGTTGGAAGAATGGCAGGATTCGGTTTCTCATGTGCTGTTGGATAGAAGGTCTCAGTTCTTTGTTAGTTCTGGGCGGGAAGCTGCGGTCAGTTCCTTGTCATATGGGAGTCTCTATAGGCCAGCTCACAAATTACGTCATTGAAACAAACAAGTGAGGAGAACCAGACAGAGAGGACGAGCAAAACAGAAATGTAACAATCTTTTGTACCAATGTTCACAGTGTTACATTAACACCTGGCAGTGGTCTATTCCTTGGAAGCAACATGTTACTTCCAGCCCATGCTTGACAGGAGGCGATTATGCAGGCCTGCAGGTGAGGAAGCTGGGATCATTTGGTGGTCATGTCAGAAGGCTGCTTGCTGGGGCACTTGGGTGCCTCAGTTGGTTGGGCGTCCAACTTCGGTTCAGGTCATGATCCAGGGGTTCATAAGTTCAAACCCTGCATTGAGCTCACCGTTGTCAGCCTGTCCGCGTAAAGCCTGCTTCGGATCCCCTGTGCTCCTCTCTCAGCCCCTTCCCAACTTGCAGTCTCCCAAAAATAAATATTTGTAAAAAAAAAAAAAAAAAAACGGAAGAAAGCAATACATGAAGAGAGGGCTGAACAGTGTGTTTAGAACTGGACAATTACAGTTCACCGTGTATAAAAGATTTGAGTGAATTCTTTCAGAGATTGTAATTCCATCTGATGTCCAACTGGCAACATTAGAAGTTGCCTCTAAAGCAGAATTAAATATCTTTAAATAATACACAAGCATATTCCTTGCAAGGTCTTTTTTTTTTTTTAAGTATTTACTATAAACCTGGGCATTATGCAAATTAAGTAAGCCCTTTGTCTGATTGCTGACCACCATTGAGATGTCAACACTGTGAGAGAGCTCACCTACATCCTGACCTCCAGCTCTGAAAACTTTAATTTTTTTAATGTTTCTTTTTTGGAGGGGGGGAGGGGCAGAGAGAGAGGGGGGGAGACAGAATCCGAAACAGGCTCCCAGGCTCTGACCTGTCAGCACAGAGCCCAGAGCGGGGCTAGAACTCACGAACTGTGAGATCGTGACCTGAACTGAAGCGGACGCCCAACCAACTGAGCCACCCAGACGCCCCTTGAAAACTTTAAGTAAATGTTAGAAAAAAATTGTGTCTGTGTGTAGAATATAATAGGAAAAAATAAACCACCCAGTTTTATATTTGAACAGTGCACAATTCAAACTTCAACTCTGTGAAAAGTCACTTTTCATGAGTGACAAAGAATATTAGAGTAGAAAGTTTTAAAATACGTCCCCCTGAGGTTTTCAATAAGATCAGCCTAGAAACCGCACACTAATGATGACAGAATCAAGGCTTATAAGATCCATTTTAGAATATTCTGACTTTTAGTCATGTTACAAAGACAAGAGCCTCATTATCTTTTACCGTTTATACTTCTGAACTGCTAATGTATGTATTACTTTTCTATACGTTATTAAATTTCATGTTAAGTGGAAAATGTTAATATTTTAAGTCCACAGTTTAAACACTATTGCTAATGTTGTGATTCTACTTTTCAAAGGGCAAACTTTTCAAGTTCCATTTGAACCTTTTTAACTTTTATTTCTGTAGTCTTTGGAGAGAATACTTTGGTGGCATGGATCTTCGTGAAAGTCAGAGAACGAAAAGCTAAGTTATGTCCAACTGGAATGTGTTTGAAGCTTTATTTGAAGGTGTATCCCTAATATGTGAGTAATTCATGACAAGTAAAACACAGGCATGACACCAAGCAGGGAAGGCTGGACTCCAGAAATGCAGATGCTTTCCACTGCCTTGTCTACCCCTCTGAACAAACCTCTTCCTACTTTTGCCTTCTTTGCGGGCGTTTCATCACATCTGAAATGGATACAAGGGTCTGTCGTAAGAGGACCAGTCTGAGCGCCTTCCGCATATGCTATAGTTTCAGGCCGTCACCCCAGGAACGCCACCGTAAGTGCTCTAGACTAAATGACTAAAACTTGGGCAATTTTTCTCCTTCAACCCATAAAGAGAAGTTGCAAACCAGTTATTTAAAACCTGTGAACCCCAAGAAGCTGTTGCTGTGTCCCATCTCCATAGTTCGTATAACATGCAGTATATACTAGCATTTAACACACTTCATCGGAATGATCCTGTGTATGTCCCTATGTCCAACCACATACCTGAGGGAGAGGCTCAGCAAATTTGTGCCCCAACATATAATGCAGTGCCTGGCACTGACCAGATGCTTGAGCATTGTAAAAACACCCCCCTCTCCAGCAACCCTAACATATGCTTATGTTATTGACCGTAACAGCAGCAGACATGATGCCCAGAATTCTAGACCAACTGGGGCGGTGTTATGAGCTTGCAAGGAAGGTATTTTCTGGCATTAACATTAATACAGGAAGAGCATCAGCCGTTGACGAGCTGCCTCCTCTTGACAAGCATGTTAATTAGGTTTTCCCAGCTTTAAAGGCAGAAAGTCACCGCATTTTCCTCAAGGAACGAGAACACATATGACAGTAAAGAATCTCCTGCAGGAGCCTGCGGAATCTCCAAGAGGCCACCATGCTGAAGAGGCATTCAGCTGGGATTGCCCTGGGGAAAGCCAGGATGCAAATATAGCTAGAGCTGTGCAGAAAAAGAGTTAAAAGCCATCCTGATCACCCGTTTCTTTGTTCTCCTGGCTCTCAAAAGTTACTCGTTTTCACCACTTTTGTTTTTGGTCTCTCTGTTGCATTTTCACTTGTTTCCAACACAATGGTTTTCTCCTTTGCCAAGATTTCCAGACTGTGGGTCAGGAGTTTGCCCGTAAGAGACCTCCTGAGTGTGTCTGCTCCTTCGAGGCTTTGGCTGAAGAAGCATTCCTCACAAGGGAATGTGGTCATGTGCAAGCACCTAGCCTTTGAGCCAGATAATGATTTTGTTTGAACTCTCATGCTTTTAGCCAAATTTCTTTCATGTAAGCTGTAGTTCTATAGCAAAGCCATGGTTATGTCATCTGTTACAGAGCAATTACCACAACAATGCTAAGAAAAAAACAAAAAGAAAAGAAAAAAAAGAAGGAAATCATCCAAAACCTAGCCATTAACAAGAGCAGATGTTTGAAAGCTAATGGTTGTGTAAATAACAAAGCGTGTGACATTATCAGGACGGTTCAGCATTTAAAGACAGGTAGTTGATTTTCTCTACATAATGACACAAACTGAGCTGGAAACTGTTCAGTTGCGTAAGCAAAATAGTTTAAATATTTCAAAACACCAACATGACCCCAAAGAGTAAGCTAATTAATAATTTTTTTTTTAATGTTTATTTATCTTGGACAGAGAGAGAGACAGAGCATGAGTGTGGGAGGGGCAGAGAGAGAGAGAGAGACACAGAATCTGAAACAGGCTCCAGGCTCTGAGCTGTCAGCACAGAGCCCGACGCGGGGCTCGAACTCATGGACCGTGAGATCATGACCTGAACCAAAGTCGGTCGCTCAACCGACTGAGCCACCCAGGCACCCCAAGCTAATTAATAATTTTGAGTACTTGTCATGGGATCCAGTGAATCCAGTAACTAACTTTGTCATACTATGTAGCTTGACATACAGGTGAACTCACGACCTCTGAAATCATTCTTGATTAAGAACTTTTGAAAACCTTGTATATGCTGGATTTCTAGATTAGCCTGAAAGAGGCTTTGATGATTTAATGCAGAAATGTGCTTGTCATTGCTTGAAATACCATTTGAGAAAGACCAGACAGTGTAATATGGGTATCATCTCAATTTGCATCTACACAAATTGCTTCCTCTGTAAGCATTTAATCTCTGATAGCAATTCATGCATTACCCGACTTAGGGTCTGTATCAGCAGATCATGTGGAGGAGATAGAGGGATAATGTGCCCATTCTCTATTAAACCGCCTCTCACTTATTACACCAGGACCCTAAACCATTATTTGAGAACTTTAGAAAGGATTACACTCCGGGAACCCCTCAATTTTCGTCCGTTTGACTGAGACAGAGCTATGAACCGCCGATGAATGCTTGCCAACTTTAGCTGCACCTACTTTGAAATGATTGCAGAACTCTAATTCGGCAACACACATCACATTGACTTGCTTTGTTTCAGTCAGGTTTTTTCTCCAACCAGCAACTGCATGTAGACCCAGGCCAAGTCGTACCACAGACCGTGGGGTACGCCAGACTTTTAATGGTAGGGGTTTTTTTCCCCTCAAAATAGAGGTTGCACAAGTACTGATTCGGATTGTCCCAACTTGGATTTCTGTTATTGTTCAGGAAGAAGATACTGCACTGAAATAAAGTCAGCTTCTAGCCAGGGCTAAATAATCCTCATCTTGAAGATGGGCATGCCCAGTACCTGTTGGCTGAATGGCTTCGAGAAGCATTATCAGACGAAACGTGACCCCACTCACAGCTACTGACTTAACAGACTGGGCAAAGCCTTTCTGCTCATAGCATGCCAAGCTCTGTGTCTCACTTCATTAAGGATAAGGGGTTGCCATCCGAATGAGATACAGATTTTAAATTCTGTAATATATGTATTACCCACCAGAGAATGTTGCCAGAACATTCCAGTCTTTCTATTCTGATCGAATTAAATAATGGAATATTCCTTGCCCCTGGACAGGAGTACAGCAGAAGAGAAAACTGTTTTATTTCCCACTATGTGGTGTGTGTGTGTGTGTGTGTGTGTGTGTGTGTGTGTGTGTGTGGTGTGTGTGACAGGAGCTGATGTTGAGCCACAGATTTGAATGTGAGCAATTTATTTGCGATGTGACCTTAAGAAACATCAGTGAGAGAAAGGGGAGGTAAGACAAGAGAAGAAGCTAAGGGTGTTTTTTTCCCAGCAAGTTCCCAGTGTGGACAGCTGGAGCTTACTTCTCATGACAGTGTCTGGGTGGCAGTGCAGAACACAAGCTTTGGCGTTCTCCCTCCCAGGACAAGAGGAGGCTGATGCTGTTGGCCATCCGTGCCCATCAGCCATTGGGCGGGGCCAGTGTGGGAGGCATGAATCCCCTGGCCCTTCCGGCATGCTGTGTGCTCCACCAGAGCAGGCCCTCAGCCAAGGAGACACAGGTGCTGGGAGCTGGGACACCAGAAAACAAACCAGGGCTGTGTGGTTGAAAATCATAAGGGCTTAAGGAAATATGGGCAGGATATCTGTTTATATCTATATTTATATCTGTATTTCTGTCTGTGTATCTATCATCTGAATCAGTATGTCTGTCTGTGTCTATATGCATACCTATATCTGTATTGGCAATTGGACCTGTATCTATGCATTTATATCTATAGATACAGGTGTGTATGCATATATTTATCTACATACTTGCTGTGGCTTTTCAAAACAAAACCCCAGTTATATCTAAGTGTCCAGATTTTACAAAACGCTTGCATCAACAAAGCTATGTATCTATGTTACAAAATGAGCCGGGGAAACCCAATCATTTGTAAATTGATGGATTCAAATGTAAATTGAACAACAACTGAAAAAGTATTGTATGAAACAACATTTGGATCAATGGGAAAATCATACCAGAACTGCGAGCTATCTAGCAAGTAATGAAGAGGTTAATTCCATCTGCCAAAGCCTAGGACAAACCTCTTTATATCTACCTAAGCTTTCTTTATTAAAGTGAAAAAGACTAAGTGTAAATTAATTACATCTTCAGTATAAGAAACTAGAAAAAATATAATTAAAAAGTAGGACGATAAGACTTATGGCTTCTCCTGTAAGAAGAAAAGTCAACTCTTCTTGGATAAGAGAGGGGAAGACACCGCAGTGCTGCCCCCAAGATTGCAGAGATAGACAAGCAAATACAGGGAGTGCTGTCTAACCAGAGCAGAAACTCCCAGGAGGAAACAGCCAGGGGCACCCTGGAAAACCTGAGCTGTTGTAACTGATGGAGACTCAGTGTAACCAACTCTGTGTGAACAAGTCTGAGAGTTAAAACCTCCAGGGGATTGCAGGATCCGAAACTTCTGTGAGGTTTGCCTAGAGAAGCATGACTGGGCTCCCACAGTGAACACTGGAAGAAAATCCCTTCATCATTCCAGTAGAAGGAGAAACAGAGCTTAACAGCATGAATCAGTTGGATATAAGTGACATCTGCGGGCCACTGCACCCAACAGCAGCCGAATACACATTCTTCTCAAGCTTACATGGAGTATTCACCAAAGGACACCACATTCTGGGCTCTAAAACACACCTTGATGAATTTAAAAGAATAGAAACCACACAGTGTCTTCTCTTACCACAACAGAATCAAACTAGAAATCAATAACAAAAACATAACTGGAAAACTGCCAAATACATGGAGATAAAACACACTTCTAAATTACACAATAGGTCAAAGAAATTACAAAATATTTTCCACCAAATAAATGAAAGCAGAACTTATCAAAATATGTGGGATGCAGTGAAGGCACTGCTTAGAAGGAAATGTATAGCATTAGATGTATATATTAGAAAAGAAGAAAGATTGAAAGTTGGTCATCTAAGTTTCACGTTAAGAAACTACAAAAAGGAGAGCAAATTAAATCCATTTGGAGCCGAAAAGAAGAATTGGAGAAGAAATCAATGAAATTGAAAATGAAATCAGTATATAAAATCAATGATACTACAGGCTAGTTCTTCAAAAATAATCAATGAAAACAATAAGCTTCTAGCCAAGCTAAGAAAAGAAGAGGATACAAATTAGTGTCAGTGAAAGAGGAGACATCATCACAGATCCCATGGTTATTGGAAGGCTAATAAGAGACTGCTATGAACAACTCTGTGGTCACAGATGTGATAACCTACACGAAATACAACTATTCCAGGGTGCCTGGGTGGGTCAGTCGGTTAGGTGTCCAACTCTTGATTTCCACTCAGGTCACAATCCCAGGATTGTGGGACTGAGTCTCATGTCAGGCTCTGTGATGAGCGTGGAGCCTGCTGAAGATTCTCAGTCTCTCTTCCTCTGCTTCTTTTCCCTGCTTGCTGTCTCTCTTTAAAAAAAAAAAAAATTCCTTGAAAGACACAATGTGCCAAAACTCACACAAGAAGAGATGATCTGCATGGGCCTAAAACTAGTACAGACATTGAATAAAAAATAACAAACTTCCAAAATGGGAAGCATGAGGGCTAGATGGGTTCATTAGTGAATACTAGTAAACATAATGAAGTAATTATACCAGTATTTTACAGTCTCTTTCAGAAGATAGAAGCAGAAGGGATGCTTCTAACTCAGTCTGAGGCCAGCATTACCCTAATACCAAAATCAGGCAAAGATATTATAAGAAAACTACAGACAAATATCTCTCATGAACATAGATGCGAAAATCCTCAAGGAAATACTAGTATAAGAAGCAAAGAAGAAGTATATGCTATGAGTAAGGTGGAATGATCCCAGCAGTGCTGGTTCAACATTCTAAAATCAGTCAGCGTATACCCTATGTCTTCACTCATATGTGGAACTTGAGAAACTTAACAGAAAGCCATGGGGAAAGGGAAGAGGGAAAAAATAGTTACAAACAGAGAGGGAAGGAGGCAAACCATTACAGACTCTTAAATACAGAGAAAAAACTGAGGGTTGATGGGGGGGTTGGGGAGAGGAGAGAATGGGTTATGGGCACTGAGGAGGACACTTGTTGGGATGAGCACTGGGTGTTGTATGTCAGTGATGAACCACAGGAATCTATCCCCAAAACCAAGAGCACATTTAATACACTGTATGTTGGCCAATTTTACAATAAATGATATTAATAAATAAAATCAGTGTAATCCAGAACATCAATAAGCTAAAAAAGAAGAATCATCTAATCATATTGGCAGACACAGAGAAAATATTCAACAAAATCCCATAACCTTTCATGACAGAAATTCTCATTACAGTAGGAATAGGGGAAAGCCTTCTCAACTTGATGAAAATGTCTATAAAAAAGCAAAATAAAAGAATAAACATCAAAGTGAAAGTTGCTAAAATAGCATAAATGATAAATATACCTTACCATGATTTCCTTGAAATTAACTAGATATATAGTTATAAATATATATACATATATATTTGTATATACACACACAATGATACATTTATCTATATGTCTTAACTACATATTTACATTTACAGGGATACATTTACAATGATTGATATAAATCAATTTATTAAAGATTATGTGATTATGCAATCATTATAAATTGATATAAATATGTATGCATTTTTAGAAAGTTGGATTAGGGAAAATGAGAGGAAACAAAAACTGAATGAGATTATGAATAAAAACAATAGTGTGATCACAGACACTCACTGAAGAGATGAAAAGAATTCCAAGAGCATATTTGATGCACTCCTATTGCTATACATATGAGAATTCAGAAGGGAATGGTTGATTTCCTGCAAAAAAAATCCAAAGCTGGTTTCCAAAGAGCCAGAAAACTGAACCTACAAATAATTAAGGAAGGTGTTGAAAAGGTAATTTAAAGAGACGCTAGGTTACTAAACAATATACATCAGGCTCGAATGGCTTTACAGCTGAGGTTTATTTGAGCTTTAAGGTCCAGATCAATTCTATGAGATGAAAGCTGGAAGACTGCCCGCTCTCATGACGTTACCACAATTTTACTGCTAAACGTGCCAAGGTACAAAACAATTGAAGAAATATAGAATAATTGTGATTATCATGCATGAGTAGATGCAAAAATTCTAAATTGATTTTTAGTCAGTAGAGAGTCTAACAGTCAACGTGACTGATCTTTTTAACCCAGGATGCAGGATGATTGAAGATCTTTTGTTCTACTAACAAATTAAAGGAGAAAACCATCTGTTTATATTCATGGTGGCTGATGATGGAAAAACATTTGATAAATTCAGCAGCTACTCCTCAAAAAAGGCTAAGAACCAGAACAAAATGATGTAATCATGAAATGGACTGGTTATTACCAATTATCATGATAAAGAACCAGTGAGCTATTTCTATTAAACTTAAGGAGAAAACCGAGAGGCACACCCCCCTACTCATATTTACCACTGCTTTGAATGTTTTCATTAAAGCACAAAGACCAAAGAAATTAAATAATCACTATACGTATAACTTTTAAGTTATAGAAATGTTTAGTATGCAGATGCTAACCCTGTATATCTAAAAAAAATTAAAAGTAATGGGGCTCCTGGTGGCTCACTCAGGCCGTTAAGCGTCCGACTTCAGCTCAGGTCATGATCTCACAATCCATGAGCTGGAGCCCCACGTCGGGCTCTGTGCTGACAGCTCGGAGCCTGGAGCCTGCTTCAGATTCTGTATCTCCCTCTCTCTCTGCCCCTCCCCTACTTGTGCTCTGTCTCTCTAGCTCTCAAAAATAAAATAAGCATAAAATTTTTTTTTAAAAAGAAAGAAAAATACATTGTAAACCATATATTATATGTAACTATATATATATATATATATATATATATTAATCCTTATGTATTTGTTTTATAATATATAGTATATATATAGTATAGTCTAGCATTTCTATCCAGTATTGTAAACATAGGTATGTAAAATATAAATTCAGGAGTTTTGTGTTCATATCAAAGAGAAAAAAAAATGATGCTCCAAAATCGACCTGTGAATTCGATACAATTTCAAATAGGACTTTTTTAACAGAATGGAAAGAAAGTAATGGAAGAGGCAGAATGTCGACAGAAAATATAACAGTGTTTGGTACGTTGTAGCTCTTGCTGAGGTCTGAGCTCAGTAACAGGGAATCTTATTTGCTTTCTGCCTGCACATCAAGTTGAAAGGGAGGAGGGTGGTGACAGAGGAGGCAAGCAGGTACGTGGCCGTGAGAACATTCACGTTGTTTGCTTTCCCCTCAATTAGTTCACTGGGACTCACAACATTTCCACTTGAAATACTTGTGGGAAATGAATGGAGGCATAGGCCGTAGAGAAAACGGTGGCACTTAACCACGTAATCCAAGGAGGGCAACCTGGGTTGGGACACTTGGGTTGTTTCTATATCGTAACTCTTGTAAATAATGCTGCTTCCTGAAAGCACTGTTAGGATGCTCTCACTGTTTTCACTGCCCTTACCCGTGTTTCGTGTTTTACGGCCACGACATTGGCACTTGGCAGGCACTTGGCATTTTCCTTTTCCAGTTGGTAGAAGAAGGCAGAAAGTTGCATCCATAACGGATGGTGGAATCTGCTGTGGAAACTCAGGAGACGTTATTCCGCAGGGTTGTTTTCAACTTAGACTGTGACTTCTTTGTCACAGTCTTTCCTCAATCCTGATGAACATGTGCACTTTTGGAGGGTTTCAGCTTTGCATTTTTTCTTGTTGCTTGTTAATGCTGCTTTAAAACCTGTACTTTGTGTCCTGTTTACAATCATTTTTGGTCTACATGAATATTTTTTTTTATTTTTTTTTAACGTTTATTTATTTTTGAGACAGGGAGAGACAGAGCATGAACAGGGGAGGGTCAGAGAGAGGGAGACACAGAATCTGAAACAGGCTCCAGGCTCTGAGCTGTCAGCACAGAGCCCGACGCGGGGCTCGAACTCACGGACTGCGAGATCATGACCTGAGCCGAAGTTGGCCGCTTAACCGACTGGGCCACCCAGGCGCCCCATGAATATTTTTTTAAAAAGAGACATAGTGAGGGGCGCCTGGGTGGCTCAGGTGGTTGGGCGTCCCGACTTCAGCTCAGGTTGTGATCTCGCAGTTCATGAGTTCAAGCCCTGCATCAACACTTCTATACATTACTCAGTGCTCATCATGATAAGTGCTCTCTCAATCCCCTTCACTGTTTTACCCATTCCCCTCCTACCCATCTGCCCTCTGGTGACCACCTGTTCTCTGTAGTTAAGAGTCTAGTTTTTTGTGTGTGTGTTTGTTTTGTTGTTGTTGTTGTTTGGTTTGTCTCCTTTTTCTGTGTTCGTTTGTTTTGTTTCTTAAATCCCATATATGAGTAAAATGATATTCTCTCACTGACTTATTTCACTTAACATCATACTGTCTACATCCATCTATATCATTGCAATGACCAGATTTCATTCTTTTTCATGTCTCAGTAATACTCCATTGTGTGTGTACGTATACCCCCCCACACCTTTTGTCTTTTCTTCAAATGACTGTTGAATTTATTTGCTTGATCAGTAATAGTCCCGGAAAAATTAGTTAACACTGAGACAACTGGAATAAAATACTAATTTTAAAAATCCATGACACCTTGAGGGGCACCTGGCTGGCTCAGTCAGTGGAACATGTGACTCTTGATCTCTGGGTTCTGAGTTCGGGCCCCACATTACGTGTAGACATTACTTAAATAAATACACTTAAAAAAATCCGTAATGCCATGACAAGAATTAGAGTTTACCAAAGCAAAAAAAGATACCTTCAATCCTGCCAGTAAATACAAAATTAATGTAATATGATCAGCAGCAAGAAGGCTTTTATATGTTTATACTTGACATGTGACCATATTTCAGTCACCATAATATGTCCTCCAATTAAAAAAAAAATAGTACACTGATTTTCTGTGACAAAGTTGAGAAGGTCAAGGCCTAGGGGTGGCGAGACCAGACCTGGGGCCTCCTACGTGCAAGGCACACACTCTCTCACTCAGTTACACCCCCTCCTGTATCACATCTTCTTTATCAATTCATTCATCAATATCAATGGACAGTTGGGTTGCTTCTATATTGTAACTCTTGTAAATAATGCTGCTGTAAACATAGGGATGCATATAGCTTTTCAAATTAGCCTTTTTGTATTCTTTGGGTAAATACCCACTAGTGCCATTGTTGGACCGTAGGGTAGTTCTGGTTTTAACTTTTTGAGGAAGCTTCATACTGTTTTCCAGAGTGGCTGCACCAGTTTGCATTCCTACCAGCAATGCAAAAGGGTTCCCCTTTCTCAGCATACACTCACCAATACCTGTTGTTTCTTGTGTTGTTATTGTTAGCCATTCTGACAGGTGTGAGGTGGTATCTCATTATGGTTTTCATTTGCATTTCCCTGATGATAAGTGATGTTGAGCATCCTTTCGTGTGTCTTTGGCCATCTGGATGTCTTTGGAGACATGCCTGTTCATGTCCTCTGCTCATTTTTTAATTGGATTATTTCTTATTTTTTATTTTTTGGTGTTTAGTTGTAGAAGTTCTTTATGTATTTTGGATACTAACCCCTTATCACACAGGCTCTTTGCAAATATCTTGTCCCATTCAGTAATTGTCTTTTACTTTTGTTGATGGTTTCCTTTGCTGTGCAGAAGCTTTTTATTTTGATGTAGTCCCAGTAGTTTATTTTTGCTTTTGTTTTTCTTGCAGGAGACAGATCTAGAAAAATGTTGCTGATGTGAGAGAAATTACTGCCTGTGCCCTCTTCTAGGATTTTTATGGTTTCAGACCTTACATTTAGGTCTTTCATCCATTTTGAGTTTATTTTTGTGTCTGGTGTAAGAAAGCGGTCCAGTTTCATTCTTCTTTGTGCAACTCTCCACTCTTCCCAAGACCATTGTATGTCATTGCCTCCTTTGTCAAAGATTAATTGACCATATATAATATTGGGTTTATTTCTGGGCTGTCTATTCTGTTCCACTGATTTTTGTGTCTGTTTTTGTGCCCATACCATGCTGTTTTGATGACTACAGCTTTGCAGTATATCTTGAAATCTGGGATTGTGATGCCTCCAGTTTTGTTCTTCTTTCTCAAGATTGCTTTGGCTATTTGGAGTCTTTTGTGTTTCCATACAGATTTTAGGATTGTTTTACTTCTGTGAAAAATACTGGTAGTATTTTAATAGGGGTTGGATTAGGTCTGCAGATTGCTTTGGGTAATAAGGAAATTTTAACAATATTTGTTCTTCTAATCCATGAACATGCAATGTCTTTCCATGTGTTTGTGTCTTCAGTTTCTTTCATCAGTGTTTTATACTTTTCAGAGTACAAGTCTTTGACCTCCTGGTTAAGTTTATTCCTAGGTGTTTTATTTAAAGACTGCTTTTTAAAAAAATAGCCAAACAATAACTCCTTCTGCCTGAAATAGTCCCTAAACATGAAAAATATTTCTTATACATGAGCCCAGCTGAGTATCCTGTCCTTTCCATAGCTTCAGATAAGCTTGTCACATGACTTGATCACATGAAGAAGATTGGATTTGTTGTAATGACAAAAATCTCATGGTTCTATGCCAAACGTTGAAATACAGCATGAAGCACTTGCTGAAAAAAAAATTTCTGATGCAGTGTTTTAAAGGTGTACAGACAAAACAAAGAAAAACTGCAGGAAACCAGTTGTCTGTCATGTTTCAGATGACATATATTGAAATATGAATCAGTTCTTCATTAACGTTCAGCCATCTGGTTACTCATGGTTAGTTACTAGGGAAGCTACTACATGGTTAGTAAGGGAAGCTGACAGATTCTACGTTCATTCTTCCTCATAGCTGCTTTTCCAACAGCCAATTAAAATATGTTAGAAATGTTAGATACCCCACTGTACTTCAGTATACTATTTGTTCTCTCTAAAACTTAATCCACAGGATTCCAAATGCATTGTATAACTTTTATCATTATGCTTCAACATAAATAATTAGCACAGTTTAGAGAAGTAAAAGAATATAAATGTAAATAAAAATTCCCCACTTAAGCAAAATTTAAAAATGCTTTTGTTTCGTATAAAAACCTAGACGTGCAAATGATTTCAGATAAATGATCTATATTTTTTGCACATAGAATCACATTTATAAATCTTTTTCTTAAAAGTAATTGAAATGACTGCCCTTACACTATACATTTAAACTTTGCACGCAGAGGATGTAGCAAGGGATGTTCATTTGATTAGTTATTGCTTCATGTTGCTATCTAGGATAGAAACCACACGATGTGTGTAACAGACGTGTTCTTTGAGTCTAGCATGGATTCCTATCAACTTGCTAAACATCAGGATACCTCAGAAGGCTCTTTGTTGCCACAGAGCTTATATGCATTAATAAGTTTTATGTTCTGGATATGAAAAAAAAAATCTGTTCACAGACATAGCAGACCTAAAATTTATGCTGCCAAAATCAGGATTGGAAAGACGCTCAAGAAAGAGTTCTCATTTCCCAGTATGCGGCCAGAGTTTGCCTTTGACAGGTTGTGTTTCTACTTGATAGATCAGTGGCTTGGGGTTTACCGAGGATTTCAGAATGAAATTTACTGAAGTCATCCGGGGAAGGTCATCAGAACATCAAGGGGCTTCCATCAACAGAGCGCTCAGATAGTTATCTGGATCTTTCGGTGTTGCATATACCCATTTGATGAAGGTTACATAAGATGGGTTGGTCTGCAAAGCATTGCTTAAATAGAGCGATTGCAACAAGCAGGCTTTTGTCCACGGCAGGACTCCTCGTCCATCTCAGATGACAACCCTTAGGGCACGTCTCCTGGCAGCACTCGCTTGCACATGCCCTCCATCCCTCTGCAATCTGACACTGCCTGGTAACTGCAAGACTCTACGTAGACATTGTCCTAATGCAGAAACTCTCGAGCACTGAGGGGTGAAAGGAACGTGGGTTCTATGTGATGGATTGGTAATGATGCCACTGTAATTCAGCTGAATCTTGGGGGAGAATGGGACCAATGTTTGGCATTGTGCTTTCATACAAACCAGCAAAGAAAAGTGAGTTTTTTAAATGCTGTTTCACTTGGCACGTAATCCCACTCTTTGTGTTTTGTTGGAGAGCTCGTGTGTGTATCTATCATGGCTTCAAAAGTAAAACAAATATATTTAAACAATAAAGCACTTGCAGGGAAAAACTAAGTAGGATTTATTTCTGCTCAAGACAGATTTTCCCACATGTAACAACCACGTCCAAAGAACTTATAAAACTGTCCTTGGTTTTACAGTGATAAATGGAAAACATTGAGTCCTTCAATCAAACAAGGTATCAACATTGTTTATTGTGGTTGCTTTTCGTGTTAAGCAATGAATTGCAAAATAAGTTACTGCAGTATATAGATAACACTCAAATAAACATGCCACTAGTGGAGAAAGGGCATATTTTTCCAGGAACCAATATTTTCTCCCTTCTTCATTTTTTCTAATGTTGATCAAAACAATCTTCTGGCAAATTCAGTTTTGTTTTGTTTTTTTTAAAAGACTCTGTGTGTGTGTCTGTGTGTCTGTGTAGATAGACATTGTAGATGTATATATCTGCTGCGTTGTTAACAATACAAGACCGGGAAGGTGGGAATCAATGCTTGTCAAAACAATCCTTTAGCAAATTTAGTTTTTCAAAAGAGGACCTTTTATGTACTTGTATAGAGATAGATAGATAGATAGATATAGGTGTATAGGCATATAGAGAGGCATAGAGATATAGAGTTATATATACACATTTATAGATAAATAAATAACATGTATATATCTGAGACTTTATGAACAATAAAAGACTGGGAAGACAAATTAATTCATTCACAGTAAGCTCCCATTAGTTTTCCCTGTAGTCTGTCTGTTGATCTTTAACTGTACCTCAGAAACATCCTGTGTCCACATTCATATTAGGATGATTTTTGTTCTCTGTCTTTATTGCTTCCTCTGGTGTTCTGGGTCACAGAGAAAATCCAAGTTCCTTCCAATGCTGCTTGGTACCAATTTCACAGTGAAGAGGCAGTGAGAGCACCGGGAGGAAAGGGCAGTGGTCTCTCTCATTTTTAAATCTTTATTGGTCTCTCTTAAGAGTCACTAAGAAATATTCCTCCTTAGGAGGCCACTCCTGAATAGCTCGGAACAGAAAAAGATGACCAGGAAACAGCTTTCTGCACACAACAAAGGTTTTTGCTACTACATAGTATGTTTGAATATCATATCAAGGAGACACCTAACATGTCCACCAGAATCAACCTCAGCACCAAATAGTTCCTGGTCCCTGGGGCAGATGCTGGTGGCCACCATCTTGAAGGTTGGAATCCCAGTAGGGGTTATGTAAGAATTCAGGCAAAAACCTCTTTTATCTCTTCGTGAATCCTTGATTCATTTCACGTTTATTAATTCATTAAATAAACATTCATGAAATGCTTATTTCTTGGATAAATGGCTGGAGCATTGAGTAACCAGAATAAGGACGACCCTAGATAATTCTCATGTCCATATAGTGCAGTTGCTGTCAACTGTGGGAACGAAATGCTACAAAAATGTATTTCCTTTCTTGGTACCCCAGGAAGTGTTCTCCCATCCACAAAGTGAACTTCAAAGTGTGGAAGGAGTTTTGTGTGTGTGGGTTTTTTTTTTTTTTAAATTCCCTTCTGGAGGTCATCCCACAGGCAGCCCTGGTTGGGCTGATGGTCCTCAGTGCAGGGTGGGGTTCATAAAACAACCGATTGGGATGTAGGAAGAATGCATGAGAACTTACACTGACATGTATATCTACCTGAGTAATTAAGAGAGTGATTAAGATGTATTGATCCTTGACATCTGGCTTGATGTTGACGCCTCGCGTGACAGATGGGATGTGTCTTGGGCTTGGAATGCAAGATATCCTGAGGGCAAGTTGGGAATTTGCACAGCAGGAGGAGCCCAGAGCAGGCTTTTCCTTAACTGCCAACTTTTTGCCTGATGTGACATACACACAGTTGAGTAGATTTGCCCATTATTTCACATAGGTTTAACTAATCTAGCCCCTCAAATTGATATGTAGCTTAAAACCCTCCTGTAAAAGAATTGTGGATTGAATATATGTATCCATCTGTCAAGTCCCAAAGAGTTGGATAAGAGCACAGCTGGGTCTCCTGTTTAATCCTAGTAGAAACTTATCATGATGAGGTCCACACAATGACCATCTAATGAGATCAGAGAAGCAGTCACCCGCCAGATGTGAAGTTACCAAGAGCATTATTTTTAAAAATTGTTTAATGTTTACTTATTTTTGAGAGAGAGAGAGAGACAAAGTGTGAGTGGGGGGAGACAAAGTGTGAGGGGGGAGGGGCAGAGAGCGAGACACAGAACATGAAGCAGGCTCCAGGCTCTGACCTGTCAACACAGAGCCCATTGCAGGGCTTGAACTCACAAACCATGAGATCATGACCTGAGCTGAAGTCAGATGCTCAACCGACTGAGCCACCCAGGTGCCCCTGAAATGTGAATTTACATACAATATTGTGAGTTATGAACCTTCCCCTCGTATATGTTATGTATTGAAATAATTACTATATTACTAAGCCAACATAATGAGCAAGACAGTTGGATATTAGAGATGATACATATTTTAATGAGAATAGAAATGCATGCACATCACTTATACATAAAAATACATGGGAAAATACTTTTACCTTATAATTTATGTCAACCTCATCCTTTTTCTACTTCTGTGTTGGTTGTTGTTTGTTTTCTTCTTTGATGCTTATTTATTTTAAGAGAGAGAGAGCGTGCACATGAGGTGAGGACAGGCAGAGAGAGAGGGAGACAGAGAATCCCAAGCAGGCTTCTCACTGGCTTGAACTCACACACTGTGAGGTCATCACCTGAGCCAAAATCAAAAGTCAGGCACTTAACCAACTGAGCCACCCGGGTGGCCCTCTGTGTTGGTTTTACAAAGAAATGGAATGTGAATATAGTAACGCATGCCATAACTTAGAGTGTAACAAATACCAACAAACTAAAGATGAAAGCTCTAAAATGTCCTACTCGTGGAAGTAAGTGAACAAAAACTGATTGGAGCTCATGGTTGTGCTTGCTGAGGAGAGGGGTCTGTGAGAGCAAAGCCCACCTCCCCCAGTGTTTCAGATGACATTCTCCTCTGTCATTCCCTCTCTGTGAAACTACTACTTTATGGTTCACAGGAGCCTTTCTTGTGTTTTTTGTGAAGTATAAGAAACAGTTGCTAACATCCTGCTCTAAGATTTTCTGAAATCCCCAAAATAATTGCCTCTAATGATGCCCTCTGCTTTAGACCCTAGGGGTGTACCTTATCAGACAGGGAAACTGGTATAAACATAAAGGTGTGTCCGCTTTTTATAAAAATGGGCCTTAGCTATTTGAGAACATCTACCCACATCCATCCTGCTTCAGGCGAAACTGGGAAGGGGCTGCAGAAACAGCTCTTTCTAAAGAGGAAAGCCTCTCTCTTTCAGATATTTGGTTAAATTGTCCAACCAAAAAAAAAAAAAACAAAACAAAACACACAGGGACTCCCTTCGTCTGCAGTGAGATCTCCCCTCCACTCCTGCTACAAAAATCCCCCCCAATCCTCAGTCCTAATACATCATCCACCCCTCCATCCTCTCGCTCCACCTGAGTTTCACCTGCACCCCCATTCCAATCCCTGGCAGTTAGAATGGGTCCATCTTTTTTTACTTGAGTAGAGTTGACGCACAATGTTGCACGAGTTTCAGGTGTACAACGTGATGATTTCGTAAGTTTATGCACTGTGCTGTGTTCACCACGGCATAACTACCATCTGTCCCACGACACCACTGTTACTTACCACAGTTTCCTCATCCATTCATCTACTGTGAGGCATTTAGGTTGCTTCCACGTATTGGCTATTGTAAACAATGCTCAGTAAACATAAGGTGCGTATAGCTTTTCAAATCAATGTCTTTGTTTTCCCTGGGTAAATACCCAAAGGTCGAATTACTGGATTATATGGTATTTCTATTTTGTATGTTTTTGAGGAAGCTTCATATGGTTTTCCAGAGTGGCTGCCCCAGTTTGCATTCCTGCCAACAGAAGAGGGGTCCTTTTTCTCCACATCCTCACCAACACTTCTTGCTTTTGATTTTAGCCATCTGACAGGTATGAGGTGATATTTCGTGGTCACTTTGATTTGTTTCTCTGATGATGAGTGATGTTGAGTATCTTTTCATGTGTCTGATGGCCATCTGGATGTCTTTGGAGAAATGCATGTTGATGTCCTCTATTTTTTTAATTGGGTTATTTGTTTTCTGGTGTTTGGTTGTAGAAGTTCTTTATTTTGGATACTAACCCCTTACCACACAGGGTATTGGCAAATATCTTGTCCCATCCAGTAATTGTCTTTTACTTTTGTTGACGGCTTCCTTTGCTATGCATCTTTTTACCTTGATGTAGTCCCAATAGTTTATTTTTACTTTTGTCTCCCTTGCCTCTGGAAACAGACCTAGAAAAATTAGGCTATAGGTGATGTCAGAGAAATTACTGCCTGTGCCCTCTTCTAGGATTTTTGTAGTTTTCGATCTTATATTTAGGTCTTTAATCCACTTTGAGTCTATTTTTTATGTCTGATGTAAGAAAGCGGTCCAGTTCATTCTTTTGCACGTAGCGGTTCTGTTTACCCAACACCATTTGTCAAAGAGACTGTCCTTTTACCATCGTATACCCTTGCCTTCTTTGCTGAAGATGAATTGACTGTATACTGGTGGGTGTATTTCTAGGCTCTCTCTTCTGTTCCACTGATCTTTGTGTCTGTTTTTTTGCCCATACCATACTGTTTTGATGACTACAGCTTTGCAACATATCTTAAAATCTGGGACCGTGATACCTCCAAGTTTTGTTCTTCTTTCTCAAGATTGCTTTGGCTACTTAGGGTCTTTTGTGTTTCCATACAGATTTTAGGATTCCTTGTTTTAGTTCCGTGAAAAATTATGGTGGTATTTAAATAGGGATTGCATTAGGTCTGTAGATCACTTTGGGTAATATGGAAATTTTAACAATATTTGTTCTTCCAATCCATGAGCATGGAATGTCTTTCCATGTGTTTGTGTCTTCAATTTCTTTCATCAGCGCTGCAAACTTTTCAGAGTACAAGTCTTTGACCTCCTGGTTAAATTTACTCCTGAGTATTTTACATGTTTGGTGCAATTGTAGATGGGATGTTTTCTTAACTTCTCCTTCTGGTTCTTCATTATTGGTGTATAGAAATGCAAAAGATTTCCGTATGTGGATTTTGTATACTGTGAATTAACTGAATTTATGTATCAGTTCTAGCATTTTTTTATGGAGTCTTTCGGGTTTTCTACATAGAGTATCATGTTGTCTGCAAATAGTGACTTCATCCTTGCCAATCTGAATTCCTTTTATTTCTTTGTGTTGTCTGTTTGCTGTGGCTGATGGTTGCTTCAGTTTGAACCCATTCTTTACTCCTCTCCCCACCTTGTTTTTGGTATATGGTGTCATACTTTGCCCCACCTTGTTTTTGGTATATGGTGTCATACTTTGCACCTTTTTATTTTGTGAATTCCTTGACTGATTTTTATCAATATACTTATTAATTTTACTGCTTTTGTGCTTCCTACCTTTTTTTACTCCTACTCATGTTTTTTCCTTTCCACTCAAAGAGTCCCCTTTAAAATTTCTTGTAAGTCTGGTTTAGTGGATGAGCTATTTTAACTTTTGTTTGTCTGAGAAACTCTTTATCTCTCCCTCTATTCTGAATGACAGCCTTGTTGGATAGGGTATTCTTGGTTGCAGGTTTTTTCTTTCAGCACTTTGAATTTATCATGCCATTACCTTCTAGCCTGCAAAGTTTCTGCTGAAAAATCTGCTGATAGCCTTATCAGATTTACTTTGTATGTAAGTGTTTTCTTTTCTTTTGATGCTTTAAAAATGTTATCCTTATCACTACTCTTTGCCATTTTAATTACTGTATGTCTTGGTGTGGACCTCCTTGGGTTGATTTTGTTGGGGGCTGTCTGTGCCTCCTGGATCTGGATTTCTGTTTCCTTCCCCAGATTTAGTAAGTTTCCAGATATTGTTTCTTCAAATAATAATAATTCTGCCACCTTTTCTTGTTCTTCTTCGGTGATCCCTATAATGTCGGTATTATTATGCTTGATGTTGTCACTGAGTTCCCTAAGTCAGTTCTCATTTTTTATAACTCATATTTATTTCTCCTACTCAGCCTGATTGCTTTCCACCACTCTTCTCCTCCAGGTCACTGATCTGTTCTTCTGCTTCCTCTAGTCTCCTATTTATTCCATCTCAGGTATTTCTAATTTTAATTATTGAGTCCTTCATCTCTGATTGTTTTCTTTTTAAGTTTTCTCTTTGTTGAATTTCTCACTGAGAGCCTCCACTCTTTTCTCAAGTTCAGTGAGTATTTTACCATAACTTAAATTCTCTATCGGGTATATTGCTCACATCTGTTTATCTCCCTTGCTGTGATTTTGTCCTATTCTTTCACCTGGGACATATTCCTCTGTCTCCTCATTTTGTGTAACTCTCTGTTTCTATGTGTTAGGTAAGTCAGCTACATATTCTTCTCTTGAAAGTAGTGTCCATATGAAGAAGAAGTCCTGTAGGGCTGCGCAGTATAGTGTCCTCTGTTCACCAGGGCCTGGCACTTCTGGGGTGTCTCCAATGCATTTTGAATGCACCCTACTATCATGGCTGAGCCACTTTTCCCTTCAGTGCAGTCGTCTGCAATGGCTCTCTACCCTTTGTGGGCAGTTTGGTCCCTGTGTTATTTGTGGGCCAGTCTGGGCCCACATTTGGCTCAAGTGAGTCAGACCAGGTGTTTGCTAGAGATGCAGTAGCACAGAATGCAAGATACTTTCCCTGTGTTGTTCCCAGAGAAGTTTTTGCTGGTGGGCAGAGACTAGAGTCAGGCCAGAGGTCTGCCCCCAGCCCACTCCTAAGGCCACGTTCAGACTGATGTGTGTGGTTACCTTCCCCTCTCCCTGGGGCAGGAGTCACTCTGACACTGCCAGGTTTTGTTCCTCTATTTTTATATAAAAAATTGTAAAGGGGAAAAAAAAAGTTGGCAGGTGCAGCCACTGAACATTAACAATAACGAGTGGCCAGTGAGCAGATCCAAAATTACTAGACCTCTCTGGTAAGAGAGGAAATCAAATGAAAGCAACATTAGATATTATTTCTTAACCAACATTTTCACATTCTGAAAGCATTATCGTAGACAGTGTTGACAAAGAGGTGGGGAAATGGGGTGACACAGAAAATTGTGCTATGACTATCAGCTTCTGAAATAAATTACATATTCTGGACTCTGTTTTAAATGTCTGTTCCAATAATACCTACAGGTGTACCTACAGATATACCTACAAGGAGATATATGTACTCATGTTCATATTTAAACATAGGTTTAGGGGCACCTGGGTGGCTCAGTCAGTGAAGCGTCTGACTTCAGCTCAGGTCATGATCTCACAGTTGGTGGGTTCAAGACCCCACGTTGGGCTCTGTGCTGACGCTGTGCAGTCTGGTTCGGATTCTGTGTCTCCCTGTCTCTCTGTCCCTCCCCTGTCATGCTCTGTCTCTCTGTCCAAAATAAATAAAAACTTTAAATATACATTTAAGTAAATTTATAATTTAAAATACATTTATATTTAAATGTAAAGTTAAATAGTAAGACACACACACAAATTACAGGGTGGGGATCTACACATGAACACAGATAGAAGTACAAAGACTTATACATGAACAGGAATATAATGACAAATTTGGGAAAAACCAACCCTCAAACTCTATCCATAGGAAAAAGGTTATACAATTTATGGTTTTCCAATCAGTGACATTCTAATTACAAAGAATGTCTAGATTTATGTGCATGGGTATGGAAAGATCAATAAGACGTTAATAGATGAGAAGGCACGTTGGAGAACAATGTGTGTGGTTTGATTGAGTTTTCATAAAAAGGCTTCACTCTGTAGAAGCCTGGAGGGAAGGATACAGTGGGAAGCTGAAAATGTCAGTAATGAGCAGCTCCCGGAAGCTGAGGAATCAGGGGGTAGAAAATGGGAAATTTTATATTGAGTCTGTCTTCGTCTACTGTGTGGATGTGTTATTCTGAGAACGTGAACTTCAGGCATTAGGGAAGCAGATCAGTGGTTCCCAGACATGTCGACATCTGAATTAAAATTGCCGGTAGAATTGAGGTTGATCCTCCGCTGACTTGAAAATAGGGAAATCAGCCCGGATCATCTGGATGGGCCCAGTGTCAATACTGGACCCACACTGTGGAACAGAGAAGCAGAAGAGAAGGCAGGGGTAATGTGGTGCGAGAAGCACTCAACCGCAGGACAGCTGGGGCGGTGGGAAGAGGGGTCTCACACCAAGCATGCAGGCGGCCCGCAAGAGGAGGACCAGCGCAGAAAACAGGTTCCCAGGATCGGGCTCCCTCCTCAGGTTTTCTGGGCCTGTTGCACCAAGGACACAGGCTATCTTTGTGTACAGTTTACAGCATGCCAAGCACAAAGGTTTTGCTACAGAGGGAGAGAAAGAGAAAGGAATGGGGAGGTGGGAGGGAGAGAGAGAATTAACTCAGGGTATTGTCCAATTCCATTTGTTGTATAGGAAGGTCTGGAAGACCATGGAAACGTGGACGCGAGTTTAAGCAAGGTAATAGGGAACTCATACAAATTTTAAATGGAATGATGAAGTGTGGCCATTAAGGGTGACACACAGAGTTGGGCCTTCTTTTTTTTTTTTTTTTTTTAAGTTTTTTCATTTTGAGAGAGACCGTGTGAGCAGGGGACAGGCAGAGAGAGAGGGGGACAAAGGATGTGAAGCAAGCTCTGTGCTGACAGCAGTGAGCCCGCTGCAGGGCTTGAACCCACGAACTGTGAGATCATGACCTGAGCCAAAGGACTTCAACCAACTGAGCCACTCAGGTGCACCCAGAATTTGACTTTCTTAGAAAACAAAAAACAAACAAACAAACAAATAAAAACCATCACATGGGGAAGAATTCCTGGATTGGTCACCACACTGAATTCTCCGCTTTACCCTGGGTGGCCCTGGGAGCACACCGCCAGGCCATCTGCATGCAGACCATTGTCTGCCTTCCCAACTGGGCTCCAGCTTCAGGATGGAATCCCTGTGTGTTTGACATCAGATAGTCCACTCAGAGCTCCCACCCCCATTCCTAATTAACGGCTCATCACTGAACTGGGCCGTCAGCTCCTGCAGGCATCCCTGGGTTGACAAAGCTTTATTTATGGCTGCAGATAAACTCTTTTCCTTTATGCCAGAAGTGACTGCAAGGCCCCCTCCCAGCTGCAAAGCCCAGCCTTTGTTTCTGTGACTAAAGACTTCTTGCCTTTGGAATCTGGACAGACGTCAAGAAATCTGCGTGCAGCCAAGTCCGAAATGTTCTGGGGGAATAGGAGGCAATAGACAACAGCTACACAACAAAAACCGACCTTCGCCAACGATTTCTTAAGGCAGTAAAACATTCATGCAAAAGGTTCACCTTTTCAAGACTTTCCAGAGACAAGCGCCATGCATCTCCATAAAATATGCTTTTCGGGTTCTCAGAGGCACTCTGCTCCGCAACAGTGAAATGCATGTTGATTTAAGCCGATCTCACGTAACGTGGCGGGGTGCCGTTGGCTTCCTGCAGATGCCAGGCCCCTTGGCAGGACGGAGACTCTGTTCTCCGTCACTCCTCCCCGGTGTTTTCCTTTGCTTTTTACAGGTGCTGGGTTGTCATCAACTGGATAAATGCTGGTGTTTTGGCTCCAGGCCTTCCTTGAGGAAGCTGGCATTTGCCCAGATGACAGTACAGCACCTGTAGACGCTCAGCAGTGAAGGTACAAAGTGGCCTTTGTGCACACAGCGGTGGGGTGCTCCCGCCTGCACGTGGGAGGCAGCAGCGGGACCAGCCTGTGCCTCTCCTGGCATGTCAACAGAATCTGGCCGGGGCTTCGGTTTGGTAACACTTCTGGGAGCCTCCGTGAGAGTGCCACAGGACACTCTGATATATGATGCTGGCAGGGAACCACAGCTCGTTGGCATCTTCTCCAGCCTGGAACCAGAGTCACACCCGCCATTTTGGATGAAGGAAGTGTTGTTGTAAGTGACTCTGATAACAAAGGAGACACGGATATGCTTTGCGTCACGGGTCCTGGAAAGGCTAGCTCATCTTTTATCAACCACTCCCTCTGGCGTGACTACCTTTGGGAACAGAGTTCCAGTAAGTACTTCCATTATTAAATCTTAAATCATTGCATACAACAAAGCTGGAAAAGAGTTGTAATCATCTTCATGTGGACAAACGGTCATACTCATCAATCTACTCATCAGTCAATGAATGAACCGTTTTCAAATTAAGGAAGATAATTGCTTAATGATATTTACATTGATCATTTGACATAATTCATTCAGTAACACTTCTTTCTATACAAATAAACTTATTTGTTTACAATAAACACAGTTTACTATAAATTTATTTCTATACAAATGCAGTAAAAAAAAAAATTGGGAAGCATTCACCCCCGTAAAATGTTCACAAACATGCACCTTCACCTTACAGTCTGACTTAGCAGATACTGAATACTCAGCAAGCTGGTACTGAGCCAAACACACAAACCTCAGCATTTATATTCCAAACCAGAATGTGTAGTCATACCCAGCCTGCAAAAGGAGCTTTTTAGTTCAGAAGACCTCCAGCCGAGACTTCTAAATTTACCATCAGATTGGCCACTTGACAGGAAATGATGACAAGGGGGGACCATGCAAATATTTGCCAACCCCAACGTGGTGCATCATTGCTAACAAAAGAGAAGACTGCACAAATACTGTACTTTCATTCAAGTCTTGACTAAGTCCTTAAAAGTATGCCTCCTGAAGCTTCACAAATGCACTCAGAAACAAAAAAGCAAGGATAATTTTCCATGTAAAATAATAAAACAATTAAGATTTCTGTCCTGTCTGGTTAAGGGAAGGAGGAAAGAAAAAAGGGAAAGATTTTGTAGGAGAACTTGAACTTTACCCATATTGTGATTAATATACAGGCCAGTGGGCAAACCCAAGTGGTAGTTCAAGAAAAGCTAGGTTGCAGTCAAGTTGCAGAAGTGATCGGTTCAGCACCGAGAGTTTGGATAACCCTGTAAGGCAGTGGTAGTTGCTCTGGCTGCATATTAGAATCAATTCGGAAGCTCTTAAAACATTCCACCATGAAGATCTGATGGAATCCGTCAGGTGTAACTCCAAAACCAAAAACAAAACAGAAAACACAAACAAACCCTTCTATGTATCAAGTCACATTGACATTTGACTTGATCTCCATCTATACATAAACGTATTTAGTATCGCATACTTTCAGAATCGTATACATTTCATACATATATGCATAGTATTTCACACACACACATAACATCATGTGCTTTCTTACAGGCTACCTAGTACCTTTTTTAAAAATTGCAATTACAGTATAGTTAAGATACAGTGTTATATTAGTTTTAAGTGCACAATATAGTGATTCAACAATTCTATACGTTGCTCAGTGCTCATCACGGTAAGTGTGCTCTTAATCTCCATCACCATGTGAACCCATCCCCCACCCACGTCCCCTCTGGTAACTACCAGTTGTTCTCTAGAGTTAAGAGTCTGTTTGGCTTGCCTTTCTTTGTTGATTCATTCTATTTTCCAAACTCTAGATAGGTGTGAAATCACGTGGTAGTTGCCTTTCTCTGACTGACTTATTTCACTTAGCATTGGACCCATCTGTGTCATTGTAAATGGCAAGATTTCGTTATTTTTGATGGTTGAGTAATATTTCATTGTATAAAAATACCCCATCTTCTGTATCCATTCAGTGGACACTTGGGCTGCTTCCATAATTTAGCCACTGTAAATAATGCTGCATTAAACATAGGGGTGCATATACCTTTTCAAATTAGTGTTTTTGTAGGGTTTTTTTTTTTTTTTGGTAGATAACCCATTAGTGCAATTACTGGGTCATAGGGTAGTTCTATTTTTAATTTTTTGAGGGACCTCCGTACTGTTTTCCAAAGTGATTGCACCAGTTTACATTCCCATCAACAGTGCACAAGACTTTTTTCTCCAGATCCTTGCCAACACCTGTTGTTTCCCGTGTTCCTGATTTTAGCTATTCTGACAGGTGTGAGGTGATACCTCTTCATGGTTTTGATTTGCATTTCCTTGATGATGAATGATATTGAGCATCTTTTCACGTGTCTGTTGGCCATCTGTATGTTTTCTTTGAGGAAATGTCTGTTCTTGTCTTCTGCCCGTTTTTTAATTGGATTATTTGGGGCGTTTTGATGTTCACTTATATGTTATTTATATATTTTGGATACTAACCCTTTATTGGATATATCACTTGCAAATATCTCCTCCCATTCAGTAGGTTGTCTTTTAGTTTTGTTGATGGTTTCCTTTCCTGTGGAGAAGCTTTTTATTCTGAGGTAGTCCAAATGGCTTATTTTTCACTTTGTTTCCCTTGCCTCAGGAAACATATCTAGAAAAATGTTGCTACAGCCTATGTCAGAGACATTATTACCTGTGCTGTGATCTAGTATTTTTATGGTTTCAGGCCTCACATTTAAGTCCCTAGTCTATTTTGAGTTAATTCTTGTATACGGTGTAAGAAACTGGTCCAGTTTCATTCTTTTGCATGTAGCTGTCCACTTTTCACAGCACCATTTGTGGAAGAGACTGTTTCCCATTGCATATTGTTGCCTCTTTTGTCAAAGATTAATGACTGTAATTGTTGGTTTATTTCTGGGCTCTTTATTCTGTTCTACTGATCTGCATGTCTGTCTTTGTGTTAGTGCCATACTGTTTTGATTACTACAGCTTTGTAGTGTATCTTGAAATATGGGATTGTCATTCCTCCGGATCTTATTTTTGAAGATTGCTCTGGCTGTTTCTAGGAGGATTTGTTGTAACTCTGTGAAAGATGCTGTTGGTATTTTGATAGAGAGTGCATTAAATCTGTAGATTGCTTTAGGTGGTATGGAAGTTTTAACAATATTTGTCTTCCAATCCATGACCATGGAGTATCTTTCCATTTGTTTGTGCTGTCTTCAGTTTCTTTTATCAAAGTTTTATAGTTTTCAGAGTATAGGTCTTTCACCTCTTTGGTTAAGTTTACTCCTAGATGTTTACATTTTTGGTGCAATTGTAAATGGGACTGTTTTCTTAATTTCTCTTTCTGCTACTTCATTGTTAGTGTACAAAAATGAAATGGATTTTTTTTTTAATTTATTGTCGAGTTGACTAAGATACAGTATATACAGTGTGCTCTTGGTTTTGGAGGTAGATACCCATGGTTCATCGCTAACATCCAACACCCAGTGCTCATCCCAACAAGTGCCCTCCTCAGTGCTCATCACCCATTTTCCCCTTTCCCCCACCCCCATCAACCCTCAGTTTGTTTTCTGTATTTAAGAGTGTCTTATGGTTTGCCTTTCTCCCTCTCTAACTTTTTTATTTCCCCTTCCCCTCCCCCATGGTCTTCTGTTAAATTTCTCAAGATCCACATATGAGAGAAAACCTATGGTATCTTTCTCTGCCTGACGTATTTCACTTAGCATAACACCCTCCAGTTCCATTGCTGCAAATGGCCGGATTTCATTCTTTCTTATTGCCAAGTAGTATTCCATTGTATGTATAAACCACATCTTCTTTATCCATTCATCAGTTGATGGACATTAAGGCTCTTTCCATAATTTGGCTATTGTTGAAATTGCTACTATAAACACTGGGGTACAAGCGCCCCTATGCATCAGCACTCCCGTATCCCTTGGGTAAATTCCTAGCAGTGCTATTGCTGGGTCGTAGGGTAGATCTATTTTTAATTTTTTGAGGAACCTCCACACTGTTTTCCAGAGCAGCTGCACCAGTTTGCATTCCCACCAACAGTGCAAGAGGGTTCCTGTATGAAACGGATTTCTGTATATTGATATTGTATCATACAACCTTACTGAATTCCTTTGTTACTCCTACTAGTCTTTAGTGTTTTCTCCATATAATGTCATGTCATCTGCAAATAGGGAAAGTTCTACTTCTTCCTCTAACCTGGATACATTTTATTTCTTTTCCTTTTCTGATTTCTATGGCTAGGACCTCCAGTACTGCGCTGAATAGAAGTGGTGGGAGTGGACATCCTTGTGTTGTTCTGGATCTTAGGGGAAAGCTGAAATTTTTTCAGCACTGAGCATGATGCTGGCTGTTGATTTTTCACAGATGCCCTTTATTATGTTGAAGTGTAGTCCCTCTAAATCTACTTTGTTGAGGGTTTTTATCATGAATGGATGTTCTACTCTGTCAAATGCTTTTTTTGTACCTATTGAAATGATCATATGGTTTTTATTCTTTCTCTTGTTGATGTGATGTTATCACATTGATTCTTTTGCGAATATTGAACCATCCTTGCATCCCAGGAATAAATCCCACTTGGCCATAGTGAATAAATTTTTTAATGTATTGTTGGATTTTTTTGCTACTGTTTTGTTGAGGATGTTTGCACATATGTTTATCAGAGACATTAACCTGTGGTTCCCTTTTTTTATGGTGTTTTTATCTGGTTTTGATATCAAGCTAATGCTGGCCTTACAGAATGAATTCGGAAGCTCTCCTTTCTCTTCTATTTTTTGGCATAGCTTGCAAAGAATAGTTATGAGCTCTTCTTTAATGTTTGGTAGAATTTCTCTGTGAAGCTACCTGGTCCTGGACTTTTGGTTATTGGGAGGTTTTTAATTTTTTTTTTTTTTTTAATTTCAGTATAGTTAACATACATCGTTATATTAGGGTCATCTTGGGAGCTTTTTTGATTACTGATTCAATTTCATTTCTGGCAGTCAGGCTGTTCGAATGATATATTTCTTTTTAAATATATTTTTATGAGCATTTTTTTACATTTGAATTTTACTTAATATACAATGCAATATTGGTTTCAGGAGTAGAATTCAGTGGTTCCTCACTTACATATCTATATCTTTCTGAGTTAGTTGTGGGAGATATATGTTTCAAAGAATTTATCCATTTGTTCTAGGCTGTCCAATTTGTTGGCATATAATATTTTATAATATTCTCTTATAAATCCTTTGTATTTCTGCGCTGTTGGTTGCTTATTTCTCTTTAACCTCTGATTTTACTTGAATCCTCTCTCCCTCTTTATTCATTTACTCATTTATATATATTTTGATGAATGTGGCTAAAGGTTTATCAGTTTTGTTGATCTGTTCAAACAGCCAGTTCCTGGTTTCACTGATCTGTTCTTTTGGGTTTTTTAGTTTCTATTTTGTTTCTTTCTGCTGTAATCTTTATTGTTTCCTTCCTTCTACTGTTTTGGGGTTTTCTTTGTTCTTCTTTGTATAGCTTATTTAGTTGTAAGTTTAGGTTGTTTCTTTATGATTTTTCTTGCTTCTTGAGGTAGACTTGTATCGCTATAAACTTCCCTCCTGGATTAGCTTTTGCTGCACCCCAAAGATTTTTGACTGTTTCATTTTGTCTGCCTGTGTTTTTTTTTTTTCCCCCTCTTTGATTTCCTGGTTGATCCATTCATCATTTAGTAACATCTGATTTAACCTCCATGTGTTTGGGTTCTTTCCAGATTTTCTATTGTGGTTGACTTCTAGTTTCATGGCATTATGGTTGGAAACAATATACGACATGACTTGAGCTATTTTTATTTTGTTGACACTTGTTTTGTGGCTTGACGTGTGATCTTTTCTGGATAATATTCCAAGTGCACTTCAAAAGAATGTGTCTTCTGCCGTTTTAAGATGGAATGTTCTGAATATATCTATTAGATCCTTCTGGTCCAGTGCATCATTCAAAGCTACTGTTTTCTTGTTGATTTTCTGTTTGGATGATCTATCCATAGACATAAGTGGGGTGTTTAAGTCCTCTACTATTTTATATTATTGATTACTTCATTTATGTTTGCTTTTAGGTGTTTTATGTATTTGGATGCTTTTATGATGGGTGCATAAATATTTGCAATTGTTATATCTTGTTGGATTGTCCTGTTTATGATTAGAGAGTGTCTTTCTTTGTTTCTTGTTACAGTCTTTGTTTCAAACTCTATTTTGTCCATTATAAGCATTGGTACTCAGGCTTTCATATCACTTCCGTTTGCATGATAAATGCTTTTCCATCACTTCACTTTCTGTCTTCATGTGTCCTTAGGTCGGAAATGAGTTTTTTGTAGGCAGCATGTAGATGGATTTTTTTTTTATCCATTCCGCCATCCTGTATCATTTGATTGGAGCATGTAGTCTCTTTACATTCAAAGTATTTATTGATAGCTATGTATTTATTGTCATTTTGCTACTCGCTGTATGGTTTTTCTGGTTCTTCTCTGTTCCTCTCTTCTCTTGCTCTGTTCTCACAGTTACTTGGCTTTCTTTAGTGACATACTTGGATTCCCTTCTCTATCTTTCACATATCTGTTACTGATTTTTGATTTGTGGTTACATTAGGTTTGCATATAACATCTTATGCATATAGCAGTGTATATTATGTAGGTAGTTGCTTATGTTCGTACCATTTTTTTTAATGTTTATTTTTATTTTTGACAGAGAGAGAGACAGAGCATGAGCGGGGGAGGGGCAGAGAGAGAGGGAGACACAGAATCCGAAGCAAGCTCCAGGCTCTGAGCTGTCAGCACAGAGCCCAACATGGGGCTCGAACTCACAGACTGCAAGATCATGGCCTGAGCTGAAGTTAGACACTCAATTGACTGAGCCACCCAGGTGCCCCTGTACCATTTTTTAAATAATTTTTAAAAAATGTTTATTTATATTTGAGAGAGAGAGAGAGAGAGAGAGCAGGGGAAGGGCAGAGAGAGAAGGAGACACAGAATCTGAAGCAGGCTTCAGGCTCTGAGCTGTCAGCACGGAGCCCGACGCAGGGCTCAAACCCACGAACTGTGAGATCATGACCTGAGCTGAAGTCAGACGCTTAACAGACTGAGCCACCCAGATGCCCCTATACCCTTTTTTAAAATGTTTAATGTTTATTTACCTTTGAGAGAGAGAGAGAGAGAGAGAGCGCACTGGTGGGGGAAGGACAGAGAGAGGGAGACACAGAATCCGAAGCAGGCTCCAGGCTCTGAGCCATCAGCACAGAGCCCAATGCGGGGCTTGAAACCACGAACCGTGAGATCGTGACCTGAGCCAAAGTCGGACGCCCAACCGACTGAGCCACACAGGCGCCCCTATATGTATCACACTTTACATCCTTTTATTTTGTGAATCCCTTGATTGATTTTTATGGATATACTTACTTTAACTGCTTCTGTGCTCCTACTTTCCTTGCTCCTGCTTATGGTCTTTCCTTTCCATTCAAAACTATGCCTTTAACATTTCTTGTAGGGCTGGTTTGGTGGTGGGAATGGTGCCCACCAGCTCTTTAGTTCTTGAAGAAGTCTCCTGAGGATTTGTGCCCTTCTAGCCTGTGCTCTGAGATTAGTCAACACATCTCCCTCCCATATACCCCAGTTGTTGTTCAAACTGTTGCTTCTATGTTGTACCTCAACAGTTCTTTGTTATGCTGCCACTTGATGGGCAAAGACTGAGTTTCCTCTCACCCTCTGGCTCTCCCAGAGCCGAGCCTGGTGATGTTTAAAATTCTAGGTGTTAAGCCCCAGGATTGTTAGAAGTCAAGTGCCTCTGGTTTTCAAAGCCAAACATTATGGGTATTTGTTTTCCCCATGTGGGTCCCCAGAGCTGGGGAGTGCCTGCTCTGGCTTCTCCTCCTCTCCCTTCTCTGTACCCGCAGTGTCCTTCCCTCCCGCAGACAGTCCTGCAGGTGTTTGGTTCCCGAACATGTCTCTGCCCTTCCTATTCTCAATACGGCCTCTTTTCTACATATAGTTGTGGAGAGTCTTGGGTCATTTCCTGGCTTATTTACACTCATGTGGGTGCATTCATATGATTATAGCTGTAGGACGAGGGGAGCCTAGGATCCTCCTTTCTGCCATGTTGTACACAGTACCTTTTGTAACTTGAGCTTATGGAGGACAGGCTGACAGGCAGAAGAGTCTAGTGGCCTGATACTCATGGCCCAGGTTCATTTTCAGACTTTGTAACTCACTAGCAACCTGATCTGGAGCTGACTTAACTTGTATCTCACTTTCCTCAGCTTTAACATGCTGCCATCCCCTTAGGATGATTGAAGAAATGAATGAACTCATGCAAATAGCACACTTAGCCAAGTGCCTCACTGTTACTGCGCCCTCAGTAAATGTTAGCTGTAGGGGTCAATTCTATTAGCTGTTTCCCTTGTAAACTACAGAGAGGGCCTTATGATCGACCCAGCGCAATACCCAGAGGGTGCACTCCACGAAGGCATGAGGAATGGTTTCCATTATTCGTAATGCAGCCAATTGCTTTTGATGGGCTGTCGTTTGAGATGAGGAAGGAGATATCTGGGACAAAGAGGTCAATCAGAATCAGTTTTGGATTGCACACAGTCTGGGGCTGGAAGTTCACTGACAGATCGATTCTAATTGGCTGTCTTTGACTACATGTAAATCACTACAAGCTGCCTCTCTGAAAGCTGTTTCACCAGGCCAGAAAAGATTATAATTTCCACTAACGGCACACTAGAATATCCAAGCTGTGTCTGACCACCTATATGTTGTATCAGTATGTGCCACAGTAAATCCCCAGGTACCAAGAGAAGACTGGGCTATCTCTAGGTATACCTGCGTCTGTCTACATGTGGGACTATCTGCATGTGTACTCAGTGTCTGTGTGTCTGTCTTCGCATATGATTCAGTGAAGCATAAAGTGTGGTCAGAAAACTTCGGTGCAATCCAATTGTATGCTACGGTATGACTCTGTACTCCTTCAGCTCTGTGAGCAAGAATGTCTATACCATGTATCGTTCATTCGTATCTTCCCATCGTCTGGAAGAGTGGTTCTCCACATCAGGCACATACGAGAATTAGCTGGGGAATTAGCTTTCAAACAGCTCTGTTGTCCACACGTCACTCCACGTCTGAAGGTACCAGAAAACACTGGCCTTCTTCAAAGCCTCCCAGGGGATTCAAGTAGGCAGCCAGTTCTGAGAGCCACTGACCCAGGGTCATGCTAATAACCAGGGGTGATCATTCAAAACTCAATCTTTACATGTTACAGTAATCTGAGACTGGAAACTTCCCTACTTTGGGCAGCGTTTACTGTTGTAGATAATGAATTTCAGTTTCGTTTTTTTTTTTTCTTTCTCAAAGCTACTTGTAGACCATGGATATGCACCTGGATTACTGTTAGTCCATGAAATGACTTTTCAAATCTATACGTTTTAATTACACTTAAATTTAGTTTCACTGAACAAGACAGGTTTCTCAGACATGCAGCCTCTTCACCAAAACATATACCTGGGCATATAGGTAGATATATTAGGTATACAGGTGTATCTATATTAGGATTGCTAACATTTGTTTTCTATCAAAGTAAGACTCACGTAAACACAAAGTGTTAAAAGTGTGCAACCCAGTAGCATTTGGTACATTCGCAATGTTGTGCAACCATATCCTGTAGGTACAGAGCATTTCCATTAACTCCAGAGGGAAGCCCTGTGCCCGTGGAGCAGTCACTGGCATGCCCCCACCCCGAGCTCCTGGCGACCACTCATCTGCCTTCTGCATGGGGACTTCCTGAGTCCAGACGTCTGATAAAAATGCAGGCATACAGGGGCACCTGGCTGGCTCGGTCAGTTGAGCATCTGGCCTTGGCTCAGTTCATGATCTCACAGTTCATGAGTTCGAGCCCCACATCAGGCTCTCTGCTGTCAGCACGGAGCCTGCTTCAGATCTTCTGTCCCCTTCTCTCTCGGCCCCTCCCCCACTCACGGTCTCTCTCTGTCTCTCTCTCTCTGTCTCTCTCTCTCTCTGTCTCTCAAAAATAAACATTTAAAAAATGCAGTCATACAGTATGTGGCCTTTGGGATCTGGATTCCTACATGTTATTGCTAATTGTTTTTAAAGAATCTGTCACCATTGTGATTTGAAAATTGCTCAGTGATGTTCAGAACATGTTTCTGTCTGGGGCTCACCTGCCAGTTATGAGTCTTATCACTGTGGCTTCCAAAACGTGTCCCCAATCTGTTGGCTTCCCTGCACATCTGTGACCGTTGCATTTTAATATGCAATCCCGTCTTTGCCAGGACAAAGGCCACGTCTTCGGCCTGATCTGCCCCCTTATTTTTCTTCACACCAGCTCTTCTGCCCATGGCCGCCAGAGTGATCTTTAAAAATATTCGCGAGACTTTGAACTTCCTATCCTGGCCTCTCTCTCCCTGCATCCCACAGCGTCTCATCTCCCCACCTCTGAGCATTTCCATTTATTATTATTTGCTGTTCATTTATTGTCATGTCTTATCTATCACGCCTCTGCCTACTTTGAGGAAGAAAGCAAACGGGGAGCTTTCCTTTTGTAGGCAATGTCCCACCTCTAGAACAGGACCGGGTACAAAGCAGAAACTGAGGGAATGTTTGTCGAATGAATGTATAAATCAAGTGGGTGATTTTATGGAGGAAGGAGAAGATTGAGGTTCCCCTGGAGAACACCACGTTATTCCTCACTCTTTATGTGGTGGCATTTGGCTCATTCAGAGCAGATAGATATGCTGATGTCCCAGTGGGAAGTGCAGGAAAGGCTCACAATTGTCCTTGGATGCTGGAAACCGGGAGCTCTGAATACAGTGCATGGTGTTGAAAACCACAGAGGCAGGGACAAGGACTAAGAGAAGTTCTTCGTACCTCTAGCCTTGTATGCATGCATGGGGGAGGGGGACACTTTGAATTGTAGACTATTGACAAAAAATGCCACCAAAGCCATCAGCAATAACAGCCGTAAGTAAATACTATGAAAGAAATCTCAAGTGTCATCTCCAGGCCCCAGAATACTTTCATTAGGATGAAGTACGTTTGCCACACCTCAAATTCCATTCATACTGACTTTTTGACTCTCGCTGGGAACATAGGGGGAAAAAAATGGAAAAACGAAAGTGTGGTTTTTGTTTGTTTGTTTTTTTTTAATAAATGAGTCTAGTCCACCGGGCAGGTGTAAGGATACTTTATTACTGAATCAGTATGTACAAACTCTAACATGAAAATAATGAGTCACAGAATATCAGACTATTTACAATACTTTTTTTTTTTTTACAAAATGCTTTTTTTACAGGATTACTTCTCTCTAAATAACATGACAGACACACACAAAAATCACTTTTTTTTTTATTACAGACATAAATAAATATTGACGTGAAATGACCAGTCTAAGAGGCGTGATCTCTGTTGGCCATTTGGATGAGAAGGTAGCTCTTCTGTTATCTGCACACTACAGTATAATTAAGTAAAGAAATAGTAACTTTACATACAGACCTCTGTTAATCACTCTGTCAATGGTAGAACTTGCTAAAATACTCAGTAGAGGTAAGAAACGGAGTCTGGCCATGCACAATCATAGGTAAGAGTCACCATCGTTATGCATTTATTATTTTCAGTGAGTTATAAGTACATGCAACAGTTAGCCTTCCTGTTCTGGTTACAACGTGAAGGTTTGTATAAAAAGATTCAGAGATAGTTGGAATCATGGGAATGAGCAAACTTAGTTTACTAAACCCATGGCACAAAGTGTAAGAAAGGGCAGTAAATAAATAAGTCATTATCACAAGTGACGCTGACTAGTAGGAAGGACAGAATTACTGTGTGTAGTTGCACGATACAGACACGAGTCAAAATTCAGCGTCGCCATCACGGGTTTCAGAGCACATAAGACACAACACGGGGGCTTTGAAGTCGAATGTTGTAACTTCCCGGGGCTTACTCCTGTAATTTACTCAGTTCCTTATGCCAGGCAAAGAATCACTGGCTGTCCCCAGTTGGGGACATCTGGCGGGTAAGGAGCCAGGGATGCTGTGCTACACCCCAGAGCATAACCGGCCCCAGCGCCCCATCTGCTGAGCTGCAGAAAGCCTGCTTTGTAGAGTTAGTGACGGGCTCTTTCAGGTTCCCAGGAAACAGACGTATCTTTAAACTTGGGTTTGTGTCATAATCATTTCAAAAAACTCCCTGCCATCAATGTTAGTGTCTCTACTATGTCATATTAAAACAACAAATGGCTTAAAAGGGCACACGCTCACTTATAAATGTCGCCCCACGGGGCTGTGGTTAGAAAAAGAGGGCAGAACAGGTAACTTCACCGGCCGCTGCCGTGAAGCTACAAGCCGGGACTTGAGGACTTGCTGTTTTTGGTGGGCATTTTGAAGAGTGAATACTGTCACTGAATATATGTGTCCTCATAGAAGAGAGATGCATTTAATTTCAATTAGATGTATTCGACACTTAGCCATGTAGACTGTGTTTAGAGAAAAAAAAAAAAAAAGACAACCCATAGGTTATATCCCTTTATTAGGGCACTCAAATTTTTAAAATTAAAAAAATTGTATATTTTGGCCAATTTGCATATGATTGAAATTCATAGAAGAAATTCATGTTTCCTTAATTACCCAATCAATAGCATTTTTCTTCCAAAAATGTGAATAATATTTAAGTTACGAATGTTACTGCAGAATTAGATGCTCCTAGGAGCTGCTTTCGATTTCCTAAGGGAGCTGTAAGCTTCAGAACGTTCATCCAAACTAAACATAGATTTGCTCATCGTCTCTTACCCAGATAAAAGAAACATAATTAAACTTCATAAAATTAAACTTATATAATAATTTAATATTTTGTATGTATGTATACACGCCTCCATTTTGAACTATACAACCGTACAAAAATTTGCTGGCGCAAATATTGGATTTGTTCGTGACAAAGTAACAGACAAACTTGTAGCCAATGTTAGACATCTTCATTTGTGGAAATTTGACAATTTGAAATTCAGCTGCTGCTAAGGGCACTGGCATGAGTCAGAGCTTCCTGGAAGATACTGTGGTGTTGGGTCAAGCTCGGGGCTGTTTGAAAGGAGGGGTGTCTTCTGTGCTGGGCGTTCCAAATGCGAAACTCTAGGAACCAGGTGACCTCACACCACGTTGTGCTAAGAGTGTCGCAGACCCTGTTGGGAGCTGCAGAAAACACTTAGGAAGCAACACGCGCTTCCTGCTGAGATTCCCCAGGAGCGCCACTTGTGCTCAGCTGCAAAATATTGCCTGTGTCATCGACTTTTAAAAGTCGTTACCACACAGGAACCAGTTTTCAGTATCTGTCACCACATATCCATGCGTATGGACCGTGTTTCCTAAAGATGTGCATCGACAGGATAGGAAAAACAGTCTGTCTCTGTTTTGTAGTGCATTTGCTTCCTGACACTGTGGACAAGCCACAAGAAGTGAAGGAGTCCTGAGTTCTCTCCTCCAGGAGCGTTCAGGGCGTCTGCACGCTCTCAGGAAACCAGACCACAGTAAGTACCCAGTCCCACCATCAAAACCCAAGAAGACGGTACTGAAACCTTCCCCAGTTTACGTAGGTACATAGTGGGATGAGGAAGGCTTTCCTTTTAAATGTTTAACTTCTGACACATTGCTCTTTCCTCATAGAAGAGACACTGGTGGGGAAAATATATAATCCTTTTCTCTAGAAGCACTGTGTCTTTATCCACCTTCGGTAGCTGTGAAAACCATTTCTTCGGTGAGTCTCAAGGTCTGTGATGTGTGTGTGTCACACACACAAACAAGTACACAGACACAAAAACATATCTGTGCATTTCAAACCATAAACATGGATATTCCCTCAAGAGCAAACTTTATCCGACTAAACGCTTCTGGGTGTAAGGGTGCCCCAGGGTGCACTGCGACATCACATATGGTTGATATGTCTTGACCCGAGTCCATGCTACGAAGGGGTAGTTTGGAGGCAAACAGTACGATAGAATGGATTTGAAAGACTAAATAGCCGTCCTCTGTCAATCATGGGCTCGTGTTTCCTACATTACCGAGAATAGGGAATATTCTAGCATACAAGTAGCTTACTTTGATTAAGAAAAGGCAAAACTTAGTAAGGACTGGAAGATACCCAGTAGTTGGGATTCTTTCATTTTAAGCAAGAGGTTTTGTAAATTTTTAGGTTCGTGAAGTGGTAAAACAAAGCCTATCAGCAGCTCTTTTCTGCATTAAGAAAACAAGAACAAGGGAAGTAAGAAAACATGTCAGGAAAATGTCTCATTTTGCAGGATGAAATGTTAAAAAGTATCCCCAGGAAAGAAGTTTCATTTCTCCAAGGCAGACTCTGGATAGCAGCGTGATTGGCTGACTCTTTCCTGTCTTGGATGTCTTTTGAAAACCGCAGTTCACAGACGCAATGCTCATTCGCCTTTGTGTGAACGTAGCTTAGGGACATGCGGAGATTTAAATTAATTGCTGTATTTGAGGTTAACCTTTGTCAGTTAAAAATTACACGTGGTATAAATCATCTTAGGAAAGATCGGAAAAAATAGGGCCTAAAAACTGCATCATCTCAGCTGACTCTGCAAATCAAAGCCATCGTTGAATCTAAAAACGTGTTGTTGGTTTAGCGTTATGCTTCGTGTGCATGTGTGGACTGTGTTGAGAATGTGCTCCTCCAAATGCAGGGAGAATGTGCTCCTCCAAATGCAGGGAGATCTCACTTCTGCAGTCATTCGATGGGGATTCGTATGTGGATATTTTAGCCTCCAGTGTCACGGGCCTCACCTTCCTTTCCTCCGTCCCCGCAGGAAGCTGGGTCCGTCCCCACTGGCTGTGTGTCGCTAGTTTCCAGAGGTGCCCGAGATCAGCAGAGGTTCCTCGGACGCAGAGTTACGGGGGGAGGGAGTTGTGTGGGGCGCTTGCCTGTAGAGCCACACGTGCCGGCCCGGCAGCTCAGCACGCCGGCACATTCCTTCACTTCTTAGAGGTCGTTTGGAGCCGTCTAGTATCTTTCTGGGGAAGCCTTGTAATGATGAGGATACCGATGTTTGAGGTGGGGTCCTGAAGGGTGACAGGACAGACGTATCAGTCATTGCTGCTTTGCAGGAAGCCGGGTACCGGCTGACAGTGAAAGCATCGGAGCCAGAAAGTCTTCCCTCCCACGTCCTCGTCTTCCCTGCTCCGAATCGGCCTCCCCTCCTGCTCTTGCCCACCCCTCGGTTTCTCCCCCAAATCCATAAACTCACAAGAGGACTAGGACAACCCCCTTTCCTGCATTCTACAGTTATCCAAGCACACCAAAGCCCTTTCTTTTCTTTTCTTTTCAGGTTTGTTTTTTGACAGAGAAGGGGAGGAGCAGAGAGAATCCCAAGCAGGCTCTGCACTGTCATCACGGAGCCCGACATGCAGCTCGAACTCACGAACCATGAGATCCAGACCTGACTGAAACCCAGAGCTGGACAGTCAGCCTATTGAGCCACCCAGGTGCGCCCCTCCCCCCCCAAAAAGTCCTTCTATTTCCTTGGAAGTTAGAAACGTAACCAGTCCTCCCGTGAACCCATTTTCAAAGGAGGAGTATCAGGACAGCATTCACCCGACCTTTACAAAGAGAAGGGGCTGCCGAGCTCTCCCAGGCTCATTGGCGTCTGCCTCAATTCTAGCCGCGAACAGTAATCGGGGCAAATGTAGCTAGTACAATTGTAAATGTAAAACCAGGATTCCTGCTCTATTTTCTTAGCAACAGACAAATCTGGAGGCACCGCTTTATAAATTTAAGCTGGAAAGAGATGAAGTCCATACGCTAAAAATCGGCAAGAGTCTCAGTGTTTTTGAAACAGTGGGTGACGATTCTTTTTAAAAACCTGGACTTCACAGTAAATCCAGTAGATTGATTTGGGTCATAGTATGAAGAAAATTTATGTAATATATTACACTCAAATGTGTGTCGTGAGGAAATAATCCTTAGCAACGTGTTTCCTAGATCATCACATGTGAAAATCGCAGTTTCTAAAACAATTTCAGATTGCTGTGAGGTTATAGATTTTTCTCCCTCATGTGTATTTACAGTGTAAAAGGTAAGTAGAGAGCCCTGATACGTGTAGAAAACAGAAGGGAGGAAAGGGATGCCAGGCAGGGAGGGAGCACTTAGTCACCAAGCACACGATGATGCTAATGCGGCTAGAATCAAGTCCCGTGCTGGACACACATGGGGCGGAAGGACTTGAGATGATGAGAACCCCCCGCTTCACAGGGATCTGTGATAACTCGGTCATTTATCCGAGTGTTTCCCCACATCTGCTGACTTTCTGTGTCCCACACTCACTGTGCACCGAGGGCAGCGTGAGGTCGGGCGTCCGGAAAGTTTTGATGGTGGCCGGCCCTTCCCCTCCCGCGGTCAGCACCTGCACTTCCAGTCGGTACAGCGTAGATGGCCTCAGATTGGGCACTGTTAGGACGTAATGATCCTGAGGGAACCACACAAAAGGAAATGCTCATCAGTGACCCTTTGAAAACAGCAGGCACGGTACAGATGCATTCTCCCGCAGGCTGGTCCCAGTCAGAGAACGGGTGTTAGTGCAGAGACTGGGTGTGAGCACGGAGAACAGGTGTGAGCGGCCAGAGAATAGGTGTGATTGTGGAGAAAAAGGGAGTGGCCGAGAACAGGTGTGAGCATGAAGAATAGGTATGAGCCCTTGAACACGTGAGCACAGAGAACAGGTGGGAGCACAGAGGATATGTGACTGTGGAATAGTTGTGAGTGGCCAGAGAATAGACCTGAGTGTGGAGTAGGGGTGAGCATGGAGAATAGGTCGGAGTGGTCAGAGAACAGGTGGGAGCGTGGAGAACAGATGGGAGTGTGGAGAAGAGGTGGCAGTGATCACAGAACAGGTGGCAGTGGTCAGAACAGGTGGGAGCGTGGAGAACAGGTGGCAGTGGTCAGAGAACAGGTGGGAGTGGTCAGAGAACAGGTAGGAGTGTGGACAACAGGTGGGAGTGTGGAGAACAGGTGGGAGTGTGGAGAACAGGTGGGAATGGTCAGAGAACAGGTGGGAGTGTGGACGACAGTTGGGAGCGTGGAGGACAGGTGGCAGTGGTCAGAGAACAGGTGGGAGTGGTCAGAGAACAGGTGGGAGTGTGGAGGACAGGTGGGAGTGTGGAGAACAGGTGGGAGTGGTCAGAACAGTGGGAGTGTGGAGAATAGGTGGGAGTGTGGAGGACAGGTGGCAGTGGTCAGAGAACAGGTGGGAGTGTGGAAGACAGGTGGGAGTGGTCAGAGAACAGGTGGGAGTGTGGAGGACAGGTGGGAGTGGTCAGAGAACAGGTGGGAGTGTGGAGGACAGGTGGGAGTGTGGAGGACAGGTGGGAGTGGTCAGAGAACAGGTGGGAGCGTGGAGGACAGGTGGCAGTGGTCAGAGAACAGGTGGGAGCGTGGAGAACAGGTGGGAGTGTGGAAGACAGGTGGCAGTGGTCAGAGAGCGGGTGGGAGCGTGGAGAACAGGTGGGAATGGTCAGAACAGTGGGAGCATGGAGGACAGGTGGGAATGGTCAGAGAACAGGTGGGAGCGTGGAGGACAGGTGGGAATGGTCGGAGAACAGGTGAGAGCATGGAGGACAGGTGGCAGTGGTTGGAGAACATGTGGGAGTGTGGTGAACAGGTGACGGAGAACAGGTGGCAGTGGTCAGAGCAGGTGGGAGCTTGGAGGACAGGAGGCAGTGGTCGAAGAGCAGGTGGGAAGCGCAGCAGCCTCACAGGGGAGACTGGCGGCTCCCACTCGGCCAGAGCCCTGTGCCGAAGCGCCTCTCAGCACCCCGCTCGACCCTGGCAGCCCAGCGCACTTGGCAGGGTTCATGTGTGCCAAAGTGCCAGTTCTCAGGGCTCACCCTTGAGATTTCAGTGTTTGTTCCTTAACATAAGACTTTCCCATGGTTGAAAGTTTTCATCTGCACATCTTGTGATGTGAATTCTTGATCATCCAAAGTTCAGTCAACGAGCCAAGAGTTTTCCACAAAACACAGTATCTGTCAATGCCCAGGACTGAACATGTTTATTTTCATGCCAACACATTCTTTTCAGAATTCAATAAAACCTAACACATTCATAGAATAACTACTTTCTAATTCCAAGGAATTTTTCCTTCCGGACTTGTTTTTTTCTTTCCTTTCTTTCTCAGTGGACCAGGAGTTGGATGTCCTAAGGGCATTTTTAGAGAGGGTAAAAGCCCACACATGGGGTTTGTTTTGTTTTTTTCTTCAAGCCAAGGAATTAAGTGGCCTGGAAGACAGGCCAATTCATTATGGGCTCTTGCCAGATTTGAAGGGGGAAAAGGGAGAGAAACAACAAGCTTCTTTGAGCTGTTTTCCCCCGATTTAACACTTCAAACAGGGCAGGTCCACTTGGACCCGAGGGACAACGGTTAAACCACTTGCCCACAGGACAGGCTCGGGGCTGCTGAAGGAATCACAGGTTATGTCCCGCTGACCGTTTTCCCTGCTCACAACAGCACCTATCTTAGGTCATGAATACTTGCACAACAATGGCTCCAGAAGAAGAAAATGTGGGAAGACGCCTCAGCAGTGTGGCACGAGTACCCCCCCCCCAGTGGCCGCTGACGACCAGCCACGGACATGACGACATGCACACAGGAAGCAAGTCGACACCTACGGAAGGCAGTATCTGCGACTGTGAGATGATGCTGTTGGGCAAGCTGTTCTGTCTGCTCTCCGTCGTGACCTCGGCCCAGGTCACCTGAAAGCCAGTCATGGGCTGATAGAGATTGGCCTTGGCCATCTTCCAAGAAAAGTGGCCCGTGATGTTAACATCTTGGACGACAAACGAGGCAGAAAGGTTCTCGGGCTTGGCGAGCACCTTGGCAGGCACGTGACCTGGAGGGAGAGGACATAAGAGGCAGAGTTAGGCTGCGGGACACAGACTGGACATGGGAGCTGTTTGCACATCTCGCGGGCACTTCAAGCAGCCGCTCCCCAGGGGAGGCACACGCGGTCTGAGCTCGGTCCTCATGCAGGGCTTCAGGCCATCACCTCCATGACCTATGGGGACAGTCAGCCAGAGGTGGTCTCAGTGTGGCCACTCTGCTGGGTTGGTTTGGGGACTCTTTTTAGGACCCAGCTCTGGGGACGGGAGGAGAGAGGTCCCCGCCACGTGGCAAGATCTGGCCACTTCCTCAAGAGGAGAAGTGAGTGCCATGACCGGGGTGGGTAGTGACGCTGTGAGAAGTGATCCCGTGTCAGAGCTGCGTTTCGCCAAAAGGTTTTTCAAGTGTGGCTGGCATCACAGATGCACGTTCAGCTCAAGACGTACCTGCTTCGCCGGGACAGCTCATGTGCCGGTGGCTTTTCCCCTTCAGGGCAGAGCACGGCGGAGTCGTGAAGAAAACGGTTTCTGCCTTCAAGCGGCCCTTGGGCCGAATCGGCTGCACAGTCACCTTATATTTGCAGGAAAACGACAGATCCTGAAGAATGATATAATTTTCCTAGAGCAAGAGAGAGAGGGAATATGCTAGCCATACGTCTCATTAGGGATCAGGACGTGGCAGATGAGTCCTGTTCTAACAAGGAGAGTTTCCTGTGCATGCGTGCAGTGTGGCTTTTATAAAAACTACGAAGGAGACACTGTGCATGTTCTGGTTCCTCACGACTGTGGGCCGTCTCATGGCATGGGACACGGCCCCTGGAAGTGAACAGGACCGCGGCGTGGCAGGACCGAAGCAGCTTCATGGGACCTTCCAGGCCGTGTGTGATGGTTGCCAGCCACACAGGTGGGAGTGCCAGACTGTGAACCCAAGTCTCATTTGTCCTGACATCTAGTGTGTAGCAGAGCCTGAGGCACATGTGTATGAGATGCAGGGGCTCAGCCCGCGGCCTCGGTCACGGGTCAGGATGGAGGCCATAGTGGTGGGCGGAGTGGGGGACAGGCGCACAGAGGAAGCAGCTGGCCCTCTGCCCAGGGGTGACAGGTGGGCGGGCAGAGCCAGGGCACCGGGCATGCCATGAGGAGAGCGGGACCAATGGCAGCCTCTGCCTGAAACACTGCTCTTCTGGAGCAAATCTACAGTCCATATGGGAATCTTCTGGAAGCCCACGTCAGGCACTAAGTACAGACTTCGCAGCTACGTAAAGAATGCGTGCGAGTGGCGGGAAAGGCAGGCCTGCGTAGCTGCAGATAAAGTAGCCCGTGCTCCATTAGAGCTTGAAAATAAATGGGTCTAAACGTCCTTTACAAATGGCAGTGGACGAGGTGTGAGCCTTTAGCAGACTGCTTTCTCGGGATTTTCATTCTTATTTCTACCAGATACAGGATACGTGCTCAGCAAATGCTTATTATGACCTTCAGACTTTCTAGAGAGGGTAAGCCTAGGATTGGGTGGTCCCCTGAAAATAAGCCAGATTTCATACAATTCCAACGCATGCATAACTAAAAAAACTACTAGAAGCCTCGCCTCTGCCCATAAAAAATTTAATAAGCCCCGCTTCCGGTCATTTCTTTCTCTGCTTTTCAAGTAGTTTTCCCTTTTTAAAAATGTTTCTTTTTTATTTTTAAGTGAACGCCACAAACTTTGGGAACCACTTAAGAAAACATAAAAGGAATGACGTTGGCGAGCATGAGATGGGACAAGTCAAATCCAGTAAAAAGCTGTATTTCTGCAGACCCACTGACATGTTTTATCTTATTACCTTAAAGTTATGTGATCAAGATAGGATTCTAAAAATACCCCACTTGCTGCTTTAGAAAATAGTCCAAAGAAAAATGTTCTGCTGAAATAGCATATATCAACATGTGAGACATGTGGGGCCATGCCTTTGGAAATCTTAGACTGTCCTGCTAGATCACAGACAAGTTGCTGGCATCGATATTCTGGACACCTCACCGCCCTCTGCACCGTTTTGTTGTTGGTCCCTTGATGGCCCTCTGTAACTCGTGCATCAGCCCCAAATATTTGGAATAACACACTGGCTGGTACCGAAGGGTTCCTGCCTGCAAGGACGTAGTGTTCTATTCAAGTGAAAAGTCAGAAACGGTCCTGGCACACCGTGTGCGACTCAGGGAACGTCTTTCCTTCCCTGGACAAGGAGGAACTAGCCAGTGACGCGGCAGAGCAAGATGGGACATGGCAGGGTCAGACGGAAGTTCACAGGCACTGTCCCACCTGCAGATCGTGCTGCCAACCCAGGACTCAAAACAATTCAAAGCTTCTGTCCAACTAAGTTGAGACACACGGGGGGTCTCAGAAGCGTTTCCCCCCTGACCTGGGAGTTCCCCACGAACCGCGTCTGCAGCCTCCGCGTTTCAGGCCCTGCCGTGTGCCCCCACGGGACGGAGCCCTCAGCGGATACTGCAGGACTGAACACAAGGACCGTTGTGTTTTCACTTCCACCTCGCGATCACCCAACAGCTAATCCGTGAGAACGAGCTGTGTGCGTCGTACCCCGGGCACAGCTCGCAGTCCGCTGTTTCCGCACATCGAGGGAAGTGAAATCGCGCTGAGAACCGGGCGGTGTGACCGTCTCTTACCTGGGTGATGCCAGAAGAGGTCTCTGGTCCGGCACTGCGGTTGTGGGCACAGACCTCCGGGAGCCACTGCACGTGGTATCGGTCGACGCTGAGATCTGTAAGGTCAGAGGGCACAGAGAGGACGGTCTGGAGCCACGTGCCGCACAGCCCGCGGCTCTCAGATCGCGACAACGGGCAGGAAGGAAGTGAAGCTGTGGAAGTGAGCCACAAACGCAGACGCAGAGCCGAGGAGGCGAGCGGGCCTGCAGAACTCACTGTCGGGAGGAAAGCCTGGGGGGAAACCTGGCGAAATGCGAGAACCAACCGGAAAGCACAGGAAAGTCACAGCCACGGGGCTGTCAGGAGGTCTTGAGAGAAACGTAGCCGCGGGGTCGGCGCTGAGCGGAACCCCCACAAGAAAGGGCGGCACTCGGCCGTGGGCGTCTTTGCTCCTGGGAGAGGGAATGAGCATCCCGAGTGTGAATCCCACAGGTGGCTGACATAGCCGACAGACCCAGGCAAAATCAAAGCACTTTCCTCACGCTGGGAGCACTGAGCAGTCAGACGAGCTCCCCTGTGTGCCTCACACGTTCCCCAGCACAGACCCAGGTGGGCACCTTTCCCTTCCAGCGTGCACAGGTGCATATCCTCACACGCCCGTGTGTCTGATCTCTGCGGAACCCTGACTTGCTGTCCAAGACAGAACGTGGGTTCCCTGGCACAGTGTGTCCACTGTCCACACGTGGCCTCGCTTGGGGCAAATCTCTCAGATAAAGGACGGACTGATGACGAGCCCCCCGCCGAGCATGGGAAGAGGAGGTCTGGCCGGCATCAGGTTTATTCACCAACCCGCGTGCCCGAAGGTGTGGAAAGGCACTTCTCTGCCACTGATTAACGCCGCGTCCCCGCTGTTCACGCCAAGTGTTTAATGGAGGTTTCCAGAGGGTTAAAGCTTTGACGGGATTGGGTGGTTCTAGTGGGAATTCACTTGCAGCACTTTGGATCGAGAAAAGAGGAGCTTTTCAATCAGAGAGGACGGGTGGATATCAAGCGGGCACCATCAGTTCCAGGAACCACTTACCAGAGGTTTTAAGATTTACACAACAGGCATCACGACTTTTTTTTTTTTTTTTTCCAGGGGAAGAATCGTACATTACACACAAGAATGAAGTCAATGAATGAATTCATATGCTTTCTTTCAAGTGGTGCCGTTCCAGGCATACAAACCGCTGCTCTCGGGACTTAAAAGCTCACAGAGCTACATAAACAACAAACAAAGCATGTAAATGTACGTTAGGCTAGAAGGTAATTTGGCTACAGATCAATACAGAAGATAAGCAGGCAGGTGTGTTGCCTTATTGATTCACTGGCTTATCTCCTTGAGACAGAACTTTGCAGTGAACGTGGGGAGGAGGCCTGGCGGTTGCTGTGGGCAGAGCACGCGGCCGTGAGCAGGCCGTCTGCCTGCCGCTGCCCAGCTAAAGTGTCTGCGATGACAAAAATACCGTGCATGTGGTGGCCCCTAGTCACTCATGCCTGTAAAGCAACTGAAGTTTGTGGGTCCGAGCCCCGCATCGGGCTCTGCGCTCACATCTCGGAGCCTGGAGTCTGCTTCGGATTCTGTGACTCCTCTCTCTGCCCCTCTGCCTCTCACGCGCTCTCTCTCTCTCTCTCTCTCAAAAATAAACATTAAAAAACAACATTTAAAAATATTTAAAGACCTTATCTCCTTTCATGCTATAACATTGTTTATGATTGTAGAAGTTTGAAATAGACTTCTACTTACTTTTTCTGGGTGAGCTTACAATATTACAACATTTACAATATGCACTTTCCCTCTTTAATAACTTCAAAATGGCTTGTTACTGACCTCCTTGGCATAGCAACCTGATACTTGGGATCATTTCCTCATTAACAACACTGGCAAGAAGAAACTGCTCTAGGGGCCTTGCCAACTAAATTTTGTAGCAATAAGGATAACCAAAAATACCTTTCCCAGCAAAACAAGTGACAAGAAAGGTCAAAGAGAAAATTTAAGGGACGTAGATAAGAACCGAAAATTGTATTTTGGGGTGCCTGGGTGGCTCAGTCGGTTAAGCGTCTGACTTCAGCTCACATCATGATCTCAAGGCTTGTGGGTTCAAGCCCCGCATCGGGCTCTGTGCTGACAGCTTGGAGCCTGGAGCCTGGAGCCTGCTTCGGGTTCTGTGTCTCCCTCTCTCTCTGCCCCTTCCCTGCTCATGTTCTGTCTCTCTCTCAAAAAATAAAACATTAGGGGCGCCTGGGTGGCTCAGTCAGTTAAGCATCCGACTTCAGCTCAGGTCACGATCTCACGGTCTGTGAGTTCGAGCCCCGCGTCGGGCTCTGGGCTGATTGCTCAGAGCCTGGAGCCTGCTTCCGATTCTGTGTCTCCTTCTCTCTCTGCCCCTCCCCCATTCATGGTCTGTCTCTCTCTGTCTCAAAAATAAATTAAAAAACGTTAAAAAAAATTAAAAAAAAATAAAACATTAAAAAACATTTTTTTAAAATATTATTTTGTACAGAGACAGCAGGTAAACAGAACGAGATGATAGTATGTAGCCAATAAGTAAAAACTGTATGTTGATACTTGAAAAAATAAAAAATAATTTTTTTGAGTCAATAATTTTAAATTAAATAATTTTAAAAATTAAATTTTAAATTACAAAAAATTAAATTACAATAATTTAAATTAAATCAGCAAACAAAATTTGTACTCATGTCTCATACTTAAACTCATGACAGTGACTTAACTGATTTTGGCTCTGCTGTGAAAAAGTCACTCTAAACGCAGGCAGACAGAATAAAACTGGTCACCCGCCATTTCTGCCTCAGCGTCTCTCAGGCTTGTCTTTAGTGCAATGAGATCACCAAACGGAAAACGCAATTTGATAAAACGCCGATTTGGGCCCTCAGGTCTCTGCACATTGCCTTGTAGTTAGTTCACTGCCATCACCCACAGCAGCCCGCTGGCCCCATCAACAGAGTCCCTCCACGTCCCCAGCACGGAGCACACGGGCACTAAAGTGGCACCCACGTGAAGTGAAGTCATCCACAGCCGGGGACAGTCTGCGGGACGCTTCTCCTGTCAAAGCAGCTCGAGTAGGACAAACCAGAAGCAGAGCCAGTGTCCCGGTATGAATTTCTGGTACCCTGATTATTCTAGCCTGTTAATTTAGCATCCCTGACCCTCATGTTTCCAAAACACTACGTAAATACCACACGGCCACTTGTCTTTACTTTGGGTCTTCTGTGCTCAAGACCTTCAAAACTGTCCTGACCTTGGGGCACCTAGGTGGCTCAGTCGGTTGAGCGCCCAACTTTGACTCAGGTCACGATCTCGTGGCTCATGGGTTCAAGCCCCCCATCAGGCTCTGTGCTGACAACTCAAGAGCCTGGAGCCTGCTTCGGATTCTGTGTCTCCTTCTCTCTCTGCCCCTCCCTCACTTGTGCTCTGTCTCCCTCATTCTCAAAAAAATGAATAAATGTTACAAAAAAAAAAAAGTCGTGAGATGGGAAGAGACTCTTTTCTGCTCTGGGGCTGACACTCCCTGCTGAGGGGACTGATTCTGGTTTGTGCTAATACTGTGATATGGCATACAGTGATAGCTGAGTACTCTTGGGACTCTACAAATCGTATGCATTGTTTACAACATGGTTCTATTTTCATAAGAGGAGGTGCTAAGAATGACACATTGGGGGCACCTGGGTGGCTCAGTAAGTTAGGCATCCAACTTTGACTCAGGTCTGAACTTGCGGTTTCTGAGTTCAAGGTCCGTGTCTGGCTCTGTGCTGTCAGCTCAGAGCCCCCACTTCAGACCCGCTGTCACCCTCTCTCTGCCCTTCCCCCATTCACAGGCATTCTCTTTCAAAAAATAAAAAAACAAATGACATTGGACACCCGCTTTCAACTCCATCCCCTCCCCCCCATCAGCTCTAGATGAGCTCAGCCTTGCCTGAGTTCATGGTCCCCTTTCTGAATAATTTTGTTCAGTCCCACGGCTTTCAATATCATTTTCTTGGACTTCCAGGGAAGAGGGCACAGGAGGAAGATCCCAAGCTCACATAATGACACAGATACAGCAAGATAACACCCACCTCAGTGTAAACAACCCAGAAAATGACCTGAAGCCTAGCAGAACAGATTCATGACAGCTACATGTAGAGAAGAGGCACTGTGAAGAGGGTAGGAAGAGCAGAGACATGGTTGGCAATTAACCAGAGCCCCAGGACTGTCCCGGGAGAGAAACTCCATGGGCGTGGACCCTCACACCAGGCACCCAAAGCACAGGGGGACTCACACACAGAAGACAAGGCCCATAACGTCTGGCTTTGCAAACTAGAGGGGCAGAATTTCTTGAATTATTACCATCAGTAGAGCTTAAACATTAAACTCAGCAGGGATGACTCTGGAGAGCTGGAGGGTGAGGAGACAGAGTCCCCGCCTTTAAAGAGACAGCATAACAAATAGTCCTTCTGAGATACAGCACAGAAGCAACAGGATGAGAAACACCTGGGGTTCACAGGAGGGAGATCTGTTTAGTAACCTTAGAATATGTGCTGCAGGGAAGGGATCTTTGGGAAGTTTCTCCAAGAACAACAGTGGCAGGCACCATTTCTCTCCCCAACCTCCCTGGCTCGAAACAGGGACACCTGCTGCAGGACAAATACTCTCTACCTGCTTGCTAACAATGCTCCTCTGCAGACACGCCCCCTGAAGCCAGATCTGGGCTGCACGTGGCCCTCAGGAACCTTGCTAACTCTGCACACCCCTGCCCCCGTGTTCTCCTGTGGGACCCACCCCCTCCAATACACTTTTGGCCAGAGCCCATCTAAAGCAGTGCACCCAGCCTGGCACTGTGCAAACAGTCCTGTCAGAGGCCAACATCACCCCAAAGCAACTCCTGCCCCAGGGCAAGGGGAAAGTAACCAACATGCCAGGACAACTGCAGCTGTAGCCCCAGCAGTGGGCCGGAGGCAGACCTCGGGTCTCACTGCAAGCCCCACCCACCAACATGAGCTTCTCAGAGGACAACACAGTAAGAATGCCCTGCAAATGCCTGGTCTGACCCTACCCAAGCCCAAGGTGACCCCAGTCTGGCCCCTAACAACACAGGAACCAAACCCTGCCCACAACAGGCAGATAGAGCCATGGAAGACAACTGGCCTGAAGGGAAACACAACTCAGCTACAAGAGCACAGTGCACACAACACACAGAGCAGACTCCCCTGAGGTGCCAGACTCTGGTGAACAGGGGACACTGCATATGGGGCACTACAGAATTCTTCTTCATAAGGACACTGCTTTCAAGAGCAGGAGACGTCACTGACTTCCCTAACACAGAGAAACACACACGGAGAGTTAGACAAAATGAGGAGGCAGAGGAATTATGTTCCAAATGAAACAACAGGACAAAATCACAGAAAGAGAGCTAAACAAGATGCCTGATAGAGAATTTAAAGTAATGGTCATAAAGATACTCACTGGACTTGAGAACAGACTAGAGGATCTCAGTGAGAACATCAACAGAGAGATAGAAAACATAACGCAGAACCAATGAGATGAAAACATCAATAACAGAAACTAAGAATCAACAAGAGAGAATAAACAGGAGACTAGAGGAAGCAGAAGAAGAGAGGCAGTGCTTTCCACGGTAATGGAAAGCAATCAAGCAGAACAGGAGAGAGAAAACTATTAATAACAACAAATGATAATACACTGAGGGAGCTCAGTGACTACATGAAACGTAATAACATTCACATTATAGGGGGATATAAGAAGGAGAAGAGAGAGAAAAAGGGGCAGAAAATGAGTATGAGGAAATAATAGCTGAAACCAAATCTGGGGGAGAAAACAGAAATCTGGATCCAGGAGACACAGCCCCCAAAATATCAACCCAAGGAGGTCCACAGAAGATAAATAGTAATTAAAATAGTAGAACGTAGCGATTAAGAGAGAATTTTACGAGCAGCAAGAGAAAACAGTTGCCCCCTAAGGTTATCCACTGATTTTCAGAAGAAACTCTGCAGGGCAAAAGGGAGTGGCATGATATATTCAAACTGCTGAAAGAAAAAAGGCTCGCAGTCAAGAATATCCAGCCAGGTTATCATTCAGAATAAAAGGAGAGAGAAAGAGTTTCCCAGACATACAAAAGCTAAAGGAATTCATCACCACCAAACCAGCCTTACAAGAAATGTTAAAGGGGCCACTTTGAGTGGAAAAGAAAGACCATAAGCAAGAATAAGAAAAGCAGTAAACACAAGCAGTAAGTTTTTCTACGAATGGATTCACAAAATAAAAGGACGTAAAGTATGATACCATATACCTAACATGTGGAGGGGAGAAGAATAAAGAATGGTTTCAAGCTTAAGTGACCATTGGAGCACCTGGGTGGCTCACTCGGTTGAGCATCTGACTCTTGATTTTGGCTCAGGTCATGATCCCAGGGTCATGGGATCGAGTCCCAATATGGCCTCTGCAATGAGCATGGAACCTGCTTAAGATTATCTCTCTGTCCCTCTGTCCCTCCTCCACTTGCTCACATGCACTCTCTCAAAAATAAATAGATAAATTAGACAAGATAGACAGATAGACAGTCAGTCTTGTCTTCAGCTTCATCTTGCCAAGTATGAAAATACTGCAAGCTCGTATTTAGGATATGACTTCAGGACCAAGTGTCTAACTAGAATATGAAAAACAGTGTCATTAAATCAAATGTTACCTAAGGGGATACATATGAAAATTCTATCCTAAATGCCTTGCTGTTCTGGTTCTTGAGCTTAGGTTCTTCCTTCCACAAATGAATTAAAAAGTCCTTGAGAAGTATTTTTAAATACTGAAATTTATTTTCAGCATGCTTCAACTATGCTTCAAAAAGTAGATGTCTCTAATTTGTTCCTGAAATATACCTAACTCAAAATAAAAAGTAAAATGTATCCAACAGTGTCTGGCAAAAACTAAAGGCTGCACAATTTTTAATTCAATGTTAATCTCTAAATTCCAAACATCTAATGATCAAGAATGCTGGCCTGACTGAACTCAGAGCTGTGAGAAAGAGACCATCTCTGAGCACCGTGGAATAGCTGCGGTGAGGGGAACTCTCCACACTGATGGCAGGGGACATACACGTGGAGAGGCATCAGAAAATGCCCATTTCTTAGATGGGAGTTTGTTCTCTAAGCATCTCTAACACCAGAAATAGCACCTGGTAGGTAGTACATGCTCAATAAATGTTAGTTGGATGATATCCTTTCACGAAATAATGCCTCGTTCTCTTCATATTTGTAAAAATGCTTTGGTGAGACAGACTTGCTGATTTTGTACAATTCTGTAAAAGAATTTTGAACACCTCCTAGGCAGAAGGCATTTCTACTCAAAGTAGAAGTATGTTTTCTCTCTCTGAGCTAATTTTTCATATTTTTGGAGTGCAAACACTAAGTCTAAACCAAAAAGCCTAAAATAATCAATGGTAGATTCTATTTGGAACTGATGTCTGTAGAATAACAAAAGGACAACTATTCCTTTTATAAATAATGATTGTTTCAGAAATTCACTGTTGAGGATATTTCTTTCCTTCCAGAGCATTCACTATTATAAGCCAACTACCATATGCACTAAGGTGGGCTAATATTTGATGTTTGAGTCACTTCCCTACAAAATTATATGCTGTGTCATCATAAATAATACAAAACAACTGAAGCTCTCTCTCTGTGAGAATATTCAGTGTGAGTGAACAGATTTGTGCTTCTGAGTTCCTAACTCCCAAGTCTAAAACCAACGTTCTGGCCACCCTCACTTTTAGGAAACGTAACAGATAGGTAGAAACCAATTTCTACTTACAATTTTGTCTCAATTAGTGAACAAGATTCTCTTCTCTGATTTGTCACCAACACTTAATTTCTTTTAGGTTTTCAACTCCGTGTATCCAACAGTGGAAATTAGTTACGATTAAAGAATACTCAGGTACTTGTGCCTAAGGCTTTCAAACCATTTGAGATGGGTCTATTGAGTTGTATTCAGTGCACACAATTATAATTTTACAGAGTGAAAACGTCCAGAAAGCCAGCCAAAGTGTCCTTTTCATAACAGAAAGAGAGCTCATTTTCACATTCTGAACAGAATTCGTAAAATAGTAGCACTGTGTTTTGATTTAAAAGGCGTTTCCTTTCCTACATTTGTGATAATTATGAATGTACACATGCTTCATAAGCGTCTGGGGAACTTTGGTTTGGGATTCTGTAGGTCACAGGGTGCCTAACAGGCTTCTAGAAGGAGAACAAATGTGGAATAAGTTCGGCACACATGCTTTCCACTTCAGAGAGGGCTGGACTCTCCAAAGCTTTCCACAGTCTCCTTCTACAGAGGGTTGTGGTACAGTGAGGCTCCCCTATGTTTTATATGTTAATTTGGCTTTCAAATTTAAAATCAAAAGGGAAATGGGATGGATATAATTTAAGAAAAAGCGCATTCTGGAGGAAGACAAAACTCTAGTTAGAGCATGACTTATTCTTAGTTCCTAAGTGGCCATGTGATCTGGTGAAATCAACCTACATCTGCCAGCAAAGTAACTCTACTGCACGGTGGTTTCAGTTTAATCCTCACTTGAAGACAGATTGGTCGTTGTGGGTTCCAGTCATTATTGTATGGGAATATTGACCATACACGTCTGCAATGATCACTTGTATTCCACCCTGTACTGAACGTCAAGGCAAGGGAAAGGAGTAAAATGTCAAAGGTCTGGAAAGGAAACTATAAAATTCTCATTATTTACATGCTACATGATTGCCTTTACAGAAGAATGGAAAAGAATCAGAGGAAATGTTGTAATGAGCAAAGTAATATAATAATATAGTTGGATTCACCATCAAGACATAAATAGAAGATGGATTTTTTTAAGTTTATTGATTTTGAGAGAGCGAGAGTGCAAGCTAGGGAGGGTCAGAGACAGGGAGAGAGAGAAACTCAAGCAGGCTCCGTGCTATCAGCACAGAGGCCAGCGTGGGGTTCAAACTCACGAACCATGACATCATGACCTGAACCGAAACCAAGAGTCGGGACACTTAACTGACTGAGCCACCCAGTTGCCTTGAAGATGCATTTTTATATATGGCAGCAAAAGTTAGAGAATGAAATGGAGGGAAATGTATGCATGTATATATCATAGGATCCAAATAAACACAAACACCTCAGAATAATCATATTAAAAAGTATTACAGCTTCCACATTATATGTCACAAATGACTGTTGAGAGGAAATTTTAAAACCTGAATAAATAAAGTGATATGTCAAGTGTGCAGATCTTTAAAGAGTGACTTCTCCAGTCACTACCATATATTTATTACTTTTTGAGAGACAGAGCGTGATCAGAAGCAGAGCAGGAGCAGGGCAGGGTCAGAGGGAGACACAGAATCCGAAGAGGTTCCAGGCTCTGAGCTGTCGGCACAGAGCCTGACGCAGGGCTCGAACTCAAGAACCGTGAGATCATGACCTGAGCCAAATTCGGATGCTTAACCAACTGAGCCATCCAGGCGCCCCTCCAGTCATTACCATATAGGTTGACTGTAATTTCAGTAAAGATCTCGGAAGATTTTTGTGGAAATCGAGAAACTAGTGCAAATTTTTATACAAGAATACAAAGGGCCAAGAATAATCAAGACAATTTGAAAAAAAAGTAAAAAAAACTGAAGGGCTATTATTAAAAATATGTATAAACCTACAGTAGTTAAGACAATGTGGTAATGCCAGAAAGTTGGAAAAATATGCCAAATGACTCTACAGAAAGTTAAAGAAATTAACTTTCCCATAATATTTGATTTAGGGCCAAGGTAGCAGCCCAGAGCTTTGGGGAAACAGTCATTTTTTTTTTTTTTTTAATGTGTCATTTATTCTTGAGAGAGCGTGCAAGCAGAGGAGGGACAGAGATCAAGGGGGACAGAGGATCCAAAGCTGGCTCTGCACTGACAGCAGCGAGCCTTACACGGTGCTCGAACCCATGAGCCATGAGATCATGACCTGAGCCGAAGTTGGACGCTTAACCGACTGGGACCCCCAGGTGCCCCAGATGTCAACAGTTGTGAAGAAACTGCTGGAACAAGAAGAACTCCGACACCAGTCTCCTGTATGGCACATGAGTGAATACCGAAGCAACACTGCCCTTCCAGAAGAAATGGAAGAATTGTAAAAACTGAGCTCTTGAAACAATCTATTTTTTGTATGTTTTCAAAACGCATCAGAGAGGATAAAAGTACACCAGGAGTTCCAAAAGGACCATTTCAATAACACAAGATAAATATGCTACGAATAAAGAAAACAAGATGAATTTATCCCAAAGACAGCCACTCCAGCAAAGACTCAGAACGAAGAGAATGTATTCTGAGGGCAAATCTTTACTGAAGAATGAATCATAGCATATGGAACTTCTGAAGGCACCTGACTGGTGTGTTTTACTGGAGCATTGGGATAGTGTGGCGTGTCTGTGCACAGTAGCGATTCACAAATGTCACCGGAAACGCGCGACAAGGTAGAATGCTCATATGTTATATGAAAATGTGTGTGTTTTTTACATATAAATAGTATATGTGGGGGGACATACACATAAAACAAATCAGGGAAGAACAGAAACACAGATAACTTCCGTAAGGACATCCACCTAAATGCTGTTCCTATGAAATACTACTGAGATAACGGACTTTTTTTCTCCATTTCCATCTCCAAATCCAATTATTTGGGTTGCCTTTTTTTTTTTTTTTAAACAAAAAGCTCATTTAGAACAAAAATTTACAGCACAAAATAATGAGTATTTTGGAGACGAGATTGGCCTTCTGAGAACCCAGTGAAGACAGGCTAACATCCCTGAAATGTTAACGTGCAAGCAGCTGACTGATACTGATTTCCAAATGTGATACAGATTCCTGGGAAAGACGGGGCTGCCCATCCAGACTTCACAACAGCAAGGCATTAAAAACAAAAAAAAGGACTAAAGTGTTTTGTTCAGCTGCCATGTTCCTTAATATCAACACCGTGTCTCGACTTGACTTTCTCACCAGCACCCTGAGATCACTGGGCTACTTGATGCAAATAACAAATCATCAAAGAGCGTTGACGCACCTTCAGTCTTTTTCCAGTAGACCTTCACTTGCAGTTGGTTGTCTTGATAGAAGGGAGCTCCGATTTCCAGGAGGCGAGCAGGCCGTCGTCTTTGGAAAGATGGCTGTATGTGCACCACACTCTTCCTGGGTTTCCCAACTTGCTCTTCTGAAAAAAGTACAACACTGTGATTCCCTTGTTAAACGTAATCGGTGATCAGTATACGTTCACCCCGGCGAGAAAGGCGCTCTGGTGCAAAGAGGTATAGACGGCATTTCTCATTATAGATTTTTTTTTGTAGTTATAAAGAAAGTAAGTAAAATGACATTGAAATACCATGTATCATGAAAACAATACAGATAGCTTTTCACAGAAGTACCAGCATCATCTATCCAACACCTGGGGCGAGGCCCTAAATGGAAACCTTACTCAATCAACTTGTACGGGAAATATTGAGTCAGCAAATGCAATGCGATGCAGTGATACGTTAGATGGGGGAATAGAATTTAAGGGTTCTTTTTTCTTCCTTCCTTTCCTCCCTCCTTTCCCTCCCTTCCACGTGCTTGGGAAGACAGGAGCAAGAGGGAACAAAGCAGGGGCAGGGAGGACACTCCTGACCTGGGTGAGGCAAGTAGAGGAAAACTGAGGACCCCAGCACCCCAATGCAGAACAACCACATGGACCGTCCACTGCTGCTCACACTGCCGTGCCCCGATACCTCCATTCCCTCTGACACCGCTGTGCCCACTGTCACTGTGGGGCCCACTTATACTACCATGCCCCCTGTCACCAGTGTGCCCACTACATCCTCTGCTCCAGGATTCAAAGGAAATGGGTGCATTACGCAGGTTCTAACTTAGACTGTCTTATCTTAAATAGTTCAAATAAATGGATCCCTGAGAAACATTAGGTTTCAGGCTTCTGCACCCAAAGCCAATGTGTGTGTCGGGGGTTTCATCACATCACCAGCAGTCCTCAGACACCAGGTGAGGGTCCTACCGTTCAGCTAATTCTGATGCCATCCACCTGCAGATGGCCTCAGATCCCCCCCGGGGACACCATCCATTTTCGGGGGGGTCCCCCTCCAACACCATCCACCTGCAGATAGCCTTGGATCCCCCAGGGTAAGGGCTCCATCCTACGAGATGGCCCCCACTGCAGACAGCACTCACACGTCCTGGTTGGCACCTGTGATATTCTCACTATCCACGATAGGTCGGAGGTTCCAACCACCCCCAACTTGGATTCAACTAATTTTCTAGAGTGGCTCACAGAACCCAGAAACATTTTACTCACTAGAGTACCTATCGGTTTATTATAAAGGCCCTAACTCAAGAGCAGCCAGAGGAAGAGCTACACAAGGTCAGCTATGTGAGAAGGGGCACACAGCCTCCGTGCCCTCCCTAGGGGTGCCACTGTGCCCACACTGCCACATGGACTGAACACACTGGGTTCACTAACCCAGAAGTTCTCCGAACCCTGTTCTTGTGCATGTTTATGGAGTCCCAGTGCCAGGAATGGGGTCGAAGACCAAATACATGTTTCTTATTTTAAATCACAGTATCACAGGCCACTTTGAGAGGCCCTGTGTCATCCTCCAGAGACAGCCAGTGTGCCCAGTAGCACAGAGAGCTTGGAGCCCAGAGAAGACTGAACCAGGACAGAGAACACACAGGGCTCTTGGCCAAAACTCATTCCGTTCCTGGTCACCATGGAGGTAAAGAATCCTGCTGCCCACATGCAATGTGTCTGTTGACTAGCTAAGGATTGAAGATTTTCGCAAGCCATGTAGGTTTCTAATCCCTGTACTATCAGGGAGTGACTTTGAGAATTTGCCAAGGACCACCAAAATAGAGGTTTAGACGCTATGTTTAATCTCTATGTGAATTCTATCTTCCTGCATTCTTATTATATCCTATGCAAACTTTTATTTCTCATTACGTATATGTAAGGACATAGTTTTCTGTATCTCAAGAGTGAACTGGCATTGGTCTCTTGAACTGCCATTGGTCCCTTGAAATGTTTCAAGTAGAGAAATGCATCACCATGTAGTGCTGCTGAGGCCACATGTAATGGACAGACAGGCATGTGCGTCAGTCCTAGGAGCCTGGACCTGACTCGAAAGGGGCGTCCTGCACTTACACGACTAAATAAGAATGGAATAAAATCATTCCTGCATACTGTAGAAAGATACGAGATCTGATTTATGCTCTTATTTAATAGTCCCAAAGTTAAGAGAAGTGAATGACCAGGCTGTTTTTTCAAATGTCACAATTCTGATTAATTTCACAGATCAGGAGATCCAGGATATTTTCTCTCTGCTCCATTTTTAATTTGAAGAGCTGGAAGAATACCCCAGCAGCATGAGGCAACTCTAAAACATCAGTAATCTGTCAACCCTGGAAAGATTCTTCCAGCCTCCAAAAGAGCAAGCAACATTTCCTTTCAAGACGCTGTTACATTTTTCTTCCTTCAAGGGGCCCTTTTACAAAATGGCAGGAACATTCAGCCTTTGTTGGCGTAGAACTTTTTGTCATTAAAGCACCTAGCAGCCTGCAGACCTGGAAAATATAATTCAAAAAGTAATTTACATGCTGGCATTTACTACTCTCTTTCCTATAAAATATAATTTCCCTTGCTTATTCTGTAAAGTTGTAATTATTCTTTACTTCTCATTGGTCTGTGATGAAATATATGGTGTTCTTGTAAAAGTCATGTACTAGCATTTATGAGATTATATATCACCATCAGTGTATGAAATCCTGACAAATATTCAGCTATATCCTGCATAATCTTTGGTAAAGCCCATCTCTTCCAAGGGATACCCTGAGACAAAACAATATGTGCTATGACAGGTACTCTGAACTATTCTCTCGTTTACTTTTCCTTTATCACCTTTCTGAATCCACATGAGTAAGTTAATCCTTAGAATAAAGTGGCCTTTGATAGGTTAACTCTTGTATCTCTTTATTGATCAGTTAAAACATTATCTAATTTTAAAGATGATTAGAAAGTGACATTAGTGGGGCACCTGGGTGGCTCGATTGGTTAAGCATCTAACTGTTGATTTCAGTCCAGGTCATGATCTCATCATGGTTCATGAGATCAAGCCCCTCATCAGGCTCTGTGCCGACAGCATGGAGCCTGCTTGGGATTCTCTCCCTCTTTCTCCCTCTCTCTGTCCCTTCCCAGCTTGTGCACGTGCTCTCTCTCTAAAAAAAAAAAAAAAAAAAAAAAACTTTAAAAAATTTTTTAAAAAGTGACATTAACATTCACAATAAACCTGTCTGATGGAAAGTTGACTGACATTGTAGATAAGATAGGGATTACTGATTGTGTTTCACAGATATTTATGGAGCCGTACTTAACGCACTACACATATAGGTGCAGAGCACAATGGACAGATAACCCATGTTCCATGATCTAGATGAGATTTTTGGGTTGGTGGATGTTCTTTTCCAAGTTGGGAAGGGGTGGGTCTCAACCCCACATGGTGGGGTCTGCCATATGCAAAAGGAAGGATGTTTCCACCTCATATTACAGAGGACAGGGGAAGATAAACATGATGTGTTCATATGTATGGGGAACTGTGTGCCATTCTGAGAGGGAGGAATGTGCACTATATTATGCATTATGGCTTAAGATATGAGAGAAAGACAGGTTTACAATCACCTGTGAGAGGGTGGGAGAAGAAACTAGTTAAAGAGGATCTCAGCAAGCCAATGGGCTTGTATGGCGATGCCCCAGGAAGAGTGAGAAAGCCCTAGATGTGCTGTGGAGGTCCAGAGCCCAACCAGAGCTCTGTGTCCACGGGGACTTGCTGAGGCACTCTATGTACCCCCACAATAGCAAGCTGAGGTCAGATTCTTCACTCCTTGTTCTTGGTTGTGGGAAGAAACACAAATTATGCGAGTCTGCAATCCCACACCAGCTTCTAATGGGGAAGGAATGTTGTTTACCAGAAAAACCAGGACACATAAAGGCAAACTTATTTTACACAACATGAAATCCCTCCCACCAGTAGAAGAAAAAGGTCTTTGGTGAAGCAGAAGTCTATAGGACTCAGGTCTGAGAAGGAGGCTGGGGAGGAAGAAGGGGACAGGAGTGAAGGATGAACTTTGGGAGAAGATGACTAGGGGACACTCTTGAGGGTGGAATTCAGAAGAAGGAGAAGTATGTTACACAGTTGCTATTTTCTAAAGCACATGTGTGCTGCCATCTACAGAATGGATAGTTAAGAAAGAGTGAAAACAGATACTAATTAGGAGACTTGTTTAATTGTAAGAAAGCGATGGGAATGGCCCAAACATGGCAAAGAACTTGATAGATTCCCAAGAACATTTGACATTAGAGACAAAAAGGACTTTCTGCAGTACTGCATTTCTGGAGAGAAAGAAAATAGAAACATGAAGACTGGCCTCTCAATCTCTGGCATGAACAGATGGGTGAAGGGGGGAGCCGTCTGCCATGGGAGATCCCGGGAGAGGAGCAGGTGTGCTGTCTGAGCACCTGCTAGCCACCCCCGTAGAGGTGCTGAGCTGGCAGCCAGACACACAGAGAGGGCATCAGAAGCACAAAGATGGTCGCTGAGTCCACACACTCACTGAGCTCTCCCAGGGACAGCGCTACCTCCCCCCTCTTCCTTCCTTCTCCCCAATGCTGAGTGCTCTGCACACACAGCACACTTTCCAATCTCTGCGCATGCGCATGCACACCCACCCGTGTGTGGGCGGATGTCCATGCCTTGTGAGCCCACGGGGCACTCATGACTCTTGAGGGATCTCATTCCCCACCAAAACTTCAGCTTCTTTCGCGTCCATTATGACTACGTGTGCAGTGGACTGATGTCTGTGCCATCATGTGTACATGTTTATCTTCCAAACTCAATGTTGGGCAGAGCTCAAAATGCATCTAGTGCTGCAATAATGTGTATGTGTGCGTACGTCTACGTGCATGAACAGTACATGCATGTGTATGTTTATGTGTGCCTGTATCCATGTGTGTCTGTGTGCACGGACATGCACACATAAACAAATACATGGTACATATGTACTATATCATGTATACTTGGTCTATAAGTATATATTCTATATATACTGGACCTATGTTTATGGTACAATACAGTATAATATAGCAATTACCTCCATCATTAGGGACAGTAATGTCATATTTTGTGGCCATACATTTCAGGTTGAGGAGTGGATGGATGACAGGATTAAAAAAATCCATGAAGTTACTACACCTATAGAAAAGTTTCCAAGAGGAATTTTAGGTAAAAGTTGTATTATATTCAGAGAGATGCTTAAAAATAGTAGACTGTTTCAAAGACACTTAGTTTCCAAAGAGATGGTTTCTCTTGGAGCTAGGAAGCTGTTTCTAGAACTTTTTTGAAAGCATCATTTCAAACAGACCTGCTCATTCCGATCCTATTTTTCCCAGGTGGTAGAAAATAATTATAAGCAATGACTGCGTCTAACTCTGCAGAGCGTGGCTTGCCTTTCCTATATTCAGACAGGCTTCTAGCACTTTCTACCCTTCTGCAGCAGGCCCATGATGAAAGGCAGATACCATGGGGCTCTACTCCTAGGGAATCAATATCACATGGTCCTTTAATCTCTCCCATTCCCGGAAACCTTGCCACGCGCTTCTCCTGAGCAGTTCTAACTAGCCCCGTCTCGTGAACAAAGCCAAAAACAAGAAAGGAACTTATTTTCTGGCTCAGATATGACTGCCATGTAAGACTCTCCTCTTGTTTTGCTCAGTTTGTGGCAAACATACTAGTTTAGAAAAACTGGAAGCAAGAAAAACCAATATGGGAAAAATTTACTCAATGGAATATTAAGTAGCCTTTCAAGAAGCAACGTGACCACTGTGGAATACCTGTTACCACAGGTATGTCACCCATCCCCAGGTTTAGGAGACGTAAGTTTTCTTGCTAAATTTCCACTATGACACCAAAATATTGCATATTCAATAGATACAAATTAAAGTCAAAGGTAAAACTGAAACATGGCTCAGTGACCAATCTCAAACACACAAATGTTTGCCTACTTTTGGCAACACGCAAACAAACAAAACCCCAAATTTGGATTTTGCTCTGTACGACCTACAAAACTTGAAGACTTCCTTCTTTCTCTCGCTACCCGTGTTGACACACAGAAGTCATCTCGATGGGCAGGGATGCTACTTCCCAAATTCAGCAAACGTTTGGCCCGGGCAGCAGGACTCAACAATATACATTTCCCATACAGAGCGTGCGATTGACCCATTTTTTGCCCCTTCAATAAGGATCAATACGATCAAGCGAAGGTTAAACACCAATTTGCTGAAAAAGATGAGCAAGTATGGCATGCAACCCAAAAAGTAGGTTTTCTGTAGCTACAGCTGTCCCTCCCGATGGCTCACTGCCACGTCTGGGGCCTCTGAGGGTTGGACATGACTGGCTCTGGTACGGACGCACCGTGGAGCCTGCCAGACGCTGGGAGAGGGTGCCATCAGGGGAGAGGCGCACAGCGAGGCCAGAAAGGCATGCCTCCACAAGGACAGGGCACTTACTGTGGCCGGTGGGGAGTGCGGGCGTGAAGTTCAGGGACAGGATAGGACACTTACTGTGGCTGGCAGAGCGTGCGGGCGTGAAGTGCAGGGACGCCTTCGCTCCTTTCAGGCGCGTCTGCCCCCAGTACGCGATGGCCTGCAGCTCCACGGTGTAGCCACTGTCTGGCTGCAGTCTGTCCAGGATCACCGAATTCTGGGACTGCAGGAAAAGAGAAGATTCGCCAAGCCCGTTACAGACCGCTCTGCCTCTGCCACTCCTCTTCCTCACAGAGCCAGACGGTCCTCAGGAAGCATCTCGTCAGCCCCTGCCGTACATGTGCCCTTAAAAAATCCAGTTTTACTATCAATATAAGTAGAACGCCCAAACATATTATTTGGGAATTGTGTTCCTTATCCAATTACTGGATCCTCTTTCATGAGTATAGAAGTGAATAATTCTACAACGCCCAGGTGGCTCAATCGGTTGAGCATCAGACTCTGGATGTCAGCTCAGGTCATAGCTTCCCATCTGTGGGATTGAGACCCAATCAGGCTCTGTGCCGACACCACGGAGCCTGCTTGGGATTCTGTCTCTCTGTCCCTCCCCTGCTCACTGTCTCTGTCTCTCAAAATAAATAAATAAACTTTTAAAAGTTTGAAAAAAAAATGAATAATTCTGCTCTTGACTATTCTAGACACCACCTCATGGAGAAAAGAGACATGTTTGCCATAAACTGATGGAGGCTCGTGTTAGCAGATACCTGGAAAAATTATGAATTGTCCTTAACTGTATTTCTTTGATATTTATTCTAAATCTTCCATGAGTAAATTTCAATCAAAAGTGGTAGCAAAAAACATCGCGAGAAAATGCTTTAAGATTTTTTTTAGTCATTGTCATCATTAATGTCAAGCACTCATCAGAGTTTCTGTGTGTGATGCACAGCCTTAAATGAAGCAAGTCAAAAACCTGCTTATTTGCCTGATGGATGGAGGCCAGAGAGTAATTCTACTAAAGACTGGGAGATCCGGTGACATCGGAGCGAACCAGCTGTGGGATGGTGGCTCCAAGACAGGAGCACAGCTTCGATAAGTCTGAGTCTGCTGCTCTTCCTAGGGTTACAGGAAAAGTAGGATACCAAAGTCCCTTGCAAGAACTCGCAGTGAAGAAAAATAAGGTTACTGTCTTAGAATTCAAGATGTCTGTCAAACTATTATGCGTGTGTTGACGTGAAAGAGCTCCTTGGCTGCAAGACTTGCCTACAACTGGTCCAAGTGGTGGTATTACCAGTTATGAAAGTCAGTGTCCGTCAGTAATGTAACACCCAATCGCAGGCCAATGGTGGCACGCACTTTCCAGTGCGAACGATTCCAGTGTTATGTGTGCAGTGTGCCTGCTGCACGAAGGGCATCGTCTGAGATCACCAAAGATGGAATCACAGACGTGTGTAAATTCCGCAATCACCTATTGGCATTCTGGTCTTCATTTTGGGTCTTGTGAGATCTCTTTTCAGCAAGAGAACATGCTTCTCATGGGCATTCCAGAACTGTGAGTGTGATCCTCGCTGTAAATTATACACGGCATCGCTGTATGATTCGGGCTTTTGAGGGATGAATTATCAGCACTTGGCCATCCTCATCAGCTTGGCTCTGCAATGCTGATGGGGCTGCACTTCCAGAATGGGAAGACTGAGCGTCAGACTCCAGACTGTGGCTGCTTCTCCCGGTGAGGTGGGGACTGTGCTCTGCGGCCCGCTACCTGGTACCGTTAGAGAAAAACCCTCCCAGGGCCTCGTGGTGGACATTCTACCTCTCTCAACCTTTAGCGTGTCTGCCTAAACTACCGATTCTCAATTTCTCCTAGTCATGGTTTCCTGTCAGATTGCCTAGCATTCTCCCTAAACTACTATCTCTCAGGTAAAAGAAAATTCACTTTTGAAAAAGCATCCCCTTTGAAAACCCCTTCTCTCCTTATTTACCAAGGATATTAGAATGGTATCTTAGGAAATGGGAACCTACTGATTCCCAAGAAGAAAATTTCATACTCTCTCACATTCTTACGCATGTTCCCAGTTTCTAATCTTAATGTCAGTTGGTCAGATTTAACATGGAGAATTCAGTGATCCACATGACCTACAGCTTGCCCGCAGTGGATTCAAAAACAGAAGTCACCCGTAAGACAGTGACCTACCATTTTGGCCACTCTGGCCCATTAATACTTTCAATTAAATTTGCAGTTCATGTTTTATTTATTTAATTGATAAAGAGTAGAAGTAAATTGCAAAGTTTCCTGGTAACCCGTGATGCTGTTTGGTGACTGATGGTGGGTGTGTTTGTGTGTGTATGGGTACCATACGCGTTTCACACATCATATTCTGCTTCCGACCCCTATGATCCCTTCAGATCTCCCTATGAGATAATCATGCATTGCCAATGATCGCCTGCTGTGAAGTCCTTCAAAATAAAAGATGGAACAGTCAGGAAGTTTCTTAAAAATAAAAACAAACTAGGCATCAGAGCTAAATACCAAGGATACGGAGTTTTGGAGACATGTTTTAGAATTCTAAATGGCACAGAAATTGGAATCTTCACCGCAAAAAAAAAAAAAAAAAAAAAAAAAAAAGTCCTGCTATCCTTGTTTAAAACATTTTCAAACATTTGTTTTTTTATGGAATTCAACTTTACAAATTAGGAGGAAGTTGTTTATGTAAGTTTTGTAACAACAAAGGAATGTGTACCAAAAGGAAACCTGGTAACTCCTTTTTATGCACTAAGAATTTCATACAATGCAAAATGTTCACTATCATAGAATCTCATTTCAGAACATGGTTCAGTGAAGATTTTCTTTCTTTCCATCTGGAAAATAAACCACTCTGAGTTCTTTTAATCAATGAGAGAAATATATTGTCAAACATGCATTTTCTAAGCTGTTTACTGTTCCACTGATTAGGTTACAGATGGAAATACCTTGCAACAGAAAAGCCAGGAACATTTGCTCTTTGATTTACAAGGATCTCAAACACACCCCCAAAAAAAGATCTAAACGTAAAAGACATTTTGAATTATATCATTTTCTATGACTGGACAGTTAAGACAAAAATGATTTTTGTTCCTTCTCTTTCAGGAGTTTAGCCTGCTGTTTGGATGTGAGTCAGTCAACGGACTAAATGCAGCTGTTTTGTACCTAAAACGTCAAAGGCAAAAGCATCTGGCACAGCCCTCCATTCCTCGAACTTCCTCGGCGCAAACGAGAGGGATGGGAACCTTTCCTTCACCCATTCCTTCTCTCAGCTCAGCAGAGGCCACCTTTCCGGTCAGCTGCCTTGACCTCCGGTACAACAGCCTTCTTCTTGTTCCCACTTACCCCATCCGTAGTCTTTCTCCGCTTCTTTTTTGTTGGGACAAGTGACTTGGTGCTGACTGTCCAGCTCCAAAATACCTTGTAGTGATGCACGGGGATGTCTGGTTCCTCAGGGAGATCCCAGACGATGGCCACGGTCACGGTGCCGTCGCTGTTTACGGTGGAGTTGGCAAGCCGGAGGTTGGCAGGCGCTGGGGGTGCAGAGGGATCTGAAATCAGGGAGAAAGACAAACCATAGGACTTGAGTACCCAGGTGACAACGAAACCCATGTCCTTATAGGTCTAATGACTACATGGTCAACGCATGAGCACTGCACGGGCCATATTTGTAATCTAGAAGGCTCCTTGGAGGCATTTACGTATCACTATAACCCAGCTTCATCTTCACTGTGTTTGAAATTGATAAATGTTTATAAAACATGGCAAAATTTGATTTAGGTGGGTTGACATTAAGTAGGTCCGCAACGCAGAACTGCCTTGGAAAACTCTGGAAAGAGAAAGAGAGAAATGCAGCTCGTATGACTGTTTTCATCTCAGTGGTTCTGTAACTTTTGATCCTCACTTCAAACAAGAGCAACAAAGGGATGTCAGCAAAAGTAAGGCAATTTTTGTCTTTTTTAAAAAATATATTTATTTATTTTGAGAGAGAGAAAAACAGAGGCAGAGAGAGAGGGAGGGAGAGAGAGAGAGCAGGGGAGGGGCAAGGAGAGAGACAGAATCCCAAGCAGGCTCTGAATTGTCAACACAGAAGCCGATGCAAAGCTTGATCTCGTGAGATCAAGACCTGAGCCCACATCAAGAATCAAAAGACTTAACTGACTGAGCCACCCAGGCGGCCCAAAAGCATTTTTTTCTTAATCTACATTACAAATTGGATGACATACGGATAACAACCGTTTCTGTAATTTCGCCATTTCTGGCTTGTCGCATAAAGCAAAAGCTTCTTCGCCTCTCACAAGACAGATGAGGTTACTCTACAGATCTCCACTTTCAATATATATACAAAGATAAGCACATACACACAAAGCTAGACGGCCTTTCCTTCATTCTCCGCCACAAACTGAACAAGTGTAGATGCCACTCACCACAAATGATTTACAGATGGATTTGCTTGAAGATGCTTTCCCAGAAAAATGCTGTCAATAATTGGAAGGGTAATGCCATGTGCATCACAAGTGCCAAGAAGTTACACCTAACTTGATATAAATGAAGATGACTGAGGGGATTTAGCCATGTTTTTACTGTCAAGATTGTTCGTGGTTTTGGAACGATGGAAACATGGATTATTTTTTTAAGTCTCTTGCTTTTCTAGAGGTATATAACGACTGGAGGTTTGGTTGATTAATTTTTAAAAATTTTTTATGTTTATTTTTGAGAGAGAGAGACAGAGTGCACATGGGGGTGGGGCATAGTGACAGAGAGAGAGAGAGAGAGAGAGAGAGAGAGAGAGAGAGAGAGAATCCAAAGCAGGCTCCAGGCTCTGAGCTGTCAGCATAGAGCCCAATGCGGGGCTCAAACTCACAGACCTTGCGATCATGAACTGAGCCAAAGTCAGACACTTAACTGACTGAACCACCCAGGTGCCACAGATTGCTTAATTTTTTTAAATGAGAACAGGAGAGCCTGGGTGGCTCAGTTGGTTGAGAGACCAACTCATGATTTTGGCTCAAGTCATGACCCCAGGGTCATGGGATTGAGTCCCTCGTCAGGCTCCGCACTGAGTGTAGAGCCTGCTTGGGGTTCTATTTCTCATTCTCTCTCTTCTGCGGTGATAGATAGATAGATAGATAAAAAGATGAGAATATTTCATTGTTGTTTTTCAGGTAAGGTGAATCCAAAGCATGTTACGTGACAGTGTTGACGAGGTGATTCTAATATTGTCAACTTTAGGAACCTTCTGGGAGCACCCAAGACATATACTGGGATACGCTAATTCGGTGAGTCTGAGTGGGGCACCTCTATGGATAGTTTATACGTTTACATAAACATGTATTTATGTTTTATGTAAAAGATCTTTCTCTGTGTAAAACACACATGAAAGTCTGATGACCTACCTGCAATCTGGAACTTGGAAAGCCTCGCACCCGCCTGCGACAAGCCAAGAGGTGTGAACATGACTCAGCTCAGTATAAGCTGGAACACACTGGTCACAGTTACCCTGGGCGTGGGAAGCCCTGGACTCCTTGCTCTGCTGGCTGAGCAGAGCCCCAGGAACCGAACCTGGGTCATCGATGTGGCTATGACACCACCGAGCACTGCCTGGTGTTACAGGCACTTTCTCTACCTGACACACGGCTCTGCTGAATTTCCCCTCGGTCCTGCGGGACCCGGATTCTCTTCTCTGCCTGATCCCCCCCCACCCCAACTTCATCCCCATGCCGCCGTGACTCAACAAGACGGCATCCGGCCCCCGAATTCAGGGACCTCTTCTCTCTCATGTGCTCGCACTTTCTAGGGATCTCGTCCAGTCACGGCTTTACCCAAAGTCTGTGTGTTGCTGACTCTCAAATGTATGTCTTCCACACAGACTCTGTCCCAAACTCAGAGTCAAATATTTGGTGGTCTTCAAGTCAGCTGCCTTTGGAGGTGCCAGAGCCAACTCAGAACTAATGTGTCCAGCACTCACGTCATAACTGTCCCCACGCCATGGGAGCCAACCCTTCAATAAACAGAAACTCCTCCTTCCACTTAACCAGACTGAAAACCTAGAAGTCAGACACTTCTGGGGCTCTCATATCCCCTCAGCAAACTGTTAGCACGGACTTCAAAATATATGCACAATATCTGCACCACAACCAGCACCCACACCACGCCAACGCCTTCCTTCCCCCATCACTGCCAAGACCTCCTCTCAATGCTCCCTGACGTTGCGGCTGCCTCCCTGGAGCCCGTCCTCAATATACAGCCAGGCGTCCCTTATTCTGCACAGCCCTTAGTACCAACTGACTTACAACATCCTTTATGTCCTGTCCGCCTCCACTCACAAGAATGAAAGCTGTATGAGGGGAAGATTTGTTTTTTTATCTGTTTTGTTCACAGATCCGCTTTATCTGTTTGTCTTCCCAGCATGGAGGCCAGTGCCTGGCACACATCAGGCTCTCAGCAAACAGTTGCTGGATGAATAGATGAATGACTTTGATTTGTGAGGCGGTATTTCTGTTTCCATTTTAAACCCTGTCAGTTGGAATGAGTGAGTCCTAAAAAGACAGTGAAGTGAACCGAGGGGCTGTCTCTGGCTTGAAACAAGAGACCGGAAGCAATCCCCCTTCCTGTAGGATTCGACCTGTATCCTAGGAAAAGGACCTACCGACTTTTCTGAGAGGGAACCTAGTTTGCAAGCTAATCATCTCTTCAAGGCAAGAAAAAAATTTTAATGCATAAGGATAATTACAGGTGTGCATGAATGTCTCTATGCTGAAAACAGGTGAATTCTCCAGTTATTGTAGGTTCATAGGAAGAGCTCAAACTCATCTCCTCTCCTAATAGAGAAATTCAAGTTTAACAAGGTCTGCTAGTATTAGGTATTGTGTTGTCTTAATCTGCTCCGTTTGGTACATAATTACTTAGTTCCCTGGAAAACTGTCCCGCACCTTGGATGTGATCATAATAATCCAGAAAAATACTCTCTAGTTTACGGAACGTTATGAAACGTGCAACATAACTCATGAGAACCACCTATGCACAAATAATGCTTTCAAATATTTGAATTGGTAACATGTGCTTTATCTTACCTTAAAAGTGAAGCCCTTTCTGACAACTCACAATATCAAGACGGTGTACTTCCGTTACCATGAGACACCCCCAAAATAGTCACTGTCCGATTACGAAGCCAACAGGAATTGGAGAGAGCATCTGGTTATTGCCCTGATTCTCCTCTGTAAGCCAGATACTCACATGGCCATTCGTTCGCTGTAGATGTCAGGGGAGAGGCAGCCTGTCCTATCTGTCTAATCTGAAGGATTTCACTCGCAGTCCTAAAATTCCCATAGTCAAGACATCCCCTGCCTTGTGACATGCTTCCCTTCATTACGAAGGAAAATATATTCCCTTTGCTGCATTACACAAAGTCTCTTCTTTCCATTTGCCCGATGTCTTAATTGCATTAGAACTTAGAAATGTGAAAAAGAAATACACACACAATCTATTATAATAAAGCCCTAAGGTACTGTACAGCTTATTCGTTGGTGCTTTTTAAAAGAACAGTAAAGGCCTTAGGGTTAGAGAGACGAAGTGACTTGTCCAAGGTCATTCAGGTAATGGTGGCAGGGGGGTGGGGAGAATGAAAACGAGGGAAGAGGAAGGTGAGGCTCTAAAAACACACCCACACATGCCACATCCCTACACGTATTATATGTCCTCACCACAACTATGGGCCAGTGTCCCTGGACACAAAACTTGGAAAGCCCTTTCATGGGGAAGGTGTCCGTGCTAGTAGCCTAGTGCAGGGCCTGACAAATGTCCTCAGGGAAGGGGCAGAGAGTAAACACTTCAGGATCTGCACACCAGACAGTCTCTGTGGTGACTACCTCACTCTGCTGCTATAGCTCAAAAGCAGACATGGAAAATACGTCAACACATGAGCTGTGTACCAATAAAACTTTATCTGTAAAAGAGAGCAGCGAGCCAAATTTGGACCCCAGGCCATAGATGGCCAACCCCTGAGTGAGAGTCTTTTCAAAAGCAGTGATACCATTAGCTTTTTGAAACTTGAGACGAGCACCATTTCTAATGTTACAAGTGTATGGTTGTGCTTTGTTGAGTAAACGTTGGAGTTTTGTTCCCATTCTACAGATGAGGAAATGGAGGGCTGGAGAGTTTACATTCTAGAGTGTGTGTGTGTGCAAGGGGAGGGTCAGAGTCACATCACAAGACCAGTGCTCTCGGACCCCTCCCTCTGGGCTGAAATCAGGGCACTTCTCCCCCACCTTTCTGCTGCTTTCCACTCCCTCTGTGAGATCTCTCCAATTACCTGCAGAAACAGTTCAGAAAGCAGAAAGGAATCACGCTTCCAAAGATAACTGAAATAGCAAGGCTGTGCTAGCTTCTGCTTACATACAGTTTCCAGCACAGGCTGTGTTGACCATTTGCCACGAATGGCCAATGTTAGCTCTGGACAGAAACAGTTCCTTTCATTAACGATCTTATGTGGTGCTTCAAGCCAAGGAGGTGTGGGTTTCAGAAGGAGAGGTTTAAGGTTTCACTCTGTCTTTAACTTTAGGTGGGTAACGAATGCCACAAGTGAATGGGTAGCGTACAAACAGCAAGGAGAACAACCCTTATAAATAAATAATATACACATACACATGTATATTCATGCGCGAATAGAGGAACAACATACGTTCTAAGAAAATGGATGTAAATTGTATCACCTACTTGATTTCCTCAAATAATATCGAAACCTCCCACTGAAACACATCACAGGAATATGTCTTAAGGGAAGTGACAGTGACCAAGTGGATATTTAAAATTTTTTTAATGTTTATGTTTGAGAGAGAAAGAGAGACAGAACGTTGAGTGGGGGAGGGGCAGAGAGAGAAAGAGGGAGACACAGAATCTGAAACAGGCTCCAGGCTCCGAGCTGTCAGCACAGAGCCCGACGTGGGGCTCAAACTCACAAACGGTGAGATCATGACCTGAGCCAAAGTCGGACGCTTAACTGACTGAGCCACCCAGATGCCCCCCAAGTGGATATTTTTAAAGCAGTGGTATTACTACCCACAAGTTCTCCACCTGAATTAGAAGGTTGGTTCTAATAGGTCAGTTTTCTTTTTCTTTCCAGACTCAGCAGTTGGGATAGTTTTCCTTCCCTCATTAAGGAAGGAAGGAAGGAAGGAAGGAAGGAAGGAAGGAAGGAAGGAAGGAAGGAAGGAATCACCGTGCAGTATCTAGAGACACAACTCCTAAGTCTTTGAAAAGCTGCAGAAGGTACCCTAACTAGTAAATAGTTCTAGGACACATGTAACGTGGAGTCTTGCCCAGTGGAAATGGCACACACACATCAGCTGTGGGACAGCATAAAAAGTCACTGGTCCCGAGGAGCAGGGGGGGACTTTACTACTATCAGTGATGTCTGTTCTCATTTTACTAACACTCCATAATGTACGCACAGAACAACATCCAGCGTGAGACCTGTGTGCTCTAAAAACAACACTGTCTTCGTCCTTTCCTTTTTAACGTATCCTGGGCTCACGGGAAAACAGACAAGAAACGTGTAGGAAAAGCCTCGAATTTGGAGGGACCTGAATATAATAACTAGGAAATGACATTAGCTTAGCAACAGAAGGTGGAGTTTTACAGTGTTCCCTCTACGTCCCTTTAACGTTTGCTGTTTCAGAATGGTCAACTGATACTGACCAGTCTTAAACATCCAAATGTTTGCCTGCTTTCGGCAACATGCAAAAAAAACCCAAAAAACAAAAAAACAACCAAAAACCCAAAATTCAGATTTTGCTCTGTACAACCTACAAAACTTGAAGACTTCCTTCTTTCTCTTGCTACATACGTTGACACACAGAAGTCATCTGGATGGGCAGGGACATTACTTCCCAAATTCAGCAAACGTTTGGCCCAGGTAGTAGGACTCACCAATATACATTTCCAATATGGGGCATGCAACACACATGCATTTTGTGTCCAACAATATACAATATACATTACCCATACAGAGCGTGCAATTGACCCATTTTTTGCCCCTTCAATAAGGATCAATATGATCAAGCGAAGGTTAAACACCAATTTGCTGAAAAAAGATGAGCAACTATGGCGTGGAACCCAAAAAGTAGGTTTTCTGTAGCTACAGCTGTCCCTCCCCATGGCTCACTGCCACATCTGGGGCCTCTGAGGGTTGGACATGAGTGGCTCTGGTACGGACACACCGTGGAGCCTGCCAGAGGCTGGGAGAGGGTGTCATCAGGGGAGAGGCGCACAGCGAGGCCAGAAAGGCACACCTTTCTCGGGTTATTGCCGCCGTCTGACACAGGAAGGGGACCGGGGATCTTTAGGAACGCGGGCATTCCTTTTGTGAAACTGTGAATGTATTTATTTTGAACCACAGCAGAACATGTCCGTGATCTGCTGTAGCAGGAATCCCGTGGCCGTGGAGCCCGAGCCCTGCAGACCCCCGCATCCCAGTGTCAGTCCCTGCACCTCACGGCTTCAGGACGCATGGCTAACTTGGGAACCCAGCTCCTCAGCTGGCCCCGCCAGCGGCCAGAGCTCTGCCCATGTGTGGACGGATGTCCCCGCAGAATAGCGTGCATCTGAGGACTCAGTCCCCACAGCAAGGAGTTCGGTTGCCCACAGTGACAGCCAGTATGGGAACTGGCCTCTTACCCTCTTCCTTCTCTTCCTCCCTGCGTCACCTCCCATCCCCCTTGTTCCCTGGACGGCCTCCCAAGTAAGCCACTTGCGCTCAAAGCTCTCAGGCGCAGTGGCACCCTCTGTTCCTATGCGCCGTGCTTCCTGTGGTTTGTTCCAATGCAACAGGACACAAAAATTCTGGTAGACCCTAGAATGTGGCAGCGGGGTGAAAGAAAGGCACTTCATCCTAGCAGTGACCGAGGAAGGTAAGTCTCCACGTGGAAGCATTACCCTTCCTAGTTTCCCAATAAGGAGACAAAAACCAGAAAGAGACATTATACATTAGGATACTGAATTATTTGTCATCTTCATTTTTGACGTCAAAGCCGATTTTCCTTCTTAAGTACCGGGGGAAAGGTGGGAGAGGATTTAAATAAGTGAATACAGAAATTATCCCAACCTCTCTTTTGGGCTTTCTGTTGCCAGCAAAAATTACTGATTTTCTCTGTTTTATAATCATGCATTTCTTCTGGGGGACGTACGGGCTAACAGCAATCTACCAACGTAGCAACAACTCAGAACTTTCTGTACAAATCATCACTCTGAGGGGCTGAGATTAAGTTATTGGAAAATACATGAGTTAAAAGGAAATTAACTTAGTTAACAGCCAATCCATTCTGGCAAACCACAGACTAATTTTGTATTTAAACATAACCATAAAGAAGAGAATGACAAGAATTTTGGCTTCTCCACGAAAATCAGGATTAAGGCCAATGAATAGCAGGCAGAAAGCATAAGCTAAATGAAACCCATTTTATCAAGTTTTTTTTTTCTCTCTGTATTTAATTTGCCTTTTATTTTCAGATGTGTTTATTGTAGATGGAAAAAATCCCTTCCCCCTTCGCCTTTCCCTTGACCCAGACTTAAGTGATCAAGGCTGGCCCTCTACCCAACTCAAATACACTAGAAATTACTTACCCTTTGCACAGACTATTATTTTAGAAGCAATAATTCTTTCTCAAAGCAATTTTAAACCACTCGAGGACTTACAACTGGTATAGTTTCAGTTCTGGAGCACAGCGGGAATAAATGGGCTTTTATTAAATGAAAACGTACCATTTTTTGAAACATGGCAGTGTTAAAATGTTTTATTTCCTGCTTTTGCAAATATGCTCCATAGCTATAGATCTCCCTGGGAGGAACATTCTAGATTGTGTGGTTCTTGCACTCTCACAAACCTAAAGTGTTTGTGCAGATTTCGTAATCACCTCTAATATGGTTTCAGTGAAGTCGCATCACAAAATGATGGGAGTATTCTAATTGCACTCAACGGATGAAGATTTCCTCCAGGACTTGTCCAAAGGATGCCTGACCATTTACAAGACGGCGACACATCTTTCCTCAGTTACCCGATCTCGTCAAATGTAGAATGGGGATCTTACTGGGGAAAAATTGTGTTAACAACCTTATTGGAATTTAACTTACATATGATAAAACTCACTCACATTAAATGAGCCAGCCAGTGACTTTTAGAATTTACTGAGGTGGCCCACCAGCATCACTCACTGGCAACTTCTCACATCTGTCAGCTTCACCCTTCACTCTTCCCAGGCAGCTCACTTCTGGCTTCGTCCAAAGTACCATCACCTTCGCCCAGGATCATTCAAGTGGCCTCCCCCGGCATCCCTGCTTTCCCCTCCTCTCCCCTCTCATCTCCTTTCACACACATCTCTTTCTCAGCAAAACCCTTGTCTGCCTTCGCTAAGACTATAAAAAAAAACAAATACCCTTCCTTAGTATTGTCCTGAGTTCTATTCTATCGTCAGTAATCACTATCCTACTTTACAACAGTATTTTTCTTACTAATCTTATTTACTGTTTCCTCACACCCCCAACTGGAATAAATGTGTGTGTGTGTGTTCCACAAGAGCAGATAGTTTTTTTTCCTTTTGTTCATTTATTATCCCCTGTGCCCAGAGCAGTGCCTGATACATATAGGTGCTCAACAAATATTTGTTGAATACAAAAAGGAATGAAACATGAGTGATCCAAGGAGAAGGTAAAGATGCAAAACTAACTTTGTTCTACAGCATGGAGGCTCCCGGGGGGTTCTAACAGGGGAAGACAGTGCCCCACAAATCACTGTGAATACCACAAGTCACTCCATTGTACACTTAAGAAGAATGATTGTAATGATGCAATAGTTATATTTCAAGGGGTTTAAAAACTGTTTTCCCAATGAGGCCCATTTCTACATTTGATGAAACTGGAGTAAGGTGGGGAAAGACGTGGTGTCACCCTGTAAATGGTTAAGGATCCTTTAGACCAGTCCTGGAAGGAAATGTCTTTGACCATTTAGCCAGTGTATTACATTTCCACAGTAGTGTGATGCATTTTTGCTGGAAAAAGACTAGGATCTACTATGAACTCTGCACAGACGTTTTTGGTTTGCAATAACTGGAGTCTGGGATGCTGAGGGTTGGATGTGTTTGGAAAATGAGTAACTAGAAGAGAGTAATGGTGACTGTGATGTTTCCCCAACATGGTGCATTCTCATTCAACAAGAGCCCCTTTAAACTTGAGGGATGCAGCCGTGATTCTAGACGACTAAGGTGCTCAGACACACGGCAGGGATACTGGGACAGCATGGCCTGGCTGCTTCCTCGGAACGGATGCCTCTTAGGCAGTTGGAAGCTACATGACCAGCCTGGAAACTCAACAGAGCCCTGCCCAGATCCCGCCCCATCCCTAAAGGTATTCCACATGTGTCTCCAAAGGCTGCAAAGTGCTTCTGCCCACGTATTTGCAGCCCTGACCTGAGCCACCAGACAACCTGTAGCAGCAGAACAGATGGGAACACAGTTTAGCCACGATGTGCCTGGCTCACCTTTGAATCATGACACCCAAGTTGATCCTCACCTCCGAACCCACTGTCAATTAATTATTTCACTTCCCTCTCTAAATCATCAGGCCAACTGGAGACAGCCTCGAGACAAGGTCTGATGTCCGTGATTCCACTTTTAAACTTGCTTAGTGTATTTGCCTCCATGGAGGGGAAAAAATGCACTTTTCCTTTCTTAAAAGTTCTTTTTCAAAAAAAAAGAGAGAGTTAAAAGTCTACAACACACAGTGTAATAGGATCCAAATATGAAATTATTTCGGTTGCAAGCTTTCCACTGAAGACCAATCCTGCAGCAGAAGTCGCAAGTCAGAGCAGCCCGTTCAAACCCTCCCGTAACATACGTAGGACTGATGTCATAAGCCTTCTGTTATGCATTAATATCACAAAGCGTTTTGTTTAAAATAAATCTGAATTCGCTTCCACGTAGGACGAGCATACGTAGGACTGATGTCATAAGCCTTCTGTTATGCATTAATATCACAAAGCGTTTTGTTTAAAATAAATCTGAATTCGCTTCCACATAAGACGACAGCGACTGGTTAGTAGGTGAACAAGCCGACCAGCCCGGCTCTGAGATGAGGTTTTATAACACACGTATCATGAACGCTGGAGGTGCACAGCCATCTAAACACGACTGGGGGAATACAGATGGAGGGAACACTCGTATCTAACCCGGGTATGTCCTTCAACTACAATACGGTGACTGTGAGTAGATGACTCGGGGTGACTCGGGGTTTAGATTCTGGGTGTGATGAAATAAAAGAGATTAACTCACATTCAATATGACAACCGTTTCAAGAAAAGCCGCACAGTCTAAAGTAGCTCAAACTAAACCCTCCCCTCCAAAAATTAATTCACTGGTGACTGACACAGAAAATCTCGAGGCTAAGACTCAACACAAGTTGATAATGGAAAACCACCAGTTCGAAGTTGAGAAAACCCCACTAGATTATCTTGTGCGATGTTTGGAAGGTATAAAGCCCAATGACGGTCTTAATCGTATATTCACACGCTGCCTTCAAACACATCTGGTCCTTTTCACCAACAACAGCAAAGCCACCTGCTGAGCAGCTGTGAATAGGAACGTGGGGACACGAGGGATGTGCATCCCAGGTATGCCGGGAGGGGGAGGGGAGCGAGGGGTCAGGAAAGTGAGACTGACCTTTGGAAGAGCGGAAGTGTTTGCTGGGGGCGGTGAAGCCTCGGGTCCCATGCACGTTGACACCTGCCACTCGGAACTGGTACCACCTGCTGGGTCGTATGTCAGTCAGCTGGACCCGCTCATCTGTGGTCTGGGGGGAGATGTTACAGAGCACAGAGAACCCTTTTACCCAGACATGTCAACTGGGTCTGTCGTAAAAGTGCACCACCTCATCAGCCAACGCCACGTTGCCTTGACATCCCTGTGCCCTTGTGCCTAAGTGTGGGGACCGTGCTCAGTTATGAGAAGAGCTATCAGGGGTCAAGGAATTTCTAGGGCGTTTCAGGTGTTTAATTCCATTCATAGGTATTTCACTCCAAAGAGTTAAAGATCTCTGGAGTCAAAACCATATGAACATGGCTGAGCTCCTTAAGTCTGGTGACTAAATACAGCGTTAAACCCATGAGGGTTTTAATCGCTAAGTTATACATATGAGCGAATATATACATGAGCTAATCATTACATTATAGGCAAGAAAATGAAATCATCTTTCAATTATAGAAGAAAAATGCCTCTTTAACTTGCTTGCCAAATAGGATCTTGGGAGTCGGATGGAGACTCACGCGCTTTAAAGAGCGCTAACAATTTCCGGAAGTATGTTGCAACCCGAGCCTTTTTTCCCTATTTGAATAAATCATGTATGATCTACAAGGACCCGGTCGTGCTTCTCAAGGGTGAGGTGTGTTGATATCTCTCTGTGCAATAAAATGTCCAAAGGAAAAAAAGTGGGCAGTGGTAGAGGTGCCCGGGTTTGGCTGCGTCTCCTGCTGGAGTCACAAGACTTCAATTAACCTCCCACCTCATCAGGCTGAGGGGAACTACACCCGCTTTCCTGACAATCTGTGGGGGGGACCTGCGGACCCCTGCACTGACTTCAAGAGCCAAGTCCCCACATGCAGGGCCTCACTGACCCAGTGAGTTGCCCAGTGCCAAACCCAGTGTGCGCTCAGTGCGTGAAAGTGGGCAAGTGGGATTGAACTGAAACCTCCTTAGCCCGGGTCCACAATAACTTCTTGCAAAGGCGTGTCACATTTACTTTAATATCTAAGGGAAGAGAAACATTTCCGAGACCAAGGGAAAGCTACGAACTCTCACGTGTGGCTTTCTACCTCATTTAGCAAACTGTGAGGTGACCCTTCCACAGATATCACCATTTACGTTTAACTTTTAGTTTAAAAACCTGAAGCCAGCACGTTCCCCATAGCATTTAGCAGACAAAGAAGGCAGGGTGGAAGGAAGAGAAAGAAAGATGTGAACTAGTTAATAATAATAATAGTAATAATTACATTACTATTAATGTATTATATATTAATATAAATAGAATTGTAATATAAAATATTATATACATTTATAAAATTTATTATTATTATTCAAGATCTTCCCTCTCTTCAAAAAAAGGAATAAGAGACATGATCTTCTTGTCCATTACTCTCATAAATCTTTAAATAATTCGTAAAATTTACAAGTGAGATTGTCCCATTAAGGAACATATCATGTATGTTGGCTGTATGCCAAACACCTTTATGTTTTAGTAAAGCAAAAAAAAAATTTTAAGAAAATAGGAATGAAACAATTCCTAAATTTATTTGAGCAGGCATTTTCCCCACTCATTTGTTCATTTATTTAGGAGTGTCTAAATTATTTTAGTGTTTATCCTCTTTGAGATACTATTAGAAAAGAACCAAATTCCTCCTCCAAACACTTGCACCCTCAAACTGATTCTGCAACTACTGGAAACAATATCGGGAATCGGGTCCTTGGAGAAAAATGACCCGATCCACTTAAGGTCAGAATCTGTGCCTCCAGACACATGTGGAGAAGGCGTTTCAGCTGCTGAGGACATGAGGCAGGTTCACACTGAGAATCTGTTCATTTTCTAGAACCGTGTAGTTTTCTTGCAGCTGGCAGTCCATTTAGCAGCTCTTAAAAAGAAAGAAAATATTTTGCTTTTCTCATCAGCGAGACAGAAAAGGAAGCAGCACGGGTCAAGATAAACCCCAAGCGTACTCCATGCAGGTGGGGTATCAGTGTGTAAGCTGAGCGGGACGGAGGAAGCACTTAGCAAAGATTTAGGAGCTGACGGCTACTTCCCACTAAGGACTTTTGCGATAGGAATCTTCCTCCATGCTACTCAAGTCCTTGTGTAGAAGGAAGGCTTGAAATGCAGGGGAAACAGGAGTCGTGTAGATGGTCCAATGTCCCGTGAACTAGTCCTAGTAGTGTCATGTTTCTTTGACTCTGGCCGGTGTTAAGTTTATCTCAAGGAAATGCAGTTCTTGGAGGAAGTAAATGTGAACACTCAGATTAGAGAGTTATCTCCACTGCACATGTATTTTGAGCAAAGTAGGCCAATAGTCAAGTCGCTAGTTGTACCGGGTTATATCTGTGGACTCGTCCTGTCTTCCGTACACACACATGCTATTATGTCCGCGTCTGAGTGAGTTATTTTGGCAGTCAGGCTACTCTGGCTGGGGCACAGCAAGTTAATTTTCTTTTTTTAATGTTGGTTCATTTTTGAGAGAGAGGAAGAGAGAGACGGAGTGTGAGCAGGGGAGGGGCAGAGAGAGAGGGAGACACAGAATCTGAAGCAGGCTCCAGGCTCCCTGCTGTCAGCCTATAGCTCAACACTGGGCTCGAACATGCAAACCATGAGATCATGACCTGAGCTGAAGTCGGACGCATAACCGACAGAGCCACCCAGGGGCCCCAGCAAGTTAATTTTCTGCCTGCAGGTATGTGGTCGACATTGCCTCAAGGCGGGGAGGGGTAGGGCGCAGGAAGCACTGACCTGGGCTACCGTCTGCCAGTGTGTGGCATCGTCTTCACTAGGATGGATTCCATAATTCCATCTTCTTTGCACCACGTAGATCACAGGCTCAATGGAAATATTGAATTTCGAGGACCACTTAATCTCCAGCTGTCCAGACTGCAGTTCTGTGAATCTTAACTCTTTTCTGGGCTTCAGGGGGACACCTAAAACAGGACCATGGCAATTAAAATGATCAGAGGTAAAGCTGAGGAAGAAAACCTTTAGAAAAGACAAATCTCGTGTAATGACAACAGATCCTCACTTCCTTCCAGGAAAGTGGCTTCTTCCTATCACGGTTTCACATTTGAGAGCTTCTCACACTGAGGTCAGCCCACCACATTTCAGGAGAATTACCTCCTTTTCTTTTAGCTTTCCCTTTTTTAAAAAGAGACTCTAAACTGGTTCCTGATTCTGAACAAGCATTTTTCACCCAGGCATCTGGAGAGCAATTCTTTTATGTGCGTTCTTCTGAATAAGCCATGTTACCGAGTGGCATCACACGCAGTTAACAAGAATTCATGTGACGCCATGGTCGTGAAGAGTTTGAAGACACTGTTCCCATCCAACATGCTCTGTTTCTGCTGATACAGTCTAAAGTCATTACAACGTGGTTCCCCGGTCTACTTGCCTTTCCATCTCAGAATGTCTGCCTTCTAAGGAAAAAAATTATAAGCCTAAAATGCTCTCATGTGGTCAAACATTACAAGAATGATTTCCAAAGCATGGGTCCTTAGCATTCCCCAATTGATTGCTGGGCTCCCTCCTATAGACTTATGGCTTAAAATTGAAAAATGATGAATTTATAATGTTTGGTTTTGGCACGAGTGACCGCCTTGCTTCAAAAGTCCCTCACAGGTGGCTCATTTTAAAGTAGTTCATCATTCTGATTTCTTTTTTCTCCCCATGGTGCGTTCAAGTGGTCTGGCGACGGACAGATTTAAGAACCATAGTTCCAAATGGTAGCCATTATGGAAAGGGAAGTTTAAAATAAGATTATGTACTCATAGGATGTGTAAGACTAATTGGATTAGGTAGAGTCCATGGCACCACGATGTTCAACGCCATGACAACCTAGAACTTCACATGCCATTAAGATCATTTTCTCTTGAGAATGAGCATTTGCCTAACACGTTGACAACTCGTTTGAAAACGTTATTTGATAATGCTCTATTTCTTTTTCCACTTCTTCATTTTAAACAGAGAGGAAACTGAAAAATGTGCAACTACGAAACGTAGATAATACCTAATGCCTGTTAGTGACGTTACTGAATATCAACTCTGATTTCACGTTGACCTTAATTTATGCTGCGTCTTGTTTGGGGACACTTTAAAGTCCTTAAACATTGAGGTGGGTGGAGTTGGGTAATTTTTAAACAGCACCAAATATATCCAGTCAAAGGTCAATGAGTTGTACAAAATACTTTCTAGAAAACATTCCCCATGCCCACTGCAGTCTCCGTTTTGCTTTGCTGATGGGTTATGTGCATCCCTTGTCCCTTTACTACAATGCTGGTGTCTCAAGTGATCTTCACTGTGGGTCTGTGCTGTGGGGGAAGGGTTAATTACCTCCATTTTGAACATCAAGTAGTCAAGTCTGAGGAAGATGAAGTTGCCTACAGCGATGACCTGATCTTGGTTTCTCTCTGAGTTTTCTGCTTCTTGCCACATTTTGAATGAGGAAGAGCTACTGAGAAAAGTAGAGAAAGGAGGCACTTTTCATAGCTCTGCATATCCCTTAAAGATTCTGATTTGAATGTCCCTGATGTTGCTGGCTGGGGTGGAATTTGTCTCCTGTTCTGCCATTGTGTGAGGGTTTATTCAGGTTCAGGTCATAAACTTTTGTTTTCGGTGCACAACCTTACATTGAGAGTCACATTCGCTTTCACGCCTAGAGTATTTCTGCTAAGTATGTGACTCTCGATTCTGTACCCTGATTTAGGGCTGCAGGTCCCACTGTCCACCTGCTGGCCAGATGAATTTCTTTGCACGAGTCCCAACTCAAATGCCCCTCCTGAGGATGTCCCCACTCCTGATGGTATCTGCATGGCAACTCTATTCTTTTGGATCGCTAAGGGACCTCTCGACTTGCTCTTGGACCTACCAACACCTCGTGGTTTGACTGCAGAGTATAATTTCAGGAATTCCCCAATCATCCTGTTTCCACGGTGACCACCCTTTCTTAGGCCCTCTATCTCCTGTCTGGACCTTCCTAACAACGTCCCGTCCCATGTCCCACAAGCCCATCTTTTTAGTTCCCCCTTCACAGTGTTTTGTGGCTATGATTTTCCTAGAGTACGGGACAGATTGTCCCCTCCACCTTCTCAGACTACTCAATCACATCTTATTTTCTGCGGAACGAAGGGAAACTTCTCAACATCACGTCACGGCATACGTCTTTATCATCTACCACCAGTGATCTCTCGTTTGTCTCTTGGTACATTTTACATATTGGTCACACAACCTACCTTTACACCCAGCTTCTCTAGAAACACACTGTCAGCTGCTTCCTACCACCACGACACGTTTATACGGATTTTTTCAGTCTGGATTGTCTTTCCTATTTTCTGACCATGGACACGTGAATACTCCTGGGCTCAGTCTGAATGCTGCCCCTCAGAGCGACCTACCCTAAACCTCCCCATTGGAAATAAAGGTCCCATTCTCCGCTCTCTCTCCGAAGCTTAGCCTGCAACAGTCAACATGTGCACTTAACTGCCTCTTACTGCAGCCAGGTCATTTGACGATGTTCACTTTCTCCTTCATTCCCACACCTCATCATGGCTCAGGAGAGCACATTCTGTCACAGCAAATGCTCAGGAAATGTGTGCTGAAGGAACAGCCTAACCCCCTGTCAGCAGAAATTAAGAGGATACAGGAATGCCATCTTGACACCAATGGGCAACCCCCTCGCTGCCGGAGGGCACTCAGCAGAAGGAAGAAAATTTAGCACAGGTATTTGCTTACTCTTATGAAAAGTAAATGCTAAACAGTAACAAAACTATGTTGGTAAGTTTACAAAATGGAATCGTTTTATTGCATTGACATAACTTTCCCAGTTAAAAAGAAAAGACCAATTGCTAACCATTGCTGATATGCTGGAAAATCTGAAAGTTCGTTGTGGATGAGTTTTAATCCCAAAGTAGCTTCTCTAAAGATTGAGATCAAATCTCGACAAAATGATTGCATCGTGTTTGCACTGCAGGCAGGGTAATAGGCACCCTTTCTGCCAGGGAGGGTACGCACATGGGCGAGGAGGGGGTGGCCTCTGAGGACATTTCAGGATTCATGCGGTTTCTTTGTGCTGAGTAAAGAGAAGAGGACTGGGGAGTTCTTTACACTCATAAAGCACATTCTCTGAGACTCCCCATCCAAGTTTCTCCTTGGCCCTCCTATGCGTAATCCTCTAGCATAAATGCACCTCCGGTAAATACTCCGGCCGCTGAAGTTACCTGAACTCATCAGCAGCAAAAGCAAGCATAACAATCCCCTTGCTAGATGGTTTTAATCTTGAATATCATTCAACGACCAAGAGCCTTAATCGAACATAATGAGCATCAGAGTGATGTCAGTTCCCATTTCTTCATTTAACAATCTCTTTAATTATTACGTACAACAATCTTGCGATTTGCATGTGGAGAAACAGCCCATCTGCTTTGCATTAGGGTCAGCTGGCTCCCTTGATTGGAAGGAGCTCCAGGACTCGGCTGTAATTGTGTGCAGATGGGGCTCGGCCCCTCGGCCCCCCCAGCCCCGAGACACCCAGCCCCCACAGCCCGGCCTTCTGAAGAGTCCTAGGTAGCTTAGCCAGCATCCATGCTGCACAACCAGATGTGCACCAGGCATGCCTTCTCCGTATGTCCTTTATTACGTAAATGACTAGGATTTTTCTTCTTTAGTTTTGAACAACCTAGTCCCCTGAAATCTATGCTGTTCTGTCAAACATGTTATCCTATAACATCCCACCGTATGGGACATTACAGGTGCATTTTCTTTAAAGCGTGACAAGTATTTCAGTGAAACCCAATGATGTAAAAAACTTTGCAAATAGAATGACAGAAAACTCAATGATCAGTCGGCAGTTGTAAATCACGAGATCTGATTACTCCTGTAAAAATGTTTCTATCATGAGTCTAAATGTTATGAAAATGTAGCAAGATACAGTGTTCCAACGATTCAATAATTAGCCACTACCCATTATCTCTCACAGAGCTAATCAGTACTCAGGCAATTTGTGTTCATATCACATCCAGGAATCGGGTCACTGTATTCAAAATGCTAAAAAATGGATTTGTGAAAAGTGTTATTAGACCATCTCTAAAGAGCTGAGCTTTAAATATTTCAAATATGAAGACATTCATGGAGATATTAAGTCAACACCATCATCAGATCTTTCTGGAAACAAAGCGATACATGATTAATGTTGGTTTGCGCATGGTAAAGAGAAAACAGAGATCACGGAGAGCCACAAATTGATCTCAGTCTTTACATTTGGACAACAATTTCAGGTTCTCACCTTCCCTATCCAAATGAGTGCCAGAGATGTGAGTCAGAAGCACCAGTTTGGGCAGTAAAATAAAAAATTATATCACCTTCTGGAGGGAGGAGAGTGTAGGTCAGCTATAAATCAGACTTAAAACAGACAAGGATGGGGGGAAGTCACAAGTGCCCGATGTGCAAGCGTTGATGTTTTACCTGTGGAGAATCAGCCTTTTCAACTGAGACCATGCTCTGGTTTGCACTGCAGGGTACTGGCTGCTCAGGGGGCATTTACCTGCGTTAATGTTTGCAAGCATCCCGGGGTGTGGCTAACAATGTTATTTGAAGGGAGAAGGAAAAGCTGTCTGTTGTCCTGCTTTATTTGAAACTCTAACACAAGTCTATAAGGTCAACTTAGTCAGAGACAACGGCTTAGGACAATTCCTACAGCATAAGCCAAATTAAACGCTCAAATAGAATGCAGTTTGTTGACCATCTTTTCAAAACATGCATTGATTTTAAGAGCATCATCAGGTTTGGAAGCTATAGAATCTAGGAAGTCCCCCTCTTCCCTACCCCAAACACGGGAGGCTGAACAGAACATTTGTATGTATTTCTGTACTTTAAGAAAATTTTACTAACCCAATAAGCTTTCATGAAAGGAAAAATACAGTAGAGGCCAGTACGTATCAATTTACTGCAAAAGTTGAGATGATTATTTGTCCACAAGTGAGCGTTATGTGCATGAGTACTCTGATAAGAAACTACAGGACCTGATGTTATACCCCAACAACTGACAGATCAGTGCTTTTATTAAAATATTTGATATTGGGGGGCACCTGGGTGGCTTAGTCAGTTAAGCGTCTGACTTTGGCTCAGGTCATGATCTCGCGGTTTTTGAGTGCGAGCCCCACGTTGGGCTCTGGGCTGACAGCTCGGAGCCTGGAACCTGCTTCGGATTCTGTGTCTCCCTCTCTCTCTACCCCTTCCCCACTTGCACTCTATCTCTGTCTCTCTAAGATAAATAAACGTTAAAAAATGTTAAAAAATATATCTGATATTGATACATCATTTAACTGACCTACACTGTATAATACAGTGGAATTGCCAGTACAGTGTATGAATACTGTGTTTCAGGCCCTGCTGTGGTAGTTGGACAGACTCCAAGTGAAAATAGCAGGAGAGCTGGCCCAGCTGGGAACCAGGGGGCAGATGTATTCCCGCCACCGAATACCAAGTCGTCTGAGAACCAGCTTGCAAGCTCAGTGTCAGCACCTGCGGACTGGGGTCAGGACCAGCCCGTCTCACCCAATGATGGGTGCCCTCTTCCTAAGGAAAGAGACGGCACAGACCTAGCCTGAGCAGTGAGCAGAGGGCAAGCTTCTGACCCGTGGCTGGTTTAGGACAATAAGAAGGCAACATGCAAGCCAGAAGGATGGTGGGGGCTGGTCCCCCACAGACGAGCCCAGGGGGATTGGGTGCGGGATGTCTGGCTGGGTAGTAGATCTTTCTTTCCTTGCACAGCCAAGCGCTGGGTCCCTCTACCTGGGAGATAGGGGGTCATCAGCCCCACCACGCTCCTCGGTGTGACTCCAGTCGGGAACACGATTACACGCTTCGGGTGGCTAATCAGCCAAGGCTGTGGCGGGACGCATTCTGGCCGGCTGTGTGGGGCCCCTCCGACTTGCACAGGTTGCACCCTCACTGCCATGGTCAGACGCCCCCGACATGGAAAGCAGCCCGCCTTCAGGGACTGCCCAACAGAGCGTAGGGGAAAATAGTTACCTGCAGCTATGTGTGTGCTCAAAAAAACAGTAATATAATCCCAGTCTCATTGGGCAAAAGTCATCATCAGGTCAAGAGACTGTTCATCCTATTTCTAATGAGTTCTGCATGAACTGCCCGTCTCCATAAAAAGCCAAGAGCTACTTCATAGAAGGGGACAGACTTCAACACTTCTTTTAAAAGTCCATCATATTTAGTTAAGCATAGGTTTCAATTTTTTTTAAATTTTTTAATATTTATTTTTTAGAGAGAGAAAGAGACAGAGTGCAAGCAGGGGAGGGGCAGAGAGAGAAGGGGAGACACAGAATCCAAAGCAGGCTCCAGGCTCTGAGCTGTCAGCACAGAGCCTGACATGGGACTTGAACTCACAAACTGCGACATCATGACCTGACCCACCCAGGCGCCCCTTTAAAAAGTTTTTTTCTTAATGTTTATGTTTTTGTGAGAGAGACAGAGAGAGAGAGAGAGAGAGAGAGAGAGAGAGACAGAGTTAAGCATAGGTTTAAATTACAAAAGTCTCTTTTAATAATTAATCATTTTATGCTGGCCCTTCACAGACTATTTCCTTTATTCTTAGTGAACCAGGCATATTTGAAATTCACACTGGCTCTTCAATGCTTTTTAAATAAAAAGCATATTTTAACATATAATGCCTCTTTAAAACACCCTACTTTAAAAACACTAAGGGTTTTACAAATGGGTTTTCAACAATCATTATAAAAGCATGCTATTTTTGTGGTGAATGCTAATACTTAAATAGCAAATGATCTATAATAACAGAGAAGGTTTCATAATAACAGACTTTAGAAAAATTAAATGGTGTTCGGTTTTGCAAAAGCGATTTTATGTAGTTTACAATGAGAGGCATGAAAACAATAAAACATTAAATCTATTAAAGAAACGTCACCCAGTAAGAAGGGGAAAGCGGCAATTATTTTGAATTTGAGACAGGTATTTATGCCAGTTTTCCAAAGATCCTATGGAAAAAAGAAAGGGGGGGGGGGTGTGCAGTAAGAAAAGAAAAGCCGGATGGATTACACAGGTTTCAGACTGGAGTAATTCTCAGTGTGGGCCAGAGGAGACCGGGGCAGGGACATAAGTCCTGGGAGATGAGAGTGATGTAAGAGCGGACTTCTGAAAATAGTTCGCCAGCCAGCACATAATTCAAAACGGGCATATTGCTGGCGATAGTGTTTCATGCGGTTTAAAAATAACTGACCTATATTTGGAAATAATAAATAGTTGGTGTGAAAGAGAGGAGAATCAAAGATTATTCTCTCTACTTATAATAATAATATCAATAATAATATTTATATATATAAATGGTTTGATGAACTGACTCCCCATCTCTGGAAGATAGCTCTTCCTCCCCCTGGTTCTCAAGACACGACTCAAAATAGTGACCGTCCACACAATGACATTTGTGTTCTTGGATTATGCCAACAGGAAATCCACAATACTGGTGCGTTGGTTATGCATTTCTCGAGGGTGCCCCACCCCCAGCCCATTTTCCAAGGATTGAAATCCATTTACTCCAATGTACCCAGGGCAGCCGAATTGATTTATTCTTACTGGAGAAGAGTACGAGAAAGTTCCTGAAGTGATGTTGTCCTCCTGAAATGTTAAATGTGATAAGGATGATTTGCTCTGCCCCAGAATGTGTGCGCTGTGGCTGATCTATACAATCCAGTGGTATTTTCAGATGTTTGTGGCACAAAGTACACTTTCTTACCATTTTTCTTCTCTTACAATGGTGCCATCTTTGTTTTTGGTTTTCGTTTTTGAGAGAAAGAGTGAGTGAGTGGGGGAGGGCAGAGAGAGCCTGACGTGGGGCTTGAACTCACCAACTGTGAGATCATGACCAGAGTCGAAACCAAGAGTCAGGCGCTCAACCGACTGTGCCCCCTGGGCACCCCCCGTGGGGCCATCTTTGACTGACACCCTTCCCCATGCACACACAACCCCACTGTGAGGGTCCCTTCACAGTGGGTGCTCTGCTCATTACCTTTGTACAGCGTCTTGGGCACCTGGCAGGTGTGTCCGCACCCATTGGAACAACATTTCTTAACCCCAGAGCACTCGTTGTCAGCTTCACAACTTTCCACACAGGCGGCGGCAAATCCGCTTGCTTTCTCGGGGGCCGGGCAGTCCCCCTGCTTCACCGCTAGGATGTACTTGAGGAACTCACAGCTCGTCAGGCATTCGTAGTTCTTCTTGGGGAACAGAGGCTAAAGAGACAAGAAGAACCATTCTCTTATTTTTAAGATGTAAAATTCTTAAGTCATCTTTGCACTCGACGTGGGTCTTGAACTTACAACCCCAAGGTCAAGAGTCACACGCTCTTACCGACAGAGGCAACCTGGTGCCCTTAAAAGAGAACTTCTCTTATGACAGACTCAGGACGCTTGATTTCCAAAACATCAGAAAGGAAGGTAAAAAAATTCTTACTTGGTCAAAATTTCCCTGGAATATTTTACAAAATAAATAGATTTGTTTTCTTTTCCCCCCAAACCCATAATACTGTATGTTAATTTCTAAAAGGAACCCAACCCTTGAATTCTACCTTTCCAGATACACATGAATTATACAAACACACATTCACAAAGTATTACATTGTGAGTTAAATGTGGTTGTCAAATAATTGATTACAAATATTCATAAAGGATGTTAGTACCATTTGAGGGGCTCTTTGGACCACTGTACACATATTTTCATTCTCTAATGAGTCATTTAGTTTTTGCACGGTCAATACTAATCAAGATGTGTTCGCTGTAGCCCTACGGAACATTTACAACCCTCACATCAGTGAACACATTTAGTGATAGCTTATCAAATAGTAGTGTAAGCCTCAGTTAATTGAACATATTTTAATAATATCCAGCTTCTAGAGTTAATGTGCACATGGGACCTCTTATCAATATGGAATTGTCAGTAAATTCTGCAGAAAACGAATGTGAATCGTTGTTACCTGTGACACAGTCAGGTTCTGGATAGCATATGGCTGATGATATTTCAGTTGCGCCCACAATCAATGAAACACTAGAGAGAACAGGTATTCCTTGGCTTGTTTAGAGAGTCAGTCGCATTATGGAAACAGTGTGAGTAGTGGAAATGGTCACTTATCAAATGTGTCTTTTTCCTTAGGAAAAATGGTTCAGGACAGCATTTGGTGATGCTCCTTTTGCTTTGATGGCTGGTTGCCAAGATAGCTACCCTAACCCCAACCAGTCCCCTAAACCCATTGTCAGCTGCAATGCACCTGTCCAGCCAGGTAAAGTCCCAGCCCTCCATCCATCCCCTTTGTAAGGGTGCCATGTTGTTGCTAAAGAAGGTTTTGTGAGCCAGGCTCCCAGGCAGTGGGGATGGCACTCCCACACCCACCCTCTGCCAAGAACTGGGGCACTGAGTGACACGTGGCGAACCGCAGGCACCCCGCCAGGAGGGGAACTGTCTGGAACTGTCCCCTCCGTGTGCACGAAGTGTTCACCTGCACGGGCTTGAACTCTGGTGAGGCTGTGCTCAGTCAGCCCTAAGCAATGCCAACAGCAGTGTCAGAGAGGGGCTCCACTCAGAGCCTTCCTCCTGGAGGTAGGAGACCACCAAGGAAGGTTCTCTGTTTACTGTTTGATGTCAAATAGGAGTCAGCGACAGCAGAATTACATGTGGTGGCACTGGTGACCACGAACCGGGGTGCGATGTGAACAGCATGTGGTAGGTGCTGTTCCACACTGCTGACTAGCCATGACTCATGACTGGTAGCACCTGGGGACCCCTGAATGGCACCCGGCAACACTTCTGGTGGCGGAGTCAACACTGGCCTCACCGATGACTGCATAGGGCTCACCGCTACCTGGCAACATCTGGGCATCTCCTGATAACGCTGCCCACCACCTGGTAAGACCTACCATGTGTTACCAGTTGTTTCTCAGTGACTGAACACGAGTCTCTACCACATGCTGGGAAACACCTGCCAGCATGCTGACCACTGCTTCTTACTGATGACCGAGTTTGACCCTCTACGCAGCTAGCGACACCCACGTCTTTACCTTGCTTCCAAAAAGGGAGTTAATTATAGCCAGTTTACTCCTCATGTTGATGGTGACTGAAATGTCATTGGAAACCACAAACATGGTAACTCCAGCACCAGGACGCGTCCCAGTCACCCAGGAAAACTCCAACCCCAGGGCAGTCCTCCATGCTGCTTCTCCTCTCCTTCTCCCGATGGTGCCTGAACCTGCCTGGGGCGCCTGGGTGGCTCCCTTGGTTAAGCGTCCGACTCTTGACTTTGGCTCAGGTCACCATCTCACAGTTCATGGGATTGAGCCCTACGTCGGGCTCTGCACTTGGCATGGGGTCTGCTTGGGATTCTTCCTCTCCCTCTCTCTCTGCCCCTCCCCTGCTCCTTCTCTCTCTCTCCCTGTTTCTCTCTCTCAAAATAAAATTTAAAAAAAATCTGCGTACGAGTTATGACGGCAAACGCTACATTATGTGTATTTTACCACAATCAAAAAAAATTTACCTAAGAGCGAGAAATGTGTGCATACTGTGAGGACATGTGTGGTATCAGATACGAGCGCTCTCTCACAGACACGTGGTCTTTCTGATAGCGTAAAACTAATGTACTTTCAGGTGTCAATGCTGTATGACCATTAAATATGATGGAAGAGTTCAGACTCTGACAAAAGTGGGAAAACTGGAAGCATTGGCTAGAAAAGGTATAACCCCAAAGTGTAAGTTACAATCGTGGATGTCAAATAAATGATTATTAGTCAAAACAGTGTCTCAACTGAAGAACTTCCCGGGTAAAACCTACAAGAAAGGCCATGGTTTCAATACAGAAGTACCATAAATTTGTAGCTAATTTTTTGTTAACTGTAAAACACTGAAAGCCTCGTCAGTTCTTAAGGCTTTTCTGTCTTAATTTCACAGTTCATTTTTCTGTTAGCTGCTAGGTGTGTTTCCCTTCACTGGCTTTTGAATTCCTAAATTTAAGTCCAACCCTAACTGTGGAATCAAGGAAGGACGTAAAGGGATCCATGACAATGATGGAGTGCTGGCCAGTTTCTCTCTCAACACAACGTATACATTACATGCACTGAAAGAAAATATTTAGTTACCCAAGTCAATTGGCCTGCATGGGCTGAAATGGCCGTGTACAAATAACTTTATTAAATCTGGCAAGTGTTTACGGCTTGCTAACTGGGATATCACCATGACTCAGTTTGCGCTACGGCACGATCACATCGGCCTCTTTCGTCGTCACATATGAAAACAGGGTATGATTCGAGATTCAGATAACAAAGTGTGGGCTCTCTGCTCACGTGACTCTCACCATCACTGCGCCAACCGCCATACCCTTGAACCGTGAGAGACTTCCCGGTCAGAGACAGTATCTCCTCATCTTAACAATTTACTGATGGAGCAAATGGGGCAGAATTAAAAACAAATAAACAAAAACAGTGGCCTTCCCAGGTCTAAAACATTTGTTCCCAGTGAATGCCATGTAACAGGAACAATGATAATTAGCAGACTCATTTAGATCTTCTGGTTGATGTGAGAGGCGTTCTGTACATTCATTCAATATTTCTCCTTCTTGGTATGGATTCAAAACTGTGATTTTTTTTGTGTGCATGTGAGTGTTTGGAGAACCGTGGAAACAAATGTGTGAACAAAAAAAGTTCATCCTTGCCCTGGAGCTTTCTCGACGGGTACATGAGCCTGAAGTAATACAAATAACGTTATGAATATTACATGAGACGGTGCATACAAAGGACGAAGCCCTATTATGCACCCCAATGGGTACTCAATAGCAGTGGAGTAATTGGTGTCTCTTTTCTTTTCCCATGCTACAAGTTTACTGTTTAACATTTCCAAATTCTTCTGTTATTCCGACAAAAATGTTTTAAGAGCCACAGACAGAAAGTTGGCTCTGCTTCTCCACAGTGTGACCATCACAAGTTTCCAACATGCTACTGCCAGATTAAGTTCTGAAATCTGTGTGGGGGGACGTTGCCCTGTTGGCACTTATAAGAAAGAAAAAAGTCTAAGTTTGGGGGTTCGTCTTACAAATACATGGATTTGGTACAACTGTCTTACAGATGACTCGGATTCAATGGTTCCATTGTTTATTAAAGGCAGATTTTAATGTTCTCTATCAATTATCTTGGATAATTATCTTGGATTAGGTTGAAAAACTATTAGTGGTCTGAATGTAAATTGGAGAATATATGGTCTCTGTATGCAGGTCTGTCACTAGGCCTTTAAACATAGCTTATTGAGAATGCACTAGTTGAATGGAATAAAGACAAAAATGAGTGCAAGTCAGTGAAAATGATGTGTGAATATTAGTATTCTAGACATAAAGAAAATGTGTAAATTGGGCCACTAATGGCCAGTTGTAAATCCTGCGAACATAGGTCACTCAGTGTCAGTAAAGATACTCCTGACCAATAAGCACCTACTATTTCTTGTGATATTACGAGTTAATTACTGGGAGACTCGTCAAGAGATGTGAAAAATTTAGGGAAGGTGTAAGTTACCCCCATCATGATGAGTACAATGGCCATCAGCTTCATGGGAAACGAAAACATGTGTGGAAACACGGATGGATGTGCTAAATGTTATACTTGTTTATAAAATTGTACCAGCTACTAACACAAACTGTTCATTGTAAGATTAATGTAATTCCAACTCCTTATAAAACTATTAATATGAGGGGTGCCTGGGTGGCACAGTTGCGTCCGACTCTTGATCTCGGCTCAGGTCATGATCTCATGATTTGTGAGTTCGAGCTCTGCATTGGGCTGTATGCTGATGGCACCATGGCACGAAGCCTGTTTGGGATTGTCTTCCTGTCTCTCTGCCCTTCCCCTGCTGTGTGCTCACTCACTCCCTTTCTCTCCTTCAAAATAAGTAAACCAAAAAAATTTAAAACTACAAACGTGAATAATTTTGCAAATCATACAAATCATACATCTTTTGCCAAGTCATTGGCTCTAATTTAAAATTAGGGAAAATCATGGTTACTATGCTCATTAATTTTTGTTCATTCTTTTTTCTGCCCTTACCCGACGCAAAACTAAGAACAGAATACTCTTCAAAGATCATGTATTTTTCTAGAGTAGTTAGTATCTACTGGTGTCATCATGCAGTCAAATAAGACAAAGTATTATAGTCAATGAAAATACCCTTGGTGCAATGGATTAGGTGAAAATCCTTAATATTTTATGGAATATTATATATTGTTGATTCTTATAAATTTCTTATAAATCTCTCCTACATCCCATCTCTCTGCTTAAAAACTAAAATATGTATTTTAGTGCCTTATCTGGGCAATATTCTAATAAGCTCAACTTACCTGGCAAATGATAAAAATACAATGAAATACAATAAATATTAGGTTACCAGTTCTTGGATGCTTTTGTGGAAGATACTATTATCTTTGTTTTGTTTGGTATAAAATGCAAGGTACTGTACAATCAAATAATCTGTGTAGTAATCATGGAATGATGAACATAAAAACATCAAATTCAGTAAATTATCTTAATATGTTAGAAATCACGTAAATATGAGGCCTCAGATATGGAGAGAACATCGGACTTGGTATTTAATTCAACTCAACAGAACTGTGTCATGTATCAAATATAGCAGTCTTTGAGAAAAGCCAGGGCTTGGGTGGGTTTGTTTTTTCCTGCTTCAGCCAATACACACATGCAACGTTGACGGCAGAATCCGTCCCCCAGGGGCTTTGCTTGCTCGTCTCACTTATTCTTCCCCAGTCCCCATAACCATTATGATCTCCATTTTACACATGAGGAGACAGAAACTCAGGGAGATTATAATTTATCTGAAATCACAAAACAAGTAAGAGTGTGGGCCACTCTTGCAACAGTGTTTTCCTACAGACCATCCCATATCTCAGGGGAAACTAAGAAGGCAGCAAAGACAGTGGCTCTCAACTTGATTTCCTAGGAGGATCACCTGGGAGCTTCTAACACTCTTAAAATGTCAAGGCACAGAGGGAACACATTCTAAATAGGTTCTGATAAACAAGTATATGTGGAAATCATAGATATACACGTATATATGTAAATTATATATATGCAAATCAAAAGACAAGGAATTTTATCCAGGAATATTGATAAAAATCAGCAACACTTAGACACAGTTTGTGCTATTGAACTTCAAGGAGAAAAATATAATTTTGTGGCATTATCAACAATAGCCAAACTATGGAAAGAGCCCAAGTGTCCATTGACTGATGAATGAATAAAAAAGATGTCATATTGATACACACACACACACACACACACACACACACACACACACACTGGAATATTACTTAGCCATCAAAAAGAATAAAATCTTGACACTTGCAATGATGTGGATGGAGCTACAGTGTGTTATGCAAAGAGAAATAAGTCTGTCAGACAAAGACAAACACCATGTGATTTTATTCACATGTGGAATTTAGGAAACAAAACAGGAATATACGGGAATGGAAATAGAAACAGAGAGAGAGAGAGAGAGAGAGAGAGGCAAACCATGAGAGAGAGAGAGAGAGAGAGAGAGAGAGAGAGAGAGAGAAACCATAAGAGACTTTTAATAATACAGAACAAACTGAGGGATGCTGGTGGGTGGGGTGGGGGGATCGGCTAGATGGGTGACGGATATTAAGGAGGACACACTTGTTGGGATGAGCACTGAGTGTTGTATGTAAGCGATGAATCACTGAATTCTACTCCTGAAACCAATACTGCACTGTATGCTACTTAGCTAGAATTTAAATGAAAATGTGGAAGAAAAAAATTATAAAAATGTAATTTTTCAGGCATCCAGGTAAAAAGGGCAAATTGATCACGATGGAGAAAATATGGTTTTCCCCCATGTCAATTTCTCCCTACAAAATTTAATGTGTGAAGCTAATATGGCAATGTTTGCATAATAGTAAGAAAATAAACTATACATATACATATATATACACACACACATAAAATCAGCTAAGCTGTTATTCAAACGTACATGTGACAGAAACATTCTCAAAAAACTCAAAGAACATAGCACCCGTGAGGCTTTGTTACAAATCGATGCAATGCCAAATTCAGCCATTCTACAGATAAGCAGGAAACAAGAATAAATGAGCTAGTACAATGCTCAGTACTCAAAGAAAATAATGCAGATACTTATATATTATGTGAGAGAAGCGTGTGCAATCCAAGTTGGACTTCATGTACAGTGGTAGGCAAAGTTTGTTGTGAACAATTTCAAAGAAAATGGCTATCTATGGACTCCTTTTTAGAAACAAAAGATATCACATTTTTAAAAGATTTTATTTTTTTAATGTTTTTATTTATTTTTGAGAGAGTGAGAGAGAGAGAGAGAGAGAGAGAGAGAGAGAGAGAGAGAGAACTAGTGGGAGAGGAGCAGAGAGAGAGGGACACACAGAATCTGAATCAGGCTCCAGGCTCTGAGTTGTCAGCACAGAACCCGACACTGGGCTTGACTCATGAACCGTGAGATTATGACCTGAGCCAAAGTCAGATGCTTAACCCCCTGAGCCACCCAAGCACCCCATAAAAGATTTTATTTTTAAGTAATCTCTACAGCCAGTGTGGGGCTCAAACTCACAACCCCTGAGATCAAGAGTCACATTCTCTACCGACTGAGCCAGCCGGGCACCCCAAGATATGATCAAATTTAGAAGCCAAGTGTAAAGAAATAGGTGTAAAAGTCTTGATCGCTTTATCATCCACATAAATATATAACTAAAATTAAATAAACCAGGAATTATGGTGAAGGAAGAATATTCAATGTAATAAAACTAACAATTAGGAAATAATAACGTTAGAAAAATTGGGAGGCACAAAGACTGGTGTGAAGAACATATAAGTAACTTGCGTGGAACTTAATTTTAGGGCATCAGTATATAATAAAGCAAATATAAAATTTTTTATTTTTTAAATTTTTTTTTTTAACGTTTATTTATTTTCGAGACAGAGAGACAGAGCATGAACGGGGGAGGGTCAGAGAGAGAGGGAGACACAGAATCTGAAACAGGCTCCAGGCTCTGAGCAGTCAGCACAGAGCCTGACGCGGGGCTCGAACTCACATACCGTGAGATCGTGACCTGAGCCGAAGTCGGACGCTTAACCGACTGAGCCACCCAGGCGCCCCAATATAAAATTTTTTAAATAATGCTTTTGATCTCATAATACTTTTCATAATCATTTTCTCTCCCAAATTTGAAGATTCCTTTTTCTTCTGTTAAGCTCAAACAGTATTAAACTTCAAGCATTATTATTAAAAAAACTATCAAGCATTGAGATACCAGATAAGATGTTCGCTTGATGGTAATGTATTGGGGTCCCCCAGACAACCCCAGGTTTGCTAATTCACTAGGGAGACTCATAGGGCTCAGCATATAGTCCTACTCTGGGCTATGATTTATTATAGTAAAAGCAAGAACAGGGAAAACATGTGTAGCATGAAGTCCACAGGAAACCAGGTAATACATGTGAAATGCCGTCACCAGAGACATTAAGGAGACACTCAGTGCCCAGATTTTTGACAAGGCTGGTCACCAGGCTGCGGCCCAAATACCCAGACAGCCCTTGGGAAACTGGTGGCCATCACAACCATACTGTTGTACTAATAGTTTAGGGACAGTGAGCCCCTCTTACAGTTAGGGAATGGGGGGAACCCAGCCCAAACCTGAGTTCCCACATGCCAGCCAAGAGCCAATCTTTTAATTAGGAATTTCTTTTTTTTTTATGTTTATTTATTTTTGAGAGAGAGAGACAGAGGTGAGTGGGAGAGGGCAGAGAGAGAGAGGGAGACACAGAATCTGAAGCAGGCCCCAGGCTCTGAGCTGTCAGCACAGAGCCTGATGCAGGGCTCAAACCCACAGACCCTGAGATCGTAACCTGAGCTGAAGTCAGGCGCTTAACCGACTGAGCCACCCAGGTGACCCTAATTAGGAATTCCTAAGAGAGTGGTCTTAGGTTTGCTGTGGTAACTCTTTTGCACAGATAACCATGGATATTCTGGATGGTAGAATTTGGAGTAATGCTTTGGTTTTACCCTCCTGTGTAGTTGTTACATTAAGTTTTTAATGTGCATATATAATTTCCACAAAACCATAAAAACATTACACTGTTAAAAAAAATCTCTAGTTGCATCTTTCAGAGAAGGAACATAAATACTAAGTATGCATAAAATAGGGAAAAGTAGTCTCAATTCAAATGTTTCTAATTTATGTTTGGAAATGCAATTATAATTTGCCTGGAAACTCAATCATGCATCCTAATTTATTAGATGGGATTACAATTAATTTGGTTCCCAGGCAAGTTAAAGACCCTGACCATGAATAATATAAATTAGGAGAACATCAGAAACATGCATTAGGGAAGTCATTCCAATGAGTACGTGTCCCATTTGTCAAATTATGGTCATCTTAGGTTTACCTCAACTTCCTCTTGGGGAGAAAATGAAGAGATTTAAAAAAAAATTTTTTTTACTGTTTATTTATTTTTGAGAGAGAGAGAGGCAGACTGTAAGCAGAGGGAGGGGCATAGAGAGAGGGAGACATAGAATCTGAAGCAGGCTCCAGGCTCTGAGCCATCAGCACAGAGCCCAGGGCAGGCCTCAAACTCACTAACCGTGAGATCATGACCTGAGCCGAAGTCGGTCGCTTAACTGACTGAGCCACCCAGGCGCCCCAAGAGATATTTTTAAACTACTAATTTAAAAAAGTGTTAACCTGGAATTCTATACCTATACCTTTCATGTGAGGATGGAAACAAAGAAGCAACTAAAATTCTGCATTTTGAGAAATAAAAAAGTAGGGGTTTCCCCTGTTAAAAACCATTTTTTGTTGGTTTCTTTTCAGTCCTTATCAGCAATTCGCATCTGCTCTGTCTACAGAATATCACAGAAGAAAACACAAAAGACTTCAGACAATCAGCGCACAACTCCGAGCGAGCCCTTGACAGGGCACCCCAGTATCCAAGCGGGACACGCGCGTTCTCCTGCGTAGGAAAAGCCCCTGCTTCCACGGGCTCAGCTCAGTGCCGCCTAATGGAAATGCAGACTCTGGGTGCCCACAGCATGCACCTCCCGAATCAGAACTAGCACGTCTAAAAGATGCCCAGGTGATCTGTGTGCACAAGGGAGTGTGAAAGGCGCCATTCTGGACCATTCTAGAAGCTGCAGGAGGCATCTGCGGATGTGAGTGTCTCTCCACGTCCTTCCTGGTTTCTCATTCCAGAACCCTGGGCTTTTTACCCAGAGCACCTGCAACCTCACACCCCTGAGAAGACTCGTTTCCCCCAGCATACGAATGTATTCAAATCTTCCCAAAGGAAAGGTACACAAAAATCACATCCTTAAACTGAAGGTTCCTGGCCACAGCCCCTCCCCTCCCCTCCTCCCACACAGACACTCTTAACAAATGGACACAGACAGTTGTGTGGATTTGGTCGACATTTCCTCCTGTACTTTTTATTCTACGGCCCAGAGTTCTACAGATGGATGACCACTGCTCCACAGAAACCCTCTGACAGGGTTCTAGTCACCTCATGATGACAAAATCCCTTTTAAGTCTGTACCTATCGCAGAATTCACAAGTATTAACCGTGCCCACCCCTTCGGAGTAAAAATGGCTAATCTTTATTCAATGTTTCTCATGTTCAGACCCTGGTTAAATGTTTTACATGCATCTTTTATTTTTTACTCAAATTTGATGCTCTTGCAGTTTCCATGCTATATGCCCTTAATGCTTCCCACCTGCCTTGTCCCTCTTTCCAGGTGAGCTAGGTCTTTAAATCACTCAGAATAATTGCCAGTCTCCACTTCTTGTAAAATTTCAAAACTCATCAATTCTCCTCCAAGCGAACCACATATGATTCTGTATTCCCCAGCGTCATACAAAAATTCAGTGAAAACTGGGTGCCTGCGTGGCTTAGTTGGTTGAATGTCCATCCGACAGCTCCTGATTTCGGCTCTGGCCATGATCACGTGGTTTGTGAATTTGAACCCCGTGTTGGGCTCTGTGCTGACAGCACAGAACCTGCCTCACATTCCCTCTCTCCCTCTCTCTGCCCCTTACCCAGTTGCACTCTGTCTCAATATAAATAATCTTTAAAAAAATTCAATGAAAACTGAGCACCTGAGTGGCTCAGGGCTGTGTGCTGAGTGTGGAATCTGCTTAAGATTCTCTCTCCACCCCGCACCCCCGCTTCTGCTCCTCCTGCAACGTGCATGCATACTCTCTCTCAAATAAATAAATAAAAATAAAAATTCAATGAAAATTTTTTTCATTTCAATTTTTTTTAAATGGGGGTGAAACATCCTACATTCCATGGAGAATATGTCCCATCAAGCCAATAAACTACTGAAAAACCCTAAAAAGTCACTCAATATTATTGATTTTCTCATTTTGCAGGACTATAAAATGTGACATAATGAGGATAGCTTCTGTTATAAGAGGACCGGTAGGGACTCCTGGGTGGCTCAGTCAGGTGAACATCCAACTTCTGCTCAGGTCATGATCTCACGGTTCATGGGTTTGAGGCCCATGTCGGGCCCTGTGCTGACAGCTCAGAACCTGCTTGGGATCTTCTCTCTCCCTCTCTGTCTGCCCCTCCCCTCCTGGTTGCTCTCTCTCAAAAATAAATAACCATTAAAAATAAAAGAGGTCCGGGCACCTGGGTGGTTCAGTTGCTTGAGTGTCTGACTTTGGTTCAGGTCGTGATTTCACAGTTTGTGAGTTCCAGCCCTGTATCGGGCTCTGTGCTGACAGCTCAGAGCCTGGAGTCTGCTTTGGATTCTGTGCCTCCCTCTCTCTCTGCCGCTCCCCTGCTCATGCTATCTCTCAAAAATTAATAAATGTTAATAATTTTTTTGAAGAATTAAAAAAAAAGAGAGAGGACTGGTAGAGGCAGCCTCACAAGAACTGTAAAACGCCATAAGCATGCCTGGCCATGTTTCGGTCCCAGGACACCTGCGATTCCTAAGGTGAAAAGAAATTGGGACAGAGTCTGCACTTTCCCCACTGCCCAGAGATCACAGTCCAGAAATATAAGTATCACCTTGAAAGGTAAATGTTTATCATTTGTAAAAATAAGAGGTAAACGTTTATCATTCCTAAAAATAAAATTTTACTATTTATAAGGTAAGAAAAATTAGCACTTTGTGAACATGTGCTATTCACTGGTTACCCCAGGCTCCACTGCCTCTCTCACCTACCACTCCCGGCCACGCAGCAGATTTCACTAAGGACAGTGAAGCTTTCAGAAGGAAACTTCCACAAATCCCACACTGACACCCAGCAACGTAGCTGAGCTCTTATCGTATCCTGAGAACACACACACCTTGGCATACGATACCATGTTCTTGTCCACCATTCATCAGCATCCTTCAGTAGCGCTAACTCTTGCACAGATGTTCCAGAACAGGAGAAGGCACTGCTTCCATTCCCGAATGCATGCATTTACCCAGCACCCGAGATTTTAAGACGCACAGCTGGGTTTTGGAGCATTGGAAGGGTAACATGTTTGAGTGCAAGAGACCCTCTGTAGGAGCGTGATGAATCTTCACAGCTTTAGTTTCTGACATGTGTTTTCAGTAGTATTGGAACATTCCATGGCTCAGTGCACCCAAAGTAGTAAGGGGCCTTGTTCTTCCCCCTGTTCCTTGACGTACCCTTACTTCACTAGGATTTTGCATCATCAAAACTCCCTTCTGCTAAGCGTGTTCAAGCGACAGATGGTGGGGCCAACAACTTTCCATGAGAAACAGGCTCTACTTTATTTCCTGGTGGGGGAAGGACAACTTTATCCTCTACTCTGTTCGCTGGAATACAGCAGAGTCAGGAGCAGGTGCTGGGGGCAGAGCACAATGGACCAGAGAGGGACCACCACCTGGATTCCAGATCTTGTTCCTCTACCGACCAAACATGGAATCAATCTTGGGCAAACAAAACCATTTTCCTCCTTGTGCATCAGTTCTGTTGACCATCAAGTTCACCTGGTAAAATTCAGACACAACTTCCAAGAATGGTTATGAAAATCAAATATAATAAGCTTGGAAAACATTCTGAAAGGCAAAACACACAAAGAAATGAACCAACAATCCTATCTCTGGTTGAGGGAAAACCTCCTTCCTATTCCTATTTTCACACTGACGAGAACTGGATCTATCAGAATCCAGGTTGGTCCGAGAACAGCTTTACTACAAACCCTGGATCCCTCTCTCACTGGCATATCACTGATGCAGATTAGGCCTCAATTCTCTGTGACCCTAATGCACACTTCAAACTGCCAGTGTTGAGGTCTCAGTGAGTTCATACCAGGATGTGAAATCACAAACGTCAGATTTAAAGATGAGAAGCGTGTCCTCCAGCAAGGAGGTCAAACTACCATGTGTCACGCTTCACCAAAGCTCAGACAACATCAATTGTAATGGACATAATTATTTTGTGCCATTATGAAAGAAAAAGAATCCTTAATAATTTAGACTCCTACAATGTCTATGTATCTGTCTTGACCTTTCTATGTATCTGTCATGACCCAACATGCTCCAAAAAATGACACAGGGAAAATTATCCCATGTGATCCATAGAAGGAATCCTAAAAGATGCTTGCTCTAACACATTTAACCTCTTCATTTAAAGAGAAGCATTTTTAACTCTGACAGAAGCCCAAAAAGTAGCAAAAAGTAGAATTGTATAGAAAATCAAATGAGAAGTTCAAGAGATCAGGATGTGAAGAAGCCACAAACCAATTCTAGGTGTATTAACATGCCTTCAAAAGTCTCTTCCAGGTAGGAAAATTTATTTTAGGACTAAAACACAAAAAACAATCATGCTTTGTTTAGAAAAGGGTGCTGGTGACACAGATTAGGAAGTAACAACATTCTGAATAGTTGGGCAGGTTTTGTGATATAGTTAGGACCGCTGCTCTTTTTTCTTGAGGCAGGAGTTTGAAACCTTTTTCTGTCAAGGGCCACACAGGAAATAGCCCCGGCTTCATGGACCACTCAGCTCTCCTGCCGTAACACGGGAGCTGCCCCAGACAGTCTATACACAACCCGGTGTGGCCACGCTCCTATAATACTTTCCTTATAAAAACGGGAGGCAGCCCAGTTTTGCTCCGGGGACCATGGTTTGCAAACCTGTGCCTTAGAAGACAAATAAAGCTGAGATTGTCTTACAAATAAACACAGTGGGTCAAACATATCTAACAGTTTAGCTGTTCTACCTGTAGAAGAATCTAGAGTCCTTTTGGGTCTCAACGTTTAGGAAAGTTTAGATCATGAAAACAGGGAGCCTGTATGCACTCTTAGTAAGTCGCTGATAACCGAGAGGAAGGCAGCATTGTGTCAGGTGTGCCTCAGTGAGTGAGTGAGTAGTGAGGTCTGCCTCAGTGAGTGCGTAGCCTCCAAAATGCCACAACAGGGGTCAGTCCATCAAGATTCAGTCTACCTCAACATAACAGTCAGCCATACTGCAAAACAGAAAGGAAACATATACAGAGCTGTACAAGTGACCAACGGAACTGAAATCGAACAGCGAGGCTCAAGTTATTTGACTGTGGGATGAGGCGCGCCCACAGAGGGCTCACATTAATAGGTCCCTATCTTTCCCGCCTCTTGAGTTTCAATTAACCTCTCCTGCCAGACTAGGAATCACCATTTGTACAGGAGTCCCATTTTAACAAACTGCATTTGGTTCAGAAGGCCTCATGATTGCTTCAGAGGGAACGGTTATTACAGAAGCGTGCTGTCACATTAGGAGTTTCCAGGGACAGAGGTTTCAGATGACCTTCAGTTCTATCTTCCTTCTCGGATATCGGAAGTAACAGTGTCAACCCAGAGTCATGGATAGTAGGGGGTAATGTGTTTATGAAGCAAATAGCGTGCTACATCTTGTTCCCCAAGATCCTACAACAGCATATTTTAACTCCTGTGGATGTATGGTTTATGCAAAGCACAAAATACAAAATATAAGTAGGTGTGTGTGTTAGGGAACATACAAGACACTGCCTCAGCTCATGACCTTTGTTTTATTCCTGATGACTCTGCTCTGTTCTATGCTTCGAGGGGCCTGAACCATTTCAGTTTATTTGCTTCCTGGAGTAGATACACCTTAGAGTGAGCCCCACAGAGTCACAACCTCTCCTGATGTCTGCATGTGTGTGTGTGTGTGTGTGTGTGTGTGTGTGTGTGTGTGTGTGTGTGTGTGTTTGGGGGTGAAGGGCTGCTGACTCGCTTCTAACCAGTAGAATACAGAAAAGTGGAATGGATGTCACTCCTGAGAATATGCTGTGTTATATGAGACTTGGTTTCAGCAGACTGGAGATCAGGCTTCTCCTGCTGGAGAACAGCCATGCTGTGACCTGCCTGGGGCGGGGGGGCACACGTGAGGGACCTGTAGGCTACTTGCAAGTGCTAAGAGTGGACCCCGGCCAACAGCCATTGAGAAAACGGGACCTCAGTCCTCTAACCATAAGGAAATGGATTCTGCCAACAAGTGCAATGAGCCTGTTAGCAGAGTGTTAGCAGAAGCGGTCGAGCCCCCACACAAGAATGGAATGCGGCGAACACCGTGGTTACAGCCTTTGTGGGGCCCGGAGGCAAAGAATGCATTTGAGTCGTGTCCAAACTCCTGACCCACAGAAACTGTGAGATAATAAATGGGTGTTGTTTTAAGCCACTAAGCTTGGGGGTAATTTGTTAGGTACCAGTAGATAACTAATAAGAGATACATTAAATTGAATGCCAGGTCAGCATATGTTTTCCGGAGAAGTCTGGCCTGAATCCCTGAAGAAGCCAAAATGTTTTGGGAAAACGGATGGGTAATATGTCAGCTCCCTTGATGGAGGACAGAAACCATGATTTACGCTACTCTGGAGCATCCCCACCATCCAGAAAAGGGCTGGTGACAAAGACATATGAAGCTTCTTCTTCCATCCGATGTAACACTACATCATTAGCTTCGCTGTGAGTGTCCTTACAGAGCAACTGGCTAAAAAAACTTTGCGTATCTGCCAATTGTATGTATTATTCAGGCATTTTCATGTTTGCGATTACAAAATGCTTCCAAAGACTTCGTTGACAGCAATCCTCGGGTCTGAAGTGCTTCTGGCAACACAGACGTCAGTCCGTAAGAGTTTGCAAACCGCCAATATTCCAAGCAGTCACAAAATGCGGAGTACGACTTTTGGAGCAAAACCAAAGCGAGATTAGGAAGACCTCATATTGATCATGTTCGTAATTGAGAAACTTCCATTCCGCTTTTCCCAAACAATGCCGAACGCTCTCCTGGGAGAACCCAATTACACCACCACCCTTCATAGTTGTCCGAGGCATGCCCAGCCCCAGCTGCACCTGGACACAGGGAAAAGTGTCAGACTTGGTCTTTCTACCTAGAGTTGGGGAGCCATCCGACTTGATGAGCCCCAGCCTCCCAGTGCTTCCACACATGACTCTCATGGACTTGCTATGGGCCTTCTCTTATCTCCACGTTTACTGGGAAGGCCAAGGATATCAGGGGACTGTGGAGAAACTTTATCCCCCATAAAATTGATGGAGCTCTTATTAGCCCAACTCCACATTCATATTCTCAGAATAGAATCTGCACGCCATCCAAGGGGACACACAGGCAACGGGACCACACGAACACCTCACGCGGGGGAAGGCTGGAATGCTAGGTCTCTCTGGAGGAGCTCAGAAGAGCTCCCTATCAGCCTCCAGTTCCGTTCAGAGAAGCCCGGTAACATCATGTCACTCTGATGCCGTGGGGCGTGTCTTCTGGTTGGCTCCCCACAGCTCCCTACAGAGCTTCTTGGATTGCCACAGTAGACTCCCCAACCACTGCTCTGCACAGGCCTTGTGGACTTCCCCCATTCTCCTTTCTTCAAGAGGCCACCATGCACTCAGCCCGACTCCCCTTCCTCCTGGCTGTGTCTGAGCACATCCTAGGCTGGGTCAGACCCCTGGTTTGCTCTGAAGGAGACAGCCCAGTAGAGCAGCTGTCCCCTCTGGAGCATGACTGATGAGTTTAGGCAGGAAATTTCCAGGACAATAACACCCTTCATGACCTACCTGAGAGCACAGGGCAAGTAAGATACCTCCCATACAGTTAAAAGTAGCTAAGCCTTCCGCCCAGGATAGGGGGTGAACAATGATGTGGAAATGTTGAGCACCACACTACATATAAAATGGGTGTCTTCTCCCACCAGCAGGTAAACTTCAACATCATGCTGACAGTTACTTGCAGAATAGCCCATGAGGGCAGCCGTAGTTTATACCTTTAAGAAGGTTCTAGTCTCCTGGGGCGCCTGGGGGGCTCAGTCAGTTAAGCGTCTGACTTCAGCTCAGGTCATGATCTTACAGTTCATGGGTTAGAGCCCCACATTGGGCTCCGTGTTGACAATTCAAAGCCTGGAGCCTGCTTCAGATGTTGTGTCTCCCTCTCTCTCTGCCCCTCCCCTGCTTCCATTCTGTCTCTGTCTCTCTCAAAATAAACATTTGAAAAAAAATTCTTTTAAAAAGGTTCTAGTCTCGAAGCATATGTAGTAAAAGCTATTCTTGTGTGTCTGATTAACCAATAATGGAAGCAGGGGGTCGCTAGGTTTTAAGAAAGCTCAATAATGTTTTTCTTTTTTACGTGAACATACACACACACACACACACACACACACACATAGAAACACACACACACAGACACACGCACACGGAAACACACACAGAAACACACACACACATTGCCGAAGTAAACTGATCTCCCCAACCTGCAGAAGAAGGCGGGTGCCCTTCCATACCAGTGATCCCTGTGGAGATTTACACCGCGTGCTACGGTTCCCCTGATGGACACGGGCGCGGTCTTACCTCGCAGAGGCTGTGGCACTGCTCCTTCTGTAGGTCCCAGGTGTCCTTGCACGGCTCCAGACACTGGGAGAGAGCAACAAGAAGAGTCAATAAACAAATGGACAGGAACAAGGCCAAAGGAAGAAACCCCATGTGCCTCACTTTTCCGTGTCTGCTCATCTGCTTTGTTTAGCAAAGCCAGCTCCCCGGTGGATCGCATCAACGTTGTATGAGCAGGGCCATCCCTACAGAACAGGAACCAACACAACCGGAGAAAAGTTGCCCCGTCTGCAGGTGCCATGTAGGGAAGGTAGTGGTGCCCACCACCAGGCAGAACACTATTTAGATGACAAGTATTTGCATTCAGTAAGAAAGGTTCTCTAGGGGCTCCTGTCTGGCTTGGTCAGTGGGGCGCACAGCTCTTGATCTCGGGGCTGTGAGTCTGAGTCCCACGTTGGATGGAGACATCCCTTAAAAACGAAGTCTTTAAAAAAAGGACAGAAGAAATGTTTTCTACAGGTTGTTGTCACAGATGAATTTTGTTTTTTCATAAACTCTACCATGGACTTGTTTTCAACCGGCAACATGGGCCTGTTTTCTCTATTTCTTTAAAAAAAATTTTTTTTTAATGTTTATTTATTTTTGAGACAGAGAGAGACAGAGCATGAACAGGGGAGGGGCAGAGAGAGAGGGAGACACAGAATCCGAAATAGGCTCCAGGCTCCGAGCTGTCAGCACAGAGCCCGACGCGGGGCTCAAACTCACGGACTGGGAGATCATGACCTGAGCCGAAGTCGGACACTTAACCGACCGAGCCACCCAGGCGCCCCTTTTTTCTCTATTTCTATATATTCTTCCGCAGGTGACTGGGTGAAGTTTCAGTGTGTTAAATATATGTAATAGGTACTTGTTAACTAATGCCTTCAGCTCAATGGGTCCACCAGTATGAACACGTATCCAGTTTAATTACTCTGCCAAAATGCATTTCATACACTGTAACATAAAGACTTATGAAATAAATATAAAGAATATATAAATTCAACCTAAAAATATTAAAAAACTATTCAGAATACAGAATAAAGCCTGAATATATGTATAAAATCTGTTACCATATATATATTTAAACACATCAGAGGTGATGGCTAGGCTCCATTGTTCAATAACAGCCATCATAATAAATATTAATAATAATGTACAGCACGTATAATAGTATATATTATATATGAAATGTATACATATTTATATAAGTAACAATAAAGATTATGGGATAAAGTATATATACATGTATAATATAGTTTACTACTATATATAACACTAGTATAATATATAAGTTATAGTACTATATATATTACATGTATACTATATACCTTATATATACTATACCATGGGTCTATCTATCTATACTCACATACACACACACACACACACATTTATGAATACTGCAGCACTATATATACACTACATATACCACACAAAATACAGTACTATAAATAATATATAGTACTATATACACTCTATATAACATATAGTAATACATAAGAGATAACACCCAGTCCTCATGGTTGAAATTAAAATGTTACATTAATACAGTGGAGATTTGATTCTCAACTTTATGTTTTAAAGCAAGTTTTAATTAGTAAAAATTAACAGCCTAGGTGGCTTAGTTAGTCGAGTGTCTGACTCTTGATTTCGGCTCAGGTCACGATCTCAGGGGCTAGAGATTAAGCCCCGCAGTGGGCTCTGTGCTGGGCATTGCGCCTGCTTGGGATTCTCTGTCTCTCCCTGTCCCTCTGCCCTTCCACTGGCTCACACGTTCACACGTGTTCTCTAACTCTCAAAAAAATTAACAGTCATGTAGCTAAATGTCAGTCATCTAGGGGTGCCTGGTTGGCTCAGTCGGTTGAGCGTCCGACTTTGGCTCAGGTCATGATCTCACGGTCTGTGAGTTCGAGCCCCACGTCAGCCTCTGTGCTGACAGCTCAGAGCCTGGAACCTGCTTCCGATTCTGTCTCTCTCTCTCTCTCTGCTCCTCCCCCGCTCACATTCTCTCTCTCTCCTTCAAAAATAAACATTAAGGGGCGCCTGGGTGGCTCAGTTGGTTAAACGGCCGACTTCAACTCAGGTTTCGATCTTGTGGTCTGTGAGTTTGAGCCCCCACGTCGGCCTCTGTGCTGACAGCTCAGAGCCTGGAGCCTGCTTCCGATTCTGTCTCTCTCTCTCTCTCTCTGCTCCTCCCCCGCTCACACTGTCTCTCTCTCCTTCAAAAATAAACATTAAGGGGCGCCTGGGTGGCTCAGTTGGTTAAATGTCCAACTTCGACTCAGGTCTCGATCTCGCGGTCTGTGAGTTCGAGCCCCACGTTGGGCTCTGGGCTGATGGCTTGGAGCCTGGAGCCTGCTTCCGATTCTGTGTCTCCCTCTCTCTCTGCCCCTACCCCGTTCATGCTCTGTCTCTCTCTGTCTCAAAAATAAATAAACGTTAAAAAAAATAAATAAAATTATTAAAAATAAATAAATAAATAAGCATTAAAAAATTAAAAATAAAATAAAATAAAATAAATGTCAGTCATCTAAATACCCTGGCACCCATAAGGTCCTTATTATTTTATCTATGATCATTATTTCATTATTGACAAAGTTTTCAATTAAGGTCAAAATTCTCAGTTAAATTCCAGATATGCATACTCAAGAACTCAGGATACATACTGAAAGTGTTTTTTCACTGTCCTTGGTAGTCACCTCCCCCTCTGTTTTTAAAATAAAGATCTAGTTTGGCAGCACCTGGGTGGTTCAGTCCGATAAGTGTCCGCCTCTTGATTTAGGCACAGGTCATGATCTCAGGGTTCATGAGTTTGAGCCCCACATCGAGCTCGGTGCTGACCACACACAGCCTCCACAGATCCTCTGTCCCCGTCTCTCCCTGCCCCTCATCCACTTGCTGTCACTCTCTATCAAAAATAAACATACATACATACATACATACATACATAAATAAATAAATAAATACCGTTAGACCGAAGACTCTATGGTGACACTTAATCTTCAGGTATCCATTGTCTTTTTCTTTTCATCAAAAAATATATATACATATGAAAACAAAGTGCTGTCCATGTGTCAACTATCAATCTGTCATGATAAAAGTGCTCAAACTGTCATCACTGGCGGATAACATGAACTTCATCTTGTAGTTTGTCAGAAATGCAAATTCACAGCCTCTGCCCCTAGGCTTAGAGTCAGAATCTCTGGGATGGGGACCCAGAAATCCCTTGTAACAAATTCTCCCGGGAAATTCTGAAGTTTACTAAACTTTAAAAAGAACTGCCTTATTGTGGTACACCTTTCTCAAGAGATACCTGTATCAAATCAGCACATTGTGGGGCGCCTGGGTGGCTCAGTTGGTTGAGCGTCCGACTTCGGCCCAGGTCATGATCTCGCAGTTTGTGAGTTCGAGCCCGGCATTGGGCTCTGTGCTGACAGCTCAGAGCCTGGAGCCTACTTCAAATTCTATGTATCCCCCTCTCTACCCCTCCCCTGCTCACGCTCTGTGTCTCTCTGTCACTCAATAATAAATAAACATTAAAAAAAGTTAAAAAAAATCAGCACATTGTACAACTTAAACTTCTACAATGCTGTGAATCAAATCTCAATAAAGCTAGGGGAGCAAAAAGAACGGCTACAGGATTCGATGGAAAAAAAGAGTTCACAATGTCTCTTGTTTTATTTTTTAAGAAAAACCTATTTCTTGTAAGAATATTTTATATTTTATATTCTTTAGTGTTGCATAGGAACAATTCATTTTTCAGTTATCTCAATCTTAATTTTTTTTACTTTATTTTTTTAATGTTTATTTATTATTAAGAGACAGAGAGACACAGAGTGTGAGCAGGGGAGGGGTAGAGAGAGGGGGAGACACAGAATCTGAAGTAGGCTCCAGGCTCTGAGCTGTCAGCACAGAGCCCAATATGGGGCTCGAACTCACAAACTGCAAGATCATGACCTGGGCCGAAGTTGGTCGCTTAAGCAACTGAGCCACCCAGGCGCCCCTAATTTTTTATTTACTTTAGAGAGACAGACCCTGCAAGCATGGGGGGGTGGGGCAGAGAGAGAGGGAGACAGAAACAGTCCCAAGCAGGCTCCACACACAGAGTCTGACATGAGGCTCCATCCCACGGCCCTGGGATCATGACCTGAACCGAAATCAAAAGTCAGACACTCAACGGACTGAGCCCCACAAACGCCCGTATTTTATTTTTTAAAACTTGAGCTCTTTCATGATACTTCTCTAAGGCCTGCACGGATTTGTCCCCAGTTCACTGGTGTTCACCCCTCCCAAGCATATTAGAGCAAATCACAGGTTTTGCCGATATAACAGTTCTAAAAGAACACCGGTTTCTAACAGCAATGAAATTGTTTAAAAACTTGTCTACCCGACATATTTTACGAGTTCCTTAAAGAGTCAGTCTTGTTTCCTGAAGGTAAGTCCACTTCCTTATCCTCAGAGCTCTCTGTACGTTTTTGGGCATTGATTCCTAGCCACAAAGTTTAGTAGTCATTTACTAAGTATATCTAGACCTATTTCCTTCTCAAGACCATTTGGGGATAATAAATGGCACTCTTGAGGATACCTTGAGATGTTGTTCAGTTGAAGACATGCCCCATCATGTTTGAGGACCACTCCATAAGGTCTAGGGATTTTTCAGAGAGACAAGTTCAGCTATACTTACAAATGAAGTCTTTGTCACTTCATTCAGGAAACATAGAACATTCGTTCCACGTAAAACTGCTCGATGCAATGTGGCTAACGATGTCTCAAAATTACGTCATTCTAGCTTTGGATCATTACCAAACATGTAAATTGTGAAAACACGATACTACATACGTGCCTAGCTGCATTGTCACAACTACAGACATCAGTGCATTAAAAAGTTTCAATCCTCGGGGTGCCTGGGTGGTTCAGGCGGTTGAGTGTCCGACTTCGGCTCAGGTCATGATCTCACAGTTCATGGTTCAAGCCCCGCGTCGGGCTCTGTGCTGACAGCTGGGAGCCTAGGGTCTGTTTCAGATTCTGTGTCTCCCTCCCTCTCTCTGCCCCCTCCCCCCACTCATACTCTGTCTCTCTCACTCTCAAAAATAAACAAACATTAAAAAAAAGTGTTTTTAAGTTTCAATCCTTTGAAACCTCCACAATTCCACATAACCCAATTCCTGACAGACTGTGGAACAAATACCTTATACGAAAGAAATATCATTTCCAAACACAGGCCTACTTGTGAAATGCTAATGGAAGCAATACATAACGCACTTGTCTTCTTGTTAATCTGAAATCTATCTGCCAAGTGCAGCATCAGTATGTGCAATTCATTTAAAGTTCTATTTTAATTGCAGGCTTTGCCTTATTTCCAATAACCAGTAGTCATCAGTGTCTAAAGATATATCACGAAATGTTATTCATGCCAACCAACATTTTCTTTTAATAATCCTCTGTGAAAGCTATCTGACAAGAAAAGCCTGGATATAGAAATCAGAGTAAATCTTTGCAGGATAGGTCTGCCAAAGCTCTATTTCTTTAGAGTGCTCTTAGCCAGGTAGAATGATTGCAATAAAAGCCAGAGAGGGGGAGAACAAAAAGCCCAACCATTTCTCGCACACTTCAAACAAGAAAAAGCATCCTGTTCCTCCAGATTAAAAACAAAACAAAACAAAAAAAAGGTTTGTCAAAGAAGGCAGACTGAAATCTCATTTCCATGAGAAAAAGGTTACTACAAGCAGCCGATTGCTTTGGAATTTACTACATATGACAACTGTAAGTGCCCTGATCAAATGACAAAGAAACAACAACAACAACAAGTTACTATTTTAGCAAGTGTTTTAAGCTTTCACACCTTAGGATGATCAACTCTATGAAATTATTCCTTCCCACGTTACTGCTTCATGCAAAGAAAGAAAAACTTCAAAATTCAGAGAAAATTTTTAAACAATCAGCTGACAGAGCTAATCACATAGATCATCATCTGGAATTTAGGCATCAATTATTTTTCACTTCATGTAGAAAGACACAGTTACAATATCACTTCCTTAGGTGATAATTCTGTATTACATTTATATTTTGACATAGAGTAATACAAAACCTGTACATACGATATTCTACTAAAATGTAAGCACTGAGCACTGAAACCTTGTGACATTTACTACAAGATTCTTCACGTATAGTACCAGCTCAATAAACATCTGTTAAGCAAACTTATTGATGAGTTAAAATGTTTTCATAAGCAGTTCCTGGAGCTGGGACACTCAAAGATGCCCAGGGACCAAGCAGATAATGAGTGAGAGTGAAGGAGGAATAAGTTACGATTAAAAAGAATCGTAAAGTGGAGATCTCGCCCAATGACTAGGACACAGTGCTATTCACTGCCTTCTAGTTCTCGGCCAGAGCTGCCCAGCATGCGAAACTTCAGAGATGCCAGGATACTTACTCTATGTAAACCTTTACGACTTCTAAATGTATTGCACAGTGCTGTGTAGGTAATTTTATTGCTATTTACTTACAGCATAAAATATTAGATACATTATTTTAATTGCTCTAAGTGGTTTTGAAATGGGAGTAATTTTGCCCTTCCAGGGAATGTTTAGTGATATACGTAGATGGTTTTGTTTGTAACAAGTGAAAACAAGTAACAATTCCTTCCAGCAAGCAGAGGCCAGGGATGCTGCTTAAATATCATACAACACACAGGATAGTACCCACCTCACCACCCCCCACAAAGTGATAAAAAAAAATTAGCTCCAAATTCAATAGTGCTGAGGTTGAGAAATTTCTTTAAAAAAAAAAAAAAAGGGGCAACCGAAATGCAGTGGATTAGTCGTAATAACAGTTGATCCTGAGAAACAAGTGGCCCAGGATAGAGGAGGAAAGGTTAACTCAGAACTGTCACCTCTAATTATGCCACAATTCTACATATTTTGGTCACATCCATCCTTCTAAGACATGGTTTTGATAATGTGAGTTCTCTGACAAAATTAGACAGTAATTATCCAATTAAGCCCCAAATATACAGTTTTACATACAGAACATCTATCTGGTCAACCAGCAAATCCTGCCTAACCAACTTCTTCAGCCTCCTATGACTTGCTTTGCCATGAAGCTGGTCTCTTTTCTGTTCCCCAAAAGCAAGACCCCTCAACTTCCACTGAATTACTATATTTCTTCCTTAAAGAGAGTCTGTTCTGTCCTTGTCCACTCTGACCAACAGCTCTTTCAAACCACCTGCTTTTGACCACTGCTACATACACAGCACACATGGATTCCCCGTCTGCAACTCAAGCATTCCCCAAGACCTCTCACATTTTAAGTTTTTCATGTTGACTATGAGTTGTACTAAAGTCACACTGTCTCCAATTGACTATAAACTCTTCAGGAGGGCTGTGTCTGCTGGCCGTGTACAAGCCTCGTTCGCAAGGCATGTGGGACCAAGCACACAAACACCAGAACAGATTCTCAGGAACATCCCGTGCACCACAGAAATGCAGCCAGCGCAGAACAGGGGCCCAGAAAGCCTGGGTGTGAGCCCCATCTCTGCCATGTGTCTAACCTGCAGCTGTGGGAAAATCACATATTCGGTCTCCACGCGCTAACTCCACCAGGAGAGTACAGTTGTTCCTGTTGTCCGAAATTTTACTGAACGTCAAAGAGCGCCAGAACCCTTTACCGATTTATAAAGCACTTCTGAAATTGTTTAGTGGCACCTCATCACAACAGATCTGTGGAGGTACATACAATGCGGTACTATTATTCGTAGATTTTACAGAGAGGAAACTGCAGTTTAGAGAGGTTGAGTAAAGAAAGGAAGTGACTGTGGTGGAAACTTCCGGAACTGGAAGCCGGACCCCTGCTCTGGCACACTCAAAGGAATGTTACTTCCATTACAGAACACTGTGCTGTTCACGCCACCTGCTACAAGTGCTTCACAGGATAATATATGTGAAAGGGATTTGGAAACTGAAAAGTACTTCACAAATCTGTAAGATTACTGAATTACTATGATCTCGGAAAGGATTCAGCTCCAAAATGCCCTGGGTGTTACAAATTCCAAGGTACTTAGGAAATCATAACCAATAAGACTCAGTATTTCATACCACAGACAAAGAGACCCAACTCCCACGAGCCAAAGTAGTAACAGAGAGGGAAATTATTGCTACTGCTTTGGTGAACCTCCATCTGGACAGGTTAGCACAAATTTCCATACCTTACATTTAACCAAACACTTTCGTAAAAAGAAATTATATTAACTTATATACATTACCAGCAAAGGAAGTTATATTACCTAACTAGCAATTACAATAAATTCTGAAGCACAAAAGGTTGGTATAAAATTCAAATTTTCACACATGTCCAATAATCAAGGAACAGAACCCATAATTACGTTACATTAAATAAATAGAACCCATGGTTAAAACAAAGCAGTCAGCATTCTGTACAATCCAACCCGGTCAAATTAACATCTGCTAAATCAACAAACAAGGATTAGTGTTTCCTATATGCAATGTATTCATCTAGTCTCCAAGATGAAGGAAAATGTGTCAGCCATTCTCCCCTAAAGCAGTATATAATTTGCATGGAAGAAAAGCATGTAAATAAGTCTAAAGCAATGAAGCATAAAATAACCAAGAGAAGAATGTGCCAGAAGACACTAAAGAAGTGATATATGTATTTCCATATGGGAAAATTGGAGAGAATTTCATAGAATTGAGGACTCATGAATTAACTTAGAAGGAAGAGCAGGACTTGAGCGATTTTAGCAGATCTGGGGCATGGATGATAGATGTGGGGGGATATGGTGCAGGAGAGCTAACAGAGGAGAAGGCGTGGCAAAACACAAGGCTAGCAGCATGGCCCTTGGGATTCAGTGAGAAGCCACTAACTCTCCTAGAACAGACAGGTGCGTGCCTCACTTTGTGTTTAAGACAACTTGAGTATTGATGCAATACAACGACTTGTAAAATATATATATTTGGTCCTTCAGATGACCAAAATATATTTGCCAGATATATTTAATCTTCGTCCACAGTTCCTGCAAATGCTTCAAAGCCATAAAGGTGAACGGGTGTCTTGTTATTAATGAAGGTGACTTTAGGAACCCCCACCCCCACCACCACACCAAAGGGCAGGGACTGATTGACAGGAGGACCAATCACTTGATCAGAAGATTGGAAGTTTCAGTCCCACCTTCTGACTTCTGGGGAGGGGAGAGGGGCTGGAGACTGAATCGGCTAATACTTAGTTGATCATGGCTGTGTAATGGAGCCTTCATAAAAACAAAATAGGACTGGGGCACCTGGCTGGCTCAGTTGGAAGAATACACAAATCTGGATGTTAGGGTCCTAAGTCCAAGCCATGTTTGGTGTCGAGATTACTTAAAATGAATATATAAGTAAATAAACCTAAAAAAAAAAAAAAAAACAACCACATACACACACAAGAGGTCTGGTGGTTTTTTTTTAATCCTTTCCAGGTACCTTTCACATTTGGGCAAGCCGAACACTTCCATGTGCCATAGAGCTCGGCCCCAAGCTCCATAAAAACAGAAGCTGCTTTGTTGGGGACCCTGCCCTATGTAACTCTTCACCTGCCTGTTGATTCATATCCTGTATCTTTTTGTTTGCTTGTTTTATTTATTTACTTTGAGAGAGAGAGAGCATGTGCATGGGAGGGGCAGAATGAGAGAGAGAGAGAGAGAGAGAGAGAGAGAGAGAGAGAGAAGATCCTAAATTGGCTTCATGCTGTCAGCACAGAGCCAGGGCTCTATCTCCCAAACCACGAGATCATGACCTGAGCTGAGATCAAGGGTCTGACACTTAACCGAATGAGCCACCCAGGTGCCCCCCTCCCCGTATCATATATTTAATAAACTGGTTAATGTAAGTGCTTCCCTGAGTTCTGTGAGCTGCTCTAGGAAATCAGTCAGACCCTAAGAGGGAGTCATGAGCATCTCCAATCTATCGCCAGTCTGGATTTGGCATTGGCCAATGAAGCTGGAGGCAAGCTGGGCAGTCTCATAGGATCTGTGGGATCTGATGCCTCCCTGTCATGTCCGAATTGAGTTGAATCAATTCTCAGACATGTTGCTGGTGTCTGGGAATTGCTTGGTGCTGGGAGAGGGGGACAACCCCTCACATTGGAATTGGGTCCAGGAGCCCTGAAAGAGCTGAAATAGGTGTTAGATTACAGAAGTGAGGTCTTGCAGCAAATGAAAGCAGAGCAGTTTTTGCAATGTCTTCCAAAGCTTCTGTCCACTATTTATAGCATTGATATGGCATCTGGATGGCAGAGAACACTGCATACAAGGAAAAGGAGAGTGAACCCATGAAAGGCGATGTAGGGCTGCTCCGGACAGGGTTACAGGTTTGCCTTGAGATAGGCATGAGGGAGATATGAGAACAGGAAAACACCCCAACACTTCTAACCTCCATCTGAAAGGAAGCCATGGTGTCCATCAGATGGAGGGTGTGGGAGAAACAAACGTAGGGCAGGTGTTTAACAATTGAGGGGTTCACGTGAGGAGTTCAAGGTGTCCAGTGGATGTACACAAAGGAATGCCCAACAAGCTACTGGAATTGTGGACATGGAGTTTTGCAGAAAGGCTGAAGAAACGATGGGCATTTATAAGTTTCTCTGCTTTTCCTCTTACACCATTCATTCATTCGTTCATTCCTTTCATAAATATTTCCAGAATTCATCTACCACAGTGTCACACTAGGTGATAGGTCTGCTAAATCTATGAACTACACGCACAGGAAAAACTTCCTCCAAGTTCTCTAAGTCTACGAAAAGGAAGGGAAAGGGAAAGGGAAAGGGAAAGGGAAAGGGAAAGGGAAAGGGAAAGAGAAGGAGAAAGAGAAAGAGAAAGAGAAAGAGAAAGAGAAAGAGAAAGAGAAAGAGAAAGAAAGAGAAAGAGAAAGAGAAAGAGAAAGAGAAAGAGAGAGAGAGAGAGAGAGAGAAAGAGAAAGAGAAAGAGAAAGAGAAAGAGAAAGAGAAAGAGAAAGAGAAAGAGAAAGAAAGAGAAAGAGAAAGAGAAAGAGAAAGAGAAAGAGAAAGTAAAAGGAAGGAAGGAAGGAAGGAAAGAAGGAAGGAAGGAAGGAAGGGGGAAGAGGAAGGAAGGAAGAAAAGAAGGAAGGTGTGTTTATTTATAAGCAAACGTCCATGCTACATGTGAAAATGGAAATACAGAAAATATGAAGATTAGAGTGTCAAGACTTTGGGGAGTTGGGATATTCAAGAGCTACAATGGCAACACTGAATACTTCAGCAAAAATGTTTTTCTCTCCCCTTTTTCTGTTTGTGAACAGGAGACTGGAACTCAGGGAGATATAAATGTTGGACCATGTCGGTGAAGAGAAGGAAGGGATGGCTGAAGATGGAAGACAAACAGGAAATAATCAATTGACCAAGGTCCCAGCGAATGTTTCAGGGGCTACAATATGGAAACATAGAATTCTAGAGAGGCAAGGAAGCTCTGCTGGTCATCTATCCCAACCCTACATCCTCCAGATTCAGAAACTAAAATATCTTTGTAGACACCATGGCTGGTCAGCAGGATTTCGGTCCACGGCTCTATGATTGGACACGGGTCCTTCAATTCCAACGTTCGGCTTAGAGAATGTAAGAATTTGGATGTAGGGGTATAAGACAGTGTTCAAGAATAGCCGTTCCAGTGAGAGTTTTCTAATACAGTGAGAAAGTGATCAGATGAAGGTGTCCTCCATAAGTGCAATTCTTCTGGTTGAGCTTCAGAGGTCTCAGAGACAAGAGCACAGAAGTGGATCATTCCTGCCAGGTCTGCGGACAAGAGACTGACCATGGATCCTCAGAGTCAGATTAATCTGGAGGAGAATTCCTCATCTACCACATGCTACATGTTTTCTCCCCATTAGAGTTTTATTTTAACCTCTCTGAACCATACGTTTGCGACACAGAAAAGAGTACAAATGTTTTTGCCAAAGAAGATCATGTTGAAATAAATTTTCTAAAGACAATCTTTTAAAAGACCTACACAAAATAGGTGCTCGGTGAATCTGGTTCTGTTCCATATCTAAAGGACCAATGAAAAGAATTTTAGTTCTTTCCTGTTTCCCTGATACCTACCTTTTTTCTTTTAACTGAAGAAGAAAATACAATTTCTTTTCATTCCTGTCTCTCAAGCATGTTCCAATAATTGTTTTAAAAGTGCCACATTTTTCTTTTTTTTTTGCCAAAATTCCAACAGCTATGTTTGGGTGGGGTGGTATTATTCTTGTGTGTGGCCAGAAGGTGGGATCAAAAGGAAAAATCTGAGACTAGGGCACTGTGCATTTTGTAGCACATACGGTATGCTTTCACACACACACACACACACACACACACACACACACACACACACAAAATTCCCGTTGGATAATAGGGAAGCAAGTAATAGTTTATATTTAATTTTTGTCTGCATTGTTGCCTGGAGAGAAGGAGTACATTTTGCGTTCCACATACAAATACACACAAAAATCCAACTTTTCATTTCAGACAGGTATAGATTCATAGCATATAATAATACTATCAAGAGAGGTTTCCAAAGACCATTTCTGTTTTCTAAATTAATGGCAGCAGTTTCTCCAGGAAACTGTAGATCTGGTTTTTAGATGAAGTGGGGTTTTTTTTTTCAATATACTTCCTAAAATATGTGCACCCGACTGCCTTTAGAAGTATTCATGGACTCCCTCCAGCTCTAAATTGGTATAGAAATTGTTACAATCCTGTGTGTCGAAAAGCGCACTGGGTCTTGCCCAAATAATGAAATCTTTTGGCAGACATCCTATGGAAGTACAGTTGAACCATCATCAGAGCCTAAACCACAGAGGATTAGCATGCCAACCCAGCACAACAACGTTACGCCTTAGACATCTCATGTCGCAAATCAACTTTCTTTGAAACGATCAAAGGATAATTCCTCTCCCACCATGTCTATCTACAAATCTGGGCTCCCTTTTATCACAACTATCTCTCACAATAAAGGGAACTCTGACATCAGAAGCTTTTTAGATTTCAGTGAAGGTGTTGAGAAACAAACAAACAGAAAGCAATGGAAGTGGGAAAATGACATTAATCAAGGTAGAACCATTGTCTGCTCGTAGCTCTTTCTCACCTAAACTATGTCATTATGCATATCATTAACTCTCTGGAGGCAGACAGGTCACCGAATCCCGTTTCACTGAAGACCACACATGCTTTCTTAGCGTCCAGATATTCTGCCTGTTCTTCTGCTACAGAATTTTACCACAGCACTGGAGTTTCAAATACTATTCGCATGGCTATTTCTCACATCAAAAAGATACTCATTACAAAGAGAAAGTCACAACTTTACAGTGGAAAACACAGGCAGAGACTGCCTTCATGAAGTAGCAAAGGTAACGTCTCCAGGAATGGGAGAGGCACAGCATCACCACAGGAAATATCAATCAAATCCACCATGAGGCTCCTTCTATGAAGCAACAAACCTCTAGTCTTAAAAAACAAAACAAAACAAACAAAACAAAACAAAACAAACAAAAAAACACTAACATCATGAAAGACCAAGAAAGAGGAATGCTTCCGAACTAAAGGGGACTAAAGATCTGTAACAAGCAAATGCAAAACATAATGGGGGGCCAGATCCTGAATCAGACAAAACAATGCTATGAAGGACATTACTGGCACCACAGGAACATCTAAATGCAGACTATACATGGAATAGCATTACATCCAGGTTAATTTCCCTGAATTTGATAATTCCATAGTAAGACATGCGTGCTGAAGCACTGAGGAGTAAAAGAGTCATGATGTCTGCAACGCGTTCTTAAATGGTTGAAAAAAAAGTAACAATTATGAGGGCATACATACATATAATTTTTTTATGTATACATAGAGACTAAGTGATGAGGCAAATATACCACACACACAAAAAGTTAACAACTGGCAAAGCTAGATTGGCATCAGCAACTAAAACCAGGGCCCAAGGGTATCTGTGTGGCTCAGTAGGTTAAGCGTCTAGCTCTTGATTTCAGCTTAGGTCATGCTCTCACGGTTTGTAGGTTCAAGCCCTGCATCAGGCTCTGCACTGACAGCACGAATCCTGCTTGGAATTCTCTCTCTCTCTCTGCCCCTGCCCTGGTCACACTCTCTCTCTCAAATATAAATAAACATTAAAAAGAAAAAAAAAAAGACAGGGATGGAATCTGGCACACCATCTGTTTTGGTAAAGAAAATTTACTGGAACACAGCCACACCCATTCACGCACATGCTATCTGTGGCTGCTTCTGTGCTACAATAGTTGACTAGCTGCGACAGAGACCGTATGTTCAAAAAGCCAAAAAAATTTACTCGTCTGTCATAGAAAGTTTGCTGTACCCTGATTTAGATAAAAGGTATGTGGAAATCCTTTGTACTATTCTCATAATTTGTCTGAGTTTTTAATAATCAAGCTAAACACTAGAAGTACATAAAGTATCTTAAAATGACTTGAAATCTCAACATCACAAATTTTCTTCATCTGGCATCATTAAAAAGCTATTATGGACATACATCTACTGCCAAAAGAGGGTTGAAGATCATAAAGTGGGCATCGATGGGCTTATTGAAATAAGGAAGAGTGGAGATTTGCACACAGACGCCTCAGGTCTGGAAGCCAAAACAACCACTCATCTTTCTCCAATATTGACCCCCAGGCAATCAAAATAACTCAAAACCCTGTCCCAGCCATTAGTCGGGTCTTAGAGGCCGAATTAAGGAGAGCCATACTGAGCACCCAGAATCTCAAGGTTTCACGCAGTCAGATTTTGCATAGCCTGGAATCACCAGTCACAGCATCCGGCAGGCTTAAACAGCCAGACCCCATCTCCTGAGTGAAAGCCAGAATTTAATCTGCACAGCATGCTTTTGACACCACAGAGCCCCCAGGTTAAAGAACTTCTCCTTGACATGCTTCAAGTTGAATGGAGATTAGGATTTCCATCACTTCATGCTACATTTAAAAGCTTATGCAAGTCTAGCGTTGATCCTTATCTCCGTATGTATTTTTTCTACACATTTTCTTAACAACACACAATTCCTAAGAAATCATGTAATTGGTAGTGTTGGAGAACCGTGTCAATCGTATTCCCAAGCTGGGTGGCCTCGAGTCCTTTCTCCCTGTGCTACTGACCTTATAAAACATTGCACACATCACAGGAGAAATTAGATTATTTGTCCCCACGTTAAATCTCACAGAGACAATTTTCAATACCTATATGTGCTCTGAGTTAATAAGATTGTTCCTATCAGTATTATATATGGATGGCATAGGTAGATACGCACTGTCAGCTTATTATTATTTCTGAGAAATTAAATCTGTGTCTGAGAGATGAGTGGGTTGTAGGAGGTTCTAAAAGACAACCTGAAAGCAAGTCCTTATTTGGACAAATCAGCAAGACTGTCAACACTAATCCGTTCCAGAGAGAAGCAGTCTGTAACATTGACAGCTTAATATCTTATCTGTGTGGCTTGGTTGTCTGACCTGTCAAGCTCAAGGAAGGCATGGCGTGCTCTTGAAAGGACCAGGGAACCGAAACTCACAAGGACTTCCATGCTTCCTGTCTGCCTTGCCAGATCAAATCACCCCAGCTTTGTCCACATGAAAGCGTCTCGAAGACATTAGTGCATCCCTCAACAAACCCATTCAACTTGGCCTTATGTGGTAGGTCTGCTCAAAATTAACAAGTGAGTCACAATATTCATAACGTTCCAGAAGCTGGAAGGAAAACACTGCCATAGAGGGTATATATTAGTTATGGGCGGGAAGCCCTATTTACATAGAACATATTTGACCTTTAGTCCAAACTCAGAACTCACACGATCTCATTTAGATATGTGATTTTGTTCTTCCTTTGCTCCCAAAAGACTGATATTGAGTTTCTGGTGTCCAATAGAACGCCATTATAATAAGATAACAATTGAAGCTACTTGTGAACCCTTTCACAACTAGCAGCAAGTGCAAACTCAGTAAGTGTGGATCACAGCGAAGGTTTTGTTTAAGGCTCCTCCTCTTTCAGGGGAGCTTGGGTGGCTCAGTCGGTGAAGCGTCCGACTTCGGCTCAGGTCATGATCTCACAGTCCGTGAGTTTGAGCCCCAGGTCGGGCTCTGTGCTGACAAGTCAGAGCCTGGAGCTCGTTTCGGATTCTGTGTCTCAGTCTCTCTCTCTGCTCCTCCCGGGCTGACACACTGTCTGTCCATCTGTCGGTCTCTCTCTCTCTCTCTCTCTCTCTCAGAAATAAACATTAAATTTTTTTTTTAAAAAGGCTCCTCAAAGCATAAGAGACTGTTAAAAACTGAGAACTAAGGGTTGATGGGGGGTGGGAGAGAGGGGAGGGTGGGTGATGGGTATTGAGGAGGGCACCTTTTGGGATGAACACTGGGTGTTGTATGGAAACCAATTTGACAATAAATTTCATATATTGAAAAATAAATAAATAAACAATAGATTTGAAATTAAAAAAAATAAATAAATAAAAAAATAAAAAGGCTCCTAGTCTTTCAGGAGATTTTGCAGAGCCTAGAATGGCTTTCTTTATACTGTGGGCAATGTACACATGGGTTCCCAATGGTACTTTCCTTCATAACTCCCTTGACCTGAAACACATAATCAAGAACCCAACCACAGGGGTGCCTGGGTGGCTCAGTCGGTTCAGTGTCCAGCTCTTGATTCTGGCTCACGTCATAATCTCACAGTTTGTGAGATCAAGCCCTGAGTCGGGCTCAGTGCTGGCAGCATGGAGCCTGCTTTGGAGTCTCTCTCTCTTCCTCTCTCTCAGCCATTCCCCCTGCTCTCTTTCAAAATGAATGAATAAACTTAAAAAAAAAATGTAAGAACTCAAACACAGCAGTCTCATTTTGTTGTTTTGTGTTTAAGTCAGCTAATTCAACACCGTTTAATGAACTCAATGTTTACTCCGGACTCCTTTACCCACTCATTCATCTGCTGAACAAAAAATCAGCCATAGAAGGCTACCGAGTGCTTGAAATGTGGCCCATGTGACTAATAACCAAATATTTAATTTCACTTCATTTTAATTCATTTAAATCCAGAGAGCCATATGTGGCCAGTGGCCACCATATTGGAGATGACAAACTGAGTATTAGAAAAGTACAAACCTGTTCATTCAACATCCAGTACACTCTCTTTTTAGTGGGAGAGGAAATAAAATCCGTGTTTCCCAGATGACCTTGATACTAAGATTCTGGATCAATTAGGCTGTGCTAATTAACACACTTACGCAGCACTTGGGGACAGAAATGAAGCAGAAGGTAGTTTCTTGCCTGTCCCCTGTTCACTATTTCCACTGTCACCCTCATCTTCCTTCCTCAGCATCCTGCATATGTGGACAGGCTTCATCAGGGGGAGATTCTTAACTCTGATGTCATTGTTCCAGAGAAGCCCCCAAGCAAGAGAGAGGGCCAGCTCTACACTGGTCTGGAGTCATTTCTGGAGGTTGGGCAGATAGCCCCATCATTCCTTCAACACTTCCAATTTGAGAAGCACCTCTTCCCGTGTTTAAATTCCTTCCAGTTTATGTACCTAGAGTGGTTTCTTTTCTTCATTCTCACTGCCTGATACAACCGATCAAGATGCTAGATGTGTATTCAGGCTTAACCCCTACACCATCAAAAATGCAGAGAACGTAGATTCAGCTTCTCTGATTGTCTACCATCACCAATGTTCACCTCTAATCCCATGACCCCTTCACTGTGCAGTAAACAAGAGTAAGTAAACAAAGTAATATTCTCCACCTGCTTTACTCCCCTCCCTCCCTCTCCTGCATATACATTTACTGAGCTACATCTACGTGTCCAGCAGTCCGAGGCACAAGGGCAGTACACGTCCACACAGACGTTGAAGCCTCCCAGCTTCAACCTCAAGTGCAACAGATGACAAAATTCATGGCACCATTACAACGCAGTGGGTCAACGCTACGAAAGAAAAGTGGAGAGATGCACTGATGGAGCAGGCTAACCCTGACAAGGAGCTGGGCAAAAACCCTCAGGATGAAGTGAAGTGTAGGCAGAAAACAGAGTAATGAGTAAGAAAAGAATGAGTAGAAAAAGAAGGGGGAAAGATTATGATCCTGTAAGATGTGATCTTCCGAAGCATGAAAATAAAGCTGTAAATTTCAGCAATGCAGACCCACCCGAGAGGTTTCTGCTGTGTTGCGAGATGAGAGACATAATGTGATTTATAACACACAGAGTAAACTCTCGGCTTGTGGGCAAATGGAAGCTGGGATCTTTGCAATCCTTAGAGTAATTGCTGAATGTGTTTCCAGAAGCATAGCAGGCAGGACGTCGAAATGCAAAACAGAAGAAAGAAAATGACTCTGTTACTGAAGAAATTTATGTTCCCTTTATCAGAGACAAGTGATCTAGCTTCCTATTTCTCCAAATACCCAGTGCCGTTTTATAAGAACAATCCTTTAATTACCTCAGAAAGACAGCACAGAGAGGTCTGCTTTACGAAATGCTAACATTCCCTAAGTAAGATATATGCCCTTGAGAACAACATATACGTGGACACAGTGATATTGTATGGCACTTATGACACAGTTGACTGTAGTTAATGACTGCTTATCCCATTCAGGGGAAGCTTAAAAACAGTCTCACTCACACATAAATTTATTCAAGAAATTTAGGTAAGATGTGCAAACCCCATAAATCTGAACAGGCAGTTTCATATAATTTAGGACCACTACATTTAACAGTCTAACTGGGCAATGACGCACAGAACAAGCAGTAAAGGGTATTTCTTTCACACATTTTGTTACTTGCTTCCCAATTCAGTTTGTTCAGTTCACGTGTCAGTTCGCGAGAGTGACCCTACACACCTTGAATCTGCAGAATAACATGGTAGCCAAACTCAACCAAGTCACCGCTGACTGATCATAATACAGCCACGTCACTGAGAGCCAACCAGATCTGCTTTGTTCCTGATGGACTTAGTGCACTTTTCTACGTTGTGGAATGCGCTTCTTCTATTTCTTTAATATGCAAGAAACGTCTTTATGTTTTTATTCAAAACATTAGAAACTCGCGCCCAATGCATTAACTTTAAATAGCAAATGTGACGGACTGGTGCACACACTTCACTGCAAAGAGGAGACTCAGCAAAGTAAAGCATCAGAATGCCATCCTCCAAATAGTTTTAGAGACTCAAGACTTGTCCAACAAGGTGATTCAGCCCTTCCTATGCACTAATGCGCTCCTCTGTCTTTTACTTATTTGGGACATAGAGTTGCTGTTGGTTAGTGAGCAAAGCCAGTGACACCCACATGACTCCCTCTTTCTCCAACCCACCCAGCCCATCCCCACCCAGAAGCCCAGTAAACCAGTGACAACAAAATGCTCTTGTGCCCCGGGTCGACTGCTCCTCAGGAGTTTTATAGACCACCTAACAATCAAAGAAGGGGGTAAAGGCCGCCTCTGTGCCCGCAGTTACTTTGTCTTTCCTCACCGGCTCCCCACGTTCCCCGCCCCCCCCCCCCACCCCCAGCACTGCCACCACCATATCCTCACACGGCTAAGCAGCCAGAGGCATGGGGCTTTTCAGCCTGAATTTCACGGCGTGATAAAATGCAGGGGCTGTTTCCCTGGGGACCTCAAAGCCCTCCTTTGTGAGCCCAGTTGAGGGTCAGGTTAAGTCCTGCATTTTGGCAGCAGGAATCTGTTTGCCTTCACGCTGAGGTCCGCTAATGGGGGCGAGAGGAAGGGAATTCCATAGAGAAGCCAGTCTCAGAAAACGTTTTCTCGGAGGCACAGCCCCCTCTGCCACTAGACAGAAATCGGGCAAATGTGAATCCACTGCCCACCGCGCTGATAGCCCTACCAAATCAATTTGATTAAGCCGCAAGGGACAGGGCCTTCTCTTTCTTGCAAGGCTGAGTTCTCACTTGTTGCTTTAAAGAGAAAGAAAAGCAAAGCACAGCCTTTAGCTCAGACATTTTAATCACCAAGAAGAACTTGCAAAAAATAGTACTGGAAAGAATGAAGATATATTTCTTGGGTCTTTTTTTTTTTCCCCACTTGCAATTAGATCGGAGAACTTTGAATTTAATTCTTCTCAATACAAGAAAGCTGTTGTTCTATCTAAAGACAGTGTCCCCAGTGAAAAGGTTTACAGCACATGATTAATGTCGATCATTTCTGTAAACTATCATGACAATTTCTGCTCCAGAAGGAAACCGACCAGTAGAGATTGCCCTTAAAAACGTAAATCATTGAATATGACACGCATCAGTAGTTTGAACACAGAGAGGGTTTCCTAATGTAATTATAACTGACACAACAAAGCTTTCTCATTGTAACAGGATTATATTTCCTTCTAGAAAGCTGTCCCAAGATTAGAAATTTACTTCAGAAGTTCAACCTATATGTGGAAAGATACGCATTTTTAAATTATGAAAATAAGCAGGGTAGTCAGACAGATAGAATGCCCAAGGAGTAAGGAATTTTTCAGGGGATGCAAGCAATAAGGAACAAAAAATTTTATGAATCTGACGAGTCATTGCAAACATAATTGGATATAGACAGACATACACACGCACACATGCACGCGCACACACACACAAAAGCAATACATTACCAACTAAACAATTCATCTTTGGTAAGTGGGGGAATAATCCGATGTCTGGAATAAGAAGAAGGAAGCTCTCAACAAAATGTTCAATGAAATAAAATAGCAATCCTTACATTCATCTTCTCATTAAACTTAGTTCTTGTGATCATTTTGTTTTTACTTTCAGTGACGTGGATGCAATTATTCCATCAGTTTTTAAGTTTATTTCTTTTGAGAGAACAAGAGAGACAGCATACATGCGCTAGTGGGGAAGGGGCAGAGAGAGGGACAGAGAGAATCCCAAGCAGGTCCCACACTGTCAGCACAGAGCCCCATGCGGAGCTCAAACTCACAAACCACGAGATCGTGACCTGAGCCAAGATCAAAAGTCAGATGCTTAATTAACCAAACCATCCAGGCGACCCTCCATCAATCTTTTAAAATAAATTCTAGACATACCAATGCAAGAATTGGTACTCCGTTTTATGGATTCCTAACAGTGCTTATGTTACCCACAAGAGGTCTTTATGTTGGGGTGGGGGGGAAGGTGTGTTTGCAACTTGTACCCATGGATCTTTGTCTAATCAGTCAAAATAACTATCAACCCAAGATACCAGTGACTATAACTTTAAGCTTAAAATCAGATGTTGCACTAATGAATTGGGCCCTCCTATTCTAAGTTACGTTATTATTCTGTCCTGCTTCTGTTTAAGATTTAGGTTGATGAGAATATCACTATGTATAGTACCTTTTGGCCTTACCATTATATGAGATGCGTTTCCCACGTGTCATTTTGAAATGAAATGCTTTTACCATAAAAGGATCTCAATTTCAAATGAGAGCTCCTTCGTGTGCAACTCAAGGTTCCTCTGGGAAAAGTGCAACGAGACAGAGGGAGCTGTGTGCAACCTCACATTGATGGGGGAACGTCAACATGTCCAGCTGTCCAGCAGCAGAAATGTCCACACCCTCCTCAATCAGAAGGGTGGACCAAAAAAACTTTCTGCAAATGTTGGCAGGGCATCAGTTGACTAAAATTTCAACTACTGGCCTTCCTGAAGAAAGACTTCTTGTCTTAACCCTCAGATTCTATATGCAAGACACCTGAACTTTTTAAATGTTAATAAATGGCCTTGTGTAACTAACATAGTGGGAGATTTATGGGATTGTACTTTGTTTTTACTATTGCTTCCTCTTTTTATATTTCTTTACTCACCTTTTGAATCTGTGGTCCTTAAGCTCTTTTGTTTCTTCCATTTATTTTGCAATCTATCTTATCTTTCAAACTCTGTCTGAATCTAGAAAGTTGGGTCCATCCATTATATATAAGTTTGTATGAGATTTCTTCTCCTTCTTCTTCCTCCCCCTCCCTCCCCTTCTTCTTCTTCTTGAGACAGAGTGAGCAGGAGAGGGGCAGAGGAGGAGAGAGAATTTGAAGCAGGCTCCGTGTTCAGGAGCCTCATGCAGGGCTTGATCCCATGACCTTGGGATCATGAGGTGAGCGGAAATCAAGTCAGATGCTCAACCAACTAAGCCACCCAGGTACCCCTAGTGTTTTTTTTTTTCTTCTTACACGAAGATTGGGAGTAGGGAGGCTGTATAGAGACATACAGATGACCTTGGATTCTGGAAAATAGGTAGTTTTAAAACTTTCCATAATTTACTTTTTCAAAAGAAGCAAGGCTACCTCTAGCTCTAGTAGGCATCCAACCTTAGGAGAATCTTTTGCTGGGAAAGAAAAGCAAGATGATCATGTCTGTCACACTCTGTTTTTTTAAGTTAATCATAAGGAAATGCTGGTGAGTTCAGGAACAAGAGTAATCAGCATGGCACAATCGAGGAAGACATCTTCAGGCATGTGAATGTGAATTTTGTAGCCCTAGTGATTTTGGAAGCACTGTCAGAGTTCTGAAATACTTTGCTACACTACAAGGATGTCATATTCCTCAGCATGATTGTAAATGTAAAGCACTAACACCCATTTTCCATCTATACTTGGTTACAATAGAAAGGTTTATATCTTTTGTAGATGGCAATTATTAATAAAGCCTATTCCTGCATGCTAAAAAAAAGGGGGGGGGAAGTGGAAGCCTTGAAAATAGAATACTTTTTTTTAATTTTAATTTTTTAAAATTTACATCCAAATTAGTTAGCATATAGTGCAACACTGATTTCAGGAGTAGATTCCTTAGTGCCCCGTCCCCATTTAGCCCATCCCCCCTTCCACAACCCTTCCAGTAACCCTCAGTTTGTTCTCCGTATTTGTGAGTCTCTTCTGTTTTGTCCCCCTCCCTATTTTTATATTATTTTCATTTCCCTTCCCTTAGGTTCATCTGTTTAGTCTCTTAAAGTCCTCATATGAGTGAAGTCATATGATTTTTGTCTTTCTCTGACTCATTTCACTTAGCATAATACCCTTCAGTTCCATCCACGTAGTTGGCAAATGGCAAGATTTCATTCTTTTTCATTGCCAAGTCATACTCCATTATATATATATATATATATATATATATATATATATATATATATATATATATATATACACACATACATACACACACACCACATCGTCTTTATCCATTCATCCATCGATGGACATTTGGGCTCTTTCCATTCTTTGGCTATTGTTGATAGTGCCTGGGTGCCTGTGTCCCTTCAAAACAGCACACCTGTATCCTGTGGATAAATGCCTAGTAGAGCAATTGCTGGATCGTAAGGTAGTTCTATTTTTAGTTTTTTCAGGAACCTCCATATTCTGTTCCAGAGTGGCTGCACCAGCTTGCATTCCCACCAACAATGCAGAAGAGATCCTCTTTCTCCACATCCTCGCCAACATCTGTTGTTGCCTGAGTTGGTAATGTTAGCCATTGAATCATACTTTAAGAGAATATTTCATACAGCATTTGTAGGCTCTAATGACATCAAGGTCGAGGGCTCAATCCCCATGTGGCACGATTTGCTGTACGCAAAGCAACCTGTTCCACCTCGAAAGGCTCTCTGAGCAGACCACTGGTAAAAAATGCACTATCCCTCTTGTGGAAACAGGCAGGGTTTTTCAGCCTCAGCGCTAGTAACATCTGGGGTTGACTAAATCTCTGTTCAGGAAGACTGTCCTGTGTGTTGTGCAATGTTAGCAACATCCATAGCCTCTACCCACTAAATGTCAGTAGCATCTCGATCCCCACCTGTGAATGGGAAGGTCTCAGAACATTGACAAATGTCCCCGGGAGAGGGAGGGAGGGCAAAAGTACCCCCAGTGCAGAACCAGTGGGACAGGGTGAAGAGGCTATGACTAAGCTCAAAACTGTCACCACCAGGGGAAAAGCATCCAGAACAGTCCTACTGGTTCTGAATCAGAACCCTTGTTGCCATGATATGGATGTTTCAATAACAGAATCCAGATGGGAATTCTGCCATGAGGCTAAAACAAGTAGGTCAGAACAAAAGCAACTCACTGCAACCGTTCAAAGGATGAAAGAAAAGAAGAAGTAAAACAAATAACAATTCTAACTAACTCTTGAAAATAACTTTAGGTGCTTGCAAAGTATTTCCAAGCCAACATTGCTTTGAATAATATTTCTGTGGGACTTCTGGAATATTCATGCGAAAAAAAGTCAAATCTGTTAGCTTTTGAGTGAACAGAATGTTTCCAGCTAGAAGCTATTTTAGAAATACTTTCCCTCTTAGCTTTCCCTCTCAACCTTCCTGAGAAAACCCAAGACTTCCATGAAGATGAAAGAATGAATCATTATATTATTGAAATCCTTGCTCTATACTTCTTGGAGCCAAACAAGCATCTTAACCACATACATTTTGATTTGACCTCATTTCAACACCATGACCTGTTTGATTCAGCTCAGCCATCTAAATGGGAGCAACAAACATCAAAACTCCCCACAAAGCACCTGAAATGCAGTGAAATTCATTACATTGTAATCATGTCACAAACTGACAGACAAGCCAATTAAAAGTTTAGACGCTTCTCAGATTAATCTTCAGAGTAGAAAATAATTTATATGCCTCTAAAGTTGACCAAATAGTATATTAAAATAGAATAATTACATAAAGACCATTTTATAACAAAGAAAACAAATTTAATTGGATCACCTGCTAAAAAGAAGCTTCCAATAAGTAAACATTCAAAATAAATAACTTGGCCATAATTCTGGAGTCTAAAATAAGCAAAATCATTCAAAATAGGCAATTTTTAACAATTTTGCTATACCTAAGCCAAATTGAAGAGTGAAAGTTCTTTATATATATTTTATAAATGTTTGTTTTTGAGAGAGCAAGAGAGACAGAGCATGAGCGGGGGAGGGGCAGAGAGAGAGGGAGACACAGAATCCTACGCAGGTTCCAGGCTCCGAGCTGTCAGCACAGAGCCTGGCACGGGGCTCAAACTCACGGACTGTGAGATCATGACCTGAGCCAAAGTCAGACGCTCAACCGACTGAGACACCCAGGTACCCCACTATATTCTTTATATTTTAACCAAATACTATCACTTCATAAAAACTAAGGAATCATAGAAATGTGTTACTCTACTTATAGAGTAGCAACATTATTTTTAAAATACTCCAATGAATCTCTGCAAAATCCAGATATGTTAGTAAACAGCCAATTTTAACAAAAAAAAGCTCATTTCCATTTTAATTTCTTGTACATCTCTTCTTTCTCTAATAGGGGCAGCTGGCTGGCTCAGTCAGTAGAGCATAGGACTCCCAATCTTGAGGCTGTGAGTTTCAGCCCCACCGGGTTGGGTGTAGAGATAACTTAAAATCTTTAAAAGTGATGTTATAGATATGTGGATATATGGTAAGTGGAAGGACACCATACAGAAGGAGACATACAGTCTAGATGTGCAGTAAATAAAATTGGAATCCATGACTGAAAATAACCTTGGTATTTTTTCTTTAGCATAAAAAAGCAAGCAAGGGGAGCTTCTGGCTGGCTCAGTACGTGGATCGTACGACTGTTGGTCTTAGGGTTGTAGGTTTGAGCCTCACATTGGGTGTAGAGATTACTTAAAAATAGAATCTTAGGGGAAAAGAAAAAGGAAGCGAGGAGTGACACTCTCCCGAGTCAGCGTCCCCTGTATCACCAGACCCTCTGTTACAACGGCTGCAATAGAGAAAGATTCAAGGACATGAAGATGCACCAGACAAATGCTCTCCTGCCCTAGTCTACTTCTCTTCCAGGAATGATGCCTGAATTCCTTCAGCACAAAACCAGGGCTGGAAGACACAGCTCACCAAGGCACTGCCAGCCTTCCATTGCGCCCCACGCCGTTACCCGCCAGCCACGGTATCTTCCCGGCCCACAGAGAATGCACCTGCTGCAAATTCCTATCTCCCCCTTCACCTCATTTTTTTTTTGCCATAATCCTATCGTTATCTTCTCTTATACTCACAAGGCCAAGACTTTTGTCTTTGCTCCTAGTGATAGCCTCCGAGAAACTCTGCACGAGAAGGGGGTACTCAATGAATGAACATCCAATAAGATCCCATCACCCTGAAGCTTCACAAGACCAAGTCCTACAATTTAAAATTTCCCTCCAGCAGCAACAGCCCCCTCGAGTTTTGCCAGCACGAGACGGTGCTCCGACAAGCACCAGCACTTCCCGGACATCTTCTCAGCACAGCACGCTGCCTCTCTCCACAGGGGTTGAAGTAGATTTCCCAGGGAGCTGAGCAAGCTCCACGTCTGGGCTCCTCACTCCACACGAGCCCCTCCAAGGCCCCAGAAGATGGCCTCGCAACGTGTTCACACACAAAATTGGCAAACGTAATGTCGTTACTCATGTTTCTTCATTACCTAAGTGTGCGTTCCACACACCTGAGTCACATTTCGGCAAGCGGCATCATCTTCGGCAGAGGGCTGGCCAGTGTGTGTTGTATCTGCTGCCCAGGACAGCTGCCCGGGGAGCCCGCCACTGCTCTAGAGGTGGTGCGATCCCCTCGTGCAGACTCACAACATCTCCCATGGGCTCCAGGGATGCAGGGACTCTCCCAGGAGTTCTCCAGGCTGCTGCAGAAGACCACAGCATCTCCGCACTCGATGAATTGCTGCCTCGCAATGTGCGCATACACCTGTCTGTTGATGTACGTCCCGTGTGCCCTTTATGAGAACCGCCCTAGAGGCTTCTTGGATAATCAGGAAAAGGCAAGTGAGAATCAGACAGTGCTGAAGCATATTCTATTTGCAAGTGAGGGTAGAGCATTGTCCGAATTTAGAGCTACAACATGGGACAAGTAGAACAATTGTAGGAATGACAAAAAAAAAAAAAAAAAAGAAAAGCAAAACACAGAGGATCGATGATGATACAGTCCCATACAATAGAGTCTGAAAAAGAGGCGCAGGCTGATAATGACGGATATCACCCGCAGGAGGCTGTCCTTTTAACCACGCTGCGGAATCAAACCAACAGGAGAGGTGTAGACGGAGAAATCCAATTTGTAGTCACAGAGGGAGGACTGGGGGGAAACCATTTGAAAAGGAGTCAAGGCTTAACAGAACTAGTTTATCAATGAAAGACATTTCAAAGCCTTAAAAGAAAAATTACTAATGCCCATTGCTAATTAATCATTCTACGGATTCTCATGCAAATGCTCTTTGGGTGGCTTTGATCCGCACTGACACCTGAAAGAAAGCACGCAGTGTCTGCAGACTGGGGAGATACTGGGAAGGCATGGGGCGCCGGAGGACACAGAGGTCTGTGCCTAATACCCTGGGAATTCTGGAACCGCTCGCTCGGGGCGGCCAAGCAGCAGAAGGCGCCATCCCGGCCGGCCCCAGGGACTCAGAGATGGCCCGTCCCTCTCGGGCCGCAAGACACGTCCCCTCATCAAAAGCAGATGGCCTTCCCATGCCCTCTTTCTTAAAACTGATGCAAATCGCCTTTCAGGACTCTCCAGTACGACCGCGTGCGTGAAAAGGAGAACAGAATATGTTAAGGCCTTGAGGAACTGGGTAGAAAATGTTCGATAAAATTAGCCAGAGAGCGGCAAAGTAATAGAACTGTCACCTCGTCGAGGAGGAAGAGGAAAGATTATCTGGGGAACATTAAAGAGGAGTCCTAAAATTTCAGAGCAATATTCTGATCTAACGGGCAGTCAAGTGTCATGAAGTTCACCGTTTTTACCTGACTTACAACAGAAGTGTGTCAGAGGGACGGGCCTCTGCTTTGTGGGATTCTCAAGCGGGTGCACTGAAAACCATTTAAAATGATATTAACTCAAGAAACAATTTCCCAAGTTGAGATTTCTCCACTGGCTTCTACAAGGCCACGCAATCACTTCTGAGTGGGAAATCGTGCATAAAAACGGGCAGACTGCTGGCTTTCGTATCTATGTGAACCAGGCTCCTGTCTAAGGGTAGCTGGAAGGCCACTTACACTCCTCGAGTTTCCATCACAGTTAGTGATCACAGGGATCAGAGGTCCTGTCTCAGGGTGACATCTCCCCATTGGACACGCCGTTTGGACAGCAGCTCAAGAGAGAGGAATGCCATTAGCAGCACCCTGGTGTAGTCAGTCTTTGGCTTATGTTTTTAGGTATGATTTCAAACGACACACACATTTATAAACAATAGAAAACTAGCCTAAATTGGAAGTGAATGAGAAGAAACAAGACAAAATGAGCACAGGAAATGGAACCAATAAAGTGTCTGATACCCAATTATACTCTCCAGAGGCCTTACCGCCCTTGGGTGGGGACCAAGAGCATGGGTCTGAGCTTCCTCCCACCAGCACGAGAAGGACTGATCAGTCTACACAATTCAAGTGTGCCTCCGTTCAGAGCCAGGAAGGAGTCTGCGAAAACAGGCCTTCCTGACACAAATACTAAAAAGGATTTTCTCCTCACGTTCAGAAATACCACATTCTACTAAAAGAATGGACTCAAGAGTGCCTTCATAGTAGCCATGTTGAGGGGCTCACAGAGTTCCTTCTCATGGCATGTTTCACGAGAGGGTAGCATCTCACCAAAGCCAAGTCAATACCCGCACTTCTAAAGGGTTCCACAAACTGTGAGTGCATCAGCAGTTCTTCGTCCCATTTAGAACACTGGATATAATTCACAACCCTCACACTCATTCATTTCTTTCATGCTCATTTTTGTCATGTGCTCATCTCTTCACTGCCTCTGTTGTCATTTTGGTGATTCTGAGGTGGAACACAGAAGGCACAGAGCTCAACTGAGACCGATCCATGAACAGGTGTATATGAACCCACTGTCCTGTCACATGGCTTGGAAGCTGTCCTGCAGTGAAAGGAAGTGCCCACAGAAAGTCTTACTGTCTACACAGGAAGTGAAGCAGATCTCGTTGGCACCGCCTTCCAAATACCACACTGTCTCCCTCACCCCCTCCAGATGACTGATACACGTGCAACTATGCAAGACCTTCAGCGATTCCCTTTTGCATCAATCAATCAATCACTCTTTTTCTCAACTCCTTCTCTCCCTCACCTGGCTTAATTTTTCTCCTTTGCTCTCCTTGCCAACCACCACATTTAAATTTGCTTCTTGTGTTTCTTGTACATTGCCCGCATTGGAAGTAGCTCCATGAGGATCTGGAACGCTCTACCTTTTTTTTTTTTTTTTTTTAATGTTTATTTATTTTTGAGAGAGAGAGACAGAGCATGAACGGGGGAGGGTCAGAGAGAGAGAGAGACACAGAATCTGAAGCAGGCTCCAGGCTCTGATCTGTCAGCAGAGAGCCCGACGCGGGGCTCAAACCCACGAACTGTGAGATCATGACTTGAGCCGAAGTCGGATGCTTAACCGACTAAGCCACCCAGGTGCCCCTCTACCTTTTCATTTTAGTATCACTCGAGTCCACAACAGGGTTTGGCACCCAGTAGGCATTCAGTAAACATTCAATGAACTGGTAAAGAATGAGCTGGCGGGATGCCTAGGTGGCTCAGTTGGTTAAGTGTCCAACTTTGGCTCAGGTCATGATCTCATGGTTTGTGGGTTCGAGTCCCACATCAGGCTTTCTGCTGTCAGCGCAGAACCCACTTCAGATCCTCTGTCTCCCTCTCTCTCTGCCCCTCCCCCACTCACACACACTCCCTCTCTCTCTCTCAAAAATAAAGATTGTAAAAAAAAATTTAAAGAATGAGCTGCATAACACAGGACTGAAGATACAAAACCAAGGTCTTCATTTTCCAGTTGACTTTATTGAGTAACAAGCATGGTGCCAGGTGCTAAGGATTCAGCGGTGACCGAAATAGACACGGCTGGAGCCCTCGGGGAATTTTCCAGTGAAATCATTTGGCACTGATCCTGAACAGGATAAAATGCATGGTTTTGCACCTCAGCTTCAGCCTCAGACCGTGTCTCTGACCTAACTTCCAACTCCAAACCTTGCAGCCTCAGCCAGCACGATACCTCTGTTGTCCAGGCCATGACCCTAGTCCTCGGAGCTAGACCCGTGTCTTGTCTTCCTTTGGTCTGCATCCCTGATTGAGGCCACCAGTACAGGACTTTAGGATTCATGAACCATATTTCTGTCGATGGGCCTGCCATGAAATTAAACACAACCCCGTTCCCTCCTGAAAATAAATCTGTGCCCTACGACTAGGAAATATAATACCATAAAAAACAAATAAACTATGGTCTTGTTGAAGGTCTATTTTTATTCCACTGATCCAATGAGATATTTATCTCAGCAAAAAAAAAATACTTCTGATCTTCTCCTAAGAACTCGCCATGATGAAGATTAAAAAAAAAAAAAAAAAAGGTGCTTTCTCAGCACACAAACAAGATTTGGCCTTCCTTGATTCTTGCTTTTATCTCCATTTAATTCACCAAATGTAGGAACTAGATCAGACTTTTAAGAATTAAACCTTGCACAATGTCCAGTAGCAAACTTAACCCAGGGCCCACTCTGTGATCTCTATCCCATGACTACAGCTCTCACTTCACAGGTGGTGACATGATTTACCCATCTGTTTATCCTTCTAGAATAGTCTATAAGCTTCTTAAAATCAGGGGCTGTGTGTGTCATTCAGAGTTTGGTAAGCCAAGGTCATCTGGGGGCCAAACCAGCCTGACACCTGTTATTGTCCCACTCGCAATGAAAGCATAGTTTTTAATTTAAAGGTGGTTGAAAAAAAAAATCAAAACAAGAATATGATTTGGGGAGTATGTGACAATTATATGACAATCAAGCATCAGTGTCTGAAAACAAGGCTTTCCTGGCACACACGGCCATTCATTTACTAAACATCCTATCTGTGGAGGTTTTCAGGCCATCAGCAAACAGCTGAGTAACCAGAACAGGGTCACTACATCCCACAAAGCCCCAAATCCTCGTGATCTGGCCCATGAGAGGAAGAATTTGCCAAGCGCCTATCTAAATCATCATCTCCGCCCCACAACACGGAGGGAACCCGGAACAGAGAGGGCAGGGGGCATTCACCAAATGTTTATTAAAATGAACCAAAGTTGTTAGAATTCTAATGTTTGGAAAGAGTCTCAGACCTCAAAATTGCTCTTTTATCTCGTAAAGCACTTTTTTAATATTTAGCATTTTTTTAAGTTCATTTATTTACTTTGAGAGAGAGAGCAAGGGCAAGTGGGGCAGGGACAGAGAGAGAGGCAGAGAGAGACAGAGAGTCCCAAGCGGGCTCTGTGTTGTCAACATGGAGCCCGACGTGGGGCTCAAACTCACAATGGTGAGACCATGACCTGAGCCGAAATCAAGAGTCAGATGCCATCCGGGCACCCCTCATAAAGCACTTCCGATACCATCAGCAAAACAGGGCTCTGGCAGGTACAAAGCAAGTTCATCTGCTGTAGGAAGCTCACTCACCCACTGTGATAAAGTAGAAAAGACACTCTATCCGGGGGGATGTCAGTCCACCAGCAGGAGCATCAGTGGACTAAGCGGAACTGGGCAGTAGACCCTCTGAGTCCCAGAACCCTACAATCAACACACAGCTCCATCATCAGATGCCAGCACGGGCCTGGCCAGGTGTGGCATCTGATGGGTACCGGTGGAGGAGAAGGGAAGAGCAGGAAGGCATCAGAAAACTGAAGGAGGCCTCCCGGGTTTCCACCTGCCATGTCTGCCCCAGCCCCCTGCTTGTGTATTTCCAACACCTGCACAGGACATCTTGCTGCACGCCCGCAAATGCCTCCGACTGGGGAAAGAGCCTTCCTCGTACCACAGCAAAGTTAATCCTGCCTCCTCAGTACGTAGGACACGGTGGCCCTGGTGACCAACACTGACTGAGCACAGAATGCCTCATTGTAGCCTTTCTGCCTCCATTTTCCCATCAACACAAGAGGGAGAAAAATATACCTCCCAGTCCTATGCAGCAATATTGAAGGCTCTCCTTTCTTGGCTACCCTTTAGAATATTTGGTCATACCCTATTTACCCAGCTGCTGAGAACCTTTCCTGCCCTACACCTTTGGACCAGGCTCCGAATCTACCCATTTGTCTCGGTCCACTAGGACACTTCGTCATCCAGGCTGCTAAGTGTTTCCACCCGGGTTACTGGCAGCGTCTTTTACCTCAACGTCCTCCTTCCTAACTCACTGTTTAAAATCTATTCTTCCCACGGAAGCCAGAACCTTTATGCCTGGGATGGACCCCGCCTGCCCACGAAGTTCAGACTCAACAGCTCCCACAGCCCTGCATGACTTAACCCTGCTCGCCTCTTAGCTGTGCCTCTAGGCATTCACCAACCTCAGGCAACTGTAATGCTCTAGCCACACCCACAATAGTATCTTAGAATTTGTAGTTGGTGTAGACACCTTGAAAGTACGTGGCAGTCATGAAGACTGTGATTTTAACCTCACAGTTTGGACAACTGAAGGTCAACATGTTCCCAAGACAGAGAAGTATGGAAGTAGGGAAGTAAGGCAGGGGGTGGAAGAGTCCAGGATACATTCGCACAAAGGCTTATGACACACATAATGAGCTCAATGGCACTGGGGACTGTGGGAGACTGTTCTCCTACTCAAGTGACAGGGAAGCCAAGGTATGGATCCGCCCTCTCCTGACCATCAGGGTATAACTCCCAGCACCTGCAGCCTCACCCCCACTTGGTAGAGGGCACAGGTTCTCAGGCAGAGTATGACAGGTGCTCCAGAAAAAGCCACGGGTGTTGAAGGGATCAGCCAACACCACAGAGGGGATACAGGAAACTCCTGTCTGTACCTGGCTCTTCCAGTGCTAATTCTTCACACGTGCCCTTGTCCATTTTGCTTTCTTACAACATGCTGCCACCTGCCAGGAACACTAACAAAGCCCTCCACCTCCCGCTGCTGCAATGAGCTAACTCACCTTCAGGCATTAACGTCAATGTCGTCCGACGGTCTGGTGTCCTTCTGTTATTTGCCCTATCTGTTCACCCACAGCAATTTTCAAGTTCTGTTATAATTTCCTCCTGTTGTCTTCTTCCCCCCATAAGACTGGGCACTGCCTCAAGGTTGTCGGGTTCATCCCCAGAGCCTAAGATATTTGGTAAGTGTTTGGGGAATATCTGCTGGATGGATGAAGGGATTTATTCTAGGAATAAATGTATGAATTGATTTAATACTTGCTCTTAGGAACACTGTCCTTTGAGAAGGGGCCCCAAGAAACTCTAATGCGATGACTATGGACGTGACCCAGGCTCCCTGAGTGAGTCAGTTTGGGGATGTCTACTTCTTCCAGTTTTGTTCTGTGTTGAAAAGGCATGCACCAGAATGCTCTGGAAAACAGCGACCCATATATGCCTTAACCCACAAGTACATTCCAATCTTGTAGACTACACAAATTGTATTTCGACACCCTATGTACACATACCCCAGAAGAGGTGGGGAGGGTCTCTTAGACTGTAGGCCCTCACTATATATTTATCACAACAGCAGAACTGCATGGTGCAGACAGTGAGATGTGCTAGGTAGAGAGATAGCCGGAAAGCTAAAGAGCAGACACAGGGGACCAGAGAAATGCTACAGCACAAATTAAAAGCATTTTTTTAATGTTTATTATTTATTTTTGAGAGACAGAGACACAGAGACAGAGTGCAAGTAGGGGAGGGGCAGAGAGGAGGAGACACAGAATCCCAAGCAGGCTCCAGGCTCCGAGCTGTCAGCGCAGAGCCTGACGTGGGGCTCGAACTCGTGAACCATGAGATCCTGTCCTGAGCCGAAGACAGACCAGTCCAATGAGCAACTATCAGGAACTTGGTAGATGTATTCATTTGCATGGGCTACCATGACAAAGACCTTCCCGCTGGGCGCCTTACACAACAGAAATTTACTTTGTCTCAGTTCTGGAGACTGGAAGTCCAAGATCAGGGACTGGGCAGGGCTGGTTCCTCCTGAGGTCCAAGAGGGAAGGATCTATATCAGGCCTCCCTCCTTGGTGAGCACACTGTCTCCTCCTGCGTCCTTGCATGGTCCTCCCACTCTGTGCCTGTCTCTATCTCCTTTTTCTCTAAGGACAACAGTGCAATGGGATCAGGGCCCACCCTAGTGACCCGATTTTACCTAAACTACCCCTTGAATGACCCTAAATCCAAAAAGTCACATTCTCTGGGGGGGGGGGGGGGGGGAGGGGGTCGGGCTTCAACACAGAAACCAGAGGGAGGGCTTATTTCATCCCCAACAGGAGACTTTTTGGGATCTCCATTACTCATGTGATTTTAACAAAGGATTGAGTCTGACTGAAACCACTTTTAAAAAGCATAAAATTGAACAAAAAATCAAAATGGCTGCACTAATACTTCAGCAAAGCTCGATTTTAGGGGTGCCTGGCTGGCTCAATTGGCAGGGTGACTGAATGTTGATCTTGGGGTTGTGAATTTGAGCTCCATGTTGGGTGTGGAGATTACTTAAAAAAATAAAATCTTACAGTCACCTTTTTCTCTCTTCTGGAAACTTCCCCTCCTGCCTTCTTAGCCCTTCTGTTTCAGGAACCTGGTATCACCCTGAACACGACTAAGGAGGCACAGACACAATTCCTGTCACAACTGGCTAGATCCCGTATTTTCTTGCAAAACGCCCCAGCAGCTTCCTCCACAAAGACTTGCAGCTTTCTGAAGGCCGTCACCTGCTGCACTATCGTTTGCCCAGCAAAGCAATAAAGCCATTGTTCCTCTTCATCCCAGACTCTGTCTTTGCATTGACTCTGAAGCATAGAGGTCAGTTTCCGATGTGACCATAAGCTGAAAAGCTGGCACTAACCAGGAGCGAATGCTGCCATGGTGAAAATAATAAACAGCCACCAACCCCACGCCGCCCATGTGGCCAGCGTTCCCCATGGCATAGGACTGCTCAGTCTTGGACACAACCAGCCATGATCACGGTCAGCAGTGTCACTTGGGAGAGCACGACAGACAGCACCATCCACCCTCCAACCTGCCCTCCGCAACTGGGAGGCAAGGCCAATCACATTCTGTGGGGCCAAACATCAAAAAAGGGAAAGATGGTCTCAGAAGAGCTACGAGACTACAAGAGTTGAAAGCAGTAATTGGAAATGGAGTCGACTAAAGGGAACAGAAACAGCACACTGAGCAAAGAAAAATCAATGAAGGCAAAACAAGAAAGGAGAGTTCACCAACCCTGGTTCTTGGTAAATCACACAAAGCTCGTTTGCCCACAGCTTTTGATTATGTTCAAGGCAGATGTGTCTGTGTTTCTGTGGTGTGCACAGGCCCCCAAAGTCCAAGACCCCCCTCCCAGCTCTGCAATTAAAGCAGCGATCACAGGATCTTGTTCTGTAAATGGCCAGTCAACATCTTAGGCAGGGCTGGCTTCATGAGTGTATGGCCCATGGTGTCAACTCAGGGCCCCACGTTTGGAAAGGACCACCCATGAGTTAATGCTTTGCTGGTGCCATCTTGGAGTTCTTCATTTGCAAAAGCGTCTTCGGTCCTTAACTGAAGCATTCTCCTTTTTATCTTAAAAAATAAATCCAGGGGGCACCTGGGTGGCTCAGTCAGTTAAGCATCTGTCTTCAGCTCAGGTCATAATCCTGTGGTGTGTGGGTTCGAGCCCCACATCGGGCTCCATGCTGACAGTGCAGAGCCTGCTTGGGATTCTCTCTCTCTCCCTCTCTCTCTGCTCCTGTCACACAAATAAACTTTAATAAAATAAAATAAAATAAATAAATCCAGCACCCCAATTCCTGATAGAAAGCATGGTGGGAATTTTTTTTAAATACTTGTTCAAACATATCTGTAACCACATTACTGATTCTGTATGGCGGATTATTTCACTTGGACTTTCCTCCACACAATTGGCAATTTGTATGTATGTGTATAAACGATTTAAATCTATCAATATGTGTACGAGTTTATGGCCATAAACTAGCACAATGACTCGGAATTCCAACTTCACGTGAGGAACATGGGGATGTGAGACTACCAAATGCAGAAAGATGTCACATGTAGAATGGAGCTCTGGTCTGGGGAAGGAGGACACCCACATCATTACCAGGTATTTCTGTACCCACAATGGGTTTGTCAGGCAGTTTCCCAGAAAACATTCTGCTGTGATTTTTTAAAGTAGTTATCAGTAATCTCCAAGACAATACAGACATTGTGCCACTGAAAAATAAACTTCTGTGCATGCATGCATACACACACCCCTTTACCTTTTCAATTGGCCTCATTCATAAACAGATTCACCCTACTCAAATTGCCTTAAATTACAACCTCAGAACCAATTAAGGTGTAAGCTTAAAACCTGCTGCCGCCAGAGATCTCATGGTGTCTGTAGAGAAGCTCTCCCGAACAGTAAATTCTCTTCAGGTGCAGAGGACCACAAGGAAAGGAGGTGCTGGGCTCCGTCTCTGTGGCTCTCATGGGTTTGTTCACATCCTGTTCTACAGCACCATGTGTCTTTATGCAGAACCAACTTCTATCACTTTGGGGACACATTTCACAGGTCTACATAGGCAAATATTTTTGGATCTGTGGTCTCACTCACACTGCACTTTCTTGTAAACACCACACCAGAAACGGTGTGAACTCAGGGAGGACATGTTCCCATGGCTCCTTGGAGAAATGCCCACTGATTGGTAGGTATGGGGCGAAGCAGTGACAAGATGAGCCCACAACATCCTGCTGTGTCAGGAATTTCATAAGGGCTCAAAAATCAATCGACAAGCACAAAGACACAAGAGTGTGGCTGAAGATGCTGTTGGTGGCCCCAGCAGTGACAAACGGAGATCGATTAAAAAAAAAAAGTGCTGGGAGGGATGACAGTCCAGTGAGGCGAACAAAGACTCTCCTGGACCGAACTCTGCACAGGCTCCTCTGAGCTTGCGTTTTACTCCATCCTTCGGCCAGTTCTCAAGAGCCCTGTTTTAACAAGAATCCTGCTAAGTCAGTACAGCAGAACCCGCACTCTGGACATCTGGTCACCTTCGATATCTGATCAATTTCCTCATCCCCAGCATCCTCCACGTGATGTCCACCTTCAACAAGAACCCTGTCAGGTAGGTGTACCCAGGATCCCCCTTCAGTGCTGGTGTTTGCTTTTAGTCACTTTCCTTCCACTCCCCCAACCCTGCTCCTTGGCATAAACCCCACTCACCCGTGCCAGGTTCAGAGTTGAGCTCATTCTACGCTGAGGTCTCTTTGCTGCTATTGCCACAATTACCAACCGAAATCTGTTTTTTGGTTTGTTTGTTTTTTGGTTTTTTTTTTTTACCACTCTGCTGTCAGGCTCCGGTGTTCTTTGCAAAGTAAATAAGAATGATGAGTGGTACTGATACTACAAACATGATCATGACAATAAAGCTCTTCCTTAGACCAGAGTGCAGATTAACACAAGCAGAGGGACAGAGGAACGTGGTGGCTCCCAGAGCTGGCCACACACCGAGCTGTGCCCGAGAGATGAACCATTCCCAGTCTCACAAGTGCCTCAACCACCACTGAGAGGTGACACAATAACGAAGTTTTCTATTCCTAGGAAAAAACATGGGAAGGAAATGGTGCCACGTGTCAACATTGGAATTGTGGAGCTATGGGTGACATGTTTTCTATTTCTGTTCTCTACGTTTTTTTTGGTAAAGATTTTACTTTTAAGTAATCTCTACATCCAACATGGGGCTCACACTTACAGCCCTGAGATCAAGAGTTGCATGTTCTAATGACTAAGCCAGCCAAGCGCCCCTCTGCTTATTTTTGAATGGGTGTGTATTGCCTTTATCATGGAAGCAGCATTTTTTTAATATTTTTTTTATGTTTAGTTATTTTTGAGAGAGAGAGAGAGCATGAGCAGGGGAGGGGCAGAGAGAGAGGGAAACAGAGGATCCCAAGCAGGCTCTGCATTATCAGCACAGAGCCTGATGTGGGGCTTGGACCCACAAACCATGACCTGAGCCAAGGACTCAAACCCATGAACTGTGAGATCAAGACCTGAGCCAAAGTTGGACATTTAACCAACTGAGCCACCCAGGAGTGCCAGCAACATTTTTTATACTATGCACTTACTAGAACTATTAAAGTTTAAAACATGAAATTATTTCCTTCTTGAACCTACTCAAGAACGATGTGGATATTTCAGGTACTGAAATGTTGGGGACCCAATTCATGGAAATGTTTAAAAACTGTTATTCTGTTACGTAAGTTACTAGTATTAGAAAATAAAGTGGCCACTTAATTTGACCCTCAAGACATGAAAGCAGGTAAATGTGGCAATATTCACAGCACTCATTCTGGCAGAGCTATTGACTTTGGAGGATACTACTTAAAATTGAAAACACTGATATTCCCTCCATCCAAATCATACGCACTCCACAAAAAGTGACAGAGACAGAGAAACACAGAGAGATAAAGAGAGAGGAAGGAGGGAAGAAGGCACAAAGGAAAAAGATCCTAAAATTCAAACTCATTGCATACTCTGACAGATTTTCAGCAGTATGAAATCTCCTTGTTCATATTTTCACATTTAACACATTTTTAAAAAGATTTTAAGTAATCTCTACCCCCAATGTGGGGCTCGAACTCACGACACTGAGATCGAGAGCCGCATGCTACTGAGCCAGCTGTATTTAACATACTTTAAAGATTAAAATGTAGGGGGAACCTAGGTGGCTCCACCAGTTAAGCATCCAACTCTTGATTGTGGCTCAGGTCATGATCTCATGGTCATGAGATCGAGCCCCACACTGGGCTCCACACTGAGCATGGAACCTGCTTAAGATTCTCTGTCCCTCTCTCTCTGTCCCCCTCCCCTGCTCGCTCGCTTGCTCTCTCTCTCTCTCTCTCTCTCTCTCTCTCAAAATAAATAAATAAACTTTAAAAAAAGGAAATCTCAAAAAATAATAAAATTTAGCTATGAAGAAGCAAAGGAAAAAGAGGTTGAGAATATCCATTTTTCACTAGTAGCAGTTCAGTGATTCTCAACTTACTATTAGATGATTTTTGCCTAGTATCATAGATGTTTTGATAAAACATTAAATAATGCTGCTACTGTGACCCAAGGGGACATTCATTCTCTCTCTCTCTCTCTCTCTCTCTCTCTCTCTCTCACACACACACACACACACACACACACACACACACACACACAATGGAGTAAAAAATTCTCAACTTTTAGTTGTTGCATCATTATAGTTTGGTCACAGTGGAATTTCGGAAGGCTTCATTTCTATGTTCCAAATGCATAAGATCGTGTTTACGATATGGTTAAGACCCTTAAGAAGACACACTCGATATTTTCCAATGTCCAAGAAGCAAAAATAGAAAAACTGGTTTTGTACTAAATGAAATGATGGTATGTGCCCAGAACACGGAGATTTATACCATCTATGGTAAGTGCCCTCAAGTTTGTATTTCCTCCCAGTCTCTAGACTTCTTGACTCTGGAAAATCTCTCTCACCCCCACTCAATTCACCTTACGTGCCCTGGGATGAGGTCCAGGGATGCCCAACAGCTGACCGCATCACCTCATGCCAATAAACCACCCTCGCGCTTCCCACCCCAAACAAACATGCCAAGTGCCAACAGCAGGAGCCATCTGGGACAAAATACATCCCACTCTAGGCCAACTGGACTCATGAAAAGAACAGAAATCCCAGCCATCAGCGATGGCCTTGGGCTGAATAGTGCAGAACTCTGTGTACAATAGAAATTATAAACCGTGTCCACAGTCTTTCACCCAGCCCTACCCTGTCCTGTGCTCAGTGTTGCTGAAACTTAGCCTTAAAATTCTAGCACACAGCTAACAAAATACGAGTCTAAAATGAGGAGAAAACTGAGTTTGCATGTATTCTACAAGAGATTCGAGCCTTCCCAGTACTGCGCCAATGCAATCTTCCCTAATGTCAGGCAGGTTTTAGAATGTCATCCTTCACATCAGAGAAAAAGCCAGGACAGCTTCTCATCCCATCATTTTACTTTTCAAATAGAAAATCAGAGTTCTGGAGAACGAACAACACAGGGCTTCCACAGCTGGCAGAGACCAAGAGTTGATGGGAACGTAGGTCACCATCCTCGTCCAGGTCACTGCACTGTGAGGTCACGCTGACACAGAATGGCATCAGGGACACACTGGGTTCCTTTGAGGGGGAGGACAGAGCCAGTTAAGGGATTTCGTTGCCAAAGACCAGAGAGGACCAGCCACTTTCTTGAGGGCAACCCCCCGCCCCAAGTCTGCGCTGGGCTGGAAGGGCAAGACTGGAAGGGCAAGGGCAAGACTTGCTTGGAAGGGCAAGACTGAGGCATGAAGGGCCGGGGGAGGGTGAAAGGTCAGAGCATGGACTGTAGGGCCAAGTATCCCGGGTTCAAACTCAGTCTCTCGTAGATTCTCTATATCTAGAACAAGGGAAAGAAAGGTGACTACTTGAGAGGATTGAACGGGGTCCAAGTGAGTCAATACCTGCAGAGTGCTTACAACTGCCACGAGTACTTTAGGTCTATTCAATTAAAACAACAACGAAAACTTCTATGCCCATAGCAGCAGAACTGCTATCATCAAGAGAAGGGCAGGTATCAGCTTCCAGCACAACACCGACCCAGGAAAGGCGAGTCAACAACGTGGGAACTTCCCGGGGTCCTATCTAAAACCCAATTGTTTGATTCAACAATTTTTTTTTTTTTTTGGGACAGAGAGAGACAGAGCATGAACGGGGGAGGGGCAGAGAGAGAGGGAGACACAGAATCGGAAACAGGCTCCAGGCTCCGAGCCATCAGCCCAGAGCCTGACGCGGGGCTCGAACTCACGGACCGCGAGATCGTGACCTGGCTGAAGTCGGACGCTTAACCGACTGCGCCACCCAGGCGCCCCTTGATTCAACAAATTTGATCCAAGAGCTTTAGATTGAGGCAGGCACCCCCAGCTCGAGCTGGGGCGAGGGGTCCAGAGGGACATAGGGAAAGGTGGTCCGAGGGTACATACCTCCAGTTAGAAGCCCAGTAAGTTCTGTAGACTCAGCACGAGTCTTGAAAGCTGCATACTTGAAAGCTGCTAAGATAACAGATCTTAAGTGTTCTCACCACACACACAAAAATGGTAACTATGTGAAGTGATGAATGTATTAACTCACTGTGGTCATCATTTCACAATATATATTCTGTATATCCAATTATCACATGGTACACTGAAACTTACACAATGTTGTTGTGCCAATTACATCTCAGTGAAAGTGGGGGGGAAATCAAGCATTTGGACCCATGAGAAGTTACATGTCACTGTCTTTTTCATTCTTCTCCTTGCTTATCTGAGCCTCTTGTCTGTCTCCTGACAGCCTTTTACCCTGGAGGTCAGGGGAGGCAAAGCCGCCCTCAGTAACTGGAGATATCTGAATCTGCGTGTGGGAGGTTAAGAAGGGGCGCTCAGCAGTGCCTTCGTCCTTCAAAGGTATAACAGCAAGTTCTTTCATTGTGGCTACACAGACAACTAGCCAAAAAATGAAAACGCGGGTAACAATCCATAGCCTTTGTTGGAGACAGTAAGATCAGTGGGTGTCAGGAGTGTGCAGGGAGGGAGAGAGAAGTAGGTGGAGAGCAGGGGGTGTGAGGGCAGTGAACTGCAGTGTATGATACAATAATGATGGAAACATGATGTTATACATCTGTTCAAACTCCTACAACATACAGCACCAAGAGTCAAGTCTAATGGACCACACTTAAAGCAGGAGGTTAAAGACCGGGCCAGTGCCTTTTCTGTAAACCTAAAACTACTGGGAAAAAAAAACATCAGAAAGTCTATTTAAAAATTTCAAGATCTCTTAATATTCCCTTACATATGGCATACACACGAACACTGAATTAGAAATGATACCTCCAGAAAGAAACTTATCATAAGTACAAAAACTATGTTGAAATTAACGTCCACTCAAAGTAGGTAGACAGAGTTGATATAGTAGATGATAAAGAAAATACAACCCAGAATTCTTTCTTAAAATTTCTTTAAATGTTTATTTTTGAGAGAGAGAGAGTGTGAGTGAGGGACGGACAGAGAGAGAGGGAGACACAGAATCTGAAGCGGGCTCCAGGCTCTGAGGTGTCAGCACAGAGCCCGGTGCAGGGCTCGAACTCACGAACCGTGAGATCATGACCTGAGCCAAAGTCAGACACTGAACCGACGGAGCCATCCAGGTGCCCCACAGCCCAAAATTCTATACAGAATTGTTTTAAAGTACACACGAGGAACTATCATCTTAATGATTTTACCAGTAAAAGCAGTAAAAATGCCAGTTTGCATGGGATGTAAAGGTGGCTTATCAAATAGATAATCAATGAAAGAAATGAAGAGATTACAAAACAAACAAACAAAAAAGAAACATTCATCTTTTTTGAAATCGGAAATACCTCCCTGAAATAGGTGTTGCAACTATGTTATCAATACCTGGTTAGAAGTAGGATATTCAGGGCGCCTGCCTGGGTGGTTCAGTCAATTGAACATCCAACTGTTTATTTCAGCTCAGGTCATGATCTCACAGTTCATGAGATCAAGCCCCCCGTCTGGCTTTGTGCTGACAGCGCGGAACCTGCTTGGGACTTTCTATCTCTCCCTCTCTCTCTCTGCCCCTCCCCCAGTCCTGTGCACATGAGCATGTACTCTTTTCTCTCTCAAAGTAAATAAACATTAAAAATAAACAAAAAATAAATAAATAAATAAAAGTAGCATGTTGGTCCTACTTTTGGAGAATGAAACTGCTTGTGGAATGAGACAACATCAGCAATGGTCTGCCAGTTGAAACTGCTTGTGGAATGAGACAACATCAGCAATGGTCTGCCAGTTTCCAGCATTTGGGCTCATGGCATCCTTCTTCCCGAGCTTACAAAGCATCTATCAGCATGGCACCTGTGACCTACATAAATCATGAGTTCCCTTATGTGGTTGTCATTTTGTGAACCTGAAAGCAAAACTGGATTTTTACAGTCTTCATGTGGGGGAAGAAAAGGGCGGGAGATGAAGGCAATGGCTGTGGCCATACAGTGGAGGGAGCCTCGTAACCGCATTCCGCGTTGACCCAGCCTCTGCTTCCAGCAGTTGGCTGCATCACTGTGTCCGCCATTTTGCCTTCTTACCAAATCCAAGGTTCCAGTAAGTGCCATCCTCATCAACATAACAATGCTTGTTAAACTACCAGGGAGGGAAGCAATCACAAATACTCTTCAACAAACACTGGACTTAACCAACGGTTTTCCGAGGTGGCCATAAACACTGTGTAACCATGGACTCCTCAAATTGATTGATTGATTGATTTATCTATTTATATTTATTTATTTGCTTTTTTTTATTATGAAATTTATTGGCACATTGGTTTCCATACAACACCCAGTGCTCATCCCAACAGGTGCCCTCCTCAATACCCATCACCCACCCACCCCTCCCTCCCACATAAACCCTCCATAAACCCTCAGTTTGTTCTCAGTTTTTAGGAGTCTCTTATGAGGACTCCTCAAATTTATTTATTGATGGATTTCTTTATCTATTTATGTTTATTTATTTGCTTTTTTTATTATGAAATTTATTGTCACATTGGTTTCCATAAAACACCCAGTGCTCATCCCAACAGGTACCCCTCCTCAATACCCATCACCCACCCACCCCTTCCTCCCACATAAACCCTCCATAAACCCTCAGTTTGTTCTCAGTTTTTAGGAGTCTCTTATGAGGACTCCTCAAATTTATATCCCAAGTCCTGACTGTGTTTCTGAACTAGAGACCCCAGTTACCCAACGGTCCATTTACGAGCTCCCCTGGATTATCTCCCAGGCTGAAGTTGATCGTGTCCAAGAGGAATTTTGGCGTGGCTCTCCTCCACACCAGGAAAATCCCAGCTCCTCAACTTCCCTTTCATCTCAGTAACCGACCCATGCTTCTCCCAAGGTTCCCAGAAACGCAGGCATCTGAATGGAGGCTTCCTTCTCCTCATACCCTGCATCCAAGCCTGGCCAATTCTGCCTGGGTTTAACCCACATCCATCCACTTCATGCTGCCTTTACCATAGTTTCACATTTCTGCCTGAATTTGTCACATGCTTCTTCTGAATGGGCCCCCAGTTTCCATTCTCGGCCCTGTTAATCTTCCCTCAATGTAACTTTGCTGTAACACACCCCCACACTTATGACTCTTTTGTGACTTCTACCGATAACACTTCATACAGACTATAGAATCCTTGTTCCTCGGAGACCCTGCAGAGGTCAGGCCCCTGCCTGCTTTCTCGGGTCTTGGCCACCAAGTAACAGCTTCTTAAAGTTCTCTGAAGATAGCGAGTTCTTTCATGCCCCAGTGCCTTTGCACATGCTGTTCCTTTTGCCTAGAAAGTTCTTAAGCCTATTCTTCAAAATTTCAGAGCAATTTTGTCCTCATAATCTTCTTATATTTCTTATTATAGTACCCTATTCAACAACCATATCTCTTATCTTACTTATTATACCCTATCATTTTTCAAACATTTGACACAATGTCTATTCATTTTTGAAATGGCTGCCTTCCTTTCTTCCTTCTGTGTTTGTAATACCAATTGTGCTCCATAAACACAAGGTCTATGCCTATTTGCCGAGCACGTGGCATAGAAAGGGTAGGTATGGCGGGGGGGGGGGGGCGCCTGGGTGGCTCAGTCGGTTAAGCGTCCGACTTCAGCTCAGGTCACTATCTCATGGTCTGTGAGTTCAAGCCCCGCGTCGGGCTCTGGGCTGATGGCTCAGAGCCTGGAGCCTGCTTCCAATTCTGTGTCTCCCTCTCTCTCTGCCCCTCCCCCGTTCATGCTCTGTCTCTCTCTGTCTCAAAAATAAATAAACGTTAAAAAAAAAATTAAAAAAAAAAAGAAAGGGTAGGTATGGCATGGAACTGATGGAAAATGAGTATTTTAAATGAAAGAATAAATGAATTCTTTGAAAGTAAACATGAGAAATATGTTAGATATCAGAATTCATTCTTTTACTAAGTATTTACCATCTCCCCCTTCATTTTGTCACAAGAAGGGGAAAAGTCCTTCTCATAATATTTACCATTCATTACGTGATATGAAGGTACCTGTTACATTATGAGAAAACTTTGCTTGAAGACAGAGGTTAAATACTAGATTCTCACCAACACTGCTAAGAGGTATCTATAAAAGGTCAAATGATTTACTTTTAGGAAAGATGTTTTCATCTCCACAAGGGAAAACTGCTTTATTTAAATATTTAACATTCAAATATATTTTTTTCCAGAAAAGTGGGTCAAGGCATGTAACAATCAGATATGAGGATATTTGTAGATAGGTGCAAATTACATGTCCTTTCTGGTTGTTGCTGAGGGACGCAGTGTTAAATTAATCTTCTGAGTAGTAATTTCCTGCTGATTTCAAAAGAGAAAAAAAAAACATCTTTCTGAACCTTCAGTGCTGAGTAGCAATGTAAACTCGTCCAAATGTCCAGACCCGTCATTGAGTCATGTGTGTTTTATGTCTTAGGAAATACCTCTGCACACATAAACAACCTTTTGTCAAATAAAGCAACATTGACTTATATTTTGTATTATGATGCTGCATATTTTGTGTATGAATACTTTATGTGTACAGAATACCATTCACAAACACACACACAAAAAAACTTGAATGACAGTGTGAGAGCCCAGATAGGTCAGAGCATCAGACTTTTAATCTGAAGTCCAGGGTTCAAGCCCCTATTCTGGCACTTTGTTTTAAAAATTTGAATGACAGAGGGGAACCTGGGTGGCTCACTCACTTAACTCATTCGATTAAATATCCGACTCTTGATTTCAGCTTAGCTCATGATCTCACGGTTTGTGTGTGGGAGCCCCGCGTCGGGCTCTGCACTGACAGTGCGAAGCCTGCTTGGGAATCCTTGTGTCCCTCTCTCTCTCAAAATAAGTGAAAATTAAAAAAAAAAAAAAAACCTAAAAACTGAATGACAGAAATCAATTTTCTTAAATTGCATGCAAAAATCAGTTTACCAGAGAAATCACAGACATAGACACACACACACACACACACACACACACACGCGCGCGCGCACACACACCAGCCTGTTTACTTCCCATGGCTCCCTTGACATTAGAAAGAATTAAAACTTCAACCCACCCCGTCATGCCAATGAGAGTTTACAAACCTACTTTTATACGAGCAAAATGTCAGCCCTCAATGGTCACTGCATGTAACATGCCTGGAGAGCCTTCCATGGAGGAAATCCTGCTGTTCGGGCCCCTATCTGTGCATATAAATTCCTAATCTGTCAGCTCAGGCCCCCGTGAACAGTCTATTTAGGCCTGGCTGGAAGCAGTGGGAAGTCGAGCCATGGCGGAGAGTCCCCTTGTCAAGTGACCGGAGGTCAGTGTTACAATCTCTGCTGGGGCCAGGGGCGCGTCTGCTCCCAGCGTGAGCCATTCATTGCTAACAAGTTCCGCTACATCTGGGAGAGCCAGGAGCGGTGGGCAGAGGGGCTTATGTCCTGTCCCCTGGACGAAGGGTGGACAATGGGACACCCTCCCCACCTCATTGGCCAAGCGAGAGATCTGGAAATCTGTTAATTCATCCGCTGGGGCGTGCATCCTGAATACCACTCATCTCCCGAGTGTAACAGAAAAACTAATCAGTTCGAGGGCAGATGATGTCACAGAGGAAACAAGAGGGAAAAGGCATTTTCTTCATTGCTCTAGGGCAAATAAGATCTAGTAAAATGAGAGAACCAACCAAGACAGTAGAACTCTATCTAGCAGTGCATACTAAGTCACTACTACTGGGCGTATTGGTCCACTATCCAACTTTCTGCAGACACACGATGGTATAAACCAGAGTGCACAACTATTTTTCACACTAGAATCCTTTGTTATTTTACATGTCTCTCAACATAAAAGTAGGAAGGTGTGGTAACGTGATTTTAAGATACAACCCATGTTTCATTTTTATTTTCTTAAAATTTTTTAAGCTTATTTATTTTGAGAGAGAGAGAGAGAGAGAACACAGGTGGGGGAGGAACAGAGAGAAAGGGAGAGAGAGAGAGGATCCCCAGTAGGCTCCACACTGTCAGCACAGAGCCCCACACACAGGGCTCGAGCTCATGAACCATGAGATCATGACCTGGGCCGAAATCAAGAGTGGAACACTTAACTGGCTGAGCCACCCGGGTGCCCCAACGCAGCCCACGATTTAAAACTGTTAAATCATGACCCCATCAATTCGGTAAACACTAGTCAGAGCTTTGTGCACGGCTGACTCCCACAAATCTAATGAATCTCTGAAACTGTTGTGCAACATCAAATTTGGTTCTTTTCTCTATTCATTGAGGTCACCACGAGCGACGTTCTGCCGTTCTTTTCTTTTCCCACAGACTGACAGGCGCGTTCATACGACACGGCGATGCTTCAAAACCAATCAGAACGAGGAGACTTGGCAGTTTTACCCGTTTCTGTTCACCATCGTTACAAACTTCATGCAAAAGGAGAGTCTCTGTCAGAACTGGAGACTTTTTCCAAATGCGGTCAAATAAACAGTAGCCTGGTTCTTGCGACAGCTCGGGACAGTCTGCCCCTGGGGCCCAGGATGACACTTGTAACAGTGTCGCCCTGAAGGACCCCCCCCCCTTCACAGCACACATGACCCCTCCTCCCAAAGTGTTCTCCATGCTGGTACCGTGAGGTTATAAGACATCGGCAGGGACTTCCGTTCTGCCTTAACATGGAAAAGAAAGCCGACTTCTGGTTTTAAATGATCGAGTTAGGTCAGTTTCCCCAAACTGCTACAGAATGAATGCTTAGTTCATTTTGCAGGATGAGTGCGCTCAAGGGCCAGATGTGCACGGGTATGGAGAAGCTAATACCGGGAGGAAAGAGACAGTCGAGAGGGTTATAATGAGTTTGACACCTTAAAGGCGGGCCAGCCTTGACAAGGACCAGCTTCCCACCCACACTCACTTCTTCATTCCAGGTGTCAGCCAGCTGCGTGGGGACACTCAGTTTGTCCTCATGTTGCAAATGCCAGCAGGAAAGGAAACTTCACAAGCTTCCCAGAAGGGCCCCCATACACCAAATGTAAGGACCTTTTGGCTTATCTCTTTCCTTTTTAACGAGGAACTCATGGTCTGGATTTATTTGTTTAACATGGGACAGAGAAGCGAGACACAGGATCAGGGTGCAAATCTGTTGTGAGGGTTCAGAAAGCACATCCTCCAAGTCTCAACTAATTTATGTTTCCAAAACAGTTATTCTTGTTATTTTTTTGTTTAGAAATAAGAAAAAAACACGCCACTTTCTTTCGTCGCTTCTGTTATCATTTCTGTGATAAATCAGACCATAAAATAAACAAGTTTCACAAATAAAGGATAAATCATGCCTTACAGTGACCAACGTTACTCACTGGGTGATGGCGAGGCTTCGTGTATTTTTTAAGGTGTTAAAGACATACACAGGTCCTATGAAGAGCATGAAGCTATAAGCCGGAGGAGTTCACGATGGGATGCACACGCCCCCTTCCCATGGAATCCATAACTCACACATGGAAATCCCTGAGCCATCCTTGAAACGGGAGCTCAGGAGCAGTAGAGAAAGTCCAAATAGATTTTCTCGGGCAAAATGCAATATCTGTACATTCTCCGTCCCTGCCAGGCCATCTCCGCCCTGTCAGCTCTGTGTAATATGATAGCAAATCCTCATACCCTCAGCCCCTTTTCCATTGTGGAGTCGCTCGTCCCAAAATGGATATGCAATACACATGCGGATCCCAGAAGGAAGTCCAGAAATGCAGTCTAGCATGCTGGGACCACCATACATCTGACTCAAGAAAGAGACTTTTCAAAACCCCAAAGCTGTGACTTTGGCACCCCTTGCGTAGCACATATTTCCTTTCCAAAGTTGAGAGAGAAAGAGAAGCTCCCAAGTATTTTATAACATAATGTATTCCACATTTTCAGAGGCAGCATTTTTAGGCCAAAACATGTGGTAATACATAAATACATAAGTCGATCGTATGTTGCCTGCAACTCTCAAAACAGAGGACCAGGCTCTCCACAAAAGGCATGGTCACCATTTCAGCAGAAATCATTCCCTCTGGGGTGCTGCTCTGGGACACTCCACCCATATGCCTAACAGTCTCAAGAAATTAATGGCAACAGCAGTCTCCATCTGAAGGCGGAGCTGAAAATAACCAAGGCTCGTAGCCTTTGGCAGGATGCAATCATGAAAATGCTTGAATAGAACACGCCCATCCCTTGGTCTCTAAATTCAAACATTTCAACCCCCACAATCCCGTTCAGAAATAATTTAGAGGTGAGGCGCTTGGGTGGCTCAGGCGGTTGAATGTCCAACTTTTTTGGCTCAGGTCTTATCTCACAGTTCACGAATTTGAGCCCATGTTGGGCTCTGTGCTGACAGCTCGGAGCCTGCAGCCTGCTTCAGATTCTGTGTGTGTGTGTGTGTGTGTGTGTGTGTGTGTGTGTGTGTGTGTGTGTGTCTGCCCCTCCCCCCTTCATGCTCTGTCTCTCTCAAAAATAAAATAAACATTATAAATAAAAAAGAAATAATTAAGAGGAGTCTCTCCTTGGGTGTCCTAACTGATACCCCTTGCTGTTGTTACCAAAATGCTGTTTTGACTGATTGGGGTGTGTGTGTGTGTGTGTGTGTGTGTGTGTGTGTGTGTGTGTGTTGATTTAACTCAAATGGCAGAGAAACTCAACTTGGGTATTGAGTTCCATATATCTGGTTTAATATGATACACTTTGATTTCCTCTCCAAAAGGCCAAGATGGCTTAGTATAAGTGTTTAAAGACATCCACAACTTTTCTCTCCAAAGTGCAAGTACAGAAAATGAAGGCCCATGCGTTATGTTATCTTTATTTGCATGAATCAGTTTGGAGAAATGGTCTTCCCCAAAACGAAAAAATGAGCTGATCCTCTTTGTAAAAATGCTGCACTATTTGTCCATAAAATCTGCTGAAGCGGGGCATGGGAGGGGAAGGACGTCTTTTCTTCTTTAATGAGATCTTCCAGGAAAAGATATTTAGGGAAACATGATCTGTCAACTTGGGAAGAACCCGTAGCTGTCTCAGACTAGCTCCACGAGAAACAAAGAGTCGCATTTAATTCACATCTTGCTTTCCCATCGAGAGCAGCTTGGGAAGCTGAGATGTAAAAACCATGTTGGGTTTGCAGAGTTGGCCAATTTCTACGTTGTACACTGACTGCTTCAATCGTTAAAAACTGGAGACAGAGTGGAAAGGGCACGCGTCCCCAAGCCAGGAGACCCGGGCTCCCCTCCTCTGACATAAGGATCATCACGTCAGTTTCGTTGGGAGTCCATTTGTTCCTTCACATGTCGGGGAGGCCAAGGAAATCGCCTACCTTCTCATTCTTAGAAATCTGTAAAATGGAGAGCTTATCTGTTCTAGAGTTCTGCAGAAATTCAGTGAGATAATTGATGCCAATCACGGAGTTCTGCACCAACGAGTACAGGTACAAACATCACTAGTCGCATGGTTTCGGGGATACCGGGATCTCTGACGCTCAAGACAGACAGTCGATGGAAAAGAAATCTAGAATCTGCAGTAGCTCGTCCTAAGCACCTGCTTGGCAAGAAAATGCCTTCCGCACCCTCGCTCCTCCTCCCTGGACGGTACCTCCTGTCTCAACTTAGGCAGTGCCCACCGCTCTACCTGTCCGCAGTGAGGCACAGCATGGTTGTATCTGTGCTTTGCCTGCAGCCACGAGTGCTCACTGGCCCCTGACATGCTGCGAGCGTGGGGTTTCTGAACCTCAGCGCTATTGACGCATTGGGTCAAATACTGCTCTGTGGGGGCGTCCTGTGCAACACAGGATGTATAGCAGCATCTCTGGTCTCCGCCTACCAGCTGCCAGCAGCATCTCCTCCCCTCAGCCGTGATAACCAAAAACGTCCCCAGACATTGCTGAACGTCCCCTCGGGGCAGCACAATTATTTCTGGATGAAAACCACTGGACTAGTGTGTCTGAGGAATGAATTTTTTATTTTATCTGATACAAATCAATTTATATCTAAATAGCAAATGTGGTGAGTGAATAGGATATTGGGCAGAGCTGCCTTACAACTTCTGAGATTATTATAAAAATCTAGGGGCGCCTGGGTGGCTCAGTCGGTTGAGCATCCGACTTCGGCTCAGGTCATGATCTCACGGTAAGTTCAAGCCCCGCATTGGGCTCTGTGCTGACAGCTCGGAGCCTGGAGCCTGCTTCAGATTCTGTGTCTCCCTCTCTCTCTGCCCCTCCCCCGCTCATTCCGGCTCGCTCGCGCTCTCTCTCTCTCTCTCTCTCTCAAAAATAAATAAACATTGGGGCGCCTGGGTGGCTCAGTCGGTTAAGCGTCTAACTTCGGCTCAGGTCATGATCTCGCGGTCTGTGGGTTCCAGCCCCGCGTCGGGCTCCATGCTGACAGCTCGGAGCCTGGAGCCCGTTTCAGATTCTGTGTCTCCCTCTCTCTCTGCCCCTCCCCTGTTCATGCTCTGTCTCTCTCTGTCTCAAAAATAAATAAACATTAAAAAAAAATTAAATAAATAAAACAAACAAACAAACAAACAAACATTAAAAGGACAATTATGTTGGGAAGTTTCGAATATTGTTTTCCTAAAGGGGTAAGCTTAGGTTGAACGATTAAGTTTTCAATTTATTTACATATAATTATTTATTTTCTGTCTTCACCGTCTTCAACTCAGAGCAGTGAGGGCAACCCTAACCTAGCAATGTGTACGAAGATATAAAATTAACAGTAAAAGCCAAAAAAAAAAAAAAAAAAAGCAAACAACAACAACAAAAAAACACTGCAGGGGTTTTCTATCCATACCTGCCACCCGGGGAGGGAATAATGAGACAGACAGATATCTACCAGCAGCAGGCCCAGAAGCAAAGGAAAAAGTAACAGCCGTAGCCACCCCAAGCTGTTCGTGCTGGCCGCAGGCCTCTGCCCACGAAACGCACACCAAGCAGGAGCAGGTCAGGATCGTTCTTGGGCGTCAGCAGGGTCCTGACCCCACCAGCTCTCTGCTGACCTGCTGTGGTCGTCCCTCATTTCTATCACTGGACTCTGAGCCAATGCCAAGCCCTTGAAGGTGTGGTTCCAAGGGTTTATGGGACACTTTGAAAAGTTCAGTAACTATCCCCTCATCTGAAGAGTGAAAACAACTCCCTATCAAAGTGAGATAACTGCGGTAGGTTAGAGAATCTTGTAATAGACTGAGAGTCCCAAAATGAGTCCATGTTCAAAGGGAATATTAAACCAAACAGTCTCCATGCAACTGCAAAAACTCACCTGAGCCCCAAGTGCAGAGACAGAGATGTCTTTCCAGTTCTATGTCTCAAGAGATGTACAGATACTGCTGAAAAGAAACAATATTCAGGACGGTAAAATTTTATATTTCCCCTTCAGATTCTCAGAGGGTGTATCTAGTAACAGATTCTGATGCCAGGAACAACCATTTAAAGTACAAAAAGAAAACATGGGCTCTAGAGGCACAGTCCCGCCATCTTGCCCACAACCAGCCAATTTCAGGAACGTCGGACAAGCCTTATTCCACCTGAACTCAGCTTTCTAAGCTATAGTATGAGTAAAATAGCAGCCACTTCCTTGGGTTATTGCAAAAACTGAAAGGGCGTCTTTAGAGTACCCCAACCCATCTATTTTTCCCACAGCACATTCTCTAAACTTCATCCCGCTTTACAGAGTGCCCAATCTCGGTGCTCAAAGGTACAGAAGAGTAAGATTGCCTCACCCACCCTTCAAGGAGCTCAGGGGAGCCCTAGAGGTTGTAACCACAATCTGTCTCCTCAAGGAGACGCCCATCTATCTAAGGAGACAAACACATAAACACCAAGGTAGATGAAAGTCCACGTTGGAAACAGACCACTTACTGTGGGAGCCCCTGGGACTCCACGGGTCATATAATCTGGAAAGAAAATGCCCAAACGAGCGAACGGCGACCAAAAGAACATAATAAACAACTCTCTTTAATTGTGAAACAAAACCTGTCAGGCATTTGTTATGTTCAAGGGCTTTTCCAAAGGACGAGTTCAAAAAGCTCTGATTCACTGAGCACTGACTCAGCTCAAGAGTCCTAGAGAATACAGAGTCCTAACACTGTCCGCCAGCCTTTATTTCAACAATTTAGACTACAAATAATAATAATTAACTGAATAAGACCTGGCTTTGAAACATGCGCACTATGCTAAGTGAAATAAGCCAGACACAAAAGGGCAAATCCTGTCTGACTCTACTTACAGGATGGACCTAGAGCAGATAAGTTTGTAGAGACAGAAGATAGGAGGGTGGGTGCCAGGAAGGGGGGGAGAGGGGACAGAGTTTCTGTCTGGGATGACGAGAACGTTCTAGAGATGGAAGGAGATGATGATTACCAACAGTGTGAATGTACTTACTGCCACTGAAATGTGCACTTAAAAGTGATTATAATGATTTTTTTTTTTTAAGTAAGCCTAAACTGCTTACTTAAAACAATCAGTGCTAAGGAAAGAACACGGGAGAAGAGCAGACACTTCCCTCCCTGGGAGTAGCTGCAGACAGAATGCATGAGCTCACTCCTGTGCCTGCCGTGTGCTCACATCTTACGGGGTAAAGTGTTCCATGTGCCCTGTCATCATGGCAAAGCGGCCCTTCTGGCCCATGAGCACGCTGCTAACAATGAAAGACTCCTTCCCTCAACAAAAACAAAACTCACATCTTAGACACGGTATCTCCTTTTTAAAATAATGGTGATAAAAATTCCTGGAACATAGCTTGTCTGAATGAACTTTAGTTTGTGGTGAAATAAAACTAACTAATGGCTTGGGGCACAGAATAATTTCCATGAGGAGCAAAAAACAAACAAAAAAAAAAACAAAAAAACACCGCATATTAACACTTACTAAAAGGGAAAGTTCACTCAACCACGTAGAGTGACCGTTGCCACTAATCAAAATTATTCTAGATGTGATGCTGCCCCCACGGGGTCCAGTATTCCCAATTTAGTGGGTTAGACACTTGCTATGCAAAATGTAGTCTGTGGACAGACAACATCACCATCACCCAGGAACGTAAAATGCAAAACCTTGTGCTGTATCCAGACCTGCTGTATATTAATGTGCATTGGAACATCTCCAGGTGATGGGCTTTAAAGTTTGAACAGTATCTGTTCTAAATGAGTGGCCTCCAAAATGGGGGTCTTGACACAAATGTGCACTGTATTATGATCTATGAAATGGCACCAATAATTTGTAGTCTCTAATGGCAAAAACAGCCAGTAAGTGTCAAATAAATCAATGTGGGCAGATCCTAGACAATTCACCTAAAATACAAATCTCACACATTTGCATCTTCACATGATTCCTGGACTGGAAAAGGAAGTGGGTAAAGGAGGGAAGATACAGCCCAAGCCTGAGAGTGAGCAGCTGCCCCCCTGGGGTAATGCCAAGACAAGAATCAGAATAACATGTAAAATAATTAAAAATTTTAACCGATAGGAAAATGATTTCCCGCAAAGCATTATGCATATAGTATATATTAAATAAACCCTGCCTCAAATTTCACACATTAAAAAAGTTACACTAGGGGCGCCTGGGTGGCTCAGTTGGTTGAGCGTCTGACTTCGGCTCAGGTCATGATCTCACGGCTCGTGAGTTCAAGCCCCACGTCAGGCTCTGTGCTGACAGCTCAGAGCCTGGAGCCTGCTTCCGATTCTGTGTCTCCCTCTCTCTCTGTCCCTAACCCACTTGCATTCTGTCTCTGTCTCTCTCAAAAATAAATAAACATTAAAAAAAAAAAGTTACACTATGTCATCTACTTCCGTATCACTCAAGACTCCTTTCTCAGAGTAGTCTCATGGCCACGTTAGTGTGAGAAGGCACCGTTTTCCCTCATAGCTAAATAAATATGCGAGGGCTCGGGGGCAACGCTATGATCACTTTTCCTACCTGTTCATTTTCATTTCAGATTTCGAAGACATAAATGAGTTCAAGTATTTCCTACTACTGCCAGTATTTGCAGATCTGAAAAATGCCCAATGATTAAGACCAATCTTCCATCCGTCTAGGGGCGCCCGGGTGGCTTAGTCAGTTAAGTGTTCGGCTATTGATTTCTGCTCAGGCCATGATCTCACGGTTCGTGAGTTCGAGCCCCACGTCGGGTTCTGTGCTGACAGCGCGGAGCCTGCTTGGGATTCTCTCTCTCTGCCCCTCCCCCATCACATGTGCTCTCACTCACTCGCTCTCTCTCAAAATAAAGAAACTTTAAAAAAAAACTTCCATCATTCTACGTGACTTTCCAAGTGAGGTAGACTGCATGCCGATTCCAAATGCCCTTTCTAGAACAGGATGGTCCGTGACAACTGTATATACCTCCCAGTCCCACTGACGTCACCCTGAGCTCTGTGACTTTGCTTGGCTGCTGGGCTGTGCAGTGACTTGTGGAAAGTGCCACCTTGGAGCAAACGTTTTCAGATCCTCCCAAGGGTCTTCCTTTTTTTTTTTTTCCCCCCACCCCTGCCTCAAAATCAGCATCAACGCCAAGTTCTAACCAGCAGGCCAAGCTAAAGACCCTAACAGGGGAGAGGAAAAAGTTTCCTCCCTACACAAGTCTCCCCACCTAGCCATTCTATACGGGGCAACGAAAAACAGGATCATTGCAAACTAGTGCCGTGTGAAGAGGGATATTTTCTAGCAAGCATTCAAGAGAACACGGCAAAAATCTATTGGTGGAGGCATTCTCCAGCCTCTCAAATTCCTGACTTCCCTCTTTATTCTCTTCTCTCTACAGCCTAAGTACCAAAAGAAGGGGTCAGCATAACCTGAATCAAATTTTTCCCTTTCCACGTTTTCCTCAGCTAACATGAAGTCAGGCTCCTGTCGTCCAGGCTCCTCCAGATCCGTCTTTCAAAGTTGCCAAGGACACTGTGGTCTGTTTTACTGTCCTCACATCTTCTCAGCCACGGGACCTGCCGGAGCCTACTGTCTACATCGTATCTTGCACAACAGCCAGAGCAAGTTAATGCTTTTTCCCTTCCCTTCTCGGGAAGATGCTCTGAAAGCCCAATGGTATTCATTCATGTGACAATGTCTGCAAACTATAAATCTTAACCAAATGATAGATATTAACTTCATAAGTGAAGATCAAGGGAAAGTTGCGATAGCAACACATTTCAGGAGGAATCTAGAAGCCATAAAAATGTCACATTGCTCCTCGTGTACGTTACGGACACGAGAGAATCCTACTGATCACAGGGGCCTTCTGAGAGCACAAAACTTAAGAATTCTGATTCAGACTACTAAATCTATATCCTATCTACATCCCATCCCCTCGTCCTACTTAACCCTCCAGGAGCTTTGGGTCGGGCACACAGATGGCCTATAATTAAAGCCTAACCAATGTAAAGTGAGCTGTGAAGGAGAAACAAAGTGTAATAAAGAGGGGGGTGAGGGTAATGAGGTTCCACCTGCAAACACACAGAAACAAACTACAAGACAGATGATGAAGGGAATGGAGATATCTCCTTCGCACACGGGAGATACTGACTAGTTGGTCCCAGGACTAAAGAAATATAAAGGTCGGGGCAGGCTGCGCATAAGACAGACGTTACATCGGCCATTAGCGGAAAAGAAGACTTTGACAACAGAAAGCCACCGAATGGACGCAGCCGGCTCTCAGCTCCACACGTAAAGAATGTGCAAGTCACCACTCCACCTCGGTGGCGGCAAACCTGGTCTGTAACCGGCAGATGGCTGGAGGCTCAGTGAGTTAAAAAGTCCGGTAATAAAGGGCCCCACGATATTGTGAGATTTACCTCCAAGAGCCCAACAAGATCACCACAGCAAATAGTGGAGGAAAATCCCCTGCAAGATTCTGGCAGGTGGGGCGGAAAACGAGCCACTTTGAAATCTGCTGGGGCGGTCTCTTCCGGGAGGGCCTGCCTTCAGGGACACTAGTCAGGCAGACCCTCGCCTGCTAGAGTATTATCGGGACCTAACGGATGTGAGGAAGAGAGATACCCAGTGCCAATTGGCTTTAGCCATTCTCTCATACCTGAAAGGGGTGAGGGTCTTGTGAGGTTCACAACCCAGAGGCACGGCTCTAAAACACTGAGAACCAATCATAAGCTACAGGACACTTGCCCTCTGCACGTACCTCTCCACCATGTTACTCAAGGCCGGTTGACAGCAGTCCCTTTTACCTGCTACGTCACCTCCGGCTCTCCAGAGGAAATTACAGGGCATACGGAAAGGCAAAAAAACACAATCTGAACAGGAAACACAAGCGTCAGAACCAGACATGGCAGGGATGCGGGAATTATCACACCAAGAATTTAAAACAACTATGATTCATATGCTAAGGGCTCTAGCAGAAACAGTAGAGAACATGCAAGGACAGACAGAAAGGCAGTGTCGGGACAGAGATGAAAATCCCACGAAGGAATCAAAAAGGGATCCTGCTAGCGATACAGCATAAAATAAAACAAACCAAACGAAACCTGGGGACAGAGAGGAAGAAGGCCTTTGTGGGGGGCTTACTCATGGGTAAGAACACAGCTGAGTCAAGAATCCCACCAGACTCTAAACTACAGACCCAAGAAGCTCGGGGGACAACAGGCAGGACAAAACACCATTCCTTGGCACATCACTTTCAAATTACCGAAAACCAAAGATTAAAAGTAAGTCCTGAGGGGCGCGTCAGTCAGTTAAGCATCCAACTCTTGGGTTCAGCTCAGGTCATGATCTCGCGGTTCGTGGGTTAAAGCCCGGCATTGGGCTCTGCGCTGACAGTGTGGAGCCTGCTTGGGATTCTCTCTCTGGCTCTTTCTCTCTGCCCCTCCCCCCGTTCAGAATCGTTCTCTCTCTCTCTCTCAAAATAAATAAATAAACTTAAAAAAAAAAAAAAACCCAAAATATCTGGAGGGGGAAAAAATATCTATAGAGGAATGCAGATAAGAATACACCCAGCTTCTCCTCAGAAACAGTGCCACCAGGAAGAGTGGGAAGAAACATTTAAGTCGTACGGGGGTAGGAAACACCAACTAGAAATCTGTACCTGTGAAATTATCTTTCAAAAGTGAAGGAGAAATAAAGACTTGCTCAGACAAACGAAAAGTGAAGGAATCTGTTGCCAATAGACCCGCCTTGCAAGCAATGTTAAAAAGCTCTCCTGGGAGAAGAAAAATAACACAGGTCAGAAACTCCAGTCTACATAAAGGAAGGAAGGACATGAAGGAAGGGATATGTAAAGATAAATAAGAAATTTTCTTTTTCTTGCTCTTAATTGATACGCTTGTTCAAAATTGTATATTTCAGGGACCAAGCCGTGCTTGAGCTCCAGCAGAGGGGATGGCCACATAGTCCGAGAGACGCGTGTGAAAAACTGTTCAAGAGAATGGACATAAGGGGAAGGAGAAGAAGGCACTAAGAAGGATTTGCAGGTTTTTTTAAATGTTTGTTTACTTATTTTGAGAGAGGAAGAGCGTGAGCTGGGGAGGGGCAGAGAGAGAGGGAAGAGAGAGTCCCAAGCAGGCTCTGCACTATGGGCACAAGAGCCCAAGGCGTGGCTCAAACTCACGTCACAAACCGTGAGATCATGACCTGAGCCGAATTCAAGAGTCAGAGGCTTGGGGCGCCTGGGTGGCTCAGTCGGTTAAGTGTCCGACTCCGGCTCAGGTCATGATCTCGCGGTCCGTGAGTTCGAGCCCCGCGTCGGGCTCTGTGCTGACAGCTCGGAGCCTGGAGACTGTATCGGATTCTGTGTCTCCCTCTCTCTCTGACCCTCCGCCGTTCATACTCTGTCTCTCCCTGTCTCAAAAATAAATAAACGTTAAAAAAAATTTTTTTTTTTTTTTAAAAAGAGTCGGAGGGTTAACCGACTGAGCCACTCAGGTGCCCCAGGATTTTGAAACGTTTAACTCATGAGTGAATATTCACGTTTTTACTTAATACTGAAAACCCAGGGAGAGAGATAAGTGTAGCGATGGCAAACAAGCAACTCAGCCCAGGTCATGGAGCTTGTGAGTTACACAGTCAGCCCAGAAACCCAAAGCCCAGACCCTCCACGATGCCACTCACCACCCCTCACACAAACAGTGGAAGAAATGGGTTTAAAGTAGGACACGGTAACTGCAGGAGTTTCTATAGGACCGTCAAGCAGGAGCGACCAGTATGGAGCTGTACCCACCACTCGGGAGAGAACTATCACAGCCGTTTGTGTGTGTACACATGAAGGTATACCAAGAACAAAGCAGGTAAGGAAGGGACACGTCCTTGGCTAAAAACGGACTTCTCACTCTGCCTTCCAAATATCAGAGAGCAAATGCCAAGGTCCCATCTGTTAGATTTCCATGATTCAGAAAGAGAAGCTTCAAAATTCTAGTCTTTACTTAACATTGGATTTGTGCTATTATAAATGCATTACTGACATTATCCTGCAAGCCAAGGAGAATGCAGTCCTGTCTCAGTCCTCTCTTAGTCCAGATCGAGACACAGCCTTTCAGCAGAACAACATCAAACATTAGAACATCAGGCGTTTCAGCACGGGAGCACACGCGCGTGGAGATGCGTCTCTCCCAGCCTGGATGGGTTTTTTCTTGTCCAATACTATACCAGGATTGGGCAGAAAATGCCTTTAGAAGCAACCCAGGAAAGCTTCCCAGTGTATGTAATCTAACATTGCATCGGAGTTCAATTCTCCTTATATATTCTCCATTACCACTTGGAAAACAAAAGTTGTAAGGAGTTTCATTGTCTTTTTGTCTCAAAACGACAAACAAAACAGGGAAACAGACACAGCATGCGCAGGACAAAAGGGAAGAAGGGGTCAGGAGGGAGCAGTACTCCTCAGCTTTAAAATACAGCAAATGAACGTATTCGCCTCGAGTCCGTCCTGGGTGTTGGAAGCACCGTCTGTCTTTAAAGAGACTGAGCAACAGGCCTTTTTGGCGATCGGAACACTCTTCGATGCTACCTCATGCAATACTTTGGAGTTGGCCACGATTTACAGTTGATTAGCCTGCATAGTTGAGTTGCTTTCTCAAAGGATCCTAGGAAGGGATTATTTCTGTGCCCAAAGAGCCCTAGAGAATAGGGAGGGCCGCTCGCGGCCGTAATGTGAATTCCCCGGACTCCGTACATTGTGCTCATTGAAGCAGATAAAGCAAAGTTAAAGAAGCATTTAGTTCTTCAGAATGCCAGCCTTAATAAGTATCTTTTTGTGGAAGGATTTAGGAGGAGGGGAGGGTTATCCTTAGTGCAGGCATTATTTCCCCGTACAAAAAGGGAAAATGTGCATACAGTTGGATGTAAAAAGCCACGGCTCACATGCCCCCCTCCCCTGCCCTCCCCTCCCCAAGGAAAAGTTGCTGAACACACACTCCCCAACACGAAGGCATGAATCTTCACAGCTTAATGGTCCCGGGGCCATTGTGCAGTTTCTCTTGGGAAACGCAGCTCATTGATCTGCAACCACCCAAGTTCAACCTTTCAGCTGTGAGAACTGGGAGCTGCACGGCCCTCAAAGCCCCACCTTCATCAGCAAGCAGAGCCCAGGACGAGCTGGGTTCCGAGCTGTGTCCCCAAGGAGGCGCTGGACGGCTTCCCTTGCACTCAACAATGCCGCCCGCCAGGAAAGTCTGCAAAAGGCTGAATCGGCCGCATCTGCGGGCGGCCCGACTTCTCAAAATGATCTTTGCTTGCACGGCGCACGCTGATCTTGGCCCCAGCGGCTTTCGCAGCCCTTCCTGGGAACAGTGTTCCTTCTGCAGAACCTGGTGCAGCATCACGCATTTGTAATCACTTGAAATGCACGTCGTTCAATAAGGCGATGCCATGTAATCCCATTTTTCTAACCACCCGCAAATCTCTCCTGTTCTTCCCTGCCTCATCCACAGGTTGTCTCGCAGCGTGAAGAGATACGAGGACAGGGACGGAGCTATTGGTGGAATGAAAATCACACCGTGATTCCCACAGTCACTTGACTGCACTTTCCACTGTAGTTGAAGAAGTTGAAAACCCAGTTTATCTACATGTGTTTCTGTATGCTTAAAAATTTCAATATGGGCTCCCAAAGCCGACGGCAGACTGAGAAAGTGCTTCATAGAGACCAACACAAACCATTACCACTACTATTAACAGAAATGGGAGAGAGACAGAGAGAATGAGAAAGAAAGACATCTTTACAAAGTGCACACTTTAAGTCATTTTTTTCCTCCACACAAATGGAAAATGAACTCACCCACATTGGTAGCTACGCGCTGAAAAGACCCAGTGGAGAGAGGTCCTTTCTTTATTGTGTAGCTTTAAAGACTATTCTTTGACCTCTGCTATTTATGACTTAAGATCTGTGAAGACGGGCCAAAGCCCTTTGGTTCCAAAGGGTGCACACAAACAAAAGCTTTCCACCTTTGCTCCACTTACCTCATTTCCCATCAGAACACGTTTATACTGCACTCCCCCTGGGCTCATCATTGAAACTGCACTTTTTTGTTTCTTTTGCCCAGTTACAGCCATTACCTAACTGACCAGAGGCAGCCACTGCTCCCTTCCAAGTATGATGCCATAATCATCACTACCCAGCGAGAAGACCGTTGCCTTGAATACAAATGTCTTGTCAAATCATCTGGGCTAACCACCAAATCGTGGATGGAATAGTCCAGGAAACCAGAGGACTCATCAGGCACGGTTTCAGCCACAATATGGCAACTTTTTGTTATTTGTTATTTCATGAGTTTATAAACTTATCACTGACCTTTCTCACTCTTTTTAAAAAAAATTTTTTAATGTTTATTTATTTTTGAGACAGAGCATGAGCAGAGGAGGGATAGAGAGACACAGGGAGACACAGAATCCGAAGTAGGCTCCAGGCTCTGAGCTGTCAGCACAGAGCCTGACGTGGGGCTCGAACTCACGAGCCGTGAGATCATGACCTGAGCCGAAGTCGGACACTTAACTGACTGAGACACCCAGGTGCCCCTGGCCTTTCTCACTCTTTTTTTTAATTTTTTTTTTTTAGTGTTTTATTTTACTTTTGAGACAGAGAGAGACAGAGCATGAACGGAGGAGGGTCAGAGAGAGGGAGACACAGAATCCGAAACAGGCTCCAGGCTCTGAGCGGTCAGCACAGAGCCCGACGCGGGGCTCGAACTCACGAGCCGCGAGATCATGACCTGAGCCGAAGTCGGCCGCTTAACCGACTGAGCCATCCAGGTGCTCCTGGCCTTTCTCACTCTTAAAGGCATTCTGAAACAACTGACCGAGATCCATAAACCAATCTTAGGCATGTGAGAGAAAAGAGATGAAGGGCAATAAAAACAGATGATAAACAAGCAGGTGGAGTCAGGGATAATGCTAGTTTCCAAATCGCATGAGATTAATTTCAGTACCCTTGTCAAAGATAGCTCCTTTTACTTATGTTTTAGCTTCCAAACAGCCAATTCAAGGGGAAAACACTGTTGGTTAAGGTACACAGTACCCATAGGAGGCAAAAACAACAACAACATCTACCTGTTTCTGGGGGAAACATCATTAGTACGAATAATGCCAGCACAAGGAAGGCTGCCTCAAGCTTCCTTCTAAGGATGGCAGGGAATAACAGCCCAAAGCCCCCAAGTTCCTCAGGGTAGTCCCAAAGGCTGGGTTTGTGGGACAGCTTCTAACCATACTATACATGTTGCTAGCAGCAACGTGCATTCCATGAAAACCACGGGCTAAAGGACAATTTTGAGGTGGCAAAGGTACAAAGTATAGTTTTGGAATCAAGACAAAGGTTGCACAGCATCTGGAAACTATATACGCCCCGGGCACATATAAATCATGCTTCTCCCTGGTGACCCCTGGTACCATGAGGCTACAGAGAGTTTGATGCCCTGCCCCTGGGCAAGTATCAGGGGTATGGCGGCTTTGTTAACATGTCACTGCCACGTCATGGCCAGCAGACCTGCTGTTAGCTCCAGTATCCACTGCAAAAACAAAAGATCCTAACAAAGATGTTTGCCTGAGGAAAAAGGTAATATGGGCCTCTGTGTAGACACACATGGAAGGTAAAGGGAGTACTTCACAAAGATCCTCCTTAGAAAAAAATTATTTTCTCCTTCAACCCAGAAAATAGAAGGCATAACCTCAGTAGTGTATCCCCGATAGCATGGCCACAAGAATTAAATGGAAAAAACAAATCTCCAGCTTAGCCGTTACACACATACGCCCTTCAAATCACCCAAAGAACATCATGTTTTGAGCAATGAATCTGACAAGGGGGTTCTCTGACCCAACCTAGCTGCAGCAGGAATATACCAAGGTATATTTATTTATTTATAGGTCGATGGAAGTTCTTCTGAATCAAAGAGGTATAAGAACTTTTGAGAAAGGAAAATTAGTTTGCAGTCGGTAGCCTATACTTTTCCAGGCAAGTTAGATAGTGTCCTTGTTCACTCAGCTAGTAAAAACAGATTTCAAGAGAGTTAAAGTCAAAACCAAGACTTTGGGGGCCTGGCTGGCTCAGTCAGCAGAGCACATGACTCTCGATATTGGGGTCGTGAGTTTGAGCCCCACGTTGGGTGTAGAGATTATTACTTAAGAAAATAAATATACTTTAAAAAATACATAAAAGTAGGGGCGCCTGGGTGGCTCAGTCAGCTAAGTGTCCGACTCCAGCTCAGGTCACGATCTCGCGGCCAGTGAGTTACAGCCCTGCACCGGGCTCTGTGCTGACAGCTCAGAGCCTGGAGCCTGTTTCGGATTCTGTGTCTCCCTCTCTCTCTGACCCACCCCGTTCATGCTCTATCTCTCTCTGTCTCAAAAATAAATTAAAAAAGTCAAAAAATTTAAAAAAAAATACATAAAAATAAAACCTACATTTATTTTCTTATAATGATTGTTCTCTTAAAAACATAAAGAAATCATGTGCCCAAGGTAGATTATGCACCAGCATAAATCAGATGTCTGAGAGGAAATCCTGTGTGTGAATAGGTAAATACAACTAGACTTGATCTTCATGTCAAGGATCACCGACAGATAGAGCCCAAATTTGCACACCCAGCCACTGAAAGTCAATGTGGTCTCCTTTCTAAAACCTAACAATCCCCAACCTTCAGTCCACGCGGGTGCTCTCTGCCAGCTGCCAAATCAAACCCCAACATCTTCAAGCAATCGGCACTCATCTGTGCTCCGTGCGCCTTCTGATGAATACATTACAACTTGAACACATCTGTCAGACCGTAATCACCATGTAATGCATCCTGACTGAGATGTTTTTCATATGTTCAAACAGATTCCCTTGCTAACGCCAGCTTTCGGGAACCCTTCTTCAATCGCAAACCAAGTAAGAGCTTTCGCTGGCATCTTCTTTCATCGGACGGGAGGAGAAATTAATAGCCCGAAAGAGTAGGCAAGGGTGACAATGAAGACTTACATGGAGGTGATTTTTCCTTCCACGGGTCTTGGCTTTGAAGTTTACAGCAGGTGGAAGAGTGTTTCACACCCATAAAAAATGATACGGAAAATCAGAAACACGTTGGGCGATTAACATGTCACCTGTTGGATTTAAATCTAAATAAGAACCTGTTTTTTTCCTTACATATTGATTGTGCTCTGAGCCTAGCAGGGAGCTCTGTGTGTTCTTTCAGGCCAGTTTCTAGGATAAGAAAAAAAAACCCTGGAATGTTCCAGCTACTGCAGGCTAATGATCACCCAAAAGCACACTAATATGTTTGATAAAAGTTCCCAGCACGAGGGGAGAACACACTTACCATAAGAATGACATGCGAGGAGAAGCAAATCAGCGACACCAGTTCAGGCTGCCTTCAAAGCTGGAGGCTGCAATTCGAACTGGGGGCGTGCATTCCAGGAGGCTGGGGCAGACGGAAGGGGGCACAAACCTCTAATTGTTTCAACCATTAACTCCTGGACCCACCTGCATTCTCCCGGCTGGAAGCCTTCAGCCCTTCTCACACATCTCAGCAGGCCTTCCTCACCATCTAAGAAATGAAGTTTTTGCACTAGATGCTTAGCTACTCCATTTATAAGTTATTTTTGCTTTTGTTTGCTTCAGATTCTCTCACCTTTCTCTCTTGTTTTCCCAACTCTGACTTTGCATCACAGATGATATCCCTTTGCGTGTTCCTGCAGAGGGACCCTGGACAGTGTACTGGAGAATGATGTTTCACAAATAGTCCTGATCCCAGCCCGCTGCTCATTTGATTTCCATTTGCATTTACACCGTAAAGTTCAAGGACTCAGGTCTCCCTTGAAAGAGGCTTCATCTCTTGGTAAGCGCTCAGGACCAGGGTTCATCTTTGGGGACCTAAAATCATGCCATTCTCTGGCATGATGTGATATGACTGTCAGACAATTCAACAATCTTCATTACCCATGCTAATATGATGTAGGTACAGACGGCTTTGTCAAAACCACACCAGTCCAACCTTCACACACCCAACAATTTCTTCTCATATGCATTCCATGCAAATTTTAATTCCACCACTGCTTTAAGGAATTTCTGTCTTCTCTTCTCAGATCATGATATCTTATTTACTTTCTCCTGAGAAACAGTGTCATGATCTTTACTGATGGAGAGACCACGGGTACAATAAAGGGAATTCATCATACCACTTGGGAAGTTTTCTACAAGAAGCTATTTCTTCCATGGTTATAAACGTACACTTCTTTGGCAATCAGTGTCACTGGTGGCTTTGCCTATGAAATATTTGGCAATTCCCAAGAGACATCAGTATGTAGATAACTGATACTCACTGCACATCAACTTTGTCCTTGAAGTTGAATGTATAAAGTTGGGGAAAACTATATGAATATCAGTATTACCATAGACTTTAAATGTTTTCATCCACTATTTATTAGAGTTGCAAAGAAGTAAACAATGTTCAACTTTGGTCTTAGATTTTTGGACACAGAGACCTTCCATGTGTGTCTGAGTTTTCACTTTTCTCCTTAAGATATGTTTTCCTTCAGCTCTATGGATTCACAATCATTATCATGTAAATGATAGAAAGCATCTAACACAAAACAAAAACCTTCAACAGTCACATTCCATTCTATTTCAGAGGTTTGACCCTTATCCAGTAAATTTCGCAGATGTCAAATGAAGCTGTCCAGATGTTCATACAAGCAAAACCAATACTCCTCACCTCAAAATCTGGCTCTGAATAAACCTGGAAGAGGACTCAGAATTTGGAGTTGTAGCCCTTGTAAGAACCAAACTCCCACGGTGATCAAAGCAGCCTGCCAAGGCACCAAGGCTGGGCCCTAAATTACTGCTTTTCAACACATCTCCTCAAAACCAAATGGGAAACAAGTGGAGTGCGTGAGTTATAGCACCCAAAAGGAGAAGGATGAGGCCCCAGGCTCCTCACAGATAGGTGGGTTGTCATCAACAGTGCTATGCCTCCCTACAAGGTAGCAGAGCATCATGGCAAAGGATAAATCTTTTATAAAGTGGATGTATGACACTCATGCAAACATAAAATGAACACATGTCAAAGATCAGATTGAACCCATGAAATCGTGCAAGGACCAGTAATAGGTTACATTTGGTTCAAAGGAGGAATCCAAGAAATATATAAATATATTCACATGCAACCAGACTTACTGGAACGGATTAACAAATAGATGCAAAATGGTCTATTCATGGGGGAGCATCAATTGCATTCCACTGGCCACAACCATTTGCATTTCCATGGACAAGAATCATCTGCATTATTATCAGCTTTCTACCATTTGCAGACTAAGAAAATAGCTCAGAGACAATGAACACTGGAGATAACTTGGAAGGGTCTAACCCAACACACTCATTCTGAGTCGTTTTTGTTTTGCTCATTTTGAAGTCCTTCACAATTTTTCCTGGCTCGAGTAATCCCATTCCAACAGTGGATTTTCCAAAATTGTGATTTCTTTGACGTTTTCTTACTATTGTCTATAACGCATTCATTCAAAAATCCTCACACACCAACCAATAATGTTCCACAAATGATGTTAGAAACTGTCCACTCTTGTTTGAGTTTGAATACATCAAGATACGTCTTTGTATTGAGGGAAGAATGCATTTTATTGTTTTGTTGAAGTTTGGTTTTGCACAAGTTAATGCAATGCCATAGACCAGACTGGCAAACTCTCACCAATGGCCTGGCACCTGTTTTTGTACAGCTGGTGAGCTAAGAATTGTTTTTACATTTTTAAATGGTTAGGAAAAAATCAAGTTGCATGACATGTGAAAATTACATGAGATTCAAATTTCAGCGTCCATAAATAAAGTTTTATTGGAACACAGCCACACTCATTTGTTTATGTATTCTCTATCGCTGATTTCATGCTACAACGGCAGGCTGATCGTTGCCACAGAGACCTTACGAGCTACAGAACTACAGAGATGAAAATAGTTACTGTGATTTGCGGACCCCTGGCATAAAGTACTAGACGCTAATTACAGTGGGGGGGGGGGGGGGGGGGGCGGGGAGAATAAGCTTCCCCACACCAACGAACAAGTCTGCACCATCCTCACGCTATCTACCTGGAGATGACATCAGTTCCCACAGTCAAAGGCTCAGTCCTAGAGGGATGCTTTCCTCTCACCACCTCAGCTTGTCATCTGTGCTTCTGACCAGTAGCTGGAAATCAGACATTTCCACACCTCCCATTCCTTGAATTCAAGCGATTTCCTAGAATGGCTCACAGCACTCAGAGAAACGTGTTACTGACAACATTATCAGGTTATCATCTGGCACATAACTCAGGAACAGCCAGATGGAAGAGAAGCATGGGGCTTCCATACCCTCACCAAGGGCACTGCTTTCTCAGCACCTGGCTGTGTTCACCAACCTGGAGCCCTCCAAAGCCCTCCTTCTGTGTTTTTATGAAGGGTTCACTGCATAGGTGGGATCGATTAAATCACTGGCCACTGAAGACTGAACTCCTGCCCTTGTCTCCTCCCTGCAGGTCTGGGGGTGGAACTAGAATCCTCCACTTATGGAGGTCGCCTTGGGCAGGATAAGTCTCACTTTAGGATCAGAGTTCTCAACTGCACTGTGAAAGAGTTACATTGGAATATTCCTTAAAGGCTTCTAGCTTCAGAATTCTTCTCTCCATCCTTCCTACAAAGAGCCATCCCAACGGTCCACATCACTCACATTCCCTCACCTCCACCCACCCATCTAACTCTTACCATAAACATCCAGAAGCTGGGGTCTCCTTCAAACCCTTCTGTCTTTCGCAAATATTGCCATCCAGGTGAGTCGTGAATGACTTACAGGTTGTGAACAACCTCGGGGGTGGGGGGGTGAGCAGAATCTGAGAGGGCCACGCTCACTTATACAATAACCAATTAACGGATGAGTTCAGGGGAACCCCAGAGTGGTTGAAAGGGAGGAGAGCTAGAATTGGAAAAGAATTACGGGATCAGCAAAGAGCAAAGGAAGGACGGATCCTCAAAGTGCCCAAATGCTCCAGCGGGTAAGGACAAAGTGGGAAAGGTGGGTCATTGCAATACTGGGGACTCTTAAGGGATCCTGGGCCAATTTTTTCAAAGGAATGAAGTAAGATTTTTAAAAAGGGGATTTGCTCAGGAAGCCAAAACAGTAAAAAGTAAGGGCAAAGACCAAACGTGCTGTTGTATTACTTAATCATGAGGGCCTGGGACACAGAACAATTCAATGAGTATTTGTTGAGACTGAAATCATCAAACTCTATTAGAACAAGTAAATGAAATGTAAAGAGAATGTTAAGATAAAAACAGGGCTGCCTGGGTGGCTAAGTCGGTTAAGCGTCCGACTTCGGGTCAGGTCATGACCTCACGGTTCGCGAGTTTGAGCCTGCACTCGGCTCTGGGCTGACAGCTTAGAGCCTGGACCCTGCATCGGATTCTGTGTCTCCTTCTCCTTGCCCTTTCCCTCTGCTCACGCTCTGTCTCTCTCTCTCTCAAAAATAAGATAAAATAAAAAATAAATAATAAAAAAATTTTTAAATAAAATAAAATAAAATAAAATAAAAACATAAGTGAAAAACCTGAACAAGCCATCCCATTGTGTTATATGGGAAAAATTAGGAAATTTACATTACATTTGGTATAGAATAATGTGTTAAGAGACAGATTTAATTAAAAGAAGTTCTTAAAATAATGTACATTGTCAAAACTAAACATTTTATTAGGACATTTTATTACGTTTTTATACCACCCCACTAATGTTTCATTCCAAAATGTATTTAGGACTGCAGATTAAAACATTTAGATAAAAATGGGTTACAAAGATTTAGATAGAATAGAAAAATGCCTTTCGGTTTTATGCCAAAGGCATATGTTTACTGTCTTAATTAGAAGATCTTGGGGTGCCCGTGAGCTCAGTGAGGTGAGCATCTGACTCTATTTTGGCTCAAAGCATGATCTCATGGTTCATGAAATCGGGCCCCACATCAGGCTCTGAGCTGAGAGTGCAGAGTTTGCTTGGGATTCTCTGTCTCTCTCTCTCTCTGCCCCTTGTGGTCACACACATGCATGTACACACTCTCTCTCTCTCTAAATTAGTTAATTATTAACATTTTTAAAAAGTACAGCCTTGGGGTGCCTATGTGGCTTAGTTGGTTGAGCATCTGACTCTTGATTTTGGCTCAGAACACGATTTCATGGTTCGTGAGATCGAGCCCCAGATCTGCACAGAGCCCCCTTGCGATTCTCTCTCCCTCTCTGCCCCTCCCATGGTCACGAGTGCACTTTCTCTCTCTCAAGATAAAAAAAACATTAAAAAAAAGAAAGAGATGATCTTAATATTTAGTTATTACTAAAAGTGAAGTCCTGAAAGTAAGTTATTCTAAAAGGTATCATTTTTTGGTAGATTTGGTATATTTTAAAAGTTTGCCCCTTATCCTAAACTGACACTTAGTTCAGGTGTCAATTTTGCAAACAGTTTATTTTGGAGTACCTGTGTTCCTCTGAGCTACGTGTTTTCTCAGTGTGAGGAATCACCTTAATGGAAGAATTTCTAAGAAATCCATTTCTCCAGGCATTTGCGGAATGAAGCTGAACCAGTAGAACGGGCCATCTTTAAACAGCCTCTTCTTGATTTCCCATTGGACAATGGAGATTGAAGAGAGAGAAGGAGAAAACATTATTCTTTCCCTAGAGTTGGGCCACAATTGTTTCCCTAGAGTTGGGCCAGGAAGTGATCCATTTCATAATAGCTATAGAAGTGGTCTGGGGGAAACCAAACGCCCCAGGGGCATCAACTTCTACAATGGGCAAAAGATCTTTTGTAATTTTTGTAAGGTTCTATGATACTTAAAATGTGTGGAGAACACGATGGGAAAACTACTGGCTTCTGACTCCATCAGAACCCAGTTCAAATCCCATCTCTGGTACTTGCCAGTACTTAGTAGCTGAGTGACATTATACAAAGATCATCCAAACTTCCTAAGCATCCGTGAAACAGAGATGGTCATGCCAATTACAGAGTCAAGATCAGGTTCACTGATTCAGGTGCATCTTCACAGAACAACACCAAAAAAGTAAAAACAGTGACTTAAGTAACATAGACAATTTTCTTTCATGTGTAAATAATTTAAGAAGTCTAAGACTTATAATGGGGAGTCCATGGCATCAAAGACCCAGATGCCCTCTGTCTTTCTTATTGGTTATTCTCACACTGGCCTCCATCGTCAAGGGTAACTCATGGACCAAGACGGCTGCCGGAGCCCCTACCATCGGTCTGCATCCTAAGCAGTAGAGGACAGAGAAGGGGAACAGCCAGGAGTGCATTTTCTAGCTAAATCAGTTTCCTATAGAGAGGCATTTCAAAAGTCCTTCACGATCATTCCAATTGCATTGAATAGGCTTTTAATAAGTTAGCAGCAAAAAAGCTTTGGGAAATGTAGATGATTAATTCTAGGTGATAATGTCCTCGGTTGAAGAACTAGTTTTGGGTTAGTAGAGGAGAAAGTGGATTAGGAGGTAAAGAGCAATCCACCTGCCTACATTAGAGAGTATTTCATGAGAATTACAATTCCTGTACGTAACAAGCCCCTGACGGGGCTCCACACGTACCACATGCCTAGTAAATTCCACTCTTGTTTTCCGCCATATAAGAATATGCTGAGAAGAGAGCTGTGTTCTTAATGTCTTTTATAATGGCCAAAATGCACAGAGCAGGGTTCTCAGTCTCGGCGTTTCTGACACTTAGACCAGATGACTCTGGCTGTACAGGGCTGTGCTGTGTGCTGTATGCTGTTTTTCAGTGTCCCTGACCTCCACCCACCAGATGCCTGTGGCTTTCCACCATCAGTTGTGACAACAAAAACTATCTCCAGCCATTGCCAAATGTCCCCTTGGGAGCAAGATCGCCCCAGGCTGAAAACGACTACCTAAGCCTACAATGTCCTACAATGGACAATGAATGAGTCACTACTCTATATTATCTAGGAGTCGAATGGTGCGAAAGGCCCTTGAGTTCATAGTGCTGATGTCATTATGGAGAACAGAGTACAGGACAAAGCTGTAGATTTTCCAAATGGACAATAATCAATCTTGCAAACTCGCACATATGCAAAATGGATTACATATTACTTTTCTCCTAAATGTAATGCAGTAAAGATGTACTTTGAGGGGCACCTGGGTGGCTCAGTCGGTTAAGCGGCCGACTTCGGCTCAGGTCATGATCTCACAGTCTGTGAGTTCGAGCCCCGCGTCGGGCTCTGTGCTGACCGCTCAGAGCCTGGAACCTGTTTCAGATTCTGTGTCTCCCTGTCTCTCTGCCCCTCCCCTGTTCATGCTCTGTCTCTCTCTGTCTCAAAAATAAATAAATGTTAAAAAAAAAAAAATTAAAAAAAAAAAAGATGTACTTTGAGGGAGGACAAAATGTAATGTACAGGTTTCATTCATTCATACATAGTGGCTGCTTACTTTCTGGCGAAGGAGACAGACTCTGAGAGATAAAGGAATAACTCCATGGGGCCACGTTAGGGTGTAAATGAAGCATGCAAATGGCGGGGGTGATCTGGGGAGGCGAGGCTGAGATGGGAATGAGGGGTGGGGGTGAACTGGGTGTCTCTCTGAGGAAGGAGAGCTCTGTGGGGAGAGGAGAGCAACCTCGAAGGGCTGTAAAGTAGGAGGAGATGAAGTTGGGGACAGTTGGAGACACAGGGCCAACGTTTTGGTCTGAGCAAGATGGAGAGAGATCAGAAGGTGTGAGGTACACAGCAGCATGACTCAGCGTATACGTGTAGAGGGTCTTCCCAGCAGCCCTGTGGGGACTACACGGAGGCAAAAGAGGAGGCTGGGAGACACAACAGGAAGTTCATGGACTGGTCCAGGCAAGAGATGATGGCACACGGACCAGGAGCAGGGGTGGGGGCACTGAGATCGGAGGAAGAGCCCATATTTGCAGACAGTAAGCAGAAATGATGAGCATGTGTGGTTTCTATAAAACATTATGTAAACCTTGTCTATCATCATTACTTCTGGGTGTTATTTCTTACTCTTCAGTCCCAATATTTGTTCAAAATTGGTTTTGAAGTTGTTCCTTTCTGTTAGCACGATGCAGAAGGCAACGTTCTAAACTTTGGAACACGTCTACCCCTTTGGTGAGTGATTCCAGGACTGTCATCAAATATGTATGTGCCTGAATTTTCCCATTTGTAAAATGGAGTTACTATCACTCACCATTTACCTCATTAACCTAAAGATTAAGAGGAAAAGACTACATAGGCTCCACAAATCTCAAAAGAAATGCAAACTGTAATTATCTGCAAACGTGCCCAGTGGTGAAAATTTCCAAAGGAGATAGACTGTGATTAATATGTAAGATTCATTCCCAAAGATTCAGACTAAAGACAACCCTTAAACTTATGTCAGCTTTGTACTATATTCCAAAGTTGCTGGTGGGGTTAGCTGTGACTTATTAATGCATTTTTGCTTTCAGGCAAAAAGAAATTGATTTCTCTGCTTGTGAAATTCAGTCTCTCGTGTCAGCCTTGATCATTCGATAACAAGATATGGTTTAACAACCTGCTGTCCTGGCAGGGCGAAGGGTCTTTAATTAGGATACTTAAAAGAAAAAAGAGTTGAAATGAACTTTTCCATTCAAATCTCTTTGAAGTGTGTAAAAAAGAACTACTTTTTTTTAACGTAATAGGGAAAAAAGGGGTAGCTTAAATAAGAGAATGCTGGCAATTCGTGTAATACTCAACTAATATAAAACTGGACAAAAGCAGTACTTAGGAGACTTTATCAGCATCACGGCATCATCTCTCTCTCTCTTCCTCTCTATGTTTATATACACACATACTTCCCTGCAATCGTGACATAAACAAGTTACCCAACATTCCAACTAAAGAACAATTAATATAATAGACACCAGAAAATGTCTTCTCAGAACAAATGTTTATGTTATTACATAAAAAGAGGAACAGTGCCCAAACCAGACATTTCATTTCTGCCCAAGATTTAGCAAGTCAGAGCTAAGCAAAGCTTATTTTCACCAGATTATTTCACATTACCTAAGAATTCTGTTCTATCTTGAGTAATAGTCACATGTATTCCATGTTATAATGTGTGCATGGATGTTGGAACGTTATCATTACAGTAAAGTTCTTGGCTTAGGAATATTATTGTACAATCATTTACTGTGAGATATGTGTTTGAAAGACTTCTCAAAATAATCGTGTTCCTCATAAATATGCTATTTCAGTATTATGTATGGCTCAGATAAAATTTTAGTTATACAATAAAGGACTGTTTCAATTTTCGGTCTAATAGTAATGTTTATGACATAAATTTCGTCAAACACTATTATGATCCCAAAGTTGCCAATATTTTTAGCCAGTAGTAAACTTTACTCATTTATATACTACATATTACAAATACATATATATTCTTTTTTTTTCTTAATTTGCGATGTTTTGGGATTGAGGTAAAATGTATGCTATGAAATGTATGAATGACAACTTCAGAGTGGTGTGTGCAGGAAGGAATACTCAAAAATGGAGAAGACACTTTTGAATTTAAAGGATCAAACTAACCAGCAATTCTAAATGTTCGGCAACCAATTCCAACCTGCGTGTGGATGGTCGGGGGACAGTTTACCCCAGCCGTTCACCAACGTTCCCGCATCAGCTGAGTGTCCTACAATTTAACTCAATTCTGAAACCATGTACCTGGCAACGGTATCAGATTGTACCAGTTAAGGGCTCAGTCCCAGGAGGCTGCTCCCCAACCCCTCCTCCATGCCCCCACACCCATTTCGATGCCAACCTGGCAAGTCCCCTTGTCACCTGTGCTTCTGACTGACCTGGTGTAGATGGGAGGGTCCAATTGACCCTCTCATTGGTTTCCATTCATTTGCTCGGGCGGCTCACCAGGACACGTGAGAATCACTTTACTTACTAGTAATTAATCAGTTTAGACGGGTTTATTATAAACAGATGTTAACTCAGGAACAGCCAGATGGAACCGAAGCCCAAAGCAACGCACAGGGAAATGACGATGATGTTCCGGGTACATCACCTGTCCCCAAATCTACATCTGTACGTGTTTACCAGCCTGCAAGGTCTCCGAACACCCTCTTTTCTTGTTTTTGCTTTTAAATGGAGGCTTCCTAACCTAAGCAAAATTGATTAAATCATTGGCAGTTGATGGTTGATTCAGCCTCCAGCCCTCTCCCCTCCCTGGCAATCAGGGGCAGGGATGCTGGAAGTTCCAACCTTCTATTCAGAGTGGGTTCCCCTAGCAATGAGCCCCCATCCTCAGACATGTTCCAAAAGTCACGTCATTCACATAAACCCCACTGTGTTGGCCAGGGGTCGTTATGATGGTAAGGGGTGGACACCCATTCACCTGTAGGGCTCTGAAAGGATTCTAGAAACTGAGGACAAGAGACCAAATATAACAAAAGACGTTCCCATTGCTCTTACTGCTCAGAAAATTCCAAGGTCTTGAGAACTGTGAGCCAAGAACCGTAGAGAAAGATCAAATATATGGAAAGTATATTTTGGTCATCTGAATGACCAACTGTGCATTCCTTATGAATGACAGTATTGCAAATTCCTGCAAATCAAACTACGTACAAAATCACGTAAGGGTAGGTAGGATGCAGTAAACCTTCTGGTTCCAACCAGAAGATGTTTTCTCCTTAAAATTTATTTGGATTGAAAAAGGTACAAGCAGAGAAATAAGGCGACATACAGAAGAACCGCCACAGGTATCTTGATTGAACTGAATTTGCACGTGATGAAACGTCACGGATGGATATACATACATTGCACCCGTGTCGGTTTCCTGCTTCTAATGGTGTTCTACAAACATGGAAAGCGTAAGCATTTGGTGGGGAATGGATGAACAGTACACGTACCTTCTCTGCTGTCTTTGCCACTTCCTGTGACTCCACAATCATTCCAAAATTAAACGCTTTTAACAACACGGATACAGTTGTAGACAACACGGATACAGTTGTAGGGAACATACCTTAGAACACTGCTTGTGATTCTGACACCAAACCAGGGAACCGTTGTTCTGCAAAAAGAAAAAGAAATATTGGCTCATTCAATAATTTTCTAACTCATGGCTACATAGTGTGAATTTCATTTTTCAATATTATCATTAACAAAAGACCCGTTTTTGCCCTCCTATCATTCTCTCTTCCCAAAATAGAAAGTGCGCTTCTAATGTAAGTCCAATTTTGGCCCTGACCCCATGATAGAAACAAAGACATATAAATTAATGAGGATTTCAAGCTGCCTAAAAGGAAAAGTGTCTGAGCCATGTCTCCTGCTGGCTGCCTGGGAGTCAGACCTCACTGAAAAGCCTTCTCTTTCCCTGTCACTGGATGTGTGACGGGGGGACAAGGGATTTACTATCCGTGTACCTCAATTGATCCATCTATAAAACATAACCATATGCCATGCGTGAGGTCACTGGCATAAGGAAATGAAATAATACCCACACGCCAGTTAGCACGGCCTGATATTCACTCGGTACAGAACAAAGATTAGGACTACAGTTTACTGTCTCTAACGTTAGCATTTCTTCTGGGAAATCTCTTACTCCACATGACTGGCATCTTGGTCACGACTCCTCCTTTGGCTGGGATAGGTTATGTGCGTGTGTGTTAGACTGGGGTAGCTGGTAGAGATAGTAAACGCCACCACCCCATAATTTAGATGCCGTGGCCTCCAGCTCTTGGAAGTTCACGGTTGGGTATGACATCAAGTAAGTCCATTTCCTCTGTCTGAATCTCTAAACTTTGAATTTTGACAACATCATATTCTATTCATAGATTAGTATTACATTGGCGCTCAGTTCAGAGAAAAGAAAATCAATATATCTTCTTAAAAATCCTTTTATAACAAGCTCATGGAGACATAACGTAGACACAGAAAGCACACTGTTTTAAAGTATAGAAACCAGCGGTTTGTAGTAAAAAGTATGTTCTAAATACTAAAAGGTATATTCAGAAGGCTGTGCAACCATCACCACTATCTATTTTTGGAACATTTTCACCAGCCCAGAAAGAAACATGTATCCCTTAGCACTCACTCCGCCATCTCCCTCCCTCCAGCCCCTGGCAACCACTCATCTACTTTCCTTTCCTACAGACTGATTCTGGAAACCTCATGGAAAAGGGATTATACAACATGTGGCCTTCTGTGTCTGGATTCTTTCACTGGGCATCATGTTTTACATTTTGCTAAACGGTATGGTATTTTTGCTCTGTCTATATTGCCACAAAAACCATACGTCATTCCTTTTTATTGTCCAATCCCATTGTACGGATATACCACATTTTTCTCTTCTGCTCCTAATAATCTGTCTCAATATATCTTATGTCCAATAGTATATGCTCATAATCTAGGATTCCTACTGAGTCAATCTCATCTCTATGGGATCAGAAAGTTTCTTCCACTAGGCTCGGATCATCGTGCTAAACGGCCTCAGCCCCACGTTAAAGCTTTAGCTATTACATCTATCATATGGCCCTAACTCTCCTCGGCAGCCTTACATCCCCAGATCCCAGAATGTACCTCCAGTTTCAGCTAAACTAAGATCAACCTACCCGTCCCCCTACTGACCTGGCCCAGCTTCCACCCCGGTCCCTTCTAAGTCTTTCTTTTCCTGGATAGATGGGGAGGACCTCTGGAGAACCTAAGGGTGTCTTCACTGCTTCTGCATTTGCTGGGCTGCTCTGGAGAGAAGTATGTACCCCATCCTCTCTTGTCTTAGGATATAGGTCTTTTATTTAAGTCAGCTCCCAAACTAGACTGTGGTCCCAGAGACAGGGCTTCCTTTTTCCTCTTTGCTTCAATGCTTCACACCAGCAAATGGACCAGCTCCTGATTCTCACAGAGACGGCCTCCATCAAAAGTCACGTGAGAGACACTGGGGCTGCAAAGTCAGCATGGCAACTGCTGCCTGGCTGATACGGTAACACCAATCGGGTAATATGCCTTTGACAGGATTATTATCAATAAATAATACTATCGTACTAATGACCACATCTACACAGCAGGCACTTGCTTTGGTGTTTGCCATATTCAGCCTCCCCAGGCATCCCACATAATGACATAAACTTCATTTACCCATTTTTAAAGTCAAGAAACTGGGATTCAAAGAAGCCAAGTAAAATATCCACATTCATGAAGCAAATGGTTAAACACAGTTGTCACACCACAATGGGTAAAGGTTTAGCTAAACAAAGGGTGACTTTTATGGAGCGTTTTGAAGGAAATCTCCAGACTCAGAACCTTGGAAGGACAGGAATGAATTGGTTGGGATGGTCCTGAGTATCGTACATTCCAGAAGCAGCAGATCAGATTGAGGGGTTGAAGCAGAGAACAGGAGGGGTGGTTGGGTAAACAGATAGAATGCAGATTACAGTGGATTTGGACTTATTGCTGGAAATAAAATTTGTTATGTACTACATGTCAGATGGTTAAAAAAAAAAAAGGAGAGGATTGGACAAGTCGTGTACCTACAACACCTTGACTAGTTTCCTTTTGTTTCCTTTGACTATAGATAAAATGGCCAGACCTCAACAACAAAACACCAAAACTCCAGCAAAGACTGCATTTGGCTGCCCAGCAAATGCATCCTCTAGTGCCTGGCACCATGCGGAAACCCAGTGCTCCCTATGGTATTGGACCATACATCTGTCAAAATTACAGAAAAACTAATAGTCACAGAGCCTATCTGCTAAGCTGTTTACATTCGGGGGGAATTAACATCAATGCATTTCCTCAACCAAGGCATTTTCATTTTAAGCAAAATTTCCCACTAATCACAAATTGAAAAACTATCATTATACAGAAATATTTGGGGCAATAGCAAGCAAGCATGAAAGATCATTTTGGTCATAATAGGTTTTTTTGTCACTGAAGACAGTATGTCCTAGAATGCTTAAGAAGATTAAAATCATAATCCACATAAAGTATTGAGCAAAATGTTTGGCACGGAGTTAGAGGTCAGAAAAAAAGTCCATTATGATTGACGTTACTTTGTTTGCCACGATTATTGTTTTCAGGAGGGAGTAATCCTGTACTTAAAATCTCCCAGTTCCTCTGTATAACCCAATGCAATCTTATTAGTGAGGCTCAGAAGAGGCAGCCCGTCATGTTTTTCTCCTTGGATGGTAACAATCCTGCCATGTTTGCCAATATGATGACTGGGCAATGGTATTCTTTTTGGTTTAATTTCCTTCAGCCATTTGTATTTCCTTTAGAGTGAACAGTCTGTGCATTTTACCATTTCTTTTCTGAATGCTTAACCATAGCCATTGTAGCAGCTACGAGGGCCAATTAGATTGAATAATCATTTGTCTATAATAGGTGTTGTAGAAATTTTCCAGTGATCGTTGGCCTTTTGACTTTATGCATGATGTTTGCTCCATGAAAAAATTTTCTATACACACACACAAACATGCACACACATAGATATGTGTCTCTACATTTCCTTTTGGGGTTTTAAGTTTCCTGTTTTTCTTAAACCACCCCCCCCCCCCCCCCCCGCCCATGTAAAGGTTTTGCAGCTGTTCTGTGCTTTTGCCTTTATCAATCAGCCTTTGGCATTCTATTTATCTCTACAAAGAACATCTAAAAACCCTGCCTAATGGCATCAAGGATGTGGGTAAACCCCTGATTTAACTCCAGCTACTGTGTTTCAGCCAGGTGCACACACACTACCATCCACCTACATTGCTTACCTGTGATGCTCTTTGAGCAGGAGAGCAATGGAAAAATACAAGAATCCAGTAGTTTTCAACAACCCGCCCTAGGGGAAGTTCTTAGTCAGATTACAATAGCCTTCCCCAGTTAAGCCACTTGACAACAAAAATAAAATACAGTATTGGCAATCAAGTCTTGTTCTGGGTTAAAGCCAGCAAAGATAAAGAGTCAAAGTACATCAGACAAGAAAGGCGTTTGCCTGTTGAATCATTATTGTAACCTCCAGGTAGGATCAGACAGCGGGACTTTGGTAATTATATAAAGATTACATCCTGTATTTTATTGGTTTAACTAGATCAAACATGAATGCTAGTCAATCCAACTTTCAAAGAGTTTATATAAGTTCACTCAACTGCACCCAGACATTATTTCAATGACATTTTCAAAGTCTCTTCTAGCCTTTTGATTTTTTTTCTCCTTAAAGAAAAATAATTCTTCAAAAGCTTCAGGTAAAGAAAACACTTCGTTCCCTCAAAGACAACCCACAAGGATAAAGATAAATGAAAACTAGCTATCGAGATACAACCATTTGAAAAAAGAATAGAGAATGAGAACAGATCCCACATATTTTCCTTAACACAACCAGGTGTAAGTGTGGAACAAGGACTAATCAATTTTCCATTTCAGAAACACAGCACTAAGCCATTGTCCAACGGCAGTATGGAACATTTGAAATTGAAACTATCCCAGAAAACCCACTATGGACCAAACATTTACCATTCAACCCTACAAACTGTGACTTTCAGTTAACAATTTTGTTCTTATATTAAACACAAGTTTTTGGGGGAGCTTGGGTGGCTCCGTCAGTTAAGGATCTTCTGCTCAGGTCAGGATCTCAGGGTTCGTGGGTTCAAGCCCTACGTCAGGCTCTGTGCTGACAGTAGCCAGCCTGATGTGGAGCTTGAACCCACGAACCCTGAGATCCTGACCTGAGCCAAAGTCTGTCACTTAACTGAATGAGCCCAAGAGAGAGAGAGAGAGAATCTGAAGCAAGCTCCATTGTCAGCTCCATGCAGGGCCTGACGGGGCTCAATCTCACAACTGTGAGATTATGATCTGAGCCAAAGTCAAAAGTCAGATGCTTAATTGACTGAGCCACCCAGGCACCCCTCATTGTTAAGTTTTTTAAAATAAAACATTGAGGGGAGCCTGACTGACTTAGTCGGAAGAGCCTGTGACTCTTAATCTCAGGGTTGTGAGTTCAAGCCCCACACTGGGTGTAGAGATTACTTAAATAAATACAATTTTTTTAAAAAGTAAAAAATAAAATGAAGGCATGGATTAAAATTTAGGAATTCACTTTAATCCAGAATAATTTCCTATTAATTTGAACCATGGAATAATATACTTAATTTCATTTGTTATCATAAGGATGTGCTTTTCTACTGTTAATATACTTGGAACTTTCTCACACATTCCACAGCAGCTAAAAGATAATGTAACAGAAGGACATTGGATGATGCATTTATGTGGCTTGAACTATTTCTTTATTTTTATTGTTATTTTGAGAGAGAGCACAAGCACAGGAGGGGCAGAGAGAAGGAGAGACAGAACCCCAAGCAGGCTCCACACCATCAGGGCAGAGCCTGATGTGGGGCTCAAACTCACGAACTGTGAGGTCATGACCTGAGCCAAGATTGAGAGTCCGACCCTTAACCAAATGAGCCACTCAGGTGAGGGATGTTCATCATAGGACAGGCTATCCATATGTGGGAGCACGAAGTCTACAGACCTCTGTACTTCCTACTCAGTTTTGCTGTGAACCTAAAACTACTCTAAAAAATAAAATCTACTGGGTGCCAGTTAAGCATGTGACTTCAGCTTGGGTCATTATCTCATGGTTCATGAGTTCAAGCCCCGCATAGGGCTCCATGCTCAGAGTGTGGAGCTTGGTTGGGATTCTTTCTCTCTCTCCTCTCCCTCCCTCTGTCTCCCCTTCCCCCCTGCTTGTGCTCTTGTCGCTCTCAAAATAAATAAATAAACTTTAAAAAAGTCTACTTCAAAGGATAGGAAAAAAAAGAGAGCTTTGTGTTTATACTTGTTCGTAAGTAGGATCTCTTTCTAATGTTATGGATTACTCTCAGTAAATCGATGGCCTTTCATCCCCTACTCCCTCTCAAAAAATTCTCTCTGGATTCTACAAATATCTCACATTGAGCTGAATTCTGTAGAACAACGTTTGGCCATACACAATGTACCTCTCTCCAAATGCCCAGCACTGGAATGCATGCCTGGCCACACTGTCTGGGTGTCACTTCTTCACACCCTGCAGCTTGTTTGGGAATGAGAACCTTCCATCAGGAACCTGTGCCTCCGCCAAGCCAGACCCCGTGTGTCCTTCGGGTCACTGCAAATGCCACTTCTTTGAGGAAGCCTTCCCTGACCACCTACACCCCGACTATCACAGACCCCCTGTTACACACACTCATGCAATGAGAACACATTAGAGACACAGTCTGTCTATATCTCTTCCTTACAGTTGGCTCCCTCACAACCTTAACAATTATTACTGATGAAATAAGTAAACGAATGGATAAGGAGTCGTACAAAAAATTTACACTTTAATCATTAGGTCATGAGGAGGTAAAAAGGATGAAATGAGTAGACTGAACTGAACAAATTTTTCACCTTCTTGGACAGGTGCTTTTAGGAAGTGGGTTCATTATTCTGTTTCTACTCGTCATGGCAATATTAAAAATGGAACCAAAGCTTGCATGCAGTATAAAATATAAATTATTTAAGACATAACCGTGCTAATTATCTTGCTACAGACGCATGTAATTAAAGTTATCTAAAGAAAATTTATAGAACAGCCAAGTGCCAGACTATGCCATATGGGAAAACATTACGTTTTATTAACATTTTACTATGAATTTTGACAAGGAATATTCCAAAGGATTCTACATGTAGGAGACTATCAGATCAAGACAGAATTTTTACTCCTTAGTGTCCCTATGAGAATGGTAGGACCCACCAGGGGATCAGAGGACTGGTTTTTCTTAGGACGTTTCAAACATCAGTCTACCAAGTTTAATCTCCGGAAGGATATGCTAGTTACTGATGCATTCTTGCCACAGTTAAGATTTCAGAGATGTATTGTCTAAAGCCATATTTCTATTTTCCAGAGACACCTCCACTAAGATGAGCCATCTCCATGGAATCACATAAAACCTTGGAAGATTTCAAGGCAGAATAAATGACTTAGGCTGAAATAAATCCAGCCGTAAGGAGGTTTAGAGGGAGCATTAAAGGTAATAACTAAAATTTAGTAAATGACTCGTTTTACAAAGCAAGGGAAGCGTGAGAAGAGAGTACCTGCTATAAATTGAACACCGAAAGCATTGTTGATGGGAGACCTGAGCAATAAAGAACAGTCCCTATAAATGTCAGTCTCCTTCCCTCCTTCTCATTCATCACTCTGAAATGTTTACTTCACGTGCCAATTGTGCGTGAGTTCCTCCAATTCCAGGAACCTCTCGCCAATCGCCATTTCGGCTCTTCTAGAAGGTAAACACATGCCTGTGGACTAAAGTGGTGAGTCCCGCCAGGCAGACCTGTCATGTTTACTGTGTAGGGACAACCGCCCACCTTCCCCAAGGTGGGCACCGTGGTCAGCCACACCTGCATCTTCTTCCTTCTTCTTCTTCTTCTTCTTCCTCCTCCTCCTCCTCCTCCTCCTCCTCCTCCTCCTCCTCCTCCTCCCTCCTCCTCCTCCTCCTCCTCCTCCCTCCTCCTCCTCCTCCCTCCTCCTCCTCCTCCTCCTCCTTCTTCCTCTTCTTCTTCGAAGCTTTCCTGACTTTAATCATTTGTGTGTGAGTGATGTTGAGAAAGACAAGACTGGGAAGAGGAGAAGAGAAGGAGCAGTAAGGGAGAAGGAAGGGGACAGAGCAGGGAAGGAGGACAGAAAGAATCCAAAGAGGCCAGAGCAAATGGCATATTGAGTCTCTGGGCATAAACCTGAGATATAAAGACTTCTTTCTATATAAAATAATATAAATATACAAGCAGAAATTATTTTTGGCATCAAAAGGCACAGGGAAATCTGCACTAAGATCACTGCACGAAAAGCCACTGGCGTGGGGACCTCCACCGGCTCAGTGGGCTGCATATCAGTGGTCCCTTCAGCAGTTGTCTGAGTGGGGACGTGGCAGCGTCTGAACTTTTGATGCTAGGTTCGGTTCTATAGCTTCAGCTCAGTCTCCATGGCAACTACCAGTACTGTCCAGTCTGGGACACGGGGTCCCCACTAACATGGGGCCCCAGGTACACCTGCTGTATTCCACGGGAATTCGAGACAAAGCACAGAAAGAAAGATTGGCAGAAATGAAAAGGGCAATGAGTTCTAGAAGCAGATTAACGCCCAGGATCCAGCTTGTTGGATGTACAATATGTCCCTTCAACAGCCTGAGGCAAAGCTGTGAGACACTGTGCTTCTTTGAGATGCACCGCCAGACTGTCCCCAAAGTCAGGGTGCGCTTTCCCCAACTGTAGTTTGGTGTGACGCCGTGAATGTTGGCCTGGTAGCAGCCGTGACGTGGTGGTCAACATTCCATGAACGTGACCTTGGTCCCAGCTGCGCTTACTGTCACCAATGACACTGAGTTCTGTACGTTGTTGGTTCTACACATGTTGGGTTTAACTGCCGTTTAAAATGAGATGAATGTAATTAGACAATGATTGGGCATTGAAAGGCAAAACTGTGGTGTACACAGAACGAAAGAGTGCAGGTAAGACTCACTGCCACAAGACTGCACTGTCCTATTTTCTTGCCACTAGTAACGAATACGTTACAGGACTGAAGCAATGGGACACAGAAGGAGGTGTGCCACATGATTACCGATAGATGAACAAAAAAGTGCAAATGGACACAGAAGAAACTACCAAACCTCCCGGACCAGACAGAACGTATGACAAAGCAACAAGATATTAGTGTGACCCAGTGATGCTTCTTTTAACAAAGACCATCTCCGAACCTGTGTCATGATTTTAGTACAATGTTTGTTTCTTGGGGTTGCATAAAAATAGATGTTCCATCCATGGCTTCTTAGATTCACTGAAATCTCATACAAATTTATGTTGGCCCTCTACCAATTCCTTGTCTTTGCCACACTGACACATCTTTGAGAGTTACTCTCGGGCAGGCTACCCCTGCCTTCCCCAGTCTGCTTTCAGGAAACGATTAGTGAAGGACTTCTGAAACCGATCTGTATGTTACAGACAGTAGCCTGCGATTCTAAGCAGTGAGGTGTTATCAGTGGCCGGATGGAGGTCCACTGAGGACACTCAGTGTGAGTTTCGATGGCCTCCCGTATGGAAAGTACATATAGACAGGACTACCCAGGAAATTAAAAGGGGAAGGACCAGTAATAACAATGCTTCCAAAATTTCTGGTGCAAAGAATCACCCAGGGAATCTGTTAGACATTGCGGTTCTCCGGGACTGACTCAGTAGATCTCAATCTGACCCTGGAATCTGTAGACCGACAGATGCCCTAAATGTTTCTTATAATGGGACACACGTGGTCAACACTAGGCCAACAGATTGTCCGAACTTTGAGGGATTATGGAACGAAGGCCTAGTGATGAAAGACACAGAGCAGTTGTAGAAACCAAAGAAAAGCATGAAAATGGTTAAGTGTTTATGCTCAGGGAGGAAAAGTGTAGTTTAAAAAGTATAAGGTAGAAAAGAGTTCTAGAGGATGATAGGTCCAATGGGTGCCAATGTTTGGAGCTGTTTCTACCCCAGAGGGAGAATTTTGTCACACAAAACAGTAATTGTCTGTAGTGAATCTTCTCCTGCACCATCCAGATGTCCCTACAACCCCAGAACCAAGATCAATGTGCCTACTGGGAGTGTCGAGTACTGATGGGTATTACCTAAACCCCTCCTTTCCCCTCCCATAAACTCTACTTGCTGGGAGAGGTTACCTAACCCAAGGCCACACTGCTTCCGGGAGAGTCCCACATGGAGTACTGGCTGATGCTGGGCCACAAAGGACCAACCCCCTTGTCCCATTCACAGTAACATCCGAGGCATTTCCAGCTCCAGATGATGCTATGGTATCCACTTGAGGCTGTGGCCACAGATGGCATGACAGCCCAACTCCTGCCCCATGCTGTGTCCTTCACTCCCCTGAGGCGGTGATCCTGGGAACGTCACCCAGTACGGTAACGTGAGCTCACATCTCGAGAGCTTAGCATATGCTTCATGACTAACACAACCTGTGAAAACCAATCACCTTCCCATATATGTGCAGGGGGAGAGAATGAGTTTTCTCCACTTGAGAGGCTTTTGGAAAAAGCCAAGTAGATATGAGGCATAATTTTTGAAAAAGGTGAGGGTGTTGAAGAAGTTAACCACGTAGTGGCAGGACTCAAGAGCCACAGGAAAGCGAGCCCTTCCCGTGCAGAAGAGGAAGGTGGATCGACAGGAAACAGCAGGTGAGCTGCAGAGCATTCTAGCCCAAGAACAGATCTCATTAAGTCCCCACAAACTCCTTCTCAGGGGGCCAGCCTCTCTGAGGATGCATGACAACATGACTTCATATTGATACATGCTTTCCTGAAAGGAACAGAATTGTGTCCTCTTGAAAGTATTCAGAAGAAGAGAGCCAAAGCATAAGAGACTCTTAAAAACTGAGAACAAACTGAGGGTTGATGGGGGGTGGGAGGGAGGAGAGAGTGGGTGATTCGTGTTGAGGAGGGCACCTTTTGGGATGAGCACTGGGTGTTGTATGGAAACCAGTTTGACAATAAACTTCATATATTGAAAAAAAAGTTCAACATTGGGAATTTAAAAAAAAAAGAAAGGGTTGAAGTTATAATAATAAAAAGATGAGATAAATTTAAAAAAAGTATTCAGAAGAAGAACATGGTATTGTTTCAATATGTTTCAAGTCGCCATTGGTAGCTATTTTTTATTTGTGCATTTAAAAGCAACTTTGTCCTGAGGCTGTGGATGAAACAATTGAAAGGCAGGACAGAAATCTTTTTTTAAAAAAACATGTCAGCACCATTCCAAAGTTCCTGCGAGGAATTAAAATCATTATCAAAGCAGGAAAAAATGCAAGAGCAATGTGGAAAAACATAACTTTACACAACTCTTAATTACATCTTTTACTAGAATTCTCTGGAAAGACTATGATGGTACGCAAATTTACAGCACGCCGAAGTAGACGTTAACATTTACTCACTAGCGATGCGTAAAAGATTTCTTTGGCATTTTCTGTTCCTTAATTGTTATTGTTGCTGCTGCTGCTGCGTTTTTATCGTAGGATGTTTAAAAAACTTTTTTTAATGTTGATTTTTGAGACAGTGAGAGAAACGCAGAGTACACGAGCAGGGGAGGGGCAGAGGGAGAGGGAGACACAGGATCCGAAGCAGGTTCCAGGCTCCGAGCTGTCAGCACAGAGCCCAACGCGGGGCTCGAACCCATGAACTATGAGATCATGACCTGAGCCCAAGTCAGACGCTCAACAGACTGAGCCACCCAGGCGCCCCTACTGTAGGATGTTTTAAACATGGACGAAACAGAAAATTGATCAAGAGAAATTTTAGCAAAAAGCGAAGGCATGTAGGCGGCCACTAAAACAATGACGTCATAAGCTCTCTTACTTACATGAGGATTCAACCGTGTCCTACCCGGAAAGACTGCTGTACGACTGCTCCTCTCACTGATACCAACTGAAACAAGCACTTTACGGTGATCTCAAGATGTTTTGAGAGCTGTTAGAATTCTGACTTCTCCGCAGGTAATCAGCTGAGACCTTCTCTTAGATCTTCATAAAGTCACCTTCTGTGCAGAGCATTTGCATCAGTGGGCATTTCTGCCACTTCCTGTCTGTGAAAGTATAAGATCTATACTGGGGCACCTGCGTGGCTCAGTCAGTTCAGCGTCTGACTTCGGCTCAGGCCATGATCTCACAGTTCATGGGTTTGAGCCCCGTGTCGGGCTCTGTGCTGACAGCTCAGAGCCTGGAGCCGGCTTCAGATCCTGTGTCTCCTTCTCTCTCTGCCCCTCCTCCGCTCGCACTCTGTCTCTCCCTCTCTCTCAAAAAGAAACAAATGTTAAAAAGAAAAAAAAAAAAAAGAATAAAATCTATCCAAATATGGCCAAGCCTGTTCTGTAAACACAACCAACACCAGAAAAGGGACTCGAAATGTGTTTCTAAATACGCTCTCAAAATGTTTGTAAACTGTAGAATTCTGACTCAGATGATACCATATAATTACAAATCAGTGAAGACCTCTGAGGGTCATTTAATCCATGTTCCTGCTGGAAACAAAACAAATCTAACTCGTGAATGACGTGTAATTGTCTTGTAATACAAGGAACTTTCCAGGGGAAAGAGTTTCCGCATCTCGGTAACACATCACCCTGTTCTGAGTTTTCCATCCCTGAATCCCCACTGAAACCTTGCGAACCAAAAGAGCAAAGGGGTGAGGAATTATTAAGGTTCAGACCTTCTGCCTGCTGATTCTCTAGTTAACGAAATACTCTGATCACTGTCTCCAAAACATAAGCCTAAGAAAAAGGTCAAAGCTGGAGGAGAAGACACAGCCCAGAGTCCATCCTGTGAGAGTATGAAGATCACATAGAGATTATTCCATTCCAGAATACTCAGGGTGGGACCAGAATGATGATGCAAACCACTCACATCTTGGAAGTGAACATGACATGGGGAACTTTCTGAAAAATGGTCACCAAGGTCTGAGGAGAAAGGGAAAGTGCAGAATGGGCTGGGAGGGAGGATCTAAGCATCCCATGATAGCGCTAAACCTCCAGCGCACCCCCCCACCAAGGACTCTTCTGGACACGCCAGGTTACTCATTATTGTGGATCTGAGTAATATGCAAAAGCCATCAGGAATACTGGCAACACAAGATTCTGAGGAACATTCTACATCACCGCAAGAATCGCCAGGGTTGAAAGATTCAAGCCCAATGTTCTCCCCTTGTAAATGAAGATACTGGAACCCAGGAAGTCTAAAAAATATGCAACACATTGCTCCTTTGAACAAAAAAAAAATATTCTAATAATTGAAAGCATGCCCAACTTGGGAGTCAAAAGAACCTATTTCACATTCCAGGTCACTTACCCATCATAAATTGCAAGCTTTCAAAAAAAAATTAATGTCTTCTTTTCCAAAATGACAAGAAAGGTGGTTTTATAAGATGGTCACAGACATGTTTATGAAGGACCACCTGTGATCATCTAAAGTCAAAGTGACGTCTACCTGTGACTAGTGACGTCTAGTCTAGCTGGCAAGATGCAATCAATATGAATGATTTGCACATAAGAGGTGACTGCTAATAATTTACAAGGTCCTGGGTAGCTCATGTAATTAACCATGGAGAAGTCGAATTCTAAGAGCCCTTAATACATTTTGATATAACAATAAAGAAAATGGTTTTCAATTGTTTATGAGTAAGATCAATCTTATGAATTTCTACGTGTTGTTTCAAGTCTTTCCAAAGGCACAATATCCACAGAAAGCATAAAATGCGCTCTTCAACGCAGTTCTGCACTAAATTATATTCGTAACCCATAACCCCCTTTTGGAGAACATGAAAATCCAACAACGTAAATACTGTTTCTTTTGGGGGCGCCTGGGTGGCTCAGTCGGTTAAGCGTCCAACTTTGGCTCAGGTCATGATCTCAAGGTTCGTGGATTCAAGCTCCACATCAGGCTCTGTGCTGACAGCTCAGAGCCTGAAGCCTGCTTCAGATTCTGTGTCTCCCTCTCTCTCTCTTTCAAAGATAAATAAACATTTTTAAAAAGTTAGAAAAAAACATATTTAAAAAATACTGCTTCTTTTGGGTTCCAGGACCCAATTCCAATGTGTGTTTTTGCCGGGGGGCGGGGGGGGGGGGGGGGGGCTGGGATTCCCTGCATACCACTGAGCAATTCTCAGACACCAGTAGGGTGTCAGAGAATTTTTTTTCAGTTTATTTATTTTTGAGAGAGAACGAAAGAGAGACAGAGTGCAGGCAGGGGAGGGGCAGAAAGCAAGAGGGACAGAGGATCCAAAGCAGGGTCTGTGCTGACAGCAGAGAGCCTGACGGGGGGGCTCGAACTCACGAACCACGAGATCATGACCTGAGCCAAAGCGGGACACCAAACCGACTGAGCCGCCCAGGCGCCCTGGGTGTCAGAGAATTTAACTCACTTCTGAGCCTGTAAAGAGAGCTAACAGCAGATCCCACAGGTAAAGGGCTCACGCCTACAGGACTGCCCCCTCCCTTTCAGATGCCAACCAAAAGTGTAGGCTGTTACCTGCTTTTGACCACCATGCTGAAGACTGAAGCTTCCAACAACCCCCTTCTTGGGTTTGGTTAATTTTCTAGAGCAGCTCACAAGAACACACAGAAACATTCTACCACATGATCATTTTTTAATAACAGGTTATACCTCAGGAACAGGCAGACAGAAGAGATACTTAGGGCAAGGTTTGGGGAAAGAGAATGGAGCCTTCACCACCTCTCTAGTCTCCTCACCCCTGTGTCTTCACCAACCCAGAAGCTCTCTAACCTCTTTTGGGTTTTTCTGGAGGCTTCATTACAGAGGCACAACTGATTAAATCACTGGCCATTGGCAACCAGTTCATCCCCCAGCCCCTCTCCCCTTCCCAGATGTAGGGGTGAGGTTGAAAGTTCATAGGCTGGGGGTCACTCAGAAGTAGCCCCCAGCCTTAGGCTTTCCAAAAGTCTGTGCATTAGCACAGCAAAGGACACCTCCATCACTCTTGTCACAGGGCATCTCGAGAGGTTTGAGCCAGGAACCAGTGGATGAAGACCAAAACAAGAGATATGTATTTTGGTCACCTGAATTACCAAATATATGTTTCTTATGAATCACAATCTCACACTGTTCTTGATATCATTTAAAATTCAAAATGAAATACAGGGACTGCACATTTCTTAGGCTGCTATAAGAAAGCACCACAAAGTAAGTTGTTCAGACAGCAGGAATTCATCGTCACCATTCCACAGGCTAGAAGTCTTAGATCAAGACTTAGATCAAGACAAGACATGTCTGTGGGGCCATGCTCTCACTGAGGGCTCTAGGGAAGGATCCGTTCCATGCCTTTCTCTTAACTTCCCTGATTTCCTTGGCTTATGGCAGCCAGTCTAGTCTTCACATGGCCTTCTACCCTCACATCTGAGTGCGTCTGTGTCCAAATTCCCCCTTTGTAAAAGGACCCGGTCCTACTGCACTGAGGGTTCACCCCGCTCACACACAATTAAACCCGTAACAATGAGTAAAATAAATTCAAGCCATGGGGCAAATGCCATGTTGTTTGAACCACTCCCCAACCTGCACCCCAGGTGACAAGCCCTGCCTTAATATTTTCACTCACGTGTCCCATTGGCTTCAAACATCACTGTTACTGTTTATTCCTGAACTTTGGGCTCCTTGCCACCTCCTGGCATATGTCAGAGCACAGTGTCTCACTCGGGCCCATCTGCCCCTCCATCTCGCTGACAATAAGTTGTCCCGTCTTTACATAAAGCACTTAATTCTTAGGGCATATGTTTGCATCATAAGGAAGCATTTGCTAACCATCATGTAGACTGTTTATGATCAAGGAGTCCTGCTTTTGGTGAAAACGGACCCCTTAAGTAAGTGTGGAACCATAACCTATGCTTTACTATACTCATTCGTCAAGGGAGAGGGTTGGAATAGCTCTTTTGAACCATCGGTTACGGTTCCAATAGGTGAGGCAGCCCATGAATGCCTCCTCTGACCGTCTGTGTTCAGGGATGCAGGTCTCGATGAGGAATCCTTAAGAGGAACCTTAGAGAAGGCAGTTCATAAGTAGCCGAGGTCCATTTATGAAACAAAAATGAAGAACATAGAGTTGAGGGTATGGACACAGGGTGGAAAGAACGGTCTAGCTTATGAATGGTTCTCGTCTAAGAGCAGAAACAAATGCCACGTTGTTTGAACCACTCCCCAACCTGCACCCCAGCTAGACCTTAATCAAGTTTGCATAACCTTGAATGAAGGAAGGCTGGTTAGGAGAAAAATGCTGGGGCCAAGCGGCAGAGGAGGACTGAGTGCTACAACCCAGCACATCTTACCAAGCAGAGAAAGGCATTAGAGAGAAACCCTAGCACATAGACAAGTCCATAGCAGTGGTTCTCAAAGTAGGGCCCTGAAACCAGAATCAGTGGCCAGAAGCGTGTTAGACATGCAAATTCTAGGCTCTCACCCCAGACCTGCAGAATCAGAAATTCTAGGGACAGGTATAGTAAGCTGTGTTTTTAACAGGTCTGTTGGGTGATAATGAGCCTCGCTAAAGCTGCAGAACCTCACTGGGAAGACAGGAGGAGGACAATTCATCTCACTTTGCCCTCCGTGACTTGAACCATCACTCCGACTGCTTCTTTCTTCTCTCTCATCAAATTTACCAAGTAAATGGAGTCCTCCATCCAGCTTTTGAGTAGCTCATAGCATGCCAGTCATTAAAAAAGACAACATCAAGCAGTAAATTGATGTGTGCACAGGCACGTGTGTAATACACAACCAAGTCAAGTCTGTGTCTGTGCAGGTCGCTCAAGGCGATAGCATCCCTCACAGGTGAGGCCAAGTGGCCTCCACTGTGGCTTGGCCTCACCTCAGTCTATGGGCATCTTCTTTTTTTTTTTTTTTTTTTTTTAACGTTTTATTTATTTTTGAGATAGGGAGAGACAGAGCATGAACGGGGGAGGGTCAGAGAGAGAGGGAGACACAGAATCTGAAACAGGCTCCAGGCTCTGAGCAGTCAGCACAGAGCCCGACACGGGGCTCGAACTCCCGGACCGCGAGATCGTGACCTGAGCCGAAGTCGGACGCTTAACCGACTGAGCCACCCAGGCGCCCCTATGGGCATCTTCTTAAGAAATGACCCTAGGAAGATGCTATTTAGGGTAACAGGACAAGAATAAAGAGGATTTCAAAGGCATTCTCAAATCTCCCTATTATTTTTCAAAATAGATGCTTGACAGCTGTGAAGCTTGACAGGTGTGATCTGTTGTTGCTAATAAGGAGTTCCCACAAGGCACATTACTGCCTGGTTTCTGGCATGTTGACCAGCGGAGGATTAATTTTAAGTTATCAAGCTAATTACTCATCAGCATTAACAGTAGCCATAGAGAGCACGTTTCCAGATAGCAGGAGCTGAACTCTATTGCTATTATCACTGTAACCGTTTGGAAATTTCTACTTTGCACGAACATACAATGCCTCATAAATGAGAACAATTATTTCCATTTGCATTCCTATAGGATATTTTAGCAGCACGTTTGAGAATGCATGAAGTCCTAGAAGTCCTTATTTTAATACTAAAACAAAATCCACCACCTTGACATACACTTATATGCTGGAAGACTCAGGCTTTAGTTTAACTGACTTAAACTTGTAGTGGGGAAAATCTAAGCAAGAAAGAAAAAATTACTAGCACCACGTTTTTCCCATTCTAATTGACTTTAAGTCAGATTTTTATCACATTGTTTACTTGTGATATATGCTTTTTTCATTCTAACTTCTGTGTTATTCATTAGAGAATGCAGAATAATTCATCAGACTAAAATAAAGCACCTCGTGGTCAATTATACCCTGACTTATATGATATTCTAGCCCATTCATCACAATTCTGAGTTATTTTAATATGAACTTCAAAAGACAGTATGCTTTAATGAGAGACCACTTGAGAAAACATGATGAATTAAATGTGAGACGAGAAGAACAGCAGTAACCCCAAGAAAAGACTGCACTTAGAAAAAAAAATCAATTCTAAGAAAAATGTGTTATCTGCAGAATTATAAGCACCCAGCAGGAGGGAAGTCAGGTGTGGTTTCATAATAGAGTAGGTGACCTAGAATTCAATGCCCTTTTCTCCTTACACAATAGTTACCCAGGAATTCAAATTTCAATTAAAAATTCTACTGAACCTATTGCTATGCATCATATGGGAATAGAAAATCTTTAAGTGACAAATGCATAGAAGACATCTGAATGTCATTCTCTATCCATAGAACTAAGCACTTCCAAAGAAATTTCAAAGGGTAACTTTTTAAAATTAAAAAACTTAGGGGTGCCTGGATGGCTTGGTTGGTTAAGTCTGACTCTTGATTTTGGCTCAGGTCATGATCTCACATTTCGTGGGTTCAAGCCCCACATCGGGTTTTGTGCTCACAGCTCAGAGCCTGGAACCTGCTTTGGATTCTGTGTCTCCCTCTCTCTCTGCTGCTCCCCTGCTCATGCTCTGTCTTTCTCTCTCAAAAATAAACATTAAAACATTTTAATTAAAAAATTAAAAAAAAAATTAAATTACTTTTCTTAAAGAAATTTTAATTTTTTAGAGCAGTTTTAGATTCATATCAAAATTACAAGAAAGGTGCAGAGATTTACCATACAACCTCTGCCCCCACACATGCACAGCCGCCCCTTATCAATACCCACCCCCAGAGGGTACACATGTTACTACCGATGTGCCTACGCCCACACATCTTATTTACCCCCAGCCCACAGCTTACATGAGCACTCACTCTTGGTGTTGCACGTTCTATGGCTTTGAACAAATGTACAATGACATGTATCTACCATTATAGCATCATATAAGTAGTTTCACTACCCTAAAAATCCTCTGTGGTCACCCTGTTCATTCCCTCCCCTCAACCCCAACCCAAACACTTATCTGTTTACTGTCTCCTGAGTTTTGCTTTTTTAAGAATGTCATATAGTTGGAATCATAATATTGAGCCTTTTTCAGATTGGCTCCTTTCACTTAGTAAGCATTTAACTTTCCTCCATGTCTTTTTGTGGCTTGCTAGCTAATTAAATTTTAGTGCTGAATAGCATCCCATTGTCTAGACAGACCACAGTTTATCTATTTGCCTACTGAAGGACATCTTGGTTGCTTCCAAATTTTGGTAATTATAAAGGTGTATACATATCCATGCACAAGTTTTTTTATAAACATGAGTCTTCAGCTCATCTGGATCAATACCAAGGAACACAACTATTGGAGCAAGTGATAAGTGTATGTTTAGGGGCTCCTGGCTGGTTTAGTTGCTTGAGCATCTGACTCTTGATTTTGGCTCAGGTCATGATCCCTGAGTCATGGGATTGAGCCCTGATCAGGCTCTGCACTAAGCATGGAACCTGCTTAAGACTCACTCTCTCTCTCTCTCTCTCTCTCTCTCTCTCTCTCCCTCTCTCAGTTTCTCAAATTGAAAAAAAAAGAGTATGCTTAGCTTTTTGTTAAAAAACAAAATTTCACAAAGTAAATTTGAAGATGTAGTTGGCTCTATTAAGCAATTCATGAGCCCAAGCAACATCCCATCTGGTACGAGATGCTCTGAGGTGTTGCACAAAATGGAATGTTTCCCCGGAGGAAAAGAGTAGAGGAGGAAGTTGTTCAAGGAGAAGAAAGGATTATTCCATCTTCTCTTTGTAGGGAAGGGAATAGGAGGGTTGTTATCATGCAGATTAGCTCACTAGAGCTGATCAGCAAATTTCAGGTCTACTGTTAAAAGGTCACATTCCTCAGATAGGTTGAAACTGTAATTAAGTCTTACTTTGCCGTCCTGGATGGCAAATGACTTCCATTTTGGGCTGTTTCTTTTTCTTTCTTTTTTTTTTTTTTAAACAAAAAAGGCCAACCTGCCTTCCAAAATGGCTGCGCCATTTTCCATTCCCTCCAGCAGTGAACGCGAGTTCCTGAGGCTCCACATCACCACCAGCATTTGGATCTCCAAATTCCAGATCTGGGCCTTTCGGACAGGCATGTAGCAGTATCTTGTTTTTTAATGTGACTTTTCCCAATGACATGTGACATAGAGCCTCTTTTCACAAGCTTGTTTGCCACCTGCATATTTTGTCTGGTGAAGTCTTTGGCCCATCTATAAATCGGGTGTTTAAATTACTTTTTTCTGGCTCTCAGACCACACAGTGAAGTGCCCAGGATCAAGGGGGTACGTGTTCTTTATTTCTGAGTCCCAAGATATTCAGCGCAAGACACTTATTTGGTCTAACACATCTTAACAACAGCCACCATTTCTGGACAGCTAACTATATGAGAGGTTCCGCTCTAACTAAACTCCATCAGAGCAGAACCCAGTGAAATAGTACTCACCGCCAACCTCGTTATGGGTGAGGAGACTGAGCAAATGGAGGTTAAAGGGTCTCAAAGAAGGTTCGGAGACAACAGTTCTTGAAAAGGAGAAGTGGTTTACTTGCAGAGAAGTTCCCAGGGAATCAGACTTTAGGACCAGCTGGCAAAATTAAAACTTATTTTTTTTAATTTTTTTTTATTTTTTTGAGAGAGAGAGACAGAGAGCACAAGCAGGGGAAGGGCAGAGAGAGAGGAAAACACAGAATCTGAAGCAGGCTCCAGGGTCTGAGCCTTTAGCACAGAGCCCAACGCTGGGCTCGAACCCACAAATCATGAGATCATGCCCTGAGCCAAAGTCGGATGCTTAATCGACTGAGCCACCCAGGCTCCCCAAGATCTCATTAAGTAATCTCTACACCCAACATGGGGCTCAAACTTACAACCCCAAAATCAAGAGTCACATGCTCTACCAACTGAGCCAGCCAGGCACCCCGAGATCGCATTCTTTTAAGTAATCTCTACACCCAACATGGGGCTCAAACTCACAACCCCAAAATCAAGAGTCACATGCTCTACCAACTGAGCCTGCCAGGCATCCTGTATGCAAACAAAACTTTAGCCCTCATTTCATGTGATTATTCAAAAAAGGAGTTTCCTGGTTTTTTTTCTTCTGAAATTGTGCAGTAAATAATGGAACTAGACTGTACAAATCTTGCCGTATTAAAAATAGGTTAAAAATATGATACAAGTCCATGGCTCCTGAATAACACAAAGATCAAAATACAAATGTATGTCTGTTATAATGTGGTCTCACCTCCAAATACGTTTTCCAACAGTCAGTGTAACACTTCACAAGTGAATACATTCTGTCCAAAATTGTTTTAATTTCTCTGCAGCTGTGAGGACATTATCTCATAATTCCGGATACAAAAATGTGGACACAACAACAGAGGAAAGATGTTCCTACTTTTTTTTTTAGATCCCGGCCCAATGGGAATATAACTTCCCAGATGCAGGCCATTTCTGGAACGATCAGCAGATGAGTTTGGCTGTGCTGCTTTCAAAATGGTACAGCCAAGTGTCAACATAAAAAGAGAGAAGAAAGTGGGACGGACTGAAAGGGAGAATTCATCTCTATTCAGAGATGTCCTGGACAGTTCCACCAAACCTCTGCTGAGGGCTTACTATGTCCAAGGAAATAAGAAAGGAAGTGCCACATAGATGAGATTGTTTTGAGGGGCTACGAATACCTCAAAACATGGAGGAGACAATGGAAAACAAAATGTGTTTACCTTCAAACCACGAGTGCTTTAACGGTATGCAACATCTTATTTCTTGCACTTCCTGCACGCTGAACACATTTAAAAGAATCACAGTTGGGGTGCCTGGGTGGCTCAGTTGGTTGAGCATCTGACCTCGGCTCAGGTCATGATCTCACAGTCCGTGAGTTCAGACCCCGTGTCGGGCTCTGTGCTGACAGCTCAGAGCCTGGAGCCTGCTTCCGATTCTGTGTCTCCCTCTCTGACCCTTCCCCATTCATGCTCTGTCTCTGTCTCAAAAATAAATTAACATTAAAATAATAATAATAATAATAATAATAATAATAATAATAATAAAATAAATAAAAGAATCAGTTACCAAAACACAGCACGGCAACTTTTTTCTCCAACTCTTTTCTCCTTCTTTCAGGAACTAATCAGTGGCAATCTTATAATTAACTTAGCATTCTTATAATGAACAGACTTCAACTCTGGAAAGCAAGCCCCGACTTTACGTGGTGATGCAATCTGTAACTTTGCCTTTTCTTGAATCATCCGTATAGCAGGGCTGTTGGGCAAGACTGGTTTTCAACCCAGGGGCCTGGATGCCACTGGATCTCCATACGGCTGGGGTGGTGTTCTGCTCAGTTCACCGCACACCTCTATGATGTGCCGATCACTGTTCACTGGTGGAAATAGCCATCAAGCAAGAGATGAAACATCAGGAAGCAGGTCAAAAATGAGCAGCTTGCCGTGAAGAACAGACAATGGAAATGTGAGTTATCTCACAAGAAACTGTTTGCATGGAGGTTTGTCAGGAAACATTTCCACATTTCCAAATGCAGGGGATATTATTATTATTATCATCTCCCATGACTGTAAAGGGTCTTGGTATTTGCATCCTACAGGGTCCACTCATCAGCTGGAAAGCAAGCTAAAGGCCCTGAAATGCCAGGCCCCCTGGCATATTTCGTTTCTCAGAACAGGACATGGAAACTCGTCCCGGACCCAGGACGACACATTAATATGAGGTGTGTAACCTCATTCGAACCTGTCCTGGCATCTTACGTTTCCATGACTCTTCGTCAATTTTCTTTCCAGCCCACAAACTCTAACAGGATACATCTCACAAGAGTGCCATTATTCCCAGTTGTATAGGCGTTTAAAGACAGGAGCAGAGACATTATTTCAGTCTAAAAAGGGCTGTCTCTCTCAATCATGTGTTACTAGAAAATTAAACAAGAGTCGATTCACTTACGTTGCATGAACCACTTTATACTAAAACCCAAACAGGAACACAGTGAATAGGTAAAAATTGCCTTTAACCCAAAAGCTTTGTGTTTGCATTTAGACCTTCTCAACTGTTTCAGCCTTTCTTTTAGAGGAACTTGCCAGTAAGCAACCTCCCAACCAAGAATGGAACCTATCTGGTTTGTCTTTAGATAATAAGAACGTCACTTACATTAGAGGGAGTGAGGAACGCCAAAAATAATTTCATGTGTTGCAAACTACGACTTACTGATGCATTGTAATATAGTGGGTTGAAGAAGGGTATAAACTGGAAATAAAATAAGGAGAAAACATCTCTGAAGTTCAAAAGGAAATGAATTCCCAATTTTCCTCTGGTCCCAAGCACTGGTACGATTAATGACATTTTTGGAAGGTGATGAATTACTTTGCAAAATTAATGTTTCTTATTTCATTAGAGGGAGTCCTATTTTCATTTCTGGACTCATAAAATTGTCACTTCTTTGGACATAATCAGACATTAGCGGTGAAATGATTAGATAGTAAATTAAGGGACATATGCATATGTGTTGGCTGAAGGTAACTTGAGATCCTGTGCAAACCAATGAGGAAAACACACTTCCTCAAGACAGAGATACTCATCACCATACATTATATAATTTAAGCAGTGACCACTTAACCACCTTACCTTTCAAACTAGGAAGGCAATAGATATGCAAAACAAAATTATAGATCTTTGAGGTCACTGTAACAGAATATTTTCTCACCTGGGCAGGATATTAACAACCAGGAGAGTAAATAGCTTATGAAGTGACAAATGTTACTACAATTTAAAACAAAAAGGTAAACACAGTGTGAATTAAAAGTTTTTTTAGCTTTCTTCCCCCCTCTTAATAGGCTATTTTTTCTCAGATTCCCCTCAGGATAGAGTTGAGCACTTTGGGTATAAAAGAACCCCAATTTGTCACCATTTTCAAGTGCAGCCCTCCTCATTGTCCAATATTTATATCTTACAGAGATGCTGGAAAGAATCATAAAGAATAGGGGTGCCTTGGTGGCTCAGCCGAAGTGTCCGACTTGGGCTCAGGTCATGATCTCATGGTTCGTGGGTTTGAGCCCCACGTCAGGCTCTGTGCTGACAGCTCAGAGCCTGGAGCCTACTTTGGATTCTGTGTCTCCCTCTCTCTCTGCTCCTCTCCCCTCACATGCTGTCTCTCAAAAAAATGAATAAACGTTAAAATTTTTTTTTAGAATCATAAAACACACACACACACACACACACACACACACACACACACAGAGTCTCCCAAAACAAAAACAAAAAGAAAGACAGCAAACACAGAAGGGACACTTAGTTCTTGGAAGGAGCTGTCACATACGTGCACAATTACCACTTGCAAACAGTGTGAACATGTCCCCGCACCACAGAGAAGTACAATGGCAGCTGGGAACCAAGAGCAAGGTCATGTCCTGAGACCTCTGTTATTCCCAGACAGCAAACTCTAGGGCATCCAGGAGCCCAGCTGTGGTCAAGATGTTTCTGCAAGGATCACAATTCTACTTTGTTGGACAAGTGTTAGCGGTGGTGGACAGAAACAAAATCCATTTATAGGAAAGAAAAAAAAAACCTCTTCATCTAAGAAGTTATGATTATGCATTAAACCAACATGTATGAAGATTTTAAATGATGCATGATTATAATAGTTTCTTCACTTCATAACTCTTTGCAACTACTTGCTTCAGTGTTTCTCTCCCCCCTCCCCCCACCCCCCGCCGCCTTTCTCTAGCAGAAAATAATGCTTGTGAGAGCAGGAAGTATGTCTCACTTATGCTGGGTCCCGCAAAACCTAAGATACTTGAAAGATGATGGTGTTTGACAGATTCTCACTGGTTGGAAGAAGGATCTGGATGGTTAAATGCACAGGGGATGGGTGTTGATGGACTGGTATTTTTTCAGGCTTTTCCTGTCATACCATTCATCTTTCAACTATCCACAACTGCACCCTTCTGTGATGCACTGGTCTCTCCAGGAGCCAATGAGAGAACGAGAAGTGTAGGAATATTTTCCCCCAAAACTCAGGTTCTCACTTATGTTATAGTTGATATTTCCACTCTGTCTTCTCTCCCTGTTAACATCCCGAGAAGCGGGGTCATTCCGTATAAGTATTTGGGAATATGACAATTAGTGCTTGAGTTTCTGCTATGAAGCCTCGGTTCCCTCTCTTCCAGACCTTCAACTTTCTTATCTGTAAAAGAAAAATAACACTCCTGACCTCACAGAGTTGCTGTGGAGGTCAAACAGATATTTTATGTGAAACTACTTCGTCACCACCAAGACATTGTCAAACGCAATGCTAACTCTCTTCTAACCCGTGGCTCAGTAATTCAGAAGAGTTTCTTACTAGGGGTCCGCCCCCATGAATTGAGACTGGGGTCCTATCTCAAGCTGCAGCATTATGGCGAGGAGACGGAATGGACAGCCTCCTTCTCTCGCCTTCTCATGCTTCTCCGGGGCTCTCTCTGAATGCTGCTGGCAAGATCTCACAAAGATCAAGTAAAGAAAAATCATTGTGTTTAGCGGTGTGGCCCATGGTTCAACCACAGCAACAAGAACCACGAAGAGTTGTACATACACGTGTGATGGCCTGGCCATGCTTTTAGCCTGTTCTGTAGAGCAAAGGACCTGAGCTTCAGTACAGCAACTAAGGACCAGTTCCCAAAGCCTGGCTGCTAGCTGAGAGCCTGATACTGTATCACGTCCATCAGGAGCACTGGGCGTCCGCAACAGAGAAAATTGTCGGAAGACTCTGCCTTTCCTCATGTTGACTGCTCTGGGCTAGAAGAACACAGCATTTGAGGTTTTGCCCAAGGGTCCTCTCCCCTAGGACACTTTCTCTAAAGGGAGATGCTCCTTCCTCAGAGATCTCATACAAATAACTATCTTCGCAGGCACTTGTGGACCAAAGTCTTAGCCACCACTAGACTAGAAGTTCCTCATAAGCAGGGATCTTACAGTCTCATCTTTGAAACTGCAGCAGCCTGTCCACAGTAGCCGAAATAAACTGATGAAAGCAGTGCTTTTTGTTTTTTAAAGGGAGAGACAGAATGAGCATCTACAGTCTGTGATTTACATTAAAATGAGCCATAACCTGGGTGGCTCAGTCCGTTAAGCATCTGACTTCAGCTCAGGTCGTGATCTCATGGTTTGTGAGTTCTAGCCCCACATCAGGCTCTGTGCTGACAGCTCGGAGCCTGGAGCCTGCTTCCAATTCTGTGTGTGTGTCTCTCTCCTGGCCCCTCCTCTGCTCACATTCTGCCCCCCCCCCCAAAATAAACATAAAAATTTTAAAATAAACATATTTGAGGGGCTCCTGGGTGGCTCGGTCGGTTGGGCATCCAACTTCGGCTCAGGTCATGATCTCACGGTCTGTGAGTTCGAGCCCCGTGTCGGGCTCTGTGCTGACAGCTCAGAGCCTGGAGCCTGTTTCAGATCCTGTGTCTCCCTCTCTCTCTGCCCCTCCCCTGTTCACGCGCTGTCTCTCTCTGTCTCAAAAATAAATAAACGTTAAAAAAAATTTAAAATAAAATAAAATAAACATATTTGAACCATAAACACTGCTCCCATATTCCTTTCTTTACTTATTGGCTATCAATGATAACTACTTTTCTCCAAGCTTCTCCACCATCATCAGGAGACATAAGCTAAATCCAAATAACAGAAAATGTTCTAAGTGCTTCTTCATTTATTTTTTATAATTTTTTATTTTTTATTTTGAGAAAGAGAGAGAAACAGAGACATGCAATCTGAAGCAGGCTCCAGGCTCTGTCCAATCTGAAAAACAACCGTGTTGAATGAGATCAGGTATCTCCGAAGGTAGGTGTCTGAGATTGGGTTTCCTACAAGCAGTGGCTGGAAGGGGGCTTCCTGAATATATGATATATTGGGGGAAGCCCTCAGTGGAAAGGGAGGGAAGAGATCTCAGCTGGAGGCCTGCAGAAGCCTGGTCCCATGCAATGCTTTGGAGCATAAACTGTACCGAAAAGAGTTATTCCAGTGGGCGGGGGCTGGGCTCCTATGGCCTCCAGCAGTGAGCCAATGGCAAGATTCGCCCTCATTGAGGGAAGAGGATACATTGCCTTGCTGGCAATACGGTGTCCATGGGCAGAAAGTTAGTCTCTAAGGGGAGCAGCTGTAAGCCATTAGCAGCTAGCTGATACAGGAGCTGGGGGTTAGGGAGGTGAGGGACAGAAGGTCACCAACAGCATCTACCGAGAAGGAATAGGTGTCTATGACCTACTTTCAATATTTCAGAGAATCCAAAAGAAATTACACATTTTCCTAAGATGATGGTACGCAGATTAGTAAAAGGTCAGGAAGACGGCTTCATCAGCCAACTCTGTAGTGTGGGCGACTTCCTGCTGATCTGAAGCTTGAAAGAGTTAGGGGTATCTTTGATTAATGTAAAGAGGAAAAACTAGGTCATACCTAATAAATGCCATATGTACGTAGACTGCACACTTTCACAACGTGGAGCCCAAATACGTGAAGTAGAAATGTGTAAGACAGCGCTGGGACAGTGAAGGTCTGTGCGCTCAGGCAAGTCTTTCCAAAGATAAGTTCTGCAGTAATTCGCACAAGGGCATTGCAGTGGGGCATCTGCAGTGTTCCTTGTCCTGTTTTTCATAGATAAGATGTATTCTGATGATATCACATGCATCCCCAGCCCCCACCCTCAAAATTGTGTGAGAGGAGAATTCTCTAGAGCATTGCCAAGTTATGCAAAGAAACCTGTCCGTTTCTGAATTAATATAAGCAGAGCCCGCTGACTTTCATAAGTTTCTCTCCCTAACCGGAAAGTTTTGTTTTGTTTTTTAAAATATTTTTTTAAGTAATCTCTACACCCAGTGTGGGGCTTGAACTCACAACCCCAGGATCAAGAGTCCCACACTCCATGTACTGAGTCAGCTGGGCACCCCAACTACCTAACCCTATGGGGTTTTTTTTTAATGTTTATTGTACTTTTGAGAGCAAGACAGAGACAGAACACGAGCAGGGGAGGGGCAGAGAGAGAGGAAGACACAGAATCTGAAACAGGTTCCAGGCTCTGAGCTGTCACCACAGAGCCTGACGTGGGGCTTGAACCCACAAACTGTGAGATCATGACCTCAGCCAAAGATGGACACTTAACCAACTGAGCCACCCAGGTGCTCCTAACCATGGGTATATGGTTTTATACCCATTCACCGAAACGCACTAGAACAGGTTACACAATGGAATCTGGTGAATCCATTTCAAAGAAATCATAACCTCCTAACTTATGATTAAGTTTTTTACGTGGAAACACAGCGACAACATTAACTTTTAACTCTTTAAGTTAGGCCTTCAAACACACATACATGCATACAGTATATCATCTGTTTATACGCACAAATATATATGAATATATACAATATAAACATATGAAAGTATGTATTTCTTCTTTAATGATACAGCGAACAAAGAAATGAGCAAGTCAATAAGTGTTCTTTAATATGTGTTTAAAATGCTCTATAACAGTCACAAGAAGAGAGACTTTTAAATCACATTCAAGGAGAAACACCGAATTAAAAACACAAACGTCCGCCATGATTAGCCCAATGTTTAGTTTGGTTAAATTCAGAAATTCTTAGAAACACAGCCAGAGATCCAAGGGACCCAGACCAGGAAATACAAAGGCCAAAGCTGAGGATGCCCTTTCTTCCCGGGGCCTCTCCAAATGCCTGGCCATTCTGCCTTAGAACTTAAAAATCACCTCAGGGCCAAGTAACACGCCAGGGCTGGGTATATTCACCACAGAAATAGTGCTGCAAAGTCTGTGAGCCTCAGGCTGATTTGTGGCTCCTAAGGGTTTTTGATGTGATAATTGTTTGTTTACTTTTTCTTGGAGGAGAGGCTGGTCCTCTAAGTAGAATGAGCTAATCACTAGCTTAGTTCTTTCTTTTGCCAAAACAAACAGCTTCCAATTACTGCTAAGAGAAGCCTCTGATCTCTCTAATCAGCTACCTAAGCAAGCCTATCTGTGGTACTTTATAGGGTGAATAATGTCCCATTAAACAAGAATCTCTTACCACTAATAAAACTCTAGACCCATTGGGCCATGCCTGCCAGCAACCTGCTACTTATCTTCTAACAGGAAGATGTGCTCCTTTCCTGAGCAGTGGCGAATTCTGGCAAAGGAAATAAATAAACACATTTTTCCTTCCTCCGTTGCACATGGCCTACTATTTGTCCTCAAGTCCTGTTCTCTTGAGCCTCCTCAGAGAAAATACAGGCACAGAAAAGAGCAGATTCCGGGTCTCCTCGTACTTAGTGAAATGACTGTTTTTTTTTTTAATATGAAATTTATTGTCAAATTGGTTTCCATACAACACCCAGTGTTCATCCCAACAGGTGACCACCTCAATGCCCATCACCCACCCTCCCCTCCCTCCCACTCCCCATCAACCCTCAGTTTATTCTCAGTTTTTTTAAGTCTCTTATGGTTTGGCTGTTTCCTGCTCTTTTTTTTTCCTTCCCCTCCCCCATGGTCTTCTGTTAAGTTTCTCAGGATCCACATAAGAGTGGCAACGTGGATGGAACTGGAGAGTGTTAAGCTAAGTGAAATAAGTCATACAGAGAAAGAAATGACTCTATCTTTAAGGCCCTGAGGCTGAGTTCCATGGTTGCCACAACGAAGCAAAATCAGGGGAGGCAGGAGCGGTGTCTGCTCGGAATGTCCCAACTGCATAAGGGAGGGAGTCACTCTTAAGTTAAAAGAGACTCACCAGAAAAGAAAGCTTATTTCAGACACAATCTTCCCTCCTTTCTTCTTTAATATTTTAGTGAAGTTGAGGAAACAAGGGTAGAGGTTATTCCCAAGTGAATATAGATCAGCATCATACGCTGGAACGTTATGGAAAACCCTGTGAAGAATCCTCATGGCAAGTGGGCTTAAGCCCCGCCAAGGGTTCTGCACCCTTGAAATACAAAAGCCCAAACCAGGGCCGGCTTCACGGATCTATGAACAATGCACGTGGCTCATGCTCAGGGGACCAGTGTCTGGGGTTTGATGCTCTGTGCTCACCATATTGAAAATTTCAATGATTTTATCCTTGAGTTTGTGTTTCATATGGGCTGGCACAACAGTGAAGCTCATCCTGGAGGCGTGGAGCCTCAAATCACGCATGATCCTGCCTCCCAGTGCCCCTTCACCTTGTCAGAAAAGGTTCTCGGCTACCCACTCCCGTGTCCCCTGCACCCAGTCTTCTGCCCCCACCAACTCCTTGCCCCCAAATGACTGTCACACTCTGTCCCCTGCCGTGACCTGGACAAGGGTCAGGGAGGGTTGATGTTGGGCATGCGTGCACTGAAGTGTCCCAGAATCCAGTGTGGCTGCCCTCATGTCACGCGGGAAATACCACACTGGTGGGTGGGGTGGCCAGCCAGAGTCTAAGACACCCAAGGAGCAAGCCCATCCCAGGTACAGGTATCTACTGCATCCAGCAAGGGGGTTGCAGTATACTTGGGGGTTGCCCATTTGCCATGGTTGGAGCACTAGGAGAAGGAGACCCTTGGCCCAACTCCCAGAGGACAGCATCTAGAACAAAGTGCAATGCATTGGTCTAGAAGCTTGCAGAACAGGGTACCAAGAGTACCTGAGTAAGCATGTCCGCATCTGGCAGACCCCAGGTACCTGGGAAGGTCTACACACATCCTGCAGATCCTCCTGTGAAATGCCCACTGGGCACACCCCATGTTGCACACTTGGCGGGGGAGGGGTTCTCTCTTCTCCCTTCCCTCCTTCCTGAGTCTGGCTTCTCCTTGTCCCTCTAGCCCATCTCAAGGCACCCTCCAGGCATGAGTCAGGAACGACAAATTGTGAAATGCTGCTGATTTGGCAGACAGGTGACATGCTCCGATATTTGCACGTAACACTGGCACTGAATATAAAGATGAAGATTAAAATCCAAAGGACTAACTTAACTTTTCAATTTTTCTTTACTGCAAATGACATTGCATAGCCAGTTTGAAACGCCATGACAAACTGAAAGAGCCACGGAAGGAAAAGTGTTTTATATTTTAGTTCCTTGAACAACACTCTTTTTTCTTGATATTTGAAATAATGGCCCATACGTTTTCATTTTGCACCGGCTCCCAAAAATTCGGTAGTCAGTCTTGAAGTAAATTAACCAACTAATCAAGGTGCCTGGGTGGCTCAGTCGGTTAAGCATCCAACTCTTGGTTTCAGCTCAGGTCACGATCTCAGTTTCATGAGTTTGAGCTCCACACGCACGGAGAGTGTGGAGCCTGCTTGGGATTCTCTCTCTCTTGCTCTCTCTGCCTCCCTGCCCCACTCACTCTGCCTCTCTCAAATAAATAAATTTTAAAAATCTAAAAAACTTTAACCAACTAGTCAATAAAATCCTAAAAATAAGAATAAAACTGGGGTGCCTGGGTGGCTCATTCAGTTGAGCATCCAACTTCAGCTCAGGTCACGGTCTCGTAGTTGTGGGTTTGAGCCCTGCATCAGGTTCTGTGTGCTGACAGCCCGGAACCTGGAGCCTGCTTCGGATTCTATCTCTCTCTTTCTCTCTCTCTCAAAAGTAAACATTAAAGAAAATTAAAAACAAAAAAGAATAAAACCAAGGACTTGTAGCCACCCAGAACCCGGCTCCACTATTAGCTGTGTGAGTAACCTACCTTCTCAGCACCTCTGTTTCTTTATCAGTTAGGAAACAAACACTACCTTCTTCGGATGGTTCTGGCACTTACTCATCTTCCCGTTGGTGTCAGCTCCGTTGCTGCCATCACTTTCATTATCCCCACCGTGTTCCATGCTCTCTGCCTTGCCAGCAGGTACTTGTCCCCCATGGGACCCACGTGAGGCTGGAAGTTCAAGGAGGTGGCCTGCCCACACCACCCACGTGCCCAGTGGCCAAGCCTGCGGGAGAGCAGGTCTGCCTGGCTCCAGAGGCCACATGTCTGCTCCACACCCCACAGCCCAGATCTCACGTTCACAAGGAGGCCCTTCCCAACCACCCCTGTTGGGGGCATCGTAACGCCATCGTGTATGTGATATGTGCAAACCTGCAGTGTGCCCAGTGCCCCGCACAGGGAGCCAAGGGCTGTGCCAGATAACTCCAGAAGTCCCCAGTCACCATTCCCGCCTGCATGGATCAGCACCGAGTCCCGCGGGCTTCCGGGCCCGGGTGATAGCTACGTGGCCGGCAGGTGATGCCCACCAGCACCGCAGAGGCGAAGGGACCAGGTGCACCCCATCTACCCAAGACCCTACAGCCTCGTCACTTTCACAGGAGGCTGGAAGGTGTGTGGAACTGGGGCAGAGACCACTCAATTGCAGCCTCCTGTGCGGGCCTGCCGCTCCAGGGCAGTGCCCCCAGACGCTCCAAGTCTTTGTCTACACCATGAGTGCGGACGCCGGGTCCTTCCCAGCCCAGCCCTGGCAGCTCATGTCGTGGTTTCACGGTTCGTGAGTTTGAGCCCCGCGTCGGGCTCCATGCTGACAGTGCAGAGCCTGCTTGGGGTTCTCTCTCCCTCTCTCTCTGCCCCTCTCCAGCTTGTGTGAACTCTCTCTCTCTCAAAAATAAATAAATAAACTTGAAAATACATAAATAAATAAGAGAAATGGGTATTTGTGACTATGTTCTGTAGACCAGTCCTCTGCAGGCTCCTTCGCCTACTGCCTGTGGATCTCAGTAGCCTCACCTTTCCTTCCCTTGAATGGACCGTGCCCCTTCTCACTGTGTTGTTCCCCTTGAGGGGGTCTTCAACTCTGTAGGGCTCTTGAGACCAGCCAGGGGGAAGCATTCACGGACTGCCTGCCCGTTTGCCATCAGAACGCATCTGTCTTACCTCTTCCTGGTGCTGACCAGGGAAAGGAAACTTGAGGGGTAGGAAGTCAGCCTGTGCATTCTGTTGTGATGCAGTTTGATTGTCAGGAAGATTTGCGAGTCTTCAACTTAGAAACTTGGGCTTTGAGCCCCGACTCTGCCCACTGTCCAGCATCCTTGTAAGAACTAAATAGTGCTTTTAAAAGCACTGAACATGTTTACTGCAGCCGGCCCTGCAGAGTTGCTTCTCTGAACCTTTTTCTGGTTTCTCAAATTGAAAAATTAAAAAGCAGTTGATAGGACTGCATTCAAAACATGCAGACACATTTATGCCACAGTCAGATCTCCTCCATCTCTAAAATCAGCAGTGGAGGGGCACCTGGAAGGAGCTGTTCCACAAGCCTCCTCTCGCCCTGGCCTTTCCTGTTAACAAACAACACGTGCCCTGGAAGGAGCTGGAAGCAGCCTGACCTGCATCGTCGCCCAATTATTTAACAAGGGGGCAGGGACAGGGAGGCTCCAGGGCTTATGAGGAGAGTGAGGTGCTGCCTTTTCAAATCTGAAGGAAGCTTAATCCGGGCAATTTAGGTAAATCAGATAGGCATTACCAGGTTAGGGTTAAACCTCCAAGAATGGCTTGGCAATTGATTGCAGAAACAGCAGCTATTAAGTCCTGAGTAATTTGCAGCTTACCCCACCCCAGCTAATTAAAATGTAATCAGGATTGTCTGGCAATGTGTGTTCCGTCAGCAGTTTTTCTTGTGAAGAGAAATCATGCCAGGAGACCACAAGAAAAGCCTTTCACGGGAATTGGCTTGATCTAAACTGCTTCTTTAGCCGCTTAAACTGTAAAACAAATAAATTATAGCAACTGACAATTCAATTAGAAAGAAAGAAGGAAGGAACGAAAAGATACTCTTTCTCTCCAAGAATGGGTTGCTCTGTTTTGTTTTCTGGGGCGGATTAAACCGTAGTGTACATCGCATCTTGTCAGGAGAGGGGCTCTGGCAGGGCAGGGCGGTTTGGAAACCAGGTGGCCGGGGAGGAGCCCTCTCCAGGATGTCCGCGTCGTGTCAGCGCGGAACAGGAGAACGCGGTTTTCCCTTTCTCCACAGAGACGGGAGGACGGCAGCGGCGGCCAGTGCCTCGGAAACCCACTACGTGTTGCACGAATGCGCACTCACGCACATGCACGCTTCGCGAGCGGGTGCGATCTCTGAGGATCCCAACTTTGAGTTCTGTGCGACCCGGCGCTAGGTTCCATTAGCTCTCGGGCCACGAGGGACATCCCCAAGGCTATGGAGATTTGTCCCAAACTCTACCGTCATTACAATCGCCTCCTCTCGCAGCTTAGTAGCCGGGGCCCCTTGGAAAGCCCCCTGTGGGAGGTGGGAGGGGCGCCCAGTTTATTTCCCAAGATCAGAGGGCTGATCTTGCAAAGATCCCGGGTCTCCTTCTGGCCTCCACAGCTTTCCTGAGGCAAGAAGGAAGGTAAAGCTTGGAACAGGTGAGCCGCTAAGGAGAGAGGCGGGAAGGCCGTGGAGAGAACGACGGCACACGAGAGAAATAAGGCGTCTGCGAGAATGATTTCACACCGTGCGCACTCGTGTGTGTGCTGGGAACAGGAACAGGACGCGCCTCCGCAGAGCCGGCCGGCCGCGCAGATGCGCCCCCCCGCACCCCGGGTTCCCACGCCGAGACCTGCGGGGACCCTTGCTACTGTGGCTCCCCGCAATCCACAGGCGCAAAGGCGCGCTTCTCTGAACCTCCGACGTTCACGCTCATCCAAACGCACGCTCTCCCATCCTCAAGCAGAAGGTCGTACGGGGCCCGGGGGAGTCACCGACCCCGGGGCTCTGCTCTGAGCACCCAAACCCGGCCCTCCAAGTCCCGTGTCCCGTGCATCGCTTCCCTTACTCTGCACACTATCCGCTGGCAAGACGGAGAAGCTCCGGAGCTCCAAACTGGGGCGCGCACAGCGACCCTCCCCCCCGCCCCAAACCCACACATTCTGGAACAGACTACTCGGCCCCAGCGCCCCGTCTGCGTCTCCAAGGCGGGGGGGGGGGGGGGGGGGGGGGCGCGAGCTCCCGGCCCGCGGATGATGAAAGCGGCGCTCAGAAGAGACAAAAGTGTCGGCCCGCGGGCACCTGCGGGGCTGGGCTGCCCGCGCGGGTCCCCAGGCGCGGCTGGGCGCGCCTCCCGGCCTCCCTCCCAGCGCCGGCGGCACCGAGGGCCCCGCCGCGCCCGGGACTTTGCGGGACTGGCCCGGAGCCCCGCGCGCGGAGTCGGGGGAAACTCACAAGCGCGCACACGCAGCCTCGGAATCTGCACGGCGGCTCGCCCCCTCCCCAGACAGCGCCGCTCGTTTTCCGCCGGGAAAGGAGAGCTGGCAAGGATGCTGCAGTCTCGGGTTCCTTCGGAGGAGGCGGCTGGGGACGGGGGCTCGGCAGCCCCGCTTGGAAAGCCACGCCGAATCGGGACGGCGGGATCCGCGCGCCGAGCGCGGCCACAAGTTGGGGCGCCCAGGCCGGGAGGCAGGCGGCGCGCGCGCCCCCCGCCACGGCCCGCGGCGCCAGCGCGGCGGTTCCCGTACCTGGAAGTGCTGGAAGAAGGCGGACATGCGCGTGATCTGCAAGCTGAGGCACCTGGACGAGCAGCGCGCGCGCTGGACGCTCACGGCCGACAGGGACTCGTCCAGCCGCCGAGCGGCCGCGGCGCCGGGGCCGCCCGCCAGGCAGCCCCCGCAGGCCGCCAGCCAGAGGCAGAGGGTCAGGGCCGCGCCGGGCGCCCCGGGCACCATGGCTGCAGGTCGGGGGCGCGGGCGCCGGGCGCTGGCCGAGGCTCCCAGCTCCGCGCCGGGGCCGCACTGCCGGGGACACCTCGCGGCCGCCGCAACTCCGCTGGAAAGTTCAATCATTCAACTCCAGCCCCGCGCCTTCCCCGCCAACCTCCTCCCCGCTCGGCCTCGGGGGGCGGGGTGAGGGTGACAGGCGGCCGCGCCATTGGCTGCGAGGAAAGTGAGTGACAGGGGGGCCGGGCCGAGGGCCGTGGGCCGGTCTAAGGGGCAGCGAGCCCCCGCGCTCAGAGGCTGGGCGGCGCGGACCCGGTCTCCCCCGTGCGCCCCGCTCTGGGTGGTCGGGCTCCCACGCAGGCTCTCCGGCAGTCCGCACCCCCCCCGCCCCCCACCGTCCAGGTGATAAACCGCAGGTGGGAGCAAGCCCGGGCCTGCGATGTAGCTGCCTTCTTGGAAAGGAGGGCCCGGGGACCCCCAAGGGCGTCCAACCCGCCCAAGGAAGGACGCAGCGCCTGGAACTTGGAGGCTTCCTCTCCAGTTTGTACCCCGGGTCCAGACTCCGCTCATACTTTCGCATATTCGAATTTCCTTTTTTTTTTTTGGTCCCAAATAGTGGAAAAGAACTAAGTAACAGAACTGAAATGGGCATTTCAGTGACATTTTCCTTCCTCTCCCTCCCTCCCCCATTCCTTCTTTCTTCCTCCCTTCTTCCTTCATTATAATGACCTGGGAACCCATGTGAGTACCTAGCAAGTGACATTTGTTAAACAACAGCCCCACACTCGCTGTTTCCTTGGGTGTCTGTTTTCCTGGTAAGCGCTACTCTCCCAGTGTGGTGATTCCAAACAGAAATCTTTCCCAAACCCTTCCCCATGTATCTGTCCCAAGCCTCTTGGTTCAGCCTTTGTAGCAGGAAACTGCAGCCCCACTATTTCTTGCCATCTTTTCCCGTGCTCTCTCAGCACACATGTTTTCTGTCCCCAGAGAGGGCCGTGCCACAGAAAGAGCTGGGGGCGCAACCCTAAGACGGTACCTGGAACAGAGTTTATGCTTCCCTGAGCTCCATGGGGAAGGGACAGCGCTCAGTCTCCTGGCTTGTAGAAGCCCCGAGAGAGGGCCGAGATGGGATCCTGCAGGCTGTGCTTGAGGCATGGGGATATTTATTTAACAGGACTGAGTCAAAAAGAGCCATGCACACCCCTTTTCAGGTGCAGACCACCTGACTGACGTCCCTGTGCCCTGACGGCTCCACATGCTGTACAGAATGGCACACGTTCTAAACCCCAGGACCTCCATCGGCTCCCAACTAAGCACAGAGAGGGTCTATCTAGAGGCACTCCGCCTGCCCAAAGATACATCACAAAGTCTGGTTACTCTTCACCTAAAGCTCAGACTCTTTCCAGTATCCAACCTTCCCTCCCCACCCCCACCCCATTCTTCTGCACATTCTCCACTCTGTGATTCTGAGCTCTTCCTGTTAAATTATAATGACAACCATCTACAGTTATCCTATTATACCTATGATTCTTTTCCAAGTACATCACTTTTTTTTTTAATGTTTTTTCACTTTTGAGAGAGAAAGAGCAGGGGAGGAGCGGAGAGGGAGGGACAGAAGATCCAAAGTGGGCTCTGCACTGACAGCAGTGAGCCCAATGCAGGGCTCCAACTCAGAACCATGAGATCATGACCTGAGCCAAAATCAAAAGTCAGATGCCTAATGGACTGAGCCACCCAGGCACCCCTCAAGTACAGCATCTTCTGTGTATATTTCTTCACATAGTTAAGTCAGCAAGACCAATACAATTCATTGCTTAGTGTGTTTCTCAATGATTTTTTTAAATGTTGTTTGTTTATTTATTTATTTGACAGAGCAGGGGAGGGGACAGAAACAGAAAGAGACAGAGAATCTCAAGCAGGCTCCATGCTGTCAAGCCCGATGCAGGGCTTGAACTCACAAACCACGAGATCGTAACCTGAGCCTAAATCAAGAGCCAGACACTTAGTCGACTGAGCCACCCCGGTGCCCCTCTCAATGCATGTTTAAAAATCAGGGAATTCAAAAGTTTCTGTAGGAAGAAGTGACTTCGTGGGTGTGCACCCTGCACAACCGTACAGAGCCCCACTATAGAAGGAGCCACACTTGGTTTAATGTTCTGTCACCATCTTGGTTTTAATTTCAAACAAGGTTTGAGTTGTGCAGCCAGCCCTATGTGTACGTTTCAGCATGACAATACTACCCTTGAGCAGGAAACGTTAAAAAATGTAGGCATGAGCTCAATGGTTTGTTTAAAAGATGCTCAGAAATGTGAATGGAAATCTTTCTCGAGTATGTTAAACACGTACTATTGACCAAGAGTGAAGAAGCTAACCTTGGCGACCCCAAACTGGAAGGTGTATACAGCCTCACAGCAGTGAATGGAGGTGTGACATGTGAATACAGGATTGTCCTCAAAATCGCTTTCTCTGGGAATTGCTAAAAAAATGTCCAAAAGCTGTGGCGGAGCATTTAACTTTTAAAGTTCAACAAATACCTGGTCTCCGTGGAGGCAAGGATATTATGCATGCCTACATTTTTTTATATCTTTGATTTATAACTTTGCATGTCATATCATGAAATTTATATTCTAGAAAGTGAAATACGGACAAGCATGCTGAGCTTTTAAAAACAGCATTTAAATGTTCAAAGGGATCACTGTTTTTTTTTTAAGTGTGCTACTTATATGGTTTCCATAGCATATGCATGTCCATGAATAAATGCATTTTATAATAAACCACAACAGAGAACATCTAGTTGGTTGAACAGAAAGCTTGGGATTAAACATATAAGGCCACCTTATGCATATGTTAAAATTATACTTGTGGTTATATTGCTTTCTTGTTTTAGACTTATCACAGACATCTTCTGTGGCTATGCTGGCCTTTTTTAATGTTATTTATTTTAATTTTAGTTTAAAGTAACTTTTAAAAGGAAAACATTTTGGTAAAGACAGAATAACAGTTGTAATCTAACGTTTTTTTATTCTGCATACATGTGCTCAATTTACTATGCATTTCACCCTGCAACTTGGCTGGGTAGGAGCTCTCTAACGTTTTTTTGGAAGTTTATTTATTTTGAGAGAGAGAGAGAGAGAGATGGCTCGCAAACAAGGGAGGTGCAGAGAGAAAGGGAAAGAGAGAATCCCAACCAGCCTCTGTGCTATCAGAGCCCAATGTCAGGCTTGAACTTGTGAACTGGGAGATCATGGCTTGAGCCAAGCTCAGAAGTTGCATGCTTAACCGAGTGAAGCCACCCAGATGCCCCAGCAAGCTGTCTACCTTTTGATAAGACTGGTTAAGCTCTGTACGTTCATGAAGATCCACTACATGAGAGGAGAGCCATTACTGTATAGAAGGAATGACGGACAAATGGATGGGTCAAAATCGTCCAGCTACATTGGTAAGAAAGAACTTAGCATGCCTTTCCTCAAATTCAACATGAGCCCTCCAGTCTGAATTTGGAGAATAAATGAAACTTATATTGACTTCGGTTTGACTTTATATTCACAAAATATCCGTCCAGCAAGGACAGTGGAAAAGGGTCTTAACTAACTCTTTATTTCTATCTATGTGAACAGCGACCAACTGTGTGACCCGTCTTGGTCAGGTTCTAGAAGAAACACACAAACAAGTCCCTCATTCACAGTTTCCAAAAAGTTAGCTATGCTCTTCCTTGCAATTTATTTAGGTTATTAGTTTCTTCTTCTTTACCCCTTCCTTCCTTCCTTTCTTCTTCTTCTTCTCCTTCTCCTTCTCCTTCTTTTTTTTTTTTCCTTTTTTTTTTTTTAACAGAGAATCAGAACCCCCTGGGAAGCTTGCTAACCGTATACTCCAACACTGGGGTAGGGCACTGGAATCTCAACTGCTTTTTTTTTTTTTCTTAATGTCTATTCATTTTTGAGAGAGAGAGAGAGAGACAAAGAGCATGAGTCAGGGAGGGGCAGAGAAAGAGGGGGACACAGAATCCAAAGCAGGTTCCAGGCTCCAAGCTGTCAGCACAGAGCCTGATGTGGGGCTCAAACACACGAATCATGAGATCATAACCTGAGCTGAAGTTGTATGCTTAACCGACTGAGCCACCCACGTGCCCATGAAGCTTTGATTTCAATAACATCTATGGCTTTGTTATTTTTTAAGGTAACTTTTTTAGGTATACATGTTGATATGGATTGGACATATAAATCTCTTTCTTAATAATCGCATGGCTCTACTTTTTCCAGTACATTCCAGAGGAACAACATACTGTTAGACTCATTTTTTTCAGACTAGCAGCTTGTCTTTTCAAAAGCTTTCCAGCTGCACTTGATAGGTGTAAGCTATAAAGGAAACAAGCATAATCTTTCTCTGATATGCCCCTCCTGGAAAAGCAAATAGATAACTCACTCTAAAATTGGGGAAGACCAATACTTCAATTTGATGCCATTTATGAGGCCCCCCATCATTGGTTATAAGTTCTAAGGGACAATGAAGTGAGGGGAGGGAACTCACATATGAGTTTAATTGCCTTCATTGATGATGTAATAACATGCACCTTGTCTCAGAAACTGCAATTGACTTCTGGAAAGGAAAATGTGAGAAAACCGAGAAATAGGCCTTGTTAGACTCATTCTCACGTCTACATTTGCAGGCTAAGTCCTCACAATTTTGGTAACAGGACTCTTCTAGATTCTTCCTTAACTGTGTTTTCCTTCTTCTCCAGACTTTACCCCTTCTGCTTAGCTCGGAACTGCATGATCCAGGGGATACCCAGAGCTCTGAAGAGGAAAAGATAGCGACATGGGCAGCGTGGGATGCCGTTAACAACTGAATGGATAAATATCAGATTTCCATCTTTTGTAATACGATTTCAGGCAAGAATGGGTTGAACCTCTGTGGTACTGTTTGCTGCCCTGGTCCCTGATGGCCAATTCCATCCTTTTGCAAATGAAAATAACTTTTTGCGTAGGGCCATTGGATATACTATGCTTTGCAGAAAAAGACACGTCCAGTTGCAATCATCTGTGGGTGATGTTGTTTTTGTTTTTTTTTTTTTTTGAATTATCGTGCAATGTAGATATCCCATTGGGGATAAATTAGCATATGACACATTTCTTCTTAGGCAAGATTATAAAAATTCAGTTACTGCATATACAGGTTTCAAGGTACCAATTCTATTCATTGCCTAAACTGCTTTTGGTTTTGTGCAGTTGAAGAGTAGTTTAATGAGACTTCTAAAATTTGGGGACAAAATATACAAAAGGATTATCACATAACATGATTTCAAGCTACTACGTCTTTACCAGAGTTTGTCTGCCTTCCCTCAGCCCTCCTTTCCCCCAAAGTCACCATCAATCTATCAAGTAATATTAAGTTTGGTACCCGTTATGTAAGCATGTGAAGAGCCTATTCAGTCATTACTAAAATTAAAACAACCACTAAAAAATAAAATGTGTGCATTTTCATGCACCAAGGATCAATTGTATGGTGACTGTGATATTCAACTGTGAATGCTTTTTCCCTCCCAGCACCTACCACCAGAAGTTTTTAGCTTTAGCACATTTAATGGCCTCTGCTGGTTTTATTGTCTTACTGAGCATAGTGCCTGCTGAACCATGTGGTTTGGAAACCATGGGGTTTGGAAAACGAGTGTTTTCAAAGGATGTTCAAAGCCAGTAAAGCTGAAATCTTGTCCCAGTGACCAGGCAATGGACTGATTTTAGCATAATTCTAACATCATCTCATATATAAGCAGTGGATATTGAAAAACATACAGATAGCCATGAAGTTTGTGCTACTTAACAGTCAAATGCAGGAGACCATTGAAAGTATAAAGAGTAACTTGTGTATCTCTGGCTCTAGACATGAACAAAACATGACTGGTTTGCCACCAAACTCCTATTTTCAGAAGCATAAGCTATTACAAGAAATTAAATGTATATCATTTTTACTAAATCTTTAATGATATAACTTTAAAAACCTCATTTTTCCTCTTCTGACTGGCCTAGTTATCATGTGAAATAATGAATTTTCCAGTAAAATTCATACTTAAAATTGTGTAAAATCACACTTTTTTAAGCTTTCATAAAAGGAAGTTCAAATAAACAATCATACTTTATTCTGTTCTGTTCATGAAAAGAAACCTATGTATTCTGTTTAAAGACGTTAGTGGGTTTTTCTTCTTTGATCTTTCAAGCCCATTGAAATTTACATTGAGCCATTGTAAAGACCATAGATTTGGAGAGCTCTGAAAATTGAAAAAGGCAGCTTTTAACAGGAAACAGCGCCACATGCTGGCCACATTCATAAAATGCGGCCACAGTCCTTCATCTGTGATAACCTACTGTTATTAGGACTAAATGGTCAACTCTAGAGCATGAACCTCACTGGGAAAATCATGCAGTGTTCTCAGTTAATACCAACTAGATTAATTGTAGTGTGGATTTAAACACAGGAAGACCTTCCTGTATAAATGCAGTCACGCTGAACTAAATGACAGGAATGAGTACTGTAGTCTTCAAATGAATTTTTTCTTAGCTTCTGAACACTTTTCAACCTCTTCACTACAACACTGAACGACAATGGCCGACTGTGTGTGTGAGTTGCATTCAAAGAAGCTTCTGTTGAGAACACCTTTGCAACTTACACACTGCTTGCTTCTTAAGATTCACAAAATACCATGGGACGCCTGAGAAGCTCAGTCAGATCTGACACTTGATCTCAGCTGAGGTCATGATCTCACAGTCTGTGGGTTGGAGCCCTGCATCAGGCTCTGCATTGATGGCACAGAGCCTGCTTAGGCTTCTATCTCCTTAAGTCTGCCCCTCCCCTGCTTGTGCTCTGTGTCTCTCTCAAGATAAAGAAATAAACTCTTAAAAAAGAGATTCACAAAATATGAGAATATATGAATAAAATTCACCCCCAGTGGAAACTAATGCAAAGAAAATTGACAAGCTTTATCTACAGTGTCAGCAAAAACAAAGAAGACCAAAGAAATGCCTTTCAATGCTCACGGACCACTTTAGACAAGATGAACCAAGAGTCAAGAGATTAAGATAAACACATTTAAGAACAAGAGAGAAGTACTGTGTCACCCTGGCAATATGTGAATTGATGAATGAAGCAGCTAAGGCATGAATTGGTACACCTCTGCATCCTCAGGGGTTTGGGAGAAAAAAGCATCCCTTAGGACTGAAACAGAACAAAAACAAAAACAAAGTTTTGGTTCACCTCTGGCATTTTTCTACAGTGGCTATCTGGCTCCAGCTGGAGAATATTCTGCTCTGTAATTGAATTTTGGGCACTTCAAGGAATTAGAAATCAAAGGTCATCCCCTTCCCTCCTCTTCTCCATGCTGGTGCTTCTGTAGTTGCTAAGGCCCACCCCTTCCTCACACACTCACACACCCTTCCACACAAAATGTTGCCTTCGAGTTCCAGAGAGGAACTCCCTTTGCTCTCTTTCCTCAGCAGTCCTTTGCCAGGACTCCCTTTGCTCTCTTTCCTCAGCAATCTGTGTTTCCTGGAGCACAGATGGACAACAGGGATCAAAAATGGTAACTGGAATTGTCCTGTTGCTTCCGTGGGATTCCTAGTGGGAATGTTTTTCCCATGGTCCTTCTGGACACTGCACCATGTAGAGAAAGTACTCAGTGACACTGTCACAACTTCTCTGTTCAATAAGAACTTAGGTGAAAGAGCCAGCCTGTGTTCAACCCCTTTCTTTTTCTTCTGCCACAAACAATTCTTGGCTACTATTCTGGATGATGATAGTTGGGTAGCATTCATCTGTGAGAAATTTATCTTCAACATCTTGATATTCATAATATTTCTCATCTGTGTGAGGACCGTGTTAGCAGAGATGTTCAGTTGAGGGCATCATACAGGCTGACATGTTCCTGCATCATGGATATGTAATAAGCCAGAGAATGTACAAGACCAGAGCTGGCTCACTCACATTACCAGTTGTCATTACAGAAATTACTGCTTCCTGGCCTTATGCACAATGGATGAAATGAAGAGAAATAAGACTTTTCCTGTTTTCGAAGAATAAGGTGCACATTTTTTATTATTTATTTAATACCAAAGACTGCCCGAGATGGAGGTTTTGTCCCCCTGCCACCACCACCAATCAAGTGACATTATAACTAGATCTGCAAACATGTTTAAATTATGACTTTACCATAATTGCCTACTCAGATCCTAAGGGATTATATAAGAAATGATACCATTTGAAGACCAGAAGAGTGAAGAACACCATTTTGGAATCACCCCAGTGTTGAATTTGGAATCCCCCCAGCTGTAGCAACGAGGGATGTGTCTCCTATGCAAATTCCCTCACTTCTGTACATCTAATCTTCCCCATGTAAAATAGAGATCTTAGGAGAAACCAACCCCCTGGATTATTTTGAGATAATCTTTCAAAAGGACTAGGTACAGACCTTCAATAAATAATGAGTGTTCAAATGAGGCAGGGTAGATATAGCATTTACAGCATTAACCAATGGATTTACAAGTTTGGTTTTCATTTTTAACTACCCTTCTGTTTAGTATAAACTTTGTATCAGGGCTTCTTAACTGTGGCACTATTGACATTTGGGGCCAGGTGATTTGTGGTGGGGAGCTATGCTGTGCCATGAGGAGCCTAGCTGACTGTCACCCAGTAGAAGCCAGCAGCATCCCACCCATCCCCAACAATCATAATGAACAAAAATGTCTCCAGATAGAACCATGTGTATCCTGAGAGTCAAAACTGCTCCCAGTTGAGAACCACTGATTAGGGCAAGCATCCTGTAGTTTACAAGAGCCTATTCCCTTTAAAGGAAAGAGAAAAATGATGTTTGGATGACTTCTGTAGTGGGCATTACTTTCTGAACATGAAAGCCAAGTCCACTTTACAAAATGATTCACCGAAACAGCTTATTTGACAAAAATGGTGTTGGTGAGATATGAATGAGGACAGACTAAAGAGGAAAGCAAATACCCGGGGAAACCACTATCTGCTTCTCCAGAGTATTCAAGGCAAGTGCTTCAACTTAGAATATTCTCCGAAAAGAACTCACAGTAGATGTGAACACAAGAGCTACTATTGACACCTGGGCAAACACTCTACCTGATTTTAAACATTTTCTTTAAGACTAGTCAGTGTTTGCTATATAAAATTAAATGGTGGGAGTTAAATTCTACATTTTTTCCCACTTAACTCTTTAAAAAATTTTTTTAACATTTATTTATTTTTGAGAGAGAGAGGCAGAGTGCAAGCAGAGGACAGGCAGAGGGAGAGGGAGACACAGAATCCAAAGCAGGCTCCAGGCTCTGAGCTGTCAGCACAGAGCCTGACGTGGGGCTTGAACTCATGAACCACAAGCATGACCTGAGCTGAAGTCAGTCACTTAAGTGACTGAGCCACCCAGGTGTCCCTTACTTAACTCTTTTTTAGTCATCGTTAAGGTAAATATATATAAAATAGAGTTAATTTACAGAAAATAAAATACACAGATTTTTAAAGAGACAATTGAGGGGGTGCCTCGGTGGCTCAGTCAGTTGGGTATCCAACTCTTGATTTCAGCTCAGGTCATGATCCCAAGGTCATGGGATCAAGCCCCGTGTCAGGCTCCATGCTGAGTGTGGGGTCTACTTAAGATTATCTCTCTCCTTCTGCCCCCTACCCTGCTCGCACTTTGTCTCTGTGTCATTAAAACAAAATAAAATGAAAAATAAGGGGACAATTGATGGCTCTTAACAAATTCTGCAGTTGTGTAACTGGCAATACAGTTGTGCTACAGAATGCTTCTGTCGTCACAAACAGTTTTCTCATGTCTGCATTAATCTCCTTTGCTCACCCCAGCCTCTGGCAACCCAAGATGTGACTTTTGTCTCTTCCAGGATGTCCTGTAAATGCGATCATATGGGATGAAGCTTGGGGTCTGGCTTTTTTGTACTTAGCGTAATGCTCCTGAGTTCTATGTATCTCATGCCAAAAGAGTTCGTTCCTTTATTCGTACTAGTTTTTTTTCAAAGTATGGTATGGAAGTTCACTCATAGCATCAGAGTTATCTGAAATTACAGAAACCTGAAACAAATGGGAATTCTTCACAGCACGTTCTCCTCTCTGCTTCCCAGCAAGCATTTCGGCCCACTGAAAGCAGCAAGCCTGGTTACAGCTGCATCCAGGGAAGGGCAGCCAAGGGCAGCCAAGGGCAGGGAGGCACCAACATTTGACGCCAGGGCAGACGGCTGGAACGGGGTCTGAAGCTCTGTCCCAGGTGAAGCAGCTTCAAGCCCAAAGCTTCAGAAGGCAATACTGATTTACCCCACAGAAAAAAAACCTGAATTAGGCCCAGGGAAGTGGGGATGAAGAGCTCAAACCATGATCTAACATGAGAGAACAGATCAGGAGTCAGATCAAAGATGAATCCAGGGGGCACCTGGGTGGTTCAGTCAGTTAAGCGTCCGGCTGGAGATTTCAGCTCAACTTATGATCTCACAGTTCGTGGGAATGAGTCCTGCACTGGGCTCTGTGCTAATGTCACATAGCCTACTTAGCATTCTCTCTCTGTCTCCCTCTCTCTCCCTCTCTGCCCCTTCCACACTCATGCTCTTTCCCTCTCTTCCTCTCTCTCAAAAATAAAGAAACATTAAAAAAAAGATGAATTCAGGACTAGAGAAATATTTCCTAAATAAAACCCAGAACACATTAACTAAAAACAAAAATAAAACATTGATCTATTCAGCTATATTAAAATTAAGACACCTTGTTCATCTGAAACATCTCAAAGAAAGAAAAGAGACTCATTACAGAGTAGAAGAAAATATTTTCACAGTATGCACATCTGACAAAATATTAGAATGATGATTAGAGCATGAATTCCTACAAATCATTAGGAAAACACAGCACAAATAGATCAACAGAAAAATAAGCAAAAGCTTTGAACAGACATGGACCGATGAGGAAACACATATTTCTAAAAGACATATAAAGAAATGTTAGGCATCATTGGTGGTCAGGAAAAGAATACCTAAAGTAAGACCAGAGTTCTTTCACTTCCTTTCTCTTGGCTAAAGTGTGTGACCAAGTGTAATTCGGAGAGTAGGAGGCTCCATCGCACCTTTAAAAAAAAAATTTTTTTTTAACATTTATTTATTTTTGACAGAGAGAAGCAGAGCATGAACAGAGGAGGGGCAGACAGAGAGGGAGACACAGAATCTGAAGCAGGCTCCAGGCTCCGAGCCATCAGCACAGAGCCTGATGCATGGCTCGAACTCACGAACCGCAAGATCATGACCTGACCTGAAGTCAGACACTTAACTGACTGAGCCACCCAGGTGCCCCCACACCTTTTATACATTGGCGGTGGGGGTGTTAGTAATGCCATCACCCTGCAAAAGGGTCAGGCATCATTTCTAAACAACTGACCAATCCCATGGCCAATGACTCCTCAATTCTACATCCATGCAACCCAAGGGAAGCTATTGCATGTATATCATACAAATCATGGAGAAGCATGTTCGCAACAGGACAGCTCATGTTATCAAGACCTCGCGACCAACAAAATGTGTATCAGTGGGAGAGAAGATGCATAAACTGTGAGGTATTCCCATAATGAAATAGTGAACAGCTGTCAAAATAAATTAATTACCAAGATGTATATGTTAAAGATCAACCTTGGAACAGGACCAAGAATAAAACAAGAAGGGAAACATGCCAACAGAGTACATATGGTACAATATCCCTGTTAGGGAGTTAAAGATATCTAGAATAAAAAATATATTTATTAGTGAGCATATACAGGCAATAAATAAATTTTAAAAATAAAAGGAAATAGGTGACATAGATGGCAGGATCATGGCAGACAAAGCAGGAGGGATTTGCTGGTGTCTCTTACACTATTAACAATAATGAATTAAACAGCTAGTTGACTATGTAAAATGGGCTATTGCCAGAACAATGGTCAAAATGTGATGAGCCAGGAATTATAATTTATCCAACTCTATGTTCCTGAAATTTAATAAAAAAATAGAATGAAGTGAAAAAAAAAAAAAAAAAAAACACAGTGCCAGACACTATGTGTTCATTTGAGCAACATTTCAAGGTCCAGGGCTTCTACACAACATTTAATGAATTCTTTGTTGAAAGAATGAACCAAAGAGCAATTTTTCTGGATGCAAAATCAGAGAAGAATAGGGTTTAGCAATTGAATGTTATTCTTGTGAATAATAAGCAAGAAAAGATAGTGTTCAAAAGTTGACCTTGAGAGTGAAATCGCTCCAGAATCTGTAGAACTGGTTTGAATCCCTAGTAAACAACAGGTCACTGTCAGAAAAGACTAGAAGGTAAAAAATAGAAGAGAGGGGATGGGCTTAGCAGGAAACTAAAAGAACAACATGGTTTAGACACCCAGCTTCTGGAGTTCACTGTCAACAATATGGTCTTCTATGGGCCCGTGGCTACCTACCGACGGGGGACATTTTGCTTGTCAGGTCTTCACTCTTCACTCTCCCAGCAGATAAAGATTTGAGGATCGCCCTATACAGATGATATTCAAAACCATGGGCTGAATGAGATCATATGGGGAGCAAGCATGAGTCATAAATGAGAGGGGCTACAAGAAGACAGAGGGATTAAAAGAACGTCACAAGCCTGAACATTAGTTACTACAGGAATGTAGCCTTCCTCAGATGCATGAGTTTGGTGCAAGTTTTGATTAATGTAATATTAGGAAAAGTTATATGCTCCTAACATGTGTCTATACTAGATATAAACTAACCTAATCTACCTAATCTTTAACCTAAACTAACCTAATCTTTAGCTCCATCCATCATTGGAGGTCTTTGTGCTACTCTCACAGTTTTGAATTGTTTTCTCTATGTGTACCCATGCAGACAAGATACATCAGTTACAGGTGGTTTCGGTTTCCTGCTTTATGTCATTTGGATCAGTGCTGCTCAATGCTGGTGACAGTCAGTAATTTAAAAAAAGGCAAATGCCCAGACCCTGACACCTGACGTCTTCATTTACTTGGTCTTGGGTGGCTTAGGAATCAGTATTTTTAATTTATTTTTATTTTTAAAAAATGTTTATTTATTTTTGAGAAAGCATGAGTGGGGGAGGGGCAGAAGGAGGGGGGATAGACGATCCAAAGGGGGCTCTGCGCTGTCAGCACAGAGCCCAATGCAGGGCTTGAATTCACAAACCGGTGAGATCATGACCTGAGCCAAATTTGGGCGCTTAACTGACTGAGCCAGCCAGGTGCTCCAGGAATCAGTATTTTGTAAAGCATGTAGGTGATTTAGATGCCACCCTAGTTGAGAATCAAGAATATTTGTCCCTAAGTTCAAACTATGTTTTTGGGAGAAACAATATGAATTTGATGAAAATTTACCAACCCACATCAGCACTCCTGATATTCTGGACAGATCATTCTTTGCTGTGGAAGCCATCTTGTGCGGGTAAATGTTCAACAGAATGCCACTAACCCCTCCCACCAGTGGGACAAACAACAGTGTCTCCAGACATTGCCCTGTGTTCCTTGTAGGACAAAAATGCTCGCCTCACAAACTACTTGTGTAACCAGTTCTCATGTTACAATATCCAAGTAGTACTTTAGTTCTAAGAAGAACCAAAAAAATAAACATGTTCTTCAGTTAAAGCAGCGATATGTATGTAATCATGTGAAAGAGAGAGACAGGCAGACAGTATTGTTAAATGATGTTCTGGATGACATTTTTAATTCAAAATTAACCAACAAGAAAGTTTTCCATTTCTTTAAGTTTGCATTTCTAGATCTCCACCTCTACCCAGCCTTCAGCCCACTCCCTTTTCAAACAGCTTCAAGAAGCCTTACTTCTTGTAAAGATGACTCCCCACCTCCTCTCCCAGGAAGGCTGTAAACAGCCCCACATGCCCCCACCTCACTACCAGCTAAAGCTTCCTTGGCCCCCTCCCAACAAACTGCCATGTACTGGCTTTTTCACCTCCGTCAGCTACCAGAAGGAGCCCACCGGGAGGGAGGAATGAATATAGCATTGCTTCTCCATCCGCTAGCCTTCTCTTCTGCCAGGTAGAAGGGAAACACAATTCAACAGGTTTCTTTGTTTCTCATGTGCTCCCCTGCCCCTCCCACAGGCCCATGATTTTGTGCTTTACCTCTCTAGCAACAAGTTAAATAATATCCTTCCATTCAGTGACCCTCTGAGCCTCTTACTATGTTTCAAGCAAAGATCTAGTGACTCTTGAGTCTCTTACTATGTTTCCACCAACGTCCTAGACATTAGGACACAATAATGGACAAAATCCAGTCTCCGCTCTCGTGGAGGTTACTTATTAATAGGCAGAGGCGTCCACGTTGTCTAGATAACAGTTGCCCTACGGTTTGCATTTTCCTATTGTGTGAGCGCCTCTTTTAAGCAAATACTCAACTCATGAGTTCTGTAGTTCCAAAGAATGCTAAGGATGAGCTTTTGAAATGTGGAACTTGCCTACACAGGTACCTGAATGCAAGTGGGTGCTGTCACTGGTCTGCTGGCAGCATTTTGATTCTGCACTTCATCTTGAGAGGTCGACAAGCATTATTGACGTCACGTTGAATAAGCTCAGAAGCGATGAATTTTTTAACACCAACTGCAGGCCACTCAACAGCCCCGACAGTGAGCTGCAGGTCCCGTGTCATTGGTGCCTACGTGGCACTGGGCCAGTCTGGGCGTCGTTGCTGAATTGAATGCAGTCTCACAGAAGAAGGGGCCTTGTGGGGCCGTGTGCATTGGTGAGCCATGTGACTCAATCACAGCTCAATGCTGGAAGCCATCTAAATGGCAAGCTTCCAACATGAGTGAGATAAAACAGCATTCACCATGTCAGAGCTGTGAGAATGGCCTTGGGTTCTGCCCACGTTGGGATCTGCCTGGCTGGTGCACAGACTGAACACACACAGTAGACACTGCTAGGTTTCAGCTTAGCCAAGCCATTTGTGAACAAGGCCCTTGGCATTTAGGGGTACGTCTGGGAACAAAGGGCACCACTGAGCCAGATGCTTTGCTTCATGGGGGACAATGACACATCAAGTCACTGCGGCAGGCAGAGAGATGCTCTGGGGCCAGGGCAGCAGCCTTCCTGAACAGCCCATTTCAGTCAGACAACAAGACATGCTGGGTCCTTCCCACCCTGTTAGTCACTGAGTTAGAACCGATGCACCCTGAAATGGGAGTATTGGGCAGAAAAGTCACAAGGGCTCTGCAGATCAGGTGTTCATCCTTGACAAGCAGCCATGACAGCCGCTTCTGGGTGGAAGTTACCGTCTTTGGCCAGAGGCTCCAACTGGCAAATCATCAGACATAAAGAACATAATTGAAATGGGGTGTGAGTGTCAGGAGACCCCCAAATACCAGTAATTCTCTGCATATGGCTCTTCGTGGTGGGGAGATTTGCCCCCGGCACTGATGGAACAGGGGAGCAGAGGCAATACGTATGTCAGCTCCTGCTACGGGTTCACAGGTACATGCAACAAAAGCAGCACCCTACACTGGCCCCCAAAGGCCCCACTGACAGAAGGTCACTCAACATGCCACTGGAAACCTCATCCCCAAAAAAGTCAGTTGAATTGGGCTGCTCCCTCACCGCAAGGACAAGGCAGCATGGTAACCTGGGAGCCAGCATTCAACACAGCCATACCAGTTGGACTCTCTTCCCCACCCAGAGTTCCCCAGCTCAGCTGGACAGTGGCACATAGCCTTTAATTCTGCCTGGGGACAGGGAGACCTTGTCCCCAATCCTAATGATCTTCCTGTTCCAGCCACAAGGCTGAGGGATGGAATTATGGAGAGAGAGAAAGAGCAGATTCAAGGCAGGAGGTAAAGCACATTTATTTCTGCTTTCAAATGCCTGGGAGATGCTCATGTATTCGGTTAAGCACAGAGTTTATTTTTCCTCATCATTGAATTATATACTGTTGGAAGTCAGGAAACTTTTGTTACAAATCAGCCGGAAGCTTCTTGCAAACTCAAGTCGAAAGCCTGAACAGTAGTCCAATGAGATGTGCAGAGTCGTTACTTTCAAACATGACCTTCAAATACTCCTCAGCTATACTTTGTGGAAACATATGATTACTCTTGCCACCTGGTTACAACTTGGATGGGTTTTCTGTCTCTAGGCTGAATGTGTTGCAATTATTTATTTCCAATCTCACAAGATTTCCAGAAGATATTTTAAAAGTGATTCTAGAACTGTCATTTCAGATGTTACAATTACATCCACTGACTGTACTGACTTTTATTTTTTGTGCTAAATGACTAGCCTAGCAAATGTGAAATTTAAGTGAAAAACAAATTGTAGATTCAAAATAAAGTAATGAAGCTGAAGACATAAAGATGTTGGGAGATCATCATTAGCTGGGTTTGTGGGACTTGTGCACATGATAACATGACCGACGAGGAAAGCATAACATAAAATGCATGGTATATGGTTATAGCTGCAAAATGTGAGACCTGTCTTTATATCTATTTACAAAGTTCTACTAGATGGCTTAAACATTTTGAGTTTGGTGACTGTTACCTATCTCACTGTATTAAAAACCTCTGTCCTTACAGAGCTATTCACTATTTCTGTCCCCATTAAATTGGTATGATATTTTAAGAAAAATTTACAAGATGTGGTTTTCCTGCTCTGTATGTTGTGTTCTCTATGAATGATCAAGTACTTGCTCATATCTTCTAAAAATATACTAGGGGTGCCTTGGTGGCTCAGTTGGTCAAGCGTCTGACTTAGACTCAGGTCATGACCTCGTGGTTCATGAGTTTGAGCCCCACTTTGGGCTCTGTCAGCACAGAGCCTGACACGGGGCTCAATCCCACAAACCATGGGATCATGACCTGAGCTGAGACCAAGAGTCAGACACTTAACTAAGCCCCCCAGGCACCCTAGAATGACAGTGAAGTATTAATTGGAAGTTTCACAAATGTTAGCATTTTCCTAGAGGGTTCAGCACCCTCTCATTTGACTTGATTTTTGTTAAGAAGTCCTAAATTGTTATATTACCTGGTTTTTGGTACTTTAGGATTTAATATTAACTAGACTGCAAAAGAAGTATTGTTCTGTGAGTCTTACAGATGAAGAAATGAAGGCTCAGAAATTAAGCAACTTGCCCAATGCATCCAGTAAGTGTGGAACTCTTTCCAAACCCAGGTCCAGCTACATGCATTTTGTATTAGACATCCTTGCAGACACCAAAAATGAATAAAAGGATCTAGTGGAAAGATGAGACAAATGGAAAGGCAGAATAAATTCACCCATGGCTTCCTCTGTAATGACATGAAGTTAAAGGCTACTACTAAAACCTTACACAGAAGTAAAAGATTTGTAAGTAAAAAGTAACACTAAGAAGAACGATATTATCCCAGTGAACAAAGGATATGCAAAGGATCACACTAGTCAGAAGATTAAGTGACTACAGGTCAGAAGTCAAGAGGAGACATTGCTGACCAGCTTAAAATGTCTAGAAACACTGATTCCCAGATAGACAGATGGCCAGCACATATGGCCACATTCTCATCTATGGAGCAGAGGTCAGGAAATTTTACAGGTGATCCAGGAGTCTAAATTAGGGGTCAGTAGATTATACCCCAAGGGCCAAATATCCTGCCTATTTCCTGTTTCTGTAAATAAAGTTTTATTGGAACACAGCCACTCCCATACATTTGTGTAACATCTATAGCTGCTTTCACACTACAGGACAGATTTAAGTACTTGTAACAGAAACCTTTTGATCAACCAAACTTAATATATTCACTACTTGGGCCTTTTGCCAACACTGGTATAAAACACAGACCAATTGTTGGGCAAATATCATTCTTCTTCTTCTTCTTTTTTTGGTTCTGCCTATTTGTTTGTTTTACATTTTTTAAAAGGTTTTAACTTTAATTCCAGGATGGTTGACATTATATTAGTATTTCATCCTTCCCCTCCCCTTATCCACCTTCCCTCTGGTAACCATTAGTTTTTTCTCTATAGTTAAGAGTCTGTTTCTTGGTTTGCCTCTCTCTTTCCTTTTTCCTTTGCTCATTTGTTTTGTTTCTTCAATTCCACCTATGAGTGAAATCATATGGTATTTGTCTTTCACTGGCTTATTTCACTTAGCATAATACTCTCTAGCTCCATCCACATTGTTGCAAATGGCAAGGTTCTATACTTTTTATGGCCAAATAATATTTCATTGTGTGTATACACACACACACACACACACACACACACACACACACACACACCACATCTTCTTTATCCATTCATCTATTGAGGGTCACTTGGGCTGCTTCCATATCTTGGCTACTGTAAATAATGCTGCAATTAACATTGGGGTGCATGTATCCTTTGAATAAAGTCTTTTGAATTATTTGGGTAAATACCTAGTAGTGTGATTGCTTGATGATATGGTAAGTCTGTTTTTAACTTTTTAGGAACCTCATACTATTTTCCAGAGTGGCTGCACCAGTTTGCATTCCCACCAACAGTGCAGGAGGGTGCCTTTTTCTCCACATCCTCAATAACAATTGTTGTTTCTTGTGGGTTTTTTTTTTTTTTTTTTTTTGCCATTCTGACAGATGTGAGGTAATATCTCACTATAGTTTTGATTTGCATTGCCCTGATGATGAGTGATGTTGAGCATCTTTTCATGTGTTTGCTGACCATCTATGGGTCTTCTTTGGAGAAATTTCTGTTCATATTTTCCGTCGATTTTTAATTGGATTATTTGTGAGATGTTTTTTTTTGGTGTTGAGTGTTAAGTTCTTTATATTTTTTTGATTCTAGCCTTTTATTGGATATGCCATTTGTAAATATCTTCTCTCATTCAATAGGTTGCCTTTTACATACTGTCTATAGAAACTCTAAAGGCTCCACCAAGAAACTGCCAGAACTGATAAATGAATCAGTAAAGTCACAGGATACAAAATCAATGCACAGAAATCTGTGGCATTCCTATACACTAATATTGAAGCAACAGAAAGTGAAATTAAAAAAATGATCCTATTTAGGGGTGCCTGGTTTGCTCAGTCGGTTAAGCATCCAACTTTGGCTCAGGTCATGATCTCGCGGTTTGTGAGTTTGAGCCCCATGTTGGGCTCTGTGCTGACAGCTCAGAGCCTGGAGCCTGCTTCAGATTCTGTGTCTTACTCTTGCTGTCCCTCCCATGCTCATGCTCTGTCTCTGTCTGTCTCTCAATAATAAATAAATGTTAAAAAAATTTTTTTAAAAGAAAATTATCCTATTTACAACTTCACCAAAAACAATAAAATAGGAATAAACTAAATCAAAGAGATGAAAAACCTGTAGTCTGAAAACCATAAAACATTGATGAAATCATAAATTCAAGACTATGCAAAGAAATGGAAAGATATTCCATGTTCATGGAATTGGAAGAACAAATACTGTTAAAATGTCTACACTACCCAAAGCACTCTATAGATTTAATGCAATCCCTATCAAAATACCAACAGCATTTGTTTACAGAAGTAGAACAAGCAATCTTAAAATCTGTATAGAACCATAAAAGACCCCAAATAGCCAAAGCAACCTTGAAAGAGAAATGCAAAGCTGGAGGCATCACAATTCTAGACTTCAAGTTATATGACAAAGCTGTAGTCATCAAAACAGTATGATACTGGCACAAAAACAGATGCATAGATCAATGGAATGGAAGCAGAAAACCCAGAAGTAAACCCATAACTATATGGTCAGTTAATCTTCAACAAAAGAGGAATGAATATACAATGAGAAAAAGACAGTCTCTTCAACAAATGGTATTGGGAAAACTGGACAGCTACATGCAAAAAAAAAAATGAAACTGGACCACTTTTGTACACCATACACAAAAATAAACTCAAAATGGATTAAAGATCTAAATATGAGACTTGAAACCATAAAAATCCTAGAAGAGTACACAGACAGTAATTATTCTGACATCAGCCCTAGCAACATTTTTCTAGATATATCTCCCAAGGCAAGGAAAACAAAAGCAAACATAAACTATTGGGAATATATAAAATAAAAAGCTTTTGCACAGCAAAGGAAACAATCAACAAAACTAAAAGAATGAATAGCATTCTTAATGTCACCAAACCACTTGGTCCACCTCTTGTCTGTGTACTGTTGCCCTAGTTTTTACAGCCATATCCTTTTGCATGGATCCCTGACACTCTCCTTTCTGTTTACTACTTCACTAGCTCTCTAGAGGGTGTTTCTCCTTCACACTTGACCTTCTCACTGTTGGCCAATGTCAGTAGAGTGAGCCCTTCAAGTGCATAGTAGATGATGCTGCTCCCCTCCTGTCCACCCCCTGACCCATGGCTTCCCATCACCGTAGATTAAATCCAGTCTTTCTCCCATGGCCTGCACAGCCCTTCCTCATCTGCCTCCTCCCTCTGATCTTGCCTTCTCCTCATTCTGTTCAATCTGGCCCCAATGCACATCTTGCTGAATTCAAGCTTGCTCTTCCCTCAGTGGATTAGCAAACGCTCTTGCCCTTGCCAGAGACATTTTTACACCACTTCCTCCCTTTCTCTTCCATTTCTCTGCTTACATGTCACCATCTCACTCTTCGCCCCAAGGAAAACACTTCCACAAACTGCAACAGAGACACTCTTAGTTGTCATGAGTATTGCATTTTGAATGTCATGAAACAAGAAATGGCAAGTTTCCTCAAAATTCTCAATACATGAGTAGATTTTCATTTCCCTATCAACAGCATAACCAAAAGAAAGTTATAAAATGGATTGTCTAAGCTGAGAACAACGTTTTTATCAAGTTCTTGTGACTTTTCCATCTCTAGTACTAAATATTAACTCTCAGCCCTCATCACCCACTAGACCCTGGTTCATTTTTCTGACATTTATCTCTGTCTGAAGTTGTATTATTCATTTGTACATTTGTTTTACTTACTCATTTGTTCTGTATCTCTCCAATTAGAATGTATGCTCCACGAAAGCAGGGTTTTGTCTATCAAATTTGCCACTGATGACACAGAACAAGAATTCAGTAAGTATTCACAGAATATTGGATGAAACTTCTATGTTTACAGATGAAATGTGATTGTGTAATTCATATATCCTGCTGTTCTGTTGATGGGATTTACATCCTTTGGAACAAATCGAGGTTAAGATTCTACTTTATACTCTGTACTCTCTCCATGATGTGTTACCTGGTGCCCCTCCTCTTTCTGACTTGATCTGATACCACTTTTCCCCTTTCAGATTAAAAAAAAAAATGAATCTGTGGGGCACTTGGGTGGCTCAGTCAATTAAGTATCCAACTCTTGATCTCAGCTCTGATCTTGATCTCAGGGTCATGAGTTCGAGCCCTGAATATGGGTTCCATGCTGTTGTAGAGACTACTTAAAGAAAAAAAAAAGAATCTGGAACATTGCTGTCCTGCTTACCCTTAGAATCTTTGTTCTTGTAGTTTCCTCCACATGAAACACACTGGTAGGAGCATTTTGTGTAACCAGTCTAGTCTGGCTCAGGTGCACCCTTCTCAGCTAAGCCCACCTTGCCCTCCATGTCTGAAGCTGGGAACTGCCTCCACCCTGATAGTTTTCATCCCTTTCCTCTGCTGTACTTTCTTTCTCCCATGGGACTCACCACCCTAATAAAGAAGAAAAAATTGCAGCATAAAATTGTTACTACGTAGAGTACAATAAGAATGTAAAATATAAGTAATACACAACGCTTGTTTATTTATGTCTCCCTAAAAGGTAAGGTCCACAGGGAAATGGAAATCTTTGTCCATTTTCTCCATTGCTTGTACCTATCTTAGTGCATTTGCTCCATTGCCTACTCAGACAGAGCTGCTATGACATACATTCCTTTGGCAGCTGGGTGGCTTAAACAACAAACATTTATTTCTCACAGTTCTGGAAGCTGGAAGTCCAAGATCAAGTTACCAGAAGATCTGGTGTGTGGTGAGGGCCACTTCCGGGTTAAAAGATGACTGTCTTCTTGCTGGGCCCTCACATGGCAAAAGGGGTGAGGGAGCTCTCTGGGGTCTCTTTTACAAGGCACTAACCCCATTCCTGAGGGCTCCACCCTCGTGACCTGTGACCAACTCCCAAAGGCCCCACCTCCAAATACCCTCACACTGGGAGTCAAGTTTCAATGTATGGATTCCAGGAGGACACAAACATTCCATCTATGGCATCACCTTCCCTCACTACTCCTGGGGCTGATCCCTGCAAGCTGGTCCCAGGTTCTCCTATAAGCAGACTTTCAGCTGGGTTTGGTCAATGGGAGGTTCTTGTAGGTGCCTCCAGGTCATTGAGCCTTTTATAGGATTCCAATACCTCTGGATATGCTGGCTGTGGTTCCAGCTTCCACCAGGTATCCAAGACCTGCATCTGGAGGTCACAGCCTCCTTCTTGGTTCCTTCCATTCAGAGCCATAGGGCTTCTACAGGTCATTCTCTGCTTTGCTTAATCATCCTATATTAGCTGTTTAGTATCTCCATCACCTTCTACCACCTTCCTGACTTAAATTCCCACTGGTTTGAACACTCAGAGTAGTTTCTGTTTTCCTAATAGATCTGGAAATACACAATTCCATTTTTTCTGCTTTTTAGCAGATAACTTGCAAGTCAGGTCAGAGAAAGTGAAGCAAGACAGTGGACAATGACACACACATGACTCACCACATAATAAAACCAAATAACTTAGCAACTCAATAGGTTTAGCCGATAAGCTCTAGTTTTATAGGTTTTCTTCATTAGCATATGAGAGATGCACTATAAATCACCCATTGCAGACAAGAGCTATAATCGGATGTACCGTAGAATCACAGTCACATGTGGCAAAGTAATTTATCATGAGATTTTAATTATATAAAGAGACACATTAAATTTGTCTCTGTGTCCTCATCATCCAGTTCAATGCCTGGAATGTAATAGTTACCTGATAAATTCTCATTTAATGATGAAATGAATGAACTAAAAATATTAAAAATTATGCACACTGAGCTCTGTACATTACCATACAAGATAGCCCAAGAATTCTGGCAACCCATGACTTTATGGCTGAAGAAAAATCCCCCTGGTTGGTAACACAGAAAAGCTGAAGACAAATGTGTTACGCTGCCATGTGTGAATCCTAGGAGGAGGGAGCTTCTGGTGGGATCTAAGGGCACCTGGCTTGACCACACCTCCAGGAATCACATTTCTCATTATTGTCTTCTCCTCAGTCTCGGACATCTGAGAACAAGCAACAGTGATTGATAGATGTTCATAAGGGAGAGAGAAATCCTCAGGATTCAGGTCTCTGTGGGGAAGGTCATTCCCCTGAGGTTCCAGGCATGCTTAAGAGCACTGGTGTTTAGTGGACAAACAGTGAAATAGATACAGGATGACAGAATGGAAGAGCGGGAGGCATAGAAGACAAATGAACTGTTCTATCCTACTGGGAACAGTCAAGAGAGAGAACCATGAGTTCTGGCCCCAGCTTTCATGAGGGAAGATCTCCATGCAATCTTACCACCCTCTTAGCCAATGCTGGCTTCACAAGTTCCTTGTAGAATTTCCACCAGGAATGCTTCTGATAGATCAAAGGGGACACACGCTGTGCAGCACAGAAAGTGAAGGCACAGATCCCTTCCTCTGACACTGATCAATTATCTGTAGGGAAAAGCCTCCACTATGGTGTCCTGGCATGTTGCATGTCTCCCCATGGGCCACACAGGCAAAGCCTGGCCACCCTTTGACCCACGGCTTGGTGGAGTATCTTATGACTCCTTCTGGAACCAGGGGAGATAAGCCTTGTGCGGAGCCGCTGTCAGGCAGATCCCAGCCCTGCTTTATGGTCACTTCTCCTGCATCTCCCTGCGAGCAACCACCCACAGCTTGTGGCAGCTCTCATCTGGCCCTTTTGGTTCTGTGTTGTCCTGTGTGACTGGAGTTGTGGACAGCTGATGCCATGCTGACCCTCCTTTTGCTGCCTGTCCTGTCTGAATCCACTGGGACCCTTGTCTTCTTACTGGGAATCCATGGAAGAGTGGCAAGCCAAACTGGTGGAGGCCACCATGCTGCTGCTTAGTGAGTGTGTGGCCTTACGGCTTGGCTGAATCTTCCCATCAGCTCTGTTAACGGACTCCAGGGCCTCCTCCTGGGGGATCTATGTTCTGTAGCTCAGGCCAGCATGATCTGTCACAACTATATAGCACTTCCTCGCCGTGATGTGGCCAGTAGTACTTTTTGTTGTCTCACAGTGGTTCATATACTCGCTGCCTCCCACGTCTACAGGTCGGGATCCTCCTGTGTGCAGCCCCAGGACCGTCACACAGCAGCTGTGAGGAAGCTATCTGGTAAAACAGTTGTTATTACATTCTCACACTGCTCCAACCTTATGAGGTTCCTCTAATTGTCCTCAAATATAGAAAGTTCACAAATACTTCCTCGAGGAAAAAAGGGAGCTCTTAAAGTTATTTGCAGGCCACTAATATGCTGTGTTTCATCATAGAGTGCATATATTTTTAAAGATTTTATTTTATTTTTTTTAAAGTAATCTCTACATCCAACGTGGGGCTTGAACCCACAACCTTAAGATCAAGAGTCACATGTTGTACTGACTGAGCCGGCTGGGCTCTCCCGTAGAGGGCATATCTTACTTACTCTTATTCTACAGAATAGGAACCTCTCCTCTACTCATAAAGCCCTCTGAACAGACCCAGGGCAGGAACAGCATTAAGGAAAAGTATTTAATTCTAACTGCAGAGGATTTGACTGTGGCCACATAAGCCGTTTTCTTATGATAGCTTTAAAATAAATAAAAGTGCTAGCTTTTTCAATGAACTGTCACTCTCATGTGTTTTTAATCATGGTTCTTGTTAGTTTTGAATTGTGTAAGAATTCAAATTCATGCTTAATTATAACATTACTAGACTTTGGCAAAGGATAACCCAGATGTGATACATTAAGAATAAAAAGCACACTTCTTCATCACTGCCTAAATATGCTCCTATCATAAAACTTATCTGATCCTAAATGTCTTGGGCTGCACAGTGATTGATTGCAGCCAACCTTTTCATGGCCTGCCAAAAAAGGAATAGGCAGACAGGTGTGGGTGCTGCTGGGCCCTCCTGACAGAGCAAGGGGGGACCCACCCTAGGCTGTACCAGGGTTGTGCCCACAGACATTTTCTCGAATCACGCTATATCAGGGAGTTTTCATGCAAACTCTTTTAAATTCCTAGTTCCTCTTTTCAGAATTATAATTTCTGATAGAGATAAAGGGAGAAAGGAGGGAAGAAAGAAGGAAGGAAGGGAGGGAGGAAGGCGGGAAGGAAGGAAGGAAGGAAGGAAGGAAGGAAGGAAGGAAGGAAGGAAGAGAGGGAGGGATAGAGGAAGGAAGGAAGGAAGGGACAGAGGGAGGGAGGGAGGGAGGGAGGTAGGAAGGAAGGAAGGAAGGAAGGAAGGAAAGGAGAGAAGGGAGGGAAGGAAGGAAGGAAGGGAAGGAGGGAGGGAGGAAGAAAGGAAGGAAGAAAGGAAGAAAGGAAGGAAGGGAGTGAGTGAGGGAGGAAGGGTGAGCACTTTCTTCCAATCTGTAATGGCACAATATTCAGAAAAGAATACAAACTACAATTTACTATAGACACCAACGCAGCCAGAAGTAACCTGTCATTGTCAGTATTGTGATGCAAGGCTTTCCTTGAAGCCCCAGACTAGGTGGTGTGCATTCTACATAGTGAAAATTTGCAGATTATTTGAATAGACGGTGCCATGATATCAGTATGAGATTTAAAGACAGGGCCTTTGAAGTTATTTCAATTCCAAATACAAGTTCCACAGAAAGGCCAGGACACTGAGGCTCCCTTTGCCCTTGGGAATGGCCTGCTTGTGTTTGGGTGGGGAGGACTTGGAAACAGAGACTCCCCAAGTTCCAGAAGGCCTTCGATAGCAACCAGTCCCAAATCCACTGAGGCAGAGAACAGCCCCTGGCAGGGAGTAATGAGGAAGGGCTGCTCATTGGTGGGGGGTTTTCTTCTGGGAGCCAAAAAGACCCTGGAATTTAAGAAAGTGATGTTGGCACACCTCTGTGACTACAGTACCACTCAGTAAGCTGTATACCATGGTGAATTTCACAGTATATAAGTTTTCTCTCAAATTTTTTTAAAGTTTCTAATTTTTAAATTAATTTATTTTTCTAATGTTTATTTATTTTTGAGAGAGAGAGAGAGACAGAGCATGAGCAGGGGAGGGGCAGAGAGGGAGGGAGACACAGAATCCAAAGCAGGCTCCAGGCTCCGAGCTGTCAACACAGAGCCTGATGCGGGGCTTGAACTCACGGACCATGAAATCATGACCTGAGCTGAAGTTGGATGCCCAACCTACTGAGCCACCCAGGCACCCCTAAAGATTTTTTAAGTAACCTCTACAGCCATCGTGAGGCTCAAACTCATGACCCTAAGATCATGAATCACACGTTATTTGGACTGAGCCAGCTAGGTGGCCCAATTTCTCTCTCAATTAAAACAAATAAATAAAAGTTAGCAGTAGCTAAGTTTCTTTTGTACACACACACACACACACACACACACACACACACACACACACACACACACTGTATGGGACATGCTAACACTAAGAAGGTACGTTTATCTGAAATTCACATTTAATTGGGTTCCCTGCATTTTTGTTTCCGTCGACTTTATTTTTTAGAATTGTTTTAGGTTGGGGGAACCTGGGTGGCTCAGTTTGTTAAGCATCTGACTTCAGCTCAGGTCATGATCTCACTGCTCATGAGTTCGAGCCCTGCGTTGAGCTCTGTGCTGACAGCTTGAAGCCTGGAGCCTGCTTCAGATTCTGTCTCTGTCTCTCTGCCCCTCCCCTGCTCACATTCTGTCTCCTTCAGTTTCGAATATAAAATAAAAACAACATAAAAAATTTAAAAAAAAAGAATTGTTTTAGGTTAGCAGGAAAACGGAGTGGAAAATACATATAGTCCCCATACATCTACCCCCTTCCCCATCGCACACACGGCCTTTCTATCAACATCCACCACCAGAGTGGTACATGTGTGTGTTCTATGGGTTTGGGCAAATTTATAATGAAGTATCCACCATTACAGTATTGTCTGCAGTAGCTTTACTACCCTAAATAGCCTATGTGCTGTGCTGATTCATCCCTCCCTTCCCTATATCCCAACCCTTGGCAACCACTGAACTTTTTAAAAAAATTTTTTTAAGTTTATTTATTTATTTTGGGAGAGACAGAGACAGCATGAGTGGGGGTGAGACAGAGGGATACAGAGAATCCCAAGCAGGCTCCACACGGCCAGTGCAGAACCTGACATGGGGCTTGATCCCACAAACTGTGAGATCATGACCTGAGCCAAAACCAAGAGTAGGATGCTTAACCAACTGGGCCACTCAGGCGCCCCACCACTGATCTTTTTATTGTCTCCATAGTCCTGCCTTCTCTGGAATGTCATCTACTTGGAATCACATGGTATGTAGCCATTTCAGATTGGTTTCATTCTCTTAGCAACAGACATTTTAGCTTTCTCCACATCTTCTTATGGTGCTAGAGCCCATTTGACATCATTGCTGAATAACATTCCAGTGTCCGGATGGATCACAGCTTAGTTATCCATTCACCCTTTGAAGGACAGCTTGATTGCCTCCAAGCTCTATGAATAGAGCTGCTTACACATTTGCATACAGGTTTCTGTGTGAACATGACGTATCAGTTCATTTAGGTAAACACCAAGGAGCATGATTGCTGGATGGTATGGTAAGAGTTTGCTTAGTTTTGTTAAATCTGGCAACCGCATTCTCAGTGAATGTGCACCTCTTTGAAAGAGGCACAGAACAAGGATGTACTTGAGTGAGAAAAGGCAATAAAGGATATCTTATCTTTATTCGCTTACTCATTCACCCACTCATTCAAGTGCTATTTATTGAACAAAACTGTGTGCGAGATCCTGGGAATGCAAACACATACAAGAAATGGAAGAAGTACGTGTGTTATAAAGGTTCCCGAATGCAAGAGAGAGCGCGAAAAAAAGGTGGAGAGATTTTCCCCATGGAGGCTGCAAGGGGGGCTCAGAGAGTGTCCCCCCCCAAAGAAAGAAGGCCTTCCAAGATCTTGAAGGATGTACATAATCCCAGAAGGGGTATTGAGAGATACGTGCAGAAAAGAATGATCCAGATAGAGGCACAAAAGGTACGAACTAGCAATGAAATACATTTATTCAACGAATATTTAATATCCTGCCATTATGCTGGGCCTGAGGACACAGCTTTCACCAAACAGGGAGCCTTGACAAGTATTCTACAGGAAAATACTCAACTCAGAGTGGCAAGCCTTCCTCATGCTTGGGAAAATAGGTGCCTGAAAAAGCCCTCCTTTTTTTCCTGGGTAGGTCTCCCCTTCTATTACTGGAGAATTCCCCCTTCTACCCTAAAAACGAAACATTACCATCAGCTTCTCCAATATGAAGAGTAACGTAAATGTGTGTATAAATAGTGTTTACCATCTATCAGAATTTCAAAATTTGGCTTGGGGATTTTTTCCCCCCTAAGCTACTGAAATTTCCTAAGTTGAGTTAACATTCCAAACTTTAGTTACTATTGTCCTATGTGAGATCTTTGTATCTTGTGTCCAATGTGCTGGTTAGATGTTTCTTTATAGGCATTTTAAGATTTACAGGTGCACTTGATAAAATAGCTAGAAATTGTTGAGATGTTTTTCATTGGGTAATTTACTCCATATGTACCCAACAGCCAAGCATTTGGCAGGTGACCAACAGATATGATTTAGAAAGCCTGAATAGCTCATGCAGGAAATAAGTAGGTGACAGATAAAGAAAAATGGCAACTTCATGCTTTAATGGCAACGTAAACTATCTAGAAGGGACATTTATCAGTTCAACAAGAATCGATTTTCTTCACTCTCAACCCATATAACAAATCTCTTTCTAAAAGGTCAGAGCATTTGCTCTCGTAATTTATTTGTTTGTGTATAACTAGCCATCTCAAGAATCTCTACAAGACAACTTTCTCCAGCACATGTTTTACCTTGATCCTAGGTGGAAGATAATCACCAAGTGACTTGTTGAATCAGGCATATGTGGAGGCAAGGGAAGGAGATTTGATTTAATGTGCATTTACCAACGTTGGTGCAAGTGCTGCGTAGGGACTTGGAAAGGCAGCTGGGTGAGTTTCACCCCTCACCCGGACGTCAACTATCTGCACTGTCTGATTTTGTTCTACTTCATATTTTAAAATGACATAACTCCAAAGAGATGTCACTTGTTAATTAGTGAAAATTTAAAAAACAAAGGAGTTTTTGATTAATTCATAGAAAACAGGGAGTTTGAATAAATGTCAAGGCAATGTTTTAACTAGGTAAACTTAATTCTAGTATTCACATAAAAACAGAGGAAGGAGAATTAATGTTTATTTAACACTTACTCCTTCAATTGATCACCATTTGTTTAGTAAATGTTTACTGAGAACCTCCTGTATGCCTGAGAGTATCCAGATTCCAGTAATAAAACCATGAATATGAACAGAACGTCTCCTCTAAGGGCAACCAGTAAGTAAACAGCCCTGATATGTGGTGTGAGATGAACCACGACAGAGAGAACAACCACTAGTCTGTTTGAAAACCAAAAGATGATGCATTCTAGAAAAGGTGATGTATAGATCTTTGACCCAAGTCTTAAATGAATCAGTAGGTGTTTGGTATGCACAGATAGAAAGTGTAGTACAGACAGAAAATAGACAAGTGATGATGATCAAATATGAACTGTGTCCATCTTTACCAATTATTCACTATTCATTCCCAAGCAAAATACTTATTTAGCTCTCTATCTGCCTGTTTTCACATCTGTAAAATAGAGATACTAATGATATTTAATTTGAAGGCTATCAGAAGGGTCAACCGAGATAACAGAACTTAAAATTCTTAGTCTATGGCCATTATGTTACATGTTAATCTTATGGAACATTCCAATTAGGTTACCATACCTTCCTCTACCATGAATGGTGGGCAAATGGTGTCCTGCTCTCTCCATCCCCTCCCTGAAATGATGCAGGTAACTCCACAAGCAGCACAGAGCAGAAAATGAAACTTCCGTTCCTGATATTTGTGTGAAGCAATCCAAAGCTGTGTGCAGTGGCTTTCCACGTTACACAAGTATCTCATCTCTGACGTTTCTCTTCTAGAATGTCTTACCATTATTTTTTAATTTTTTGAAATTCTTTTATTTATTTTTGAGAGAGAGAGAGAGAGAGAGACAGAGCATGAGCAGGGGAGGAGCACAGAGAGAGGGAGACGCAGAATCTGAAGCACACTCCAGGCTGTGCTGTCAGCACAGAGCCTGATGCAGGGCTCGAACTCACAAACCGTGAGACCATAACCGTAAGTCAGACGCTTAACCTACTGAGCCACCAGGCGCCCCAGAATGTCTTACCATTTTAGAATCACTTTTCCCATTGTCTTTTACTGTAAAGGGTCTTGTGGGAGGCAAAAGTATGATCAAATCCCATCCCTAAAATGTTGATTTATACTTTGATTCAGATTTCTTTTGAAGTATTCCCAAATTCCCAAGTAATTTGTGTTTCCTGTTATTTTTGGCCATTGATTCATAACTTCATGGGATTATAGTTAATAAAGGTGGACCATACAATTGCTAGGTTTTTACTATTTTTACTCCTGGCACCCATGCATAGCTTCACTCTTGGGGGCAAGTCAAACTGTGGGGTCTTTGAGCTGTAGAAAGAAAGTAAGGGGAGGTCTCTGATCATCTGCTTCAGGGAACCAGCATGCACCCACTGGCCAGATGGAGCACCCCTCTGGCGCACGAAGAGACACCGCCATCACAAAGAGTTCCTTTGTACGCCTTACTTCACCTTCCATTCCCTGAGTCTGACAGATGGTAGATATTTAGCAATATTCCTTAAGCAGATGAATAAATATTTTTTCTTACCTTCGTGTAATGAGCATGCCTCATTTTATAACATGTTCATAAAAATAGAAATGCAAAATAGAAGGATCTTTTAAAAACTGTCATCATTTATGGACACTTAATTTATTCTACCAGGACACTGTTTATACAATCAAGGTATCGCAACTGCTCCCCTGTTCTTGGGAAAGCAGTTTGTTGCAATTTTACTTTATCAAATAGCATGGCATTAAAGATAAAATATCTTAAGTATGAAGTGTGAATAAAGTAAAAAAATAAAAAGGGCACAAACATTGAAATAATATAAACTTATGATTATATTTGTCCAAGTAGCATAAACACTGAGGAAGAAGCCTCATGGTCTAACAAGGTCATCAGACTCGGAAAACCAGTAATTTGGAAATGCCATTTTAACTGTGGCATTGCTTGAACTAATTCCTCTTTCTGAGCAATTGTTTTTGGCTCGATCACAAGCTACCAAAGCTAAAAAGAGTGAGAAATGTAACAGCATTTCAGTTGAGTGTAAGAGAGAGAAAGACATGAGCTTTCTGCGCACGTCATCATTCACATTTTTTTACTTTTGCTGGTGGAGCTATAGGAAAAAGTGAGAATTTCCAAATGACCTCAATATGTCCTTGCCTCCTGCTACTCGTGCATCTGTGAGAAAAATCTGCGCTATTTCGAAGCATTGTAAGCAGACTGAAGACTTACATGAAGAAAGCAATTTACTTCATCAGGATCACTAAGTGTACATTACCACGCGTTATTAGCTGTGACTGGGCCTCTGACAATTGAAACTCTAATTGCTGAATGAAACGATTCTGCAAACAGTCCCATGACTGTCAAATCAAGTAGGGCTGACATTGGTTTCCAGTTCTCATCTTTCTTTAAAATTGCCATTATATCTTCTGTTGTAAATTTCTTTAAAGTGCTTCACAGAAAAACTTAAAACATTTTTTCGGGGCGCCTGAGTGGCTCAGTCAGTTGAGCGTCTGACTATGACTCAGCTCATGATCTCGTGGTTTGTGAGTACAAGCCCCGCATCGGGCTCTGTGCTGACAGCTCGGAGCCTGGAGCCTGATTTGTATTCTGTGTCTCCTCCTCTCTCTGCCCCTCCCATGCTCATGCTCTCTCTCTGTCTCTCAATAATGAATAAACATTAAAAAAATTAAAAAAAAATTTGAAGATGAAATTTCATCTTCAAATGGAAATTCATGATTTGATTTTTTTTCACTTTTTGAGATACAAATGACACAGCATAAAATCCCCCATTAAAAAAAATTTAACATTTATTTATTTTTGAGAGACAGAGAGAGAGACAGAGCACTGAGCAAGAGAGAGAGGGAGACACAGAATCCGAAGCAGGTTCCAGACTCTGAGCTGTCAGCACAGAGCCCAATGCGGGGCTTGAACTCACCAACTGTGAGATCATGATCTGAGCTGAAGTTGGACGCTTAACCGACTAAGCCACCCAGGCACCCCAAAACCCCCCATTTTAAAGTGTGCAGTTCAATGATTTTACTATGTTCACAAGAGTGTACAGCCTCTGCTAGTATCTAATTCCAGAATACCATCATCACTCCACAGAAACCCCACACCAGTTCTCAGCATTCTCCATCCCCTTCTCCCGGGCCCTGGCAACCACAAATCTACATTCTGTCTCTACAGATTTGCCAGTTCCGAATATTTCATGTAAGTAGACTCCTATGATACGCAACCTTTGTGTCTGGCTTTTTTAACTGAGCATAATGTTCTGAAAGTTCATTCCTACTGAAGCACAAAACACTATTTCATTCCTTTTTGGGGGTGAATAATAGTTCCTTGTAGAAACAGACTGTATTTCATTCCTCTGTTCATCTGTTGATAGACATTTGGGTTGTTTCCACTTTTTGGCTAGTAGGAATATGTTGTTTCAGATATTCGTATTCAAGTCTCTTTGTGAACACATTTACAGTTCCCTTGGGTATGCATCTATAAGTAGAACTGCTGAGTCATGCATCTAGGAGTAGAACTGCTAAGTCACATGGTAACTGCCAAAGCGATTTCCAAACCAGTTGCTCCATCCTGCATCCCTACTGGCTGTGTTGGGAGGGTTCTAAACACTTCACATCATGACCAACACCTGTCAGTGTGTTATGCTCTGAAATTTATCACTGAGAAGAAATGATGAATATTCCATGAAGAGGTGAGTTACTGTACCAAAAACAACTTAATGTTTGAATTTCACATTATAAGGGGGAAAAAACCTAAAGGTGGTAGCAGTTCAGTAAGTGTAAATTTCCTTCATTAATCAGGAAATCTACAAACTAATATTTGTTAGCAATCATTGCTTATTATAGAACCACATTTCAATTCATCCTTTTAAAAGAATGATCGCACAAAAACGCAAACAAGCTCCAGAAGGAAATTCTAATGGCTTGCTCTATGAAATGGAGTGATGGTAAAACCTGTAATAAACACATACCTGCTTCAAAAACATAGTGCAGAAAACATTCATGTCCAGAAATATCAGGGTGCCAAATACCAATGTTCAGAAACACTGGTCTTTTCTTGACTCACTCATGTCTGTGTGTCTCACAGTGGCTGCATAGTATTTTGCATTGGCTTACCAAGGTATAAGCCATCTCCACAACATCACGGGCAGAAGAAGGAGTAAGAGGCATTGAACAGGTGGGAGAGAACATGCTACTCTCAGGGAATGGAAGTGGTTCCTATGAACGAACCATAAGATTCCATGATGCGGACGGATCTTGAGGTATGTACAAGCAGGGGCCAGACATGAGGGACTGATGGTCATGCAGAGAAGCATCAACATACATGACCTGAGACTGCTGTCCTAGACATCCCCTGCTTGCAAAGTTGGCCCTCAGTTGGCATTTGGGGACTTGGGAGTTCAGGAAGATCATCGCCATTCTCCGACAAGAATGGCTCACTGTGCTAAACTGTACGCAGTGTGGTTTATGGTGAACAACTGCTCTCCTTCTGAGTCTGGAACTTTAGTACATGCTGGTAGGCAGGGGGGTGCCTATGTAATCAACTCCCCAGTTAAAACCTGGGTGCCGATTCTTTAATGAGCTTCCCTGGTAGACAATATTTCACACATGTCACCAGAAATAATGTGCGTTCTGTCTCTGTCTCTGTCTCTCTCTCACACACACACCCCCCAAAACAAGGAAACAAGAGAAAACCCAATCCCTTTCATCTCCGAGGGAGTGAATAAGTTGCGTGTTTAGAAGCGATGAATAATCACTACCTAATTCTGAATTAATCAGAGGCTTAAAATATAGCTTACGTAAATGGGGGAAAAAAACATCTAGCCAAGTTGATGATGGGAAAGGACTTTTTAAACTATTGTATGGCCCAAACCCTTGAACAATCAAAATACTAATTCCATATAGCATAGAGGATTTTTTTTATATGAACTCCATTTCACATATAAAGAAGGTTTCCAAAAACACTGATGATAATAAGGAAAGTTTGCAACTCCAGCTGCAAGCACATTATAATTAAGACATGTTTTTTTTACCTTGTCTATTGACCTTAGCATAAGCTGCTTACCTTGAGGCTGGGAACCCAGCACTCAGTGTGTTACTGGGTAATGACGTCTTATGGGAACAAAAAATCGCAATCTTATTATTTCACTGACATTAACAAATAATGTTCTCTTGTTTACTCCATTATTCTTCCAAACTGGGTAATAATTTTTAGGCAACAGTCCTGGATCACTTGTTCCTCTGGAGTTGATTTAATTAAATGGGGAAATTAATGTTATGCTGTCTTCTGGCCTAAGGGACAAGATGACCTTCTGCAAATCTGTTAAGTGTCAACTTCTAGCAAGAACAAAGGTGTCCCTGGATAACTGTGAATTATTCAGGGCATTAGCTTTTAGATCAGCAGTGACAATCCCTCTCATTTTAGGAAGAATAGAAAACAACTCCAGAAACAAATCCACTCCTCATCCTACTCCCGTCTTTCCATATTCCCATTCTAGTCATAAGATAGAATTTTTTTAAGTTTTAAATATTTTCCCATTTCTACAGAGGTAATAGCCCTGCAAATGCTTTCTCTATGCAGACAGAATATATTTTCATGCAAAACATGCATGATAAATAGGACCTAAAACATCTGAAGACTTATGTCTTTAGGGACATTCTTCCTTTTTGAGCCTGATGAAGTCTCACAATTCTTGATAAAAACTGAACATCTAGGCCAACTCAACATGTGCTTATGCACGAGAGGCTTCAAAAACCATTCACAGACCTAGAGTATATAAACTCAGGAGACAATGATATGATGTGAAAAATCCACTTGGGCTCAACACAGGAAACCAACATTTATAATGAAAATCGAAAACGCAAATGAGCCCAAGATGGTCTTTTTGAAAGTCAAAGCAGGCAAGCATAGAAGTGAAAAGTCAGTCTAGAAACCCGGCCCGAGGACTGTGTACTTGTCAATTTTCCTCCACTGGACATGGCATGATAAGTAGCTCTCACAGTGGTGCTGACATCTTGTACTCCTTATTGAGAACAAGAAATGTAGATTGCAACCCAAGTAAACCCTACTGATCTGTTTCAGATACTTCCAAAGTGTGGAGGAGGAAAGGACTACAGAGCCCTCGGGTGACAAATTAGATTGTCATGTGGCAGACAAGAGGCTGTTTCCACCCGCATCTAGTTTTGGTTAGGTCAGATTGAGAATAACATGCAGGGAGGAGACTGTGGACGCTGTTAGTTGTTTACAATCTTTGCAGGGAATATGGCTCTGGATTTATGGAACATATCTAGAATCAGAAACTCCACAGAGAGAGAAAGTCAATTCATGATTGGCTGGGAGAGAGAGTCACTACTAATGGTTACAGGGATTCCTTTTTGAGTGTTGACAATGTTCTGGAACTTGACAGCGCTGAGCATTGCCAGATATTATGTGTGAACTAAATGCCACCAACACGTACACTTCAAAATGGTGAAATGCCATTTTCAAATGGTTCCAATGGTGAATTCTGTGTTACGTGTGTTTTCCAATATGACAAATATTTGGCAGTTCAAGGAAAGGACAGGGAGAGACAGACAGACAGATACAAGGTGATGGGAAGACTTTTGTCTTCCTGGGAAGGAGGTAAGTGTACAATTTTTGTAGGTTTTGAAGAGTTGAAGCAAAGGAACCCATAGAGAAGGCAGCTAAAGCTGGAGGACAAGGGGAGAGAAACTGGTCAGGAGGGTGCTGAGGACAGGGCTCTGGGCTTGGGCAAAGGGAGGATACTGACAAGTGAGAAAGATGCTCAGTGAGCAGGTACTTTGAGTTAGTTCTGACTTGACTGTTCTTTTCCCTACAGGATAAAAAGGAAATGTATTACCTGAGGATCAACAAGAATGGGAAAGGAGGCCTACGTGAGAAGTAAAAATGTAGACTAACCGCCTTGGGTAATGTCAGAGGAGGCTGCAGGGGGAAATGAAAACATCTCTAAGTGGTACCCGGGCCCAGATACAAGTGGAATTCATGGCATCTCCAGGTGGCACAGTCCTGGGGCTCTGGGGCTGGATGGTTGATTTGGTTGCTTGTTTTTTGTTGGTTTTTTTTTTGTTTTTTCCCAGCAGGGCACTGTTGTCAGATGCTGGATCAGAAAGAGCAGGCAGTTGTTGTGTTGATCCAGGGTTAGGCTTGGCAAAGTGGGCAAAACGGGAACACAATGCAAGATCTTAAAGTTTTGACAGGACAGGGGCCCCTGAATGGCTCAATTAAGCATCCAACTGTTGGTTTCAGCTCAGGTCAGGATATCACTGATTTTTCATGAATTCCAGCCTTGCTTGTGCTGTCAGCACAGAGCCTGATTGGGATTCTCTCTCTCTCTCTCTCTCTTTCTCTCTCTCTCTCTCTCTCTCTCTCTCCCCCTCTCTGCCCCTCCCCCATTCACACTGTGTGTCTCTCAAAACAAATCAGTAAAACTTTTTTTAAAAAGTTTTGACAAGAGAACTACTAAGAAGACCCTTGACACCTCTTGCATGTCCTTTGGTTTATTTTTGATCTTTTCCATTTTTATCACGGCGTTTGGGGAAGAGGATTTGCTAAGCTCCTCATGCAAACATTCTGGAAGTTTCCTCCTTCAGCCCCAAGGTGTTGGCCAATTATGTCATTGCACCCATTAGGAAATGTCACTCAAAATAGGGTTTGGTGCACCTGTGACTTCAGTGCTGAGTGAAACAAAGTAAGAAGACTTTTTTCCCTGCTCAATTTCAGATAAACCTTCATATAATAATGCGAAGTATATATCTGTGACAGGGGATCATGGCATTTAACAGCAGCCACGTTCACTTGACCTAAGAACTCAGGGATATGGAGGACCCTGGAGAAGCAACCTGTGTGGAGGAGACCACAGCAAGACTACAGGGCTGGGCTGGCGAGCAGGTGGGTGTTATGAGGGATGTATGCATTGGCAGTGACGGGGCAGGAACACCCTGATGACGTGTGCTAAGTTGTGTGTGCACTGGATATTTCCTGTGGCAAAGGGCCATAGCTTTCACTGGATTGTGTGAGGGTACCATGATTCTCAAACAGTACTGACTACTGACTCCCGCACAGGGACCGGATGGGTGATGGACTGAGAAATGGGCACAGAGGATCATATGAGGTTGGACGGCAAGTGGCCCGGCTATGGTTTACACGGTTTCATCTATGGCAAACTTCCCTCAGTTACCAAAAGGATGTTTTCCAAACATTTAGTACACATCCCATTGGAGTGTCGAGGGCTGATGCCTCAAAGGAATATGAGGTCCCAGTTAATAGAGTTTTCCCATCTTTGAGGAAGAAGCAAGGTCTACACTAATGAAACAACTGGACCCAAAGTAATCACAGTGATGGATAACGTCATACCTCCAGCTCACAACAGGTTCCGTGTGACATCCCTCACTCACACTGGCTTCTGGAAAGCCTGGAGGTGAGAGAGGAACATGCAAAGAAGGAGTACTGTTTACCCTTCGTGTTTTCTTTTCAACAAAACCCCTCCTCAGTCTTGCTACCATAGGGTAATTGGTGTGTCATTTTTATGAATACATGCCTACAGGTGTGAACATCTTACTAAAAAAATATACAATGGTTCCATTTATGGTAGTTGCTAAAGTAGTTCTAGTATTTTCCTCTCCCCTTAAGAGTGGTCTGTCTTGCAGCACCTGGCTGGCTCAGTCGGTTAAACATCTGACTTTGGCTCAGGTCATGATCTCACGGTCTGTGAGTTCGAGCCCCGCGTTGGGCTCTGTGCTGACAGCTCAGAGCTTGGAGCCTGCTTTGGATTCTGTGTCTCCCTCTCTCTCTGCCCCTCCCTTGCTCATTCTCTCTCTCTCTCTCTCTCTCTCTCTCTCTCTCTCTCAAAAATAAATAAACATTTAAAAATATTTTTAAAAAAGAGTGGTCTGTCTTGCCTTTCCCAGCAGATGCTCTTTTCAAAGAAGATATTCTTCACTCTATCTAGGCTCTTGAGCTTTGTATAAGGCTAGAATTGCTGATCCTGGAAACCTATTAATGATCCTCCCTATTATCTGTCTGGTCTATGCCAGTGGGTCTTGCCTGATGACACTTCTATCCAGAGCCAAATGGTTTGCTCTGTTAACTAGCAGAGGCTGAACCCATTAGCTTTTAGGACATCAAAAGAATGCTCAAAAGGAGTATTTGTCACCTTTTTATGGTTTAAGAGACATCAAGTACCATGTTCCTGGTCTTAATGGACTTCAGTAAACAGGGACAAGACTTTCATCTCAGTATGTCCTCACTGCCTGCCACAGCCCTCAGGAAAAATGAATGGAAACAAAATCAACAATTACATGTAATTGTTCTACCTGAAGGCTTGGTAGAAGTCAATCCTGATCATAAAGATGAAGCTAATAAGGGTTTGTATAATGCTTGACAAGACAATTACAAAGAGCAGCAATGCATCAGGACTCCTTAATTCTTGCCTTAGGTATATTCTCTGGCTCAAATGCCCAAGAGTTTTAGTGTGTGCATTTTGCACCATCACCAGAAACACCTCTACAATTTAGCCTTTATATGAAAATGCAAGGAAAATCTTCTCTTAATTTATATATATATATTTGTATATATGTATATATATATATTTGTATATATGTATATATACATATATATGTATATATAGGCTATATATATATATATATATAGGCTCAATATATATATATTGGCTCAAAGTATGCACATAATTTTGTGGCTGGATTTAATTATACCTTTGCGCATAGAAACCTACTGACATTTGTGATGCAGGGATAATTTATTAGCATAACCCAACCATTGACATTTTGTCTAGGGGAAGCATGAAGTTTGCCTACTCTTGGTCCATTTTCTCACAGCTGAGGTATGTATACATGATGGTCAACTAGACGTGGTCAAGGGGACATTTGCCTGGGGACTGATGTTGTGTGAAACACACAGGAGACTGAGATCTACTTTTACAAACTTCAATGTCAGTTTGATCTCTCTTACTATACTATACTATTACTATCGCAAAGTGCCTCACCACCAGTTGCCTCAGGAAATCTCTGAAAGCAATGTTCTATTCTTATGGATTGCATCAGGAGCCACAGCTGTAGGGGCAAATGAGAAAGAACTCTTTTTTTTTTGCGTATATCCTCCAGAGTTCCTGTAACTTCTCCTCTGTCAGGAACACGCAAGATTACCCAGTCTTACTTAGCATTCCCAGAGTACCTGGGTCTATTCAGTGTGAGGGGTCAATTAGATACAGAAAATGCATCTACAGGGAAAACCAAACAACAAAAGGCAACGTGAGATATCTTTGGGAATCCAGGTGTAACATCTGCAGGTAGATCAATAAAAATCTTGGGGAATTTTCAGATTACAATGTATACATTCTGATATTTCAGTGAAATCAATCAGGTATAGAACAACAGAAAGCCTACTTTTCAGTCTGCTGCTAAGTAGCCCTGCAACTTTGAGCAAGATAATGAGGTCCTTGGAGTTTCTGTTATGTGGAGGGGCCCAGACTGACTAACCTTAAAAGTCCCATGAATTTATAATGTCATGGACTATATCCTTCTGGTCTTTATTAGAAAACTATATATTATTTTGCAGAATCCCTTTGCTGGATTGGAGGACTTCTCCTTCCTCCACCACATACACTTTTTTGAACTGTTCTAATGACTTCTCTCTATTTCCATGTTATATTTGAATGAATGATGCTTAATTCACCCAGATTTTTAAGAGAGCTTTGCTCAGCTCTCAGGATATTAAGCTAGTATGTATCATTTATAAAATATTTACAGCATCAGTAGAAAGCTCTGAATAACAAATGGCTTCTATTTAAATGACAAGAGACTGTTTAACACTTTGAAACTTGGCTTTTCAGTAGCTGTATTCTCCATCTGACTTGATTTATGATCTAAATTTAAAAGACCTCTAATCAAATATGTAATTGAAATAATCTTATTGATGGAATTTTTATCTATATTTTCTGGGTTTGCTTTTTGTTTCATAACAAATAATTGGGAAGGACTCACAATGAAAACAATTTTCTAGATTAAAGTTGGAAGCCTCTGGGTTTTTTGTTTTTTCGGTATTTTTTTTCCCCAAAAAGCCCTGGCTAATCTAAAATTAAGTTGTCTATAATGATATTTAAAAGCTGAAAGCGGTTAATTCCCCAATAACTCTTTCATTTTTGTATTCGACACATCTTCAGTTCATGCAACTTGCCTGAGATTGCACAGCTGTTTTTATTTATAGTCTAATGGTGGAATTTCACTTGTCAAAGATGCTGTGACAAGTAAATGTCCCTGTGTACATTGCATTCGATGACGTGGTCCACTTACAAGCCAACAAAATGTCAAGAAATACCATTAAAATCCTTTTAGCTGTGAAGATACTGAATTATCATTCTTTCTCAGATCTTATTCCTTGAGGGGCTATTATAAGAAAAGTTTACATGCAAAAAAGTCCATTAGTTTATATAACATGCTTACTATATTTAATTAGGGAATGAAAGAAAGTCAGGCTCGTCTTCAGATCTTAATACTAACAATATTCATCAGTAATCATAAGCAGACAGATATGCTGTAGTGATATCAAGATCTGCTAAACCAGCAGGCAGTGGGTAGGTGTGTTTTAGAGATCTCACTAAGGAGTGATGGATTTGCATAGAAGAGAAACATCCAGTCCACTATGTGCCTCAGTCTCAGGTGAAATACTCACAAAGCTTCTATCAAACTGCTGCCCAGTACAAAAACTAGACAAATGCTAGGAGTTGGCATTGCTACTTTTTAAATGGCCCAGACCTTGGCCATTTCTTCTTCAAAAAAGTCAAGTGTCGAGTGATTTCCTACTGGTCCTTCCCACTTAAGCAGGCCATAGGAACCCCAGGGGTGCTGACCTGGGACACCTTGTTGCCTTAAAGTTGACTTGCTGATGGGAATGGGATACATCCAACTCATGGTTATTTCAGAATTAAGTGGGTCCATTCACCACAGAATGATGGTCTTTTCAAGTAAGGCTATTTTAAGAGATAATAAAATATCCATGTATTTTTATTTATTTCTCCTCTGGGCTTGCTTGTTTCAAAATTTGATTCTGCTTATAAATAAATAAATAAATATATATATTATAATATTATATATGTTATATATTATATATATTATTATATATTATATTATTATATTATTATACTTATATTATATTATATTATATATTATATTATATTATAATATTTTATATATTATATATATTAATATATATTATATATTATATATATTATATATCTTATATAAGATATGTAATATATAAGTTATATATTATAAGATTATATATATTATATATATAAGATTATATATAATATATATAAGCTTATATATAATATATATTATATATATAAAATATATAATATATATAATATATATCTTTCTAAACCCACATATATTCGTATATATATATATATATATATATATATATATATATATATATATGTGTGTGTGTATACATATATACATATGGGTTTAGAAAGATTTATTGGAAAATATAAGGAATGTTAACTCACCATATGTCCTTCACATTCATATCTGTTGAAGCTGTATTTCAGTGTTTTCGGGCATAAAGTAAGACCCATCTATGGTTGAGAACAGTAAAATACCATGCAATATCCTATCAGTATTGGGAAGATTTCTTAAAAGTCAGTTGCATTTGACAACATGAACAATGGGTCTGTTATTCACACTATAAAACAAAAATTTATTACGAAGACAAGTAAAAAATGTGAGCAGAAAATTCTATTCAGTTACTCCTTTTCATAAGATTGGCAAAACATTTTTCTGTGTGATATATTCAGGTATTTTCAATTCAGCAGTGCAGTCAGATGATTTAGTATAAAAAATAACGTGTTGGTATATGGAAGCTCTCTGATTTATTTCCTACCTGTTCTTTTAACTTTATTTCACACTGTGATTTTTTCAATTGTTTATGCAAATTGTGTTTGCATAATAAACGCTACATATCTGGTCTCCTCTTCTTATGAAATTATTCAAAAAATTTTTTTAATTCTACAAAATCTAGACCATTAATATGCTTACTTTAAATGGAAGCCAACTTATGAATTTCTTCCTAACAGAGCAACAGATTTTCCATGATTTGGGAACCGAGACAAATGAAGGCCATGCAGGCAACAGTGTGTACCTGTCAGACCCCATGGGGCAGGCTAACAGGCATCACCTGAGAGCCCTTTGTGCCCATTCATTCCAGGGGAAAGCAGAAAACTCACTCCTCCTGACCCCACATGCATGTCTCTGACTTGTTAACAGTGAAATACTTGAGTCAGATATCAAATATTGCCATTAGAAACTTCTACCTCCAATATCTACAGTTCTTCTAATGAAACCAACATTGACACATTCTCCTCTCCCTTCAACATCTTAGACAATCTCAAATTAAAAAATGGCATTTTATTCTGCAGTTTTAAAATAGAAAATTTCAATCTCTGTTAGCAGATGGACTTGCCAGTGGTTATTTGAAAATACATTTAGGTCTATTTTTGAAACTTGCTTCATCAGATGAGTGCAGAAATCATCTCGAAATGAGTATTAATTTTAGTAATTACCAAAAACTACCTAATGCAGGCTTGTTGTATCAAAGCACACCAAGATGCTTTTGGAAAGATATTCTGAGTATTGAAAAGGAAAGTTCCAGCATAATCTTTGAGAGTTGCAAGGAAGGTAGTGGAGAAAGGATTGGTATCAGCCTAAGCAAGTATTGGTATAATAATAAAATAAGGATTATCATTATTATGAAGCTTCTCATATGGACTCAGTAGCATGGTTTAAAGGTTATCACTCAAAAAAGCGATACAGATAGATATCAGGAAAATCTGGAAGTTGACTCCTGAAAAGAAGTTTGCAAGCACCCAATTTTACAAAAGTGAAGTCACAAAGCATAGAGAACACACTGAAAATCTTGGAAACTCCCGGTATAATAACTCAACATGGAGATACATTCTGTGAGGTGCCAACCACAGCTTATTCTCTGGACTGTCCTTGGCCTCAGCAGGATGAACCCACATTTTCCAATCCTCGACATTCTGATACCACGATATTTCTTGCCCATGTTTCTTGGAGAGTAAATGAAGTGCAGACTTCCTTCAACAGTCGGCCACAACACACAATTCTAAATGTTTTTGTAATTTATTGATAGCTCTGGGAAATCTGTTCCAGACAGTCATGCTTCATCTAAACCACACGCTTCCTGATGTGGGACGACAGAAGAAGGAGGGCTGTAGGTGGTAGATGGTCAGCTCCCTATCCCTTTGTCCGGTTAATGGGGAGTCAGGTGGCAAGGACAGGGGAAAACTGTAGGAATACTTTAAAGCTGTGGTTTGCAAAATGAAAATGTATCATGCAGCCTAATTATTTCCTTACCTTGTGTATATTACTCTATATAACCCAAACTTCAGAGCTGTCAAAGCAAACCTCAAAGATGGGGAAGGTTGACAGGGAAAAAGCCAAACAAAAGAAAAACAGCCCATTTTTCAAGGATAAGCACTTTCGGTTCCATTCGAGTTCATTGCTATCTAAATAGTGAGGCGCAATGACCCACAGAGTCAGTGTAGAAAACATGTCAACGTAATCTAACAATGTCAAAAGGACTCAGTCATTGGGCTATTCAATTTGTCTCAGTCATTCTGTTTGGATTTCTATTAATTGGAATTTTTGATAAATATATTGGATGTCATGTGGTAAAACTAACAACCTCTTTAGAGCGTACCAAGTTTCATGGGTAACAGATAACAAATCACTTTTTACAAAATTAATGCCAGCCAGTCCACTGAGGTCACAGACACTTGCTATCAACCATCCTTGGTTTAAAACTCTTAAAGTTTTCAAGACTAGTATACTTTGGGTCTCTCCAGAATGACATCTGAGGGATAAAATCAGACTCATCAATAGGATAGGTCCAGGCAATGTAGCATTTCATTGCCTGAAAGAAGGACTTCATTAACTCTCCTGAGTATAGAAAACGAAGATATTTTTCAGAACTGTTTAAATAAATGTCATTCTGTTTATCAAAACAGAGAAATCTGGCAGGCATTTCAAACCATATGGGGCCTTTGAAAATATATGGGAAACATCTGATTATGTGTTTAGCTGAATATTATTAAAACTGCATGTAAACCCTTGGGAGAGCTTTTGGCCTACGTTCCCTAAAATCACCCTCTAGAGCATCCTATTTGATATATTATTATGTCACAAAATTATTCCAGTATAAATAAAACAGAGCCCCCAGTGAAACTAACACAGCCCTCCATTATTGAGCTGATTCCATGAATAACTGTAATTATAAATATCCATAATCATTTATTTTGACTCTAAGGATAATACATAAAACCAAACCCTGTGATTTATGGAAGCCATAGATTCAGTATAAAAATGAAGGTGTTGCATGCTGCTTAGGAAAGATAAATAAATCTCCCATGCTAGAAGAGCAGGTAGCGGGAGAGGCTGAGAAAGTGGAAGAAGGGAGAATCATCAGGGATGAGCTTGTGTCCTCCAAATCATCTCAATATCGTCCGGGACCTTCAACTTTACTTCACCACTTAAACATCAAAGTTTGTTTTCAAGGGATGTAATTTAAATACCGGTGACCAGCTAAGGCTAATTGCCTTTGTCCTTACAAGTTTAATTAGCTTTTGCCAAATGAATAGTCTTAGATGTATACGTCAAGGAGGATTGCTAAGTAGAACCCCATGCAAAATATTTCTAAGAAAGATTTATGGAATATATTACTTTTATAAGTGGGGCGTTATAGATGCTACCATTAATGAATGAAAAATAAAAGATATATATTTAAAACCTTTCACTAACCTCAAGCTGAAACCCAAAGTCTTGGAGAGTGTGACCTGGTAAGAAACTGTTGAACAGCTTTAGGAGGGGGATAAAAAAACTCAGGGGGAAGGAAACCGAGTTGTGTTGGCAAAAATGTACATGCAATAATTGTGGATGAGACCCAGCAATTCTTTTTACTTTATGCCAATTTCAGTACACTCTTACGTGTCTTGATTTTGCTTCCATCGGTATTTGCCACTCGGACGCCATTATGGCACACATACTCCACGCTGGACTCTGTTAATTTCCTGTCTCTTGGGCATGGGTTCCTTCCTCGTTTTGCCTAAGTGTGGGCAATATTTAATCAATCTGGGTTATAGCCTAATTCCTGTCCAGTAAGGACTCTACTGCCTGCATAAACCTGTCTCTTCCACAGGTGGCAGCCATCAACACAACGGCAAGCATTTGTGCAACTGGGAGCTTTTGGTTTTTTAGTTCAAATCAACTCCTCATCTTTGAGGTACGGGCCCAGAGCTCTAGCACCCTAGAAAATGCACATGATATACACTTATTTATTCTTACTTTGGGGGGGCATTAGAGAGGTATATTAAAAAATATATTACTAGTGAAGTATAGTTGACATTATACTATAAATTTAAATCACAAGTGGGCTTGTCAGATAAAGCACAACACACTGCGTTAAATTTGAATTATATTTTCATGGAACACGCTTTTGCCAAAAAATTATCTGGTGTTTATCTGAAATTCAACCTCAGGTGGGCATCCTGTATTTTTATTTGCTGAATCTGGCAAGGCTGACCATAAATACAAATTGTACATGTCCCTAAAAGAGTAAGCATTCAAGTAGAATGAATCAATATTGGTTTCCATTCATGAATCATATAAACAACAAAACACAAATAGGATACGTCAATAGTGCTATTGGTTGTTAACTCAAGGGAGACTTGGGTGGAAAATCCCCTCGATCAAAGCAAATCTTTCATTAGCTGCAAAATGAAAGACTGGGTTGCATATGCCCAACACATGTTAATATGTATGGCTCAAATCAACCGTGGTAAATATATTAGAGTCACAAAGATCCTCCAAAGCCGAAATTATATCATCTGAAATCTCCTACATAGAATGAATCCAGGCTGGCACAGACCAAACCAGCCAGCAAGCACCACCATGTAGAAATATAAAGCAGTGACCAGCAAATACTTCTGTGAAGAGGCTGATAGTAAATCTTTTCAGCCTTGTGGTCATGTGGTCTCTGTGACACATACCTAATGCTGCTTTTCTAGCTGACAATCAGCCATAGACAGTACAGAAAGGAATGGGTGTGACTGTGTCCCAATAAATCCATAAAAACAGGAGGCTAGCTGGATTTGACCCTTCGGCTCAAGTTTGCCAACACTGACCTAAGGCAAAAGAAGAGTCTGTTGGTAGCCGCTCATACAGTTGATAAGATTTTTACTTAGAGGAACTAAAAGCAACTGCAAGGGTTACTCCACGCTGTGAATCTACTCTAACAGGATACATGGGAAACTTCAAAAGCTTGGTTTGTGATACTGTAAAAACTCAAACTCTCCATGGTAAGTGCCGTTAAGAGGAGTTAGTTATTAATGAAATCAACCAGCTTGTTAAATAAGACCTAAATTTTGAGGGCTGGAAAGATGAAGAGGTCTGCTTATCCGTGATGGATTACCCACAGACATTCTCGTCTCATTTTGAAAGCTCCCAAGGAGGGCAGTGAAATCAATGGATTTTAACCCCTATTGATGAACAGAATGGAGAAGACACAGTAACAGAGGATATTTCAACAAATTTTGGAAACTGGAAGTGAATGTGAAATGCTAATTGAAGAGGAAGGCGAAAATTACACTCTAGGCTCTGATCACACTGTGCCACCATTTGAGGAGGGAGGCACAGCTGGAAATGAGGAATTTTGGTGCTGCCTGGTGTTCCAAATGAGATAGAACGTACAGTGTGAGCAGTGTGACACCGATGCCCATTTTCCTTAAACAACCTCAATCTCCTCTTTTCCAGAACCGCATTTGTCTTTCCAGAAAGTATGGTAAAAAAGCGAAAGGAGAATTATTAAAACAATTTTTTAAAATGTTTATTTATTTTTAAGAGCAAGAGAGAGACAGAGTGTGAATGGAGGAGGGGCAGAGAGAGAGGGGGAGACCCAGAATCCGAAGCAGGCTCCAGGCTCTGAGCTGTCGGCACAGAGCCCGATGCGGGGCTCCAACTCACGAGCAGTGAGATCGTGTCCTGAGCTGAAGCCGGATGCTTAACTGACTGAGCCACCCAGGCACCCCAAAAGGAGAATTATTTTCAAATGTTGAATGAGAAAAATTATTTTTCCCCTGAATCTCAACGCAAACAATTCTTTTCAGAGAGCCTCAAACACACAGTCCGATGGTGTCAGGGTCTGGGAAGAAGAACATCTTCAAGCAGCTGAATCAATACAGATTTTATTAGACGTAATTGATAGGTGTCTGTGTCTACCAAATTTGCACATGACTTTGAATTAACACCAGCAGAATAAAAAAGATTCCATGGGATTTCTTTGGGATTTGATGTGTTATCCAATAACAATGGAAACCTGTTTTACCAAAACAAGTGCTACTGTATTTACTTAAGTTACAGTTAATCCCACCATATTTCATCTTATAAAATGTTTAATATTCTACTTTTCACTAATAAGACATAAAACATACAGGTTGCTGGAATGATTAAATTTAGTTTTATATCCTTTCTCATTAAATAAAGAGGAAAATAAGATCATGATGTCTAACAGAATTAATGCAGTTATGTCTGAGTTTTTATAGATTGTTCTTAATTAATTATTCCCAAAAGCCTAACACCAGTACATATATTTACCAAAAGAATATTATGTCATTTATCATATCCCTTGCTTCCTAAGAACTTGCAATTTTAAACAACACATCGCATTGTATTACAGCAAATTAATGTGTAACAGGATATAGATTTATTCTTGTTTATATAACCTATAATAAAAATGGATAAATTCATTACATTACCTCTTTACTGCTTTTGGTAATCAGTCTTAAAATGTCTATGGTAATTTATTCCTCAGTATGTCTTATGATGTTCTCTGAAAAACATATTAATTCATTTATTTGAATTGAACTATTTCGTTTGACTGTTTTGACAGAAAGGAAGTCAGATATGGTTGATTACTTTGAAAAGAGGGGGCTGATTTGCTAATTACATTACATGGTGGAAATTTCCATTTACTCAGAAAGCCTTATACACAGATCCAATGTTTTGACAAGCACATATGTAAGGCACATTTTTTATATATAAAAAAATGTAGTATTGAGAAAGATTTATTATAATGCCAACAATATTCAGATTGTTCTGAATTCTGTATTTCCTAAGGTTAACAGAGCACCTCTAGGGGTGCCTGGGTGGCTCAGTCGGTTAAGCTTCCAACTCTGGATTTTGGCTCAGGTCATGATCTCACAGTTTCCTGAGTTTGAGCCCCACATCAGGCTCTGCGCTGACAGCACAGAGCCTGCTTGGGACTCTCTCTCTCTCTCTCTCTCTCTCTCTCTCTCTCTCTCTCTCTCCCCCTCTCCCCCTCTGTCTCTGTCATAAATAAATAAATAAATAAATAAATAAATAAATAAATAAATAAATAAATATATTTTTTAAAAAAAGAGTACCTTTAAGGGGCGGGGGGAAACAGGTAAAATTAATGACCATTTTATAAGTCTTGTTATAACTACTTTTGGTTTAATGATGAGCATTTGAGAAAATGAACAATCATAGTCACATGTTTTCAATCCTTTGTAGTCACGTATTTTCAATCCTTTGGAGAATCAGTGTTTGCAAGTGCTTGTTTTCACAAAATTGAAGGAGGACATGACTGAATAGTCAGCAGCGGGTCTCAGTAGGGGGCATGCTCCCCAGGGGAGATCTGGCAATCTCTAGTGATGACTTGGGATGTTGTAACTGGGGATGTACTACTGACATCTAGTGGAAGAGACCAGAGATACTGCTAAAAATCCCCAACGTATAGAACAGCTCTCTCTCCCCTGCAATGAAATCATCTGGTCCCAAGTGCGATACTAACAAAGTTGAGAAGGCTTTATATATGGATATGTAAAAAAATTTAAATCAAGGGAAAAAACTCCCCTTATCTCATTAAGAGATTCATTTAAATAAATTTTATGTAACAATTATTGATATTTAATTAATATTGATGTTTAATTATGTTAATTTAATTAAGCAATGTCTGTTTATGTTGTTTCAATTAATTTTGTAACAATAATAAATGTAATAATAGCACAAGCTAGAGGAAATTTTAAAAACTCCTTGAATCTTATCTTTACATTTTTAAAAGTAATATTTAAAATAATTTACAGTTTTGTTTCAGTTAAGTGTCGTAGGCTGTGCAGGTGGCTATAACAAAATAGTATAGGCTGGGTAGCTTATAAACAATGGAAATTTATTTCTCACAGTTCTGGAGGCTGCAAGTCCCAGATCAGGATGCCAGCCTGGTCAGGTGAGGGACCTCTTCCTGGTTCATAGCTGTGTCCTGATATGGGGGAGGGACCAGGTAGCTCTCTGGGCCTCTTTTACAAGGGCGCTAATCCCATTTATGAGGGCTTTGTCCTCATGACCAATCACTTCCCAAAGACCCCACCTCCTAATACCACCACGTTGGGGGTTAGCATCACCACGTATGAATTCTGGGGGGACGCATTCAGACTACAGCAGAAAGTAAAATAAGTTATCAATCAGAGATTTTCAAGCAACAAGTAATATTACTTTAAGGTAAAATTCTCTGAGGAAAGTGAATAAAAACTAAAATTCAAGGAGGAAAACAAATAATGTGAAACTTCCCCGTTGAAGAAGAACTTTTTCAGGGGTTTTAATTAATTGTAATAGGTATCCACTTGCTGTGGTAATTAGATGAAATCAGACATGTTTAAGAGAGTGATGTTACAATTTTGTGTTCAGATGCTTATGTTTACAATCGTGTAAATTTCATCCTTTCCATCTAGTTAAAATGATGAGGTAAAATTTTACATGTAATTAAAGTGTCCTAGAAGCTCTAGAGGCTGGCAAGATTCTTTTGAGATTATTCCAGCAAAAATGTTTGAAGACCACCAATGTAGAGGGCCGATCCAAGTCCCCAAAACCATATGGGGGCTCCAGACAGATGGGCAGAGATAAATCCCTTCCTGTTCCAGGTCCTCATGCCTTTTCTACTCTCTCAGCCCCAAAGCATTTTGAACAGCAACTTCTCAAATCCAAATATACTAGTCATTCATAACGCTGAAAGCTTTTAAATAAGAATTCTCAAGTTATTGGGGTGACTAAACAATATTCTGATGCAATGAGACCAAGGAAACAAAACAAAACAAAACAAAACAAAAAAACAAAAACCAAAAACCAAACAAACAAAATCCATGCGTTGCCAGATTTAAAGAGTAATTCTTCTGTATGAAGAGAAATGATCATGCAGATGTTTTTTGGATTTTTAATTTAAATATTCATTAAATGAATTTAAAATATATTTATAATCATCTTCCTTTGAAGAACAGAGGAAGGCATTTATCTGAGACTAAGTGCTTTCCCTACTCACTGAAACCCAAGGGCTGGAAATTTGAAGATTTATTTCAATCTTTCTCTACGGCAAGTTGAATAACATTTAAGAAACGCAACACAAGATGGCAGTGTCTCCATCCTTTCCTTCCCAGAGAGCCTCGGGCAGAAGGAAAAGGGGTGTTTCTACAGTGACCAGATAGGGTGGGGCACTTTAAAATCAGCTGACAATAAGTGCACATGTTTAACTGAGGAAATTCTGTCTACACTTTGGATACGGAACTCATTTTTCCCATGTAGTTCACTTTAAAAGTAGTGTACAATCCTTAATTGTTTCTTATTTATTAAAGCAGCCCCATATATAGGTAGATTGCTATGTTAATACTGACAGAGAGTAAAAAGGAAAAATGAAGAAAACAATTAAATAGTAAAATTGCCAAACTAGTATATAATATCATTACATTATGGCTTCATGCAAAGGTTTGTTTTTTCCTTACATGACAAAACATGTAATTGTACCTGAGTCCTATCAACTTACATAGATGACTAATAGGTAGATGACTATTCACTGTCATTTATATTTTACATGAAAACTACACACACATTTAAGAAAGAACTACATATTCCATAACTGATTGCAAACATATATATAGTATACACTCTGTAGGGGTCAGAATTTATCTGAGAAAGTTTGTATCTGTGAACCCAGCCAGACCTCACTCTCAGTGCCTCATTCAGTTCATTCCTCTCTAAAAACAGGTATAATTTCACCGAGCCAGTTCTCAAGAATGAAAGACCTGGTGAAATTGTCTCATGCAGCACATATCACATAGAGGGGGCTCTTTAAAACAACAATCATTGGGCACCTGGGTGACTCAGCCAGTTGAGCGCCCAACTTTTGATTTCAGCTCAGGTCATGATCTCATGGTTCATGGGTTCGTGGTTCAAACCACTGACAGTATGGAGCCTGCTTGGGATTCTCTCTCTCTCCCTCTCTCTCTGCCCCTCCCATGCTTGCTCTGTCTCTCTCCCTCCCCCAGTTCCATACTTGCTCACGCAAATAAATAAATAAATAAATAGTTTTAAATTTTTCAAAGAAAACAATGAACACTGAATATTCTAGCTATTAATGCTTGTTAATTAAGACCCTCTTTAAAATGGTTATGTAGGGGCGCCTGGGTGGCTCAGTCGGTTGAGCGTCTGACTTCAGCTCAGGTCACGATCTCGCGGTCTGTGAGTTTGAGCCCCGCGTCGGGCTCTGGGCTGATGGCTTGGAGCCTGGAGCCTACTTCCGATTCTGTGTCTCCCTCTCTCTCTGCCTCTCCCCCGTTCATGCTCTGTCTCTCTCTGTCTCAAAAATAAATAAACGTAAAAAAAAAATTAAAAAAAAAAAAAAAATAAAATAAAATGGTTATGTAACGTATGAATCCTTCTACAAAAAGTCTGACCCTAAGGAAATTAGGAATTTTCTGGCTTCAGAGCCTCTTTTTTCTATAATTGCTGCCCCATCAAAGGGAATATCAAGCAAATCACATCTTCTTGGGGGGGACAATTTTATATCCATTTCTCTTCCTTCAAGACTGGAGTTTATATATTAGTGTTAACTATTTAATAAAAGAATTTTGTTAAATTTTAGCACATAGATGTTTGCCCTTTACTGTCTCATTTAGTCTACATAAGGAACTTGTGAATTTTTTTTCTATTGTGCTCGTTTTATAGTGCAAAGACTGATGGGTTGAGGAGGAAGTTTTATGACTTAGGTCACAGAGCAAGGAAAGGGTAAATCCCTGGGATTCCAGCAAAGCTCTGCCTTTTCGAAATTCCCACATGCATTAGCTAATCCTCGATGCTGCTTCTGGCTATTTTTTCTTGTTCTTAGAGGAAATACAAAGTCCGGCTGAGCAGAGACATTTTGGAGGAGGCTGCTGAGGGTGGAAGGCCCCTCATCTGCAATTCATGCTTGCTCTGGAACTCAGGAGTCCAGCCAGGCCCAGCCAGGCAGTCAGCTGGCCTGAGAGGAAGGAGGTGCCATAGCCCCCTGCCATCCACTCTCTTCTTCCTGGCTCTCCATCCTACTTAGGCTCCAAGCCCACATCCTCTCACTGGCTCAGAGCACGCAGGTATTTGCTTGGACAGCCCCTTCGATTCTGAGTTCCCTATTTATTTGTAGTTCTTCAATGGAGCCTCCAGACATTGATTTAATGATAGGTTGGTGTTTCCTCCCCGCAAACTTCTTCCAGTTGCTGGCACTCCTCTGGGAATTGTGCATGTCCAACTGAACTGGCCTTCAGAAGGCAGAACCTGCTTCTGGAGCTTTTTGAACAAATGATACTTTCTATTAAATGCTGAGTTCCCAGAAGTGAAAACCCAGCTGCTCTCACCTCAATGTACGCATAAAGGGTCATATTTTACCCCATTCACTGGATTTTCTAGGAGCCCCTGGACAGCAAAATACAGCAGAGGTGGTTGCTCCCTGCCAGTGATCTGGAATCCCAGCAAGCCCTCGCCTGGGACACCACTGGCAGCGTCAAATAAAAAGCTCGTCAGCACTCTCCACTGCTCCCTTGTTCTGGTGTGATGTTTTGTGGTTTCCTGCAACTGAAATGGACGTGGTGTCCGGGTCTGTGTGTAGGTTTGGGGATGGATACACAGATGTCTATCACATGCAGTTGAACATGCACAGCCAGCCATCAAACAAGCTGGAATGACCGAATCCCAAGAAGACTGGTCAACAGCAATCGGTAGCCTGGGGCGTCCCATCTGCCTCTGTGACTGAACACTTTCACATACCTGCTGGGTGCAGGAGGTCTTTGGAAGACATAGGTCTGCAAACACAGGACATGGACAGGTCTCTTGTGTGGGCCCCTGCAGGGAGCAGGTCATGGGTTCTCCTCCAGACTTCTTTCCCCTTACTTCTGTCATATTCAGGCATCATTGCTTTCTTTCCTTTTGCTTTTCTCACATTCTTTTTATTTAAGTAAATAAGCTTAAAGGATGTTTTGAAACCAATGCAGTGTCAACTTATATCTAATGAGGAAGCAAAAATACTTGGGGCTGACCAGAATCCCCTGCCACTGTTTTATTTTACCTCTTTAACATTATATGGGTAAGCTGGCATTGGCTTGCCTCTTTCAGGATGTATAGTCTAAACATCTGTCAAATATTAGGCTATGTGACAGTGGTCTCGGTTTCCTTTCCAAATTCACTCTGTGCCATTCAACTGCCATTTTAATTCAAAAGATCCAAGTCAGTTTCTCAGAAATATCCGTTTGCTGCCTACTTCAGATTTAGCTCCACAGAATTAATTTGCCAGTGATAGTGCTCCTTCAAGAAAAGATGCTGTATAAGCATATTGGCCCCGTATTTCCAATACATGCTCACACAAGTCTCAGAAATAAATAATGTTCTCTGAAAATAAATTCGTTCTTGAGCTTGCCATTGTCTAACTGGTAAATAAGCCCTTTGTGTGGCAGGTTCAGTGGGTGTGAAGACATTATCATTCACCTGTAACCTGTTCACTATATACTTCTAACAAATAAGGGCTTTATAAAACTTAACCATAATACAAATACCCCATCAAATGAAATTAATGGCTATTCCACAGTATCATTTAATACCAGTCATATTCATTTTTCTTGACTTTGTGAAAAAAGATGACATTTTCCCAGCTAATTTGTTTGTATCGGGATTCCTAACGTTAATTTACCCCTTGCATTTCTTTCCACCTAGACAAACTCCCCCAGCCTGTTTTTTTTTTTTCTGTGTCATTTATTTCTTTAATATCAGAGTCCTTTTTCCTACAAAATGTCCCACATTCTACCTACATGTTGAAGTAGGTATTGTGGTAATTCTTGTGGTATTCTTGTGGTATTCTTGTGGTAATGTTTAACCTGGTCCTTTATTGCAAATGTTTGTATGTAAAACGCTGATTAGCTCTAGAAACTTGATTAGATTCAGGGTTAATTGTTTTGGCAAGACTACTTCCTTAGTGGTGCTAGGGGCTCCTTGTTGCATCCCAGCAGGAGGCACGTGGAATATTGATAACACTGACCTGGTGTTCCAGAGGGGTCACTGATGAAGCCATGTGGAAATGCCCTGTCAATCTTTCACCTAAAGGTTTTAGCAGCCACTAATGATCATTGTCTTGATGTATGATATCATTAAGAGGTAGCAAAACAAGACATTCTAATCCTACTATCCGTCCTTCATTTATTCATGTGATTCTCTGCAAAGAATAATTTTCCATCATTGACTACCTGGGTATTATGAAGTGCAGTCCGCACAGGAAAGACAGGATAAATGTGTGGCATTTTTCTCTCCTTTATTCATTTTCCAAATAGGTAGTTGGTGCCATCAAGGTGACCAAGAAAGCTTTTTGGGAGGAAAAGGGGAGGGGGATACATTTTCATAATTTTCTTAGTCTCTGTACACATGAAAATGTATGTGATACTCTACCATAATGTCCTTAAGAGGTGCACACATGCAAATTTGCAAAGACCTATAAATATATGGCATAGGAGCTTCTGTTCTCTTCACCGGGAACCTTTACACATTTCAGGGCAATCATGATGATGACCAAGGTAAGCACAAGGTAAAATTATTTAATCAGTAAAAGATACTGTATACTTTTGTCTTTGGACTATTATTATCGTTCTTCCTGACGCTTGAACATCAACTTCTCAGATGGTTCATTTCGTGTCCATTGTATCTAGCCTTGCAACCACTTAGCCACACTATGCTTCAAAAGCTTCCTTCCCTCTGCATCCCATCTCTCTTTTTCCTTAAATTCTCTTTCTGACCTGAGAACTGGCCCATAAACTAATCTGCACAAAACCAAAATTAGGGGGCGCCTGGGTGGCTCAGTCAGTTAAGCGTCCTGACTTCAGCTCAGGTCATGATCTCATGGTCAGTGAGTTCAAGCCCCGCATCCGGCACTGTGCTGACAGCTCAGAGCCTGGAGCCTGCTTCGAATTCTGTGTCTCCCTCTCTCTCTGCCCCTCCCCTGCTCATGTTCTGTCTCTCTGTTTCTCAAAAAAATGAATAAACTTTTACAAAAAAAACAAAAAAAAACAAAAAAAAAACAAAAAAAAAACAAAATTAGTGCTCCTACCCTGTTAATTCCAATGTGTTCCTTCTCTTCCTACCCCAGTCTTTAACTCTCAGAATCTAGATCTTAAAAGAAGTCAATCCTTGGACCCAAGGGAACAAAGGTCTAATTGCACTTTTCCAAAAGGTCTTGGTTTATTCAACCTTAGAAAAGAATGCAATCCTGCCTTTTGTGACAACATGGATGGACCTTGAGGGAATTATGCTAAGTGAGAGAAGCCAGACACAGACAAGTACCGCATGATCTCACTTATAGGTAGAAGACCAAGAATAGAAAGGTGGTTACCAGGAGCTGCAGGATGAGGGAAATAGTAAGAGGTTAGGAAAAGGGTACAAACTTTCAGGGGTGAAATGAATAAAGTCTGAGGAGGTAATATACAACATGGCAACTACAGAGGACAACACCGTATTGTATAATTGAAGTTTGCTAAGAGGAAGGAAGGAAAATAAGTGAGGTGGTTGATGTGTTAATTGACTTGGGAGGGAGTAACCCTTTCACAGTGTGTGGATACATAGCAAATCATCACATTGTACACTTTAAATATCTTACACTTTTATTTGTCCATTATACCTAAATAAGGCTGAAAAAGATGTCGTAAGTTGTTCTCCTTTGGAATTTTGTCCACACTTTTTTTTGAAACTCTTACAATACTTCCTCCATTTTGTTGTAACAATCCAATCCTTCCTTTCCTTCAGGTCTGACCAAATTTGTCCTCCTTTGTCATGACAGTCATCCGCCTTGGGAAATCCATGGGATTATTATCATAGAATACCTCATGAAAATGCTAGTATTGTGGTCCTGAACTCTTATTTATTTTCTCTAACACTGTTTAACCCTTTTACGGGTTTAAAGTAAGATGTCCTTAACCAAATTGTACACTCTTTGAAGGTAGGGATGGTGTATTTTATTTTATTTTATTTTTTAAATCTTATTTATTTGTTTGTTTGTTTTTGAGGGGGTGGAGAGAGAGCCAGGAAGCGGGGGGAGAGAGAGAGAGAGAGCAGGCTCCACACTATCAATGCAGAGCCCAATTCAGGGCTTGAATTCATGAACTGAACTGTGAGATCATGACCAGAGCTGAAATCAAGAGTCAGACACTTAATCAACTGAGCCACCCAGGCACCCCTTATATTATAATGAGCTATAGGAATAGCATGAATATTTGCATCTACAGTAAAATGCTTGTAAATTTTTAGATGAGAATGGGGGTATAGGAGACCATTCTAAAACATGCCATCCACCACTAGGCTGACAAACACGTATACTGCCTATACTTCAGCATGATATTTCTTCTGAACCATTCTAATATTGAAAAAACAAATTGGGGGAGGCACCTGGGTGGCTCAATTGGTTGAGCATCTGGCTTCAGCTCAGGTCATGATCTCACAGTCCAAGAGTTTGAGTCCCACTTCTGGCTCTGTGCTGATGGCTCAGAGCCTGGAGCCTGCTTAGGTTCCTGTAGCCTCTGAAGCAGGCTCCACACTGCCAGCACAGAGCTCAATACGGGCCTCGATTCCATGAACCATGAGATCATGACCTGAGCTGAAAACAAGATTCGGACATTTAACTGAGTTAGTCACCCAGGCACCCCTGACCTGTCCTAATGTTTTTTAAACTTCTTATTTTCATCTCTACTACTGGAAAGTGATGCATTTCTGTGCAAACAATCTGGGTGGTGTATTTTAGGACACACCTAATTCCCAGTATGACCTATGCTAGCTGAATTGCCAAAGAATTTTTATTAGCCCACCAGTACAGTCCAGGTGTGGAAAACGGTAATTCACAGGGTCCTTACACTGGTATATCTATCTAGAGGGCAATGTGGAAATAAATACCAAATACCTTAAACTGGCAGTACTCTTAGTCCCAGCGATGCCACCTCTATGAAATAATTCTAAGAAAACAATTAGAGATATATACCCAAAAGATAGATGCACATTGATTCACATCACTGATATTTCAAACAAAGTTAACATGACCTGGAAATCCAAAAATAACAAACCACATGAGATATATATAATGGTATAACTGCTCAACCATGAAAAATATTTTCTGAAGGAATAGCTATAAAATGAATTTCACTATTAAGTAAAATGAAATGGTTTAAAAGCAGTTAAGTGAAATGTGCACATAAAAAACTAGCTAGGACACCCCAAAACATTAATAGTGACTCTTTCTGGATAGGAGCATTACAGATGATTTTTAGTCTTTTTTTTTTTTTTAATTTTTTTTTAAACGTTTTTATTTATTTTTGAGACAGAGAGAGACAGAGCATGAACGGGGGAGGGTCACAGAGAGAGGGAGACACAGAATCCGAAACAGGCTCCAGGTTCTGAGCTGTCAGCACAGAGCCCGACGCGGGGCTCGAACTCACAGACTATGAGATCATGACCCGAGCCGAAGTCGGACACTCAACCGACCGAGCCACCCAGGCGCCCCTGAATTCTAGTATATTCTGAACTCAGTGTTAAGTGACAGAGAGGCAGAACCAGAATGAAAGCATGTACTGAATAAATACTTTAACATCCATCTGGGCTTAGACCGTTTATTAACACAAGAACACAAAATTTACACGTAATTTACAGGGGTCAAAATTCCCCTGTAGACCCTTCTCCACCCTAGAGTAAGAGCCCAGCTTTAGACAAAGCTTCATAAGAGTAATGTGAAATCTGCCTCATATTTTTATTAAGTAATATCTTTGCTTTTGCTTTTATAAAAATTAAACTTGTACCCTATAAAGCAGTATTTTTAAGTCAATTTATTTGTCTATGGGGTTGTGTGATTTTCCCCCTTAATTTGTAGAACATTTTCAAAAACTTTTTGAAATTAAACATTTCTTCTGAAAAGATGTCCTATGAAGTATCTCAGATCTCTTTAAACATTAAATGGCTATAAAAACCACATTTTACTGTACTTGATTAACACAGTAACCTTAATTGCTCAAGATAAAACTGATACCTATAATTTAACTTCTCCAAAATATTTTGGCAGTATGTAAGTTTTTCATTAGAGTAAGTAACTAATAATAATGCTTTCCATAGCTAAATTATATAGGATATGAGAATTTAAAAATCAATTTCTAAATTCTTTACAAAAATTTTTTGTTAATATTTATTTTTTGAGAGAAAGGCAGACAGAATGTGAGCTGTGGAGTGGCAGAGAGAGAGGGAGACACGGAACCTGAGGCAGGCTCCAGGCTCTGAGCTGTCAGCACAGAGCCCAACATGGGGTTTGAGCTCATGAACTGCGAGATCATGACCTGAGCCAAAGTTAGATGCTCAACCGACTGAGCCACCCAGGTGTCCCTCAATTTCTAAATTCTTAAAACTACATGGCCAAATATTTCACGACATGGGAAACAGTACCTGGCGTTTGCATCCTTGTAACCCATGAAGACTAGCAGAGCAAAACTGGCCATTAACGTGACAAGAAAACCAAGACCATAATACTTATATGTAGTGCTAATTAAACCAGAGAGATGTATACCCATTTCCTCGAGCATTTAAAGGAAAAAGAAATATGATGAAACATGTCTCATGTGAATAGATGAAAAGATGACGTACTCTTCTTTAACGATATTTAAAATTCCCCCCAAATTATAATTCTAGAATATGTATTTACAAATTATCTATACATATATGTTTACACACACAAGCAGAGGTGTGTGTGTGTGTGTGTGTGTGTGTGTGTGTGTGTGTGCATGCACACATGTGTGTGTCTCCCCTTTTCAAGAAATCTGATGTGCTTCCTCAGGACCTCCATCCTCCCACCCTATGAGAAACACCTCTATGATCCAATCATAAGTCAAATGTTTTCTAGATTTCACCAAGCTAAATGTTTGATTTTTCATTTCGTACAGTGTTCTTGTGTCTTATAAGCATGGTCTCTGTGTTACTAATGGCTTTGGAACTTTTTATTTGCTCTCTTTGTTTTGTTGCATGTATTCCACAAATTGCGTCCTAGTGGGCAGCCTTCAGCCTTCCTAGAAAGAACCACATCTAATCCTACACTCTTTTCTGAGTTCTCTTTTCTTTCTAGAGTTAGATAAATTATATGTCATGTGCTGTTGCAATAAAATATTGATCAATCTTCTAGGTGAGAAGATGCCCTGGCTGTCAGCAATTATCCAGGGCTTCTGTCATTAATTCTCTAAACAAAACATGAACTATTTTTTTGCCCTGTTTTATGTAAGATCCTTCTCCACCCCATTAAAAATCTCCCCCTCATTCATGGGACATTATTGCATTGGGCTAAAATTTTGGCATAACTGTAAGCAGTACTTTTTCAACAAACTGTGAGTGGAAACATAAACCACTGGCTGTTGGTTACCCTAGTCCCCTGGTCTTCTCATCATAATTAACCTGGGTTTCTGGGGGCAGGTGTGGCATAGATATATAGGTAAATGAAGGGCAAAATATTCTAGAGTAAAAAAGAAGCTCCTGACAACTTAGATCCCTCCATGTACCTCACACCATCAATCATACATGATCTGGTCAATTCCATACTCTACTAGGGACACTGGTCATGTCTTGTCTGAATAATATCCATAGTCCCTAGTTGGCTTCCTAAATCTGGGCTTTCCCTACATATGATAAAATAGAATCTTACTGAATAAAAAGAATGAAGCCCTATGAAAGTTAAAATTCTGATTGTATCTTGCAATTTTATTCAACATGCAGCTACTGCCCTTTGCAAATCTTAGACTCAAGTTATGGCAGACATATCCTGGTTCCCTGAGCAAGCTGTTCACACCCAGGTTTCTAAGTGTCTGGAAAGCTGCCTCCTTCTTCCCTTCTCTCACTAATGAACTTCTATTCAACCTTCAAACTCATTCCTAATTTGGCATCGTGTACTGTCTTGACTCCCCAACACAGAATGAATGCCTTCTTCCTTTCTATTCCTGTAGTTTGCCATTTATAAACCATAATCTTTCATATTACAGACACGATATTACACTAATATGAGGCTGGTTACCCACCCTCCCACACACACACTGGGAGTTCCTTGAGAATAGCATTCATTTAGTTGTTTTTATATCAGATACATAAAAAAAGCATGTTATTCACTCAACCAACAACCCCATAATGAACCTATTATGGTGCTCTGATGGCAAGTACTAGGGATACAATGGTGGACAAGAGGGGTGCCTTGCTTTTAAAGCCACCCATGCCTGGGTGGCTCAGTCGGTTAAGTGTCCAACTTTGGCTCAGGTCATGATCTCACGGTCCATGAGTTCAAGCCCCGCATCGGGGTCTGTGCTGACAGCTCAGAGCCTGGAGTCTGCTTTGGATTCTGTCTCCCTCTCTCTCCCTGCCCTTCCCCCACACATGCTCTGTCTCTGTTTCTCAAAAATAAATAAACATTAAAAACAACTTAAAAATACACAAATAAAAATAAAGAACTTCCAGTCCAGTGACTGAGTGGTCAGTAAACATGTACTGAATCGTTTAACAAACACTCATTTATATCTTGTTTGCACGGTGGCTTCTAGACTAGTTTGAATGATTACAGATAGCCTATTTCAACTCAGTCTTCATCTGAATCACAAGCATGGTTAAAATTGCTTGGGCACATTTTATACCGGGCATTAAAACATGGAGGAGCGGTTACTTATGCCGGTACACTGAGTAAAAAAGGAAAAGTGATAAGCAGCACGCATTCCCATTCTTCATTTTCTCTACCCCTGGTCGGAGCTGAGGAAATTCCCACCATCTACCCATCTTTCCTTGGGTGGATATGGGTGACAACGGACATACTGAGAGGACTCATCTTAGATGGTGATGGGGCTGCAGATGGGTTCTGGTCTTGAGAGATGTTACTCATTTCGTCCTTCTATGGAGTACAATCCAAATGAGCCTCTGATGGTGCTTGACAAGCACATCACTGGCACGTGCAGCTGAGACGAGGTTCTGCCCTCCTCTAGTCTCTTGGAAGCTGGCATGCTCCCCCTGAGTTCTATTTCCTAATTCCCATCATGCCTTACCACTGAGACTCTTCCATAGGAAGAGCATAATGGAGGCATCCATCCACACCGGCTTCCATGCTATCACTAAACTGAATTCTGATGTTGTCAAAATAAGGGACCTTTGAAAACTCTTTCCTTCATTGAAGGGCCATATTTTCTTTGCTCTGCAAACCCTATTTGACAATACTCTAGTGGTTCATTTTTAGTCTTCCTTTCGGAATGAACAAGTATGACTTTCATTACAGGTGATGTTATGCTTCCCAAACTAGGTGGATTCCTGCTGCTAGTGTTAATAAGAGACACCCTCACCTCACTTATTACTTGGCCCACCAAACAATGTTTCATTATGGGAGAACAGTACCAGAGAGCGTCAGCTGCCCATGGGAACCAATTCTCTCCTCTCTCCCAGAACACCTCCCTTTGTAGTACAGCTGCCTTCATGAAAATTTCAGGGCATACAGCAATTCTAGAAACCAATCCATATTCTGAAAGCATAAGGAATACAGACTAGATATTTTGAAGGCCTGCGATATATACATATTGTCCATCATAACTTAGTCTGGAATCCAACGTTTCCATTTGGGGATTACATATGTCCTTATTCTCACATGTTACTCATTTCCACAGAGAGTAACCCTGGACACACTATAAGAAGGCCAAGAAATATTTAGTATCCTTTTTTTGTCCTTAAAAGGAAAAGCTATTGTTTGGCAAAAGGTGAATAAACTCTGGTCTCTGGAGACCTGAATTCAATGCACATTCAACCGCTTTGTTAAATACTAAACCCAGCAAATTAAGTTCCGCATTTAGGTGACCCCCCTGAGGCATGACTAGGAAGAAGGGCAGAGGCTGGGGAAGAAGAAGAATGACTCTTCCATTTAAAATCATTATTGAGATTTGATGTAATAACTAGTCACATTCAATTGCAATAATACAGAGTTTTAAATTAGCCAAGCGTACAAGAGTGTGAAACCATCATGGAATATTAGAAAGACCTTTTCCTTTTCAGAGTAACAGATGAGGAAATGTTGACACAAAAGAAAGGTTCTGATAAGGGTGTGTTGACAAAAAGATGAAAACGATGGTGATAACAAGGAGGCAAAGAAACCACACCGAGAGCATTTCTGACAACATGCAGAAATCAACCCTATGTTAGTCTCTTTTTATAGATTAATCTCCTTGCTCCCTGGGGCAAGTCAGCACAGCCAAATCGTACCATTGTCAATCTGCAATAAAAATATGTAGTCAGATATGAGAGCAAAACAGGAAATCCTAAATGGCATCATTAATATGCAACACAAACTGTCTGAAGAATGAAATCTTGAAGCAGAGAGATTTGCTTTAATGAGGCAAATTAAAGCATGAGATCTCTCCTTTGTCATGAGATCATTGCCTAGCTTTGACTCTGACATCAGGACATCCTTTCTACCTGAGAAAGAGTTAAAGTGTTGCATCTTTAAATCCTGGAAATGGTTTATGGGCATCCAAGAAGTGAGGATTAAAACAAAAATCTTATCTCTGCTTCTCCCCAAGATGCTAGACAGTTTGTTAAGACAGGAGTAGCTGAAGATAACAGGGTGATGCCCGCCCTTGTCTCTGTGCAGAATGAGGATAAGGAGGACTTCTGGCTGCATGCTTGCTATAGAATGAAGAAGAGTGCTTATTTTGTTGGAGAAATGAATAAAATACTGCACCAAAGATGGCCAATGGGACTAAAACAAACTCCGGTCTCTGGTCTCTGGCTTAGAGACCCCTCCTCCAGGTTCTTCTTCCTTTGTTCGCTGCGGACATGAAAACCCCCACAGATATGGAAGCTAACAACTACAAATTACCCTCCCCACTTGTATTTGGTGCTCAGATCTTAGGAGAAATGGCCTCCTCTGAGCCCGCCGGTGTTAAACAAATCTCCAATCCACCAAGATCTCCGAGTGCCGCTTGGGTTTTCTGCCAGTGTTCCAGCCTGGTTCTGTAACATACTTGGTTCCCTGACCAGGAAACCCAACCAAATGCGCTGGCCCATTGTTGCCACCGGGTTTGGGAGAACGGCGGGGTGGTGACGTAGTGAGGGATTGCAAGGGAGAAGGTGTGCCCTGCCTGAATTTCAGCAGTCTCTTCAGTTGCCTCAGGCCAGCCCCACTCCGTCATTCCCGCCAGACTCAAAGAGACCTGGTAAGTGAGGATCTGGACCCGACATCGACATCGGAACTGGTAAGGCCAGGGACCCAAAGTAGTCAGGCCCACCCAAAAGGGTGGAAGGGGGACCTGATCAATCCCCGGAGGCCTCAATAGGTCTCACAGGTAGAAAATTTTGCAGGAGGGAATGTAATAGACTCTGCTGTGTGTGTGTGTGTGTGTGTGTGTGTGTGTGTGTGAATGTGTGGCTAGACCAGGTTTGCCAGTCGAGTTTGAGTTTGTGGCTCCATGGACAGGTATCCTTAAGATCCCCCAAAGTCTACAGGGTCTGAATGGGCTCTCCTGTGTCATGGTGAGAATATAAGGTCTAGGGTGACATCAGATCAGATTCTGATCACAGGTCACAAAGTTGAGTCCACTACGGCCAAACCTCACCTAAACTTTGCCTCGGGAACACGACCAGAGGAGTATCTGAATAGTCCTCTCATCTGACGGTATACCCTCCCTTTGTCTGTCTTTGTGACACCAAACATGAGAAAGAAATTAATAATGGGATCAAAACAGAGTAAGCCTACGATTTTAGAGGTCATGCTCAAAAATTTTAAAAAGGGATTTTCAGGTGATTATGGGGTGAAAATGACACCCAGGAAGTTAAGGACATTTTGTGAACTAGAATGGCCCATATTCAATGTAGGATGGCCCTCAGAAGGGACATTAGATGCTCAAATAGTGCAGTGGGTTTGGTTAATAGTCACTGGGAACCCAGGCCACCCTGATCAATTTCCATACATCGACTCCTGGCTTGAAATTGCCCAAAATCCTCTGCCCTGGGTGCAATTCATCCATAGCAAGCAGAGCCAGGCAAAGGTTTTAGCCGCCTTATCCGGAGACTCACCCAAGGAACCAAAGAAATGACCCACCGCTACTCTAATATTTAAAGGAGATACGGAGGATGATATTGTCTTTCTACCTCCTTATGACTCCTCAAGCTCCCTTCCCCTCCCCCTGAACTTGAGACTCCTCCCCCATCTGTCTCTGCCACAGCCAGGGTCAGTGCAGCTGCCACTGCAGTCAGTGCCGCCCATCTCCCCACCCCTCTCAGACCCAGATAACCCTCCCCCACAAGGGCCAGCAGCCAGACTGTGCCCCAGACCCAGACCTAACACTCTCCAAATGCATGTAACAGAGACGAGAGAGCCTGAAAGACAGAAAGAGGATGGAACAGTCCAGCCCAGCCATTCCATGATGTGTTATCTACCTTTCTCTACAACCGACCTCCTCAATTGGAAACACAACACTCCACCATACTCCGAAAAGCCACAAGCAATGGTCGACTTGATGGAGTCCCTCTTCCAGACCCACCGGCCAACTTGGGAAGATTGTCAACAGTTACTCCATACTTTGTTTAATTCACAAGAAAGAAGAAGAATGACAGAAACATGACAGTATCTAGAAGATCACACACCTCCAGGGATCAATGACCCTACTGTCTGGGCTCAAGCTGCCACTCCTGAAGAATACCCAACATGGGATTTCGCCACAGAAGAAGGAAAAGCCCACACCTGATGATACCAGGAAGCCCTCCTTCGGGGAATCTGAGGTGGAGCCAAAAAGCCCATGAACATGACTAAAATATCGTCAGCCACACAGCACCCTGAGGAGTCTCCCGGAGACTACTATGAAATATTATGTGAAGCATACTGTGTATACGCCCCGTTTGACCCCGAGGCACCAGAAAGTCAACACATGGTAAATACCTCTTTTGTGGCACAGGCTGCCCCAGATATCAGAAGAAAACTCCAGAAGTTGGAGGGCTTTGCCAGATGAATATCACTCAGCTGTTAGAGGACACCAATAAAGTTTTCGTAACAGAGGAGTCGCAGCCGAAAGAGAAGCAGAGAGAAGACTAAAAAAGAAGCCCACCCTTCTCACAGCAGCACTAAAAAAAACAGATGCTGCAAAGACGGGAAGACCCCAACCACCAAAAGGGGGGAAGCCCAGAGACCCCTTAGCAAAGGACCAATGTGCATACTGCAAAGAGAAGGAACACTGGAAGAATGAATGTCTGAATCAGAAGGGGTCCTCCAAACCCAGCCGATGTCTGGAGGAACCTCAAGGAGAGAACCTCGGTTGGTTTGGCCAGGGTAGAATCAGACTGAGGGGGACTGGGCTCTTTCTCTCATGGCTCCCATGAGCCCACAGTCGAAATGAACGTAGGGAGCCAAACGATAACTTTCATGTTTGACACTGGGGCTGAATACTCTGTCGTTACTTCCCCGGTGGCGCCCTTAAGCCAAAAGATGGCAACCATACTTGGGGCTACTGGGACACAGATCACCGTGATGCAACAGCCCTTCTGTCAAGCTCGACAACGTGAACCTGGGGGTCACAAGGTCCGGCATGAGTTCCTCTACTTACCTGACTGCCTGATTTCTGGGCCGGGATCTACTCTCCAAACTTGGGGCCCAGATAACTTTTGAACTTACTGGACACACTAGCCTCCAATTAAACCCAAGGCAGAAGGAAACCCTGGTCTTGACGATTACCCTGCCAAGGGAAGAAAAGTGGAGACTATTCTGTGCCCAGGCCCTATCCTGTAGCCCCTCAGAATTCAGGCTTACATTCCCCTCTGTATGGGCTGAAGATAACTCACCGGGACTAGCTTGGAGTTGGGCCCCCATCATTGTTGACCTAGCTTGGAGTTAGGCCCCCATCATTGTTGACCTAGCTTGGAGTCGGGCCCCCATCCTTGTTGACCTGATCCCTGGAGCCCAACCTCAGAGACAAAGGCAGTACCCCCTTCCACTAGAGGCTAGAATGGGCATACAAGAGCACCTGACCAAGCTCAGAGAAAGAGGTATTCTAATTGAGTGCCAATCGGCTTGGAATACCCCACTCTTGCCAGTCAAGAAGCCAGGAGGAGGATACCAACCAGTACAGGATTTGAGGGGCATTAACAAAGAGACTGTTTCCTTACACCCAGTCATTCTGAACCCTCAGTATACTCTCCTCAGCCAAATTCCGTGGTCAGCCAGAAGGGTTGCGTGCTTCGACCTAAAGGATGCTTTCTTCTGCCTCTGCCTGGCTCCGCAAAGTCAATCATTGTTTGCCTTTGAATGGACTGAGTCTGTTACAGATTGCCAGATGCAGCTGACCTGGACACTACTTTCCCAAGGTTTCAAGAACTCGCCCACTCTTTTGGGGAAGCACTAGGTTCAGACCTCGCTGACTTTCCGAGGGAAACCACAGGGTGTGTCCTCCTCCAATATGTAGAAGACCACCTCCTTTCCAGTGACACCCAAGAAGACTGTATGAAAGGTACAAAAGCCCTCCTATAGCTCTTATCCTACTTGGGGTATCAGGCCTCTTGGAGAAAGGCACAGGTTTGTCAGCAGCAGGTCCAATACTTAGGCCCCCTCCTCACAAAAGGAAAAAGAGAACGAGGACCAGAAAGGAAGAAAGTGTGGCACCACACTGCCACAGCCCCAAACAAAACGAGGCTTGTGTGAATTTTTAGGGGCCAGAGGGTTCTGTCGCATTGGGAATTCTCAGATTCTCAGCCATAGTGAGGTCCCTCTATGACCTGTTTGTTGGGAGGGCCAAACCTGGAGCCCCTCGCATGGACTGAGGAGGCAAGGGCCACTTTCATAGACATAAGATTGGCTCTGGGATGAGCCCCAGCCCTTGGTTTGTCTGAGATAGAAAGGCCCTTTAACCTCTTCATACATGAAAAGGACAAAATAGCCCTTGGAGTGCTCACTCAGAGCATGGGGCCTTGGCAATAGCCAGTGGCCTAACTGTCAAAAAAACTTGATCCTGTGGCTGCAGGATGGCCCCCATGCCTCAGAGCTCAGAGCCACAGTCCTGCTCATCAAGGAGGCAGACAAACTCACACTGGGACAAACACTTAATGTTAAGGTCCCACACGTGGTCATGTCCCTCATGAGCACCCAAGGATATCGTTTCCTCTCCAATTCTCGGCTGACATAATCCCAAGGCCTTCTCTATCACAACCTAAGGCTCACTCTCGAAACAGTATAAGAACACTAAACCTGGCCACCTTCCTTCCCACGGAGGAGGGAGAACCCGACCGTGACTGTTCTGGAGTAGTGGATGAAGTCTATGCCAGCTGCCTGGACCTACAAGACCAGGGTATAACAAGCCCAGAGATCACCCTGTTCAGTGATGGGAGCAGCTATTTACAGGAGTGCAGCCAAAGAGGGTATGTGGTAACCACACCACGGAAGTTCTGGAAGCCAAGGCCTTGTCAGAAGGATGGTCGGCACAACGGGCTGAACTGTACGCCTTAACCTGAGCCCTCATCCTTAGCAAAGGTAAACGAGTTAACATCTACACTGATTCCTGGTATGCCTTTGCTACTGTGCATGTACACGGGGCCATCTATAAAGAAAGAGGCCTCCTTACTGCTGCAGGGAAAACTATCAAAAACGAGGAAGAAATACTAAAGCTTCTTAAGGCCGTATGGCTACCAGACAAGGTAGCTATCCTACACTGTAAGGGACCTCAGAAATGAGATGACCCCATAACTCAAGGAAATCGCTTGGCTGACAAAACAGCCAGAGAAGCCGCCTGTGGTGACCCAGGTGAAGCTCCTACCTACACTCTGACTCTTGCACCCCAGAAGGAAGCCTCCCCACCCCTGTACAAAAATGAAGAAAAAAGTTGGGCCTCGACAGAAGAGGGCACATTCTAAGCAAAGAGGGATGGTGGGTTTTGTCCCATTGTCTATGGGAAAACACCCAGTGAAGGAAAACACGACCTCACGCACCTAGGGAACACGGCACTAGAGGCCCTCTTCAAAAAGAACTACTATATCAGCCAGCTGCCGGCATCACGCCAAGCTGTCAACAAACAATGTGTAACGTGTGCCAAGAACAATGCTTGGTCTGTCCCACGGCCGCTGCCTGGCTCACAAAGGATGGGGGCCACCCCTTTCAAAGACTTAGGGGTGGACTTTACCAACATACAACCAAATAAAGGGTTTAGGTACCTTCTTGTAATAATCTGCACATACTCGGGATGGGTCGAAGCATTCCCGACCAGAATGGAATGAAGTCATGAGGTGTCCAAAGTTCTTCTACAGGAGATTGTTCCTCTGTTGGGTTTACCCTTAACCATACACAGTGATAACGGACCTGCATTTGTGGCAGACGTTATACAAACCCTGACAGAATCCCCCAACATTACCTGGAAACTGCACACTGCTTACCGACCCCAGAGCTCAGGGAAAGTACAGAGGGTGAATTGCACCCTCAAGGAAACCCTGGCTAAGTTCCACCAAGAGACTAATCTCCCATGGCCATATTGACTACTGCTGGCCCTCCTGCGTGCCAGATGCACACCTAGGGCATTGGGAGTCTCCCCTTTTGAGTTATTATATGGGCAATCCCCCCCCCCCCCCACACACACACATGTTTAGGAAAACTCCCAGGAGACCTACACCAGATTGGAGACAAGGGAATAAGAGAACAGCTCCAGACCTTGGGGGCAGTCCTAAACAAGTTACAAAGATACACCATAGAGAGGGCCCCTATTTCCTGAGGGATCCCCATTCACCCCTTTCAGCCAGGAGACTCTGTGTGGGTCAAAGATTGGAAGAGGGAACCTCTTAAACCACGGTGGACTGGGCCTCATACTGTTATTCTAACAACTCCTACAGCCTTTAAAGTTTCAGGTATCACCCCACGGGTCCATCACTCCAGAGTTAAGAAGGCCAACTCACAAGAACCCACAACCTAGCAAAGTGATCCAGATCCAGTCAACCTGCTTAAACTGACCCTCAAAAGGGAAACTGGCCCCTGAGACTTCCAGCCCTGCTCCAGCCACACCCCAGAATTGGCTGGCCTGTGCACAGCAGAAGCTTAAAGAACAAACACATGAACCTAGCTCAGGGGTTTGGATGCAACTGTGCCAGCTCTTGCCCCTTACTGGTGTCATCACCCTGGTCTTACTTCTTACTGGTGGGCTGATAGAGACTGCACCAACAAGCTGGACATGGGATAAAAGATGCATGCTGGGTCTCACATACCTCCTCTGGATGGGAGGGTTATCAAGTATTGCCTGGTTATGATGATAACCCATCTCACCCTCACAACTGCCACTTACCCACTTTGCCCCCAGGATTGTTATATGACAATAAGGGGGGGTCAAGGGCATTCAGTGCCTTCACCTCCCTCCACAAAGAGTCCTACGAGGGAAAAACACCCACTCTCTGTCAGCTGCAGGGTTCCCCAAGGACTAAGTATTGGACTGAGGAGATAATCCAAAACGCCAGTAACCCATGTCACAACAAGGGCCTCCAGAGAGGGAAGCGAGCTTGCTACACTTACCTTCCTCAATGGGGGATCTCAAACAGGGGAGGGTTGCACTACAGGGCCCTTCAAAAAGTTATAAAGGATACCCAGGATAGGGTAATACAAGCCATAAAGGTGACCACTCTTCCAGCAGCCTACTAGGGTTTGAACCTTTCAGCCCTCAATCAGGTGCTTACCAATTCCCCACTCCAGCGTTGGGCCAACACTACTCTACAAATCCTCCATAAAATAGATATTCACACGCAAACCTGGTGGATGTGCTTGCCCTTCAGCTGGAGGGATTACTTAGCCACTCCCATCCCTTTGACCTGGAAGCTCCTGAAAATCTCAAAACCAACACCTCTGTCTTTTTTTTTAAATTTTTTTTTTTTCAACATTTTTTATTTTTTTGGGACAGAGAGAGACAGAGCATGAACGGGGGAGGGGCAGAGAGAGAGGGAGACACAGAATCGGAAACAGGCTCCAGGCTCCGAGCCATCAGCCCAGAGCCTGACGCGGGGCTCGAACTCACGGACCGCGAGATCGTGACCTGGCTGAAGTCGGACGCTTAACCGACTGCGCCACCCAGGCGCCCCATCCAACACCTCTGTCTTAATTGGACCCCTGGCCACTGGGGTCCATCTCACAAATGCCGACAATCTAACCTGTACAGTTCCTGAAGGTTTGAACGGTACCTCTCTATGTGGAAGAAATATAACCTTAAAGAGGAATACAACCCATGTTCCACCCCTGGGGTGTTCTATCTGTGTTCTAATTCGTCCTGCTGATGCTTAGAGGCCAACTGGATTCAGATATGATATTCCGTCTTCCTAACCCCAGAGATATCCGTATACACTGAAGATCAGTTCCTAACAGCATTTAGCCCCAAGTCCCAGGCTAAACGGGTAATCCTGCTACCCGTTCTGATAGGAGCAGGAATTGCAACAGGAATAGGAACCAGAAAAGGGGGCGTAGGTTCATCTGTAGGACTATATCATAGACTATCTCAAGAGCTAAATGAAGACATGGAACGGGTGGCAGATTCTCTAGTAACCTTACAAAGCCAAATAAACTCTGGCAGCAGTGACCCTCCAAAATAGGCGAGTCCTCGACCTCCTCACTTCAGAAAAAGGAGAGACTCACATCTTTTGGGGGGAGGAATGTTGCTATTTTGTAAACCAGTCAGGAATAGTTACAACTAAGGTCAAGGAACTCAAGGAAAGAATTCAACATAGACAACAGGAAAGTATCAATCAATGGAAAGGATGGGAATTCACGGATTGGGCATCCTGGCTTCCTGCCCTGGCAGGGCCCCTCTTCTCCATAATTTTACTTGCATCCATTGGCCCCTGTATACTGAATGCCGTGGTACGCTTTATTGAAAACAATGTTGCTCGCCAAACTCCTGCACGTATCTTAGCCTTCCAAGAGTACCAACCTGTGAAACTGAAAGGTGATGCCTACTAAAAGTTTTTTTTAAAGGCATCAAAGGGAGGAATGTTAGAGAAATGAATAAAATACTGCACCAAAGATGACCGACAGGACTAAAACAAACTCTAGTCTCTAGCTTAGAGACCCCTCCTCTGGGTTCTTCTTCCTTTGCTGTGTGCGAGAAACCCCCCACAGATATGGAAGCTGACAACTATAAATTACCCTCCCCACTTGCATTCAGTGCTCAGATCTTAGGAGAAACCATCTCCTCTGAGCCTGCCGGTGTTAAATAAATCTCCGATCCACCGAGATCTCCAAGTGCTTCTTGGTTTTTCCGCCAGCATTCCAGACTGGTTACCTAACAATTTATAGCTTAGTACCAACGATTGGTAGGTATCTCATTGTCCATAATTATTTGTAACGTTAGAATTTGGCAAAGAAATTTTTTCCCCACTAAATTTTCTGGTGAGGTTTTTGTGGTGATAGTGGGGTTCACAAGGTCTGGAGCTGACGGCCAAGAAAGAATTCTCGAGACGTCTTTGGTGCAAAAAGGTGATTTTGTTAAAGCACGGGGACAGGACCCATGGGCAGGAAGAGCTGCCCCAGGACCATGAGGAGAGACTCATTATATACTATGGGGCTGGAGGAGGTAAAGTCCAGGGGAAGTTTCCAGTGAGATTTTCATATGCTAAAGAAGATTCCCAGGATACTGGAGGCCTAGCTATTGTCAAGCCAGGGTTGTTTTCCCCTCTAGCAAAGCATTAGCATTAAGACAGTACAGAGTTTCTGGAGAAATGTTTTACTCTGCCTGTTTCAAGTATTTGTCAATGGGCTGCAGGTTCTAAAGAAATTTAATTTTATCTGCCATTTCCTTCTGCCTTTGTTTCCCACATCATTTTCTACTAATTAATTTTACCATAATATCCCGGAGATCTAAACCAAAGATAACTCCTTCTGCCATGTATACCTATAACAGAGGCACACACACTCACACAACTCACTCAATCACTTACATACACCCATGATAGAGCAGTGTTTCTCTACTGGCGAAATAACAACCTTTTAAGAGAAGAAAAAAATGCTATTTTCTCTCCTGGAAATGTTAGTGTTTTACGACATAGTCATTCAGGTATTTGTCAAAATGTCTATGGTGACAGAGAGGGGGCCAGTAAGACCCTAATTTTAGCATCTTGAACCAAAGGCATTAAAGTAAACCTTTCCTACTAAGAAATTAGTAACTCCCATAAATCACTTTAAAAATAGCTGTTGGTTTTCACAGAGACAGGAAGTAGATTAGAGGTTATTAGGAGCTGGGCAAGGGGAAATTATTACTTAATGGTACAGTTTCTGTGCGAGGTGATGCAAAAGTTTTAGAAACAGCAGTGAAAGCTGAATAACAAGGTGAATAGAATTAACAGCATGAAACTGTGCCCTTCAAAATGTTTAAAATGGTATACAGTTGACGCTTGAATGATGCAGGTGTTAGGGGCAACAACCCTCTGTGCAGCCAAAACTCTTGAGTATAACTTGACTCCCTCCAAACTCAACTACCAATAGCCTACTGTTGACCAGAAGCTTTAATGATAACATGAAGTTGATTAATACATATTTTTAAAAAAAATTTTAACGTTTATTTATTTTTGAGACAGAGAGAGACAGAGCATGAACAGGGGAGGAGCATAGAAAGAGGGAGACACAGAATCTGAAACAGGCTCCAGGCTCTGAGCGGTCAGCAGAGAGCCCGATGCGGGGCTCAAACTCACGGACCGTGAGATCATGACCCGAGCCGAAGTCGGACGCTTAACCGACCAAGCCACCCAGGCGCCCCAATACATATTTTTTATGTTATATGTATTATATAGTGTACTCTTATAATACAGTAAGCTAAAGGAGATGTTATTAAGAAAATCGTAAGGAAGAGAAAATACAGTTACAGAACTGTACCATATTTATTGAAAAATTCTTTGAGTGGATTCATGAAGTTCAAATTCGTGTTGTTCAAGAATCAATTAATTGCATTTTATTTGATATATATTTTACCACAATCATAATAATTAAAAAAGAATGACTGTTACTATAACCTGTCATAATGAGGGAGGACGCTTATCCACACGGGAGTAACAAGTGTTGAACAGTTGAGGCATCCGCTTAGATGTCTCCTTCCATTTGACCAGTTCATACATAAATATTTGATAACCAAAACTGGACAAAGGAAAATCCAGAGTCTAGAGCATGTCTCCCCTAGACAAGAGTGTAAAGTGAATTCCCTTTCTCCTGGTGCCCCCATGCCTCAGAGTTCCCACAGCATGCCATAGGTGTATCATTCCCACAAATCATTCTATGGAGCAGGCATGTCTTGTTTTGTGGACTCTGCATTAAAATGGATGTGCTCTCTCTGGAACTGGTGGTAAAGCCTCATGCATTGGAATATGGCATTCTTTCCTTTTAGCTGGATCATTTAAGGCAAGTATTTCCTTAAAAACTGCACATATAGAAAATGGAACGAATCACTTCAACAGTCAGGGATGTTCCGAGAATTGGAGCTTATGTGTTTAAATCACTTGGCACCTGATATCTAAATATTCACTACTTTGCAGAGAAGATTTTGAGGCTTTAGAAGGAATGGTGTCTCAACAAGGCTAAGAATGCCCTGTGAGTTGATTCTAATAACACAGTCTTAAGTTTTGCCCATGATGGAGAAGAGGGAGGCTTCACAGAGAAGCCACCATGGCTAAGGTTTTTCTCTAATCACCTCAGTTAAAGAGTCTAGTCTAGAGCTGATTTCTGCCTCTGGGGACATAGAATACATGTGACAGATCTTCATTTCTCCCTCACTGTGCTTTACATATTGAGGAACAATTTCAATGCAGTAAAATGCCAATCTTAATTTTCTGGAGTTTCATGGCTCTTTACATTTATAAATAACCATTTAACCACCACCCAAATCAATTTGAACATTTTGATCTTTTAGAAAGTTTCTTCCTGCCCCTCCATTACTGCCCTACCCTGCCCTCCACCCCCAGGAGTTCACCTTCTCTGACCTTTATCTGCCCACTCCTGAAATCCACGTAAATGGAATCATACAGTATGTCATCTTTGTGTCTGGGTTTTTGAGTTCCATATAATGACTTAGAGATTCACCTGTATTGTTAAGCTTCTCTATAGTTTGTTCTTTTTTTAAAAAAATAATTTCTTTAATGTTTTTATTTATTTTTGAAAGAGAGAGAGAGAGCAAGCCGGGGAGGGACACAGAGAGAGGGAGAAACAGAAGCCGAAGCAGGCTCCAGGCTCTGAGCTGTCAGCACAGAGCCTGACGCGGGGCTCACCCATAAACTGTGAGATCATGACCTGAGCTGAAGACAGATGCTTAACCGACTGAGCCACCCAGGTGCCCCACTCTGTAGTTTGTTCTTATGGCTGAGTGGTATTCCATTAAATGAATATCCCAGAAAGTGTTTATAAATTCTCTTATTGATGGACATTTGGGACTTTTCCAATTTGAGGCTATTATTAATGAAGCTATTAAGAACATCTTTCATAAATCTTTTTGCAGACATGAGCACTCCTTTCTTTGGACTATACACTCACAAGTGGAATTTCTGGGTCCCGTGGAAATGTATTAATTTTATTAGAAACTGGCAGTTGTCCAAATTGATTGTATCATTGTACATTCCCAGCAGCAATGAATGAGGGTAGACTTAACCTATGATATCGTAAAGTAAATCCTACTTTTAATATTATAATAATAAAGTATGGAAACATCACGGAACTGGCTCAAAATTCCTTCTTTCCTTCCTTAAAAATATCCTGAGTTCTTGTAAATAATGACACACGGTTTTAGGTTTCAAGGTTAAGTGGAGAAAGAAAGAAAATAGAACAAGATCCCTGATGTCATAGGGCTTCCATTCCAGAGGGAGAAAAAGGTGAATAAAGAAGGAGAAAACCAATAGTACAATTTCAGATATTGCTAAGGGTTATAAAAATGAGGCAGGCTTTACAGGACAAAAATAGGTGCTATGGGTGTAGAATAGAGAGTATTTCGAGTGTAGCATGGTTGTTCTCTCTAGGACATATTGAACTGTTCTGTCCTCATTCCTCCTAGCTTACTCAGATTTCTCTCGAGCAGTTGGGAGAGATCTTAACAAATATTTCCAGCACTCAACCCAAAGACACCTGCAATTTTCTTACTCTTTCGAGAGAAAGAAGAGACTTCTGATGGGCTTGGTCAGGATTATACTGCCAGCCATGAACTATTGGCTATGACCAGTGTGACAAGCTCCATTAATGCCAGGTCTGGGCCACATGCCTCCTGCAGTGATATGGGTCAGACCCTGTGTATTTCAATGCTTTCCATGTGGCGTTGGGGAGAAATTCCAAAAAGAAGGTAGGATCCTGTCCTTAAAAGAAAGTGGACAGGGCAGATAAAGTTAATACACCAACAGTAAAATCTGTAATTTGCAGGGGAAATAAAAGTATGAAGTGGTTTAAAAAAAAATAAAGGTATAAAGTCAAGTGTTTGCAACAAAAATAGATGAATACTGAGGGAGATCAATTTAGAATGAGTCAGATGGGGCTGGGAATACCAGCAGCCAGACAAGAAATTACTGGTGGCCATGATATAACAGGGCCCAGAGAGCTCTAGGTATCACCCCCTAACCCCCAAAGCACTCTCCCCCATATATGCTCCATTCAGCCCCAAGACACACACTATAATATGAAAAAGGAACTTTGTCTCTCTGTCGCCTATACCTACAACGGAACCAAGCATGCAGCTGGTGCCTGATAATACTTGTTGCATACTAAATAAACAAGGAAATTTGGTTCTAAAATTTTTGTTAAAGAAGTGTATTGAGAATGCAAAGGCTTTTATTTGTAATGTTTATTTATATTTGAGAGAGAGAGAGAGAGACAGAGTATGAGCAGGGGTGGGGAAGAGCGAGAACAAGACACAGAATCCGAAGGAGGCTCCAGAGTCTGAGCCATCAGCACAGAGCCCAATGCAGGGCTTGAACTCATGAACCATGAGATCATGACCTGAGCCGAAGTCTGATGCCTAATGGACTGAGCCACCCAGACATCCCAGGAATGCAAAGGTTTTGCAGTCACATACCATTTATTAAGATTGTAGATTAAGGAAGTTTTCTTCACTCTTCTTCTGTCTACTTAAACTTCAGACAGAAGTATTTATTTCTCTCTCGTTTTAAAATTTTATGTATTTTTGAGAGAGAGAAAGAGAGAGAGAGAGAGAGAGAGAGAGATCGATCAAGGGAGGGGCAGAGAGAGTGGGAGAGAGAGAATCCCAGGCTGACTCTGCACCTTTAGCACAAAGCCTAATCCATGGCTCTGACCCCCAAACTGTGAGATCATGACCTGAGCAGAAACCAAAATCTGGACACAATCAACTGAGCCACCCAGGCACTCTAGAAGTGTTCATTTCTGAACTAAGCTTATTCTTCATCGCTTCTCACCTTTATGGTCAAGGAGAGTCTGTAATTCTTCTGTCTGGCATAAGAGGTTGTGGAATATTCTACGAATGGATGGGAATTCGCTTAGTTTAAAAATTCCTGGTCTGCAATGACATTCAATTCTAACAAGAAATAAAATCTCAAAATGGGGCTAAGTTATGTATGAGATTTGTAGGCATATGACTTTGGACACTTCTTTTAAACTTGGAATGGGCATAAACTGCTGCTGTTGTGCATTTTCGATATTTGTTTAGGACAGACTTTGGAGCAATTTGCCAAATAGATGGTTCTAATTCTCTTTGCATTTACTGAACATCCCAAGAAGCAATGTTTTATAGCCTTCTTTGGAAAATGAACATAGAATTAGTACAATTAATCCCACTGACAATGATTATAGCTAACTCTGTGCAAGCCATTACTGGTAACTTTACAGGTAATAATTCAATTAATTTGATCCATTATGTATAATGGTTTTACCCTGTGAGCCAGGAATAGAAAACGATCTTTTGATTTAAGATACAGCTCCATTATTCATGAAACAGTACTGGAAAGGGGTAATCAATTCACTTAATTGATTTGACATTCTGTTTTGAGTAGAAGTGTTGAATATTTTTTGATGGGAGGATATGAGAATTAAGTGATTATTTTCAGGATAGATTTAGCCTCTAGTTTTTCTGATGCTTGTTCCAGTTTTTGTCATCATAATAGATTCAGGATCATTTATTTTTGATAAGAAAATGTCACACAGGAATAATGATGTGTAAGCAGTCGGCTTAGATGATTTTCTTTGTTGGTTTTTGCTTGCCTTGGAATCCAGTGCTCCTGGGCATTCCTTGCCCCATCTCCCTTGTGATAAAGAATGCTTTATTGAAAAGCAATACACCAGGTGCTTAATGGGAAGAAACACATGTGAGGGTTTGGGTTAGGTTTCTCAAGATGGATACAATTTTTAATACCTGAAGATGAAGAGAGCAGGAAGATTTGGAGAATGGAAGCAAGGCTCCCAGCTGGGTGTGGACCGTGTGCATGCAAAGTGTGAAAGAGTGTCCCAACCTCCCCTGTGTGTATATGCCTCTCTGGGTGGGGCTCTGGTTTCTCTCTTCCTACAAGGGATCACAATGCACTGCTTTTTTTTAATGTCTCCCTAGAGCAAGGATGGTGTTTGACTGATCTTGTATCCTTGGCGCATAGCCCAGCACACAACGGTTGCACCACAGATATTTTTAGACTGAGTGAACAAAAGTGAAAAACACCCAGGAGAGAATAATAGAAGGCTCATCTGAGGATGTGGACTTGAGTCTGGATGCAGAGCCCTGCCTGCAAACCCTTCCACTTTCCTATCTGCTTCTTTTTTTTATCCACCTGCTTCTTTCTCCCAACTTCTACAAGGAACTTCATTCTCCTCAAGTCTACCAGCCATGGGACTTCTCTGCTCTCCCTGAGCAGATGACTTAACACATTACTTATGAAAACAATAGAAGCTGTAGTTGGAATCACTGTATCGTCTTGCCTCAAAATCTACCTACAGCTGGACACTTTGCTTTCATTCTCTTTTTATAAATATGCTTATTGCTATGAACTCTCGTCCTCAACAGTTGCCTCTTCAGTATCCTAGCTTTGATCATTAATCCATCTTTATCTCTCCTGAATTACCCATGTCTGCTCTCTACTAATGTTTTTTCATCAGCATTTAGATGTGATGGTATCTCCCTTGGTAGGAGCTCATCCAAAGCAGCACCACCACAAGCCTGGCATTGTGCCATCAGCCCTGACAGGCACGAGCACCACTCCAAAGCAACTCCTGCCCCAGGGAGAGGGTACGATAACCACAAATGACAGTCTGACTGAGGCCCTGGCAATGGGCTAGGGCAAGCAGATTATCTAATTGCTGGTCCTGCCCACCAACAAAAGCTTCTCAAGAGACAACACAGGGAAAGTGCCTTGCAGTTCAGTGCTATGGCATCTCTGGTAAATAGCTGGTCTGACTCAATTCAACCCCAAGGTGTCCCCAGACTGGACCACTAATAACACAGGGACCAAACCCCACACAAAACAGGCAAAGACAGCCATAGAACCATTGCAGATGACTGGACTGAAGGCAAACACAGCTCAACCACAACAGTAAGGAGCACACAACACATATAAGAGGTACTCCTGAAGCACCAGGTTCTGGTGAACAGGGGACACAGAACTGCAGGGCACTATAGAACCTCTTCTTCATAAGGCCACTACTTTCAAGAGCAGAAGACATAGCTGAATTTCCTAACATAGAGAAACACACGCACAGAGTTAGACAAAATGAGACACAGAGTAATATGTCCCAAATGAAAGAACAGGATGAAATTATAGCAAGAGACTTAAGGAAAAATGGAAATAAGCAATATGCCTGATAGAGAATTTAAAGTAACAGTCATAAAGATACTCACTGGAGTGGACAAACTCAGTGAGACCCTCAGCAAAGAGATAGAAAACATAGAAAAGAGCTGATCAGAGATGAAGAACTCAATAAGTGAAAGTAAAATACATGCGAGGGAATCAATAGTAGACCAAACGAAGCAGAAAAATGGCTCAGTGACCTGTAGGACAGAGTAATGGAAAACAACCCAGCTGAACAGGAGTAAGAAAAACGAATAATATAAAAAGAAAATAGATGAAGGGAACTCAACAACACCATCAAGCATAATAACATTTGCATTATAGGGATCCCAAAAGAAGAAGAGAGAGAAGCAGAAAATTTATTTGAAGAAATAATAGCAGAAAACCTCCTGAATCTGAAGAAGGAAACAGAAATCCAGATCCAGGACACAGAGAGTTCCCACCAAAATCAGCCCAAGGAGGTCCACACCAGAACACAGAGTAATTAAAATGGTAAAAAGTAGTGACAAAGAGAGATTTTTAAAACAACAAGAGAAAAGTTACATACAAGGAAAACCACAGAAGGCTATCAGCTGATTTTTTTTAGCAGAATTTTGCAGGCCAGAGCAGCCTGCTACGTTCAAAATGCTGAAAGATACCAATAAAAATGAAATCATTCCATTTACAACAATGTGGATGGAGCTGGAGTGTGTTACGCTAAGTGAAATAAGTCAGAGAAAGACAAATACCATATGATTTCAGTCATATGTGGAATTTAACAAACAAAACATATGGAGGAGTGGGGAAATGAAAGGGAAACAAACCATAAAAGATTCTTAGTGTTAAGACAACAAACTGAGTGTTGATGGAGGGAGGCTGATAGAGGATGGGCTAGATGGGTGATGGGGATTAAGGAGGGTGCTTGGGGTGATGGGGATTAAGGAGAGCACTTGTTATGATGAGCATCTGGAAAGAACACAAATACATGTAAGTGATGAACCACTGAATTCTACTTCTGAAGTCAATATTGCACTGTATGGTATCTAACTAGAATTTAAATAAAATTTTGAAGGACAAAAAGAACAAAACAGAACAAAGTGCTGAAAGAAAAAATCTGCAAACAAGAGTACTCTATCTAGCAAGGCTATCATTCAGAATAGAAGGAGAAATAGTTTCATAGACAAACACAAGTTACAGGTATTCATCACACTAAACCAGTCTGACAATAAATGGTAAAGGGGATTCTTTGAGTAGAAAGGAAAGACCATAAGCAGGAGTAAGAAAAGTTGGAAGCACAAAAATACAAACATTAACTATATCTATAAAAATAAGTTTGGAGATTCACAAAATAAAGAATGTAGTATATGACACCATATACTTACAACATGGGTGGGGAAAGAAAAGTAAAAATTTAGTGTTTTTAGAATGGGTTAAAAGTTAAGCAACCATCAGTTGAAAAGAAAGCTGAGCTAGAGTACTTATATTGGACAAAATATACTTTAAAACAAAGACCATACCAAGAGACAAAGATGGACATTACATGATCAAAATGGGGACAATTCAACAAGAAGATATAACAATTATAAATACTTATGCACCCAACATTGAAGCACCCAAATACATAAAGCAGCTGTTAGCTAATAAACATAAAGGAAGTACTAGAGAGTAATACAATAATAGTAGGAGACTTTAACACCCTGCTTACACCAATGACTAGATCATCCAAACAGAAAATCGACAAAGAAACAGTGGTTTTGAATGACGCATTGGACCAGATGGATCTAACAGATACATTCAGAATCTTCCATCCTAAAATAGCAGAATACACATTCTTTTCAAGTGCACATGGAACATTCTTCAGAATAAATTGCACATTAGTCTACAAAACAGTCTAAACAAATTCAAGAAGATCAAAGTCATCCCATGCATCTTTTCTCACCACAACCCTATGAAACTAGAAATCAACCACAAGAAAAAATCTGGAAAGAACACAAATACATGGAAGTTACATGCTACTAAACATGCTACCAAATAATGAGTGGATCAACCAAGAAATCAAAGAGCAAATCAAAAAAACATGGAGACAACTGAAAATGAAAATGCATTGGTCCTAAATCTTTGGGGTGCAGTAAAGTTGCTCTAAGAGGGAAGTTTATATAGTATTACAGTCCTATCTCAAGAAGCAAGATAAATCTCCCATAAACAACCTAACTTTACACCTAAATAAACTAGAAAAAAAAAGAACAAACAAGACCCCAAAAGAATAGAAGGAAGGAAATAATAAAGATTAGAGCAGAAATGAATGAAAAAGAAACAAACAAACAAACAAGCAAACAAACAAAAACAATAGAAGAGATCAACAAAACCAGAAGCTGATACATTGAAAAGATCTGGAAAATTGGCAAACCTTTACCCAGACTCATCAAAAGAGAGAGAGAGAGAAAGGGAGAGAGAGAGAGAGAGAGAGAGAGAGAGAGAACTCAAATAAATAAAATCAGAAATGAAAGAGGGAAATAACAACCCAAACCACAGAAATACAAAGGATTATAATTGAATATTATGAAAAAAATATATGCCAACAAATTAAACAACCTAGAAGAAATGGATAAATTCCTAGAAGCATATAACTTCCTTAAACTGAATCAGAAATAAATAGTAAATGTGAACAGACTGATTACTAGCAAGGAAATTCCAGTGGGAATCAGAAAACTCCCAACAAACAAAAATCCAGAATTAGATGGCTTCATAGGTGAAATCTACCAAACATTTTTTAAAAAGTTAGTACCTATTCTTCTCAAACTATTCCAAAAAATAGGAGAGAAAGGAAAGCTTCCAAACTCATTCTATGAAACCATAATTATCCTGACACCACAATCAGATATAGACACCACAAAAAAAGAGAATTATGGGCCAATATCTATGATGAACATAGATGCAAAAAATCGTCAGCAAAATATCAGCAAATTCAAACCCAACAATACCTTAACAAAATCATCCTCCACAACCAAGTAGGATTTATTCCTTGCATTCAAGGGTGGCTCAATATTCACAAATCAATCAATGAGATATATCACACCAATAAGAGAAAATATAAAAACCATAAGATCATTTCAGTAGATGCAGAAAAAAAACATTTGACAAATTGTAATATCCATTCAGGATAAAAACCTTCAACAAAGTAGATTTACAGGGAACATATTTCAACATAATAAAGGCCAATTATGAAAAACCCACTTTCCCCTAAGGTCAGGAACAAGACAAGGATGTCCAGTCCCACCACTTTTATTGAACATATTACTAGAATTCCTAGCCACAGCAGTCAGACAACAAAAAGAAAAAAAACGCATCCAAACTGGTAAGGAAAAAGTAAAACTTTCACTAATTACAGATGGCATGATACTATGTATAGAAAACACTAAAGACTCCACCAAAAAACTACTAGAAATGATGAAAGAATTCAATAAAGTTGCAAGATACAAAATCAATATACAGAAATCCGTTGTAATTCCATACACTAACAATGAAGTAACAGAAAGTGAAATTAATAAAACAATCCCACTGATGATTGCATCAAAAATAATAAATACCTGAGAATAAACTTAACCAAGGATGTAAAAGACCTGTACTCTGAAAACTAAAACCTGGATGAAAGAAACTGAAGATGACAAAGAAATGGAAGATAGTCTATGCTCATGGATTGAGAAAGCAAATATTGTTAAAATGTCCATACTACCCAAACAATTTACACACTAATGCAATTCTTATCAGAATACCAAGAGCATTTTTCACAGAACTAGAACAAATAATCCTAAAATTTGTATGGAAACACAAAAGACCCCAAGTAGCCAAAGCAATCTTGAAAAAGAAAAACAAAGCAAACAAACAAACAAAACCTGGAGATATCACAACTCCAAGTTTCAAGCTATATTACAAAGCTGTAGTAATCAAAATAGTATGTACTGACACAAAACAGACACAAAGATTAATGGAGCAGAATAGAGAGAAATAAAGCAATGATTATATGGTCAATTAATCTATGACAAAAGGGCCAGAACATGCAATGGGAAAAAGAGAGTCTCTTTGATAAATGGTGCTGGGAAAACTGGACAGCTACATGCAAAAGAATGAAACTGGGCCACTTTCTTTCACCATACACAAAAATAAACTCAAAATGGGATTAAAGACCTAACTAAATGCCAGACCCGAAACAATAAAAATCTTAGAAGAAAGCACAGGCAGCAATTTCTTTGACATTGGCTGTAGCAAGTTTTCTAGGCAAGGGAAACAAAAGCAAGAATAAACTATTGGGACTACATAAAAATGAAAAGCTTCTGCACAGCAAACGAAACAATCAACAAAACTGAAAGACAACCTACTGAATGGGATATTTGCAAATGACATATATGATAAAATAGAATATATATAAATATAATAATATATAAAATAATACAAATATAAATATATAATATAAATATAAATAATATAATAATAAACAATACATGAAAATAACAATATATAAAGAGCTTATACAACTCAACACACACAAAAAAATCCAGTTTAAAAATGGGCAGAAGAGAGCACCTGGATGTCTCAGTCCGTTAAGCATCTGACTTTGGCTTAGGTCATGATCTCGTGGTTCATGAGTTCAAGCCCTGCATCAGGCTCTCTGCTGTCAGCACAGAGCCTGCTTTGGATCCTCTGTCCCCTTGTCTCTCTGCCCCTTCCAACTTGCTCTCTGTCTGTCTCTCTCAAAAGTAAATAAACATTTTTAAAATTTTTTTTTAACTTTTATTTATTTTTGGGACAGAGAGAGACAGAGCATGAACAGGGGAGGGGCAGAGAGAGAGGGAGACACAGAATCGGAAGCAGGCTCCAGGCTCTGAGCCGTCAGCCCAGAGCCTGACGCGGGGCTGGAACTCACGGACCGCAAGATAGTGACCTGAGCTGATGTCCGACGCTTAACCGACTGAGCCACCCAGGCGCCCCAAAAGTAAATAGACATTTAAAAAAATTTTTTTTAAAGCATGCCAAACCCTGGTTTACAGTCTCCCCAGCTCCCCTCCCTGATACCAGTAACCCTCTTCATGTGGATTTCTGTGCTGTGCTTCAGCCTCATAGAGCCGACAAACTTATTGGAAAGCTGCATGTGGAGATGCACAGGCCCTTCAAGCCCAATATATCCTGTTGCATTTAGCATCTTCTTCCCAACTTGCTCCTCCTCCAAGATGATATAGTCCAGGAAAAAGCACCACCATCCACCCAGTTGACAAACTGCTAAGTAGCTTTCTCTCAATCTTCCCCCTCTGTTAAGCTTCCGCCCTATGCTAGGTTAGTTCCACCATCCACGGTCCCAACTTTCTTTTCTTTTTGTGCCAGCTCATCACTGATGTTACCTTGGTCCAAATGATGGACGTTGGCTGATTTGCCAAGGTTTTGCACTAAACTAGTGATTTCCTTGTGGTCCACAGTCTGGGTGGGAGCACCCATGGCTGAAGGCTCTTTCCTTGGGGATAGTACAGGATGGGCACTACACAAGTCCATACTGTAGCCCATTCACAACACTGTACCTGAGAGGTCTCATCATGCACATCTGTAGGACATCATTCGTCACCAACTGCAAAACCAAATTCCATTGACATTCAGACAAAGAAGACTAAAGACCAGCAGGACCCAGAACGTGAAGCCCGGTCTGCTGTCACTAAAGGATAGTCCTGCCAGAGGGAGAAGTAAGTGGAAATATCTATCCTGACAAGTCAGCACTAAAAGTCTTGAAAGTGCATCTCCAACCATTGGCAGAGAGAAAGCATGCACAAAACTGAGAGATTTAAATTCAGAGAGACACGCATCACATATTCAAATGCAATACAAGGAGTGCCAGGATGGATTCATTACCTTTTCATCTGGAAAATTTGGGAGTCATATTTCCCAAAAGCAGATGCTGAGTATTTTTATCACCGTACCCCATCGGGTATGCAATTTTGTTACTGGACTAAAAATCCTGTTATCTATGGAAATACAATGATCTGTTAAAGTTTCTAAAAATGGGAAAAAGAAAGTGTACAGCAGCAGTTTTTAAGGTGCATGATGTATATGTCATTTCTGTTCCTGTAAGACTCTTTCGCTGACTCTCTGAAGACTGGGCAGTTGTTGAAAGGTAGGGTTTTCTTACTTTCAGCCTCTTACTAAAACTCAATCTTGCTTCGCCTGAAAATCACAGCCTGTCTTATGAAATGACCATTTGTGGAACTATAGACTTGGCATGCAACTCTATTGAGCTTAAATGGTGAAAAAGTGAATTTAAACAAGGTTAAATATGTAAGTGCTTACATACAGATATGTAAATATCTATAAGTGTTGTAACCATTTATATGAAATGTTTTCCTTAAGGAGGTAATATCTGACTCATACTTACTAATATGTCCTGTATAAAATAGTGTATGCTGTTTGCAGATTTGGGTTATAAAAATGCTTTCCTCTTTCTAGTGTTCAGCCATGTAGCTAAGTATATGGAAATTTACAATCCAATTTTCCCCGTTCAGGTCAATTCCTGCCCTTGTTGAACAGGTACATCATCTTCCATTTTCTGTGGTTTTTACAGGATGACTTTTAAATTCATTACACTGCCACATGCGAGGCCATCCACAACAACAATATTAAAGGAAAAAATGGCATAGCCCACTAAAAGAGTACTATTTTCTGTAAAATGGAAATACTGGTAGTCTCTTGAAAAGTAGCACAGAGTACTTGATTTGAGAACTTACTATACTCCACTGACACCAAGAGGAGCTACATTTTTAGGCCAATTCTTTTTTTTTATTATTATTTTTTTTAACATTTATTCATTTTTGAGAGAGACAGAGAGTGATCTGGGGAGGGGCAGAGAGAGGGGGAGATACAGAATCCAAAGCAGGCTCCAGGCTCTGAGCCAGCACAGAGCCCTCGTGGGGCTCGAACTCACAAACCATGAGATCATGACCTAAGCTGAAGTCTGACGTTTAACCAACTGAGCCACCCAGGCGCCCGTAGGCCAATCTTTAATGAAAGGGTAATAAAAGAATGTGCAATTGTCTGGAAATATGGCCCAATCTTCTCAAGAAAATTATTATTTTGTTGTTGTTCAGTGAAGTGGATGTCAGGAAATAACCTGCTCAGGAGCTTTGCTAGAGAGCCTGTAAAGGATATTCTCTATATGAACAAGAGCGAAACCCATCAATTATTAACAGGCATCCCATAAAACGCCACACATAAGGTGACCCGGTTTTGTTTCTTTGTGTCGTTACCACGCAGCCTTTCAATGTACAGAAATGCTCTATACGGACATACATACAAGGTGTGCTTACCTGTGTGCTTAAAACAGTGTCAACATTTCTCTCCATTGCAAGATGAGAAATGTCTTTTCAAAGTCTACTTTTGTTCACACTCGCGATTTCACTGTTCTATGTGGGGCCCTCCACAGTCTGCTGTTCTGGCTCTGCTTCGGTGCTTTACAAAGAGTTTATTCATACAAGACACATTACTGGCAGATTAATGGCCTCCAAAGAGGCCCACATCCCAATCCCCGGAACCTGAGAATATGTTACTTTACATATCAAAAGGGATCTTACGGATGTGTTCAATAAAGGATGCTGAGATGGGGAGATTATTTTATATGACCTGGGCAGGCCCCAACTAATGATCTGAGCCCTTCAGAGAACCTTTCCCAGCTGGGATCAAGGAGGTGCAGAGGGAAAAAGAAAGCTGGATATATGAGGTATGAGAAGGCAGCAACCTGTCACTGCTGGCTTTGAAGATGGGAGGGACGGTGGGCCACGCAATGAGAAGGGATACTCACCCCCAGCTGATAGCCAACAAAGGAATGGGGACCTCAGAGCCCAGGGTGGGACCTAGTGCTGCCAACAACTTTCATGAGTTGGAAGTGAATTCTTCAGTTAAGAACTTGGCCCAGCCAACACCATGATTTTGTGAGCCCCATGTCAATGTCCCACCTACAAAACTGTGACATAATGAATGTCTGCTGTTTTAAACTGCTGAGTCTGTGGTAATGTTTTATGGCAGCAGCAGGCCCCTAAGGCAGTGTTCTCAACATTGCTTACAATATTCTTTCCATTCCCTGAATTCCCAGACACCATCAGCTATAAATCAGCAAAAATCTAACATGGAAGATTTTCAGGGAGAAGAAAAATGCCACGACATCTCCGAAGGTAAGATGCAGACTGGTTTCAGAAACAAACAAAACAAAAATGTAAGACCAAAACAAAGAGAAATTAAAAATACAGTAAAACCTTGGATCTTTAGGAACTTGTTCTGCAAGCGTTCTGTAAGACGAGCAAACATTTCTAACAAATTTTAAGTTGATATGCGAGCAATGTCTTGCAATGCAAGTAGTACATGATGCCAAATGTCACATGATCACAACTGAGCCAATGTTTTTGAAATTCGTTTTGATTTATGAGTGCTTTGGATTACAAGCATGTTTCTGGAATGCATTATGCTCACAAACCAAGGTTGTACTGTACTTAATTATCTATGGGTCACCTAGGTGGCTCGGTCGGTTCAGCATCTGACTCTTGATTTCAACTCCGATCACGATCTCACAGTTTGTGGGATCGAGCCCTGCATCAGGCTCTGTGCTGACAGTGTGGAGCCTGCTTGGGATTCTCTCTCTCCCTCTCTCTCTGCCTCTCCCCTGCTTGTGCTCTTTCTCTCTCTCCCGCAAAATAAACAAAAGTAAATAAGTAAAAATACTTATCTTTGAATTAAGGAAATACAATATTTATTGGTGGTTATATTTAGGGCTATATTTAGGGTTATATTAAGTTTATATAAAAACATCAGGTCTCCTAATCCCCTTAAAGCCATGTTACAACATCTATTCACATGTTGTACCCCAGAAATTTCCCACTCTGAAATGCAGACATAATTAAGAAGGCAGTTAATACTGGCTCCCTTCCCTCTGTGCTCACGGTTGTTAAATGCTCAGAGCCCAAAATGGTTTATTGCTGTTCAGCTCATTCCATAATAAGCTCCTTAAACACAGGAAGAATGTTTGTGACTTAAAGCAGAGTTAACACATTTTAAAGAATTTAAACTTTCTTGAAAGGAATGACCCTTTTATGATCAGAAGGTATTCCTCAAGTTATGACATGAAATCATTTAAGACTGGCATAATACCTTTTTTGTTGTACAAATATATCGGTTATGTTTCTGGCATGAAATGTAATATATAACTCATTTACTCATTCTAGCAAGAGATGCCAGGAATGAATTCTTCTTCAAAGTCACACCCTCCCAACTAAAGTTGGAAATATCAACTATTACCAGAAGCTGGCGAAGATTTATTTCAGTGTGATTTTTTTAAGGAATATATAAACTCAACTGAATTCTATGCAGTCCACTCACATTTGCCAAACATATAGGTTAAAGTTTGCAAAAAGTAAACAACTACTACAATATATACTGCCAAAAAAAAGCCTTCTGAAAATGAATAAACAATTGTGTGTGTGTGTGTGTGTGTGTGTGTGTGTGTGTGTGTGTGTGTGTGTTATGGGGTGATTAGGCAATGGTGGCTGAATTACTTATTTTTTCTAAGATTTTTATTTTTAAGTAATCTCTATATCCAATGTGGGGCTTGAACTCATGACCTTTTTTTTTATTTTAAAATATTTATTTATTTCTCAAGGAGAGAGAGACAGAGCATGAAGGGGGGAGGAGCAGAGAGAGGGGGAGACACAGAATCAGAAGGGGCTCCAGGCTCCAAGCTGTCAGCACAGAGCCTGACGTGGGGCCCGATATGAATCGGGAGATCATGACCTGAGCCGAAGTCACTCAACTGACTGAGCCACCTAGGTGCCCCAGCTCTTTTTTTAAAAGAAATGAGAAAAAAAGAGGGATATTCTTTTTTGTTCGTTTCAGAAGGCAGCCCGATCTGAAGTCACTTCATTTATATTGAATAACTGAATCTGGGTTCCTTAATAGAGCATGGAGCAGTGTAGATGGTAGAATTCCAGAAAATGTGTGTCCTCACCAATAATGGATCCGGTCACTCAGGCCTTCCTAGAACATCAGGTCGTTTATTTTCCAAATAGTCCAAAGTGTCTTTAAATTTAGAGTCTGTTCTTCTTCTCACTCTTCATTGTCCTTCCTCTGAAGGACCAGCTTCTTTCCAATATGTATTCTTACCCCTCCCGTATATCTGTCAGATTAAGGCACTTGAAGAAATAAGCCTCTAAAAGTGTTAGTTTGGTGCTGCTTGTGATACTCTGTCACTCAGGTTCCAGCCCAAGAGCCAGATGGCATCCCCTCCCAGCTCCCCGCAGCTGTAGCTGGAAACCACTGGCTGAAGGTCACCTCTGAGGGGGGAAGGAGCTAAATTCCTAGGCTCTTCACAGCCTCTGAGGAAGAGCCACGCACGCTGGGTTTTAGCAGCAAAATTGGCAATAGGGAGCTGGAGGGGACCTGTCCTCTACAGGCTGCATTTGATGGCCATTCCTTGTAAATCTTTAGGACACACTCCCTACCCATGACCCCAGGGACTGGAAGGAGACCCAGGGGCACAACCCAGGCTCCAACTCCAGACTCACTCCCTATCATCTCCAAAAGGAACCCCATCCCTTTGGAGTTGCATTGTGTCTTCTCTGGGCTCACAGGGTGGCTCTGTGGATTGTTAAACAGGTGATTTTATCTCTTTGGAATGCAAATTACTTTTCCTCTGCAAGATTAAATTAGATGCTTGAGTGAAGTCTTTAGCATATATGAAACACTCCGTGAGCATTTAAAGTCCTTCTGTCTTATTGAGGATCTTAAGGGCATTAAAGATTGCACACCTTCCTTTACAAGTTCCTTTTAGGAACTTCACTATTACTGAAAGTGATGCTGTTTCTTAGTTTAGTCAGGGATCCCTCACCACGAGTTAATGTTCTTCTTCCTACTGCTTCAAATATTTTTTTAATGTTTACTTATTTTTGAGAGCAAGAGAGAGTGGCACAGAGTACAAGTGGGGGAGGGGCAGAGAGAGGGAGACACAGAATCTAAAGGAGGCTCCAGGCTCTGAGCCATCAGCACAGAGCCCGATGCAGGGCTGGAACCCATGAGCCACGAGATCATGACCTGAGCCAAGGTCAGACGCTTAACCGACTGAGCCACCCACGCACCCCCCCCCCCCCGCCCCGCTACTGCTTCAAATATTAATCCTACTCCTAATTTTTCTTCTAATTCTCCTTCTTCTCCCTTCCTCAATTTCTCCCTCTCCATCCCCTTCTTTCCTCCCTCCTCCTCCTGCTTCTTACATATATACACACATCCTCCAACAACTGTAAGACAAAGCAAGCTATGTCCCAGCCTTCCTGTGCTAAAAAATATCCCCTGCATGTAGCAAGCTGTGCCTCCCTCATCCCTGCATTATCACACACAGCTGGCAACCGGGCAGTGTCGAGTCTGGAGCAGGAGAAAGACTGATGGATTCAAATCCTTGTTTTGCCAAGTGCCAGCTTGTTTGACCCTCACCAGCATTTTTCGAACAAACCCTCCCTGCCTGTAACACTTTAATGACAATGCCACCTTTGCAGAGCTGTTGCGAAATAAAGGGGGATTTCAAATGAACAACTGGCAGGCCTACTCTATGATGTTAATAAATAATGAATCATGGAAGAAATTACAATCGTGCCACTGATATATACGGAACACCTATTACATTCCAGGAAATTTGGTGAGTACTGGCCATTCCAAGAAGGTTATCTTCCCTTGATGAGCCTCTGTGGTTTTATTAAGGAAATGTTTGTCAGCTTAGCCACAAAATTCTCTGGCAGATTCCCTTTCTACCAAAGAATGGATGAGGTAACCTGACAGCCTTTGGATCTTACCTTAGAGACACCAAAGACTATCTCTCTATTTTCTCCTTCCTTTTTGGGAGACTGAAATAGATTTGTGCCACCAAGTTATTCTCATTATTGCCATATTGTGCATAAGATCAGCCTTTTTATATACTCAGTTTTTTCTTACGTTTGTAGAACACATATAGATATCTCTGATCCACAGATGTTACACGTCTGTCATTTTTTTCTTGCTTATGTTTCCAGAACAACTATTGCAGACAACATTTTAAATATTTTCTTCTGTCATATTTTTGAGCATTCCAAACTGATATTCTCATGTTTCTTGTACTGCTCCTGGTTGATCAAGTCCTGCCCTCAAGTAGAAAGCTGTTTTGAGATGCCTTGTGTTTCTGTTTTAAAATATGTATCTTGTTTACTGAATTAAATTTGTCATAGAAAGTGCATCAGCACAAACATTTCAAATCTGTGCTCCTTCTATAGAATTAAGACAATTTCTTGTTTCATTCATCTGCTGATGACTCAAACTCATCTATTGATAAATAATGTTTTAATGAATTCCTTCTCAGTCTCATTTAAAGTATATTAACAATAATGATATGCAAAAGTCAATATTCTTTATTACTCTAGCAAACCGGATTTCTCAACCCACTTGACAGTTTAAAATTGCCACTGGGAAGAACTTGACTTTCAAGGAGAATTAAATGGGGTTTATTGTGGTGACTGATTATCAGCATAAGAACCATGCATTTTTCTACTACAGTAGAGGAAATAATTTAATTATTCTGTTATTGTAAATGTTCTGATTTTAATACATTAACTTGTGGCCCATGGCTGATGGAAAAGAAATTAACATTGACTCTTTTTGACTGTGGAATGAATTGGACTTTCCAGGGCAAGAAAATTAATTATAAATGCTCTCTATTTAAGAATGCCAGATTTTTTTAATGATAAATGATGTAATTATTAGATGTCAAGTATACAAATAGTCACACATTGACATTTCAGCTTATTAATTCCAACATTCACCATTGTGTGTAACATATTCATCACATTTAATTGCTCAGTAAAGGGGAAAAAAATCATTGTTCTCACGGTTCTCCTTGTGATTTTTAGGCAGGAAATTTATGAAGACACTGAATGCTAATGTACTAAATTTCTGGTGACAGTCCTGTGCTTCATTTTGAGCCAAGACCAAAATAAACAAAAAGAATGAGTGCAAAGTAGGCTGGAGTTACAGCAGTGGTGACTAAGTTTTACAGAATTATGAGTTAGGCAAAATCTGTCTTCAGCATCCTCTCATCTGCGTTTCCCTTTCTGCTACCCACTTTCAGGTGGGTGTGGGGAGTATCCAGGGCCATCACGCTCACCGCTGGGATCCCAGGAGCTTCTTCCTTCCCAAGAGATGCCCACCCTTGGGGCGCCTGGGTGGCTCAGTCGGTTAAGCGTCCAACTTCAGCTCAGGTCGCGATCTCGCGATCTCGCCATCTCGCGATCTCGCGGTCCGTGAGTTCGAGCCCCGCGTCAGGCTCTGGGCTGATGGCTCAGAGCCTGGAGCCTGCTTCCGATTCTGTGTCTCCCTCTCTCTCTGCTCCTCCCCCGTTCATGCTCTGTCTCTCTCTCTGTCTCAAAAATAAATAAACGTTAAAAAAAACATAAAAAACAAAAAGATGCCCACCCTCATCAACCAGTGCTCCTGTTCTTGGTAGGGATGAAGACAGTTGTCTAGCTTCAAAAGATTTCAGGGGTCCCCTCACCCATGACAAAGAGATACAAGAGTCAAGAGTGATAAAGTACAATTTTTTGCCCTTTAATCCAGCAGTGCTTTCAAATTTGCATTTTATTCATCCTATCCGTGATGAGCAATTTTACATGTCAGTCTAGCTAGGGTACAATTCCCAGTTACTCGACAAAATGCTAAGCTGGGTGTTGCGGCAAAGGTATGCTGTAGATGCGATTGAAGTTCATAATCAGTTGAAGGCAAGTGAGGGAGATGTTGAGGGAGTGGACCCAGTGCAACCACAAAGGCTTTCATCTGAGGGAAGCAGGAGGACCAGAGTCAAAAAGAGAGAAGGTGATAGGGGTGCAGATGTTCGAGTGATGCACTCTGATGATGGAAGAAGGGCCAAGAGCTCAGCAGTACAGCTCTGAAAGATGCAAAAGGCTCTCTCTTGGAACCAGAGGGAGCCAGGCCTGCTGACTGACACCTTGCTTTTAGTTCAGTGAGACACATTTTGGACTTCTGACCTCCAGGATTCTAAGGTAATATATTTCTGTCCTTTTAAGCCAGTAAGTTTGCAAATTTGTTGCAGCAGCTATAAAAGACTCATACACTATCTAATACATTCTGAAAACTTTAGTCTGAAATCTATTATTTACTCAAGCTGCACTCTGTCAATGCACACATGGCTTTGTATCTTCCTTGCCATAACTCTGTCGCACCTCTGGAGCCACAGTGCATGGATTGATAACTGCTGTCATCAAGCACAAAAGGCAAGGGAAGGCCTAAAAACACTTCCCTTCTGTCCTCCTACTTGCACTATTTCCTGCAAAGCCTTGGCATGTTCTCATGGTCCTCCAGGCAGCCACTTCTATGCATGCAAGGTCAAACCTATCAGCCTTCCTCATTAGAGATCTATATCCTGCTTTTCTACCTTAGTTCTCACCTGTGGTGGGCAGAAATACAGGATGGATGTTGGGATTCCCACCCCTCGTGTAGACACAGTATATAATCCACCCCCCTTTGAGTATGGGCACAGTCCATGAATATGATGGATGCTACTTCAGTGATTAGGCCTCTAATCTGTGAACTTGGAGTTATAGTAAAGGGTGATTATCTGTGCTGGCCTATCCTACTCAGTTGAGCCCTTATAAGCGGCAAGATGCAGGGCACCTTGTTGGCTTAGTCAGTAAAGCATGCAACTCTTGATCTTGGGGTTGTACATTCAAGCCCCATGCTGGGTGTGGAGATTACTTAAAAATAAAATCTTTTAAAAAATCGATTAGAAAAAAGCGACAAGATACAGCAGCAGATACTGCCCTACTCAAATAAGGAAGCAAAAGCCATGCTGTGAACTGTCAACGTGGGCCATGTGGCAAGGAACTGTGGGTGGCTTCTTTGACCTGAAGGGGGCCTGGAAGATTGCCAGCAGAAAAATAGAGACCTCAAACACAGTTGTAAGGACATCTATTTTGCCAACAACCTTCAGGGTTTAGAAGAGGACCGTGAGCATGAGAAAGAAGGGCAGCCAGGGGCAACCCTGTGATTTCCACCTGGGGAAGACTTGAGCAAAGGACCCAAGCAACCCATGCCTGGTTTCTGCCTCACAGAAACTGACATGGTAACTTGTGTTATAGGCCACTCAGCTTGCAGTCACTGCTTACACGACTATGGAAATAAATACACCACCCTGCAAAAAGCATTCTTCAATTCGTTATCACTAGGCATGCAAAATTAATTTAAGCTATGTTTTTAACAGTTTATAATCTTACATATGCTATAGAACAGAGAAAAGCTTTTGTAAATGAAAAGAAGTTGTGGTCTGAGCAGTATGAGTGATTGGAAGCCTTATTGTTCGTCCAAAGAAACTCCCTTTCAATTTCCCCGTGTACATGGACTCTTCTGTGCGTACCTGGAATGCTGGTAGCAAACCCAGGTAGCAAGGACATATATCAAAGATTTTGTACCTACTGCTGCTCACAGCCTTGGTGGTCTTTGTCACTCACTGGACCTTATGCACGATAATAGATTCATGAATCTCTTGTCCTTTGGGAAAGGTAGGTTCTATGGTTCTATATTCACAGACAGATTTGAAAATTTCTAAATGCATGGTGCCACGTCCAGTAGGCAGGGCTTGGAATAGGAAGAGCTGGTTTACATCCTGGTATTTAATGTCTGCATCTTGCATAGAATTATTTTACTGTCTCTGCACCAAATACAATAGTAGTCATAACGCATGAAGATATTTGTAAAGCTCATATGATTCAGTTTATCTAAAAGTACCTTGCACATGGATTTTCAACTACTAAGTGTTCAATAAATATTTATTCATTTGCTCCTAGACACATGGCACCAAATATGATAGTTAAGGATATGATACAATTTATGTACCCTTATCTCCAGCATTCGGGTTATTATCAGCCTAGAAGGGCATGAACAAGTCATAGCTCTGTGCACTGTCCAGGGTATAATAGATTAGACAGCCCAAATCCTGCATAGGGTAGTGAACCCAAAAGAGTGCTACCTTTACAGTTTCCCTCAAGAGTAAAGCACAGATCTCCTATGTAGCAAAGGCACTTTTCTTCACCTCATTAGCAAACCCCACCAAGAATGACTTTTTGAGAGTGTGAGCCAAAGAATGAGAGGAATTCGGAGGCAATAAGGAAGATTGCTCACTCCAAAATGCAAACGCAGAGTGGAATTTCCACTTCAGCTGCAAAGTTCCCTCACTCCACATGCATGAGAAGAGGCATGTCTATGAAATGCTAATGAAGTCAAGCCCATTCACATGTAAATTTCTAGATTCTTTCCCCTCAAAATTAAGTTCTTACAAGTGATTTAAAGAGTAATTGGCTTCTAGATACGTTTTCCAGCAAGTTACGCCAGTCAAAGCTTGTTTGAAGGGTAATGCTGCCTGTTCAAGTTGCCTTTGGGAGAACTCTAATAGAGAAGGGTCTTTCTTTCCTTTCACTGCTTCCATGACTAATGCAGTGCTTCCCTCCAGAAGATAAAGCTATAAAGGGGATGATATGTCACTAGGAATGGTTAAGACACAAAGGGCATTTTTGCCTTATCTCCCTGAATCATAATCATATTGCACATTCGCATTATGTTCTTTCTTTCTTTCTTTCTTTCTTTCTTTCTTTCTTTCTTTCTTTCTTTCTTTCTTTCTTTTCTTTCTTTCTTTCTTTCTTTCTTTCTTTCTTTCTTTCTTTCTTTCTTTCTTTCTTTCTTTCTTGTTTCTCACTCTAAGTCCTATACCAGATGGTAAATCCTCAGAATCATTTAATAGGTTTGGCAAAAATTCTAAGAGCAAAATGATTTTCAGAGCTGTATTTGAAGCAAAACATGGAGCAAAGGAGGTATAGATCCAGCACTTGGGACAGAAAAAAAATAGTGTTAAATGAAACAGAGGGAAAGCTTTATAGTTCTATATTATTGTGTCTTGAATGCGTAGATGAAGAGAGAGTCTTCAAAGTGGATATACAGGAAAACATAATTCACAGGAAATTAAAGTCCACTGTGAAAGAGCATAAGAGAGGACTTGGTTGTTCAAAATAAGTTATATCAATGCCAAGACAAACTATATCCCAGCTAATTCAGAAGACTTAAAGACATGACCATAGAAACAGCATCAGCAACCTTTGAAGATGATAGAGTAGGTGAAATCCCAGACTTCAGGTAAAGACCCTAGTTTTTCAAAAAGGAGATGAGGGTATATTCGAGAAACTAGGTTTTTTGGTACCACACTAATTATTGGTTAGATTTTTCAAAAATAATTCAAATGTGCTATCCTGTCCTGGATTCCTATGTTACTACAGAGAAAGATCCTAGTGGAACTATCCAACCTCCCATCACTCATTCTATTCATTCACTGAGTGTGTACTTGTGTAGCTACTAGAAAGCTGGTTACCATGGTAGGCACATGGGAAATAAAAGGGGCTCCTGTGAAGTCCACTTTTCCAAAGAAGCATTCTAGTACCGCGGTTGTAATAAGTGCTATACAGCGATTATAATACGTGTTGGTATAGAAGAACACGCAAGGTGTTTATGAGGCTCCAGATGAAGGACAAATCATCCTGAGAACATTATAGAAAGCTTCTATGAATGTTAGGAGATCTTCTTTCCCTTTAAGATTCTTTAAAAGAACTGATTTCCAAATGGGACTCAAAAATATTTTTTTGTTGGTGGCCAAGCCAATGCTCAATACTCCCTAGAGACCATGGGTCTCCAGCAAAAGCAAAACTGGAGATGTAGCCCAGGACTTGTGCCTATATGTGACATCCCCAGCCCTCTCCCCTGAGTTGAAAATGAGTCAGACCACTGGACACAGCCAACCAGACCAGCCCAATCAAGCATGGCAAAGAAGAGCCTGAAAGACATGGCTTGTGTGACACACTGGCTGTCCAGGCTGTTCCTCCAAGTCTCTGGGAGTCCATTCTGGTTGGGAACAGCAAATAGAGGAAAGTCTGGCCATTCTTATGGAACTATGAAGAAGGGGAAAGGAGATGGGAGGACATGATGAAGCACAGGAGCCCTGCCACTGGCACAACGTGGCCCAGTGCTGAAGTCGGGCTCCTCCGCTCTCCCTTGCACATCCATTATACACTGATGTATGTCTATGTTCACTGGAGACTGCAGCTTGGGGAAGGCCATGGGACAAAGAATCATGACAACTCATACATGGCTGGTGTATAGACCTTGCTGATTGAGGCAGGAGGTCCTGGGTAAGAATAGGCCTTTAGTAGTGTATCCTGGGAACTATATTTTCTCACACACACCTTAAATATATGTATTAGCCAAGGTTCTCCAGAGAAACAGAACCAATAGGTTATATCTATATATCTATATCTACATAGATATGTGTATATATATATATACACACATATATACACACACACATATATATACATCTATATCTAGATCTATCTATATATACAAACACACACACACACACACACACACACATATATATATATATATATATATATATATATATATATATATATACATCTATATCTATATCTATAGAGATCTATGTATCTATCTATACTTGCAGAGGCTGGTAAATTGGAAATCTGTAGGGCAAACTGGCAGACTGGAGGTTCAGGTAAGTATCAATGTTGCAGTTTTGTGTCCTGAGTCCAAAGGCTAAAATCTCAGGCAGAATTCCTATATGACAGTCTGGAGGGGGAATTACTTCTTCTTTGAAAAACCTCAGTCTCGGCTAGTAAGGCCTCCAAGTGATTAGATGAGACCTATTATGGAGGTCAAGTGATTGCTAATGTTAATCACATCTGAAAATACCTTCACAGCCACACCTAGACTGGTGTTTGACTAAACATTTGGTAACCAAAGTCTAGTCAAGTGATATGTAAAATTAACCAGCATGGTCCATTAGAGTAAACCATGAGGAGAAAGGTGTCATTTCAGCAGATCCACACTTGGTGAAGGTGTGTTAGGTGATGGAGACTGGGTTAGGGGAAATGTATATTTTCTTTTCAGCTGTTCATAAAAAAAATCAGCACCAGGTCAATAAATATTTAGTGAGCCAAGTACTAAATGCTGGCTGCTATGGACACAGAAGTGAATAAAACAGAAGAGGCCCTTATGCTCACGGAGTAGAGAGTCTAGACCAACATACTACAAGTGCAGAGACCAGGTCTGGCCTGCCACCTGTTTTTGTAAACAAAGTTTTATTGGAATACACCACGTCCATTTATTTACATATTGTCTATGGCTGCTTTTCAACTACAGTGGTAGAGTTGACCATATGTCCTATAAAGTCTAATATTTATTCTCTGGCCCTTTACAGTAGGAGTGCTGATTCGTGGTGCAGACTTTTGCATAACATGGCAGGGAAGCCTAAGGAATGACATTCTTTGGTACTGTTCACAAACACCAAAGCTGGAGGGATTGCTTCTCCAAGAATAAGAAATGAGAAAATTAACACGGAGTCTTTCAAATGTCAAGAATGGGAACTTCTAATAGCTAAGGTATTTATTATAGAACTGGGGGACTAAGTGAAGGTGCTTACTTACTGCTGTTGCAATAAGTAAGACATGGCTTCTTGCCATGTGTGAAAAAGAGGCAGAAAGCCCACAAGGAGAGAACAAGTGTAAACTGAAAACAGCACAGAGGGGTGCCTGGGTGGCTCAGTCAGTTGACCAACTGACTCTTGATTTCGGCTCAGGTCATGGTCTCATTGTTTGTGGGATCAAGCCCCACATCGGGCTCCACAGTGAGCATGGAGCCTGCTTGGGATTCTCTCTCTCCCTCTCTCTCTGCCTCTCCCCAACTTGCACATGTGCACACATGCTCTCTCTCTCTCTCTCTCTCTCTCTCTCTCAAAAATAAACAGTTAAAAAAAAAAAGAAAACAGCAAGGTGTAAATACCAACTGAGATGAGAAAGAAGTGATATAGGCCACATTGTTTACAAGTAAGCCACAATCACAAAAGCAGAATTAAAACCTATATTGGATAGCCAACATAGAGAAAAATCTAAATCAATGAAGTAAAAACCAAAAAAAGAGATACTCTAAGAATGAAGAGAAAAAGAACAAAGCAAAAAAAAAGCATGTGGAAAACAGAGAAGATAGGAATAAAGATTTGATGTAATGAAATTGATTTTTTCGAGGAAGCCACCAGAATAATTGAAGAGAAGCAATTAGAACAACCTTTATTAAATATTATTTCCTATGTGCTGTGGTAAGCACTTTACATTATCATTTTTAACCCTTACAAGAACCTTGCAAAACAAAACTAATTTATCCCTGTTTTTCAAGTGAAAAATTAAGTAGCATGGGAAGCAATTAACTTACCCATAGTTAGCTAATAAATGGAAAAATCAGCAATCGAATCCCGGGATAACTAAATTTAACACCTTGTATTCTATGTCACTAATCAAAGGAAGAAACAAGAAATATTTTACTGAAAGAAAAAAAGACCCAACTTGGCGATCAAAATGATTTGCCTTCATTGTGTTCCAAAGTATTGAAGAGTGATTTACATGTCCAAACACTTTGTCGTGTTTATGCAAAACAAAAAATGAATATATACATTTGGAGGATGACTTTAATCATCCTAGGAACCAACAATGTGGTGTGCAAGGACAATGGATGCAATTTCAGGCTGCACCAAGGGGAATGTATTGTCTGCCTGAAAGAAAGGAAATGATATTCTGTGCCTGACAAGCCACATCTAGAATATGGTCCAGTTCTGGGAGCCATTTTTAAGGACTCTGACGAAATGAGCCGTAAAATGGAAGACAATCAGCTGACCACAACTGTATGAAGTGTTCAAAGAAGTGTGCAGGTAAATACTGACTCAATTGAAAGGACAGAATGAAAAACCCAATGGTGGCAGCAATGAATGCTAAGTGATGCCTTCCAAAACACATTCTCTGAACTAACTCAAAGTGAAGTCTGATTTGCATGACACATTAATAAAGCAAAATGTAACCCTCCTACCTTGTTGTACAAACACCATTCAAATGACTTCTTGTGCAGTGAAGGTAAGTTTTGCTTAAAATATTAGAGGGAATACCATTTCATTGTTTGCTTTTTTCAGTCACAATTCTGTGGCTTATAGAACAACGCAGCCTATTTCAATTGTTATTGTCATTTGGGAACTATTATTTTACATACTTGGCAAAAAAAAAAAAATGATCATAGTCTAAAGACAGCTCTCTAAAGCCACATTGCATTGCCCCTGGAAAGGTTTTGGATGCTGACAGCAGCTGAGTAAAAGCCCACTACAATAAAAATGAGCTCTTCAGAGGACAAGGGTAGCCAAAAGAAACAAATAAATATGTGGGACACAGTTTCATACTTTTTGCCACTCTTGAATTAGTAATATAGAGTAATCGAGGGGAATACATTATAAGTTTTGTTCAGAATATGCTGAAACAATCATTATTTTATGAATACCCCATTAATGTCAATTATTATTCATTATTAATAGCCTACCATCAAATTAAAAAGAACTTATATGTGTATGTCCTATTCTACTCTGTTTTTCTCTCTCAACTTATTAAAATAATCAGCTGCTTCATAACTAATTAATGATAATACAACTTGAAAATAGAAACTGCAACCCAAACACCAGATATTAAAGTTGATATGGGGTGACATTCTGTTATGTTCTTAAGTTGTTTATAAAATTTTGATTACTGGTAAATATTTGATACTTTTCCTAAGATCTACTTTCAAGTTCCAAGTAGTTTTATGTGATCATCTAATTCTTGCTATTCTAATTTTTAAAGAGACTCAACTCTGCATAGGCTTTAATTTCAAACATTCTTACTTCAACATATGAATCTTATGGAAAAAACTCTAAAGAGTTGCAGATATTCGAGTCAGTGCAATCAACTGCATCATATCTAAGAACTCTGATTCTTAGGGAAAAGAGTGTGAATTATTTCATCAAGTGAATGTTTCTTTTTGAAACACAGGGGGCAAAATTCCATGTATTTGTCCATCACATTGTTGACAAAGAGCTTTTTCTTCCTCCCCCTTAACTTTCATGAAAGTGCTATGAAGTTGCTGTTTTAAATTCCCTTACTATATGGGCATCTGGGTGATTCAGTCAGTTGAGCATCCGACTCTTGATTTTTGACTCAGGTCATCATCCCAGGGTTGTGGGATAGAGCCCCGTGTCAGGTTCCTTGCTGAGCATGCAGTCTGCTTGGGATTCTCTCTCTCTCTGCCCCTCTCCCTGAGTCATAAATGAATGAATGAATGAGAGGGAGAAAGGAAGGAAGAAAGGAAGGAAGGCAGGAAGGAGAAAAGAAAAGAAGAAAGGAAGAAGGAAAAAAGGGAAGAAAGAAATTCCCTTACTATATATATGAGAAATTTGAGGTTTGGGCATTTAGTGACTTTTACAAAGGGGCATTTAGTGACTTTTAGAAAGTCTAACAACTTTCAAGTTGCAGATCCAGGCCTTGCAAATAATGGTCAGGTTCACTCCACTTCTACCTGTTGAACACTGTTATGGAAGAAAAGAATCAGAAGATGTGACACAACCCAAATGATTCACTAAATGATTCACTCCCTTATTCTCAAAAGTCAACATGGACATAACACCAAAGTTGATAATGGAGTTTAAACCGTTTTTTATGTGATTTTCATTGGAAGTGTAATGTTTCCTCACTGATGTGAGACAAGTGTTGGACAGATTAGTCACTGGACATGGCGCCTGTGTCTTAAGTGCTTTGTTCCTTCCTCAGAAGCTGGCATGTACTTGATGTGAAACAGACATTTGATAACATGCCTGTGGACTGAATTTTCAGCAAAACCTCTACATGTAGGATATGTTAGTGATTGCTGACTGCCCTCCTTGGGACTCCAGCTGCACAATGCTTAACAAACAAAACATCTATTTAGTGCATTTAGCTTAACAAGCAATCATAGAGTCAGAAAGAATCAAACTGATTATTTTTACCAAGTTACCAAACACACTCTCATTCAGTGAATCAGCCTGCCAGTTCAATCCAACCATTCCCCCCCCACCCCAGGAATGACACAGACATGAGTCCCTGGTCTGAAGACAGGGACTGACCCCACAGCCAGCACAGTTTCTGTGCTTGGGGCCAGGAGAGAAGAATCTGTTCCCCCTTCAGATGTTTTGAAATGGTAATAAAAATGAAAATGGCATATTCATCCCCAAACTTTAAAATCATCCCTGGAAGCTGACTAGAATCTACCAACATAAAATTCAAGCCAACATTCACCAAATTCAAGGCACAAAACCTCACAGAATTATGGAGAAAGTCCATCCAATCAATGGAATTCAGAGCTAAGAATTCAGCCACTAAGTGGCATAATTACTGTAATTAGTCAAATGCTGTAATTACAGTAAACACATGATCAGTTGCCACTGAAGCATCTAATTGCATAGCATAATGGTGTTATTATGATTTCTGATGATATAATATGATTTAGATATATAATAAATGCCCATAACAATATTAAGACATTTTTCATTTGTGAATTTCCTTAGTATCTGATTTGGCTTTCTTACATTTTCTAGGTTTAAATCTCAGTCATACAGGAAATCAAAGTATTTTTTCAGAGAAAGGAAAAGTGAAAATTATCCACCATGATACCTCGGTGTGAAGGTGGATAGAAAGAGAGAAAGGATTTGAAGTGGAGTGTAAGGTCACTCTCATTAGGGTAACTGCAAATGGAAATTAATAGCTACAATGCAAGAAAACACCTGCACAAATTTGATTATTTCACATATATTCCTGTTTTCAGGAATATAAATATGTACCTTAAGTTTAGCGCTAAGCTATCCATGAAAATGAAAACATAATGCTGTCAGCACTGACTCCGTTTTAAGGTTCCTTGAAGAAAACTTGAACGTTGGTTATGTATATGTCCAAACTTTGTACGATATAACAGTAGACCTATAACTGACTTGTCTTTAATATAGGTTTTGTATAATTGAAAATATTTTTATCTCTTAGAATTTGAGAATTGGATGAATTCCTTGAGGGTTAAGAGATGCATAGTTCAGAGGTTCTTGAACTCATTTCATAGAAGGTACTGTGCCTATCAGTGGAAGTGTAATTTTCTTAAAGAGGCTTTCATCAGGATCTTTAGTGGATTTGGGAAGCAGAAAGGTCTACCTGGGAAACTTTGCTATCCATCTCCACTTGCGCTGGAATCTTCTCTACAAATGTCCATCAGATCTTTGCTTCACTTCAGCATCAAACTTTGTTTTCAAAAATTTTTTTTTATTTTTTTAAATGTTTATTTTTAGACGGTAGTAAGATATTGAGAAGGACATTATATCATAATTAAGGGGGTCTATCCACCAAGAAGGCCTAACAATTGTAAACATTTATGCTCCAAATGTGGTAGCACCCAAATATGTAAATCAATTAATCACAGACATAAAGAAACTCATTGATAATAATACCATAATAGTAGGAGACTTCAACACCCCACTTACAACAATGGACAGATCATGTAAACAGAAAATCAACAAGGAAACAATGGCTTTGATTGACACACTGAACCGGATGGATTTAACAGATATATTTAGAACATTTCATCCGAAAGCAGCAGAATATACGTTCTTCTCCAGTGCACATGGAATGTTCTCCTGAATAGATCACATACTGGCACACAAATCAGCCCTCAACAAGTACAAAAAAGATTGAGATCATACTGTACATATTTTCAGACCACAATGCTATGAAACTCAAAATCAGCCACAAGAAAAAATTTGGAAAGATAATAAATACTTGGAGACTCAAGAACATCCTACTAAAGAATGAATGGGCTAACCAAGAAGTTTAAGAGGAAATTAAAAAGTGTATGAAAGTCAATGAAAATGATAACACCACAACACAAAACCTCTGGGACACAGCAAAGGCGGTCATAGGAGGAAACTATATAGCAATCCAGGCCCTCCTAAAGAAGGAAGAAAGGTCTCAGATACACAACAAACCTTTAAAACAAAGGTTTAACCTTATACCTTAAAGAGCTGGAAAAAGAAAGTAAATAAAACCCAAAAACAGCAGAAGACAGGAAATAATAAAGATTAGAGCAGAAATCAATGCTATCGAAACTGAAAAAACAGTAGAACAGATCAATGAAACCAGAAACTGGCTCTTTGAAAGAATTAACAAAATTGATAAACCACTAGTCAGTTTGATCAAAAAGAAAAAGGAAAGGACCCAAATAAATAAAATGAAGAATGAAAGAGGAGAGATCACAACCAATACAGCAGAAATACAAACAATAATAAGAGAATACTATGAACAATTATATGCCAATAAAATGGGTAATCTGGAAAAAAATGGACAAATTCCTAGAAACATATATACTACCAAAACTGAAACAGGAAGAAATAGAAAATTTGAACAGACCCATAACCAGTAAGGAAATTGAATTAGTAATGAAAAATCTTGCAAAAAACAAGAGTCCAGGGCCAGATGGCTTTCCAGGGGAATTCTACCAAACATTTAAGGAAGAGTTAACACCTATTTTCTTGAAAGTGTTCCAAAAAACAGAAATGGAAGGAAAACTTTCAAATTCTTTCTATGAAGCCAGCATTACCTTGATTCTAAAACTAGACAAAGACCCCACTAAAAAGGAGAATTATAGACCAATTTCCCTGATGAACATGGATGCAAAAATCCTCAACAAGATATTAGCTAACTGGCTCCAACAACACATTAAAAAAAGTATTCAGCATGTCCAAGTGGGATTTATACCTGGGATGTAGGGCTGGTTCAGTATCCGCAAAACAATCAATGTGATACATCATATCAATAAAAGAAAGGACAAGAACCACATGATCCTCTCAATAGACGCAGATAAGGCATTTGAAAAAATACAGCATCCTTTCTTGATAAAAACCCTCAAGAAAGTAGGGATAGAAGGCTCATACCTTAAGAGCATAAAAGCCATATATGAAAGACCCAATGCTAATATCATCTTCAAAGGGGAAGAACTGAGAGCTTTCCCCCTATGGTCAGGAACATGACAGGGATGTCCACTCTCACCACTGTTATTCAATATAGGATTGGAAGTCCTAGCCTCAGCAATCAGACAACACAAAGAAATAAAAGGCATCCAAATTGGCCAGGAGGAGGTCAAACTTTCACTCTTCGCAGATGACATGATACTCTATATGGAAAACCCAAAAGATTCCACAAAAAAATGCTAGAACTGATCCATGAATTCAGCAAAGTTGCAGGATATAAAATCAATGCACAGAAATCAGTTACATTCCTACACACCAATAATGAAGCAACAGAAAGAGAAATCAAGGAATCGATCCCATTTACAATTGCACCAAAAATGATAAAATACCTAGGAATAAATCTAACCAAGAGGTGAAAAATCTATACACTGAGAACCATAGAAAGCTTATGAAAGAAATTGAAGACACAAAAAACTGTGAAAATATTCCATGCCCCTGGATCGGAAGAACAAATATTGTTAAAATGTCAATAGTACCCAAAGCAATCTACATATTCAATGCAATCCTTATCAAAATAACACCAGCATTCTTCACAGAGCTAGAACAAGCAATCCTAAAATGTGTATGGAACCAGAAAAGACCCCAAATAGCCAAAGCAATCTTGAAAAAGAAAACCAAAGCAGGAGGCATCACAATCCTGGACTTCAAGCTGTACTACAAAGCTGTAATCATCAAGACAGTATGGTACTGGCACAAGTACAGACACTCAGGTCAATGGAACAGAATAGAGAAGCCAGAAAAGGATGCACAAACATATGGGCAACTAATCTTTGACAAAGCAGGAAAGAATATCCAATGGAATAAAGACAGTCTCTTCAGCAAGTGGTGCTGGGAAACATGCAGCAACATGCAGAAAAATGAACCTGGACCACTTTCCTACACCATACACAAAAATAAACTCAAAATGGATGAAAGACCTCAATGTAAGACAGGAAGCCATCAAAATCCTCGAGGAGAAAGCAGGCATAAACCTCTTTGATCCTGGCCGCAGCAACTTCTTACTCAACAAATCTCCAGATAATATTTTTTAAGTCAAAAAAAAAAAAAAAAAGAAATGTTTATTTTTGAGACAGAGATACAGAATGTAAGTGGGGGTCGGTCAGGGGGCAGAGAGAGAGGGAGACACAGAATCCAAAGCAGGCTCCAGGCTCTGAGCTGTCAGCACAGAGCCCAATGTGGGGCTCAGACCCACAAACCACAAGATTATGACCCGAGCTGAATTTGGATGCTTAACTGACTGAGCCACCCAGGCAACACTCAGCACCAAACTTTGTAGTAAGGAGGTTCTAACTAATCTTTGAAAGCAATTGTCCCATTTTCCATAAAATGGTCCAACTATTAAAAATTTATTCTCACATACTGACTGTAATTCTTCCTCATCATAAATTCTACCCTGTTGTTTTCATTCTTTTCAATGAAAGCCCACTGAAGTATTTGAATTTGACCTCAACCACACAAACCATTCCATCTCTAGAATAAGTGCCTCTGCTCCTGTGATCCCTCCTCATTCCTTTCTGGTGCACGGCCAACCCATCAAGACCCTGTTTAGAGTGGGACACAATGACCTAGACCAGGGGTTGGCAAACATTTTCTGAAAAGGGATAGACAGCAAGCCTTTTCTGCTTTGCAAGCCATGTGGTCCCTATCACAATACCTCTACTCTGCTGCTGCTGCTGCTGCACAAAAGCAGACATAGACAACATTTAAATGAACGATGATGTCTGTGCCCCAATAAAACCTTCTCTTAGAAAACAGGGGACGGGCTGGATTTGATGTGCGCAGTTTGCTGATCACATCTAGAAGAATCTGAAGCAGAAAAGAATGCTAGGCAAGTGTGACTATTCTCTGCCAACTAAATTTCTGCTAATCCGTTTAACTATTCAAATAAAACCATGAAGCATACCACTGACTTGTATTAAGAATACAGTTAAGAAAGCTCCCTAGACAAGCATTGTCTAATAGAACTTTCTGGCATAATGGAAAATTCTCTGTGCTGTCCAGTATGGTAGCCACTAGCCACATGTGGCTATTAAGCAGTTCAAATATGCCTGATGCATACTAAGGACTGAATTTTAATTTTAATTTCATTCTAATTAATTTATATTTAAATTTAAATAGTCCTTGAGTGGCTATCACACTGGACAGCATGGCCCTAGACATTGTTTTCTTGTGCAGACTTCTCTTCAACACTACTCATTTATGTCCCTGTACATTACATTTTATTAAATTTACACATGAAGTACTTTTTATCATTGAAGCAAATATACAGCTTTAAGCATCGTACAGGTTCAATAAATACTAATGATGATCAGCAAATTGAGTCATTACAGATAATGAAATAGCAGGACAAAACTAGAATCAGTTTTGGTTTTATTGACAAAGATTTTCCATTGAACTGGGAGCCATGATCACATAATGGTATAGGCTTTCATAATTTAAAATTATTTTAATGGATTTCATACTTTTGATATTTATCTGAAGCTAATTCAAGCTTTTCCTATTTGACATTATCCTGCCATGAATATTGATGGGTTTTACCACAGAGTGAATTTCCAAGTGTCTTTGTTTGTCTCGTACCCTGAAGGTTCATCACATTTTAGCAGGCATTGTTTATAGTTTAATTTCATTCAAACTCTGGAGAAAGGGGAAAAGATCATTTTATCCTAATGCTCACTGTGCTCATGAAGCAGAATACTAAACAACAAAAGAATTAAGAACACCATCCCGCTATAAAGTAAACAAGTCCCCGAATTGAGAACCCAATTATTATTCAAAACACATTGTCTTTATTGCTTCCCTTCACTTATTTATTCAACAAAAACTGCTCTTAACATTGCAGATACAAGAGTGAACCCAAACAAATGTGGGTTCTGCCATCAGGGAGCTGACGTCCCATTCAGATGACAGACGTTAATCAAAGAACCTCAGAAACAAAGGGCCTTTTACAAGTTGTGCTCGGAAAAATTCCACAACGTGCTCAGGGCACAAGACCAAGGGGCCTGGTGCTGCCCAGGAACGAGTGACATTTGGGGTGACATGTTGAGAGCAAGAACAAAGGCTCCCAGGCAAAAAAGCAGCAGACACGTAGTAAGGAGAGGGAGCGCATTAGGTCAAAAGTGATGGGGAGAGTGAGGTGAGGTGAGGTGAGGTGAGGTGAGGTGAGGTGAGGTGAGGTGAGGTGAGGTGAGGTGAGGCTGCGGAAGTCCAGGATGAGACCTCAGCATTATTGCTAGGTTCTGGTCCCTACACCATGAGCAATGGGGTTGGAGGGATGGGGGGCGTAGTGGTAAGACTGTTAAGGATGAAAGGGGGAAATGAGGGTTGCTCTGGGGACACAGGCTGGAGGGCCAAACACAAATGGTGAATCCAGCTTCTGTCTCTTGTCCAGGCAAAAAACAATGGCATCTCGTGATGGAGCGACCAGAGGGGAGATGGCAAGGGCTAAGTGTACTTGAGACTTACTGAGAAGACAAAGTTGACAGGAAGGAATGCCAGGGAGTGATGGGGGAGATGGGCAGAGCAAGGAAGCCCCCAGGTCCCTCGCAAAAAGAACTGTGGAGCCTCTAGTGGCTGTGAGAAAAGCCCTTGTGTTCTCAAGAGGACCCGCAGGAGTTCTCCAGAGAAACCGGCAGCACAGAATTGAGCTAGTGCTGGAGAGCTAAGTGTTCACTGTTACGGAGCAAGCTTTCCAGAACAATACAGACCTTCAAATGGAGGAGGACATTGTCTTTGTTTAGGGGTGCGTGTGGTGTGGTGTGGTGTGGTGTGTGTGTGTGTGTGTGTGTGTGTGTGTGTGTGTTTTAAACATAAATGAGGATGCACAGCATTCCCAGTAACTCCCATTCTCTACCCTTTCACACTGTGCTCAGTGTGCTGACTGTATATGTCATCACCTGTGCCTCTCTCTGAGGAGCCACTCCATCTTTGGTTCCCCAAGTTAGATAAGGGCTGCGTGAACACTGTTTCCAACTGGGCCTTAGGGCACGCAGCCAGCATTCACCAAATGCTGCCAGCTGAGCAAAGCACCCACGGACCTTAGAACCTCTATTGCCTTGGAATAAAAAAAAGGGCAGACAACTGCATTATTCTGCAGGTTCGACGTTTTTTGCTTATTCATACAGGATATTCCCAATCACTCCCTCACCCTGGGCCAAGTCCATGCGACGTTACTCTTGTATTCATTTCCTATCGCTGCCGTGACAAAGTACCACAAGCCAGACAGCTGAAAACAACAGAAATGTATCATGGCTGTCCCTGAAGGCTACAAGTCCAAGACGTAGGAGTCACTAGGGCTTTGTTGCATCTGAAGGGTCTAAGGAAGGATCCTGTCTTGCTTCTTCCTAGTTTCTACAGGTAGCTCAGTCCCTGGTATCCCTTCCCTCACAGCTGCTTTGGTCTGATTGCTGCCTCCACTGTTACCTGGCATCCTCACCATGTGTCTCTGTGTCCAAATTTCCCTCTTCCATTAAGGGTGCCAGTCATCGGGTTAGGCCACAGCCTAATGAGCTCATCTTCACATGTTTGTATTTGCAAAAGCCCTGTTTCTAAACAAGGTCACAGGCATGGATACGGAGGCAGGGACTTGAGCATATCTCTTTTGAGAGACATGATTCAACCATAACGCCATGCATTACATTTTCCTAACTGAAGTATTTATGGCTATTGCTTCTCTACTATATTCCCTTATTAGTCCTGGTATAAGAGAAAGAAAAACAGAGACACAGTGAGCCCAATTCTGGCTGTCTCTAGCACTTGGCACATGATTATATTAGCATTTATCTGATTGTAACAATTATTTGATTCTGTGCCAGTTCCAATCCCTGACTTGAAATTGAGATCCTTTAAGACATAGGTTAATAAATGTGTGCCATTTATTAAATAAGACATGAAAGACATAGGTGTTATTTTAACTTAGTGCTTTAATGCCTATCACACGGAGGGATCTCAATAAATGTTTGTCAAGTGAAAGACAGAGAAGAGGATAGAAGAAGGGAGGGGAGTTGGAGGGATTTTCTGGTTTCACCATCAGTCTTTGCTCTTAACCAGATTAACTTGCCTCCCCCTTAACCTTTTCTAATTGCCTCCATTAATTTCCCTCTCTAGCCTTGCAAGGATTCAAACTCATTATCAGACATTACTGATAAGCCATGAAGGGAGTGATAAAGAAGAATGGTTTAGATATTAATCTGTCTCAAATCTGCAGATAAGACAGGTTAACTCTGGGGGACTCCTTAAAACCTGTGATTCTGTGGACTGCTAATAAACACTGCTGTGGTGGGGATTTTCTGTGCTGTCGCCATGGTCAGGAACTCTGCTTCATTTAGAGCTGCATATGGGGTCGTTTAGTATCAACTGCTCAAATATCTAATCTCAAAACTGTCTTCACCCACATAAAGGGCTCTGTTGAACATCCTCCATCACCAGTTCACTGGCTGTACTAGTTATCTACTGCTGCGTAACAACAGGACCATGAACTTAGCGGCTTAACACAACACATAGCTTTAATCATAGCTTTAATCAACCCATAGCTTCCATGGGTCAGAAGTGCAGACACAGTCACACTGGCTCTTCTCTCCGGCATCTCTGATGAAGCTACAATCAAGGAGTACACCAGGGCAGGGGACTCATCTGAGGCTCAAATGGGGAAGGTTCTGCTTCTAAGCTCACACAGTTGTTGGCAGAGTTCAGTTCCCAAGAGGGAGGTCCAAGTCCTATGTAATACAATCCCAGAAGTCACTTCCCATCAACCTGGCCATGTTCTGTTAGTTAAATAAATGCAAGTCACAGGTCTCACCCACACTCATGGGCAGGAAATTCCATAAGAACGTGCACACCAGGAACAGGGATCACCAGGGCTCTCTTGAGCATGCATTTACTATCCTTGCCAATGAAGGTCAGATTTCTCATGAAAACTTGAAGGCCACAGGCTCTTGTGGATATAGTATGGCAGATGTCTTATAAACACTAGCCATCATCATGGATCAATGACTACCTTAACTCAGATTGAAGTTATGCTTTCTCCATTTGTTTGTTCAACAAATATCTATTAAGCACGTATTAAATATTTTTCCCGTCATTAAGTAGAGAAAGCAAATGTGTACAACTTAAACTCAAAACAGATACTTTCACCTCCAAAATGTATTCTTGGTACAAAGCATCTATATATTCTAAAATTCTAAAATTAAAACAGAATGTATTTATTTTTGAGAGACAGAGTGCGAGTGGTGGAGGGGCAGAGAGACAGGGAGACACAGAATCCAAAGCAGGATCCAGGCTCTGAGCTGTCAGCACAGAGCCCGATCACAGAGGCTGATATGGGGCTCAGACTCACAAACTGTGAGATCATGACCTGAGCTGAAGTCGGATGCCCAACCGACTGAGCCACCCAGCTTCCCCTAGAGCATCTATATATTTTAGATAAACATGCTTACCAGTGTCTTTGGTATAACTGTTGCAGTGATGATAAAGTTAGGGGAAGAGTTGGAGGCCAGAAATAATAGAAACACAGGATCTGAAAGATGTGAGCAAAGCTGTGGTCAGAGTTCACTGGGGGCCACTGCTTTCTGCTAGCCTGGAGCCCATGCCCTCAGCACCCTGATGTGGGGCCACACTGGAGGGAAAGTGGGTTCTGAGACTCCTGCACAAACCAGGAACCTCAGGGGGAAAACAATGGGAGGACGTATCCTCTGGGAAGGGGCATAGCTACATTTGTCTGACTCGGCTTTAGAGGGTTTGAGGAAAAGCAGATAACTGTCTCTGAAAATTCCTAAAACATAACCTTTCATTCACATGCTTTCAGACTTGAAGATGCAGTATGGGTGAAGCCTAAAAAACCCCAAGCCAAAATTTTAATCAAGGGTCTTGTGTTTCTCATTCTCTACCTGCACTTCAGAAGTCCACGTGGAAAATCCCTGCATACCATTTTTGGAAAAGTCTTGTGTGTTGTGTGCATGTCTGTTAAATGACAGTCTTTGTTGCTAATGCATAAAGATGGGATTTCTAAATAGTGATCTTATTTTTGGCAACCTGATGAAGTATCTTTTTCATTCTGATGTTTTCACAGCTTCTTCAGTGTTTTCAATTAAACAATCATATCATTTCCAAATAATGGCAGTTGTTTTTTCTAATTCTCAGATTCTATTTATTTTCCTTTTACTTTTGTGCTGGCTAGGACATTTAGTATAATATGGTATAGAAATGACTTCAGGCTTTTTTTTTTCCTTCAAGATATGAAAGGCAGTTTCCTTGAGCATAGCTTCTGCTATGGTATTTTTCAAGCTATGTACCAGCTTAAGAATATTTTATTATACTGCTAGGTTTCTAGAGATTTTATTTCAAGATCATAGATTAATACTAATTATTTCCTGCATTTATTGACAAAAATATATAGGTTTCCTCCATAAACCTGTTAATGAAGTAGATTCGATGAATACTCTTACCTTGAATATAAGAATGATCCCATAAGCATTAATTGTTACAAATATGTCCACAAAAAATAGCAGGCACAATTACATACATGGCTTTGTCTAGCTATTCAAAGAACATTTTAATCTTGTACAATACCTTTTAGTCTAAGTAAAACACTCTAACATAACTTAGGTACCTAAAGCAAACAAAAATAATGAAAGAATCATAATTAAAAAAGAAAAAAAAGGCTGTGTGATTCCATTTACTGAAATATCCAAAATAGGCAAATCCCATGAGACATAAAGCAAAGTGGTGGTGGCCAGGAGTTAGGAAAATGCAGAGTGACTGCTCATGTGCACCAAGTTTCTTTTAGAGGTGATGAAAATGCTCTAAAGTTGATGATGGCAATGCATGAGCAGCTCTACAGATATACTAAAAACCATGGAATTATCTACCTTAGATGAACAAATGATGCAATAAGCAGATTATAAATCAATAAAACTTTAAAAAAATTTTTTTAACATCTATTTATTTTTGAGAGACAGAGAGAGACAGTGTGTGAATGGGAGAGGGGCAGAGAGACGGGGAGACACAGAATCCAAAGCAGGCTTCAGGCTCTAAGCTGTCAGCACAGAGCCTGACATGGGACTCAAATCCATAAAGTGCAAGATCATGACCTGAGTCCAAGTCAGATGAATAAAGCTTTTTAAAAAAGAGTGTTAGCCAATCCCATTCATGAACATAGATATAAAAATCCTAAAGCATGGGGCACCTAGGTGGCTCAGTCGGTTGGGCATCCAACTCTTGGTTTCAGCTCAGGTCATGATCTCATGGTTCGTGAGTTTGAATGCCACATCAGGCTCCGTGCTGACAGCGCAGAGCCTGCTTGACATTCTCTCTCTTCCTCTCTCTCTGCCCTTCCCCACTCTCTCTTTCTCTCAAAAATAAATAAATAAACTTAAAAAAATATTCTAAAGTTTTAAAACTCATAGGCGATATATAAGGAAAGGTAATACACCAAGACCAAGGTTGCTTCAATGTTAGAATATCCACTAATCTAATCTATTTCATAACGATTTACAGAGTAAACCATGGGGAATAAGCTTAAGAATCCCCCGGTCTTATACCGATGGGTTAACAAGGCATAAAGAAGTAAAAAGCCATAGGATGCTCACACCCAAGTTTGGGTAAACAAGATTAGCAAGCACCCCAAGAATAGGGAGGTGCGAAAGCACCAAGAGAAGGGGCGAAAAGGCACCCAGACTAGAGAAGGGGTGCAGAGCCCCCAGAATAGAGAGGGAGGGGCAAAGTCCCCAGAATGGGGGGGGGGGGGCAAAGGCACCCAATACAAAGGTATATGAAATAAGCAAGATTAGGCATTCAGGGTGGAAGCACCCCCAATTTAGTACTATAGCCAAAAGCTGCTTTCACAAGAGGAAAGGACCAAGTTAGGTAAACAGGAAATTTGGGCTGTAGACCTCTGCTCTGCAGGTGAAGCAGCCCAGAGCAGAGATGGTTAACAAAGGAAAAGGTGCCTTGTTAACCCTGAGATTATTCCCCCTACCTGTCTCATTCCCTAGGCTAGCTAAAATCAACAGACATGGCGCCTCCTGTCTGCTAACAACCATTTGCCCATCTGCCCAGAGCCAGGATTTTGTTTTATACTGACCCAAACCCCAAAGGCCATATATCTTCAAAACCCCCTTTTCCCTCGCATCCCCAGGTTAATGTTCACTGATTCATTGTCTCTTTGTGCACACCCATCACGTTTGTAAGCCTTCTGATCTTAATAAATATGGGAAAGGATTTTATTCTTTTGCCAGACTCTTGTCTTTTCCCGGACATTGGCCATCTCTTGCTTTTAATCCTGCGTCCCACTCTCTTGCTGGTCAAGAGAGAACTTTAGATTTCGAGTCTATGACAGTAACCTATATATACTCTTCATGTAGAAAATTACAGATAGACAGTAAATAACATTATGGAGCTGAATTTAGGGATTGAAACATGTCCTTCACTAGCAAACTCAATAGCACAGAGATGTCAATTCTCACTAAAATTGGTCTATAGATTCAATGTCATTCCAATCAAAATTCTGGCAGATCACGACTTAATGACTAAAAATCACATTGACATTTTTTTTTCTCTTCTCTTCCTCTTCTTTTTCCTTTTTCTTCTCTTTATTTTCCTTGCAGAGGCAGCATGGCCAGGGGCCACAGTATTAATGGGGCCAATCAATATGTATAAATGTATGCCTACACACATACATAGAAATAAATTAACAAAGGCCTAAATCAGTAACACATACAACCAGGTATTTAACAAGATAGGAAACACAGGGGCATCTGGGTGGCTCAGTTGGCTAAGTGTCCAACTCTTGGTTTCGGCTCAGGTCATGATCTCGCAGATCGTGAGACTGAGCCCTGCATTGGGCTCTGTGTGGACAGTACAGCCTGCTTGAGATTCTCACTCTCCCTCTCTCTTTGTGCCCTCCCTCACTCACGTGCATGTGCTCTCTCTCTCTCAAAATAAATAAACACTTTTTAAAGGTAGAAAACATAGATGACCAATACATATTAGAAAAAGTGCCAAGTTTCAGTAGCAATCAGAAGAAAAAATGCAGTTTTAGCACACAATGAGCTGGTTGAAGATGAAGGTGCAGGGTACTAACTCCCCTCCTCCACGGTCATACTAAACCTACAGCTATATATGGAACAATTTCCTCCAAATTTACAATGAAATTTCATTTCATATACCACAGATCACGAAGAGTTAAAAAAAATTTATTATCTATGGGAAAGGACATGGAACTATGGAAAGTCTCATACATTGCTGGCAGCAGTAAAAATGATTTGGAAAATGATTTGGTATTACCTAGTAAATTTGAATTTGTGTATATTTTACAGCCTAGCCATTCCATGCTTGGGTAACATTCCCTAGAGAATAAACTTCTGTGTATGTGCTCCAAGAGACATAGTTACAAATGTTTATGTCAGCAACATTGTTAATAGCAAAGTTCTTAAGATTCTTAGAAGCTCTTTGGTCTAGCTGAGAGGATCTAATTATTCTTCACCATGTTAAATCTTTCAGTGATTTCAACAAAGCTTCACAAAAATACAGTCTTGATTTGATCTTTATCCCCAGGCTATCTTTTGCGAATCTAACTTTGGGGAAAACTGGAGATGAGAAAGTTTTAATTTCCAATCCAATTGTGCCCCTATATCCTCTCTCTGAAGTCAGCTTGGAAATTGTCCAGATCTTTTTTTTTTAATTTTTTAATGTTTATTTATTTTTCAGAGAGAGAGAGACGGAGTGCAAATGGGGATGGGGCAGAGAGAAGGAGACAGAATCCAAAGCAGGCTCCAAGGTCTGATCTGTCAGCAGAGAGCCCAACGTGGGGCCCAAAGCCATGAACCGTGAGATCATGACCTGAGCCAAGGCCGGATGCTGAACTGACTGACCACCCTGGCACCCCCAGATCTTTTTCTAGCTTATCTCTTTCATCATATTCAGTTAAAATGAACCAACAGACACTCAACTTTTCACTTTGCAGGAAAGGAGGAGTTTCAACCACCAGGAGCTACAACATTGTTATTTTTATTAGTTTTTTTTTTGTTTTTTTTTTGTTTTTTTTTTTTGTGAGCAGACACATAAATAAAGTATTACAACAGGATTGTTTTTTTTAAAGATTTTATTTTTAAGTAAACTCCACACCCAACCTAGGGCTTGAACCTACAACTCTGGGACCAATAGTTACATGCTCCATGGACTGACCCAGGTAGGCACCCTAAAGATAAGTATTTTTTTTTAATTGCATGCTAATATGAATGGGAATGTCCACTTTACCTAGATGGCTGACGACAAAGCGTTTTCTAAAGTGCTAAGACTAGAATAGTGATTTAATTCCAGGCGTGTGAAATCCAAGGGACCAAAAGTCCATGCAACAGGGCAGCCAGTGCAAGGGCCCTGAGGTGGGAACATGTCTGGTGTGTCTGAGCAGAAGAAAGGCCAGTGAGTTGGAGAACAGAGATCAGACAGAAAAACGTCAAAAAAAAAATCAACTTAGTAGAAACTCAATAAAGTTGTGAAAAGACAGAAAACTATGTTGCCTTTGCAATGCTAAGTAGGTAGTTGTTCAATGGTTTCCATTTGTTATGTTGATCAAAATACTGCTATATGAGGGGGAGGGGTTGGGGATTGAGGGGGTAAAGTGGGGGTAAAGGTGGTGGAGGAGGGTTACTGATACTAGATGATCCTGGCTTATTTAGGCTCTGGATCAGAATTATGAGATTAGCAAAGTTTGTCTTGATGTCTACTCTTTTCTACTTTCTGCTCCATATTTCCCAATGTATCTATTGTACAAGCTTCTCATTCTTTGCATGCTGTGCCTCTGACTTGGGCCAGCCCTACCTAAACAAGAGCACCCTCCAAAGATTAAGCTACTCCTTTGTAAAAAGAGCTCAGGAATGCGGTGCCTAGGTGGCTCAGTCGGTTAAGCATCTGACTTTGGCTCAGGTCATGATCTCACAGTTCATAAGTTCAAGCCCCATGTTGGGCTCTGTGCTGACAGCTCAGAGACTGGAGTCTGTTTTGGATTCTGTGTCTTCCTCTCTCTGTGCCCCTCCCCTTTAAAGGGGAACTCTTAAAGTTAGATAGAAGGATAGAAAGGATAGAAAATGTCTCAGCTACACACAGATGGTCTCCAACTTATGATGGTTCGACTTAGGATTTTTCAACTTTCCGATGGTGTGAAAGCCATACACATTCAGTAGAAATGGCACTTGGGAATTTGAATTTGGATCTTTTCCTGGGCTAGCAATATGCGGTCTGATCTCCCTCGTGACACTGGGTAGTGGCAGCAAGCTGTAGTTGCCCATAGGCACGTGATCATGAGGGTCAATGAAGGATACAGTGAGAAGCATTCTGTCCCCACACAGCCATTGTGTTTGTCATTTTCAGTACGGTATTCAATACATTCCATGAGATATTCACCATTTTATTATAAAGTAGGCTTTGTGTGAGACACTGTTGCCCAACTATAGGTTAATAAAAGTGTTCTGAACACGTTTAAGGTAGGCTGGGCTAAGTTATGGTGCTCGGGAGGTTGAGTGTATTAAATGTATTTTCTTCTTAGGATATTTTCAACTTATGAGGAGTGTATCAGAAGTAACTGCATCATAAGCTGAAAAAGATGTGAAATAAGTTTAGTCTTGACAACATCAACGGGGACAGGTTTTTCTTTCCCCTGCTGTGACTCAGATATCCTAACTAAGCATATATCTATTACGTTGTTCACTGGGGCTAATTAAAAAAAAAAAAAAAAAAAGGAAGAGCATTATAGTTAAGGAAGGAAGGAGTTATTTCTGAGTAACATTCATTACATTTCTTTTGGACATGGTGTTAAATGGTGATCAACCTTTGTGTTTTCTCTGTAATTTTTCTCTGCTTCCCACACTAGATGTCACTGTGTAGCTCATTATTAAATCGCCTAAGGAAACTCTTCCTAGAGAAAGGGAAACTAAAAAAGATCACGAAGGATGCCTAATACGGGAGCACCCAAAATGTGTGCAACCACTCTGCTCAACTGGCTGACATTCGGCCAGGAGACAGCTCATTTCCTATACATGACTTACCATTAGTCTAGCTCAGGGTAATGCTCAGAAAACTTATCAACAACTTGACTTTGTTCTGTCTTTTCCGCATTTGCATACCTGTCAACCTGATAAAAACTGAGAATTTGGGAAATGCAAATCGCCTACTCATGAAATTTAATGATGTGCACATGTGCTCTATTTTAAAATGGTGCAAAAATATGCCATCTCCTGGATGCTTAAAAAAAGCGCCCCGCCCCCCAATCCAAGGTAATGGAACTGTAGAGTGAAGACCCAACCCCACATCCTTTGTCTTTTTTCACCTCCTGTTTCTGCTGCATCATAGAGCTTAAAATCAGAAATGAGCTTTCAATACACAGGGTGATCAACTGTCCCAGTTTGCCTCAGTTGAGGGGTGTTTAAAACCAAGGCAAGTTGGTCAATCTACTGGCTATGGACACCATGAAGATTCATTTGCTTTCATTATTACAAACCCACTGCCCCGTATGAGAACTCCTCTGAACACACACCCACACAACCCTGAGTTCTTTTTACTTAAGAACGAACCACAAGAGAAGCAATGTTACTCAGTCTACAAGGCTTTTTAAATTCCACCAGAACAATGGGTTTGAGTTGCTGGCTGGCACTCAAAAGGCAAAAATATCTTCCAGGATGCTTTCCAGAAGTAGAAGTGTTTGGCCATGTCCAGCTTGAACAAGAGTGACTACGGAAATGGAAAGATTTGAACCATCTTTAAAGAGTGCACCGTAAGAGATTTCCAGGCACTCTTCTAAGGTAAATATGACTCCATCCTGGCAAAAAGGATGTGCCTACACCAGGTGAGAGGGTTAGCCATTTCCAACAAATGTAAAGAACTAATGACCCGTATGGATCAAAGGTAGTAACTCTATAGCGTATGACACAATCAGTGACTTTGATTCAAAGGCGTGGTTTTTTAAAAAAAATTTTTGACGTTTATTTATTTTTGAGACAGAGAGAGACAGAGCATGAATGGGGGGAGGGTCAGAGAGAGAGGGAGACACAGAATCCGAAGCAGGCTCCAGGCTCTGAGCTGTCAGCACAGAGCCCGACGCGGGGCTCAAACTCACGGACCGCGAGATCATGACCTGAGCTGAAGTCGGACGCTTAACCGACTGAGCCACCCAGGTTCCCCAAAGGCGTGGTTTTGATGTGGGTCTAAAATAATATCTAAAATAAGATGAGATCATCTTTCTCCAAGAAGTACCAGTGGACAAATTACTCAATTAGTGTTTTAGGAGATGATGATGATGATGATGATGCCTCTGTTCCCCTCTTTAATTTTCACACCTACACCATGAGGAATCTACCCACATTTCCATTCTGCTGACAAGGAATTCTGGGTGCATACCTGCTAGACTTTGCAGAGACAAGGGAGCGGAACGAGGTCTCTCTGATGCAGGAAATGCAGCATCTCACCACCCGTCCTTACTGTGTGTGGGGTACCAGCCAGGGTATTCCCAGTAAGGAACCAGATGCTGCTCAGGAATCCTTCTTGGGAGCCATCTGCCTGACTATGGCCTATAAGCATCTGGAGGAACACCCTGGCTTAGGGAATACTGTTTCATGTCTCATCTGAAGAGTTTGTTTTAAAAAAAAAAAGAGAGAGAGAGATAAGTTGGAATGAATAGAATCTACAGTGTTTTCTCCAGATTTTGTAAAACAGATAACATAAGACTCTTAAAAATAATTACGGAAATGTTGGCAGAAAAAAAAGATACTGAGGACAGTTTGATAAACTGCTTACTTGCGCAAAAGAAGGGAGGAATGTGGAGGCACCTGGGGCCAGGACCTGTGGTGAACAGCTACCACTCACAGACTGTCAGTGGCAATGGAGAGACATGGTTCCCAGAACGTGGTAGTACCTGCATCCCAAGGCTGACCTCGTGCCTCGTCCTCATGTCCTCCTAGAACCCAACATGAAAGCAGCAGGCATATGTCCACGCAGGTACTCCATCAGCTGCAGACAGAATGCTTACAGATAGTTCCTCCCAGGTAACAGAGGGAGTGGAGAAGGACTGAGGTGCATCCCGTGGGGTATGAGAAATATACCCACTGTAACTGTTCACTGCTTTACACACGTTCTGACTGGCTTCTCTGCCTTGTGTGTCCTCCATCAGGCTCTAAATGACTCCTGTCACTGCTGAGCTTCTTGAAAGACCCAGCTGCCTGTTCTGCTTACAAATGCTCCTAGTTCTACCTCACATCTACAAGTTTCATCAACACAGCATCAACCAGCAAATAATGTCTGCCACAAACACCTCCAACATCATGAAAGCAGATTTGGGAACATTAGAAATTTCATTAATCTTCTGAAAAGTATGTTTTCGAAGATTCTTCTTTGCCTTATGAACCTAGCTACACAAAGTTTCCTGAAAATGCTTTGTTGGCATCATGGTGGAAGGGTGTTTACAGAATCCAGTGGCTGCAGGCTGGAAAAGATGCCTTTGATGTTAGTATTTTCTGAAAGATGGACAACAATCTCTTCCAGAATTATTTCCAGTCTCCCATTCTCCAACTTTCATACTGTGAGAGAGGATGAGCTAAAAGTCATCTGCCCACCACCCAGGTGGCTCAGTTGGTTAGACTTCTGCCCGGGTCATGACCTCATGGCTCGTGAGTATGAGCCCCACGTCGGGCTCTGTGCTGACAACTCGGAGCCTGGAGCCTGCTTCGGATTCTGTGTCTCCCTCTCTTTTTCTCTGCCCGTCCCCACTTGCACTCTGTGTCTCTCTCTCAAAAATAAAAACACATTAAAAAAAAGTCATCTGCCCACTTCTCTGTAGCATCACAGTTTAACCCTTCCATTTCCACTCACTGTTGGGTTTCCCCAGAGCCACTTTGGAGGCTGAGATGTCAAACAACATCCGGCAGGTATGCTGGGAACAATGAGATTCATTAACCAGGGGTCACACCTCTATAACCCAAATCTGTTATCTTGCGAGTCTGCTCTCTCTTGTCCCTTAGAAACAAATTTCTTTTTTCAATAGCCGGTGCTTCGACTGAGAATTGCTGGAAAAGAACTAACTTGATTTTGTATTCTTATCACAGTTTTGAATGGTGCTATATACCCTGTGTGTGTTTTCTGGTTTCTCAAATTGAAAAATTAAAAAGCAATTGATAGGACTGCATTCAAAACATGCAGACATATTTATGCCACAGTAAGATCTCCTCCATCTCTAAAATCAGCAGTGGAGGGGCAGCTGGGGGGCTCAGTCGGTTGGGCATCTGACCTCGGCTCAGGTCATGATCTCACGGTGCATGTGTTTGAGCCCCACGTCAGGCTCTGTGCTGACAGCTCAGGGCCTGGAGCCTGCTTCAGATTCTGTGTCCCCCTCCCTCTCTGCCCCTACCCTGCTTGCACTCTGTCTCTCTCAAAAATAAATGAATGTTAAAAAAATTTTTTTTTATATCAGCAGCATATATGAGGATACGCAAGTCAGACTTGAAGCTCAGGGGGTGTAGATGACTTAGTGCCTTAGCTCCCGCGTGAACGTGCATGCTCTATGACCACATCTGCACCACACCTCCCCGAGCTGAATGCAGCAAGGGTGCAAGGCTAAATGGAAGAATGCCTCCTCCACAAAGATGTCCCTGAAACCTGCAACAATCCTGAGACAGGAAGATTATCTGGATGGTCTGGGGGTACAATGTCATCACAAGGGTCATCACGACAGGGAGGCAGGAGCTGCAGAAGACAGAAGGTGATGTGAGGAGGAAAGCAGAGGTCAGAGACAGAAGGAGAAAATTGGAGTGGCCACCCTGATAATCTACAGATGTGAGAAGAGGGCCAAGTGCTACGGGACACAGGGAAGCTCTAGGGGCTGGAAAAGGCAAGGAAACAGATTCTTTCTTAGAACCTGTAGTAGGAACACAGCCATCGATTTTAGCCCAACAAGACCCTTTTAAGACTTCTGAATCCAGAATTGTAAGATCATAGAGTTGTGTTATGTTAAGCCACAAAATGTGGTAATTGGTTATAGTGGTAGCAGGAAACTAATATGTCTGGCTTTCTCTCTCTCTCTTTTAAGTTTATTTATTTGCTTTGAAAGAGGGAGTGGGAGAGGGGCAGAGAGAGAAGAAGAGACAGAATCCCAAGCAACCTCTGCACTGCCAGCATGGACCCCTATTCGGGGCTTGAACTCATGAACCCTGAGATCATAACCTGAGCTGAAATCTAGACTTGGACGCTTAACTGACCAACTCACTCAGGTGCCCACATCTGGTTTCCTCAGTCTCATTCTTTCTGTAACACCATGATTGCCTGCCCTCTTTTCTTCTCCTCCTTGGATCTTTCTCCCTCACATAAAGCTCTATGGTCTGGCCCCTCAAGCATAGCTCTTGAAATACGAGAAGTACAAATAGAGAATTTCGCACTTCTTACTCAACACTATAGTCTGGTTCACAAGGCCACTTGCTTGTTGCTAAATCCTAATTGGGTCAAAATCCATTTGATATTGGGAACAAGACATGACCTTGAGGCTTCTCTTTTCACTTCCTCTACAAGAGAACCTTCACTCACACTGTCATCCCTGCCTAGGCCGAAGAACATCCTGACAGAGCTATGGGAAAGGCTGTACTCAAAAATGGGAAAAAAAAAAGGAGTAATTTAATAATATTAGCTCATGTTACAAAAGTACCACCTGCAATGCCTTATTGCTGTGTCAGGGGAAAAATAAAGTCTTTGTCCTTAGATAGCTTATTGTCTAGGTCAGCATTTTGAAAAATTGAGTGTGCACCAGAATCCTAGGCAAGGCTTGTTAAAATAGCTTGCAGGCCCCAGCCCCAGAGTTCAGGACTTAGTAGGAGAATTCGTGTTTCCAAGAGATGCTGCTGCCTGTGCAACGGGAGAGGCAGAGTGCAAAGCGGAAAAATGAACAACACAAGGTAGTGAATGGAAGCAGTGTGTGAGAGGTGCCAGCAGGCAGGGAGAACGGTGGAAATCAGTGTTGACTGGGGAGGGGAAACCCAGTTCATGGTGTCTGTGGCACAGAACTGGCCCAACCAGACTCTGAGTACGGGCATAATTCCAGGTCTAAGGAACAATAAGCATGGAAGGCAAGGGAGACTGTGGGCAGTATGTGGCCAGGAGATGGCCAGCAGATCCTAGCAGCTGGGGGTAGGGTGTGTGGAGGGGATTAGGGAAGTTAGATGGGTCCAGACTAGTTGACTTGAGTACCAGCAAGACCTGTGCAATTTACTGCACCCATTCCTTACAACAGACTATTCACCTGGTAGCAAGAGGGCAATGAACAAGAACTAACCGCATTGTGACTTTGGAACCTAAGTTTTAGGAGAGAGGATGGTGTTGGAGGATTTTGTGCAGGGGGAAACACAAGATGAAGACATTTTGAGCATCTATCGGAACTGGGGTCAGAGCTTGAGCTGGGGTCACATGCACAGGGAAGAGAGACTGGCATAAAGCAGAGGCAAGAGAAGAAATGAAAAGATTTACGCCAGATGATTCAGTGTAGGTCAGAAAGAGAGGGTCAGAGGAGGTAGGAGAGATAGAAGGAGCAGAGGTGGAGGTGGGCAGTAGGTCCAGGGCAGTGAGTCAGCTCAACTCAACGCGTGCGGCCAGAGGGAGCTATAGGCAGGACCAGGGCTGGCATTTTATCTTTTCCAGCTGACCCTGGCTCCACATATTTCATTTCCAAAGTCCTCCTGGACGCATCCACGATGCGTCCTCAAAAGGACTGAAATTAAGTACCACCTTGTTCATATATGTTTTACTGGGAGTGATGAAAAAAATATGGTCTATTTCTTTCTGAAGGTTCAGAGGTAGAATGAATAAACAGCTCTCAGCAGTTTTCCCTTCTTGCAGCAGGAGAAGCAGATCTCATTCCGAAGGAGGGCCAAACTTTCAGCCTGGGAGCATGACTATCTCACTGGGTCCTTTGGATATGGAAAAGAAAGCCTAAATAGTATTCTCAAATGGAATCAGAATAAAGAGGAGTTAGGTAATTCTGCATAGTAACAGAGGAAACGTTTGCCACCACAAGCATGGATGAGGATATACACATATAAACTTGGATGTAGGTGCTGGTGTAAGTACAGATGTCATCGTACGTGCCCATGCAGATGTGTACGTAGATGCAGATGTACACGGCAGAGGTACAGAAGAAGGTACAGATTCAGGACAGGCATGTAGATGTAGACGTAGACATAGTAACAGACGGAGGTATCACTTTAGGTAGAGTAGGTGTGGGACAGACGTACATATAGTTGAAGTTATAAGAATAGCCACAGACACAGATTTTCAAAATGATAGTTTTAAGAACAGATGTAAGTATAAAAGAAGATGTACACACAGGTTACACGTAGACATAGATACAGACATAAATAAAGACAATAGAGGATCAGACCTGGTTCTTGTCGGTTCCCTCCACTTAACAATGACAAACACAGTGACGATGGACTTCCAGATGTTTTCATGAGTCCAATGTCATCAATGAAGGGACTCACCTTCGGGGACTTTGTAAGCATGCTAATACTCTTCCCCTGACCCACATAAAGTAAGTGCTTAAAAAGGTGAAGATAGGCATATGGTGGCATCTATATGCATCGTTGACAGACACGGTCTTGTTTTCTTGCCTACAAAATAAATATTTACTTTAAAGGACAACATACGTTCCAAATTAGACTTTGTGCTCTCAGCTCTCTCAGCTCTAATTAGTCATGATTTTCACTAGGTGTGAAAAGTGTCTCTTGTATGATCTTTGCAAGAATTCTTAAAAGTCATTTAAAAGCATATTAAAAATCAGGTAGTTATAGTAACCAGCTATCATAATATAATACCTTTGTTTATACAGTCCCTGGGCAAAGGGTTTTATAATTACCATGACTTATTAAATGATTTCATAATGATCTGTCACATTCATTCCGTATTCACTTCAAAAGCAAATTTTGAATTTTCTGAGTACGTATATTATAGATGATTAAGGGGACCATCACTTAATAAAATATAATCTATGGCTGCATGTTTATGCTACACCCTCTATTGTCAGAGTAAATACAGTTAGAAAATATTCAAGCTACTGTCAGTTTTAAATTCTAGAAAATACACATAATTCAAATTTCTAGTATAGAGTGTAAAATTCTTTCTTGGCTTCTTTTGCTTAAATACTGGACATGCGGACCCTTAACTATTGTATATAGTACTTTATCATCCCCTGTTCCCTCAATTAATTCCAACACAACTAAGTAGGTCACCATTTATATTTTTGTAAGTGGATACTGAATTAGAAATGGAAACTGAAAATGGAAATGAAATTCCCCCACCCCCAATTTATTATTATTATTATTATTATTATTATTATTATTATTATTATTGTTATTATTTGAATGCTCTGCACACCAGTGCGCCTTCTCTTGAGAACATGTGTGTAACAGATCCGGATGCTCCAGAGAAGGAAGTGGTCCTAGTGCTGCACCTGAGCCCAGTGTCACGGTGTTTAGCTGCACGATGTCACCATGGAGAGGAAAACAGTAGTAATGATGCAGGAAACCAGAGCAGGGAAGGCTGAAGGCTCAGTGTAAAATGAAAACCTGTTCACGAGATGAAATCAATGCGAAAGGTGGACAAGAGGCGGAATGAGGTAAATTTATCAAATGCAAAATGGACTGAGGATAGAGATTTGGAACGCGGATAAATTCTAGGCAAATGTGACCTAGGGCTGGATCAGCCAACAAGGGAAGAGAAATGGAACAGACGCTCGTTTTGTGAAGAAGTACTCACATCTTACCCAAGTGTCAGAGGACTTTTCTAGAAGATCACGCCTTGATCAGAAAGGTCTTGAAAGCTTAGATTAGAATTGGAACAAAAAAGTGTTAACAGGTAGTAATTTTTTTTAAGATAGAAAACCTTCTTAGAAACATAAAAATGGCTGTTAACTTCTCAAAGAGATGGTAATAAATCTTTCTGAGGATTTATCTTTAAGAAAGTAATTAAAAAATATAGAAAATCTTATACTCGGAGAGTCTTCTCAGAATATTATTTCTAATAGTAAAAAATTAGAAACAACCTAAACATACAAAATACAGGTAAGGCTAACAGTTTATCCATTTGATAGGAAAGCGTATAGAAAATAAGTTGGTGCTTTAATAATAATGATGATACCAACAAATAATTAGCAAGAAAACAGCCATCGGTGAGGGAAGCGACTTAAAGTCTCTCATATTAAAATCCCAAATATTAAATAAAATGCCTATTAAGGTAATTCTTTAGACCTGGGTCTATCCTTTTATTTGCAGGGTCTTAGTATCTTTAAAACAAGAGACCAGTCTTCAGATTTTTCCTACAATTTTCTAAACTTTCTAAGGTTTGACACTGGGATTTAAAAAAAAATTTTTTTTTAATGTTCACTCATTTTTGAGAAAGAGAGACAGACAGAGCGCAAGTGGGGGGAGTAGCAGAGAGAGAGAGGGACACAGTATCTGAAGTAGGCTCCAGGCTCTGAGCTGTCAGCACACAGCCTGACGCGGGGCTAGAACTCACAAACCATGAGATCGTGACCTGAGCCGAAGTCGGACACTTAACCGACTGAGCCACCCAGGCGCCCCAACACTGGGATTTTTTTAACCTATGTGAGCAAACTCTGCAGTACTTTTTCTAAACATGTGCTTACTCTGAGGTTCATTACCTTAGATTCGATGGTAAATCTTTAGGTGAAAATCAGGGAAAAGGTTGCATTAAGATTTCTCAGAAACAGCATTATGGAAATGGTTTTACTTGTTCTTTCTCTCTCAAGCCTCAATTCTAAAGACCTTATTGTGTCCTGTTCTCCATCCCTTAAGAATGACATCTACCTTGGTTTACCACCTGCTAACTCTAATTATCTTTCTCAGAACCTGTTCGGTCTCTAAGCCCATAGGTTGTGCCTACTGGGAGTCACACATGTAAATTTCACTAAATTCATTCATTCATCTATGTATCTATGTATCTATCTATCTATTTAAATTTTAGAGACAGAGAGAAAGAGAGAAAGCACACACATGTGAGCACATGAGGAGAGGGACACAGGGAATTTTGAGCAGTCTCCACACTCAGTGAAGAGCTAATGCAGGGCCTGATTCCACAACCCTGCATTCATGACCTGAGCCGAAATCAAGAGTCAGACACTCAACCGACTGAACTACCCAGGCACCCGATCATTCATTTATTTTTTTTAAATAAACACCTATCACGCATCTAAATTTGCAAGGTGTCATGTGAAGCAGACAGATACAGAGGACTTCTTCTAGGGCACTTACCACATAGTCAGGGACACAGCCATGAAATACACAAATGGCTACACAGTTATATAATTGAGGGGCCACTAAGAAGTAAACAGAGGGCTTGGAGAGGATTTCAGAGCTGGACCTGGTTAGATGGGGTTTCCATAGAAACGGATCCTGAGACCAGGGTTCAACTGCAAGTGGTTTATTTGGAGGTACTCATGCTCTACTTGGGTAGAGGGGAAGTGAGACGGAGAAAGGATGACAGGCAGTGAAGGGGACGCTATTAAGCCAGCTATCATGGAAAGCAGTGAGAGCTTAATCCCATCAACCAGGAACTGTAAAGAATGATGCAAAATGCCAGTTCTGGAATTATCTCACCAAAGGAGCAAGGAAGCTGGGGCTGGGGAATCACATGCCAACTTGCATGCATCACCTGTGGAAGATGCTTCCCAGAAGGTAATTCCCCAGTGCTTTGAGGCCCCTGGCACACACAGGCACATCAGCCCTCCACGGTCCTGGAAGTTAGTGCTGCAATGAATAGTTAAGGTCCCAGGCATTTGAGCCCTGCCACAGCTAGCATCTGCTACTGGGCATGGTAATCTTACTGCACAAGCACTGTACTGACAAAATACAGCTTTGACTGCATGGAAAGTCTTAATGGATACAGCTCTGAGTGCCTAAAACCAGGGTTACTTCTTGAAAAGAACGGAGAGTTATCAGTGCAGCCAGAATACACAGCAGAGCGACTGGCACACGTAATACGCTTCAGGAGTCCAGATGCATACGGAAGGTGGGGATGATGGTGGTTGGGTCCAGCCAGGGCACAGCTGTGGATGGTAGTACTGAGTGAAGGAAGACCACTGGCACTCCCTTCATATGGGCTGAAGAAGTCCCGCATGTCGGCTCGTCTGGATACACATTCATAGTTTCCGACCAGCTAACAGCTCTTTGTTAATCCTGGGATTAAATAACACACATGACCACAGGTCACAGTATGGGAATCACACTCCTCCACATGCACAGAGCCCTCACTTATGAGCCTTGGATTTCCCAGGCAAGCACAGTGTGGTCCCCACGGTATTCCTGAACCCAGCGTGTGGAACCACATGAGAAAGATGCTTCTAAGATGACAGCGTTGATCAGGACCAAAGGTCTTGGCTCTAGCTGTGGGCTCTAGGTGGTCTTATCAAGGATCCAAGACTGTGGTGGATTTCCAAGCATATTTTAAAAATCTCCTCATTCAGACACTCCAAAATTGCATTTATGAGAACAGTAAAATGAACCTTAAAACAATATCAACTTTTAAAACGATTACTATCAACACAGAGGCAACAGTTACTTGGAAAATGTGTGAAGCACTGATTCTCTGATATATGTCACAAACTTGCCTTCCTTATACACGGATAGTAGATCTGTGATTTTGCTGTGCCTAAGTCTCATTTTCTTCATCTATAAAGTTCCACTTAATAGGATTATAAAAGATAAAATAAGGTAATCACTTAGCAATAGTACTTGACAAAGAGAAAATAGTCAATAGATGTTAGCTGCTGTTGTCATTGTTAATTTCTAAAAGATGACCATATAATTTCATTGTCTAGGCTTAAAGCCTTTTATTAGTAAAAGGTAAAGTTATTATTAATTATGCCAGGATTGCAGGCATAAACCTGCACTGTTTCGGGAAAGGTGGGGTATACACGTTGTAGCTATAAGTAGTTCATATCAACATCTCAGCTGAAATGAGCTATGATTCATCATCAGAAAGGTGACTCTTGATTGACACAGTTATATCAATGACATCTGTGGGGGTGGAGATGGCTAGAAAATGACTTTGCAGGGGCGCTTGGGTGGCTGAGTCGGCTGAGTGTCCAACTTTAGCTCAGGTCATGATTTCACGGCTCTCTTGAGTTTGAGCCTGCATCGGGTTCTGTGCTGACAGCTCAGAGCCTAGAGCCTGCTTTGGATTCTGTCTGCCCGCTCTTTCTCTGCCTCTCCCCCACTTGTACTCTGTCTCTCTCTCAAAAATAAACATTAAAATTAAAAAAAAAGAAAAGGAGTTTGAAGAGGGGACAATTGAGAACCTCATTCGACAAGTAGACTAAACCTCTACTCCAGTATCGGGGACTTGACCGACCATTCAGTGTTGAGCAACACAGACTGTTTGAAATGAACTTTTAACTCTATTTTCTACATAGATGCCTTCCCTTCACATAGATACACACCGGAGGGTTATTATTTGGCAACCTGCCAATACGGTAAAGTGTCTTTATGGCATGAGTTGTACAACAGCACAGGCATGGAACTGAGACGTTGGCCTGCAGGAGAGAAAGGCCCATAGCTGTTGATGAAGTCATGCTTCGAGTGAGAAACCACTTTTACTTTACAGAATTCCCCTTAAATACTATAAGACAAAGATTCAGAGCTTTGAAAAAAAAATCTAACTCTTGACCCTTTTACGCATACCCCTGGTATTGAAGTTATTTCAAAATCTGAATGGGTTCTTGACCATCTACTCTGAAAATGTGTCTTTAAAAAAATGTTTTTAATGTTTATTTTTGAGAGAGAGAGAGACAGAGACAGAGACAGAGAGACAGAGTGTGAACAGGGGAGGGGCAGAGAGAGAGGGGTACACAGAATCCTTAGCAGGTTTCAGACTCTGAGCTGTCAGCAAGATCCCAATACGGGACTCAAACCCACAAACGTGAGATCATGACCTGAGCCGAAGTCGGATGCTGAAGCGCCTGAGGCACCCCCATTCTCCGTGAGTTTTTACTCAATCTCACACTGTCTCTTGTTACACATATCAGCAAATAATTGCAGAACATGATGAATCCTTTAGTGGTTGCATAAGCCAAGCTACCATGAAGGCAAAGATGATGGACTCTACTGTGTTTGAAAATGCTGTCCACTTCTCAGATATTCCTACTTTTGGATTGTGTCTTTGGACACAGGTTGATTTCTTGATGGTTTGTCTCACAAATGGAATTGCTGGGGCATACAGTTGGCACATTCGCCACTTTCCTAGGTGTTGGCAAACTGCTCACACATACTGGCCTTGCCAACATGGTCAGATTCAGAAATTTTGCCAATCTGATGGATGTGAAAATATATCTCATTTTAATTTCAATTTGCATTTTCCCACATACTACTGATCTTGAACATCTTTTCAAGTTGTTATCGCTATTCCTCATAATTGTTGTTATCGCTAATTTACATCCTCCGGGGAACTTTCCATTCAAGCCTTTAGTCATTTTCCTTTGATCTCTTTGTCTTTTTTCCAGTTGACTTGTTAGATTTTTATACACTAAACAATAATCTTGAGGTCTGAGATATGTACATGATAGAGATAAGAGAGATGATAAACAGGTAAATATATAGCTCTATTGATAACAGATATCAGTATATATTCTGCTCTGTACCTTTAACTTTTAAATTTATGGTGACTTAGGTCATGAAAAAAATTCAGATTTTAATAAAAGCATAATTATCTGTCTTTTGTTTACAAGTTTTGTTTCTTGTGTATGGCTTTGAAATTTTATTTCCTACCCTGAAATTATAATCACCAATTCCATACAAACATTTTCAAAACTTTGTTTTCACCTTTAGGCTTAATCTGGCTCCATGTATCCTATGAGATAGAGATCTAAGTTATTTTTTTTTTCTTTTTTTTTTTCTTATATGGAAAGTCAGTTGTCTGAGCACTGTTTACTGAATTTAACTATACAAAAAAGCATATATTTTTTCCATAATTTTATTGCATCACTTTGCAAAACCCTTGATCTTGAATTATGAAAGAACTCCTCAGTATGTTATTTTTCAGAATTTTCAGAATTATTCTGGTTATTCTGGGAACACTGCTATTATTCATAAATTAATACACATTTGCTAAATACCAACCAAACCAAATTTCCCGGGATTTTTATTGAAATACCTTTGTACTTACCACTGTCTTTCCAGAGAACTGTATCATTATTATAAAGTTGACTCACCAAACACATTATTCTGTAATTTTTCTCTCTACAGAATTCATAGCCCTTTTGTTAGATGCATTCCTAGGTAATGCACGGACTTGGTTATCATACTGAATAAAATGACATTATTTTCCTTTTACATTTACTAATTTGGTTAGTGCTGGTGTAGAACTGTAGTCGTTCCGTGCATTGAAGTCAATGAATAAAAGTGGATAAGTACAGAGCAGTCACGTGGCATTTAATCAGCTACAAGCATGTTTAGTTGTGGGTTTTACTCAAGACCCTTTTCAGAGCATTAAATTTTAAAAGAGCCGAGTAGAGCAAGAGATAGGTAAAATGGACACATAACACAACATATCCCAGAGTTTAAAACAATTATATAAGGGCTGAATTCAAGCAGAGCTGAAGAGAGGTACAAAATGGATGACCTCAATTAGGAAAAATCCACCGAAACACGTCAGTTGTGCACAAGTCGAGACACAGGGAGCCTGCATGTACATCATCCAAAATGCCATTTCCATTCTTTTTAACTGATACCCTTTGAGTATATATACATATTAAAGAACCATATTTGGTAGTTTAAGTTTTAAAGTTGTTGGGGCGCCTGGGTGGCTCAGTCGGTTAAGCGGCCGACTTCGGCTCAGGTCATGATCTCACAGTCCGTGGATTCGAGCCCCGCGTCGGGCTCTGTGCTGACAGCTCAGAGCCTGGAGCCTGTTTCGGATTCTGTGTCTCCCTCTCTCTGACCCTCCCCCATTCATGCTCTGTCTCTCTCTGTCTCAAAAATAAATAAACGTTGAAAAAAAAAATAAATAAAGTTGAGGTAGCAGATCCGATTGGAGGAAAAAAAGTCTCTCTACCCTTGAAAGGATCAACAGTGTTCAGATGACCCAGTTACTAAGGACCTACAGGATCATCTAGAAAAACCCATTTGGACAGCATCTCTCAGCAGTAGCCCCTGCAAGAGTGAGAAAGATTAATTTCCCATTGGTAACAGGTAATCTGTGCTCGATTAGGCCTAGTATTGTTCCTGGCCTCCATCATTAATACTCAGCAAATGAAAACAAACACAGTTGAATAGCGAAAAAAACTTGCAGGGCCTTGAGTAGATGCAGCCTGACTTGACATTAACATCTTAATAGCTCTGATAGAATCACTTAGGAGCCTAGCTTCATGTAAATAGAAAAAATGTTAATGAGGACAAAAAAAAAAAAAAAAGGATGATTAATAAATGTGATTGAAATGAAATGACCTTCCCTTATTCACTGGGTAATTAAAGTAATCAAGGGAGACCCAACTGTGATGAGAAATGTCACAGAAGAGACAAAAATACAATTAGCTATCATCACTGCGAAAAATACAGCATTCGATAGGTTTTGTAGAGAAAACAGTGCTTTTAAAAATTGCTTTGGAAGTAAAATAGGGTTTTTTTTTTTCTGACTATCTGGAGAATGTTCCTACTTAAGGGAACCTGCAGCAGTATAAAAACACAGCGCTGAGATACAATCCCCGTGGCATAAAAAGTAGCGTGCAGAGATTTATCTTATGTGCCCCTAGATATCCTTTGAATTCTAATTAGATGCTCCCTATAGTGTACAATATCAATCAGAAAACAGTGCCTCAAAGGCACCAGATCACTTCAAGCTCCTCTGATGTTACTCCTGGGGAAAGAGGGGGTGAGGAACACATTGTCCTTAAAATGCCTCTGTCTTTTCTTTTGGCAGAAAAACATGCCACACTGTCCAAAACGCTGGGAAGGAAATCAATCCACATTCCAGGGTCAGCGATAAAGTCTTCCTATACTGCAGTGACCAGGGACATCTGGGCAATGCCGCCTTAAATCCAGCTGATTAATAAACATAATGCAACCCGCTGCGTTCCTTTCCCCCTCCTTTCATTGGGAAGTCTCCCCTCCACACTCCTGCATATCTTAAGCACCTGGGTGTTCAATAGATGCTTGGCAAATTCACTGTAGAAACAGAGGGAACTATATCACTGTATAGCAACCCCCCCCCCCCACACACACACACACATTGTTTTGACTTAGTGAGTTCATCACTTTTATCAGATACATGTTAATGACCCTGACAACGTTGGAGTCTCACATCAGGATTTCCCTCATGGTGCTATTGTGCTTCCTATTTTGAAGTGACTGTAAACATATGAGGGCGAGAGCTACAGGTCCATCCAGCATTTCTTTCTGAACCTGTCGCTGCCCAGTTTATCATGTTTAAGTGCAGAAAGGAGGGTCAGGCCAGCAGAAATACCCTGTGGAGTGTTAAGAGAGGCAGAGGAGGGTCCTTTTCCGGACTGTCTAGACCACCTTCTGAAAACAAATTACTTTTCTCTATTTTTATTCATTTCCTGTTGGCTTATCTTTCTCTTCCTTTCTCTTTGTTTTTGGTACTTTGCCACTTTATCTGCCTGCCTACACTTTGTGTCTCCCTTCTATCTATCGACATGTGAGATTTTCTCTCTCCCCATCTTTGGCAAGTCTGTGGATGCTTTTTCTGGTATTTTTAGCCTTCTCTATATAGCCCTCCAGCTCCCCCTTCATTCTTTTGAGTCTTCTTTTCCTGTCTATATTTGATGGGTTGACTCGAATTTATCAGTCACTTAAACACTTGTGAGCTGCCCACAGGGGGAGCATGAGCGGCCAGCAGGGCAGTTGGGATTCCATGACCAGTCACCTCAATCACGAGTGAGGAACACCTTGTTGTGACCAACACAAAGGAAGGTTGTGCTCATTCCAGTGAAGAGACACTGAACAGCTGCATAAAAACGACAGGTAGTGAGGGCAAATTGGGCGCAGGTGGGGAATGAAATAAATAGAAAAAAAATATCACCCCTGCCAATCCCTGCCATGTTCTAATTTTATGCATTCAGTATTCAAGCAATACAGTGTAAGATATTCAGATTGAATTGGGGTTTCTAATTTTAAGTCTTAAGAATTCTTCCACGGTGTGAATTTCCATGCTGTCCCTGGTCAGTGCTGAACATGATGTCAGTATTTTCCAAATAAATTCGTGTGCAATCTAAAGCATCACCCCTGCAGAGGGCAGACATGTAAGTTTACGGATGGGTCACTGGCCAGTAGATTGCCCTGGACTGAGTTCAAAACCTCAGTATAAAATTGTGGTGGTTAATTTTACGTGTCAACTTGACTGGGCACCCCATATATTTGATCAAAAATCTTTCTGGGTGTTTCTGTGAAGCTGTTTTTGGAGGAGATTAACATTCGGTATACTGAGTAAAGCAGACTGCTCTCCATAATGTGGATGGGCTTTATCCAATCAGTTGAAGGGTTGAGTAGAACAAAAAGCCTGACCCTCCCCTGAATTAAAGAGAACTCTTCCTGACAGTCTTCGAATTGGGACATCAACTTTTTCCTACCTTTGGATTTAGACTGAAACACTGGCTCTTCCTGGGTCTCAGGCTTTGGGACTCAGACTAGAACAAAACCATCAGGTCTCCTGAGTGTCCATCTTGCCAATGCACCCTGCAGATCTTGAGACTTGCCACTCTCCATAATCACATGAGCCAATTCCTGATATTAAATCTCTTTCTGAAAATATGCACATCCTACTGGTTCTGTTTCTCTGGAGAATACTGATTAATACAAAAATCTTACCTGCATGAGACACCTTACAGTCATTTATCACAGCATCATATTCTTTTTTTTAATTTTTAAAAATTTTTATTTATTTGAGAGTGAGAGTGTGTTCACACACGGTGGGGGAGGGGCAGAGAGAAGGAGAGAGAATCCCAAGCAGGCTCTGCACCATCAGCACAGAGCTCAGTGCAGGGCTGAAACTCATGAACCACGAGATCATGACCCGAGCCGAGATCAAGAGTCAGACGCTTAACTGACTATGCCACCCAGGCGCCCCTCATGGCATCATGTTCTTACATGTAAGGACAATAAGGTCCAGAAAGACTATGGAATCTCATGAAAGCTAAACAACCAAACAATGTCCTTGCTAACTTTGTTTTTTTTTTTCTCATGTCTTGTGGGGATTCTAGGACAGCCACTGCTTTGTTTATGATTTGGGGTGCATAGAATCTAATTTACTATTATTAAATAATATATTATTATTTTATTCCATAGAATAAAAGGATCCAATTCTTTAGCCTCCAGATGTTACAAGCCACAAGTGGAACATATTGAAGAAGAGGTGAAGATTCTTCCAACATTACTAAGTTCGCTGCAACCTGGCAAAGATGATCCGGAAAGTTTCTGTGAGTATATTCTTTATTAACTTAATTTCATCAAAATGTCTATAGTACTCCTCCAACCACTGAGATTAAAAACTATCTCTGGTTTCCCTTGTGTCTGTTTCTTTTTTAAAGTAGGCTCCACAGCCAGTGGGGGGGGAGGGTGTCTAACATGGGGCTTGAACTCACAACCCTGAGATCAAGACCTGAGCCAAGATCAAGAGTGTGATGCTTCACTGACTGAACCACCTGGGAGCCCCTCCTTTGTCAGTTTAGTGGTGCTGGAACTGTAGCTCTGCCAGGGACTTGAGAATATCTCCAGGAACCCCCTGGAAGCACGTTGGGGTAGGATAAGCAGAATCATGGCCCCACCAAACGTGCCGTCTTCCTAATCCTCAGAGTCTGTGAATATGGTACTCACATAGCAAAATGAACACTGAAGATGTGATTAAGAATCTTGAGAGGGGGAGATAAGATTCTGGATGATCCACGTGGGCCCAATATCATCACTTGTAAAGGTCCTTACAAGGAGGAGGTAGGGGGCAGAGTGGGAGAAGTCCGCGTGAAAACGGAAGCAGAGGTTGGAGAGAGACAGAAATGTGAAGAGGTTACGCTACTGCCTTGGCAGACGTAGTGGAGGAAGGGGCCACAAAAGCAAGGAATGCAGGTGGGCTCTAAAACCTGGAAAAGGCCAGCAAGCCAACAAAACAGATTCTCCTCTAGAGGTTCCCAAAGGAATGTAGGCCCCCGAACATCCTGATTCCAGGGTAGTATAACCCATTCTGGGCTCGGACCTCTGGAGCTCTAAGATAACACATTTGTATCATTTTATTCACTTATTTATTTATTTTTAATGTTAATTTATTTTTGAGGGAGAGAGACAGACTGACCATGATTGGGGGAGGAGCAGAGAGAGAGGCAGAGGATCCCAAGCAGGCTCCACACCATCAGCGCAGAGTCTGACACAGGGCTCGAACCCACAAACCGTGAGATCACGGCCTGAGCCGAAATCAAGAGTCAGACGCTTAAGTGACTGAGCCACCCAGGTGCCCCAAATTTGTATCGTTTTAAGTCAGGAAGCTAGCTAATACAATGAGGCTGGTAAAAATAGATGCCTGGACCCAATCTTCAGTGAGTCTAATTCACATCTTCCACCAATCAAATTTTATATTCCACGAATTTCGTCAATTATCGGAAGAACATGAAGGCTGAGTCACAGTTACCCTTCCAAGGAGCTTATGGTCTGAAGGCAAAAGCAGTTTTTTTACGATGAAATACATCTCTTTCCTGATTAGGAAGCTTAACCATCCACAAATAGTACACTGATAGACTCACAGTGATCAATAAATCTTTGTCAAAAACACGAAGTTCCATTCGTTTAGCTTAAGTCAGCTTTCCTAAAGGGATATTTTGGTAGCAAATCCTTAAATTTTTCCTGCAGTCTGCCTCATTTCTTCCACAGGTTTGCTTCCTGAGGCCCCTGCTGTTACTATGCCCCCATAAATGGTCCAAATGTAAACCTTGTGGGGGTTTAGTGATGAGAGCATTTGTAATATCAGTTGGTTTGCTTTCTTCTGGGTGCCATCTTGTTGCGCTAAAAGCTCAGTAGGCTGCAGGGTTAATGATTAAATACTCAAGAAGCCAGTGTTGGTGTGTGCAGTGCTGCTAAGTCTCTAAGCCTCTAAGCTTAACTGCATTTCTTTCTTTCTTTCCTCCCTTCCTTCCTTCCTTTCTTCCTTTCTTTCTTTCCTTCCTTCCTTCCTTTCTTCCTTTCTTTCCTTCCTTCCTTTCCTTCTTTTCTTTCTTTGCTTCCTTGTCTTTCTTTCTCTCTTTCCTTCCTTCCTTCTTTCTTTCCTTCTTTCTTTCCTTCCTTTCTTTTTCTTTTTTCTTTCTTTCTTTCCTTCCTTCCTTTCCTTCTTTTCTTTCTTTGCTTCCTTTTCTTTCTTTCTCTCTCTCTTTCCTTCCTTCCTTCTTTCTTTCTTTCCTTCCTTCCTTTCCTCTTCTTTGCTTCCTTTTCTTTCTTTCTCTCTCTCTTTCCTTCCTTCCTTCCTTCTTTCTTTCTTTCTTTCTTTCTTTCCTCCCTTCTTTCTTTCTCTTTGTTTACTTTTCTTCCTTCCTTCCTTTCTCTCTCTCCTTCCTTCCTTTCTTTTTTTCTTTCCTTCTTTCCTTCCTTCTTTCCTTCCTTCCTTCTTTCTCTCTCCCTATCTTTCTTTCTTTCCTTCTTTCTGTCTCCCTCTCTTTCTTTCTTTCTTCCTTTCTTCCTTTGTTCCTTTCTTTCCTTTCTTCCTTCCTTTCTTATAAATGTTTATTTATTTATTTTTGAGAGAGAGTGCAAATAGGGGAGGGGCAGAGAGAGAGAGGGAGACAGAACATTAGTGGGGGAGGGGCAGAGAGACAGGGAGACTCAAAACCCAAAACAGGCTCTGGGCTCTGGGCTGTCAGCACAGATCCCGATGTAGGGCTCAAACTCATGCACCGTGACATCATGACCTGAGCTGAAGTTGGATGCTTAACCGACTGAGCCACTCAGGTGCCCCACCCCTGCATTTTTAGATTGATAGAGTGGTCTAAGGTGTGACATTGTGTTAGAGTGCCTTTCTATCTGCCCGTGTTCTCCCAAAGAGCAAGAGAGTCAGGCTTCCCTTATGTTTTCTTCTAAAACACTGTCCCTTCTCTCTATGATGCCCTAATGCCTTCAGTAAACTATACAATCTGGTGACTGCTGTGTTGATGAAACTCTGTTCCTGATTTGTCACCCTTTCAGCAGCCCCATCCTTTGTCATGTGAGTCCGTAGTTTCGCACATCATTGGTGAATTTACTTTGCTGCTGCACTGATGTCGGGCTTGGAAACTGTATTAGTCTCCCATTACTGCTGCAAGAAATTACCACAAATAATCTGTTTAAAATTACTCGCATTTATTATCTTGCAGTCTGGAAGGCAGAAAGCTAAAGATGGCTCTTTCTGCCCCACAATCAAGATGTTGCAAGGGTTGTGTTCCTGCTGGAGGCTCTGGGAGACAGTTAGTTCCTTGCCTTTTAGATCCTAGTCCCTCCTCCCCCAGCCCGTCACTCGTCTCTTGGTTTGAACCCCCCCCATGGTCGCACTGCCACTGTTGTGACTTCTACTTCTGCTACGATATCTCCTTCACCTAGCCTGATCCTCCTGCCCGCTTACATAATCCAGGATGATCTCCCATTTCATGACCCTGATTTTAATCACATCTGCAAAGTCCCATTGTCATGTAAGGTAAGATATTCACAGGTTCTGGGGTAGAACATGCATGACTTTGGAGGACTATTATTCTGCCCACACACAAAAGTCACTTGCTTTGCCAGATGGTAGTTACACTTGTGGTGAGTGTAGCATAAAGTATCAACTTGTCAAGTCACTATCTTGTACACCTGAAGCTAACGTAACATGTTGTGTCAACTATAATCAAATAAAAAAAATTTTAATGTCACTTGCCTTGGTCAGAGGAATATAGGCAGAGGTGATGGTCTGCTAGTTCCAAGTCCAGGTGTAAAAGGTAATGCATATGCCCACCCATCCCTCTGACAGTTCTGTCATTACCATGAGAGGAATGTATCCTACCTAGCTTGCATTCCAAGGATAACGAGAGGTACGTGAAGCACACCTGAATCCAACCTACAAGTCCAGCAGGACAAACCCAGTGAGTCAACACCAGTTGACCCTGACTCAACTTGATTGATGCTGGGTTGAGAGAAAAAAATGGACTGTTAAATTATGAAAATAAGGGGCACCTGGGTGGCTCAGTCGGTTAAGCGTCCGACTTCGCTCAGGTCATGATCTCACACTTTGTGAGTTTGAGCACCATATCGGGCTCTGTGCTGACAACTCAGAGCCTGGAGCCTGCTTCCGACTCTGTGTCTCCCTCTCTCTCTCTCTCTCTCCTCTCCCATGTTCATGCTCTCTCTCTCTCTCTCTCTCTCTCAAAAATAAACATTTAAATTTTTTTAAATATAGAAATGAGTATCAGACTGTTTTGTTATGCAGTAAGCATTATGGTAATGACAAGATGATACAACTGAATCCAAAGTCTAAAGTAACACGTCTTGCACTGTGCGAGTCCTCCAGGATGAGGAAACCCTTGCCCTGAAATGGTAAAGAATTACAATTATGTTTGCACCTGTGCTTTGACATCCCTTTATCTACACATAATACTTTTGGCATATCCTACTATCTTCTGCACATTGGAAGATCTGGCTATATGTGAAGAATTCCCAAGATGTTTGAAAAAACTGTATTCTGACTTGAACTTCCTCAAGGGACTTCCTTGTGTCTTCAAGCATGACTCCATAGGAAATCTGATTTGGACTCCATAACACACTTTATGCATTATGTTACAGAAAGGAAATGGTCGGACAATATAGGCCTAATTAAAATGACAACTGATTGCCTGAACTGGACTTATAATAACTGGTCAAATTTCCAGTTTAATCTGTACCCAAACACTGTCCATATATATCTCAGTGAAGCTAACTGATTCTGGTGGTATGGATTTGACATTACCGGATATTAAGGAAATGAGGAATCTACCTGTTTTTAAAATCTGGCTGCCCTTGGGGCACGTGGCTAGAGAAGGAAGCTGGAGACTTAAGATTAGGATAAACTTCTTCACATTCAGGGACATTCTCAGTTTCAAATATCCCAGGCCATATTTCAGATCATTTGACAGCCAGCGTGATCTGATTTAGGGGTCAGAATATAAGGACGCGGTGGTTTTTCCAAAGAAGACATACAGATGGGCAACACACACATAAGAAGATGCTTGACATCACTAATCATCAGGGAAACACAAATCAAAACCACAAGATATCATCTCACACCTGTCAGGATGGCTATTACCAGAGGGACAAGAAATGACAAGCATTGGTGAGGATGTGGAGGAAAAAAAGGAGCCCTCATGCACTGTTGGTGGTGGTGGGAGTCCAAACTGGTGCAGCCCCTGTGGAAACCCGTATAGAGGTTCCTCAAAAATTAAAAGTACAGGGGCACCTGGGTGGCCCAGTCAGTTGAGTGTCCAACTCTTGGTTTTGGCTCAGGCCATGATCCCAGGGTCATGGCACCAAGTCCTGCATCAGAGCAGAGCCTACTTAAGATTCTCTTTCTCTCCCTCTCTGTCCCTCTCCTCCACTCACACACTCTCTCTCTAAAATAAAAAAATAAAAATAAAAACAGAAATTCCCTATGATCCAGCAATTCTATATCTAGGTATTTATCCAAAGAAAATGAAAACACTAATTTGAAAATATATACGCACTCCCATGTTCATTGCACCATTATTTACAATAGTTAAGATATGGAAATGATCTAAGTGCCCATTAACTGATAAATAAAGAATGTGTGACACACACACACACACACACACACACACACACTGGAATACTACTTGGCCAACAAAAAAGAATAAAATCTTTCCATCTGTGACAACATGGATGGACCATGAGGTCAAAGAAAAAGATAAATACTGTGTGATTTCTTGTATATATGGAATCTTAAAAACAAAGGAAAGCTCACAGAGACAGAGAACACAATGGTGGTTGCCAGAGGAGGGATGAGAGAAATGACTGACGGAGGTCAAGAGCTACAAATTTACAGTTATAAAACAAATAAGTCATGGGGATGTAGTGCGAAGCATGGTGACTAGAGTCATATTACAAATCTGAATGTTGCCATAAAATCTTAAAAGTTACTCACCACAAGAAAAACAATGCAAACCCATGTGGTGACAGATGGTACTAGATTTGCGGTATCCATTTCACAATGTATACAAATGTTGAGTCCTTATATACACTTGAAACTAATAAAATGCTGTGCATCAATTACACTTTAATACAAAAAAAGAACATGGTGCTTTGAAGGCTTTTTTCAGGTTTTTAACCATTTATTCTCCATCCCAAGAGGCAAACTAGTGAGTTGCTTGGTTTTTTTTAATCTCAATAAAATATTTTAGGGAGTTTTCCAAGCAAAGACAATTAAACTAGAAAGGGACTAACTCTAAAATATGCACATTTCTCTGAAAGTTGGATATAATTTTTACTTGCAAAAGAACACTCAAAACATAAACGGCAAGTATTCAATATAAAGATCTCAGCTTTTGCAGAATTGCAATTTTAATTGCTAAGACGAATGTTGAGGCTGATTTAGCACCAGAATCATAATTGACCATAAATGTTCTCTTGTTTTTACAACCATTCCTGTGATACAGAGTATCAGTTTAAAGCTGAAGCAAAGTTTCCCCACAAGAGTTTGTTGTGGGTTGAACTGTATCCCCCAAAAGATGTTGGAAGTCCTGGCTCCCAGACCTGTGAATACAACCTTACTTGGAAACAGGGTCTTTCATATGATTGAGTTAGGATGATCTCATCAAGGTGGGCCTTAATCCAATACGACCGGTATCCTTATAAAAAGAAGAAATTTGGGCACACCAACAGATGTGGACACAAGGCAGACGATGTGACGATATAGGAACAAGGCCATCAACAAGCCGAGGCATAGCTGAGGCTGTCCGAAACTAGGAGGGAAGCATGACACAGGCTGTCCCCTTCAGCCCCCAGAAGAACCCAAATGTGCTGACGCCTTGATCTTGGACGTCTGGCCTCCAGAACTGTGCCACAACAAATTTCTGTTGTTTGAGCCACACAATTTGTGGTAGTTTGTCACAGCAGCCATAGGAAACCAATACCAATGTCAATTTTCTTCAATATATTACAGATTGGAAGCTATCAATTTTAATAATCAGATGAAAAAAGATGAAAAAGAATTATCCACAAAATATTCATTACCCTATCCATGTGTGTGTGTGTGTGTGTGTGTGTGTGTGTTCCTAAACAAATAGCAATTTCCTGTGCCCCGTGCTACTGAAGTAAAGAGTCTCTTTGTTTTTTTACATCAAAATTCCTCATGGATTATGAAATGGGCCCCAAATATTTCAGGAATCAGTCTAGAAAAGTGTCAGTATTAAAAAAAAATAAGATAGTACTGGGGCACCTGGGTGGCTCAGTCGGTTAAGCAGCCGACTTCGGCTCAGGTCATGATCTCACGGTCTATGAGTTCGAGCCCCGCATCGGGCTCTGTGCTGACAGCTCAGAGCCTGGAGCCTGTTTCAGATTCTGTGTCTCCCTCTCTCTGACCCTCCCCCGTTCATGCTCTGTCTCCCTCTGTCTCAAAAATAAATAAATGTGAAAAAAAAATTTAAAAAAAATAAAAATAAAAAAAATAAGATAGTACTTAATGAAAGTTATTTATATTTCTTCTGGCTCTTTAAAATATTTAATTTGTCAAATATTCAAGACAGAATCTAAACCAAACAAAAGGTTTCTTTCAGTATTACTGAAATATTGGTTTAGGCAGCTCTAAGGTACCCAGATTTTCAGTGATGGTATAATGAATTTGAAGTCACTGGGTTAATTCTCTTAGGGAGCCAATACTCTTATTCTGCTTTCTGCATTTACTTCACAACTTCAGGAAGGCTCTCTCTCTTTTTCAGTCATTCTGCCTTCCTCCCTTGTCAAGGCCTGCTCTCAGGATTGCCTCTATAATCCTTCATATTACAGTATGAATCAATTGAAGTCATTGTATTAACTCACTCAGGATCAGCTTGTCCCTATTTTTACAGATAAAGTTTTATCGAAACTCAGCCAAAGTACATTTTCATATGTCTGCTCTGATCCACCTTGGCAGTGCAGAGTAGTTCCAACTGAGTCTTGGTGGCCTCCAAGCCTGAAAATATTTACTCGCTGGTACTTTACAGAAAAAGTTTGCCAATTCTTGTCTTAAGGCTTCTCTCTCAAAAAAAGCAAAACAAAGAATTTATATTATATTTGAAATCTTCAGGACATAAGAGAGTAAACAGCTTGGTTGTATGGAATGTAAACAGCCATAGATCTTTCATCAAATGGACTACAAATCTACATCATCTTTGAGTCCCATACAAACAAGGTGAAATGGCCACATTTCAGGGATCGCACATGTATATGGAGTGCTGTCTGTTTGCTCATAATCTGACCTGTTGGTTTCCGGACATGCAAAATGTTGGTGTATTCCCAAGTCTTTTTTTTTCTTTTTTTAACATTTATTTATTTTTGAGAAATAGAGAGACAGAGTGAGAGGGGGGGGAAGGACAGACACACACACACACACACACACACACACACACACACACACACACAGAAACTGAAGCAGGCTCCAGGCTCCGAGCTGTCAGCACAGAGCCTGACACAGGGCTCAAACTCGCGAACTGTGAGATCATGACCTGAGCCCAAGTCGGACACTCAACGGACTCAGCCACCCAGATGTCCCGGTGTAGTCCCAAGTCTTAAAGTGGAAGGCATATGTTTTAGCAAACATGAACTAAAATTTCACTTTCAAAGTTAGTAGTTGACTGATTTGGTGGTCTGCCATGTGCCAGTTTCCCGAGTCAGACCCCAAAATTACTATTGTTTGCCAAGGAACAGTCTGGATGCTGGCACCACTGAATCCAAACCTAGACACTAAAGTATTATAAACAGAGATGGATTCGTTCCACGGTCTCCAATTAGTTTTCTCCATCCAAGCTCCAACAGCTGTTCCTGCCATTAGATGATGAAAATACAATGCCTATTACAGAACCAAAACAAAATGCGATTATTGCTGTTTGCACTTATATTATTGTTCTTGATCACTCACCATCTGATTATCCTGCTCAATTATGCATTTGCCACACCTGCTCTTTACCTTTGTGATGCTTTTTGTACCATGACTATAAAGGGAAGCAAAATATGAAGGAAGTCAACCAGAAGTGTTTCTATTCTATTTCCGGAGAAGTTTTGCAGTCTCTGAGCAGTGAAGATATAATTTCGAACCACTTTCTCACAGATTTGTGGCACAGAGCATTCCCAATAGGAAAGTGTAGAATTCCTTATCAGTGAATGGGAAACATCTTGGATTAGATCCTGAGGACCCCCAGGGTTTGCTTACTCTCAGTAACTTCACTTCTTAAAACACACGTACCAAACAAATGCAAATAATCTAGATGAGTACATAATTTCTCAGTTTGGGTTGCAGTCAGTTGCAATTTGTTTATTCATTTGACAAATATTTATCGCATACCTACTAGGTGTCGAGCGCTGCTCTCTGTTCGCAGAATATACACTGACCCTTAAATAGCATGGAGGGTTAGGGGTGCCAACACCCTGAGCAGTGGAAAATCCACACAGAACTTTTGACTCCCCTAAAACTTAACTAGTAATAGCCTACTTTTAACGAGAAGCCTTACCAACAACATAAACAGTGAATCAACACATATTTTGTATGTTAAAGTATTATATACTGTATTCTCACAATAAAGTAATCTAGAGGAAGGAAAATGTGATGAAGAAAACCCTAAGGAAGAGAAAATACATTTACAGTACTGTCCTGTCTTTAGTGGAAGAATGTGCATATAAGCAGGCCTGTGCAGATCAGACCTGTGTTGAAGAGTCAACAGTAGGAACTTCACATGAGTTTGTTAAAGCTCCTTTTATAGCCATCACAGAACTGTCAGCCTGTTAACTGTGGTATCAGTACATCTGGCTCTTGTCAGCCTTTTCCTTGTTTTACACTTTACCAATGCCTCCCCCATGCCTGTCTTTTGCTTTTGGTAACAGCATTTCAATACTGTCTCTCCACTAAGTGTTTGTTTAGACACTTCAGATCATCCAAAATCATCTTGCTGTCCTAATTCCAGACTTTCAACAATGCCAATTTCCCTAGTCACTCACCCAAGAGATTATTTATTGAGCAGTGTTACAGTCTGTTATTGCTGTGTAATGACCATCTCTAAACATCAAGTGGCTTAAAACAAGCACACTCATTTATTTGAGTAGGGTTGGGGGGGATGACACCTGTCCCTTCCCAGAAGTACCAGGTGGGGAAGCTCAATCAGAGGTGGGAGAATTCAGTCACTGGCAGATAAGCTGAGGCTGGTTGTTGTCTGGGAACGTAGCAGGGAGCCTCAGTTCATCTCTACGGGGGCCTTTCCATGGAGCTGCTTGGGCTTCCTTCAGAACATGGCAGCTGGCTTCCAAAAAGAAGTATTTCAGGTGACAGAAAATAGAGGCTGTCGGTCTCTTAAGGCTTGGGTATGGAGAGTGGCACAGGGCCACTTCTGCTATATTTTATTGGTCAAAGATGAACACCTCCCTTCTCAATAAGACATATCAAAGAATTTGAGGTCTTTGGGATGCCCAGGTATTATAGAAAGCACTAGAAATGCACAATTAAGATATAGCAGAGCCCCCACAAAAAGCTCAGAATTTAGCAAAATAACTGAACTGGTAAAAAGTTGGTTATAATATACCAGTTAATTTATGGAAAAGTGCTGAGGGCACACAGACAGAAAGTTTAGGAATATTTTATAAGTAGGAGTTCAGGGCATTAAAACAAACAAAAACAATGAGAGGCAGAGAATACACCTTCAATGCTGAGGCTGTGGCCAACTGAGTGAGCTCTGCCACAGAATTCTCATTCAACCGTGAGATACTGCCCGTTGCCACTACCGGTCCCCCCTGTCATTAGATGAACCAACCCTCAAGCAAATATGCACTGGACAAGAGTCAGCAGTAGCACGCTGCGTTCGCTACCTACAGGCTGCCCTCTGTCTCTCTCTCTCCACCTTCTGGTCTCCTGACTTCTGTTTGACAAGTGCTGGAAGCCTGTCAGCTTCTCCACCCAAAGACATATGTGCTCCCCAGTCCATCCCTATGGGGGTTGGCTATAAGAGGCTGCTCCCCATGAATCGCCCTTGCCGGACCAGGAGTTTCTTTAGCTGTGGCTCCAGTAACTAGATCACAAGTAGCTGTGGCTGAATGCGCTAGACACTGAAACATTGTCTTAGGTTCCTATGTGCACACTCACTCATGCACATTCTTATGCACACACTCACTCATGCACATTTTTATGCACACACTCACTCATGCACTTTCTTGTGTGTACATTCTCTGATGCACATTCTTATGCACACACTCATGCATTTTCTTGTGTGCACACTCACTCATGCACATTCTTATGCACACACTCATGCATTTTCTTGTGTGCACAGTCACTCATGCACTTTCTTGTGTGCACTCACTCATGCACATTCTTATGCACACACGCATGCATTTTCTTGTGTGCACACTCACTCATGCACTTTCTTGTGTGCACTCATGCACATTCTTATGCACTCACTCATGCACTTTCTTGTGTGCACTCACTCATGCACATTCTTATGCACACACTCACTCATGCATTTTCTTGGGTGCACACTCACTCATGCACATTCTTATGCACACACTCATGCATTTTCTTGTGTGCACAGTCACTCATGCACTTTCTTGTGTGCACACTCACTCATGCACATTCTTATGCACACACTCACTCATGCATTTTCTTGTGTGCACACTCACTCATGCACTTTCTTGTGTGCACACTCACTCATGCACATTCTTATGCACACACTCACTCATGCACTTTCTTGTGTGCACACTCACTCATGCACATTCTTATGCACACACTCATGCACATTTTTATGCACACACTCACTCATGCACTTTCTTGTGTGCACATTCTCTGATGCACATTTTTATGCATACACTCACTCATGCACTTTCTTGTGTGCACACTCACTCATGCACATTCTTACACACACACACTCACTCATGCACTTTCTTGTGTGCACACTCACTCATGCACATTCTTATGCACACACTCACTCATGCACTTTCTTGTGCGCACACTCACTCATGCACATTCTTATGCACACACTCACTCATGCATTTTCTTGGGTGCACACTCACTCCTGCACATTCTTATGCACACACTCATGCATTTTCTTGTGTGCACACTCACTCATGCACATTCTTATGCACACACTCACTCATGTACATTCTTGTGCACATGCTCACTCATGTACGTTCTTATGCAAACATACCAGAAACACAAACAAAATTCACATTCTGAGCAACAGGCTTTGGACTCTACTGGTACATTAAAAATGGTGTATTTTATAGGCTTATGCAAAGATGGAAGGAAGCACACAGGCATGTCACTTTAAAGTTAATTTGACTATAATATATAAGAATGAAGAAGATTAGGAATGATTCCCTGGGTCTAGAAATGATATATTTTTAGACTTTAATTACCTTTCAAATAGGGGGAAATTTAAAAATATTTACTGACTCCAAGGGTTATTGAATGGCTGTCCAAATTCACTACCTGTTTTAATGCAACTTCTAGATCACTCATTTGTTTCATCTGGCTGTCCTTCATTATTGTTTTTTTAAGTAGTTATTTATTTATTTATTTATTTATTTATTTATTTATTTGGGGGTGTGTGGAGAGGGAAAGAGAGAGAGAGAGAGTGTACACGGGAAGGGCAGAGAGAGAATCCCAAGCAGGTTCTGCACTATCAGCACAGAGCCTGATACGTGGCTCGAACTCAAGAGCCTTGAGATCATGACGTGAGCGGAAATCAACAGTTGGAAGCTTAACCGACTCAGCTACCCAGGCACCCGTCACCTGGCTTTTCTCAACTGAGGTCAACCAATTTGTTTCTCTCTGACTGAACACAGTACTTAGGTAATATTTTTTAAACCAGGACATTTCATGGGCCTATTGGTAGACTCAGCCCTTTTAAAGATTCAGTGCCTCCAAAAAGGGACGGGAAAAAAATTAGCAGCTAAGCATGCTTGTGGTTGATAAAATGCCACTTGACAGTTCTTTATTTATACTTTCACTCATTCACTTCACATTTATTCAATTACTATACACCAGACACTATATTAAAATATGTGAAAACATTCACAAATCCTCTTACACTTATCTATGCTTGTGTCTTCTCTAAGAGTTTATCAGCTGCATAGAGATAGAAAATGTATAGTTTGATAACAAACAAAAATGTGTCTACACCTAAGACTGATGAAGGAAGGCATTATGGCCAGCGTGGAATTTGAGCTATTTCTGTCTCCCTCACTCTGCCCCTCCCCAACCTGTGCTCTCGCTCTCTCAAAAATAAATAAATGTTACAGAAAAATTAATAATAAATAAACTTTAAAAAAGATGTCATTAGGAAGACATTAGAAATGATAAAAAGTATCCAGATATAAACCACAAATTTGGATTTGTATTTTTTTTTCACTATTAATATATGAAATTTATTGTCAAATTGGTTTCCATACAACACCCAGTACTCATCCCAAAAGGTGCCCTCCTCAATACCCATCACCCACCCTCCCCTCCCTCCCACCTCCCATCAACCCTCAGTTTGTTCTCAGTTTTTAACAGTCTCTTATGCTTTGGCTCTCTCCCACTCTAACCTCTTTTTTTTTTTTTCCTTCCCCTCCCCCATGGGTTTCTGTTAAGTTTCTCAGGATCCACATAAGAGTGAAACCATATGGTATCTGTCTTTCTCTGTATGGCTTATTTCACTTAGCATCACACTCTCCAGTTCCATCCACGTTGCTACAAAGGGCCATATTTCATTCTTTCTCATTGCCACATTGTATTCCATTGTGTATATAAACCACAATTTCTTTAATGGATTTGTATTATTATTTGACACCCAAATTTAATCTGTGTTGCCTACAAAATCAGAATTATGAAATTCTTTAAAAGCGGGCTGCTTAATATTTTTATTTTAGTATGTTAAGAAACATTACTGACACAAAAACTGCACTCACATTTATTTATACTTTCATCCTATTTCTGTGGCATGATGGATATGAAGCTCACCGAGTGGTGATTTAACTGTGAAAGAATAGTAGTAAGAAACACCAAGCTGAATTTACCTTTGGAGTTATTCAGTGCCCAACTGCACATCTCGGATGTACGAAAATGCAAAATAATGAGCTCTTCATTTATGAATCGGTCGCCCTGAATCTATTTACTACTCTAACCACACATACAGAAAGTGATTCAAGCCAACGCGCGACATCAAACTATTCTGAATTCCTGCTCTCCAGCCCACCCGTGCAGTGGTGATATCCACTGTATTTGCCCACAAACGTCAAAACAAAATGAGATTAAGGAACTCATGATCAATGCAACAACACAAATAATCAATCACGTGAAGTCACGGGTACCCATAGAATACCCAACTTAGAGTTTTTATGCAAAAAGGATGAAGAGTTTGCATAGTCAAAAATAATAGCCAACGTGATTGTGACATTAAGGGCTAAAATGCAGCAGAGATAAAGGCAAAGTAAGGGAATACATTTTCCACATTTAAAGTTCATCTTTAGTTCCACAGAATTGGAAATTGTAATCTTTCACAATGTATCTGCAGGATGAAGGCCTGCCACGACCCTTGAGAATAAAAGCTATTCCTTGCAGAATCTAAAATCATATAGGTGTTTATTAAATATTGCTTTCAGTACATAGTAATATGAAAGAAGAACCATTCTATCTATGGAATATCATACTCTATCACTTAAAGTCACGTCTGCCAGCAACTTGCACCATGATCAAGGCTTGTACCTTGCACTAGTGGGGTTATTAGCGTGGAGAGAAGAGGTTTATACACTTTTTAAAAAATACACTGTACTTTATCACAATAGGCCAACTATATGTTTTGATTCCATACCACTGCATTTTTTAAATAAATTTTTTAATGTTTATTTATGAGAGAGAGAGAGCAAGCAGGGGAGGGGCAGAGAGAGAGAGAGAGAGAGAGAGAGAGAGAGAGACAGGGTACGAGCAGGGAAGGGGCAGAGAGAGAGAGAGAGGGAGACACAGAATCCGAAGCAGGCTCCAGGCTCCGAGCGGTCAGCACAGAGCCTGACGTGGGGCTCGAACTCAGAAACTGTGAGATCGTGACCTGAGCCAACACTGGACACGTAACCGACTGAGCCACTCAGGCGCCCTTATACTACTGCGTCTTTTAATTGTTGAAATAAAAATGGATGACTCCATTATTGAGATGGATAATGAATGTTTTAAAATACAATTTATCAGAAGCATTTTGAATTCCATTTACTCTCCTCATGTGCCCCTCAAACTGTGGAGCGGCAAAAGTCATCATTTGAAACCCAATGTCCTGTCCTGTGCCTCCAAACAAGAGAAACCAAGGGAAGCAGTTCAAGGCTGTGTTTTGAAAGAATAAAGAATAAAGAACATTCTAGGTTTAAAAGGTCCAGCAAGACCATTTCCATCTATTCCCCACCTGGGAATCCTACCCCAAAACAACATTGTGAAGTGTGGACAGAGGCAGAGAATGTGATATTGGACCTCTAAGAGAGTATGTGTTCCCTCCTATTAACTGCCAGAATCCTGCAAAGTCCATCCCAAAGGTCTCCGAGGAGAGGCCTCAGATCCAAGTGTGAGGAGGTCACCGGGAGAGAAAGAAATGTTCCTTCAAGCAGTGGTTCTCAGCCCAGGGGACACCTATGGCAATGACTGGAAACAGTCTTGGGCTGTCACAAATGGGAGGGGGGTGCTATCAGCATCCAGTTAGGGGGTTGAGGCCAGGAGTGCCGCCAGGAGAGCAACTGGCCTCAATTGTCAATATCTGTACACGGGTCTTCTGTGTATATGTGCATGTGTGTGAGATTACAGAAAAGAGAAGTACATTTATGACCAGAAAATTTTTCAAAAAACAAAAGAGAAGAGCACACAGTACTCCAGAGTCTCAAATAAATTACAGAGAATAGATATGAGATTATTTTTTTTAATTGTGAGACAACAAAAGGAGATTAAAAATGCCGAGCTAGTGAAGCTTAGGAAAGAAATGGAAAAAACACACAAAGTAAGTGAAAACATCAGTTACAGTGAATATAACAGACAGTAAATTCAGAGGCACAACCTCTGAAGTTGAATCAATGAAATACAGCAAAATGGAAGACAAGAGGGATATAAAAATAATTATGAAGATGGCTGGATGGACATAACACAAAACGGGTCCAGTGTAGCATAACTAATACTCCTGCAGAAGAGGAGAGAAGAGAGAAAATGCACCGAAAACCAATTCCGAGCTATAACAAAAGACATTTTATTCTGGAACAAACACTTGAACCTGTTGATAAAAAGGACACTATCTCCCAAGAAATTGGCTGCCAAATTATCAGCATGAAGATATGGCAAAGTTCATCGATTTTAAACACAAAGAATCGTGTGGGAACGTAGGCAGAAGAAAAGTTGAGCCATGTGAAAGGGGACAAAGTCAATTTGATCTTAGACCTCTGGATGGCAACACTAAGTGCCAGAAGATCAGAGGGCAAAGACTACAAAATGTTGAGGGTAAGAAAGTGTCCTCCCCAAATTTTATGCCCAGCCAAGTTGCCCTTCAACTATGTAAGCAATAGACAGGCATTCTGCAGAATAAAAACAGCTGAAAGAATATAGCACCCAACACTTGTCTTCACAACATTCCTTGAAGACAAAATCCCAGGCAATAAAAGATATGTCAAAATAAATAACTCAGGAATGGAGAAAAGATGGTTAAAAAAAAAACAAAAACACTGAGGTTAAGAATCAAATAATTTTAGATAGAGGAATGAAATTAAGGTTACCTACAAAAAATGTTAAAATAATACAACAAACAAAAGGTCAAGGGTCATTAGGAAAGGTACAAAGAGGAAGTTGTATTGTAATAAATAACCTATTTAACAGAGAGAGAATAGGGGCACCTGGGTGACTCCGTTCTTTAAGTGTCTGACTCTTGGTTTTGACTCAGGTCATGATCTCATGGTTTGTGAGCTCCAACTCTACATAGAGCTCTGTACTGAGAGTGCAGAGCCTGCTTGGGATTCTCTCTCAGCCTCTCTCTTTGCCTCTCCCCTGCTTGCTCTCTCTCGCTCTCTCTCTCTCTCTCTCTCCCAAAATAAATAAATAAGCTCAAAAAACAAACAAACAAGGAGAGAGGCATCTGGGTGGCTCAGTCGGTTAAGTGTCCGACTTCGGCTCAGGCCATGATCTCGCAGTTTATGGGTTCGAGCCCTGTGTCGGGCTCTGTGCTGACAGCTTGGAGCCTGGAGACTGCTTTGGATTCTGTGTCTCCCTCTCTCTCTGCCCCTCCCCTGCTCACGTGCTCGTTCTCTCTCTCTCTCTCTCTCAAAAATAAATAAACATTAAAAAAATCTTAAAAAAAAAAAGGAGAGAAAATAGCTAAAGTTGAAGTGCATAGTCAAAAAACTGCATTTTTTTAGAAAAACAATTTTTTATGTTTTACGTTACTTCATCATAATTTGTGAATTGGGTACAACTCTTGTTGGAAATGACAATTTTTGAAAAAATATTCATCTAACATTTAACAATTTCTTCACTTTTATTTCCATTTACTGCTTTTGGTTAAATTTAAGTAAAACAATATAATCCTTCTCTTCTTTTAAATGTAATTTAATGTTAATGTTTATTTTAATCGAAAGCAGGCTCCAGGCTCTGAGCTGTCAGCACAGAGCCCAATGTGGGGCTTGAAGCCACAAACTGTGAGATCATGACCTGAGCTAAGTTGGGCCCTAAACTGACTGAGCCACCCAAGGTGCCCCAACAATATAATCCTTCTTATTAAAAACAACACGTGTAAGGTTTTAAATGTACTCTTCCCTAGGTATCTATCATTTAGTGATAATTTCTGGATTTCTCAATCTGAATGTTTCTGAAGAGAGATGTCTGTAATCATAAAATGCTGACCAGAATGATTTCTCGGTGGTGGGCTTTAGAGTGATTTTTTTTTTTTTTTTTAACGTTTTTTATTTATTTTTGGGACAGAGAGAGACAGAGCATGAACGGGGAAGGGGCAAAGAGAGAGGGAGACACAGAATCGGAAACAGGCTCCAGGCTCCGAGCCATCAGCCCAGAGCCTGACGCGGGGCTCGAACTCACGGACCGCGAGATCGTGACCTGGCTGAAGTCGGACGCTTAACCGACTGCGCCACCCAGGCGCCCCAGAGTGATTTTTTTTTTAAACTGTGCTTTTCTTCATTGCTTTATTGTTTTCATAATAAAAATCTATCTTTATAGAGCAAAAAAAGTCATTATTATTTTAATAGAAATGGTGGACAGAGACCATAATGGTCCACAAAATCTAAAATATTCAGTCTCTGTCCCTTTGTTTTTTAAATTAAAAAAATTTTTCATGTTTATTTTTGAGAGAGAGAGGGAGACAGAGAGCAAGTGGGGGAGGGGCAGAGAGAGAGGGAGACAGAGAATCCAAAGCAGGCTCCAGGCTCCGAGCTGTCAGCACACAGCCGGACGTGGGGCTCGAACCCACGAATGGGGAGATCATGACCTGAGCCAATGTTGGACGCTTAACCCAATGAGCCACCCAGGGACCCGTTTCTGTCCCTTTAGAGAAGAAGTTTTCCAAGCCCTGCTCTAACACTCTACTTGCTGATATAGACAGACGCCCATCGTACACACACCAGAAAGACCAAAAGCATGAACTTGTCTATTCTCACACAGCATGCCTGTTCTCTTTTGACTTCCCTATGTGGTCGGTAGCTACATTCTTCCAAGGATTCAGCATTTTTATAATTAGAGAGCTTGTGCACACCAGAGCTAACGCATACCATCAGCCTCCGCTCAAATGAGACCAAGCAAATATTCACTGATGGTTACGGTCCTGTCACAAATAAGCCACACCTCTTTTACCCCGCCAGACAGGAAGGTTTAAAAGGGCAAAGAAGAACCATCATGATCTGATGCTAAAAAATTCTGAGCTGGGCTCACTAAGCTATGCTGAAGATTCTGAGTAGTCATAGCAAACAAGTTCCAATGTCTTCTTCCCCAGGATGTTTGATTACAGTGAGGTATCCATCCCACTTCTTCTCACAAACACAAGCCCAGACAAGGTGTGTCCGGGTGCAGATGATACTATTCTCTGGACGATTTTTCCACCCTTTTGTGCAATAACCATGAGTTACTCTGAGGTACAGATAAGAAAGAAAATTAGATAGCACCCTGCGTAAACACTTCAGACTTTAACAGAAAAGGACACACACTCATCTTAGGGAGGCGGAAAATGTCAAATGACAGAGTGGTTCTAAAAATAATCCAGTAACGGTTTGGTCCAAACAAGACAGCAGAGAATGAGGAAGTTTTCTGAAGATTGCCCTTCTGGGTCAAAGCTAACGCAACTCAAGGAGTTATTGCTTCAACCCGGGGCCTCTCCCTATGACTCTGTCATCCTGCAAGGAGAACTCTGGCCACTTAAGCGGAAAAGTCTTCAGGCCTCTGACGTTCATGGAAGTCAAAGTGGCTTCCAAATATCCCCATTCCTGTAGTCCTTGTGGGGAACTGTTTCCATTCTTCCACGGAAGAAGCAAACGCACCCATCATGACAAGCTGTACGTCCCTCCCTTCTTTTGCCTAAAGTGTTACGTGCAGTTTATTGGAAAAAGTCCTTAAAAAGCAATCTGTTTATGCTCCAGCTCCTCATTCTCTAAGGCGGGAAATCTCTCTCATTACTGATGATTAGCTTCCTATTGATTCTGTCATGCGCTCACTGGAGCCTTATAAAACTGGTCTTTAAAATAAAATAAGATTTTGGACGACATTTAGCAACGGCATAGAAATCCAAAATGCAGCAGGAGGTGGGGATAAAACACTCAATAACTCTGTGGGCAGCGTCACTGAGTGGAAAATCTGCAATCTAGTGATAAACAGGCTTTAAATATCATTAGTCATAATTTGTATATAAAAACCTTCTATAATACATCAAAGTCAATGACTCATAAGTGCCTATCATAGTGGTCTTTCAGGAACTGTTCTTTAGGGCATAAGTGTTTTTGTCCTAAGAGTGTAAATGGATGCATGGAAAATAATTCGATAGAGCATCTAAATTTAAATGGAATAGATTTTCATTTTAAGTTTTAATGCTGGCCATTCTTCCTTTCTTCATTGCAAAGACAATCATGAGAGTGTGCAGACATTGACCGAATAGATAACAAGAGAAGCCACAATCCATCAAACAATGAGTTGAAAATTGGAGCTATTTTTCTTCCTTATTTAGAAAACAATTCTCCCTTTCTTTCCAAGAAACAGCCTGCTAAAATTGTTTTTTACAGGCAACAGTATTTATTTTATATGAAATGTATCTTCAAGCAGAGTTTACTTGTCTTGTTATGGTATTCTTTGGTTTTTGTGAGAGGCTAATCAGAGAATATTTTCACCAAGAAACTGACACTAATTGGTGAAGAAGGTAGCAGATAAAATATGCATTATCAGGAAACAACTGTCATCAGGAAACCAAAAAGCATTACGCATGGATTCCGATTCCTTTTTATGATGTTACTACTCTAGTGTAGCTAGTGTTATTTTCATAATGTAAACTTGGGCATATGAGAAATGAAAGACACATTACTTCCCTTCAGTTTTCATTACTTGGTCATAAAACTATGAGGTCCTTTGAAGTAAAAACACCCTCACTGGTTGGGGGGATAGCAATGGGTGGATGAAGCATACCTACAGGCTAGGTATTAGTCTATAAGTACGTCATTATCCCCTCCAAGAACGTAATCACTCTTGAAATTTACCCCAAAAAAAAAAAAAAATCTCAAAAAAACAAAACAAAAGTCAATTGATGAGTCAACAAATTTGCTGCAGAAATGTTCAGAAGCCAAAAAGCATGGTGGTTGAGGATACTGGTCAATGAGTCAGATGTACCTGGCTTTCAACTGCAGCTCTTTTCGTTCCCCAGGGGCTAGCTTCACTGGAGTTCAACTTCCTTGTGATTTGAAAATAATAATGGTCCACTACAAAGGGTTGTTGTGCAAAAACAAAAACAACAACAAACAACTTAGTAAGGTCTGGGACATACTAAGCATCCCCACTATGGTAGGTATGATTATTATTGAGGTTGCTGGACTGATTCGTGTGGGGCCATAATCCAAGTAAGTGTACCACAGTTCCTATACACCAAAAGCTTATAAGAGACATAAACAAGGAAGAATAAAATGAAAACATAAGGCCTTTATAATTACGTGCCAAATGGGTATTGCAATCAATAAATGGGTTACAATGAAATAAGACAACGAATGGCGAATTGGGTGGTCAGCAAAATTTTCTGTGGCAGAATGACCTTGAATTTGGATTTAATGCTCTTGCTCATCTCTGTTACTCACAGGCTTCAAGGGCTGACAAAACAGGAGAACAAAGCTGTTAAGCCAGGAGAGAATTAGGCTTGTCCAGCAGCAACCAGGAGGACTAAAAATGTTGCAGTTAACATCCCCTCTCAAAGTGTGTGTCATGGGCCAGCAGCCCTGGTGTCACTTGGAACTTGTTACAGATGGGGAATCTCAGGTCTCTCTTAGCAGGTTCTCCTGTACCTACTAAACAGATCTGGATTTTAGCAAGATCCTTGGGTAATCCATGGGTAAGCTTGTATTTGAGAAATGCTGACAAACAAGTTCTGGAACACAGGTTCTGCTTATTGTCAGTCTCTAGGGGAGCTAGGCTCCAAAGACAGTCCCCAAATCTCTCCTCCTTCCCGATGTGCATCTCTTCCAGAAATTAACAGGTGGAGGTTATTTCCTTTGTCTTAATGTTTGCCTGGTCTTCAAACTAGCTTTGGTCAAAAGGATGGCCCCCAAATGTTGCTATTTTCCAAAGCCCATGGAGTGCACAATAACAAGAGTGGACCCTAATGTAAACTATGGACTTTGGGTAGTGATGACTTGTCAGTGGAGCCTCATGTACTGTAACAATTGTAACACTCTAGTGGGAATTGTCAGTGGCAGGGCAGGCTGTAAGTGCTTTGTGGGAACTTTACTTTCCGCTCAATTTTGTTATGAACCTAAAAACCAGGCCATGAGCTTTTGGCCTCTTGGAATCCAGCCACCATGCTAGAAGAAGCCGAAGCCACATGAAAAGTCCTTCTGGAAGATTAAAGGTACTCTGGCAGACTGCCCCAGCTGAGCTCCTGGTCAACAGCCCCGAGCGGCAGCCAGGTGACAGAGCCATCTTGGATAGCACAGCACAGTCAAGACCCAAACCAATATTACATGAAACAGAAGAAGCACCTCTCTCTCTGAGCCCAGTCAATGTACAGAATCATGAGAATAACAAATGCTGTTGTGCTAAGCCACTAAGTTTTGGGATGGCTTCCTATCCCTATGCTACAAAGTTATGGAAATAGTTTTGTTTGAGGGCTCACTGCAGCACATCTCTGAAGATAAACTTCTACTAAAAACAGTTTGTTTATTATTAAGAAGTGCAAATTCATAACGTTCTTGTCCAAAACAAGTCCTAATGTTATGATCCCATGAAATAAAAGAGATACTACAGCAACGAGGAGCAGAAGAAATCTTAGAGGACATTCCCTTTCATGCATGAAGCTCTTTTCTTAAAAGGAATGTAATACACTTATGTAAAATATGGGCAAAATAATTTTTTTAGGTTTTATTTATTTATTTAATTAATTTGGGAGAGACACAGACAGAGTGAGCAGGGGAAAGACAGACACAGAGGGAGACAGGGAATCCCAGGTAGGCTCTGCACTGTCAGCACAGAGTCTGACATAGGGCTCAAACTCAAAACGGTAACATTATGACCTGAACCGAAATCAAGAGTTGGACACGTAACCAACTGAGCCACCCAGGCACCCCAGGGCAAAATAATTTGAGAAAAAAGTTTAAGAATGCTTTTGACAAGGGGTTTCATTCTCCTGTTGAATCAACTCAACAAAATCATTGTGCTCTCAGGCTTTCAATGATGCTCTTTTATTAACGTAAAACATCTATTCACCTCAGAAATAAAAAGAGGAATATATTTTGTTTAAATTCCTGGAAAACATGCTGTATATGAAATGTGAGTTTCTTATAAGAAAAAAAAGGCATAATGTGGAATCCATTCCTCAACCATGGAGAGGTTGCCTAATGTTTATAGAAATGACAACAGTGATCATATTGTATTAACTTGAAGTGATGGGATTTATCAGCATAAAGCTTCTTAGAGAGGACATACATTAATTATATGGCATAATGTGCATGCCTGGTGTGCATATCCCCAGCTGAGGCTGAACAGGGCTACACTGTGCCTTCTCATTTCAGCTCTCATCCTGTAAACAAGTGTCCTTTCTGTTCTCTCTCTAGTGCATTTCTGTGCCATATATGGCAAGCAAAGTCATAATATATACCATAATATTTTTTATCCTACTACTTTATAATCTGTGCTTTGGTCATGCCAAAATAAATCCGAGACTAAGGAAACCCTTTCATCAGAGCAGAGTGTGGCCATGGCTCAAAGGATGGAAAGGGCACACCAGGGTTCCCCGAGTGTGGGCAGGCTCTAAGCCTCATTCCATCATATGTGAAATGAAGACAAGAATGGTTCATACCCATAAGACAGGGATTGGGATTCAATAAGGAACTGACATCAAGCATCTCACTTAGCGTGTAACATGTCATGGGGGCTCCATGAAAGGGGAGAAATTTAGGGAAGGACAAGAAATGCCACATCCCCCCCTTAAAATACAGCAGCCTCCTTACAAGCATCAGAAATGAAGCTGACTATTCCGTTCTGCTGCCTTCAAAGCACGTCTTCCTGCTTTCTGGAAATGCCACTCAAGAGTGATAAGTGGAATTATGTATTCATTCTGTTTTCTCCACACATCGTGGAAGGCACTCAGATGGACCATGAGCATGAAACAGAGAATTAAAAGACACATGCTCTCTTCTCAAACAGCACACACATCTCTAAGACAGATATGACACTAAGTCCAGCTGGGGAAAAGGTTCTTTGTGTGTTTGTTTCCCACGATGTGTTTCAGGAATGGTGAGGATTCCAGTGGCTGGAGCACAGAGATGGAAAGACAGAGACAGAGGCATAAAGAGACAGAGAGAAGCAGCAAATAATCAAGGATGAAGTCAGATCGCATAAGTTCTCCTAGATAACAATAAGGATTTCAATTTTACTTTGAGTAAAGGTTTTGAGCAGAGGAACCATATGATCGACCTTTGAGGTGGAAGGTCATTGGTAGCTGTGTTACATACAGACACGGGAGGCAGGGCAGAAGGAAGGGGGCCAGTTATAAGGCTTTTGAAATAATCCAAGCGAGGGAACAGGTGGGGGCTGTGGGGATGGTGAGAAGTGGTTGGACTCTGGGCATAATATACTGTAAAGGTAGAGTCAACGGAATTGCATCACAATTAGATGTAGAGTATGTACGAGAGAGATACAGAAAAGAATGACGCCACGACGTTTGGTCTGTGCGAATGGCGACTGACGTTGCCATGGACTGAGATGCTCCCTGTCAACAACCTCAGTGCAGGTGACTCTCCTTATCTGTCATAGCTGTATTCTATAAAGTTGCAGCAAACACTCAATGAGCAAATACTAGCCATTGCTCCTAAGGGAAAAGCAATCATTAATATTGAACTCAAGGCCAACAGCACTAGAACTCATGCCTGAAGGAAGCTTCTCTAACATGTGTATTTTCTCCCTGAGGCACATCATACTCTTCTTGTGCTTAGGAACACCAGACAGCAATGCAGCACTACATGTGGGAGCCATTTTAAATGGCAAAATCACCAACAAAAAGCACAAAAATGCACTAGAGAGACAAAAAAAAAGGACACTTGTTTACAGTATGAGAGCTGAAACGAGAAGGCACAGTGTAGCCCTGTTCAGCCTCAGCTGGGGACATGCACACCAGGAAACTCTAGTTTATCACCACTCTGCACATGTCCATGAATAACCATGAACACCAGCAAGTACTGATTTGGGTGTTAAAACCAAATTTTAGCAAGTAGGTGAATTTGCAAATACAGAATCCATGAATAATGAGGGTCAACTGGATGTACAGAAAGTACTCTGATGACTATTTTTAAGGACACAGGAGGAAGGAAAAAATAATGGGGATCAGGGAGAAGAATCAAAGAAGTCACAGAGTGGTTTTCCTCAATTTGCCCTTTGTACCCACAGTTGAAGACTGGCTTACGTGTCCCTAAAAATGCCTAAGTGGAAGCCACATTGTCACATGGCAACAGGGCAGACAAAGTGTATGGGAGGAAAGAAACAGCATCGACCCAAGATAGAGGCAACAGCAATGGAGTCAGCACCTGGCAACGGGGTCAGCGAGACAGCAGAGAGCCATGGAAATGGTGGGGAGACAGGAGACTGGCCAGGACTAAGACACACTCAGCAAATCACTGCCACCATGCTTTGCAGCCCCTATCATCAGATTTTCCAGGTTTTCAGGGGAAGCTGAAAATTATGCTTTTTGTGAAAAAGGTGTGTGTGTGTGTGTGTGTGTGTGTGTGTGTGTGTGTGTGTGTGTGTGTGTGTGTGTTGCGGGGGAGAGTTGGCTATTTCAATTTTAAAAATACTGCCTGACAAATTCAGTCCCCATTAAGCTCTTAATCCTTTACCGGTGGTTGAAATGGATCTTATTTCCACTGGTGTTTTTTCTTTGATCTCTTTCTACATTCATGTTTTCTGCAGGAAAAAAGTTCCAGAGTTGGGTTTCAAAGGAACTAAGCAAAAATGTATAAAAATTCACATCTTCAAAATAGAGTGATATATGTGCACTTTGCCTTATATCTGTACGGCATAACCACCTCTTTCATTCTGCTTTTTTCCTTTTTTTGTTTTTCCCTTTTTTTTTTTTTAGCATATGCATGATCATGGACTTTAAGCATTATATAGGCTGACAGAAAAATAGCTAGATGCATTTAAAAAATAAATCTACTGGAGTTTACACAAACAAGTACTATTTTACCTTACCAGTGTTCCCTAAAGAACCTTCCCTGTTATTCAATTTATGCTCTTAACCCTCATTCTTGGACCAGGCTTACCAGAGATGCCATGGGGCCAGCCATTTCTCCCTTATAGCCAAACTGATTAGCTTGGGTGATGACTTGGGAAGTGTCACCAAAGGATGGGGGGAGGCATGGAATAAGCAGAGGTCTGTCTGAAGCATCGAATTCACCCCCGTTTTCATAAGGAAAGTTTGAATTTGTGTGCTAGGGAAGATTTTTGGCACCAAAAGTTGCAAGGCAAAGCACAATGTGTCTCTGTCATGCATGACCGCAAATGGTAGCTTTCATTGTTGGGTAGTCAGCACTGATAGGTCAATGAGAGCAAAGTGTATCCCTCAGGTGGAAACGGATCATTTCAGTGACCTTCTGGTTAGAACATGTGATTTTGAGGGACTGTCAGTAGAATCCTACCTTGTTTTTGCATAAAACTGCTTTTTCACCATATGACTCACTATTTCCTTTGAAGAACTCTGTTGGTCATCTACCGCTGTTTAACAAGTTACCATAGACTTAGTGACTTAAAATAACACCCATTTACCAGCTCATAAGTTCCCTGGACCAGGAGTTCAGGTAAAGGGTGGCTATTTACTCGGCATAGGGAATCCCACGGCTGACATTAAGGCAACGGCTGCTGTGTCTATCTAGAAGTTCAGTCTCCTCTTACAAGCCTGCTGGCAGTTGGAAGAACCCATTTTTTTGTATGTATGTGACTGAGGTCCTGGTTTTCTTGCTGGCTGTCAGCTTGTGGTCACTCTCAGCTCCCAAAGGCTCTCCACAGGTCTTAGCTAAGTGGCCTCCTCCATACCTCCTCTCACAGGTCCAGTATTTCTGACCTCAGGACAATCTCAATCCCTTTTAAGGGCTTACTTGAGGAGGTCAGGCCCACACGAATAACCACCTTTCTGACTTAACATCATTTGAGCTAGTCACAGGACCAGTCACTCGTCCTATTTACACATCCTGCCCACCCTCAAGGTGAGAAAATCATACTAGCTGACATGTACCAAGGGGCAGGAATCTTGGGGCCACCTTAGAATCCTGTCCACTAGAAGAGGAAGGTGTCATTACACATCTGTACCTAATATAAAGAATTATTGGGGCGCCTGGGTGGCTCAGTCGGTTAAGCGTCCGACTTCGGCTCAGGTCACGATCTCGCGGTCCGTGAGTTTGAGCCCCGCGTCGGGCTCTGTGCTGACAGCTCGGAGCCTGGAGCCTGTTTCAGATTCTGTGTCTCCCTCTCTCTGACCCTCCCCCATTCGTGCTCTGTCTCTCTCTGTCTCAAAAATAAATAAACGTTAAAAAAAAAAAAGAATTATTTGTTGCTATAAATTATTTTAGAGCCCTGCTATAATTATGAGGACAAAGATAGTTGAGTAAAAAGAAAAAACTCCTTATGAAGAAATCTACATAAAACAAGTATCACAACTCCTGGGTATTACAGTTTGTGTCCTTGCCCACACACTATTTGAAGGCATACAAATTTATGTGTTTATTGTCTACCAGGATTAAAATAGGAAGCTTAAATAGTAAGTTTTAAATAAAACATAACAAAATAATAAGGGAAATTCAGAATAGTATGTAATCTAGAGAGATTCTGAGAGCCATGGATTTATGCTCGGGGAACCCATAAATATGTCTTTTGTCCGAAACAAAAGTAGAGTAACAGATGGTAGGCAGCAGTTGTCAATCCAAATGGTTGGTTGTACTTGAATGCTTATTAAAATGTAGATTTCGTTGGGAGATGGAAATAAGTGTACTGTTTCATTAAGAAAGCCCTGAGCAGTAGCTACATGAAACCATGGAGCCAATGAAATTTTAAACTGATCATGCAGAACATCCTTTCCATCGCTGGTGAGAGTCTGAAGAGCACAACCACTTTTGGAAAACTGCTCAACAATGTCTACCAAAGCTGAACATATACATGCCCCATGACCCATCAATTCCATGGCCCATGACCCATCAATTCTATACGCAATAGAACTATGACCTATGAACACCAGGAGGCATATCAAAGGCACTGATCTTTGTAACAGTCCCAAACTGGAAACAAATCATCTGTAGATGGGCAACCCAATGACTGCCCATCAACAGTAGAAAGAAGAAGAAGTAAATTGTTATAGTCACACAATGTAACGCTATAGAGCAATGAAAATATACTAATTGCATCTACACAGAACACCATGGATGAATTCCACAGGTATAACTTTGAGCAAAAGAAGCCAGAGATAAAAGGATTTCAGCTGTAATAACCCATTTATATAAAATTCAAAAGGAGGGAAAACTCTAGCATTTGAAGTTAGTAGAGTGCTTACCTTTGGGGAGAAGGAGTTAGTCACTGGAATATCTCAAGGTGGGAGCATTTTGGAAGTGCTGAAAATCTTCTACTTTTTATTTGAGTAGTGGTTACAGCCATGTGTTAATTCCAGGAAAATTCACTGAGATATATAATCATGATATGTTCACTTATCTGTATATGTGTTTTCATTCAATAAAAAGTTTACTTAAAAATCATTCATGCAGGAATAGGTTGTTGGTAACCTCAAGAGAATGAGATGATCCCATGCATTTGGTTAAATTTTTAAAAATACACTGGAAAGCTTCTCAAAGAGACAGAAACTGGAGGGGAGTTTAACCTCAAACACTAGCAGCTGTAAGAGTAAGCATTGCTATGTTGAGGCTACCTGGCCTCAGAGTATTGCCCTCATGGCTAAGACTGCAGAAAACAGTGTGAGGACCTCCACATGCTTATTGGTTAAAGGGGTAGAAGGGTAGCTGGAAATCAGATGGGAAATCTTGAGAGCTTGACAGCCTTAGGATTTAAAGTCAAATTCAGGGGGCGCCTGGGTGGCTCAGTCGGTTAGGCGGCCGACTTCAGCTCAGGTCATGATCTTGTGGTCCGTGAGTTCTAGCCCCGCGTCGGGCTCTGTGCTGACAGCTCAGAGCCTGGAGCCTGCTTCATATTCTGTGTCTCCCTCTCTCTGACCCTCCCCTGTTCATGCTCTGTCTCTCCCTGTCTCAAAAATAAATAAACGTTAAAAAATTTTTTTTTTTAAAAAGTCAAATTCAGAACATAACCTGCCTAAACCACTGGTAGACAGCTCGACTACAAAGGCACAGAGAGGTCCTGGTGAAAGATCATAGCAACAAGGAGCAAAAAGATGCCAAGTTAATGATTTTCTTAAATGAGCATACTCCCTAAACGTGCATAGCTTGGGCAACAGAAGGCCTGAGGGGTTAAAGTCCAGAGCCCCAAACTGGAAAAGTAGCTGGAAATTAATAGTGTCCCTAGAAGCAAGGAAATCACAGAGAGTGAGCCCTGTATCTTCCCAAGATACTCAGCTGATTATTAGTTCTCACAGGGAAGAGGTACAAAGCCCAAACAAACAAACAAACAAACAAAAAAGTAGAAGAGGAAGGAAACAGAACAGGGCAGAGGTCTAAGTGAATGCACACAATGAAAAGACAACGTGCAGACTAGAAGAAAAATCTCAATCAAGATACATCAATTGCTGGGCCATAAAACAAGTCTCATGGGATTTGGAAATAATGAAATATTGCAATATCTAAATATTGAAATATTTAGAAATAATGAAACACTGAAATAGGTTCTTTGTCCACAGAGGAATTCACTCAGAAACCAACCTAAACATAGTTAATATGCAAAAATTAAACAACTCACTGGAAAACACAACATATAAAAAGATTTCTAGGAGGTACATACAGTAGTGCTTAGAGGGTGTTTATGACCTTAAATGCTGATATATGGAAACATAAAAGGTCACTAATCAATGTCTAATCCAAGGGTTAGCAAACACTTTCTTAAAAAGGCCAGATAGTAATTATTTTAGACTTTGTGGGCCATATGGTCACTGTTGCAACTCCTCAACTCTGTTATTGTAGCACAAAAGCAACTGTAGACAATACAAGAGAAGAATGACTATGACTGGATGCCAATAAAACTTTATCTACAGAAACAAACATTGGGCCATCTTGGGCCCATGGGCTACAATCTGCCAATCTCTGATTTCAAAGCTTTCCTCATTGGAAAATAAGAAGCAAAAATAAACTGAAATTAAGGGAAAGAAAGAACACAGATAATGGCAGAATTCAATAAAATACAAAACAGGAAATAAAACCAAAAGCTTGTTCTTTGAAAAAAAGTTGATACATTTCTAACCAGTAAAATCATGAAAGAAAGACAGGGGAGAGAGAGAGAATTTACCAACTGCCAATATCAAAAAGTAAAGTGTGTGTGTTGGGGGAGGATGATCAGAGAGCCTATAGGTGTTAAAGAGGTAATCTTTTAAAAAATATAAATAATTTGGGGCGCCTGGGTGGCTCAGGCAGTTAAGCGTCTGACTTCAGCTCAGGTCGTGATCTCAAAGTTCATGAGTTTGAGCCTTGCCGTCAGGCTCTGTGCTGACAGCATGGAGCCTGGAGCCTGCTTGAGATTCTGCGTCTCCCTCTTTCTCTGTTCCTCCCCTACTCACGCTCTGTCTCTGTCTCAAAAATATATAGGCATTAAAATTTTTTTTTAAAAAATATAAACAATTTATAGGCATAAATTCAACTATGTCAATAAAATGGACAAATTCTTTGCAAGACATAAGTTTTCAGAATTATTTAAGAAGAAGTAGGAAACCAAAGTAGCGCTATATCTATTTTTAAAATTGAACTCTTGGTAAAAAGGCTTCCGACTAAAAATTCCCCACTTAAATGGCTGCACCAGTGAATTCTATAAGAGTTTTGAAAGAAATAATCCAAGTATAAAAGATTAGTTTAACATCTGAAAGTCATACTATCCTACTAAAAAAGAACAGCTATATGATCATCTCAATCAATGCAGAAAAATCATTTGACAGAATTCAACATTGATTTATGATAAAAAGTCCCAGCAAATTAGGAATAATAAGGAGCTTCCTAAACTTTATAGTGGACATCGCTTAATGGTGGAAGATTTTCTTTTTCCCCCAACTGGGACAAGACAAGGAAATCTTCTCTAACTACTTCTGTTAAACATTGTGTTTTAAGTCCTAGCCAATGCATTTCGGCAAGTAAAGAAAAATGAAAATCACACAGATTTTTAAAGACAGAATTAAAGGTTTTTCTAATCACCAATGACATATTAACATATGTGGAAAAATTCTAAGTAATCTATTTCAAAGCTAGTCGAAATAAGACACGAATTTAGCAAGGTTGTAGGGAAAAGATATCCATATACAAATTGCATTTGAATACAACATCTCTCTATATCAGAGACGAAAAACTGAAAGTGGAAATGAGATGGCAGCTGTGAAGATTTTGTTTTTAGATGGGAGAAATAAGAGGAAGTTTTCTTACGGGTCTTATCCAATAGGGAGAGAGAAAGATTAACACAGAAATGAGAGGGAGAGGAGACAATTGCTGGGGCAACGCACTGGAGGCAGTGAGCATCTATCGAAGGAAGGAACTGCGTCAAAGGTGACTGATTATCTTACGGATCATTTCACCTGGAATGAGAGGGAAGGTTTTTGTGGGGTTGGGCGTAGTGCAGACAGATGCTGGTGTGTGTGCAGATGTAGCCGGGGACCTCTGTGGGATTTATTTTCTGATTGCTCTCCTTTCGTCAGTGAAGTCAGGAGCAAGAGCATCATCTGGCCGTGAAGACGGGAGAAAGAATTGTCAGAGTTCTGAAAGAAAGAGGCAGAAGGTGGGAAATAGCTGAAGAGGAAGGAGAACCATAAGCTGGCATAAACAATCATAATATGATATCTTGACCATGCTAAGGGCAATTCCTCGAGGTCATGGATTCAGGAGACCAGACATTAGTCTTCCTCAATCCACGTTCAGCTGCACGTAGATGTGGATTAGGCAGAAGTTTTACTGTGATCAGCACTGTCCTTTGGCCACGTAAGTAGAAAGAATTGGAGGATATACACAAAGGTAATGATTGGTAGGGATTTTAAGGTGGTTACGGAGGGCAGAAAGGTCATCATGAAGTTGAAGGTCAGTCAAAGGTGGTAGGACTAATGGTTTGGAATTGGCAGTGTGGTCAAAGAAATATTGGGTATGTTACTAAGAGGTATATATGCTGGCAGGATGCAAGGCAGTGATAAACAGTGGGACTTAGGAAGTTTTGATTTTGAGGGTGCATAGCCATTGGTAATAAGAAATGAAGTGAGTGGACAAGACAGAGCAGAAGACACAAAGGTAAGTTTCTGAAATTCTGAAAAAGTGATATATATGATATATAAATTTTATATACATAAATAATATATATTATAAACGACCAAGAGTTAAAACAGAAATTGTTATTCTATTATGTTATATTCTAATATATATTGATATATACTTGTAAATACATATATAATACACAGGTTATTAAATGACCAAGAGTTAAGACAGAAATTATGTTAAAGAAATAACAAAACACCAAGAGCTAAAGTCACCCAAAAATGAACATGAATGACCCAGAAGTCGTGGAATGATAGCAAATATGATGGGAAATCAGTGGTATAATATGATGACATAATCTTCAAATGTGAAGCATTTAAGACAAGTGAAGGTACAAAGATCTGGTAACTAAAACAGAAACAAAATTTGAAATCTGAATGAAGACCACTAATCCTATGATTATGGAAACCAATAAGATGGAGATTTATATGGGAGAAACTAATAACCTCAAGCTCCCCTCCAATTTCAACCACTTGCAGTAGCAAATAAGATAGTTTGACATGCATCTTTCAACATTACTCTGAGTCATTTCAGGTTTAATTTTTTAAGAAACTATTCTGTTGTTTTAAAAAAAATCCATCAATCTCTACTGAAAAAGATTTTATTTTTTTTTAAAGATTATTTATTTTGAGAGAGAAAGAGTGCAAGTTGGGGAGGGGCAGAGAGACAGGGGGAAAGAGAGAATCCCGAGCACTATTAGTGTGAAGCCTGATGTGGGGCTCAAACTCAGGGACCGCGAGATCATGACCTGAGCTGAAGTCAGACACTTGACCATCTCGGCCACCCAGTGCCCCATCTATTGAAAAAGATTTTAGGGTATGTCTGTTAGGTAAACTGCCCTAGCCAGTTGGCCCTTTCAGGGGATGGTGTAAGTGACGATTTCTCAGCAAATACACTCACCAAAAACTTCTCCCATGTGACCTAAAAATATTGCACGGTGTCCTCCAGGCATCTTAGAAAACTTGTACTTCTTTCCTCAGAGATTACCCTGACAGATGGTAAAGCATTAAGTCAGTGTTATCATTTGTGTATCATGGTGGTATGATGGTTCTTTCTGGAAATACTGTGACACTGAGACAAAGAGAAGAAACTGCCCTTATGTTACACCTGACAGTCTGTGGCACCTCATTTCATTTCAAGCAATAGTTCACAATCGATAAACTCCATGAGAACAGTATTTTAACCAATAATCAAGAGATACACAAGAAATTTCCTGGTGAAAAGTAACATGAAATATCATTTCCCAGAAAAAAATACTATGACATAGAGGAGAAAATGTGCATGAATTTTTTTAAATTAAAAGAAGACATGGAGAAGGGCACCTGGGTGGCTCAGTCGGTTAAGCGCCCGACTTCGGCTTAGGTCATGATCTCACTGTTTGTGAGTTCGAGCCCCGCATCAGGGTCTGTGCTGACAGCTCAGAGCCTGGAGCCTGCTTCAGATTCTGTGTCTCCCTCTCTCTCTCTGTCCTTTCCCTGCTCATACTGTCTCTGCTAAATGCTAAAAAAAAAAAAAAAGAAAAGAAGACGTGGAGAGTGTCAACATTTGGAACATGTTCTGCTCATTTTCATCAGCGCTCATGCAACCCACCTCCCCACCCCAAGCCTGTAGGGTGACTTTCTTTTGCTTTTGGGTTCATTGTTGGAAAGATGGAAAAACAATGTTTTGTGTTAACTTCTTTCATCATTGACCTGAAAATCGCTTCAAACTCCTCTTCTTTTCCTTCCCTCTTTCCTCCCTTGTCTTCCCTGCTGTTTCTGGAGGGAAAGTAACTTTATAGGAGAGGGTGAAGCTAAGGGACCCCAGGAAGAAGCCAGGCAAAGGTGGGGGCAAAGGTATGGGTTCACAAGACAGGAAAAAGACAACTATCCTGGGTAGAGGTGCTCCAGAAAATTCCAACTGACCACCTGCCAACCATAAATACCTTAGGCAGTCATCATAAATGTAATTGGCTGAAAGCTACAATTGTACATTCTTGAAGGTTATCTGACATGGGTCAAATCTCTATATAACCAAGTGCACATTTCTTAACTACCCACTTTAAATAGCTAAAATTTAAAAAGCATAGAGCCACTAATAATAATTACATGTTAATACTGCTTTACAGCTTTCAAAGCATTATCTCAGATGGAGGTAATGCACAATTATCTACAGACTATTTACAGATTTTTGGGTTTTCCAGACCTTTGGCATTTCCCCATCTCTCTGCAATTACCTTGCCTTGGGGGCATTTCACTGCATCTCACTTTTTTTTTTTTCTTAGCAGTGTGGAGAAAGGAGATCCCAGTAAGTCAAGCTCACTGTGTATCAGTATTGCCCCAATGGTGAGACATGGTAGAGGCTTAACTCCAGGGCCAGTGCTGGATTTGTGAACTGCTTTCCCAGACACACATCCCTCCTACCCTTTACACACAGGGGAGAGGGGTGCCTGGGTAGCTCAGTTGGTTAAGCATCTGACTCAGGCTAAGGTCATGATCTCATGGTTCGTGAGTTCGAGCCCTGCATCAGGCCCTGTGCTGACAGCTCAGAACCTGGAACCTGCTTTGGATTTGGTCTCCTCTCTCGGCCCCTCCCCTGCTCATGCTCTCTCTCTTTCTCTCTCTCAAAAATAAACATTAAGAAAATGTTTTTAAACACAAGGGGAGAAATTATTTCTAATGTGTTTCTCTGTTAGACCCAAATCACTCCAACTATGACTCAAAACAGTCACAGTGCTTAGGGGTCTCCTCTCATCTGCACAGTTCCACGAAAGCCACACTTCTGAATGTTTCTGGTTTCTCTGTTAGACCCAAATCACTCCAACTATGACTCAAAACAGTCACAGTGCTTAGGGGTCTCCTCTCATCTGCACAGTTCCACGAAAGCCACACTTCTGAACGTTTCTGCTCCTTCCACCTCCAAATACCACCTCTATTTTCTCCTGTTTTCTCCATTTTCATGTGAAATAGTCTTTTTGCCAGCCAAACTCCTCCTACAGACAGGCTTAGAATTTTCATGAAGATACCGGCAGCCACATCCACCACAGGGAGGAATAGTAAGATGTGAAACTAGGTCAACTTGGGACCAGAAGCAGAAGGTGAATCAGAGAAGTGAATTTGTATTTTGTCCACTATACCCACCAGGGATAGTTTGCCCATGATCCCTACTAGGGAAAGAGTTGCGTCCCCCTTTACTTTTTCTGTTTGTGCGAGCACCACGAATAGGTAGTTGAGTATAACCATGTGGCAAAACCTAAAAGAATGAGACCACTTCAGTCTTTCAGTTCAGATGGCTCTTTCAAACGTTCACTTACCTCTCACTGCTCTGATCTCCATATTCCACCATTTATGGTTTGAATACACTGTTGAGATTGTTTCTCTTTTAAGTTTATTTATTTGAGATGGGGGAGGGGAGAAGGGCAGAGAGAGAGGGATAGTGAGAATCCCCAAACAGACTCCATGCTGTCAGTGCAGAGCCCGACATGGGGCTTGATCTCACGAACCTGAGCCGAAATCAAGAGTGGGATGCTGAAGCGACTGAGCTACCTAGGTGCCCCCAGATTGTTTCTAAAGACACATGAGACAGCACAGAGTAGCAGGGGGTGCAGAGATAAACAGGACAATATGCAAGCATCCCATCCATGCAGGAAGCAGTTCCTGCTGAGGCAGGATAGAGGAGGAGGATGGCAAGGCCTGTGCTGTGGCAGCTGGGGTCCACAGAGGACAACAGATATGAAATTACCTGGGACACAGGGGTTTGCAAGCAAGGACAAGAGCAATTTTCTGCCTTCTCTGTACACAGAGCCATGCTTCAGGGGAAAGGGTTGGAGGGGAATGTTCTGAGGAAGCAACTCAAAAGCCCAGCTTCCCCGGCTCTCCCTTCCACTTTCCACAGAATTCTCCAAAGATCATGGAAATGCAAATCAAAACCAGAATGAGGAGTCATCTCACACCTGTCAGAATGACACTCACCAAAAAAACAAGAGATGTCAGGTGTTGGTGACAGGTTGGTGACAGGTGTTGGTGGACAAGGAGCCCTCATGTACTGTTGGTGGGAATGCAACCTGGTGCAGCCATTGCGGAAGACAGTACAGAGTGTCCTCAGAAAGTTAAAAAATAGAACCACCCTATCACCTAGTAATTGCACTATTGGGTATTTACTCCCAAAATATAACAAACACTAATTAAAAGGGACACATGCACCCCTATGTTTACAGCAGCATTATGTACAATAGTCAAATTATGGAAGCAGCCCGAGTGTCCATCGATAGATGAATGGGCAAGGATGATGTGTGCAGATATACAGTGGGATATTGTTCAGCCATAAAAAGAATGAAATCTTACCATTTGCAAAGATATGGATGGAGCTACACAGTAGGATGCTAAGTGAAATCAGTCAGTCAGAGAAAGACAAATACCATACGATTTCATTCATACGTGGAATGTACAAGACAAAGCAAATGAACAAAGGGAAAAAAAAGGAGAAAGAGAGAGGCAAACCAAAAAATACTTTAAAAAAAATGTTTATTTATTTTGAGAGACAGAGTATTAGCAAGAAAGGAGAGAGAGAAAGAATACCAAGCAGGCTCTGCACTGTCAGGGCAGAGCCTGACATGGGGCTCAATCTCATGAACCATGAGATCATGACCTCAGCCAGGATCAAGAGTTGGTCACTTCACCAACTGAGCCATGCAGGTGCCCCAAGAAACAGACTCTTAACTCTAGAGAACAAACTGGTTGTTGCCAGAGGGTGGGTGGGGGGTGGGTGGAAAAGGTGATGGGGATTAAAGGGTGCACTTGTCATGATGAACACTGAGTCATGTGCAGAACTGCTGAATCATTATGTTGCACACTTGAAACTAATATCACACTGCATGTTAACTGTACTAGAATTAACATGTTTAAAAATACGGATTCTCTGAGCAAAGGGCCACGGACAAGCAAGGGCTACAAGAAAGCCAAAACAGAAATGAAGATGTGAAAAATGTGCCAACACGAGTTTGGAAAGAAATGGACGAGGAACGTAAAGTCATTGCACAAATAAAAATCACATATGAAATTATGTAATGATCCTGTGTCCCACTAAAAAATAGTCAGGCAATGATGGATAAGATTGTGAAACTCCATTATTTTCTCTCAGTTTATTGTAGACTCTTCATTCTTTTTATTTTGTTTTTGCTAATTTGTGGTCAGTGAATGAGCTGCCGGGTCTAGGGGCCCACTACCACAGAAGGGGTTCTGCATTTGGCTGAGGGATGTGGGGCTAGGTATATGTGAGCCATACATTTGTTGTCATCGAATGGATTTGTTGCAACTTTGTCAGGGCCTCTGTGTCACCAGGACCCAGCCCTGTCCCAAGAGAAACATCCAAAGGACAGAAAGAAGGAGCCATTACAATTTTTTCAGAGGCTTGTCCTGAGGGCAGATGTCTTGCAATTGCTCAGTGCCTTGTCCCGAGGGCAGACTTCTTCCAGGAAACATGCAGTGAGAGATCGGCCCTGAGATTTGTGCTGACTCACATTCCAACCTGAATATAACCTTTGCCCTGCAAATGACAGCCCTCTAGACCATAGTCAGAACTGACCAAAGACCCAGGCCCACACTGAGACAAGGCATAAGACCTAGGAATTATCTCCAGAGCAGACATTCATGAATAAACACTCCAGAGGATGACAAAGAAAAGAAACAAATCCTTGGTACTGAGAGCTCCCATTCAGAGAAGATTGTCAAGATAGAAAACAATCTGAAGGAAAAAAATGAGAAAAATCAAGCAGTATAATACCTCACAAATACACCTACCCTGGGAAAAAATATTCCAGGAGTATAATAAATCTGCCCATAGCTTCCATTTTGAACACATTATAATTTTTATTGTTATTTAATTACTATATTATGATGATGATGATGATGATGATGATGATGATAGAACTATTATAACAATAAACACTTAGAGCTTGTTCTGTGCCAGCTACTGGTCTAAGGATTTGTACATGTATTAGCTCACATAGTCCCCAAAACAACAAAATAAGCAACTACTATCTGCAAGGCAGAAGAGGAAAGCCAATGCACAGAGCTTGGGAATCTTCCCCAGGACCATGCACCTTTGAGGGAGGGAAGGGTCTGCTTTATGGTCCATCTACATAACAGTGGGGGGAATCTTCTCCTTCATGTACACCACATGAGAAATCTCCTCACACTACCTAGATATTGTATAATTCACACCAAGAAGAAAAGAGAGATCCTTAAAATGAAAAACCATGGTACAGCACCCAGACCTGATTCAACAACAAAAGTTTCATATGGGGGGGTGGGGGGGGGGAGAAAAACCCAAGAGCGTTGCAGTGGACGCCTTCGGGACCTCACACTATTTTTTTCCCACCACAAAAGAAGACCTACTCGGGAGGAGTCCTGGAATGCAATGAAAGGTAGTCCCAGTGGGGTATGAAAGAAATAATAATGGAAAGAAATACAATAAATATCATTACAGGGAACAGCATTATAGTGTGACTTTGTCCTAGTGGGACAAAGGTCCTTGGCTTTGAGGCTCTTTCTCAGTCAAGTCCAGCTACACTGGATGCCTTATTATCCCTCAAACACAGGCTGCATATCCCTGCCTGAGGGCATTGTGAAATTCTTCCCTCCTCCTGGCTTCCTGCAGGTATCTGGGACAGGCTCCTTCAAATCTTTGCTTAAATGTCAGCAAGGCCAACCAAGATGGACTCTGTGATTTCTGTCTGAAGAACTCAGAGAGGAATTTTCATTAACTGCTATGTTGTTAATAAACAATCAGCATGCATTTGGAGAAGTATTAAAATGGCTACCTATTTATGAAGGAAAACAAGAAAGAAAGAGAAAACCTGGGGGGCAGGTGAGGCTTTCAGCGTAGAAATCCCAGAGGGGTGATGCTTGGGCCCCAGTCTACTCTCTGAGCTCTCCTGCTGCCAGAGAGCTCAGGGGTGCGCCCATCCTTCTAATGCATAATCAGGTGTCACAGGTTCAAATGCTCACCGGAAGTACACCGCATAAAGAACCATCAGGGCATGAATTCAATGATCACTGCAGTGGATATTTTACTTAGCGTCAGCAAGATGATAGAGACTGCAGTTGCAAGACCAGTATTCCCAGATTTTCCAGTTTTTCAAGAAAGGCTGAAAATCTGGATTTTTAAACGTAAAAAAATTCTTATTTGAGAGGTTGGTAAACCACTCAAACTTTTTAAATACTGCAATCCAACCAAAAGATGAGGTCTTAAAGTTACATTCTTCTATTCAAGTGAAGAAACAATTTAAGATTTAGCTCTATCGTGGATATTGTAATTCGCTGAAATTTAAGATTTAATGATCGCTATTCCAAATATATTATAAAGTTGAAACAGAATTCTTACTGTCTGAAAACGTGTGCTCCTGCATTCAGGCATTATTTTTGTTTTTAAATGCTTTTCCAAGCTAGGTTGATGCTTCTGTTGCTAAGAGAGGTTTATTTAATTGGTAAGGGCCAGTCATGATAGCTGTATTTGGTTTGTTTTTAAGGTTTTATCCTAACTCTAGAAGTTTTCTACACTTGGGTAATCCACCTTTTTTGGAAAGGATGAAAAAGAAGAAAAAAAAATCCTATGATTATCCTAGGAGTCAATCCAACCGTGTGTCATTGCTAAAGAAAAGAAAATCAAGCAAATTCTCCAAAAATCTACCAGGTAAAGACTAATAATAGGGGACATGATAATAGGGAGAGGAGGAACAGATAAGAAGCAGTGGTGCACAATCTAACCAAAAATTTATAATCAAAACTACATGATTAAGGATATAGTTGGGGAGTGTAAGTGTTATTACAGTATTCTTAAAATAGAGGAAGCCTAACATAAAATTTGAAATTATGACAATGAAGTACATGAAGTATCATGTGGTGGGGGAGAGAATTAAAAATAATAAAGGTCTTTTCTTGTTTCTGTAGAGGGAAGGCAAAATAATTATTTAACTCTTGACAGTAATGGAAGTATACGGAGTAGAAAGTGGTTGTAACAACCAAGGGGGAGGTTGGAATCACAGAACAGTATTTTCTTCTGGTCCAATGTAGATAAGTCACAGCATTGTTGAAATTTAAATACATGGGAATTTGAGTATGATGGTAGTACTGATACTAATAATGCTTAATTAATATTAATGATAACTAATAATTACTAACAATGATAGCATTATCCAGGAGTTTATAAAAATTAATATTAAACTTGCTAATGGTATTATCCAAAAATAAACAGGAAAGCTTTTGGTCTTGCCAGACATTTCATCCAAGGGAAAGGATTTATTTTATTTATTATTTATTTATTTATTATTTATTTTAAGAATAAAGGTAAGGGGCGCCTGGGTGGCTCGGTCGGTTAAGCGTCTGACTTCAGCTCAGGTCATGATCTCGTGGTCCGTGAGTTCAAGCCCCGTGTCGGGCTCTGTGCTGACTGCTCAGAGCCTAGAGCCTGTTTCAGATTCTGTGTCTCCCTCTCTCTCTGCCCCTCCCCATTCATGCTCTGTCTCTCTCTGTCTCAAAAATAAATAAACGTTAAAAAAAATGAAAATAAATAAAAATAAAAAAAAAGAATAAAGGTAAAGGTGAGTCATGAGTTTATCCTATGGAACTCCACTTATTAAATACGATCATTAAACTATTTAAATTGAGACACAATATAGCAAGATAAAAATCTTCCGGATTTTGAAGAGTCTGCATTAATATTGGTTAAAACTTCTAATCAAGTTGGCACAAGTGTAAAACAAAGAAAAAAGCAATCCTACTGGTTAATGCAAACAAAAGCCACAAGCAAAATATTAGCAGAAATCAGATGTTGGGCGCCTGGGTGGCTCAGTTGATTAAGCGTCTGACTTTAGCTCAGGTCATGATCTCACAGTTTGTGAGTTAAGCCCTGTATGAAGCTCTCTGCTGTCAGTGCAGAGCCCGCTTTGGATCCTCTGTCCCCCTCTTTCTCTGCTCCTCCCCTGCTCTCTCTCTCTCTCAAAAATAAATGAAAACCATTAAAAAAAAAAAAAAGAAATCAGATGCAATTTTATTAACAAAGCATCACCCCCAAGGAAAGATGAAGCTTAAGGAAAGGTATTGAATCCTTCACCATTTTAATAAAAGGCCATTTTATTCATGGAGATTGAAAAAGCAATGGCTGAAATTCAACAACCATTTCTCATGAAAATTCCGTCTTTAAGGCAGGTTATATGTACCCGTCCCTAATATGTCAAAGAAATAAACCACACACACACACACACACACACACACACACACACACACACCAAGATACTGCTTAATGAAGAGACATGGAGAAAATATATGTAACACCAACAAAAGAAAGGGGTTTAATTTCCTTAATATATAAAGATTTCAAATCAATTTTAAAAATTCAACAACTCAATTAAAAGCAATGAGCAAAAGACATGAGCCGGCAGATCATATAAGATAGCAATGGCTTATAATCATGAAATGATAGTCTAATTCTGATTTTAAAAAGTCCCTTAAAAACAGAATTTCATTTTCTTTCTTTGTAAAAAAATTTTTAATTTTTTAAACATTTTTATTTATTTTTGACAGACAGAGAAAGATAGAGCACCAGCAGGGGAGGGGCAAAGAGAGAGGGAGACACAGCATCTGAAGCAGACTCCAGGCTCTGAGCTGTCAGCACAGAGCCCGATGTGGGGCTCGAACCCATGAACCGTGAGATCACGACCTGAGCCGAAGTCCGCTGCTTAACTGACTGAGCCACCCAGGTGCCCCCAGAATTTCATTTTCAAAGTTCATATTGGCAAATATTAACATGTATGGTTGCACACACAGTTGGCTGATTTGTGACGTAGCAGGTGTTCTCATACACTATTGATGAACATGAAAACTAGTATACTCTTGGGGAAAAATCTGGACAAATAGCAATCCCACTGTTGATTTCATCTCACGGGTGAACTATGTGAACACTCACACTTGAATTCACTGCAGCGTGTAACCAAGGAAGTGGAAACATTAGAACAGACTCAGCAGTCATGGAGAAGCCGTATGCACGCAGGAGGTAGAAAACGTATTCTTCAACACAAGATGTCATAGACCTTCGGGTTTAAAGTCCCTTGGAGCAGCACTCTGTTTAGTTCAAGTTGCATTGCTCATAGCTCCCTCCCCAACTTTTCTTCCCTTAGAAGGCGCCCTTACATTCCCACCTTCAGTCCCAGCCCCATCTCCAAGGGCCGTTCCAGTACTGGCGGGGGGAGGGTATGGATGGGAGAGAGCAAGGAGCCATCTGATTTAGTGGGAACGCAACAGTCACATGGGGAGTAATGTGTGCATTTCTTGAGTCTCCTCTGCTTTTCACTGCAGCACAGGCACGGGCACGTACGTTGCCCACGTGAGTGATTACCTGCCCAGACACCGATGGCAAACAATGGAAGCTTCTTCCTAGATGCATTACACGACCTTCAGGGACAGTGCAAAGACCTTGTGCAGCAGCGTCCTAGCAAGGCTGACATCTGTCTGGCAGCACTGCCTCCCCCCACCCCGCCCCCCCACCCAGCATTCTCAGACGTGATCCATCTCCGATCCATCTTGTGCTGGAGGCTCCTGTGTGTGTGGACTGCGAACTCGAAAGGGGCCGCTGTCCAGTGTGAATCTTTCTAATGTCTCAGGAGATCCCTCTCTCCCCCAAGTAGATTTACCAAGACCCTCCACACCACTATCTCGCATATTGTTCTTGCCCTCCTGGAATAGTGCCCTCTGTCCATGGGTTCGCTCTCCAACTCCCGTTATACCGCTCTCCCAGGCATGGGAACTAACCTCTTCCCTCCTGCATATGCCACAGGCATGTCCATCGTGTATCTGGTAAGGCTTTATTAAAAGTAGCGGTTTCTATTCTCTTGACTTGTTGGTACGTCTTTGCGTGCATCCTGTGCGGCATATATTTGTGTGTGGCACGCGTACGTGTGCATGTATGCGCATAAGCATGGTGGGTGGGGGCATGGATGGCAGACAGAGAAGCAAATCTCACCACGCTCCGTCTCAGGTGATCACTAAGGCAACACGCATCACAACCAGAATGTTCACAAATGAGGGTTCTTCACACAAGATTGCATATGATACGCCTCATTTGGAGGAGGAAGATATGCATACATGTACATACATTTCTGCTTGTACATACATTTATAATTTCAAAAAACACTTGTAAGGCTGCTAACAATTTCTGGGGATGGTGGGCTCTAGATTACTTTTGAATATCTTATTTTTCCTTTTGTTTTTTTTATACATGTACATTTTATGACAAAATATAGTTAATAAAAAAGAAAAAAAACACAAAAGAAATTTTTTAAATAGGAGGAGGGAAAAAAGCTAGGAGAGATCATTAGAGTCTTTTTTCTTTCTTTCTTTCTGGTATTGATTCTCCCAGCTGTGCTGGTCCCTTATGCTCCAATCATCTAAAGTCAGAAAGCACGAATGCTTCCCAGAGCGTTATTCACGTCACGAGCACTCTCCTCAAGGGTGAGTGAGAAGGCATTTTCTAGGTAAGCAAACTGCTGGGTAATAAGTGTGCTGAGCAACACGTTTACAGAAATGTTCTGGGGAATGGATTTACTTGGAAATAGAATTAACCGTTGCCATAAGAGATTGTTGAAGGAAGGCACATGTCTATACAAACATGCCACTTTGGTCCTAAAACTATTATTTGGGGCAGATTTTCATTGGTTTAACAAGCTGTTCTAAAGGCCTCAGACTCTTTTCAACTTGCCTCCCCCAGAACTGTTCAGTGCCGCCTGAGGGGTTCCTGAACAATGCTCACATAAGAGAAACATCATCTGCCACTCGGTGGACCCCCACTTACACCACCTTCAAGTGCCACAGACAGCAAGCTCAAGCACACACATCTCCCCTTGCCCCAGGGAATATCCTGCTTAAGTTAACTAAATGGCCTTTTTTCCTGCCTTCCGATGCCCCTGTAAAGGGGCCACTTAACACTTTTATAAGGGGGGGCCTCTAGTTCAACGGGACACCCGTAGATCCTAAATTACACTCTCGCCGAGAAAAGCATGCACTGCCTACAACGATTCAGTTTAACTCCACGTTACCAACACTCTGGGTCAAAACAGAGTCCTAAATAGAAAACTAAGGCAAGTCTTCAAGTAAATCATAAACTCTCCAGCGATGTGTGTGTCTTCTTTCTCTTTCACAGCTCAGGGAAAGGGAAGAGACCAGGTACCATCACCACCACTGGAAACGGAGATGGCTGAAGAGGCTCTGCTCACAGCTACCCTACACGGCTCTCACTGCTGTTCCAGTCAGTCTGTCCAACTGGGGCCATGCACGTCTGGGCTCCTTGTATGCAGTGTTTTAAGCAGCACCCCTCTCAAAGCACAACACGACCAGGCAGAAAGTTGCCCTAAGATTGGAGTCCCATTCAACAGCTCATAGCAAGACTGTTGGGAAATCGATGCGACTGTTCCTGGGCTCTCAACGGCTTTGGCATGAGCTACAATGACAAGTTAGAATCCCAAAATTCTACCTCCTACTACTTGACTTAAAGATAATGAGACATAACTACTTCATCTTTGCTTCCAAGGTGCCCTCAACACAGCTAAAGCATTTAGCATTCAGTACATCTTTCCTCATCCAAATTATCCCCCATTATGTGACCCATGTCTGTTTCTCTTTCTAAACGCGAGAGAATGTCTTCGTGTTATCACAGTAACTCACCCTTGCAGGCTGAGCTCTCCCAGCTGAGCAACGGATAATGTCTGAGCAGTTATAACGGAGTCTGTAGAATAATTGTTCTCACTGGAAATGGAACAAAAGAAGAGAGTTTGTCAGGATTTTTCCACTGTGTTTTATTCTGCGCACATTTAGATTAAACCCAGTGTAGGATGTGTATAGCCAGACTCTCAAATGATTCTGAATCTTCTGACATAAATTTAAGACAGAATATGTCTCTACTGAAAACTCAAAACAATATCGAAGATAAGTAGGCAGGAATGTTCATGTGCAAATTTGACCTCTAGAAAGATCTTTGATTATAGACATCAGTGCTTGATGTATAAAGTTTTTATAATCTGAAACTCCCCAATGCTCTCACCAAAAAAGAACACTTAAATAAATCCCAAGCACAGTGTCTAAAATTTGACTGAGGTCTATTTCCAGTTACAAATAAATACATGTTTGAATTTATAGATATTTCTTTCATTGACTAACTTTTCCCTATGTGAATTAAAATTATTTTTCAAACTAAATACATTTTAGGTGTATTGTTGTCCCTTCCTCAACTGAAAATATTTCATTTAATCTCCAAGGATACGACCTTAACAAAATGACCAAGAACTAAAATATACAAAGATTAATGACTAGCTTGTATAATGAAAAAGTAACGTGCAAATCCATGTTACAAGGCAATGTTTGACTTTAAAGTTAATGGTTATATAAGTAAGTATATCATATTGCTGAGGATAGAATATTTCTTACAGGCAAAAAAAAAAAAAAAAAGAGGAGTGACTGGTGATTGTACCATTTGGTCAATGCCTTGGAGACCTGGAGGGAGCTGACCTCACGTATAATATGTATGGGCACCAAGATGTGTAGTGATCAAAGTCCTACAAGATCTCATATTTGTCATTCCATTGGATCAAACCCTGTAGAGAGCATTAAAACTTTCCAGCAGTGAGTGTGAAAGTGCAGGTGTGGAGCGGCTGGAATCCACCCCAAGAAGTGGAATATTCTATCATTGACATTGTATAGAATTGCTAGTCCATGGTGATAATAAACAGAAGATGGACATTGGGTCTGTTCTATCATTGCCTTTCATTCTCTGGACCACTTCCTGTGGAATTCTGAAAAAGTGACTGATAATCTATGATTGCTAATGCTGTAGCAACAGAACGTTTTTGTTAGGATGAAATAGTATTCAGAATTCCAGTGTTCCTTTTGGACAAAACCACTGCCCCTTTTGCTCCATGGCCCTGAGGACTCCCCAGAAGCCCTAAAAAGAGGGTCTTGATTGGATCCCGGTGAATAGAGATACAGAGACCATGCAAGGCATCCTGAGAGACCACACACCAGGATCCTGGGAAGTCCATCAGTCCAAGGAGGGCTTAGGAGACATGGAAACAGAAGGGAGGCTGAGGATAGCAGGCAGCACACCCAGCGCTGGCATTAGTTACAATTTTGACTCATTTCAGTCCTATATTGGGAGATAATTCTATTTCCAAAGACAGTTGGTCTTTATTCTCTCAGTTGAGTCCTCCCTTTAGGGCAACTCCAGAGTTTCTTTATAAAATGTGCTTACATTCCACTGTCTTTGAATTTCTCTGGCCAGAGTTGACCTTTCTATGCAACTAGGAAGGGAAAAATAATTTCCATGTCCAAGTTTAATTCTCATGTGCTTGATCCTGCAATTATTGTCCTTTGAAAATATGAGTTTAACCTTAGGACACTGGCAAGCCCCATGTTATTAATACACGGGTTTTTCCCTAGGACTGTGAAGGAGTTCTCAGAAGACAGAGAGAGCTTGGACTTTCTCCAAACCTTTGGCCTTTCTAAATCTCTCCAGCTTTTGTTCCTACAGTCTGGAAAGAACTGCTTTTTCTGTCCAGCTTTCAGTTTCTGCAGTTCTCTGTTTCAGCTGTCCCCCGTCTAAGCTAAGACAAGAGGTGCTTTGCTTTGCACGGTCAGCCAGCTGTTCCAGCTGTTCAAACTATAAATTAATTTTCCAGGAGAGAAAGAAAGGTAGGCAACTCTCTTGGTCAACAAAGCAGGATGCATTTACCAGCCCCAGAGATCTTGGCCAGTTACCGTGTCCGCCGAGGAAGGGCGCAGGTGGAGAAAAGAAATGAAACTGGCAACCTTTCCTGCTCTTCTGGTGTTACAGCTCTTCTGAGAGATAAGAAATCTCTTCCCAGCTATTTTTCTCATATTATATGAATCGAGACACGTTCTTCTGGGGAAACCTCCCCTAGGACACATCATTGGAATGTTAACTTTGCCAGGGTCTTCCAGCTTTGTCAAAATAGGTCCCTTGGAGATATTGCCCCTATGTAGTCTGAACCCAATTTTTGTTGTCACAAGAATTTTAAATGAACTGAATGTTGGACAATCAAGATCATTCCTTTTTGTTTTCGTTCATCTTGGAATGCATAGATCATGGCACATTGTCATAATTTGCTTGCATGACGCAACTCGCTCACGGTCCTGTGTATTAGCTATAAATGCACGCATGTGCGGGATTATCTCCATTGTACGTGCACGTGTTCACTTTTGTCCGCACTCCTCCTCCCATCCCCCTGGAAACAGCCTTCCCAATAATCTGTTGTACACATTTGTGTAAAATGTATGTCATTGTTTTCGGTTGTAGACGTGTGTCTCCATGTTATATTTTGTTGTCATGTGTTGGTGTGTGATGGGCTCAACTGTTTTGTGTAATAGATTACATTCTATTTCTCACTTTTTTTCACACTGTGCTATTGGGATCTATCTACGATGTAGTGTTCACACATAGTGATGGCTTCTGACAGCAGGATAATGCTCTGAAGTATGCGCCTTCTGCATGCTCCACAGCCCATCCCCAGCGATGTCCCCAATTCCTGGCCAGTACACACATCATGATGAACCCTCTTGGACATGTCTCCCAGTGGTCTGTTGTGATAATTTATTTGGGTTATATACTCAGAGTACAAATTTGGGTCACAGGCTATTTTGATATTTAATGTGATTAAACCCTGTAGAGTTTTATATTGTTCCCATATAAGACTCTCTATGGGAAAAGATGCTCAACGTCGCTCCTCATCAGGGAAATACAAACTAAAACCACACTCGGATACCACCACATGCCGGCCATAGTGGCTAAAATGAACAAATCAGGAGACTATAGATGCTGGAGAGGATGTGCAGAAACGGGAACCCTCTTTCACTGTTGGTGGGAATGCAAACTAGTGCAGCTGCTCTGGGAAACAGTGTGGAGGTTCCTCAAAAAACTAAAAATAGATCTACCCTATGACCCAGCAATAGCACTGCTAGGAATTTACCCAAGGGATACAGGAGTGCTGATGCACAGGGGAACTTGTACCCCGATGTTTATAGCAGCACTCTCAACAATAGCCAAATTGTGGAAAGAGCCTAAATGTCCATCAACTGATGAATGGATAAAGAAATCGTGGTTTATATACACAATGGAGTACTACGTGGCAATGAGAAAGAATGAAATATGGCCCTTTGTAGCAACATGGATGGAACTGGAGAGTGTTATGCTAAGTGAAATAAGTCATACAGAGAAAGACAGATACCATATGGTTTCACTCCTATGTGGATCCTGAGAAACTTAACAGAAGACCATGGGGAGGAGAAGGAAAAAAAAAAGGTTAGAGAGGGAGGGAGCCAAACCATAAGAGACTCTTAAAAACTGAGAACAAACTGAGGGTTGATGGGGGGTGGGAGGGAGGGGAGGGTGGGTGATGGGTATTGAGGAGGGGATCTTTTGGGATGAGCACTGGGTGTTGTATGGAAACCAATTTGACAATAAATTTCATATTTTAAAAAAAAGACTCTCTATGGTATCCTAGTTGTCCATCTTTTTGGCCTTAGATTAAAACCATGCTATTTTGATTACTATGGCTTTTGTGTATGACTTAATATCTGTCAAAGCAAGTTTTTCCTATGTAATATTTTTGCCAAATTTTTGTCATTTTCATGGAAGTGCATTCTTTGATAGACATTAAAAAAATTTTTTAATGTTTATATTTGAGAGAGAGAGGGAGAGACAGAGCATGAGCGGGGGAGGAGCAGAGAGACGGGGAGACACAGAATTCGAAACAGACTCCAGGTTCTGAGCTGTCAGCACAGAGCCCGATGCGGGGCTCAAACTCACAAACTGCAAGATCATGACCTGAGCCAAAGTCGGACGCTTAACCGACTGAGCCACCCAGGCGCCCCTCTTTAATTTTTTTTAATGTTTATTTATCTTTGAGAGAGAGAGAGAGAGAGAGAGAGAGAGAGAGAGAGAGAGAGAGACAGAGTGCAAGTCAGGGAGGGGCAGACAGAGAGGGAGACACAGAATCTGAAGTAGTGATAGACATTTTAGATTAGGTTTATAAAGTTTTAAATAAATTCAACTGAAATACTGAATTTAAAAATTAGGAGAATTGACACCTCTATAATATTAAAATTGTATCATCTCAGGAAAGGAATGTCTATTCAGATATTCATATCTTCTTCTGTCCTTTATAGGAACTTTACATTTTTCTCCATAGACTTTGCAAATACAGATACTTGATGGTTTCTTTGCTGTTGTGAATGGTATCTTATGTTGCTTTATATACTCAAATGTTGGTGTGGAGACTTACTTCCAATTTTTGTGAGTTTATCTTGCTTCAGCAAGATTACTGAACTCTAATTATAATAGTTTGTCTAGGGATTCTGTTGTTTTTGTATGTAAATGATTGTTTCATCTGCAGATGATGTGATATAAGAAGCCCCGTTCCATACCATAAGAAAAGTAAAAGAAACGAGAAGTGTAAATATTGGACCATTTTGATATATGCTCTGTGAGTTTGCAAAAATAATATACAGAAAACCTCGGTTTGCAAGCATAATTCTTTCCGGAAACACGTTCGGAATCCAAAGCACTTCTATATCAAAGTGAATTTTCCAACAAGAAATAATGGAAACTCAGATGATTCACTCCACAACCCCAAAATACTAATATAAAAATGATTACAATACTGTAATATAATAAGAAATAATAAAGAAAATATAAAGAAAAATAAATTAACCTGCACTTCCCTTTGAAAACCTTTGTGGCTGGTGTGAGGGAGACAAGAAAAAGGAGGGTTATTGTGTAGGACTGCTTTCACTATCACTAATGGAATCACTGCTATCTATTGGGTTAATAGAATCTTTTTCTTTTCGGGCAACTTTAACAAGGTACCTATCCAATGACCTAGAATGAAGCAAAGCATTCCTAAGCTTACTCTTGTACACAAAATCAAAGGACTGTCCATAGGTGCTGTGAAGTGACAAAAAAAAATACACTAGTTCCAGTTATGGGCACTTTGCAATGTTCTGAAAAATCAGTCATTTCTGCCAAACACCGCAGCCTGAGGCAGAGCATCCGAGCATGGGAGATGATCACCCACAGTCCTACAGAGAGAGAGAGACAGAGACAGAGACAGAGACAGAGACAGAGAGAGAAAGAAAGAGAGAGAAGAACCATTGGCTCAGTTGTGATCCTGTGATGTTCGGCATCACATACTACTCATATCGGAAGACATTACTTGTTTATCAAGTTAAAATTCATTAGAAATGTTTGCTCGTCTTGTGGAACACTCACAAAACAAGTTCTTGCAATCCAAGGTTTTACTGTATATTGTTTGCTGGCCATACAGTTCTATCTAACTATAATATCTCAAGCTTTTTAATTATATCATTCAGATCTTTTATAATGGTGCTTTTTTGGCAGCTTGATTGAACCACTTCTTAGAGGAATATGTTGCAGTCTCGAAGTATAGTCTAATTCTACTAAATCTATTTCTCCCTGAATATGTTTACAAAGATAGAGTATTCTTTTAGCATTGTTCCTTATACAATGTCATATCCCTCTTTTTCCTTTATGATATTTATGTCTGGGGATCTATTTTGCTAGATTTTAAGTTTGTTACCCCGGTACTGATTGGTTCACAATTGACATCCTCTTATTTTCGCGTTTTCTCTATCTTTTGAATTAAGCATGATGCTTCTAGGCAACGAGTGGTTGAATCTTATTTTGTAATCCAGTCCCAGGTCCATCTTTTAACTGCCAAGCGCAGCATATCTAAATTTTTTATATTGATTTGTTCCTACCATGTTATATCACATCTCCTTCTGCTACCTTTAATCTTAGTTTTTATATTCCACTTCTGCTTTCTATTGGATGGATGAATTTTTTTCTCTTCCCTGGCTGATGTAAATGTAACACATTCTATTTTTCTTCTGTTCGTGGTCACTCTTTATTAAGACCCATATTTAAGGGTGCCTGGGTGGCTCAGTCGGTTGAGCATCCGACTTCGGCTCAGCTCATGATCTCACGGTCCGTGAGTTCGAGCCCCGCATCGGGCTCTGTGCTGATGGCTCAGAGCCTGGAACCTGCTTCGGATTCTGTGTCTCCCTCTCTCTCTGACCCTCCCCCATTCATGCTCTGTCTCCCTCTGTCTCAAAAATAAATAAACATTAAAAAAAATTTAAGATCCATATTTACTATTGAGTTCTTAAACTCACTAGTATCCAGATCTTTCCCCTATTGAGGTATGGGTTTAAGCAAGCTCTCACATCCCTTTGATCGCCTCATTGTGTTGCCCACTGTTTGGTGCTGTTTAGAGTTTTAGTTCTGAGTTAAGATACCCTTCACCTTTCTCTCTTTTTATCCTGGCTTTATTAGATGACAATCAAGTACCTGACCTAGATCACCACCCTGCTTCTATATTTGTTACAGTCTTTACCTGGAGTTGAGCAATTCTTCTGTTTCAAAGCGGAGTTTTTGTCCAGCAAATCTTGCCTGAAAATATTTTCAATACACTCCCACATTTTAATTGAGAATTTGGTTAGATATAGACTTTTTATGTTCAAAGTAAGGATAAAATGTTACTCTATTTTAAGGCTGCTCAGGGTGCCGTAACACAATACTATTGATTCAGGGCCTTCAACAACAGAGATTTATTTTCCTACAGTTCTGAAAGCTAGAAGTCCCACATGGAGGCACCGGCCAGTTTGGTCCCTGGTGAGAGCTCTTCCTGACTTCCTGCTGCTTCCTCTCCTGGCCTTTCCTCTGCAGGTAACCCAGAGACACAGCAGGCTCTCTGTGTCTCTACCTATAAGGGCACCGATCCCAACATGAGGGCTCCACTCTCATGACCCGATTCCCTTCCCAAAGCCCCATCTCCACATGTCATCACACTGAAGGTCGGGGCTTCGACATATGAAATTTGGGGGGCCACAAACGTTCAGTCTACAACACTGACTTCTTAGAGTTAGTGTTGATGTTGAGAATTATGTTGTCAGTTTGATTCTTGTTCTTTGGAAGCCTATTACTTTCTACTTGGAACTTCTTTTGTTCGAATATGCCTACGTATGTGTTTTCTGTACCTATCATGTTGACAATGCTCTGAGCCATTTCCATCAAATATCTTTGATCTTTAATCATCATCTCCTCCTCCTCCTCCTCCTCCTCCTCCTCCTCCTCCTCCTCCTCCTCCTCCTCCTCTTCTTCTTCTTCTTCTTCTTCTGTAATGGAGCTTCTCTTCATTTCTCCCCCCAAGAATGCTTCCTTTCCATTTTTTCTTAAACTTTATGGGTCTCTCATCCATTTGTTGCTAGTTCGATTTCTACTCACCATGTCCTTGGCACTTCTGTTGCAATTCTCTTCTTTTTAGCCTTTCCCAACCTTTTTATGGAGGAGTCTTGAAACTTACTTTGCAGCTCACCCATTTTTTTCCCCTGTATCCATTCTGCTATTCAGTCCGGTACCCACATCCTTTACTTTAACACGCATGGTCTTCATACTATACATTCCACTTGGTTCACTTCTGTAACTTATTATTATGTGCCCTATCTTGGTACAGTCTTCCACTATCTCACTGACTATATTTATTATATGTACATTCTTAAGCCATTTCCCTCTGCAATTATACTGACATGGTTATATGTTTTTCAATTTGCTTTTTTTTCTTAGAGGTTGTACTCTTTGGGTCTTTAGTTATTTTAGTCTGTGAGTGTACATTATTTGAGGAGAGGGTTCTCCCCTGGAGGCTATGTTGCCCCCCAGGAGACATTTGGCAATGTCTGGGACTATTTTTAGTTGTCACAGCTGGGTTAAGGGTGATGCTACTGGCATCTAGTGAGTAGAGGCCAGGAATGCTGCTCAACATTGTACAATAGACAAAACAGCCCCACAACCCCCACAACAAAGAATTGTATGGTCCCAAATGTTACTCCTGCCAAGGCTGAGAAGCTCTCAGTTAGGAGTATCACTGCTCTGTGTGCTGGAGAGGGCCTGAGTCCTAAGGGTGGAGGCCCTAGGCAGCATGGAACCACCGTGGGATGGACACTTCTTTTCCCTCAACAATACCAGACAACCTCTGGTCAGGGTTTCCTCTAAGATTCTTCCCTAAATTTCATCTCCTGAGGTTGAGGTTCACCACTGCTGGGTGTTTAGAAGAGGTGTGGGCAGAGGAGGAGATGCCCAAGGAGGGCAGATCTGATGCAAGGAGACACCTTTCATCAATTCCTCACCCAGTAAAGATGCTGTACTGCCTTGAAAAGATCACCCATCCCAAGAATATCAGTGGCCTGGCTATTGCAACAGTTTTCTTATAGCAAAAGGGGTAGGTAGAGACTGCCCCTCCCCCCCCCACACACACATCCAAAGCAATATCAGAGAGAGGTAAGAAGGGAAATTAATTTTTTCCACCAATTCTCTCACTAGCCTTTTGGAAACCTGGTTATAGCTTAGCGAGGCAACCTCCAACCTGTCATCCCCAGAGAGGTGTGAATCCATTTCCAGGATTTTTCAGGGAACTTTGGTGGTTACTATAGGGTGTTTCCTCCTGTCTTCTAGCCTTTCCTTCTGCTTCCATAGCTGTCGGTCTATGATTGCCATTCAAGTTTCATGGGAAACCCTATCAACTCTAAAAAGTATTACTTTGACAGGGTGCCTGGGTGGCTCAGTCGGTTAAGCATCCGACTTCTCCCCAGGTCATGATCTCACGGCTCAGCTCATGAGTTTGAGCCCTGCATCGGGCTCTGTGCTGACAGCTCAGACCCTGGAGCCTGCTTTGGATTCTGTGTCTCCCTCTCTCTCTGTCCCTCCCCGGCTCATGCTCTGTGTGTCTCTCTGACAAAAATGAATAAACATTAAAAAATTTTTTGAAAAAGTATTAATTTGAGATGCCTTGTGAAAACTAAGATATTGAAATGAGTATTTCTGTAAATTCCATTCTTTGATGGATGATGTAATAGATTGTTGTACATACGTTTAAATGCTGTGGGATATATTTTTGAGTTGTTATTTTCCCCCACTTTGAACACAAAATGATTTTTCTCTTGACTCTGACAGTTACCATTCACATGAATATTTAAATGATAAGGAAACTAAATGTTTTTCCCCTTTCCAGTTTCTACCGAGTACCGTTTAACATGACACGTCCTTCTTTTCTCTCAGGGAACAGAATCTCATTCTTAGCCACTAATAACATTAATCAAAGCAGTCTTTTATGACATGTAAATAAATGAATTTTCCTTTATGTGCACAGGACAATATAGATGATCTGTAGAGACTGGGTATTTATCACAGTGATCTATTCCTATTATCACATTGCCATTACTTAGTCATTGGTTCAGGGAAAGTACACTGCTTAGGATATCAAGGATATCGAGATGGCAGTGTAGAGAAAGAAAAAAGCTTATGGAAATTCAGAGATGGCTTTCATGGCCCACTCCCTATTTTATTGTTATAGATTACTCACATGGCTTATAATCAGACTTAAAATACAGCCTTAACATTAATAGCACTTTTTCATGAGAAAGCAGTTTTTCACGTGTATGTAAGACATACATTGCAAGTAATGAACCTGAGAAAAAAATTTTAAAGCAAGCTTAAACTCTCTTTTAATTAGGTTTGTATACATTCAAATGTCTAAGAGAAAAGTGATTTTATTTTTTATCTACCTGTATATCTATTTATCATTCTATCATTTATTTTTGTGGTTTGGTACATAATCATTTTCCATAAACTGTCAGTTGAAATCAACTGGTAAAGTACAGCCAATTATTTATCAAACTCTAGAAACATAACTGCAGATGCAAATATTTTTATGAATTCTAGTATATCATAAGCACACCCAGATCTAATAAAAGTAGCATATAGATATTCTCAGAGTAAATGCAACAGTAACCTGAATGCCTGTGAACATTTTATTCAAATACACTGAATGTAGTTCTACGAAGTATACTTTAGGACATAAACAAGGATGCAAGAATTGAAAACTTTTGCAGACTCTAGATAACACGAACACTAATCAAGATAAGGCAACTGTCTCCCATTTCAAGTTTTCCGTTTTGTCCTATGTTTTAAACCAAGGGACAAGCCAACTACTACCCTCAAGCACAATCAGGCCCAGCATCTTTTTTCGGTACACAAACACATCCACTTGTCGATGAATTGTCTATGACTGCTTTCATACTACGGTGTCAGAGTTGAAGCCATCGGACCCACAAAACCTAAAACATTTACTATGTGGCCCTTTACAGAAAGAGTTTGCTGACCTCTGTCATGAGCCATGAATAAATGAATGTACTGAAGTTGCTGCCATGTTCTCTCTACTATTACCTAATCTAATGGCGGCTGGAATGTTCCTCCTACCTCAAAAAGGTGGTTTTGGCATCTTTCCCATGTCTCCTATAAGATTAACCATGTTAAGTTTTCTCTTCTCTTGCTGTGGGCTGGCATGAACAGTTTTTCCTGCTATGGGAGTTGTCTGCAACAACTTCCCGATTATTTTACACTTTCATTCTTAACTTATCCTGAAATTATCTGCACAAACATTTCCTTTGTGCTAAGCTTGGACAAGCAGTGATTCATACTTTTGTTGGCAAAATGAAAGCCTTGATTAGAATCAATAATATCAAATAGCTGCCATCAATTAAAAACGCTTCCAACAAACCCTTTGTAGCAGAGTTGTGTAAATGGATATGGCCTTGATTTATTAGGGAATGGAGGGATGCATAGTGAAAGGTATTGATTTTTCCATTTTTTTCCCCCAGATACTGGTAGCATACAATTGATTTATAGTATCATTAGCATTGTTATGGTTCTAAGCATTTTTTAATTGCCATTGTTACTTCCCTTATAACTCATGAGTTATTTAGGGATGTATTTTTAAATTCCCAAACATAAGGGATTTTATTAACTATGTTTTTATTGTTGATTTCCAATTTACTGCTTTGTGGTCATTCTCAGTATATGGGGTATAAGTTTATGTATGTGTAACATACGAGGCTTCTTTTTTTTTTAATTTTTTTTTAAACGTTTTTATTTATTTTTGAGACAGAGAGAGACAGAGCATGAACGGGGGAGGGTCACAGAGAGAGGGAGACACAGAATCTGAAACAGGCTCCAGGCTCTGAGCTGTCAGCACAGAGCCCGACGCGGGGCTCGAACTCACGGACCGTGAGATCATGACCTGAGCCGAAGTCGGACACTCAACCGACCAAGTCACCCAGGCGCCCCTACGAGGCTTCTTAATGTCATTGCTAAAACCTTCTATCTACATTCTAATACTCTTTTATCTTGATCTACCAATTTCTTTTTAAAAATTTTTTTTAATGTTTTTTAAATTTATTTTTGAAGGAGAGAGAGAGAGACAGAGCATGAGTGGGGAAGGAGCAGAGAGAGGGGGAGACACAGAATTCGAAGCAGGCTCCAGGTTCTGAGCTGTCAGCACAGAGCCCGACGCGGGGCTTGAACTCACAAACCACAAGATCATGACCTGAGCCAAAGTCGGACGCTCAACCGACTGAGCTACCCAGGTGCCCTTTGATCTACCAATTTCTGACAAAAACATGCTAAAACATTAAACTGCTAATGAATGTGTCCATTTCTCTTGCTAATTCCATCAGTTTCCTTTTTGGAATTAAGGTACATACAATTTCATATTGCTGTATCTTCTTAGTAGACTTGTCCTTTTGTGTCCATCATATATCATCTTATTTTGCTAAGACAGTTTGTGCATTAAATTCTATATTATGGGACACTGGCACTAGTAGTTTTCTTTTTATTAGTATTCTCCTTGATTTCATTTAGCTGTGTCATATTTATATAGCTGGATTTTTAGTAGATCAGTCTATTTACATTCATGATAATTAATGTTATATTGGGGCTTACCTCCACCATTTTATCTTGTGTTTTTTATATCGCCTTTTTTTCCCTTTCTTTCTTTTTTTCTCCCTAGTTAGTTAGTTAGTTAGTAGGCTTCATGCCCAGCACAGAGCCCATAGCAAGGCTTGAACTCTAAGATCAAGACCTGAGCTAAGATCAAGATCCTGACACTTAACTGACTGAGCCAACCAGGTACCGCTATTTTTCAAATTTAACGTTTTTTCCTTTTATTTCTTCTCAATTGCGGTTATTTATCATGTGTTATCATGGTTACTTTCATTGTGGCATATACTAAGCAGTAATTTAAAATAAAATCTGAGGTTAATTCTGAAAAAATCTGAAGTTATTCAGTAATTGTGTACTTCATCAAAAGACTGCACTCCCACCTTGTTATCGCTGCCAGAGTTTTCATTTTCAACTTTTAGTGCAAAATGTCATTTTTACATTTAGCATTGAATTAAATTAGTCGGTATTTCATCCACTTCAGGACACCTTGTTTCTTAATACCTATCTCTTCCCTCTTACCTTCACGTGTTTTTTTTTTTCTTAACAAAGAACATCCTTGAATATTTATTTAAGTGCTAGTTCCATAGTCTGTATATATAAATTCTGTATGTGAAAACAAAATGCCTGTATTTGATGCTTCTTCTTGAATTTTAAGATGGCAATTGCTCTCCTTCTAGCCTCAAGTACTGAGAAGTGCACTGTTAGTTGAATTGTAATTCCCTTGCAGGTGATTTGATGTTTCTCTGTGGCAGCTTCATAATTTCTCTTCGTTCTCAGTGGTTTGTAAGTAACTCTTATATGCCATGGAATGGAGTGATATTTATCTATCTTTTCAGTTCACAGAGTGCACTTCTGATCTAAAGACTGCAATTCTGAATAATTTTGGCTATTACTCTATTCAACTCCACCCGTGTTCCAGCCATTTATCTTATCAAGTCATATTAAAGGATCTCGGTCTGGGCTCCAAATCTCATACCTACTCTTCTATATTTTTATATTTCTTAAAAAAAATCTTTTTCCAGGGTCACCTGGGTGGCTCAGTCAGTTGAGCATCTGATTCTTGATTTCGGCTCAGGTCATGATCCCAGGGTGGTAGTATTGATCCCTGCATCAGGCTCTGCACTGAGCATGGAGCCTGCTTAAGACTTTCTCCCTCTCTCCCCTCCCCCCCCACCCCTCTCCCCTGCCCATGTGCACTCTCTCAAAAAAAATTTTTTTTAATTTTAATCTTTTACTATTCTGTTAGGTCTAATGTTGTAACAACATCTAATTACTAATTTCTCTTCCAATATGGGTAGTAAGAGTTTATCCCAAGAATAATTTGTTTTTTACTGATAACTGCTAAATTTTTCTGTGATCTCTAACATTCTATGCTAATTTCTGCCTATCTTGATAACTCCCCTGCCCTTTTAAAAAGGATGTTTTTAATTCATATAGGCATCTTAAATATATTACTTTTAAGCTCTCAGACTGCTTTAGAGTACTTTAAGTTATCTAACTTTTTAAATTATTTTTTTAATGATTTTATTGACGGTAATAGCCTCTTAGCAGTTGGGTTTCTTCACAGGTTTTGGAATTTTGGATTGTGGCTCTTTTGGAGGGGTGGTTTTTGTTTCTCTTTTCTAGTTCTTTCTCCTTCCTTCTTTCCCTCTCTCTCCTGTCTCTAGGCTTAGTCCTTGTGTATAATAATTTCATGGCTGGTTGAACCCCCAAGCCCCCTGTGATAGTTAACTTTAGGTGTCAACTTGGCTAGGCCACGGTGCCCAAATATTTGCTGAAACATTTTTCTAGATGTTCTATGAGGCTCTTTTTCGATGAGATTGCATGTTGGTAAACCATGAATAAAATGTACTTCATAATGTGGGTGGGCCTCGTCCAATCACGTTAATAGAACAAAAGACTGACTTCCCTTGAGCAAGGAGGAATTCTGCTGACAGATGATCTTCAGACTTAAAAGCATTATCGACTCTTCCCTGGTTCTCCAGCCTGCTGGTCTACCTGCAGAGTTCGGATTTGTCAGCCTCCATAATCATTAAAGTGAATTCCTTACAATAAATCTCTATCTATATACACACATCCTATTAGTTAAATCTCTCTGGAGTATAATAACTAATAACCCTCCCCCCAAAACCTGTCAGGATGAGATATAATAATGGCATTTCAAGGCTGCTGTTGTATGATAGGGAAATTCAGCTAGAGCAGATCTTGCCCCTGAATGACTGGGTGACTTGGTCCAATCTCTGGTCTTGAGGCTATGTATGTGTCCTTAAGCCTCTCTAAACCTGGCTAAAAGTCCTAACCTCAGGCAGTGGTCAGTGGCTGCCTTCCCTCAGCTTCTTCACTGGGGTAGGGGGTGATTCTCGCTTAAGTTCCTAATGTGTCCAAGTGAACCTAGATCCATGAACATTGCGACAGGAAATTCACAAGACACATCTGTTGACAAATAGCAAGTATGGATACATCTATTTTCTTCCTGTGATAACCAAACAGTGGAAAGGAGTAATGACTTCTGCCATTACAAAGGAGTAATGACTTTCCCAAATATATTTGGGAAAATATCCTTTGAGGAAAAAGGATCTTTCATCCAGAAGACCCAAAAGAACTTCATCCTGATAATCCTTTGCTATAGAAGAATTTCTATAATTGATTGAAAATAGACATCATGAAGTCATGCCTTGTATAAAAACAACTCGCCACATAGGCTGAGATTAAAAGATGACGTGATGAGCTACAAAGAGGCAGGCTTCTCTGCAGAACATCGCTGCACCTGCCTCAACATTATTCCTCTTGCAGATCTCGGATTCAACATTTCCTCTTTGCCTTGCTCAGACCCAGCTCCTTCTCCCACCACATTAACACTGCTATCATCATCGCTTACTTTTTCTCCCACCTGCTCCTATAACATCCAGGGCTTACCCTACTGACACATTCCATAGGATATTGTGTTATAATTTGTTTATCATCAGTGTCACTCCTAATGAAATAGAAATCTTCTAAGGGCTGGAACCTCTTCTACCTAACAGATACTCGAGTCGGCTGTGCCTGGACCCAGGCTTAGCACATCACTCCTACCCCAGTAAATATTTTTTGAATAGTTGACTGGATTCTCATCATTCTGAATAGTCTTCCTATTTCTGGGCATTTGTGACCTACATACAAAACTATTCCTCTGAAACTTTATAGATGTACATTGTGTTTTACAACAAACATTTGATTGATTGAGACATTCTCTCTTTTTTGGTGCACGTAGAGTTCATATATCCAGCAACAGCGGTTGTCTTCCTCTGCAGACCCCTCAGCATTCTCCTAAGTGGGAGCAACCCTAGTCAGCCTTCCACGCTCTGCATATAGCTGATGGAGGCCTAACGTTTATGATTCTTGCCCTATACTTTCCACTCCACCTCACTGGAAAATTGAACAAATGATTATAGAAAAGTAAATTTAAAAGAGAGATGCGATGGCGGGGAGGTGCCTGGGTGGCTCAGTCTGTTAAGTGTCTGACTTTGATTTCGGCTCAGGTCATGATCTCACAGTTCATGAATTCAAGCCCAACATTGGGCTCTCTGCTGTCAGCGCAAAGCCTGCTTTGCATCCTCGACCCCCCTCTCTCTCTCTGCCCGTCCTCTGCTCTCTCTCAAAAATACATAAGCATTAAAAAATTTTTAAGAATAAAAATTAAAATAAAATATAAATGCTACGGGAAAACTGTTTTCATACTTCCTCAAATCAGATAGTGGGGCTCAGAGAAGGAGTCAGCAGTCTGATGTGACAGCAGAAAGGTTTTCAGTGATTACAGCATTCGACCCTTCCTCAGCAGGAATGGCCCATAATACCTTCGTAGGAAACAGAACCTTAAGGGGGCAGAACCATGGCTCTTACAGCAAAGGTATTAGGAGGCCGTTAGACAGTCACTGAAAGGAGTTCTGAGGAATCCTGCCCCACCCCCTCAGGTCTTCACAAATTAGCCAATGAAAACCTCGTCCAAACCTAAACCATTGCTTTGTAAGTCATTATGGAGGCCTGAGGTGATGTGGGACAGCTGTTTCATAACTAGTGCCTGAAAAGAGGAATAGACTAAGAAATGAGGAAAGGGAGACTCGACTGCAGGCAAAGATGCCTTCTCCCTCAGATTCAACCATGGGGATGTTATTTAATTTTTTCAAATGGGTGGGGAGGAGGGGAATAAAGGCATCATCGCATCGACATCGGGTGTCTCAAGGAAAATATCAGAGTCTGAATGTAAATTTTAATAGTTACTTTTCTCTACTAAATTTGCAACGATTTTTGAAATAATTCACAGGAGTATAGATTTGTGTCAACGTTCTATAACCATTCTAAACTGTAAGGTTCAAGTAAAGGAAGTTCTTTCAAATACTTAATTGTAAATGTTTATAATCTAAAGAGGCAAAGACTAGTTGAAACAATGATAGTATCAGCAGGAAAGGAAGATCAGGGGGCTGGCTACAGGACAAGAAAATACTAAATGTCTTAATGCATTTTGACTTAGCAAACCTAAGGTGAGTAGGATGTAAGCTCTGGGAGAAGGGTGTATAGAACATCTCTCTTCCCCCATTGTGCCTTGATAATTCCAAACCTTCCAGTAACCTCTGGGATCAGTGTATTTGGCTAAATTACATAGATACTGGGGCACCCGGGTGGCTCAGTCAGTTAAGCGTCCAACTCTTGACCTTGGCTCGGGTCATGATCTCACAGTTCGTGAGTTCGAGCCCCGCGTCAGGCTCTGTGATGACAGTGCAGAGCCTGCTTGGGATTCTCTCTCTCCTTCTCTCTCTGCCCCTCCCCAACTCATGCTCTAAATAAATAAATAAATAAATAAATAAATAAATAAATAAATCTTTAAATTCCATAGATATTAATGAGACCCAAATATCAAAGAGATAACATCAAAAAGTCCTCTTCTAAGTTAAATGCATTTGGAACGTCTGGTCAAATAAGGGAGAGTTCTGCCGGCCGGAAGAGGAGAGCCTGTAAGCATGCGAGCATCTGGGCTGCTTATGTTCTGAGCTCATTACAAGACCGATGTGGTGACAAGGAGAAGCTGGTTCTGGCCAAGTCACTGGCCGAGCACAGGAGGCCCCCAACCTTGGGCTCGATGGCAGGCTGTGCCTTGGCGGAAGACAGCATGGCTGGGAACCTCTTCCCTGAGCCCTGTGAATCGCTCACACAAGCACACCCGCCTGCACAGGTGTCTAAGCAGCCAAGCACCCTGGAGCAGCAGCCCCGAAGCCACAGGTTTCTACGGCCTGGGTTCTGTGGGGCATTTGGAAACATGGCTGTGTTCTACGGCTCGTCCCTGAAGCCTACCTATCATGTGCCTTTCTGGTCTGTGGGATAAGCGATCAGCCTTCTCTGTGCTCATCTGAATACCATACAGTCCAGGGAATTTAGGCCTCAGCCGATTTATTTTTCCTTTTGTGGTACCTAGACACCCTCACCAAAAAATAATAGCAAAAACTGATGAGATACACTTGTCGAACCGTACCTACTCTTATGAATAGATGAAATCCTTTAGAATCCCCTTAATGTTTGTCTGCAAATATTAGCTATGCCATCCTGGTTTAAGATGCTTGAGAAACCTGAGCTGTGCTAACACAATTAATTTGCTCATTATATACATCTTCATCAGCAGGGAAAGGTAAATCCCAGGCCAGCCGGGGATGATATTAAAAATTCCAAATGAGTGGGTTTTACAGCAATGAGTACTGAACATTTTTAAGTGTTTTTCTCCCTTCCGGTAGTTACAGTGTTATTTAATTCATAGTCCATGGCTATGCCGTGTACCCATGTCAAGAATCCTAACCTTTTATAATCCCTTAACAATCATTTTACAGCTTGGGCTGCGAATTTAGCAGCCTGCCATGGGCTTCTGGATGTGATTACGGGCTGGTAAATTGTAGAGCCCCGCGGTGGAATATTCTCACTCCATCACATCATGTTGTAAAGTTGGGGTCCCACCCCCCTTCAACCTGCCTCCTAAGGCTTTTGCTGTTGTCTCTACCACAGAATTTGCACTTTGAGTCTCTGTGCAGCTCCCCGTGTCTGGGAGATTTCTGTGTGTTGAGAATGTAGTCGTGCTGTCACCCCCATCACTGATTCTGCTTCCCCCATGCAGGCTTCTGTGATATGGCAAATCCCATGACTCTTTACGGTTCCTCCTAATGAAGTTTATCAGCTCCTCTTGGCTATATCTCTGTAATTCATATTCAAACCTTATTTCTCCAGCTCTTCTTAAGAGCAGGGTATTGGCCTTTGTTGTGATTCTAAACTCATTTCTTCCCTAGGCTGTAACAGACACTGCATTGTGATTACCAATTTGCCTTGCTAGCGCGAGAGTACCTCTAGGGAGCGTGATCTATCTACCTATCATGGGAGGATTTAAGGTCTTCCTTACATGGAAATTGTTCCTTCTACTGTAGCACCCGAGGTCAGAAATTCCACTGAGAGAAATAATTATTTTATTCTTTAAAAAAATGTTTATGTATTCTGAGAGAGACAGAGAGGGTGCAGGGGCAGGGCAGAGAGAGAGCGAGAGAATCCCAAGCAGGCTCCTCAGTCAGTGCAGAGCTTGACACAGGGCTTCCATCCCACGGACCACGACCCCGGGCCAAAAAATCATGAGTCAGATGCTCACCCGACTGAGCCACCCAGGAGCCCCAGAAATAAATTATTTTCCATTGAGCATCAGGGTCTCCAAATGCCAACTGTCGTGGGAAAGATAAGGCATCGTTCTCTGCACAATTGGTTTATGAGATGGTTCCCCCGGAGACAAAAGGAGATGTGGAAAAGTAAGCGAGGACTGGCTCCTTGCTGGGGAAGAGAAGCCGAAAACAAACAGGTGAGGGAGGAAGATGGAAGGGTATGAACCTACGTTAAGTGACTAACGTCACAGGGCTGGCTGTGCAGGACATAGCAGCATTCTGAGGTGACCGCTTGCAGGTGCCTCCGTGCCTCTTCCCGATAGCCACTGTGCACAAGCCCTCCTCATAGTGCGCTAACGTAGAGCACTAATCGCGACACACGTTACAGGCTGTGGCACCCACATTGTGCTGGTCCCCTCTGCAAAGCATTTGTTCTTGGTCCACCTTGTCTTTGAACGTGAGGCCTCCGGTGGCACATTTGATTCCAACTGTTGACTTTGTTCTTCTTTCCATCCCAGTTGGATTTCTAGACCCAGTGTAACTCGGCTGAGAATCCTTCCAACACTACCCTCCATGTGACCACGAGGATAATTAGCAAATAAAGTAACCACACGACTTAGGCACGGGGGATAAAGCCCGGACAACCCAAACTGTGCCTCGGGCTAAGTTTCTCCAAGAGCCCAGTGGACTTGCGCACAGCAGGAGCACATCCAAGATAGAGACATCCTGACGTGCCAGAGAAAAGGCAAGAGCAGGCACAACTGGGTAAGAGCACATGCACATGGCCAGCAAAATGCACACTTGTCTGATGGGTCTGCACAAACAAGATTATCCCAGCTGCTGTGGGTTTTTCCCGCTGAACCGATACAAAGGGCATATTTTAAAACTTTCACTGTGTGTTTTTCCCTTCATGGAAGGTATAGATTCAAGAGCTGGAACAAGAGACGGAAGCATCTCAAAGTTCGGTGACTCATTGCACTCTTGGACAATTAAGACAAATAATTCTGCACATGGACAGAAGCCAACCCATCTGCGATAGTGCGTACCAGGCTCACCTTAAAGTAATTAAATGTTACAGGGAAGCAAAACGTAAGTGAGATTATATAAACCTTTTGCTATCTTGGAATAGGGCCTCTAACTCCAATTACATTGAAGGGGCACAGGGCAAGCGGAAGGGCGGTGTCCTCAGTGGTCACAAGGCGGTTTGGCAACGGTCCGCCTTGCGAAGCACGGGAATCACAGCACCTGGCATCGCGGCTTGGTTCCACCATGAAACCAGTCTCTGACCACGGCGTGATGACTCTGTATCATTTCCTCATTTATGAAGTGAAAATGAGAACACCAGAGACAGGGCTGTTGCAAGGGAAAAAAACTAAAAGGCATACTAATGGAAAAGATCTTTGAAAAAGTCACACAAAAAGTAATACACCGTATTTTGTGACATGTTCGTATTTATGCAAAATTTACCTCTGCACATAATAGCTGCTCAGCTAACATTTGCTGTGTGTGCTGACGACTGTGGGCCTGCCAGTCACTAAATGCGGTGAATTCTGCCCAGTCGCCAACCATCTCCACCTGTCCTGCTTTCGCGTGGCTGTTGTAGTGCTTCTTGCAAAACCTCTCCCTGCTCAACGGTTACGCTGCTGCTTCCTTCTTCAAGTCCAAATGGCGGCCCAGGCAGGGTTTCAGTGGCTTGTCACCTGCTGGCTGTAGACTGTCACAAGTCTCCAGGAATTCTGTCCCTGGATCATGTCCTCTGCTCCCATGTTCCAGTCACTCCTCTGTTTGTCCCTGCCTCTCGGATCTTCACCTCCAGTCCTATCATCTCTTCTAAACCCCAAACCATATTTCAACAAGTTCCTGGGTGCCTCCTCATCGTGTCCTTAAAGCAGATGGTCCTGTCTCCAGCCCCAGGCACAACTGCCCCCGCCCCTTCAGGTGTCTGTGGCGAGAGTGCACAATCCCCTATATTGTTATTAGCTGTGAAGGACCACCGTTGTTCACTCCTTCTCTTCATCCCCTGACCTCATCCCACTGATCACAAGCCACCTAAGGTTGCCTTGGACATATTTCTTGAATCACTCACCTCAGTCACACACAGGAAAGATTAATACCTTCGCCAAATTATCGCAAATAACCACCCTGTTGACTTCCCTAGCCTCCAGACTATTCTTTCAAGCTAGTTTCCGCACAGCTGTGGGCTGACCTTTCTAAAGCTGAAATCTGGCCCTGTCACTACTTAATGCTCCTCCCCTCCCCCAGTGGCTCCGCTTTGTCTCCAGAAGCCGAGCACTTTATCATGATAGGATGGCCATGAAGAAGTGCCCCCATGACCACCTACTGCAGGGACGTGCCTCCCTGAACTCCCACTGCAGGGATGTGCCTCCCTGACCACCCACTGCAGGGATGTGCCTCCTTGAACTCCCACCGCACGAATGTGCCTCCCTGACTGCCCACTGTAGGGAGCGTGTTGGGGCAAGACCCTCAGCTCCACAATCCATCAGTGCCTTTGCGCTGAGCCTCCCAGGCACTGTTCCCCAGCAATGATTCAGCATGATGGAAACACAGGCATGGACCCATTTCTGGGAGATATGGCACTCCTTTTCAGCTCAAGGACTCCCTAATGGCTTGGTTGAAACCTCCTGAGAGTTCGTAGCCATCCCCCCAACCTTCTCCATCCCCTTCATTGGGGGTCAGGTTTGATGGAGGCCAGAACCCTCCCCCAGCCTCCCCAGCTGCTTCCTAATTTCCTTTCACATGGGCATTTCCTCTAATGAGATCCTGGAGAGTGTAATCCTCCTCTGATGTCTGCTTCTCAGCACACTCAGAGTAACACACATTACAAACACATTACACACTTTTGGTTTTGCAAATTCCCACTAGCAGCATCGACTGCAGTCTTGTGTTCTTATGTTTTCTACCTGTCGTCCTCACCATCGTCTTCTCTTCTGGATCAGTTCTATTGTAAATATAGCATCACTTACCTTTAGGTAAATTATGTACCCGTCATTGGTAATTATCCGTCATATCACAGACCATTCTCTATCCCCTGTTATTACTGTGACCCTTCCCATCTATTTCCACTACTACAACGTGAGCTTTTCAAGGCCATGAATAGTCCCATGCATACCCGATACCTAGAGTCTAGTACAACATGCGGAATCACTGGCTGCACATTCTCACATTTAGCTCTTTGGTTGGCTATTGCTATGTAACAAATTCCCCAAATTTAGTGGCTTAATACAGCAACCACTGCATTATGTGTATGATTCTGTGGGTCAGGAGGAATTCAAGCAGAGGTCTGTTTCTGTTCTGTGATATCTGGGGTTGCAGCTGGGATGGCTCAAACCGCTGGAGATGGAATGGGCCACAAGTAAGGGATCTTGGTTCTTGTCTGTGTAGAGTTTATGGGGGCTGTAATGGCTCCTTTACTTGCATATCTAATGCCTGGACCGGGATGGGGGCTAGCCAGCATCACATTCTCTCTCTCTACAGCCTCTCCATATAGCTGGCTCGGGCTTCCTCACAACATGGTAGCCTGGAAATATGTTGAACTTCCCACAGGAGAGGAGTGACTCATGGAGAAAAAGAAAACAAGAGCTCCAGTAGAAGCTGCAAAGAATCTTCTGACTGAGGCTTACACGTCCTAGCATATCACGTCTGCTACAGTCTATGATCAGAGCAGGTGAGAGCCAGCCCACATTTCAGGGAATGAAGAAATGGACTCTTCCTAATGAGGAAATGGCATGTATGTACAGGAGAAGAAGAATTGGTGGCGGGCATCTTGAATCGAGCTACCTCAAGATTCCGTGTTGACACTTATTCAGAAAGACTTCCTTCCTTAGGTATCCTGTCTAAAGTACGCTGTTCCCACTAACTAGTCTTTGTCATGATGTTTATTCCCTTCAACATATTTATCAATCTGTGATTTCTTGTCTATGTGTCTATTATTTACTGGCTGATGGTCTACTACAAGATAAGCCCCATGGGGACAAGATCACCATCCCACCTCCCGTTTTCCCACCTCCCAATGCAGAGCACAAGGCACAGTAGACACTAGTGATTAAGTGTGCAAGCTGGACACAGAACCTGTGGTCTAACACATCCGTATGGAGCAATTTTGCCTCCCAAATAGACAGTTTCTATACGACAAAGACTATGGCTTTTTGAATCTTTCTCAGTGCCAAGGATAACATAGAGTTTGCACAGCTCAACACATCCTTGTTGAATAGTAGTAACAATCTTGGTCTTTATGCAAAAGGTCATTGGAGGCCCAACCTTCAAATATTTTTAGCAGAAACCATGTTATATCTTGCCATAGGGAATGACCACAGGTGCCAGACTAATACTCACACTCCTCCTACTTGCTGATGCTGCTTCATGATTATGGGCACCTTGCCAGTAAGTCTCCTACCACAGTAGTTTATCTTAAACTCTCAGGTGGGGTAGTGAAAATGTGACAGGCAAAAAGCAAGCTAATTGTCTTTGTGCAAATCACTCATCATCTCTGAGCCAATTATCTCTTCTCTAAAATGTAGGTATATATCCACAGAGTTGTATTATCTGAGATAATACATATAAAGAATTTATTGCCAAATCTGTAGGAGGTAAGTGTTCAGTTCATGGTATTTTCCTAGTCTCTAATGCTTGTGGTTATAAAAATGCAATATCTCTAATACTAAAAGTCTACACCTTACATATTCAACCTCCTTTAAAGCTAAGTGAGTTGACAGGTTTTGTCTTTTATTTTCAAAGAGGAAATGACAGGACATGAGAAAGGGACACACAGTGTTCCAATTCCATGGACAATAACAGAAGTGAAAATATGCTTCCATCTAGATGTTTTGTATTGGCTTGAAAGTAACTCACAACTGGTCCTGAGAAATGGCATGGACACACTTGATCAGTACAGTAAGGCCATCAGAAAAAAACAAGGCTGAACTTTGTTAATTTTCTAAACTACAATGACTAATAAAGGTTATAAAGAAAGAATTTGGGGGGGGGGCAGTGTGTGCCTGGGTGGCTCAGTTGGTTAAGTGTCCAATGTGTCCAACTCTTGATTTCGGTTTTCACAATCATGAGATTGAGCTCTGCGTTGGGCTCCAGCTCAGGCACGGAGCCTGCTTAAGTCTCTCTCTCCCTCTGTACCTCCCTTTTCATGCATGTATGCACTCTCTCTCTCAAATAAGAAAGAAAGAAAGAAAGAAAGAAAGAAAGAAAGAAAGAAAGAAAAGAAAAGAAAAGAAAAGAAAAGAAAAGAAAAGAAAAGAAAAAAGAAAAGAAAAAGAAAGAAAGAAAGAGGGAAAGTAGGAAGGAATTGGTATTTGTAAGCAGGCTAGTGAATTACAAACACTTCTTACAACTCTGGACATCATGGAGACAAACAAAAAATAGACAACAAGACTTATTGCCAATAAATAAGCTACTTTCACTGACCTTTCAGAAAAATATTTAAAAAGGTATTTCAAATGCATGAACAAAAATGTATATATTGCACAAATACCAATGTACTCTAGTCACATGTACTGGAGAAAGAGTGTCTGGTTTTCCAATTGCACATGTCACTAGCTTATTCTATCTTTCTTCCCCCTACTATTAAGCTTTTGACTCATCCACAGAATAATAAAAAGTTGTGCCAAATAAGAGTTAAATGAGGAGAGAACCGTAAAATAAAAGTAGTTCTTTTTGCACATAAAATTTTCTTGCCAATTTGTGGATAGCCAGAAGACAGCTGAAATAATGTTTCAAGATCATGTTTACATTACATTTATTTATGCTTTTTCTCAACTCTTAGTAGTGATGGCTGCAAATGACGTTGTTTCAAACAAATTGTGTAATGCCAAAAGGTAGAGGCTACTTAAAAGAAAACTACACAGGGGTGCCTGGACAGCTCAGTCTGTTAAGCATCCGACTTTGGCTCAGGTCATGATCTCATGGTTTGTGAGTTTGAGCCCCACGTCAGGCTCTGTGCTGACAGCTCGGAGCCTGGAATCTGCTTCAGATTCTGTGTCTCTCTCTCTGTGCCTCTCCTGCTCACACTCTGTCTCTCTCTCTCTTTCTCTCTCAAAAAATAAACATTAAAAAAAACTACACATATGAAGGAAAGAGGGGACACTCTGATTATTTGGAGAGGGGCAATGAATACAAGGTACACAGTTTCATGTAAAATCTTACTATTATTTAAAAATCTTCCTTGGGGCGCCTGGGTGGCTCAGTCGGTTAAGCGTCCGACTTCAGCTCAGGTCACGACCTCGCGGTCCGTGAGTTCGAGCCCCGCGTCAGGCTCTGGGCTGATAGCTCAGAGCCTGGAGCCTGCTTCCGATTCTGTGTCTCCCTCTCTCTCTGCCCCTCCCCCGTTCATGCTCTGTCTCTCTCTGTCTCAAAAATAAATAAAACGTTAAAAAAAATTTTTTTAAATAAAAAATAAAAATCTTCCTTTAGATAATCTTATACTATGTTGAAACCATACAAAGATCTACTCTTTGGTTTAGGTAACACTATAGGCTAGAAGTCAGAGAACTTTTCCTGTTAAGGGATAAATAGTAAATATTCTACTCTGCTGTTGTAGCATAAGAGCAGTCATAGACAATACCTAAATGAATGCATGTGGCTGTGTTCTAATAAAACTTTATTTATAAAAACAGAATGGCAGGCCAAATGTGGCCCATCGGTGGTTGTTGCCAACCCTTGCCATAGAATAGCATCAATCTACACTTCTTAAAATAGAGACAGCCCTAGAAGTGAGAAAAATAAAATAAAATGCATGTGCATAGCCTGAAGGAGCTAAGAAAAAATCAAAATAAATTTAAGTTTAGCATGCATTTTTAGTAGGTGCCAAAGACAGACACCCTCTCCAGCTGCTCCTTCATAGTCAAGCCCTGGCAACCCCTGTGATCTGTTCTCATCACTAGAGTCTGTCTTTTTGAGAATGTCAGATAAATGGCATCATATCTGTCCTTTCAATCTGGCTTCTCTCTCATAAAAGATTAGGTCTTTAAAACTCATCTGAGTTGTTGCATGTATCAATAGTTTCATTTTATTGCTAGGTAGTCAACAGTTGTATCCAACCAACTCTTCTTCTTCATGTGTGTGTGTGTGTGTGTGTGTGTGTGTGTGAGAGAGAGAGAGAGAGAGAGAGAGAGAGAGAGAGAGAGAGAGAGGGAAACAAGAAAGGAATTTATTTCAGTGAGTTCAAAACCAGTAACACAGTGGACTAGCACCTCAAAGACAACTTTTTAAACTGCATTCACGAGTTAAAGGATATTTGGGTTGTTTCCAGCTTTTGGCTATCACAAAGCTGCTATGAACATTTGGGCACAGGTTTTTCTAGAAATGTAAGTTTTAATTTCTCCAGGGTAGATACCAATGAATGGTAATACTGTACTGTATATTAAAGGCATATTTAATTTTTTTAGGTTCATTTTTGAGGGGGGGCAGAGAGAGAGAGAGAGAGAGAGAGACAGAGAGAGAGAATCCTAAGCAGGCTCCACACTGTCAGCATGGACCCCAATGTGAGACTCAAACCCACAAACCATGAGATCATGACCTGAGCCAAAAACCAAGAGTCAGAATGCATATTTAATTTTGTACAAAACTGCAAATCCATTTTCCATTATACAGTTTTCTAATCGCTGCACTTACTTTTCTTCTCTATTAGGAAGTAGCATGCACCAAATGAAGCCCCCAAGTATACCGGCTGAGTGACCTTGAACGAGCTCTTGAGGATCAAACACTTTCCTAGTTTTAACAATGGGGATAACAATGATTCTAACTTCATATGTTTCATATGAGGTAATGAGATGATGCTACTACATCATTTAGGCCATGCCCACGCTAGTGGCTCTCAATTCTACCCCCACAGGGACGTGGCAATATGTGGAGACATTTTCAGTCGTCACAAACAAGGAAAGTACCACTGGCATCTGGTGGGTAAAGCCCAAGGATGATGCCCAACATTCTACAATGCACGGGGACAGGCCCCTCAGCAAAGAATTATCCATCCCCAAATGTCATTGATGCCAAGGTGGAGAGACCCTGGCCTGCATAGAGAAAACAAATATCTATTACCATCATCACCAGCATTATTCAAACTCAGCGTATCTTCAAGTTACTCAAGAATGTTAGGCAAGTACACTCATTGAAAAGAATGCTAACTTTAGGAGGAGCCAAGATGGCAGAACAGCACGGAAGCTTTTTGTGTGTCTCGTGTCCATGAAGTACAGCCAGACCAACACTAAACCATCCTACACACCTAGAAAACTGACTGGAAGATTAACACAACAATCTGCACAACCCGAACCACAGAATTCAGCAGGTACATGACACGAAGAGCTGAACTTGGGGAGCAAGAAGCCCCAAAAGGTAGGGAACCCCTTTTGCGGGCAGAGAGAGGACAGAGACTGGGGGCAGGGGGAGCATACAGGAAAAACACCCATCCCCAAAAGCAGCTGGAGAGAAAGTGGAAAATTGGAAACAGCCACAGGGACTAAACTAAAAAGGGAGAAAGAAGAAAGGAGAGGGTTTAAATTCCATTAAGACTGTAAACAAGGGGAGCGCAAAGGCTGCAACTCCGCACCTTGATACATGGCGGTGCTCTGGTGGGAAACGTGAATCCCCAGGAACAGCATGGGGTCCGGGAGGTTCTCGGGCCACACGGGGAAAAGCGATTCCACTGCCGGAAGGACATTTGATAGAGACTGTTGAAGCCACCCGGTCCCAGCAGACCCCGGAAGGCAGCCACATTCGCTGGTGCTGGGGCAAGGTTGTTGAGGGTGAAGCCTGGTGCCGGATGTGTGTTGTGATTTTCCATGGTCCCTGAAATGCTGAGGCTACACTGTCTCGCGATTTGGGTGGGGGGGTGGGCTGGCACCTGGCCGCAGTCTCGGGGCACCGGCAACAGCAGGATCCAGCAGGTGTTCCTGGGTGCAGCCGACATTCGGCCATTGCCCATGTGGCCATCGCTTGGTGAGACCCTCCCACAGAGGGGTGGAACGGGTTAAAGCCACATTCCTTCGGAAGTAAGGGGCCGGGGAAAACAGCGGCATCTGAGACACAACTTGGGAGAGAGGTACTGCCTGGGGCCTGGTGACAGAGAGTGGAAAAGCGGGGAATGGACGAGAGCTGAAGACGGAGGACCGGCGCGCAACTGCTGATCCGGGAGAACAGACTGGGTGGCTGGGTGGTGCCATTTTTCACTGCTCCCGCACATGCGCATATGCACCAACGAGCACCACAACAATCCACCCCAGTAGGCTAGCAGGGCCATCTAAGGGAGAGCAGAGCTGTTACACTGAGCCCTGCCCAACTGGGCCAACTTCGCTCTTCAAGAACACAAGTCTCACCACCAGCTTAGTTTATGGACTAAACTAAGTAGTTAAGGCGCTACATAGACTGACTTCTAGGGGAAAACAAAGCAATTTCAGTCCTACTTCAATCTGTTAGCAGGTTCATCTATTCAATTTTCTTTTCTCTCTCCTTTTTCTCTTTTACGATTCTTTTCTTTTTCTTGAATACAGAAAGAGAAAAAAATTTTAATTTTCAATTTTTATTAAAAATATCTGTCTTCAATTTTTATTACTATACTTTTTACCTTGGTGTAATTTTTTTCAAATTCTAGTTTACTTCCATCATTTTATTTTAGTCTACTTCAGTGTACTAACCTTTTCAAATTTTCCAAAAATTTCCTTTTTTTCTTTTTCTTTTTTTCTTTTTCATTTCTTTTCTTTTTCTGAATGAAGAAAGAGAAAAACTTCATTTTTACTTTAAATTTCTTGTAAAAATATTTTTATTTAATTTTTATTACTATATTTTTTGCTTTTATGTAAATTTTTTCAAATTCTATATTACTCCATCATTTTATTTCAGTCTACTACAGTGTATTCACTTTTTCAAATTTTCAAATGATTTCTTTTTTTTGTATTTCCTTTTTTCTTTTTTATCTTTTTTCTCTTTTTAATTTCTTTTCTTTTTTCCTAAATGCATAAAATGAAAAAATTATATTTCTTTTTAACTTTTATTAAAAATATTCTCCTATAATTTTTTTCTACTATATTCTCTACTTTTGTGTATTTTAGTCTACTTTAGTGTTTTCATTTTTTTAAATTCTCAAATGATTTCCTTTCTTTTTCTTTTTTTTTTTGTTTGTTTCTCTAATCTGTCAAACCACTTTCTACACCCAGACCAAAACACACCTAGGATCTAGCATCATCTATTCGATTTTTGTGTGGGTGTGTTTTTAACTTTTAATTTTAATATTTTTTTAATTTTAATTTTTTTAACTTCAATTTTTCTATCTCATTAATTCATTTTCTCCCTTCAAAATGACAGCCAGGGTGAAGGAATTCACCCCAAAAGAAAGAGCATGAAGAAACGAGAGCCAGGGATTTAACCAACACAGACACAAGCAAGACGTCTGCACCAGAATTTAGAATCACAATAAGAAGAATACTAGCTGTAGTCGAAAATAGATTAGAATCAACATCAGAATCATAGGGGTCCCAGAGGAGGAAGAGAGAGAAATAGGGGTAGAAGGGTTGTGTGAGCAAATCATAGCAGAAAACTTTCCTAACCTGGGGAAAGACACAGATATCAAAATCCAGGAAGCACAGAGGACTCCCATTATATTTAACAAAAACCGACCATCAACAAGGCATATCATAGTCAAATTCACAAAACACTCAGGCAAGGAGAGAATCATGAAAGCAGCAAGGGAAAAAAAGTCCCTAACCTACAAGGGAAGACAGATCAGGTTTGCAGCAGACCTATCCACAGAAACTTGGCAGGCCAGAAAGGAGTGGCAGGATATATTCAGTGTGCTGAATCAGAAAAATATGCAGCCAAGAATTCTTTATCCAGCAAGGCTGTCCTTCAAAATAGAAGGAGAGATAAAAAGTTTCCCAGACAAACAAAAATTAAAGGAGTTTGTGACTACTAAACCAGTCCTGCAAGAAATATTAAGGGGGACTCTCTGAGGGGACAAAAGGTTAAAAAAAAATACATATATATATATATATGTATGTATATATATATAAATACCAAAAGCAATAAAAGATTAGAAAGGACCAGAGAACACCACCAGAAACTCCAATTCTACAAGCATCATAATGGCAATAAATTCATATCTTTCAGTACTCACTCTAAACGTCAATGGACTCAATGCTCCAATCAAAAGATATAGGGTAACAGAATGGATAAGAAAACAAGACCCATCTATATGCTGTTTACAAGAGACCCACTTTAGACCTAAAGACACCTACAGATTGAAAATAAGGGGATAGAGAACCATCTGTCATGCTAATGGTCAACAAAAGAAAGCCGGAGTAGCCATACTTATATCAGACAATCTAGACTTTAAAATAAAGACTGTATCGAGAGATGCAGAAGGCCATTATGTCATAATCAAGGGGTCTATAGACCAAGAAGACCTAACAATTGTAAACATTTATGTGCCAAATGTGAAAGCACCCAAATATATAAATCAATTAATCACGAACATCAAGAAACTCATCGATAGTAATACCATAATAGTAGGAGACTTCAACACCCCACTCACAGCAATGGACAGATCAAAAAATCAACAAGGAAACAATGGCTTTTAATAACACATTGGACCAGATGGACTTAACAGATATATTCAGAACATTTAATCCTGAAGCAGCAGAATATACATTCTTTTCCAGTGCACATGGAACATTCTCCAGAACAGACCATATACTGGGACACAAATCAGCCCTAAGTAAGTACAAAAAGATGGAGACCATACCGTGCATATTTTCAGACCACAATGTAATAAAACTTGAAATCAACCACAAGAAAAAATTTGGAAAGGTAACAAATACTTGGAGACTGAAGAACATCCTACTAAAGAATGAATGGGCTAACCAAAGCAGTTAAAGAAGAAATTAAAAAGTATATGGAAGTCAATGAAAATGATAACACCACAACCCAAAACCTCTGGGATGCAGCAAAGGCAGTCATAACAGGAAAGTATATAGCAATCCAGGCCTTCCTAAAGAAGGAAGAAAGATCTCAGATACACAACCTAATTTTATGCCTTAAGGAGCTGGAAAAAGAACAGCAAATAAAACCCAAAAGCATCAGAAGACAGGAAATAATAAAGATTGAAGCAGAAATTAATGCTATCGAAACAAACAAAAAAAAAAAAAATCAGAACAGATGAATGAAACCAGAAGCTGGTTCTTTGAAAGAATTAACAAAATTGATAAACCACCAGCCAGTTTGATCAAGAAGAAAAAGGAAAGGACCCAAATAAGTAAAATCAAGAATTAAAGAGGAGAAATCACAACCAACACAACAGAAATAAAAACAATAATAAGAGAATATTACGGGCAATTATATGCCAACAAAATGGGCAATCTGGAAGACATGGACAAATTCCTAGAAACATACACTACCAAACCTGAAACAGGAAGAAATAGAAAATTTGAACAGACCCATAACCAGTAAGGAAATCGAATTAGTAATCAAAAGCTGTCAAAAAACAAGAGTCCAGGGCCAGATGGCTTTCCAGGGGAATTCTACCAAACATTTAAGGAAGAGTTAACACCTATTCTCTTGAAACTGTTCCAAAAAATAGAAATGGAAGGAAAACTTCCAAACTCTTTCTATGAAGCCAGCATTACCCTGATTCCAAAACCAGAGACCCCACTAAAAAGGAGAACTATAGACCAATTTCCTTGATGAACATGGATGCAAAAATCCTCAACAAGATATTAGCCAACCAGATCCAACAATACATTAAAAATTTATTCACCACGACCAAGTGGGATTTATACCTGGGATGCAGGGCTGGTTCAATATCCGCAAAACAATTAACATGATTCATCATGTCAATAAAAGAAAGGACAAGAACCATCTGATCCTCTCAGTAGATGCAGACAAAGCATCTGACAAAATACAGCATCCTTTCTTGATAAAAACCCTCAAGAAAGTAGGGATAGAAGGATCAGACCTCGAGATGATAAAATCCATATATGAGTGACCCAACGCTAATATCATCCTCAATGGGGAAAAACCGAGAGCTTTCCCTCTAAGGTCAGGAACAAGACAGGGATCTCCAGTCTCGCCACTGTTATTCAACATAGTATTGGAAGTCTTAGCCTCTGCAATCAGACAACACAAAGAAATAAAAGGCACCCAAATCAGCCAGGAGGAGGTCAAACTTTCATTCTTCACAGACGACATGATACTCTATATGGAAAACCCAAAAAATTCCACCAAAAAACTGCTAGAACTGATTCATGAATTCAGCAAAGTTGCAGGATATAAAATCAATGCACAGAAATCGGTTGCATTCCTATATACCAACAATGAAGCGACAGAAAGAGAAATCAAGGAATTGATCCCATTTACAGTTGCACCAAAAGCCATAAAATACCTAAGAATAAATCTAACCAAACAGTTGAAAAATCTATACACTGAAAACTATAGAAAGCTTATGAAAGAAGTTGAAGAAGACACAAAGAAATGGAAAAAGATTCCATGCTCCTGAATAGGAAGAACAAATATTGTGAAAATGTCTATCCTACCCAAAGCAATCTACATATTCAATGTGATCCCTATCAAAGTAACACCAGCATTCTTCACAGAGCTAGAACAAATAATCCTAAAATTTGTATGGAACCAGAAAAGACCCCGAATAGCCAAAGCAATCTTGAAAAAGAAAACCAAAGCAGGAGGCATCAAATCCCAGACTTCAAGCTATACTACAAAGCTGTAATCATCAAGACAGTATGGTACTGGCACAAGAACAGACACTCAGATCAATGGAATAGAATAGACCCCAGAAATGGACCAACAAACATATGGGCAGCTAATCTTTAACAAAGCAAGAAAGAATATCCAAAGGAATAAAGACAGTCTCTTCAGCAAGTGGTGCTGGGAAAACTGGACACCGACATGCAGAAAAAAGAACCTGGACCACTTTCTTACACCATACACAAAAATAAACTCAAAGTGGATGAAAGACCTCAATGTAAGACAGGAAGCCATCAAAATCCTCAAGGAGAAAGCAAGCAAAAACCTCTTTGATCTTGGCCGCAGAAATTGCTTACTCAACACGTCTCCAGAGGCAAGGGAAACAAAAGCAAAAATGAACTACTGGGACCTCATCAAAATAAAAAGCTTCTGCACAGGGAAGGAAACAATCAGCAAAACTAAAAGGCAACTGACAGAATGGGAGAAGATATTTGCAAATGACATATCAGATAAAGGGTTAGTATCCAAAATCTATAAAGAACTTATCAAACTCAACACCCAAAAAACAAATACTCCAGTGAAGAAATGGACAGAAGACATGAATAGACACTTCTTCAAAGAAGACATCCAGATGGCCAACTGACACATGAAAAAATGCTCCACATCACTCATCATCAGGGAAATACAAATCAAAACCACAATGAGATACCACCTTACACCTGTCAGAATGGCTCACATTAACAACTCAGGCGACAACAGGTGTTGGCGAGGATGTGGAGAAAGAGGATCTCTTTTGCATTGTTGGTGGGAATGCAAGCTGGTGCAGCCACGCTGGAAAACAGTATGGAGGGTTCTCAAAAAAACTAAAAATAGAACTATCCTACGACCCAGCAATTGCACTACTAGGCATTTATCCACAGGATACAGGTATGCTGTTTCGAAGGGACACATGCATCCCCATGTTTATAGCAGCACTATCAACAATAGCCAAAGTATGGAAAGAGCCCGAATGTCCATCGATGGATGAATGGATAAAGAAAATGTGGTGTAGGTATGTGTGTATATATATATATATATATATATATATATATACACACACACACACACACACACACACACACACAATGGAGTATTACTCAGCAATCAAAAAGAATGAAATCTTGCCATTTGCAACTACGTGGATGGAACTGGAGGGTATTATGCTAAGTGAAATGAGTCAGAGAAAGACCAAAATCATATGACTTCACTCACATGAGGGCTTTAAGAGACAAAACAGATGAACATAAGGGATAGGAAACAAAAATAATATAAAAACAGGAAGGGGAACAAAACAAAAGAGACTCATAAATATGGAGAGCAAACTGAGGGTTGCTGGAGGGGTTGTGGGAGGGGGGATGGGCTAAATGGGTAAGGGGCATTAAGGAATCTACTGAAATCATTGCTTCACTATATACTAACTAATTTGGATGTACATTTTAAAAAATAAAAAAATAAGGTTAAAAAGAAAGAATGCTCACTTTATTATTACAATCTTTTTTTGACAGAGAGAGAGGGGGCACAAGTGAGCAAGGGACAGAGAGAGAGAGAGAGAGAGAGAGAGAGAGAAGCAGGGCTCACCTGATATGGGACTCGAGCTCACCCAATGCGGGGCTCGATCTCAGAAACTGTGGGATCATGACCTGAGCCGAAGTCAGACACTTAATGACTGGGCTACCCAGGTGCACAAGAATGCGACTTTAAATGACAAGGAATAGTTTTCTTTTCTTTTCTTTTTTTTTGATGATGAGGGTTATTTATTTATTTTTTTAATATATGAAATTTATTGTCAAATTGGTTTCCATACAACACCCAGTGCTCATCCCAAAAGGTGCCCTCCTCAATACCCATCACCCACCCTCCCCTCCTTCCCACCCCCCATCAACCCTCAGTTTGTTCTCAGTTTTTAACAGTCTCTTATGCTTAGGCTCTCTTCCACTCTAACCTCTTTTTTTTTGGCAATGAGAAAGAATGAAATATGGCCTTTTGTAGCAATGTGGATGGAACTGGAGAGTGTGATGCTAAGGAATAGTTTTCTATAAAACTGAAATCAAGAAAGTAATATATAGTTAAAATAAATCACCACTGGATTTTTTTCCCTAAAATTCCCTAAGGAAAAGCTAATATCCAAAGACTTTTTGAAGTTCCTCTGAAAATCTTACATATATCCAGAACCCTAATACGATTATCATTGATGTTAAAAAATGACACCGAATATTGCCACACTTTTCACCACAAAAAGTCGTCTTTGAAATATTAAAATACACTCACAAAGAAACATTTAAATGTCCATCATGCATTCGAGTCAGTTCAGCGGAGATACTTAGGCACATGAAAGAATTGCTGAGTATTAAACCTGAGATAAAGGTGGGATAACAAAAAGAAACTCCTAGAATACTCCTATCATTCACTGAGTGTGAATTCAACAAATATTTGTTACCCTCAGTCCTTCTCCCCAACCTTTATTGTTTTGGTAGCAGCACACGGTGGAGTGCAACACTCTGTAACTGCACTTAGCTTCCACAGCCCATGGCCACGGTCAGCTGCATAATGCTGGTTCTCTCACACCTAACAGTCTCTTCCTCTGCAAACAGACCCAGTGAACCACCACGGCCCCTATCAAGTCACCAATGCTCTGGGGGCAGTTCTGCTATCGGCTCTTTTTAGGCAGGTGAGGGGAGGGGATGGCAGACTGGGGAGTCTGCAGGGAAGAGACACATTGAGTTTGCTTGTGTGTTTATTACTTAATGTTTTATTTTTTATTTTTATTTTTTTTAATGTTTATCTATTTTGAGGGAGAGACAGACAGAATGTGAGCAGGGGAGGGGCAGAGAGAGAGGGAGACACAGAATCCAAAGCGGGCTCCAGGCTCTAAGCTGTCAGCACAGAGCCTGACATGGGGCTCAAACACACGAACCATGAGATCATGACCTGAGCCAAAGTCGGAGGCTTAAATGACTGAGCCACCCAGGCGGCCCTTAATTAATGTTTTAAACACAGTATTTATTCAAAGTGCGTCAACCACTCTTTAATGCCTTCAAAGAGCCTTCTCCTTACATATTTCCTCCACCACAGTCTCCCCACAAAACGCTTATTTTAAAAGAACACTCTGGTACACTCTATTAAGAAGCCCAAGAAGGAGGACAAATGTCCTGAACACAGTTGTATCTTAAACAGGAGGTGCGATTAGGTCAATACAGCATAGAGTGCATTGAGCGGTGCTGGAAATAATGCAAACATGATCCAATTAGCAATTTTTTTGTTTGCTTGGTTTAGTTTTTCCTTTTTTCCCGGGGGGGGGGGGTGGATTGTAACAGTTTTACTAAGATATAATTCATATATCCATACAATTCACCCGCTTCAATTGTACAGGTTAACAGTTTTTAGTGCGTTCGGAGAGTTTTGCAGCCATCAGCACAATCAGTTTCAAAGCATTTCATCACCCCAAAAAGAAACCCATACCCTCCTCGTTCCCCCAGCCCCATCAGGTCCAGCTGTGCTGATAACCGATCAAAGTAAATTCTGCAAATCCTTTAAAAGCAGCTCCACATCTACTTTTCCTTTTTGAAGTTACTGACTCTCCTTTTGTTCTGGTTTCTGACTGGCAACATTCACTGCAGGGTTAGGACGAGGTGAGTCAAGTGCCCAGCCTCTGGCCCAAAGCCTAAGGTAGCACTGAAGCTCTCAGTCAGCAAGAAAATTATGACTGTAATGCAATATTTTAAAGATGAAAATGAATGCAAAAGCCCCAGAATTGTAAATAAGGCAATTTATTTACAACTGCCTTTTTGTAATAAGTGCTATTTACAAAAACAGGCCGCCAGACCATGGGCACAGCTTACCAACTCAATTTTTGAACATACTGCATTATAAGTTACATATCTTGATGCTTGAGTGATTTTACTGCCCCTTAAACTTTGTACGTGAGACAAGTGCCTGACTATTCTCACCTTTGTCCTAGTTCAGATATTGTTTTCATTTTTTCCCTTCTTTTTGTCCTTTCTTTGTCAATGGACCAGTATAAAACAAAATATATATTTTTAAGTTAATTTATTTATTTTGAGAGAGAGAGAGAGCGAGAGAGCGAGAGCAGGGAAGGGGGAGAGACAGAGGGAGAGAATGAATCCCAAGTAGGTTCCACATTGTCATTGCAGAGCCCGACGTGGGGCTTGAACTCACAAACTGAGATCATGACGGAGCGACCCAGGTGCCCCAAAACAATATAATTTTGAAAGGCTAGGGAGACTGTTAGAAGAGAAGCACGAAAATCAAATGATCTAGGAACTGGGCCATCAGCCCCTGAATAATGGAGACACTGTAAACATTTGCAAGAACTCAACTCTGGGACCTGACAGGTAAAAACACAGATTTTCTATTAGCATGATGGCCAACAGGGGCATGGTAGCAAAACTCATGTTGCACGACATATTTATTAATGATTTCAAGGGCCAACGTAAAACAGGGGCAGTAAAAGTTGCTGATGCAAATTTATTAAGTTAATAAAAATTATGGAGGAACATAAAAAGCAGAGTAATCTAATTGGGCTCTGTGAATGAGCCACCTGATAAAATTTAACCCAGAAGAGAATAATTGAGGGAACAAAACCCAGAGGTACTCAGGAAAAACAGCCAATAACCAAAGCCCTAAGACGCCACTGGCTTGGCAAGATCCAAAATGTGTACACGGTGTTTGAATATAATAATGAAAGGGTATGGAAAAATTCAGAGATGTTACAGCTTACATTCGGGGTCTTAATGAATCTCCTCCCATAACAGCTCCCCTGTCACAGTCTCTTCCTACAATTACTGCTCCTTGAGAAACTCTGGTCCATTTGCTTAAGGAGCCTGAGATGGGGAGCAAACATCCTGAACATAGTTGTATTTTAAATAAGAGGTACAGTTAGGTCACTGCAGCTCAAAATAAGGAGCTCCGAGAGACACAGGCAGATGAGACATGTCAAAATGTGGGTCTTTGCACTCAGAAGGCTTAGGAAGAATTAAGATTACTTTAGCAAGTGTGGAAGGCATAAAAAGAGTAAAGAATAATGGTAAAGGAGGATCTCAGGATCTCATTAGTCACGAAATACAAGAGACAAAGGATGATGACCAAGCAAATTGCACTGGAAAACAGAGAAAAAGGAAATGCTTCCTACAAAAAGCACAATCGATAGGAGTTATTGACATGCAGCGGGGAGCTCGTGCTTGGGATTATGATCAAAAGGGCTGTAAATATGCACATTTAAGCCCAGGCAGAAGACAACATGTGGCCAGGGCCCCTGCGGGTTCCAAAGCAGTGGAGAAATGGGGAGGGCGTCCTAAGGATGATGAGTGTCTCAGCTCACAGAGCTCCACTGGAAACGAAGAGGAGTCAGAAGACCCTGTACGTGCCAAGTGGTGCTGGGTTTCTTGTCCTTCTGCCTGGTTGCTCTTTCTACTGGTTTTAACCCTATTTATGCTCTAGCAGTTGAACCTGTGTGGGCTGCATTGTATGGGTTCCTGTGCCTTCCAGCTTCTAGTTTTATAATAAGCAGTGCCTGGCGCAGGACAGGAAAAATGACTGTGAGGCTTCGCTGCAACTGTTCACAGCACAATGGAGATTTCCCCAGGTGACCGGCCCATGCCTGGCCTGCCATCAAGACCCTCGGTCAAGCAGCTGAGGCTTCTGTCTTCTGTGCTTCGTTATTTCAGGCAGTCATGCCATGTGGCCTTAGCACGTGCACCCTGACACTGGCAACACTTGGGTTACACTCCTAACTTTCCACGGACGTAGTACAATTACGTCCATTTTACAGATGAGAACCCTGTGATAACCTGATGTCATTATGAAGATTTTGTTACTATGGGAGGATACATGTAACGTGCAATGGTCACCACCGTATTTTCCAAGATTTTCCCATCATGCAAATCTTCAATTGCTTTAAAAAATCTTTTTGCGGCAAAATCTGCATGACATTAAACCTGCCATTAAACGGCAGTAAGTACATTCATATGGCCATGCAATATCACCACCTCTCACCCGCAAATCTCTTCATCCAACAGCAACCCCACGGCCGAGCCCCATCCCCCCGGCAACACCATCCTACTTTCTGCGTCTCTGAACCTGACTACTCGAAGCACCTCCTAGGAGCCGAGTCATACCGTATCCGTCCATTTGTATCTTATCCACTCCGCCAAATGTCCTCAACATACATCCACTTGTAGCACGTCAGAAGTTCACTCCTTTCTAAGACCGAGTATGTTCCATTATATGTAGACATTACACACTGTTTCTCCATTTGTCCAGTGATGGACATTTGGGTTACTTCCACCTTTGGCTATTGTAAATAACGCTGGTACGAACATCTGCATACGATACCTCAGTCCCTGTTTTCAACTCTTTCCGATATACACTTAGAATGGCTGGTTGTCTGGTAACTCTAGCTTGAGTTTTTGAGGATCTCCATGCCAGTTTCACTTTTTGATTCAACAACAAAAAATAAAAGCCTAAAACCCTTGACCTTCATGTCCATTATAATGTACTCTTGATAAATAGACACTAAACCTATAAGAATTTCCAATGGACCCAAGGGATACAGGAGTACTGATGCATAGGGGCACTTGTATCCCAATGTTTCTAGCAGCACTCTCAACAATAGCCAAATTATGGAAAGAGCCTAAATGTCCATCAACTGATGAATGGATAAAGAAATTGTGGTTTATATACACAATGGAGTACTACGTGGCAATGAGAAAGAATGAAATATGGCCCTTTGTAGCAACATGGATGGAACTGGAGAGTGTGATGCTAAGTGAAATAAGCCATACAGAGAAAGACACATACTATATGTTTTCACTCTTATGTGGATCCTGAGAAACTTAACAGAAGACCACGGGGGAGGGGAAGGAAAAACAAAAGAGGTTAGAGTGGGAGAGAGCCTAAGCATAAGAGACTCTTAAAAACTGAGAACAAACTGAGGGTTGATGGGGGGTGGGAAGGAGGAGGGGGTGGGTGATGGGTATTGAGGAGGCCACCTTTTGGGATGAGCACTGGGTGTTATATGGAAACCAATTTGACAATAAAGTTCATATATTGAAAAAAAAAGAATTTCCAATGGAAACATCTAAAGAGCTATAAAAAAAAAAATACACGGAGGGCACCTGAGTGGCTCAGTTAAGCATCTGACGCTTGATTTTGGTTCAGGTCATGACCTCACGGTTCATGAGTTCAAGCCCCATGTCGGGCTCTGTGCTGACAGCGTGGAGCCCGCTTGGGATTCTCTCTCTCTCTCTCTCTCTCTCTCTCTCTCTCTCTCTGTTCTTCCCCTGCTTGCACTCTCTCTTTCTCAGAAATAAATAAATAAACAGGGGAGCCTGTGTGGCTCCGTCGGCTGAATGTCAACTTCAGTTCAGGTCATGACCCCATGGTTCACAGGTTTGAGCCCAGTGTTGGGCTTTGTGCCAACAGCTCAGAGCCTGAAGCTTGCTTCAAATTCTGTGTCTGCCTCTCTCTCTGCCCCTCCCCTGCTTGTACTCTATCTCTCTCTCTCAAAAACAAATAAAAAACATTAAAAATTTTTTAAATAAATAAACTTAAAAAATATATATGGCATCTAGCCGGGTAAAAATCCAATTGCCTGACTATAATAATGATTCCTTATATTGGTGCTGAAAATGCAGTAATGTGACAACACACACATCACTGTTCTTTGGAAATTAGTTTCAGAAACATCATGTTAAACTTCACTTCTTCTGGTGAAGGAGAGAGTTTTATACTACTATTTTTAGGGATATAATTGCGTGAAAAAAATCCATATTTTGAAAATGAAAGCCTTGCCACGCCTACACAGAGACCAGAAGGGAGAGAGACTAAACTCTCCTTCATGCCTGCAATCTCTGAGCCCACACCTGCACTAGAATCACCTCCATCATACCCCACCCGGAGCTGCTCTGTACGCCTGTCTCTTCTTGTCCCCAATAACTCTAATAAACTCTCAGGGAGAACTCTGTGCTTTCACAACACCAATTACAAGGGAGTCGTTTATGATCTGACGAGTCAGGTGCGCAGTCTGCCATGCGTTGATTCCTGCTTAAAGCCGGGGTGTCAGGACAAAATGTCAGCCACGCATCCCTCCCTAGTGACCCCATCAGGTGGTCAGGCATGTTTTGAAAGGTGATGATAAGACCGGTCGCGCAGAGCCTGTCTGATGCTTAGTGAAGAGTGACAAGTCAATTCCGGGAAGCTCGGTGCTGCTGTTGCACACACCGCCTCTGAAGGTCAGTTTGGCATTGAGATCTCCACGATGGCAGGGGCCTCGGGGAGGCTGACGCACTGGTGCAAATGTGTTTGGGAGCGGGGCTTACCTAGCACCCGGAATACTGAGTCTGGAAGGCCCATCGGATGCAGCTGCCCCGGTCCTGGCGTGTAACCAGATGCCCTCCAAGACCGAAACGGGAGCCCCTTTTGCAAGAACAGTCAAATCCACTGTGTGCAAACCCAACTCACATTCACACGTGGGGGTGGGATTTATCCTCCCCTTCTTTTTCCTTTCTTTTTTTTTTTTTTTTTCAGTTTTAGGGAAAAATGGTGGAGAGCTTTCAGAAAGATGTTTTAGAAGTCTGTACTTCCTGAAGAAGTGCAGGATGATTCTGTCGTGCACAGGAAAGCCGCCCAAAGTGACACTCACTCAGTGCTTCTCAGATGTTAGCGTCCCAGACAGTACCTGGTCTGTGCTGGGTAAGAGTGCAGGTGCCCGGGCTCCGCCTCCAGAAAGGTCTGATTCTCTGCATCTGAGCACCAGGAATCTGTGTTTGCAGCCCCGCATCAGGTAATCTGATGGAGGCCGTGTGTTAGTTTCCTGCCGCTGCTAATGCAAATTCCCGCCAACGGAGTGGTTTCAGACACGAATCTGATCTCTTCCAGGTCTGGAGCTCAGGTGACAAAAGCCTCAGTGAGCTAAAGCGTGGTGTGAACAGGGCTGTGTTCCTTCTGGAGGCTCGAGGGGAGAATCTATTTCTGTGCCTTCTGAAGCTTCTAGAGGCTTTCGGCATTCCCCAGCGGACTCCTCGGCATTCCTCCTCTTCCTGTATCTGTAATGCAGGCACCGTTGCCTCTTCTGAGTTGGCTTCCAGCCCTGCATATGTATTTATCTTTGACCGCCGCCGCTGGGAAAGGCTCTCTTTCTCACGCTGCACCCTCTGGCTTGCTTTTTCTGGAGTCAAATCTTCCACTGCCCTCCTCTGGAAGGATCCCTGTGATTACCTCGGATCTACCTCACTAATGCATGATCACCTCTACACCTCAAGGTCCCTAGCTTAGTCACACCTGCAAAGTCCCTTTTACCCTATAAACCAACACATTCCCGGTTTTGGCGACGAGGGTGTAGACCTGTTTCGCAGGGAGAGAATGGGCATTATTCTGCATACTGCAGGTGGTCCACAGGCCACACTCAGGAAAAAAAAAAACCGTAAGAAGCAGTATTTACTTCATTTTTCTCATTACTCACAATACCCACAAGGCAGTGGTTCCCAGCTGGGAGAGGGAGGGGTGATTCTTCTGCCCTGGGCACATCTGGCAATGTCTGGGAGGGACTGTGAATTTATGTAGATGGAGATGAGATTGAGAGAGAACCCACGAGAAGAAATGCAACTTTTCTTCTAACCAACGAACTGCTACATATCCTCTCCTGCCCAGGGCAGTGCTAATGGAGAGGACATGCCATGTGGGGTCAGGTGATGCTGGGTGTACACAGAGAGTGCTTCAGTGACTTTCAGAAGGACTTTCTGAGCCTTTGGCTTCCTCATCTGCAATCTGAGAAGAATCTACCTCGCTCAGAGAGGGGAGGGGAGCCCTGGCTGTGATGGCTAACACACGTTTCTTCTGGTTAGTTCCCTAAGCGTTAGCTTATGAGCCCCTATTTCAGCCTCGCTCAGATAGAGGCTCCCAGGAGGCAGGGACTTTGAGTTACTAAACACAATGCATTGGAAACTGCCCAAAGCCGTGTACATCCGGTCCTTACATCTCATCAACAGCGGTCAGATCAAAAGGAAAACAGAGCAAGCAAGCAGCTGGTGCTAGGACTTAAGCCAAAGTGCTGGTCAAACAGAAGACGTACATAAATCACAACAGAGGAAGGGATTAGGAAAGGTCCTCGAAAATCTGAAATGTGCACAATACCAATCCAATCCCCAAAGCAGTGCATACGTGGTGACTGCTGAGAGCAGAAAGGACGGACAGCCAACCACACACCTATAAAACAAAGAAAAGGTGAAGTGAGGGGACAGGAGTCTGTTATGCCGCGAGATGAAGAGCTGAGCTCCACGGCAGTGACACAGAGCACTGCACATGGGCTGAAGGAGGGGAGGACGGCCTCGCAGAGCCGATGTGGCCCAGGTGCCAGCAGCACGGCAGGCTACTACGTTTTTCCCGTGCGAGCCTCAGCTAGTGAGTCTTGTTGAAACAAAATACATTCAATTCTGGCCGAGGCTCCGTGGGCATCCCGCGAGGTCCTGTCTGTGGAAATGAGCATGGAGAACAAGCAGGTGGGCACCCCTAACTGAAATCCAGCCTGCTCGTGAGAGACGCCGGGGCGCAGGCCAGCTGCACAGCGTGGGACACAGCAAAAGACACCACCACCACCCATTATCCCCGAACGTGGGCGTGAAGAATGTGCCCACAACCAGGAAGCAGGGGAGGATCCCCATGGAAACGCTTAATCACTGACATTTCAGTTCCCAGTGCCAGTGCCGATAACAGGAGGCGCTGACTGTGACCTATTGCTAATAGTTTAGCAAGGTAAGCAGGGAGCATCTTTCCCTGGTCACAAACCACACTGGGTACAGTTTTCCTTTCCTTCTTCCCTATACTTGGAACAAGCCTTTGGAAAAATCCCATATGGGAGGGTGGGTGCCTGGGTGGCTCAGTCGATTCAGCGTCTGACTCTTGGTTTTGGCTCAGGTCATGATCTCACGGTTCCATGGGTTCAAGCCCCGTGTTGGGTTCTGTGGTGGCAGTGTGTGGCCAGCTTGGGATTCTCTCTCTATCCCTCCCCTGTTCATGTGCGTGTGCTCTCTCTCTCTCTCAAAGTGGATAAATCAACTTAAAAAAAAAATCCATATTGCACCCTTTTTCATCCGGGCTTGCCCCACAAATTACAATGATATTGGACCTAAAAGCTGAAGATCTATCAGAGTTGAAAGGTCAGAAGGCATCCTGTACAGCACAGCTTTTCTGTGAGAGCCACTTGTAGGGTGTGGCTCCATCACTGTGGGAGAATTCCCCTGAGGAGTCAGAGGACTGCAAAAAGGAATGCAAGACTGCTATTTCTATGGCAGTGCAAATCTAGCTCTGTTGCATGCTTTAAAAAAAAAAAAATAATGTGTATTTATTTTTGAGACACAGAGCATGAGGTCAGAAAGGGCAGAGAGAGAAGCAGAGACACAGAATCCAAAGCAGGCTCCAGGCTCTGAGTGGTCAGCACAGAGCCCGATGTGGGGCTCGAACCCAGAAACCACGAGTTCATAACCTGAGCTGAAGTCGGATGCTTAACCAACTGAGCCACCCAGAAGCCTCTCTAATGCATGCTTTTGAACTCCAGGCAATGTGCTCAAATTCTTAACTCTGCAATGGTTCATAAACGGGTCACTTTATCTAAAATGGTGGCCCTTTGGGGCACCTGGATGGCTCAGTTGGTTAAGCATCTGCCTTTGGCTCAGGTCAAGATCTCACAGTTTGTGGGTTCAAACCCTGCGTCAGGCTCTGTGCTGACAGCTCAGAGCCTGAACCCTGCTTCAGATTCTGTGTCTCCTTCTCTCTCTGCCCCTCCCCAACTTGTGCTCTATGTCTCTCAAAAAATACACAAATATAAAAAAAAATAAAAAAAAATAAAGAAAAGAAGAGGAGACTGGAATACAGACGCACAAACAGACGACCACATGAGGACAGAGCAGGGAGACAGAATCTACGTGCCCAGGACAGGGGCGTCAGGAGACAGCAGCCCCGCCTACACCTGGATGTGACTCCCAGCCTACAGAACCGTGAGAGATGAATGTGTGTTTGTTTGAGCTCACCAGTGTGGTGATCTGTTATGGCGGCCTGAGCAGACCCATACATGTATTTTCTATATCAACTGCTGGAAGTTACTCTTTCTTGTTCTATAACCTGCCTTTACTGAGGACCTGCTGTGTGTCAGCCCGGGACAAGGAGCTTTATATTTCTAACTCGGTTTTTCTCTGAGCGAACTTGCATAATATGCATCAGTAGCCCCAGTTTATGAACACGTACACTGAGGCTCGGGGTTGGAAATCTGCCCTGGGTCATACTAGATGATGCAACGGGACATCCAGGCCACATGTATCCAAAAGCAGGTCTTTTCGTTCACCTCCTCTGACTGCAGGCCCCAGATGCTTTAATGAGTAACATGGCTCTGAATTTCAGGGTAAACATTTGTGCACTGGTGATGCCCGGAGAGAGCTGGGAGCTATACCACATCCATCTTGGCAGGGCCTGCCATCAACTCCATGGTCACCAAGCATGGGTCACCCTGAGCAGGGAAGCAGGGCTGTGACTCTCCCTCACTACGCAGTCAACCACCGCAAAACATATGTGCAATACACTGGGGGAGAAAGAACGCAAGCCCACCTCCCTTCCCTGTCCCACCACACGTGTAGATGTGGCTTTTTATCTATATTAGCTTTTTATCTATATTAGCTACTGCTTTTTATCTATATTAGCTACTGCTACAAAATAAATGAACACAAAGTTAGCAGCTTAAAACAACACCCATTTACTAGCTCCCAGCTCTGTGGGACAGAAGTCCAGGACAGCACGGCCATGTTCTCTGCTGACGGTCTCTCAATGCTCAAATCAAAGCATCTGCTAGGCTGGGCTGTTATCTGGTATGTTCAGAAAGAATTCATTTCCAAGCTGACTCAGGTTGCTGCATAAATCCAGTCCCTCTGGTTGTAGGACTGAGGTCCCCCTTTCCTTGCTGGCTGTCAGAGATCACTTTCCGCTCCTAGAGGCCAACAGTACTCTTTCTCACACCGCCCCTCCCTTCCACACACTACAGAAGCACACTGAGTCGTTCTTGTACTCCAAATATCTCTGACTTCTCTTTCTGCTACCAGCTGGAAAAATACCTCTGCGTGTGTGATTAGACTAAAGCAACCTCACCCCAATACTCTCTGTTTTCCCAACATAAGGCAACATCATCAAGGAAGTGCTATACGATCATATGATAGGCTCCTACCCACACTCCATGGGAAATGTATTGCACAAAGGAGGGGCAGCCTTAGAATTTGGGCAAGCACAGCATGTCACCAATACCTCCTGTCCTTGTCACCTCTCTCTTTCCTACCACACCACCATTCTCACTGCCCTGCCTCCCTACTAACCAACCTCTCCTTTTTCGCACCAGAGAAATAGGGATCTGTTCTCAAACATGCAGTGACCTTGCCACTCCAGTAGTTAAGTCCACTTCATTCACTCAACATTTACTGAGCTCCTCTGCAAACTCCCGCACGATTCTAGGTACTATGATGAGGGAAGCCAATCAGACATGCCCTCAAGAAGGAAAACTCACCCCCAACAAGCAGCAAGTTTCCAGGCAAGACTGGCAGCAAACAGGGTAGGAGCTACGAAGAAACGAACCGCTGAAGCAGCTGGCTGGACTGGGGATGGTGCACGGCTATTGTACATGGGTAGTCTGGAAAGGTCTGGCTTAGCACAGAAAGACCTGCATATAGACACTCAGCCACCCACAGGAAGCTACTGGCGATGGAGCGTCCCACAGAGAGACCAGCACGTTGAAGGTCCTGAGAAGGGGAAGCACTGGCTGTCTGAGGAGCTAGAGACAAGGGCATAGCTCCCACGGATAAGGAGCTTCTGGAAGAAATGAAGTCAGCACAATGCAGTGATCTATTGAATGCCGGTGTAGTTACACCGTGTAAACTGGACAGTGACACCCCCATCAGATGAGCTACGACCCTCAGTTGAGCAACATGGTCAGCCTGAGGTGATCCCGTGGGGAAGAGCTTTGGGGAACAAATATGCCTCTCTCCCTCCCTCTTGGCTCCTGCCAGAGTTCACTGCTGGATCACTTTAGGTGGGATCCAATCTGAAGCCCAAGGACATGCTTCCAGGTGACATGATCCACAACCATCAACCTTCAGGGGGTGGACGGGGGTAGTGGGCGATGGAGAACAATGCAGAGTGGATTTGGGGACATGAAAGCACCATCACAGCCCCAACCTTGAAATCTGGAAACATGCCCAAGCAGACAGTTGGTGCTCCCTACTTTCACGTCTCCTAAACACTGAAGACTCAGCAATTATAAAGCAGTGCTGATTTTCCAGGTGCTTTATTTCAGGAACCTCCAAGTTACTTATGAACCCAAGCTGAGAATTCTGTTTCCCTCTGGGCTGGGCTGCTGTCTCAGCTGATGCTGCCCAGAGGCGGGGGGCACTGCTCTGCTCCCAGCCGGGCCGGCAACCAGCTTCTCATACTCGCCCTCTCCCCCCAGCTGGAGCCTCCACACACATTTTGGCACAAGAGGGCTCGGTCAGCAGAACACATCATCTTTCCTAGATAGATTTTCTATTATGGGCTACGTTTACTGGTGGCACAATTACTGCTCAAGTGCAACCCTGTGACTTCCAGCTGAAGATCATCTCTATCCCTCCTTAGTAAAAAGGCTTTTGAAATCTGCAAACCTTCACAACCCTTGATGAGACTCACCTTTTCTCCAGGAGGGGCGATGCTCCATCCATCTCGCACCTTCTTTTATCCCTAATCCTTTCAACAGTGCCCAACTCTCATTAAACATTTACAGAATGATACATTTTGGGAGGAAATCAGCATAGACTACACATCCATGGTGATGAAATAAATGCCCCAGACAAAGTCAGGAGGAGAACCCTGAAAACATGAGATTAACACAAGATCTGGCTTAGAGCACAGGTGTCCTAGGTCTTTTCGGTGAAGATAAATGGACCTTATCTCCAGTCTGGGATTTTCTGCCTGGAAGTCACCAACATCCACAGTAGTTTCAGACATGCTCTGGCAGCTGACTCCCACAGCACTGGAGGGAGGTGTTGTGGAAACCGCATTTCTGTGTGTGCCAGAGTGCAATGCAATGACGGCTTCAACAGCGGTGTAAGCACGCAAAGTATAGTCATATTTGCTTAGCACAAATGCAGACTGTGAAATGGCCTTGGCTGGCTGCCTACTTCCTGACGATGGGTCATGGTAGGGAACTGATCGCCTGATACCTACTCGTTCATACGGAGCGGTGTTGGAGACCTTGGTGCTCTGGGCATTTAGGCCAGATAGATTTTTGTTGTGGGGGCTTTTGCGTGCATCGTAGGGTGTAGGAGCCCTCTCTACATTTGGGCCGAGCCGCTTTTGCACCCAATGCGCGGTCACTGGGACTGGGTTGGAGCACTTGGCCAAGTGGCATATGTTTTACTCACACTAAACGGTGCAAACCACTGGAGCAAACTGCACAGCGCTCACCTAGAACACATGCTTGACCACAGGACTTATGGAGAAGTCAGTCTCTTCAGGTTCCGTGCTCTTTAGCGGAATGCCTATTTTCTTTTTTTTTTTTTTAATTTTTTTTAACGTTTATTAATTTTTGAGACAGAGAGAGACAGAGCATGAACAGGGGAGGGGCAGAGAGACAGGGAGACACAGAATCGGAAGCAGGCTCCAGGCTCTGAGCCATCAGCCCAGAGCCTGACGCGGGGCTCGAACTCACAGACCGCGAGATCGTGACCTGAGCTGAAGTCGGACACTTAACCAACCGAGCCGAAGTCGGACACTTAACCAACTGAGCCACCCAGGTGCCCCAGAGGAGTGCCTATTTTCAACAGGCCCACCAACGTACATTCTCCTTTCAGATCACATCTTCTGTGTATAATTAGGTGTTCCTCCGGGACACCTGGGACAGACCCAGAGGCACTCTTCCAGCAGGATGTCAGTTGGAAGGTTAGAAAGAGGAGGTTTAAGGTGCAGTGCAGGCCTGGCAAGCAGCCTGTTGGACACCTAGTTCTGTGACTGAGACCAGGAAGCGCTCTTCAGCGGCCGCTGAGCTCTGTTCTGCGTCACACGCACAGTGTGCTGCTCAAGTCCGTGTAGAATCCCCTGAATGGCTAAGCTGCAGGATTTCTTCTCAAACAGTAATTATATCTTATTTCCCAAAGGGTACCCCTTTTAGTGCAGCCCCTGGCTTTAGGAAAATAAATAGCCGTCTCCAGCAGCCCAGAAGGTACCATTAGTCTCTTTCCTACACTCAATGCTCCTAATGACATTCAATAATTATTAATGTCCCAAACTGCATTTTATCTTTTTGTTGTCCGGTAAGCTCAATTACTGCTGGTGGCCTTAAATTATACCATCACCCAGGTTCCCCTGGCACCCACATAAACCATGGATCCCACCTCCCACCCATCTCCCCATCAAAACCTTCATGAAATGAGATTCCTGCTCTTGTCCAAACACACAGCCTATGTTTCTAGGCATCATCTCCTGTGTTTCTCAGGCACAGCTGGAAAGAAATGTAGGCTTTCTGAAACTTTGAGTTTGGTCTCTCATTCAGTAACTGTGACCCTCCACTGATGTGTCTCAATGGGACTGTGGTCATCTCTAAGCTGCCTCTTATTCATTTATTTTTTCTGAGAGACAAAGCAGGGGGAGGGGCAGAGAGAGAGGGAGACACAGAATCCGAAGTAGGCTCCAGGCTCTGAGCTGTCAACACAGAGCCCGACGCGGGGCTCGAACCCACGGACTGGGAGATCATGACCTGAGCCGAAGTCAGACGCTCAACCGACTGAGCCACCCAGGCGCCCCACGCCTCTTGTTCTTGATCTTACTGGACGCTCATTGGGTACCTTTTCCCATTTTCACGGAGAAACTAAAGCGAGGATGTGTTTCCATGTTGGGAGGGACTTTTGCCGTTGGGAGAAACAGAGCATACTCTACTATGGATAAATCAACGTATGCTTGAAAAAAAAAAAATGGCGGTGGCAGAAGCTTGCTCTGAGTCATGTCACTAGCTGTAATCCCAGCATGTCTCCTTCCCTCAGCTTTATTGACATATCATTGACATACAGCATCCTGTGACTTTAAGGATTTGACGCCCGTATAAATTGCAAGATGATTATCCACACGGTATTAGCTACTACCCCGCTAGCATCACATAATTACCATTCCTTTTTTGTGGTGAGAACTTTCAAGATCTACTTACTCTCCTGGCAACATTCATGTATACTGTACAATATTATTAGTTTATAACCACCATACTATACATTAGATCCCCAAATTTGTTGATCATATATAACTGGAAGTTTGTACCCATTCAACAATATCTCCCTGTGTCCCCTACCTCGTAAACCCTGGTAACCACCATTCTACTCTGTTCTTTCTGAGTTTGTCTTTTTTGGAGTCCATATTTAAGGGAGATCACACAGTATTTGTCTTTGTCTGGCTTATTTCACTTAGCATAATACCCTCATGTGATATATGTGCTGATATATATATGTCTTATATATCATTAGTGCCTTACGTGATATATAGATAGGGTGTTTCCATATCTTGGTTATTGAAAGTAAAGCCTCAACGAACACGGGAATGCAGGTATCTCTTCAGGATACTGATTTTCATTTCTTTGGATGAATATTCAGACGTTTAACTGCTGCATCAGATGGCAGTTCTTTTAATTTTTTGAGAAATCTTTACACTGCTTTCCATGGTGCTGGCACCAGTGGATATTCCCGAGGACAGGGTACAAAGGTTCTCTTCTCTCCACATCCTCACCAACACTTGTTCTGTCTCGCCCGCCTCGTTGTTTGAGCAGCCACTTCACTATTTTCTGTCGCATTGGGTGTTTATTTCCCACGTGCATTGATTTTCCTCCCATTTTTCTCTATCTAATTTTGGATGGCCAATAGTTGCAAAGCTAGAGAGCAGGACTTGTCAAGTCTTTCTGTAAATCAGAAAGACACTACGAGCCTGTAGTGTCTTTGCTCCCAGGTTGAGCCCATCACTGTTGTTTTACCAAACATCGCAAAGCATGTGACATTTCCAGACTGTGAGTTACTGGAGGGCTAGAGCCTTGTGGACCTCTGTGTCTTCAAACTGTTTCTCAAAGTCTGGCCCAGGGCAGAAGCTCAAATGTTTGTGGGATAAAATGAGAATGATTTTATACTCTTCCCTAAAATAGAGACCATGTATTCCCTCAATAAAAACTGAATGAGAAGCTCTTGATTCAGGTACTGGGACATTGGCATAAGCCAGGCAGACTAGTTCCTTTAGAATTTAAGTTCTAATAGGATAGACAGACAAAAAAAAAGACAAATACCTGACAAGGGTGATTTCATATGTATACTATGAAGAAAATAAAAACAAGGTGGTGTGATAAAGAAGGGACAATTGGATAGACAAATGGTCTGGGTCAGATTCTCTAAGGAGGTGACTCCTGACCTGAGAGAACTGGATGACTTTTAAAAGAGCCAATAATGTTAACATCTAAGAAACAATGTCTTCCAGACAGTAGGAGGAGTAGCACACGCAAAGGTCCTGCGGTTGGCACCGTGAAGAAGTGGTTAGAAGACCACTGTAGCTGGGTATAATCTAGAGTACTGAACAGACAGAAAATGGAGCTGACGAACAGAAGGCATTGGGTCAGCAATTCTGTACGATGATCAGTGTTTAACAGGAGTGAAGAAAAGCCCTTTCATAAGCAGCTGAAGAAGGGAGTTGTGGTATATTCTCTGAGGTTACCAATAAAAGTAAGAGAATTATATGATGCCACCTTTGGGTGTCCCTGCCAATAACCCCATGTTGTTCATCCAGGACCCCCACGCCCACCATATATTCATTCATCCAAGAACAGCTTCCCTCTCTGCCAAGGGTGAGGCTTGATGGTGTGGAACTTGAAGCCTACTAGGAAAGGTGTGTGATCATCATATTTATAGTTGCAAGCTGTCTCTCCTGAATGTGCCCTGCTATGTTCAGTCCGGGAAAAGAAGATTAAATTACACCAAAAAGAAAAATCCCCAACCACACCTCATTTTGTCTGTTTCCCATTATCACTTACTTAAATTGCAGCCTAAAACTGAGAAAAAGAAAGACTTCTAGAATTGTCCAGATCTGGAAGTTCCAAGATAGAGAAGCAAGCTTAATAAACACACAAATAAATAAGTGAACAAGATGTGACTTCACACATATCAGACTGCCAAAGGCATAAAAAGTGTGATAAAACCAGGAATATGAGAAAGTGGAAACAACCACACGTGACCGGCAGGAAAGAGAGTTAGTGCAACCCCTTCGGAGGCAATTTTGCAAAATCTAATGAAGTTCAAGATCGCTATAGTCAACAACCCAGCCATTCTACTTCGAGTTATATGCCCTAGAGAAATCCCCCCGTGTGCCCACAAATAGGGAGGTGCATAGATGTTTTCTAAGGCTCTAAGGCTTTTTACAGCAAACAACAAATCAAACAAAACATCAAAGATCCAGCAACAGGGAAGTGGATGGATTATGATACGTTCGCGTCACGAAATCTCTCCTGGCAACTCAAATGAAGAAACCACAGCTACTCGTGTAAACATGGTAAAACTTGAAACATCACTTTGAGTGGGGGGGAAACAAGTTGAAAGGTTATTGGTGACTACATGCATTTTTTAAAATTCCAAACAATCCTCATGTAGTAAAAGTGTAAGAAAGATCATTTAACTGACACTGACCAGCTCGGCGGGGGGGGGGGGGGGGGGGGGGGGGGTAGGAACGGTAGCTACAGAAATATATCTGTTAACACTGTTTCTTTAAAATTATTGAAGCAAATATGACAAAATGCAAAAATTGTGAAAATCTTTTTTTGCTGGTATTCTCAGGTACCTTTTCATAAATTAGATTTTTGGAGCACTCAAGGTTCTGTGAGCAGTAATTTATTAATTCAATTCGGCAGTGGAAGCAGGGACAAAACTGGAGGGGTTATCGTTTCTTACTAGTTAGAAACTCTGGTTGCTACAAAATAAAAGTGACACCAGCTGGGTTGCTGAAGAAACACTATAACTCTTCAAAATGAACAGTGTGCACATATAATTGACAATTTTTTGTTCTTCCGGAAGAATTGTGACCTCAAGCTCTTACCCAAGTAATCTTACGTTTGTCTTAAACAATAAAGGATTCCCTAAGAACCTGAGAATGAATCTCCTACTGTTTCATCTGCACTCGTATTAACAAGAGTAGTTCTGTATCATTCATTAGAAAGCACAAAGAATTTCTTGACAGAAATGTGTGTTGCAGTCTCTGAAAAAAATACTAGGGAAAAAAAAAAGCAAAAAATGTCTGCATTAGAGGACTCTACTTACTGGTGTTTAAAGAATATTTTGCAATGACATTGATGAACACGACTAAGGTCTTATTATCACAGATGGTAAGAAAATCTCTCTCTTAGGGGCGCCTGGGTGGCTCAGTTGATTAAGCGTCCAACTTCAGCTCAGGTCATGACTTCACAGTTCGTGAGTGTAAGCCCCACGTCTGGCTCTGTGCTGACAGCTTAGAGCCTGGAGCCTGCTTCAGATTCTATATCTCCCTCTCTCTCTGTGCCCCTCCCCTGCTCACACTCTGTCTCTCAAAAATAAGTAAAGATAAAAAAAAATTTTTTAAAAAAAGAAAATCTCTCTTTGTCTCCGAATGACCCTGAAATTGTAATACTCAGTAATGTTGAGTTCCAAAATTGTTAAAATACATTGGAATGCGCAGTAACTATAGGATGTAAGAAACACCTGGAGTTACCACTTATCTTTTCCAAACATATCATTGGCAAGAGCAACATTTCTACTAACACCAAATTTATATTTATATCCAGTGGGATAATATATAAAAATATTCCCTACTAGTTGTATAATTCTTTATCTGAAGTTTTGCAGCGTGCCTATACTGATCTCATTCTGAGGATGGTCTGTATTCATTACACCGACTCAAGATAAATGATGGAAAAAGTAATTCATAAAGCATTTTATATTTGTAGCTTCTCCCTTCTCTTACTTCCTGTCTTTAGAATATTCCTTCAGCCCATCAACGCTGCAGGATATAGTACTTGCCTGGTATAGCATGGTACTCCTGTAAATATGTGTTCACAAATAAAAATAAAGAAGGCTAACACATGGACTCTTCCGGGCAAACAGAAGCGAATGCCCACAGTTTGCCCAAATTCTTCCTGATGAGAAGTGGCCACTAGCCTCACTGTCCAGAGATCCCAGGGTGAGGGGTAAAAAGGAATTTAGATGAGTTACGAAAAAATAATACTCCACAGTGCCACTGTTTAAATAGCCGCTCCCCACTGAGAATTCCCATTGTTCTATCGTGTAATAAATACTGAGACACTCATATGCTGAATCGTACAACAAGCACACTACTACTTGGGAGTTTAAGCACATTTAACCCTTTCAGGGCCACAACAGCCACTGCTAAGTTTGCCCCCAAAAGATCCTGAACCTCCCAACAGGCTGATGCTCTGAGGTGCTTGTGCATAGAAATATCCTGGATTACCTTCAAATCTTTAACTCAGTGGTCCATATTCTGATATTTAAAACCAGGCAAATGTCCCTTGTAGCTCATTATAATTCTCAACGTTGGCAGGCAAAATTGCAAGTTTTTACGAAAAGAACTTCGTTTCTGCTTTCCTGGTTTGTAATAGGGTGTTTTTTTCTTCATACACCATTGGAGCAGAAAATACCACATTTTCCTAATACAATGTAAAACTGATATAGAGATTGCTAGTGATCAACTTTCTGCCACTATTCATTTGACATTTCTGTACTCATTCACTTGACTGTATTTGTTTGAGCACCTCCTATGTGGCCGTACTAATGGCTGACCCTGGGAATTGTAGGCAACAGAATCCCACACACTTTGATCAAAAGCTAGATGCTCTCAAGGGAGATGCAAATGGCCTGGGGAAAGCCAGATAGGGTGCTGAGTGGTAGAAAGGTTTCACACAGGTTAAGCAGCAAATGCAGAGATTCGAAGAAAAATAAGGCAGGGAGTCCTGTAGAGACAGCAGCAGTGGGGAGAGTGTTCATTGCAAAGGCCGTGAGATAACTGCATGCTTGAGTGTTCAAGGACCACTGAGAAGCCAGGGGGTTGAGACGGCAGGAGAGAGGCAGGGAGTCATCAGAGAGGAAGTCAGCTGGAAGCAGGGGTCAGCCATGGAAAGCCTCACAGGTCATTGTAAATAAGACAGGAAGCTGTTAGAACATTTTGAACGGGGCACCTGGGTGGCTCAGTCGGTTAAGCTTCTGACTTCAGCTCAGGTCATGATCTTGCAGTTCGTGAGTTCAAGCCCCACATCGGGCTGACAGCTCAGAGCCTGGAGCCTGCTTCGCATTCTGTGTCTCCCTCTCTCTCTCTGCCCCTCCCCTGGCTCGTGCTCTGCCTCTCTCTCTCTTTCTCTCTCTCTCTCTCTCTCTCTCTCTCTCTCTCTCTCTCTCTCTCAAATAAATAAATAAATATTAACAAATTAAAAAAACATTTTGAGGAGCGAGTGGACATGAGCTAGCCTGTTTGAACAATACACTCTGTACAGAAAGAGCAAAACAGGAAATTTACAGGGAAGAAAGCTGGCAGGCAGCACCTGACCTGAGTGTCAAGGTTGACATCACGGTGATAAGACATATGACAGACAAACCCAAATTGAGGATCTTTCTACAGCATGCCCAGCCAGTCCTCCTCAAAACTGTCATGAAAGGAAAAGACAAGAGATTGTCACAGGTCAGAAGAAACTAGGAGACATGTTGCCTAGATGCAATGTGGGGTCCTGAATGGGATCCTGGGACAGAGAATGGTCATTCGTGGAAAAGCTTAGGAAATCCAAATATAGTCCCTAACAGAGTTAACAGGATTGTGCCAACGTTAATTTCTTAGTTTTAAGAAATGTGCTGCCATTGTGTGAGAGTGAACACCAGAGGAGGCTGACCAGAGGATATATGGAAACTCTCTGCAGTGTCTTGGCAAGTTTTCCTAACTCTAAGATCAAAGAGTTTTACAGGGGGGGAAAGATACTCTGGCCATTTCCTGAAGACAAATAGGACAGCAAGATGTATTCATCTTAGACGTAAGAAAGGAGAGCAACTTAGATCAGGGTGATGAGAAGTGGGGCGGTTTGGGGCACATTCTGAAGGAAGAACCCATGGCATTTGCTGCCAGGTTGGATGTCAGCAGTAAGAGAGGTGAGTCAGGGATGGCTCAGAGTTTGGGGGCCTGGGAGACAGCATGGAGGGGTCGGTGTTGACATGGGCCAGGTCGGGGGAGGAGCAGGATCCACAGAGAAATCAGGAGTGCCTTTTGGACATGGGAACATTCAGATGCCTATTGGCAGTGGAGCGGACAGCAAAGCTGATCTACCAGAGTGAATCAGGGGAGAGTGCAGAAGAGAGGTCGGCGTTTGAGGTACAGATGAGCATCTCCAACGACACACATGTATACAGTCCTGACGGAAGTGGAGACGGCTCCGAAGGAGCAAATGGGTGGGTGTGTGGGAGGGAGGGAGGGAGAAAGGGCAGGGAGGGAGGCAGTCTTGTCCATCAGCAGACAAACTCCTGTAACGTAACTAAGGCTGGGACAACTGAAGACAGAGACTTGGCCAACAGGATACTGAAGAGCCAGGGCACTGAGGTCAAGGACTGTCAGGGATGTGCCTGAATGGGTGTACTGGAGGCTGTCTTTTGTCTACACTTAACATAGGGTCCCTTTCCGAGATCCTTGGGGATTTCCGACATTTTGCATCCTTAGCTGCATCTAGTGGTTGACAGCACATCTGTGGAGGAAACCACAGGTAGCTGAGGGGAACTTTTCTCTGCCAAGGGGCTTAATCTTCACATTATTACCCGTGAAATGATGACGGAGGTTGGACCCTCAGGAAAAATTCTTCTGACTTAAAAAAATACCTCAGTAAGTCAAATATACTCCCAAAGGCCAGGTTCACAGGGAGTGGCATAGTCAGTAAGAAGGTTTTTTTCCCTTTTCTATTCGAGCCTTACGGTGACATTTTGGGCCCTGTTAAGAGTTCAGTGTAAAATGTTTAGGAGATCGGATAGCCCTGAGTCACAGCTCCGTGGGATCCCCTTATTGAGAGATTATGGATCAAATGGAATTTGAGACCGCATGATCCACAAAACTCCATTAAGTGCATCTTTCCAGACTTTTAAATCATACAGAGAAACAAAGGACATACATTATCCCACTTAGACTTTTCTTTGGTTGATCAGCTTAATTATTATTATTATTATTAATATTTTTTGGAACCCTTCTCAAAGCTATTTCCTGGACTTTCAAGACTCAGATTTGAATGGAAATTTACTGCTGGGGAGACCCCATCATACAGGGCTCACGAAGACTACCATAACTCTTTCTTGTCAGGTCCCATTGCCACTGGTATTAATGTGGGAAACAAAAGCAAAAAAAAATATTAAATTTCCTTACTGCATACAGTTCACTGACAAGTCCTTGAAACAGGCAGAGTGACCTCCCTCTAGGAGCTCAGCTGCCTCAGTAATGACACTTTGCTAAAGGGAAAAGGCAATCTTAGCTTAACATTGTCCCGACCGCGCAGGATCCTGTAAGTCTCTTTAAAAAAAATTTTTTTTAACGTTTATTTATTTTTGAGACAGAGAGAGAGACATAGTATGAACGGGGGAGGGTCAGAGAGAGGGGGAGACACAGAATCTCAAACAGGCTCCAGGCTCTGAGCTGTGAGCACAGAGACCAATGCGGGGCTCGAACTCACGAACCGTGAGATCATGACCTGAGCCGAAGTAGGACACTTAACCGACCGAGCCACCCAGGCACCCCCCCCTTTTTTTTAATACTTTTTTAATGTTGATTTATTTTTGAAAGACAGAGACAGAGAATGAGCAAGGGTGGAACAGAGAGAGAGGGAGACATAGAATCTGAAGCAGGTTCCAGGCCTGCTGTCAACACAGAGCCCGATGCGGGGCTTGAAACCACAAACCATGAGATCATGACCTGAGCCGAAGTCAGTTGCTTAACTGACTGAGCCACGCAGGCTCTTGTAAGTCTCTTTTAACACAGAGAAATTCCTTTGGAAAATTCCTTTATCTCTACCTCAAGATATAGGTTGGTAATCATCCTCCGGGCATATGGCCTCACTGGTATACATCTGAAGGGTTTTACTAAACGGTAATAAATGACGTTTTCCTAAGAAGAGCTAGTCCACTCAGGACCCTGGAAACCTTGTTTCCAAAATACCTTAGAGGTTTGTACTGTCCCTAACCCCCTGCCAACTTGAAAGTGTATAATCAGTCACCCCTCACAACCCCAGAGCAGCTCTTTCTGCCCACAGGTCTGTCCCCGTGCTTTAACAAAACCACACTTTTGCACCAAACACGTCTCAAGAATTATTTCTTGAACATTTGTTCTGAACCCCAACGTTTCCATGTCACTATCACAGCAGGCACCAGGCCATGGTGATGTAAAGATGCAAAGGGAAGTCGCAAAAAGGGATTCAGGTATTGTTGTTCTCAAAGAATACTGCCAAATAAACCAATCTGGACTTGGTAAAGAGAGACTTTTTAAAAGCATTATCACAAGGGAGGAAAGAGGCTGTTGCAATATGGGGAGTGCAACGGTAGCAAGAAGGAAGGTGCTCTGGTCATAACACCGAAGTGTTTCAGAGGTTAGGCAAAGGGGTTTTCCTTTCTAAGGAGGAATGAAAGGCTAGAGGAAGCAGGTGTGGGACGTGGGAAGAGAGGGTGGCCCAACTGGACAGGGGATCTGAGAATGGTTTATGCTAAGGTCAGACTGTCCTCAGGAGGGACTGTCCAATATCTCAGGCGGAGGGGGGCCCAAGGTTCAGGGCCCCAGCGGAAGGAAAGAATCTCAACCAAAGTTTAGTTAAAAAGGATCTTAGTCTGTTCTGGCAGGTGAACAAAATGCCACATTCATCATTTCTCAATACATACGCGTAACAAACAGTCAGCTTATATGCCTTAAACTTATACAACGTGATATGTTGACTGTATCTCAATAAAACTGGGGGGAAATAGCACAGACTGGATTGCTTATAAACAATGGAAATTTAGCTCTCCCAGTACTAGAGGCTTCAAGTCCCAGGTGAGAATGCCAGCATGGTGGGCTGGGAGCCGTCTTCTGGTTCATCGCTGTGTCTTCTCTCTGAGTCCTCAGAGGGCCGGGGAGCTCTCTGGGGTCCCTTTTAGAGGGGCACTGATCCCATTCATGAGGACTCCACCCTCAGAATCTATCACCTTCCAAAGGCCCCACCTCCTAACATCATTATCTTTGGGGGTTAAGATGCAGCATATTAATTTGGGGAGGACACAAAATTTCAGACCATAGCTGCAAGTATTTTGTTCCCATTGATCAGTGAGGAGTAACACTTCAGCTTACCATTCTTGAGGCAAAAACAGGAGTTAGGAAAGTCTGTGTCTTGCCTTCTCCTAGGTAAACAAAGCATGGGAGGGGTATCCGTGAGTACCATCTAAGTCATATGGGGATTGGTTCTTTGTCATCTGTTGTTTCTTTTGAGACCAGATTTCAGGGGAATGACCAGAAAGATGAAACCCGTCCCTCATCTTGCCACCACTGTAGACTCATTTTCTTTTACTCTTGCTTTCTAGAAAAATGTTTTATAGTTCTACTTTAAAAGTCAGTGCTTTCGGGGGGCAGCTGGGTGGTTTAGTTGGTTAAGCGTCTGACTTAGGCTCGGGTCTGGATCTCACAGTTCGTGGGTTCCAGCCCCCTGTCAGGCTCTGTGCTGACAGCTTGGAGCCTGGAGCCTGCTTCGGATTCTGTGTCTCCCTCTCTCTCTCTCTCTCTCTCTCTTTCTGTCCCTCCCCAACTTGTGCTCTGTCTCTCTCACTCTCAAAAATAAATAAACATTAAAATTTTTTTTTCAAAAGTCAGTGCTTTCGGGAAGGACCTAATGTTAGGAGCTGATGTGAAATGAGCAGGGTTCAGACAGACTTAGAGTTGGGGAGAGAAAGAGTGGAAAGGAGCAAGGAGAAGCTTCTGCTTTGTAAATTTCCCTAGAGCCAGCCCTAAAGTGGCGGAGAAGCCCTCGTTTGGATTTTCTTCACACTAATGATAAGTGGGCTGAGGGATTTTTATTTTGGTTGGGGTTATGCAAAGGACCTTCCCATTCCCAAAGATTACCTGCCTTCCCTCTACCTTTCTCCTTGGAAGAAGCTTCTCCTTTTCATCATTCAACAGGGTGATAAACGCTAGGACCCTGTTATCTGGATTTAATGTCGTTTCCCATCTCAATGGAACCCAAATTGCCTATTGTTTTTCTTTAAATGTATTCTTTCCACAGTATAGTAGTTTTTTTGTTTTTGTTTTTGTTTTTTTTTTTTTTTTACAAAAGGCTGCTTTTACATGAGGATCAAGACATATTTTCAATGCAAGAAAAACCTCGGAAACAAAAAACACAACATTGACATTTACAGTCATTAGGAATTTAGTGATTCACTGCATGGAAAATGATTTGGGTTGCTTGTATTTATTAAAAAGTAGCAGCATGTGTGTAGAAAATAACATGATTTAGAATTTATGTTGCTCACTGTGAATGTAGAAATGAAATCACCATCACCAAAATACTTAAGTAGCGTTGTAATTTCCAATGCTACTTTGCTATTTAGACAGTGTTTGAATTATATGTGACTACTTTGCTATTTATACAGTGTTTGAATTATATGTGATTTTATTTAGTTACACAATAAATCTATCACAGAGAAAGCAAACAATCCTATTATCTTTGTTATTAAAAGCTCTCATGTGTCTGAGAGCTGACCCTATTAAACAAGAGTTAGAAAAATCAAGGAGAAAGTTAGCCTCTGATTCCTAAAGGAGGTTGAACCATATCACAGGTTACTGACAAGTGAAATCTCTACCCACCTAGCAAAAGACATGACCTAAACCATTCTAATTTGGATTAACAGTGCTTAATCAAGGCCAACTTGATTTTACAGCCTGTGCTACTGTGTCCAAGAATAGAATTCAATGAAGGTTGTAATAAGTAAAGCAGTTTAAGCTTCATTTGGACCCACTTAAGTTACAAAGCTATTAGATAAAGTACATAAAATTTCTGATAGAACACATAGAATCTCCATGTACTTTTAAAGAGAACTGTGGTTACATATTCACATTCCCACCGCTACTCTGACACTGGGGGTGTGCGTGGGTGGGAGGAGAAAAGCGATGAATACCAATTCTTTTAAAAGTTCATTTATTTGAGAGAGAGAGCAGGGGAGGGGCAGAGAGAGAGAAGGAGAGAGAGAATCCCAAGCAGCCTCCACACCACGAACACAGAGCCTGACGTGGGGCTTGAACGCACAAACCATGAGATAATGACCTGAGCCAAAATCAAGAGCTGGATGCTTAACCAACTGAGCCACCCAGGTGCCCCTGAATACTGTAATGCCCCTGATTTCGAATCCGAGAGACCACCAAGGAGCCGATACCGATGCAAACGCACGAGGGTTTATTTGCAAGCTCGAGCTTGGGCCCAAGTATACCCGACACAGCTGAGCAGGGACTTGGACCCCTAGGTTAAGAGGCATAGCCGTTTTATAGGGGCCAGTGGCCAATGAGATTGTTACACACACAGAAAGTTGCATAGTCATGTCAGTCCACATGCAGGTGGCCAATTGAATTACAATTTACCCTATAGTAACTGTTTGACCTAGCCTATCACTCTGGTCAGAATTGGCGCACAAGTTTGGCGGGCAAAAGGCGGGGTTTAAGAATTGGCGTGCAAGTTTGGCAGTTAGGGGCTCCGCATTCCTATATGAGCCGGTTTCCAGTAAGGGTGTGCTCAGCGGCTTGACTAGAGTGGGGGAGTGTCTTAAGCAATAAGTAGGTCATGTGGGGGTTATACATGAGATGGTGGGTGTAGCACAAAATGGAGTTAGTCTTGCTGTGCTTGTCCAGGGGTAGGGGATTTTGGTTAAATTCCTTGGGTCCCACAATACTAATTTTTAGTAAAGAAATCAGAAAAACTCAAGAAAAGGATGATACACAGGTGTTCAGAGCAATCAAAACAAAGTATTCATAAATTATATCCAGTAAATCCAAAGCCATTTGAGCCTGTTTTATGCCCACTTGCATCAAAGAGATTCAAGGAAGGTGATGGGAGAGGGGGTCTGAAGACATTACTTACAAGAGATTCTTGCAGCTGAAGTCTGGTTCCCTGGGGCTGGAGCTCCTTAGCATTGATTTGTATTAGTGATGTTTAGTGTGCCAGAAGTCCTAGAGGCTGGGAGAGGCACAAGTTATACTGTAAACACTATCAGACTTTTTTTTAAGATAAATGTTTATGGAGGATTTTTTTTTTAAAAAAGAAAACATTAGATTTTAATGCAGATTATATGCGTAGGGGATACAGTCTCCTTGAATGAATAACATTTTACCTAGTTAACTCTCCATTAACCTCAAGCAGACTATCTACAATCTGACACAACTGTTGAATATCACAGGGCACCATCCAAATAAAAGAATAAAAGAATAAAATAGCATTCCTGCTGCCTGAGGACTCACAGTCTGAAGCAAAGAAAAAAACAGAAGCAGCCGATTAAAATGAAATAAGATCAATGCTACCCATAGAAGAATAAGAGAACAATTCTGCTGTTTTGGATTGGTTTTGCTGGAAGGTTATCAGAAAGGTATCAGAAAGGTATCAGGAAGACAAAGGGTGCCTGGGTGGCTCAGTTGGTTAGTGGTCATGATTTCATGGTTCCTGGGTCTGAGCCCCACATCGGGCTCTGTGTTGGCAGCATGAAGCCTGCTTAGGATCCTCTCTCCCCCACCTGCCCTCTCTCTCAAAATAAATAAATAAACTTAAGAAAAAGAAAAAAGAGAAAGACAAAGGTGACATCTAAGTTGAGTGTACAGTTTTCTGGGTTTAAAAAAAAAAAAGTGGGGATGGCTATTGTAGGCTGCCAGAGCAGGATAACGAAGGGACAAGGGTATGGAAGCCGAGGAGGAACCATGGGGACCACGAGGAATCCAAGGCCAGCATGGCACAGAACCCATGGAGGAGAACATCTTGGAGGGACCAGAAAGGCAGGGCTGGGACAAGGAAGTAAAGAGCCAGTAGAAGCTCACACCTGGCTGAGCGCTTTGCCTCGATCTGTGTTTCCAGATTCACAGCTCAGCGTGAAGGATGGGCTAGAATGGGGAGATGATGAAGGTCTAGCCAAGAGCAGCACATACAGTGCGCGGCGGGCAGGCCTCAGGGATTTGAGAGACCCAGGTGAAGGTATCTGATGGCCAAATGGGAAGTGTGAATTCAGGAAAGGGGTCAAAAGCCCCCTCAGGTCCTGGCTGAGGCAATAGGAGGTCCTCCTTACTAGCTGAGCTAGGAGCTCCTGGATGCGCATGCAGGAGGGGTCTGATGGGGACAGGGTCTATCAGCTTGGGAACACACTGATTTTGACTGGGGCGTGGGACAGACATCCAGGTGGACACGGATGTCCAGAAGGCAATTAGTAAACGACTCCGAAGAGGACTGGAGGTGGGAAAATAGCTTTGCATGGCACCCTCACATGGAATTTGATACAGACCCAGCAGCCCTTTCACTATATGTCCCCCGGAGGCACTCACTACGTGCCAGACTGTCTTCTCTTCCTACCCACCCGGTCACAGCTGATGTCACTACTTATTCCCGCTGACATTTCACATAATCCTGGTTCACAGGACACTAAATATAGGTCCACTAACACTGTGGTTCAGAGCGAGCCACACATTTGAGCAGCTGCATAGCTCTATTTATTGGCAGCTGAAACGTGGGCTCCCTGGTGAACGTTATGATCATAATGAAGCATAAAATTGAGCCTCCAACTTCTCTTCATAACATGAAAGACACCTCTGAGGTTGAGTCTCACTTTTTCTATTATTTCATGTGTCTCAAATTCACCTAGTTAAGGAAAATATGCTTCTGAGGTTTCTTCCCCAAACTACAAAATTAAAGTATGCTTATTGAGAAAAGATCATCATACCAAGAAAAAAAGCCAACCTTCTCCCCTTTCCCCACCTCATTTCCCTCCACTGCTTCACATATGTACAATCCCCTCCCTGTGAACGGCTTTATATACATTATGCCGTGCTTTCCTCAATGCATATATCGTATATGGACATAATTATGTTCCTCTCAATAAAAGCAATTTATAAAATGTATAGTGAAGTGCATTTTCATTTTTATAAGACTGCAAATCTTGTAAATTACTTCTGATTTTTGAGTCCTGAAACATCCATCTTTAGTTGGGGAAATACAGATAGCCTAATTACAGAGGAGCAGGGAAAGCAACATCAATATTTGAACTGATACTACCAATACTTGTGTTCAGTATGAAAATGCAATTGGTGGTAACTTCCAGGAGATGTCAATTCTGTCTCACACCACACGGATATCCAGAGTATTTCTAACCACCCTACCCAGCCACATTCCCTAGGTCCTTCCACAAGAGTACAAAGAACCAAACAGTCCGTTAATCGATGTTCAACTAACAGGTCAATTACATTCTATTTGGTGGTTGGATGGTTTAAAAATTTCTGAAGTGGATAATTGGAATATATATATGTAAATGTTTTTTTTAACGTTTATGTATTTTTGAGACAGAGAGAGACACAGCATGAATGGGGGCGGGGCAGAGAGAGAGGGAGACACAGAATCGGAAGCAGGCTCCAGGCTCTGAGCAGTCAGCACAGAGCCCGACGCGGGGCTCGAACTCACGGACCGCGAGATGGTGACCTGAGCCGAAGTCGGACGCTCAACTGACTGAGCCACCCAGGCGCCCCTATATGTAAATGTTTATACCTATCATCTTACACGTAGCACTTAAATATTCTGAAGTTAAAAAAACTGCCTGATTTTCATGCCCGAGGCAAAGTCTACAGAGAATATGATTTATGTCTTATTGTTTAAAGCATTTGTATTTTTTTAAATCATGTTCTTCCACATTAGCATTTTCCCCAAAAGTGAAGGAAGTGTAGTCAACCAGTAATCTTCTTGAGGGGACAGGTCATGGTTTACTTTGTGCACCCTTCATTCCCCATTCATACTCTTAAAGGTAATTGACTCGAGTAAGTTCAGGAATATCAGGGTCTTTATAGGTTTTTTTTTTTTTTTTTTGCTAAATTCCCCCAATACAATAGAGAAAAAGCCCCCCGAGTTTCCTGGGTTTTTTTTCTTTTTTGCCGAAAAGTTACAAAGGCTAGAAGAGGAGAAATTTAATAATTGGTCATCGTAACAGATCATTGAAAATGTGATTGTAGGACATCACAAGATTTTTGCAAAAAAAAAAAAAAGCAGAAAGAAAGAAAGAAAGAAAGAAAGAAAGAAAGAAGAAAGAAAGAAAGAAAAGAAAAGAAAGAAAGAAAGAAAAGAAAAGAAAAAGAAATACAGAACTTGCTCTTTAGGACGCACAGTTTTCTTTTAAATGGAAAGAATGAAATCCTATGGAGATGTAGCTTTTCAAGACGCCATTCATTCAAGCACATATATCTCACCAAAAATAACTCGGAAGCAGTGACCTTTCAGTCTCTTGGAGCTCTGAACCATGTCACAGAAACTCTTATGAATGTGGGTGCCACTGGGGCCTTATAAGCAGAACTGACCTCTGGCAGCACAGGGCCTTTTTGAAGAATAGGGAGCTGTGCCTTGGAAGCCGCTATGCTCCATCACTACTGTGCTGATTAGCTATGGCTGCATAACAAATGTCCCTCGTGTCAGGGCCTTAAAGCAACAATGATATACTATGTCTCCCAACTCTGGGGGCTGACTGGGTACTTGTGCTGGCCTTGCCCGAACTCACTCATGAGGCTGCAGTGCTGTGCTGAATGTTCTAAATGCCCTTCCTCACACGGCCAAAGCCCTAGTGGCAACGCTAGAATGGTCAGGATGGCTGGCTTCCCTGTCCATGTGGGGTCTCATCCCTGGACTGCGCACAAATCCACATCCTAGGAATGTGAGGCTGCCTTCCCTCTCCATGTGGAGTCTCATCCCTGGATTGTGCAGAAATCAGCATCCTAGGAATGTGAGGCTGCCTTCCCTCTCCATGTGGGGTCTCATCCCTGGATTATGCAGAAATCGGCATCCTAGGAAAGTGAGGGTGGCTTGCCTCTCCATGTGGGGTCCCATCCCTGGATTATGCAGAAATCCGCATCCTAGGAATGTGAGGCTGCCTTCCCTCTCCATGTGGGGTCTCATCCCTGGATTATGCAGAAATCGGCATCCTAGGAAAGTGAGGGTGGCTTGCCTCTCCATGTGGGGTCCCATCCCTGGATTATGCAGAAATCCGCATCCTAGGAATGTGAGGCTGCCTTCCCTCTCCATGTGGGGTCTCATCCCTGGATTATGCAGAAATCGGCATCCTAGGAAAGTGAGGGTGGCTTGCCTCTCCATGTGGGGTCCCATCCCTGGATTATGCAGAAATCCGAATCCTAGGAATGTCAGGCTGCCTTCCCTCTCCATGTGGAGTCTCATCCCTGGATTGTGCAGAAATCAGCATCCTAGGAATGTGAAGCTGGCTTCCAGAGCTTTCCATGAGGGGTCCCATCCCTGGATTATGCACAAATCCGCATCCTAGGAATGTGAGGCTGGCTTCCCTCTCCATGTGGGGTCTCATCCCTGGAATGTGCAGAAATCAGCATCCTAGGAATTTGAAGCTGGCTTCCAGAACTCTCCATGTTGGGTCCCATCCCTGGATTATGCAGAAATCCGCATCCTAGGAATGTGAGGCTGCCTTCCCTCTCCATGTGGAGTCTCATCCCTGGATTGTGCAGAAATCAGCATCCTAGGAATTTGAAGCTGGCTTCCAGAACTCTCCATGTTGGGTCCCATCCCTGGATTATGCAGAAATCGGCATCCTAGGAAAGTGAGGGTGGCTTGCCTCTCCATGTGGGGTCCCATCCCTGGATTATGCAGAAATCCGCATCCTAGGAAAGTGAGGGTGGCTTGCCTCTCCATGTGGGGTCCCATCCCTGGATTATGCAGAAATCCGAATCCTAGGAATGTCAGGCTGCCTTCCCTCTCCATGTGGAGTCTCATCCCTGGATTGTGCAGAAATCAGCATCCTAGGAATGTGAGGGTGGCTTGCCTCTCCATGTGGGGTCTCATCCCTGGATTGTGCAGAAATCAGCATCCTAGGAATGTGAAGCTGGCTTCCAGAGCTTTCCATGAGGGGTCCCATCCCTGGATTATGCACAAATCCACATCCTAGGAATGTGAGGGTGGCTTGCCTCTCCATGGCTTGCCTCTCCATCCCTGGATTGCGCAGAAATCAGCATCCTAGGAATGTGAGGGTGGCTTGCCTCTCCATGTGGGGTCTCATCCCTGGATTGTGCAGAAATCAGCATCCTAGGAATGTGAAGCTGGCTTCCAGAGCTTTCCAGGAGGGGTCCCATCCCTGGATTATGCACAAATCCACATCCTAGGAATGTGAGGGTGGCTTGCCTCTCCATGGCTTGCCTCTCCATCCCTGGATTGCGCAGAAATCAGCATCCTAGGAATGTGAGGGTGGCTTGCCTCTCCATGTGGGGTCTCATCCCTGGATTGTGCAGAAATCAGCATCCTAGGAATGTGAAGCTGGCTTCCAGAGCTTTCCAGGAGGGGTCCCATCCCTGGATTATGCACAAATCCACATCCTAGGAATGTGAGGGTGGCTTGCCTCTCCATGTGGGGTCTCATCCCTGGATTGCGCAGAAATCAGCATCCTAGGAATGTGAAGCTGGCTTCCAGAGCTTTCCATGAGGGGTCCCATCCCTGGATTATGCACAAATCCGCATCCTAGGAATGTGAGGCTGGCTTCCCTCTCCATGTGGGGGTCTCATCCCTGGATTGCGCAGAAATCAGCATCCTAGGAATGTGAGGGTGGCTTCCAGAGCTCTCCATGTGGGGTCTCATTGCTGGATTGTGCAGAAATCAACATCCTAGGCATGTGAGGGTGTAAGTGGCAAAGCTTCTGGGGGATTGGCCTGGAAAGTTCACAATGTCCTACTCTGATTAGCCAAAAGCAAACCACCTCAGACTCCAAGGAGTATGGTACAGACTCTACCTCTTGATGAAGGAGCTGTAAAAAATCCCAGGCCATTTTTAATCCACTTCAAGAAATTAAAAATCCCTCAACCCTCTGCCCAGCTCAGTCCCATCTGAGCCTGCACAAAGGCTGACGGTGGTCTAAGGGCCTTGGTCACTTTCCAGAACTTCAACATGATGTTTAAATGGGATTTTCTACAATGTGCTTTTCTAAGTGAAAAGGTAGAAGGAAGTAAAATATAATATACAACACACCACGATTGTAAAAAATGAAGGAAAAGTTTAATGGGGCGCCTGGGTGGCTCAGTCAGTTGAGCGTCCGACTTTGGCTCAGGACATGATCTCACAGCTCATGAGTTCGAGCCCTGCATCGGGCTCTGTGTTGACAGCTTGGAGCCTGGAGCCTGCTTCAGATTCTGTGTCTCCCTGTCTCTCTGCCCCTAACCCACTCACATTCTGCCTCTGTCTCTCTCAAAAATAAATAAACATTAAAAAAAAAAAAATGAAGGAAACGTTTAAGAGGTATATGTACTCAGAATAGGAACCACAGTCAAACGACAGCTTTAAATTTATATAATTGCCATTTGCAAAGTTCAGTGATTCCTTACATGAAATATGCTAGTTTTAAAAATAACTGTTTACAAAGGCAGGAGATGGTATCTTCAATAATTCCCTTGGTATCATTAATTCCCAATTAATAAGCAATAGGCTATAGACTGCTGGCCTATATACTTCTCTACTTAAGAGAGGAACAGTTAATAATGGCTTATTACAGTCTCATCAATAAATAAGCATCAATATCACCTACCTCATAGGATTTGCTTAAAAATTAGATATTTTAATATGTGAAAACTTCACCAAACAGTATCTGGAGCATAGTAAGACATCTCTAGTATTTAACAAAATAAAAATTATTAATACCACCAAAAGAGTTTATCTTTTCAACAGCAGTAAATATTACATTTAATTTCAGAAATCAAGAAAATAATTCATCCTTGTATTTCTATAAGAAGTAACAAAAAAGGTCAATGCACATAGGGCGTAATACACACACACACACATATACACACACACAAGCAACTTGAGCCACCTCAACCAACACTTTCAGAGCGAAGGAGATATAGATTGCCTGTAGAGTCACTTAATTTCATAGACACATAGACAACGCTGGTCTTTTCCAGGGCCTGTTCTTGAGAGCTTATACACATTAGTTCAATTGGTCCTCATAACAAACTTATAAAGTGGGTGCTTTCATTATATTTTAAACATGAAGAAATTAAGGTGTACAAGAGTTCTCACTAGTAAATGTACGAACTAAGTCCAGTGTGGATGGTTCTGCCTTTACAATCCATGCTTCTGTCCTCTACTGTCCCTGTCCCCATGCTGGTTGAGAAATTCCTCATTCAAGTCACTGCACAGCTAGGAAGCTAGCAAGATATGCCCTCTGGTAAAGTATTGTGAGAACTAATGTCCGCAAGAATGCTCTCTTTGGCTACATCAACACTGGCCTAAATACCAAGGATTGAAGGATGGAAAACAATTATGAACAATTATCAACAACTGTGAGGCTTTGTTCTGGATGTTCAACTGCCCTGTTGTAAAATATTATGTATCAGAAAGCCTGAGGGGTAGTTGGAGGACAGTGGGGATCAGGATTATAACTTCAAATTCATCTGTCCTTAGACTCTAAATCGGCCAAGAGGGACAATGTATCATGTACTCATATAACTGCCCGATTCTTGCTTCTGAACCCAAACTAACTGATGACAAGAGGCGGTTCTCTGAGGATTGATTTCTTTCCATGCAAAATAAGAACAAAGAGAGAATGGAGGAGTACAGTTCCCCATTTATTCTGAAAATAGGGCATGCTTCATAAATGCTTATTAATGTTCCTCTACAAAAATAGTGATTGGAACTGGCTTTGGTTTCATTTAAAATTGAGCTGAATCACAGAAGCTATGGATTGCTAGGTCTCCTGTCCAGGGCCCTGACATTTATTCTTCAGTACCCTGTGATTACCAAAAAACAAAAGGCGACAGCACATGGCATTCATTCTCCCATGAAGCCAAAAAGTGTTGGGGGACTTGGCACAAGTGGCTGGACTCCGTGAGAAACAAACACTTCAAAAGAATCATTGTTTTGTGTTAAGAATGTAGCCCACAATGATCAATTCAAACAACATTCAGAAAAGCAAAGCAGGTCCTTTTTTCTTTCGTATTGTCGGGAAATCCAGAAGGAAGGTTAATTTGGGGATCTGGCTGAGCTGCCAGTGACCACTGCCCACATGTCAACAGAAGGATAAAAGGCACACTCTGGCTAAAATGAGTTCATGCTTTCAGATCATTTTAATCCCCATGGTCTATTCCAAAGAGCAGAACATTCCTTAAAAGCTTTATATTGTGATTAGATGATTAGGGCTTTAGGGTTTAAGTGGTATTTTCCTTTCAGCAGAAGTCTGCAAAAACTGAATGACTTTTCAACAAATATTTGCCTAAAAGGAAAAAGCTTTCATTTTCTTAGTGTGATCCCAACCTTGACCATATCATCATTGGTCCTGGCCACTTTCAGACAGCTTGACTCACCCAGGCAGGCAAATAAATTGAAAATGCCTTTATCTAAAATATTCAAATTTTCTTTCCAAGGCAGGTTCTGAGCACTACCTAATTTCCCCAAGTCATGCAGAGATAATAGGCCGCACTGGAGACGACATTATGAAGAGCACGTCCTTTTTTTTTTTTTTTTTTTTTCAGCTGAGGAACATTTTATTTTATTTTATTTTATTTTATTTATTTTTTTTTTTTAATATATGAAATTTACTGTCAAATTGGTTTCCATACAACACCCAGTGCTCATCCCAAAAGGTGCCCTCCTCAATACCCATCACCCACCCTGCCCTCCCTCCCACCCACCATCAACCCTCAGTTTGTTCTCAGTTTTTAACAGTCTCTTATGCTTCGGCTCTCTCCCACTCTAACCTCTTTTTTTTTTTTTTCCCCTTCCCCTCCCCCATGGGTTTCTTTTTTTTTTTTTTTTTAATATATGAAATTTACTGTCAAATTGGTTTCCATACAACACCCAGTGGAAGAGCACGTCCTATTAGAGAGGGGCATACTTTCAGGACACTGGATGTCCCTGGAGACACCACACAAGCTCTTTGCACCATACAAGCTCTGGCCTGCTCTGTGTCAGGCCAGCCTGGAAGGTTATGGAGTGCAGCTCATTGTTTTTTCAACACAGGTCAGTCTTAACTTCTGTCTATGACAATATGAAAACTCAATCACTGGAGAGACAAAGCACGTACAAATGCTGTATAAAATATAACCAACACTGTTTTCAATGTCTAGATTTACATGGGAAATGAAAACAGTAAGGAAATTCCCAGGGACCCAAAGTGACGAGGACACTGAAAACAAAGTTCTGGGTAAAAGCCCAGAATATCTGCTGCTGACCAGGCCCACAGCCAGGAAAAAGGCCTTGCACTGTCACAGATGGAAGCTGGCATGTAGATGCCATCAGAGATCTGGAACCCTCAAGGAGGTGCCATGGAGGGACTCAAAAACATTCACCCTCTAGTACCCACTTGGCCTTGGTTGTGAAAGAAGGATTTTCATCACTGTTAATAAATGAATGTCACCTTTGCAAAAAAACAGAATTCAAATAATTACATCCTGTATGTTCTGGGAACACTCAAGCTATTTTTAAAATGGTCCTGTGATGTTGGGAAGAAGCAAATAAAATCCGTTCTTACAATTCCTTGCTCAAACCCACCTTCTCAGCAAGAACATGCCTAGTCATAGTATTTAAATGTGTACCCACACACTTTCCTTTTCTCCTAAGCACTCACTGCCTTCTGGTATTGAACTCTGCAAATTACTGTTTTACTGGGTTGTTTGCTCTATTCCTGCCATAAAAGAAGTACCCTTTAATGGTCCCTGTTATGATTGCCAAGCACATAATTGGATAATGTCAGGAAGCATATGATTGGTTAATGTCAGGAACCACATGAATGGGTAATTTCAGGAAGCGTGTGATTGATTAATGTCAGAAAGCACATGACTGGATAATGTCAGGAAGCATATGATTGGTTAATGTCAGAAGGCACATAACTGGATAATGTCAGGAGGCACGTGACTGGATAATGTCAGGAGACACATAACTTGATAATGTCAAGAGGCACACAACTGGATAAATCAAGAGGCACATGACTGGATGATGTCAGGAACCACATGACTGGATAATGTCAAGAGGCACATGACTGGATAAAGTCAGGAAGCACATGACTGGATAATGTCAGGTGGCACATGACTGGATAATGTCAGGAAGCATATGATTGGTTAATGTCAGAAGGCACATAACTGGATACTGTCAGGTGGCACATGACTGGATAATGTCTGGAAGCATATGATTGGTTAATATCAGGAGGCACGTGACTGGATAATGTGAGGAAGCACATGACCAGATAATGTCAGGAGACAGGACTGGATGATGTCAGGAAGCACATGACTAGATAATGTCAGGAGACACATGATTGGATAATGTCAAGCAGAACATGACTGGATGATGTCAGGAGGCACATGACTGGATAATGTCAGGAAGCACATGATTGGATAATGTCAGGTGACACAAGACTGGATAATGTCAAGAGGCACATGACTGGATGATGTCAGGAAGCACATGACTGGATAATGTCAGGAGGCACATGACTGGGTAATGTCAGAAGGCACATGACTGAATAATGTCAAGAAGCACATGACTGGATAATGTGAGGAGGCACATGACTGAATAATCTCAGGTGGCACATGACTGGATAATATCAAGAGGCACATGACTAGATGATGTCAGGAAGCACATGACTGGATAATGTCAGGTGGCACATGACTGGCTAATGTCAGGAAGAACATGACTGGATAATCTCAGGTGGCACATGACTGGATAATATCAAGAGGCACATGACTAGATGATGTCAGGAAGCACATGACTGGATAATGTCAAGAGGCACACGATTGGATAATGTCAGGAAGTACATGACTGGATAATGTCAGGAGGCACATGATTAGATAATGTCAAGAGGCACATGACTGGATAAATCAAGAGGCACATGACTGGATAATGTCAGGAAACACGTGACTGGATAATATCAAGAGGCACGTGACTGGATAATGTCAGGAAGCACATGACTGGATAATGTGAGGAGGCACATGACTGGATAATGTGAGGAGGCACATGACTGGATAATGTGAGGAGGCACATGACTGGATAATGTCAGGAGCACATGACTGGATAGTGTCAGGAAGTACATGACTGGATAATGTCAGGAAGCATATGATTGGTTAATATCAGGAGGCACATGTCTGGATAATATCCAGAGACACATGACTGGATAATGTCAAGAGGCACATGACTGGATGATGTCAGGAAGCACATGACTGGATAATGTCAGGAGGCACATGACTAGATAATGTGAAGAGGCACATGACTGGATAATGTCAGGAAGCACATGACTGGATAATATCAGGAGACACATGACTGGATGATGTCAGGAAGCACATGACTGGATAATGTGAGGAGGCACATGACTGGATAATGTCAAGAGGCACATGACTGGATAATGTCAGGAAGCACATGACTGGATAATGTCAAGAGGCACATGACTGGATAATGTCAGGAGGCACATGACTGGATAATCAGGTGGCACATGACTGGATAATGTCAGGAAGCATATGATTTGTTAATATCAGGAGGCACATGACTGGATAATGTGAGGAAGCACATGAGTGGATAATGTCAGGTGGCACATGACTGGATGATTGTCAGGAAGCATATAATTGGTTAATATCAGGAGGCACATGACTGGATAATGTCAGGAATCATATGATTGGTTAATGTCAGGAGGCACATGACTGGATAATGTCAGGAAGCACATGACTGGACAATATCAAGAGGCATATGACTTGATGATGTCAGGAGCCACATGGCTGAATAATGTCAGGTGGCACATGAGTGGATAATGTCAGGATGCATATGACTGGATAATACCAGGAAGCACTAGAGCCACATCATGGCATGCTTGTCTGGATGACCCAGCTTATGTCCTGGCACTTCCCTCACTCAGGTCCCGCCCTTGCCAGAACTCATCAACACTTTCAGTGGAGCACTGGTGTTGAGCATGTCAGTTTGAATTTGGCAAAGTGAAATTTAAAAATCATCTGCCTATGTCTGACTTTAAGCTGTACTACAAAAATGTAATCATCAAGACAGTACAGTACTGGCACAAAACCAGACACTCAGATCAATGGAACAGAATAGAGAACCCAGAAATGGGCTCAAAAACCTACGGCCAGCTAATCTTTGACAAAGCAGGAAAGAATATCCAATGGAATAAAGACAGTCTCTTCAGCAAGTGGTGCTCGGAACACTGGACAGTGACATGCAGAAGAATGAACCTGGACCACTTTCTTACACCTTACACAAAAATAAACTCAAAATGGATGAAAGACCTAAACATAAGACAGGAAGCCATCAAAATCCTAGAGAAAGGAGGCAAAAAACCTCTTTGACCTTGGCCCACAGCAACTTCTTACTCAACACATCGCTGGAGGGAAGGGAAACAAAAGCAAAAATGAAATATTGGGACCTCATCAAAATAAAAAGCTTCTGCACTGTGAAGGAAACAATCAGCAAAACTAAAAGGCAACCGACGGAATGGGAGAAGATATTTGCAAACGACGTATCAGACAGATAAAGGGTTAGTATCCAAAATCTATAAAGAACTTATCAAACTCAACACCTAAAAAACAAGTAATCCAGTGAAGAAATGGGTGAAAGACATGAATAGACACTTCTCCAAGGAAGACATCCAGATGGCCAACTGACACATGAAAAAATGCTCAACATCACTCTTCTTCAGGGAAATACAAATCAAAACCACAATGAGATACCACCTCATACTTGTCAGAATGGCTAACATTAACAACTCGGGAACAACAGATGTTGGCGAGGATGTGAAGAAAGAGGATCTGTTTTGCACTGCTGGTAGGAATGCAAACTGGTGCAGCCACGCTGGAAAACAGTATGGACAGTCCTCAAAAAATTAAAAATAGAACGACCCTATGACCAGCAATTGCACTACTAGGTGCTCATCCAAGGGATACAGGTGTGTTGTTTCAAAGGGGCACATGCACCCCAATGTTTATAGCAGCGCTACTGACAATCGCCAAAGTATGGAAAGAGCCCAAATGTCCATCGATGGATGAATGCATAAAGAAGATGTTTTATATACATACAATGGAGTATTACTTGGCAACCAAAAGGAAAGAAATCTTGCGATTTGCAATTACGTGGATGGAACTAGAGGGTATTATGCTAAGTGAAATTAGTCAGAGAAAGACAAGTATCATATGACTTCACTCATATGAGGACTTTAAGGGAAGGGAAGGGAAGCAAACACAATATAAAAACAGGGAGGGGGACAAAACGTAAGAGACTCTTAAATACAGAGAACAAACAGAGGATTGCTGAAGGGGTTGTGGGAGGAGGGGGAGTGGGCTAAGTGGGTAAGGGGCATTAAGGAATCTACTCCTGAAATCATTGTTGCACTATATGCTAACTAACTTGGGTGTAAATTAATTAAAAAATAAAAAATAAAATGCAAAAAAAAAAATCGTATGCCTGTGTGAGTAAAAACTTTGGCAGTAGGGGAGCAGGAGGTTTAGAGAAGTGAAAAACAGTGTAGCACAGATGGGTGTAGGAACCACAGGGAGCCCAGCAAGGTGAGAGAGCGGCCTGACATATCTGAAAGAAGGTGATATCACAACAGAAATTAGCTGGACAAAAGGTTTTAATTATTTTTCCAAGAGACAGATAAAACTCTAGCAATGCCTGGTGAGGTGAGCTTTCCCCCCTCACCAACTGAAAAGAAAATGTCAGGTATCATCAAGCAAGTGTATTACCTTTCTTCCAAGGGCACCCGAGAGAGTCCTAAGAAGCCTCAAACAGTGCACACCCAACAGTGCTCATAACACAGAACCCCATCTAGGAAGCCACAATGAACGATGTTCTGAGTTTCCTAGGAACTGTAGAAAAAAATTAAGGATTGGACACCCAAAGACCTTTATGTTTAAATGTATACCTTTCTCACACTGGGCAGGCACTTTTCCTCACCCACGTCCTTCCTCTCTTCTTCATGGCCAACCTCTGGTTTCTCTTCGACTGTGCCACCCACATTCCAGGCGCAGTCTCCCACAGTTATCTCAGAACCAAACTCTTTCGGAGAATCATCTTAGAAGATCTGCATTTTACACATGCGGAACACGTTCCCTGTCGCATTTCATCCCTCTGAAACTTTCTGGGGGAATGGAGTAAGGATTCGAGGCTTCCCTGTTTGGTGCTTTTGGTTTTGCTTTCTATTTTGAACACTTCAGTTATTTCAACTAACCACATAACAAAAACCTGCCTTTCCCCCCATTACTTGTCATCTGTTTCGTGTATATGGTCTTCTTCGAGATGCGGTACCATCCAAAAAATCTCCAATTTTAAAGTAACTTTCAATGCAGCATGTTATAAGGTAAGCGCAAATCTGTAACAACTGGGTAAACATTGGAGTCTTTCACTTTCCGTTTTATTCTCTGATGGATTAATATAATAAATCCCTTTGCAGATACATTTATCAAATTTAATAGCACAAAATACGAGATACATTATTTAGCCAAGTGCTTCAATACCTATGATCAAGTGCCATTGTTTTGAGTGCCAAGATACAGAATCTATTTGCCTGTATCGCTTAACATAAAACAGCTCTTTTCAATTCATACTTGATATGTACAACATTTAATGTACACTCTGCCTGAAGAGAGGCAGGCTGTGATTCATTCTCACCAGGCTCCGTGCATACAAATGACCAGGAGCAGCTTCATGACAGGGTTAGGGACACAACCTTTATGGGGTTACACAGGGAGGGGACCAAGAGCAGTGGCTCATTTATGAAATAAAGAAAGCTGCCAGAGAAAATTACCTCGTGTGTAATGCAGAACTGGCCAAGACAGACATAAATATCTCGAGATTTTTTTTTTTTAATTCTGAGCTGAGGATCTGGATTGTGTTCAGGGGAGATATACCGTGGGGGACTGAATAGAGCCCCCCCCCCAATATTCACCTCCTAATTTGTAGATTCTGTAAATATGTTATATCACATAGCATAAGGAACTCTGCAGATGTGATTAACGACCTCGAGATGGGGGTGTTGTCAGGGAACATCGAGGTGGGTCCAGTGTAATCACAAGGGTCCTCATAAGAGGAAGGCAGAAGGTAGATTTTCCATAGTGATGCACTGTGAGACAGCCAACCAGCCCTTGGTGGCTTTGAAAGAAGGCAGCATAAGCCTAAGCCTACAAGTGGCTCCAGAAGCTGGAAGAGGCAGAAAAACAGTCTCCACAAAAGAATGATCCATGAAAGAACAGAGGTTCTGATAACATCTTCGTTTTAGCCTAACATAGTCAGGGTTCTCCAGGGAAATAGAACAAACCAGAGATTCATCAAGAGGAATTGGCTCACATGATTCTGGGGCTGGGATGTCCCACAACCTTCCACCTGCAAGCTGGAAACCCAGGAAAGCTGGTGGTGTCATTCAGTGTGAGTCCAAAGGTCTGAGAACCAGGGGAAGGCAAGGTATGAATCCCAGTCCAAGAGCAGAAGATGAGATGAAATGTCTCAGCTCCAGCAGTGAGGCAGGAAAACAAGGAATTAACTCCTCCTTCATCTGCTTTTTGTTCTATTCAAGGCCCCCAGCGGATAGGATGAGGCCCACCACAGTCAGGAGGACAGTCTGCTTTGCTGAATCCTCTGATTCAAATACTAATCTCATCAGGAAACACCCTCACAGATGCACCCAGAGATAATGTTCAACGTGGACACCCCCCTGGCCCAATCAAATGAACACGTAACACTAAGGGTCACACCCACAGACTGATTCTGGACCTCTGACCTCCAGTACCGGCACATAATACATCTGTGTTGTGTTAAACCACTGAGTTTGCAGTGGTTTGTTACAGCAGCCACCTTAGGACAGTCCGGTTTGTTAAGAGAGGGAGCCAAGAATCAGGCTGCCTTGATCTGGACCCACTCTACCACTTACTAGCTTTGGGCCTTAGGCAAGTCTCCCAAACTATGATCCTGAAAGAGGATACGATAGGGTATTTACCTGTGCAGTTTGGAGTTCCTCAGAAACAGACCCTAAGGCAAGGTTTCAAATATAAGAGTTTACTTGGGAGTCCAGAGCACATCCATGGGGCGTGGGGAAGGGACAGAGGAGAGCAGCAGCAAGTTAAGTCATCCGCCTCAGTGGGCACAGGACACTCCAATTTCCCTTCAGGGAAATTGGTAAATGATGCAGTGTGTTCTCTCAGAGTTACCTCATCTCCCCCACAGCCCTAAGACCCCTTCCCAGCCCCTACTGCCCCCAGGAATGAGGTATTTAATGCGAATCTCTGAAAATCATTGGCTCCTGGTTGCTTCTGGGAGGTGTTAATTCCCCATTACTTCCCACCTAGGGTTTGGCCAGAATTGCCTTCAGCATTTCTGGTTGGGGGGGGGGGGGGGGGGGACAGAGCAGAGAGAGATGCAGATGGGTGCCGGATGAAGGTGGGGGGGGGGTGGCGCTGAGTATCTGGGTAGCCCTTTACAGGGTGCTTGGGAGGGGCGTTAATTCCACGCTTCCATCTTTCCTGGCTCAGTGCCTAGCACACAGAAGGTGCTCAATAAAGGCCAGTTATTCTAACCACTAGATCCTCGTCTTCTGTGTTCCCAGAGCATCCCAATTGTGGTAGGCAGTAAGCTGTGCTGTCATTACCTGGCAACTAAGTACACGGCCCTGATTCCGTTGTAAGCAGCTGGAGGGCAGCCGCTGGGACCTCCCGGTTCACTGTACAAATGCTATGATGGTACGTGGCGGGAGTATCGTCATTGTCTGTCGAGTGGCGGCTGAATGAATAGGAAGCGAGAACCCATAAGCACTTAGCAGCGGGAAGGAAGGCATTTTAGAACGAAGCAGGGACAACACAGAGACACCACATGTGTCAGTAATCCCATCTCGAGCGTGATCCCCAAAAGAACTAAAATCAGTCACCGCAACAGAGCCTTGAACATGGGTGTTCACAGCAGCATTATTCACAGCAGCCGAATGGTGGAAACAACCAAAAGATTGATCAACAGCTGCACAGATGAACAAAATGTGGTCCATCCATACAGTGGAATACTATTCGGCCTTAAAAGGGAAGAAAGTTCTGATATGTGCTATAGGACAGATGAACCTCAGAAACATGGAGGGAGGTGAGAGAAGCTATTCACACAAAAGTTTACATATTGTAGGATTCCATTTATATGAAATATGCAGAACAGGTAAATCTATTAAATATCTACAGACAAAAAGCAGATTAATGGTCACCAGGAGCTAGGGTAGAGGGGGGCAGGGTGTAGCGACTGCTTACATGGGTGTAGACTTTCATTTCTGACAGATAAAATGTTGGGGAACCAGAAAGAGAAGGTGGTAGCACAACCCTGTGAGTGTACTAAATGCCACGGAACTGATTGCTTCAAAATGATTAAAATGGCAAATTTAAGATTTATGTGCATTTTATCTCCTTTAGAAAAAAAAAGAAGAAGAAGAAGAAGAAAGAAAAATAACTCCCTTGATGTCAGGAACTCAGATTAGTCTGGGAGCAGAGAACCAGCTTTTCCCATATTTCTGGAAGCAGAACGCAGGGAAAACCACAGAGTTTAAAAACGAGTCAGTTGGGTGTGAACCCCAAGTGTACTCACTACTAGCCATGTGAGCTTGGACAAGTGTTCTGGGTGACACAGGGTCTTTTTCTATACAGTGGAGATGCCTGCATTCCAGGATTGTTTGGAGGCATAATGGGACGCACAGACACAGCTCCCAGCACGCAGTAGGCCCTTGAGTGGATGTGGACACATGGCTGTCCCAGCCTTGGTGGCCCCACCGTACTCAGCAGCATGGCGAAGTCTTCTCCAAGTCCAGAAGCGGCCCCATCATAGGCTCGCACCTTGCAGAACAGATGTAAAAGCTGCTGCAGCTTTTGTTGCCAGCCTTCTCCAGGGAAAGGACTCATATGATGACACACTCCCCTTCACTGATGAAGAGCGAAAGAGCCCAAGTCTTCGCTGAGGGACCACCAATGTGGCAGGAACAGCATTCAGGTGACATTTGCAGACCATGCAACGGACGACCTGTGAGAATGGCTTCTACTTAACTCAGATCAATTTCACAATCAATCCCCGTCCTTTAAAAGAGGCCAAAGCAAAGCCCTAAAAAGAAGCTGAAACAACAGATCCCACATATTTTGTCCTCTTCCCCAACCGTCCATCCCTCAGACATACTTGGCTGGGTTTATGGTCTTAACAAAGGTCTAGCTACAGTTCAACTTAGTGTATCCCCTTTAGACCAAGCGACAAAACCCATGGATTAGGACAGCCAGACTTCACTGTCGCTTTGCCAACCTCCTCGGTCTCCCAGGAATGCCCATAAAATGCAGAATCTTTGCAGACCAGCGAGCAGTAAAAGCCTCCCCAACAACAGCGTGCATTTGCAGATTCCAGCCTTTGCCTGCTGCTTGAAAATGCGTCACAGTTGCTGAAAGAGGTCTTCTTTGCTTTTTAAAACTTTTCTAATAGGGTCACAGAGGTCGGCCCTCAGCCCCAGTACACAGCTTCCATCAAATTTAGATTATAAAGGATTTCCTTAGCACTGTCCATTTGCCAGGCTTAATGGAAATAAGCAATATTCCTATTAAATTTAAGAGGTATTAAAGAAATATCAACAGGGGTCTAGATCCATTCATAGTAGTGGTTCTCCATGTGGGGCCATGTGGTACCCGCAGAGGTCACCAATATCTGAAACATTTCTGGTTGCTGAGACTGGGGCAGGGGTTGCTGCAGGCATCCAGTGCAGAGGGGGTGTGCACAGGACAGCCTCCCCCACAAAGAATACAGGTCAAAAAAGTCAATTATGCCAAGGTTGAGAAATCCAAACTAACTGGAACAGCCTAAGAATTCAAACATTTCTCTCAATGACCCCCCTACACACACATAAAACACCAAAATGCAAATGACTAAGCATCTGTTCATTCTTCCATTACTGATTCAGTCATGGATTTGTTTCTATGAATCTAAGAGGGATTGCCCCTCAAGTTGCTCTAGAGCCTTTCTGTGTTGCTTCCTCTTTCTTTTCTCCAGGAGTTTGCTAGAAGGAGAGAAAAGCCTGTGTCTTATCCCTAAGGTAAGTGACTGACAGTACAGTCAGAATTCCAGCAATGTAGTTTGGGTTTGGTTGTTTTGTTTTGTTTTGTTTGAGATAAATGACATTTCTGATTGAAAAATATTAAATATTTATGGGGCACCTGGGTGCCTCAGACAGTTAAGCATCCGACTCTTGATTTCAGCTCACAGTTTGTGAGTTTGAGCCCAGCATCAGCCTGCTTGAGATTCTCTCCCTCTCACTCTCTATCTCTGTTCCTTCCCCGTTTGTTCTCATTCTCTCTCTCTCTCTCTCAAAGGAACTAAATAAACTTAAAAAATACCTTTAAATATATTATTTATAATTTATAAATACTTATATTAATTATTACATAGTAAATATATTAAAATATCTCAGGAGGGTTTTCCTTTTATTTGGGTCATTCTTCAATTTCAAGAGAACATGTATCAGGCACCACATCACCTGAACAAAAGGAAATGGCAAGTGAAATACTTCATTAGTTAATGCAGTCGCTCCCTACCTAAAGGGCTGAATCCTCAGAGGGGTACGTCCCACCATTATGGGGGCAGACTCCCTTCCAGAGCCACAGAGCAGAATAAGAACGGTACAGCTCAAACATGGCGTGCACCAGAATCACCCAGAGAGCCTGTTACAACGCACACCGCGGGGCGGTCCCCAGATGCCCAGGTCATGAGCACACACTCAAGAGGAAGCCTCTCCAGGGCCAAGTCACACATACTAAGCCGGACATGAACTGGAGAGGTGTGTGGATCAGGACAAGTTGCCCATGGAAACTTCTCACAGTCCCCACCGGCTCCTTTGAAGTATGCACTTTGGGCTCTGAATTGCTTCTCCCTCAAAGTTGTATTGGGCTTTGTTGCACACCGTGTGGAACGAAATGGAAGTTGTGGGGTGGAATGAGGTCGGGGCAGACTTGAGACAAAAAACACCAAGCATGAGAGGGGAAGAACGGAGCCCCGTGGAGCATGTGTGTTGGTGGGGACACGATTTTAGGGTGTGCTGCTTACTGTTTCACCCCCTTCTAAAAAAAAGTTTATTTATGTTGAGAGAGAGAGAGAGAGGGAGAGAGACAGAACACAGTGGGGAGAGAGTGTGCAGAGGGAAGGAGAGATAGAACCCCAAGCAGGCTCTGCACCATCGCCATCAATGCAGAGCCCAGTGTGGGGCTCAAACCCACAAACCATGAGATCATGAGCTGAGCCAAAACCAAGACTCAGACGCCCAACCGACTGAGCCACCCAGGCGCCCCATGTTTCCCCTGTCCATGAGAAGTCCCCTCGGGCACAGATGACTTGATTATTAGGCTTGCCACCCACATCTTCATAAAACTGGGCACTGGGTACTGCCTGCACATCTGTGAAGCATTATGCTAAAGAGACTGACATTATTCTGCATTTATACAGAACTTATCTGTCAACAACAACCAAGTAAATGGAATCAGTGCACATGCTTACTACATTTGGGACAGGAGACGGTGAAGCCAAGGGGGTGTCCTGGAGGTATCTGCACAGGTGCATGGTGGGGTGCTGCCCTCTCCATTATGGGGGCACAGGAAGGTCCATCCTGCACAACCATACCAGGACGAAGGAAGAGACAATGCTGCTATCATTCACACAAGCCCGGCAGTGATGGGACCCCATGAGCAGCACTGGCAAAAACTTTTGTTCCTTTCTCGGTGGTGGTATACCTTCCCTCCTGCTGATCACAAGCTGAGGAAGACAGCAGGGCTGGGGAAATATTTGTGAAAACAGGAAAGATGTGTTGCTAGTACCTATCCTCCGAGAAAAGAATAAAGCAAAAGCAGCATCATTCTTTGTATATAACATGTGAGAACTTCCCAGATGAGGATGGCTCTCAACACTGAATAAATAGAAAGTACCTAACAGCCTTGTGTCATATTTGGGAAAGATAAAATCAGAAATCAGAAGTTTTTCTTTCCTTTTTTACCTTTCATATATGTGTGTGTGTATATATATATATATATATATATATATATATATATATATATATATATATATATATATAGGCATTAATCTCTAAACGATTTCCCCCTGAATGTTTCATGTGTTGATAAAGAAAACATAGACAAAAAGGAAAACAGTTCTAGCCTAAGGTTCTGTTTCACCTGTCTTTAGGGCTGGCGCAAAGCCTCTGTGTGGCTCTGTAAGCCCAGTGCCATCAGCTGTAAATATCACATTAACAACAAACAATCTTTCAGACTCTATTCTGTGACATGTATTAGTCTGTCCAGGTTGCCATGACAAAGTACCACATAAACAACAGAAATTAATTTTCTCACAGTTCTAGAGGCTGGAAAGCCAAGTTCAAGGTCTGCATGGGGTTGGTTTCTCCTGGAGCACCTTTCCTTGCAGACAGTTACCTTCTCAGTATGTCCCCAACTGGTCTTTTTCTCTGAGCTGGTGCGACCCTGGTGTCTCTTCCTCTTCTTATAAAGATATCAGTCCTATTGGATTAGGGCTTCGCCCTCATGACTTCATTTAACCTTAATTTCTTCTTTAAAAGCCTTATGCCAAATACAGTCACATTGATGGTTAAGGCTACAACTTATGAACTGACAGTAGGCAGTGGGGAGACACAATTAGTCTAACGCAAGGTGAAAGATCCAAAGAAATATGAAACTCTAATCTGTCCTTGAGGGTATTATACTCAACACAGGTTCCTGATCTATAATCAGGCACAAAATATAAGCTATAAATCTAGAAAGCTTACAATTCAAAGCTCAGAAAAGAAGGGATATATTTCAAGTTTTAGTGCCATTGTAGAAAACAGAGACTCACTCCTGAAAAACAAAGATGGAAGAGGTGCTTATTTTCCCACAGGCAGCAAAGATCCATTTTATCTGTAATGATGCCTTCTAAATCAGTAACTAAGATAATGATGGAAATAGCCCCAGCAGACAAACTTAGAGCAAAGAGTCCTTGGACCAGGTTTGTCTGGTAGCTCACCAAAACATCTGATCTGATCTCTCTCTGAACTCCAAACTTGCAGGATTATTTCCACTGACCTGTCAAGGGGCAGACCCTACCTATTAGAGCATCTGCAAAACTGAGAGTTGTACTGAGTAACAGAACTTCTCAGTTCTATGCTTCCTAGTCCATCCCCACAAGAATAATATGAAGATCAATTAATCTAATGCTCAAGGAACCTGGAGAAGCTAAAAATGCATCATAGACGGGTTTGGAACAGGACTCCATTGTCCTCAGTTGGTCAGTCCAGTTACAGAAATTTAGTTATACCTCATTGGATTTTGGAGCATTAACATTATCACTATCCCTCCTTCAATGGGTTTTTTATTGAAATATCTGCCAGTTCTCCACTGTCCATCCTAAATGAGAGACCTAATGGCTCCTCATTTTTTCAAGGTAGGTAAAATAACAGGTTTTCTCACATATTAATTATTTTAGCTTTCAAGTTCCAAGGGAGCTAATAAAGGCTCTTTCTCCCTGGCTTGCCAGAAGAGCGGTTTTCAATCCTGGATATGTAACCCCAGATGCATCCGTTCTGATAACCTGGCAGGCTGAAGGTCACAAGGGAATCAGCCCCTAGAAGCAATGCATCAGAACACAAACCACCAAGTTAGTCACAGGTGTAGATTCCCAGCAGGGATGCTGGGTGGGGTAGGAAACATGAAGATGGGGCAGGACGACATACCAGCCTTCCACTCATCCTGTTCCACCCACCTGCCCACATCAGGTGAGAAATAATGTACCAGTCCTTTTAAATTTCTGTTCTCCTTAAATGGCTATGTCTGTGTTTTGACATTGGCCTAGTTAAGACAAAAAAATGAGCATGGATCAGAGAAATGAAAATTCACTCAGGGTGATGGGAAATGTTACCTAGGATTCGACAACAAATGAAATGAAAGCATAATGAATGGTATTAAATGAAGATGTTTAAGAAATTCCCAACAAGGAGATTCCTCCTTGTTTAATATAAATGACATTTCTCTAAAGCATTTACCTCTTGTGAACTCTATAGCAAGAGTCAAGCAAGATTCAAGATTTACTCAAGAGCATGCAACCATGCCAGACTCCTTCCGTCCCTAGGCCCCCAATTCCCTTTCCACGGACCACGTGATATTCATATCTGCCTCCCTCCCTGTCCTGCCCTCTCTCATCATCTATTATCTCTCTATTATCTATCAATAATTATCTATTATCTACCCATTAATTATCTTTATATCTACCTATCTTAGCCAATACTGTCTAACAGTACCTGAAATAGGCAAAGATTTAGAAATCACACTTCTTAGAACTGACCTAAGTATCATAAACCAAGAATGCACACATAGGACCTTAAATGGACTCAGGTTAGTGACTCCTGTCTTATTCTTATATTTGCTTATATTGAGACAGATGCCCAGCCTGTGTTTAAATATAAATCTGACTTTAGTCATGAGCAAATATATGAAGACCAAAACAAACAAATAAAAACAATCAAGAAAAAATTTTAATAGTTCTTGACTAGCACTTGGTACAGTTGAATTTATATTCAATTTGGTCACAACCAACTTCATGGTTTTGGCCAAGTTATATAAAGTCTCCAGACCTAAATACCCTATCTACAAAACAAGGGTGTCTTGCTAGATTAGTCCTAAAATGTCCTGAAGCTCTTAATTTCTATAACTGCATATTTGCCTCATTGGATCTTCTCCTTTGCAAACACATCATGATCTTGGCCATCCTCCTGCCACTGGTAAAAGTGAGTAGAATCTGTACAGTGATGTAGAAGTTCCAAAAATTAAGACAAAGTGATCGTTAGGACCACTATTATATAACTATAGTTAAAATACAGAACCACATAGGAAGGATTTGCTGGGAAATATAATATATAATTTCAAAAAATTATACAAATACATCAACTGGAATATAATAAAAGGCCAAAAATATTTCTCAAATAATTGTTAAATTGTGCTCTTGTTGCTAAAAGAAAATTATTTTTCATTTATAATATTTCTTCAAAAAAAGCACTGCCTAAAATGTATTTTTATAGCCACTTGTTAGCAAATGTGTTTTTTATGAAAAACATAAATCACCTTGATTCGTTAGAATAATCCTGATTCTTGTGGCAATTTAAAAAATTATATTCACACTTGTTCCAGAAATGATTTAAGATGGCTTGCTGAGGTAAAAGCAAGACCTATCCACTTCACAAGTCTTAAAAAGAGTTCCAAAAGACATTATCATATTCCTAGGTATGAAAAAATGCCTTGTGTCTAATTAAGCCTTTTTTCAAGGCACATAAATCAATCCACACACAATGTCTGTCTCATGACTAACCCCACACTCCCATCTCCCACTTCTGTCTCCTTTTTAGCACTAACAGACATGGTGCCTGACCTTCAGACACTTATGCTTTAATTGAGGAGATTAAATGTACACACATGAAATAATTAGAGCACAATTAAGTGATAAATGTCATATGACTGTGAGTACAAAGCTTTGCAGAGAAAAGAGAGGGTACTGAATTCTTAAATAGCTGAACAAAGAAGGAGCAGGTCTCTGAAAAAGGTGAGGAAAGGAGCCAAACATCATGACTCAAGAGTAAATGTGGCATGCAAAACCAGCAGTGAAGGACCTGAAGATGACACAAAATGTGGAGCGGTAGGCAATTAGGTTAGATAAGTTGGTCAAGGTGGGGGGCGATTCATATTGGACATCAAAAATTGACCTATATTTTTAGAGGCAGACATTGCATTTTTATCTTTGCCTTCCAAAAAAAAAAAATGTAGTATGGTATATTCTCTATGGAGTGAAACTTGTTCAGTGGCAAATGGAAGATAAATTTCTCCTCCTTTCTCTATTCCATGAACAATTCCAGGTGCAATTCCTGCTTGCAGATCTGTCAATGAACCCTACATACCTAATGAACACATATGCAGAGAGACTTGTTGGGCCCTTTGTGGCTTATCATGAAACAGTAGTTAGTATGATTCAACATCATATCCCAACGGTTTACAAATTTTCTTTCCTCATTTCCTGTTTTTCTTCATCCCCATGCCCCAAACTTATCCATCTCCCCCAACCCTCACCCTGAATCAGTACTTTAATATTCAACAGCTTCTTCCCACCTCTACTTACTCTTAATTGGGTAGGAATTTGTCCTAGAGATGGGAGTAAATACATACTGTCTAAAGTTGATAAGCCAAGCTGCATAGGTTTATTATATTAAACTATAAAGACAGTTATCAGAAAGAGCCTTAAATTTCTTTTTTTTTTATGAATTTTTTTAACTTTTTTATTATTTATTTTTGAGACAGAGAGAGACAGAGCATGAACGGGGGAGGGTCAGAGAGAGGGAGACACAGAATCTGAAACAGGCTTCAGGCTCTGAGCTGTCAGCACAGAGCCCGACGCGGGGCTCAAACTCACGGACCGCGAGATCATGACCTGAGCCGAAGTGAGCCGCCTAACTGACTGAGCCACCCAGGTGCCCCGAGAGCCTTAAATTTCTACATAATCAGAAAGAGCATGCACAAAGCATATAGATCATATGGCAAATATTGGAAAATAAAAAAAATATATCACAAACAGTGATCATAACACAATATACAGTGATAGAATTAAAACCAAGTGAATCTGTTTATCAATAAATATAAATGGGATAAACTCATACTAAAAGGAAAGGACTTCTAACTTGGCTCCAAATTAGAAACCCAGTATATGCTATATGCAAGTATGCAACTAAAGCAAAATTATATCTATAAAAATACATGTAAGAAAATACAAAGAAAAAGAAAATATAAGTCTGGATATGAAAATCTCACTAACCTAAAATAATGAAAAATGAATAAATAAACCAAAGGCAAGGCACACTAAACAGTAAAGGGCACAATCCATGCTAATTACCCAACATGAATCATTTTGTGCTTAACACAGCATCAACTTTGGGATGAGTACTAGGTGTTGTATGGAAACCAATTTGACAATAAATTATATTAAAAAAAACCACAGCATCAACATGCCAAAAACTATAGGAAGTACAAGAAAAATATCAAATGAAATTCAATAGTTATGTGAGTATTCCCTGTATGTCCTGGAGAAACCAAACACTGGGTGTATTATTGTTGGTTCCACCTGTATAGAGGTGGTATTTTAGAATTCCCTTAGCATTACAGTAGAGAGAGCATTTTATTTTTGTTTCAAACAATGAGCCCTTATCAGCTTCTTTTGTGTTTACCCATTCAGCCTTTGCTATATCCTATTCCAACTGCAGTATTCCAAAAGATTAAAAAATTGAGAAGTCTACCTTTTTTGACTGTGTGTGTGCAGACATGCTCACATGTGAATGTGTATTGTGATGTCTCCTGGTTATATTTTTAAATATGGAAACCAGCACTAAATGATCTTAGAAAGGGTCTTCATAACTTGAAAGAAATTTACACATGATATCTGTTTCCCCTTCAATATTAGTAAAGCACAGAAGGTAATGTTCCATTTTAGTATATTAAAAACACAAGCATTATGTTGGAGAAAAGAGCATGGGAACCAGTGCCCAAGGAAGCTGCAGAAAAGTCACATTAGAGAAATCCCATGCTATTCTTAACTCCTACTCTAGAAGCTGTGCACACTCAGACAAAGAGTTTAGTTTGGGTATATGATACTATACTAGACACCTCAGCTTCCTTTACTACAGACTAAAAACCATAAATTCATTTTGCCTTTCTTCACAGTTCTTAAAATTAAACTTTTTAATAACTTCTTACTAAAGGCTTTAGGAGTTCTTCAACATTATATATATATACATATGTGTATATATATATATATATATATATATATATATATATATATACACACACACACACACACACATAAATATATGTGTATATATGTATATATAATGTATCATATATGTATCATGTACGTATCATGTATGTATCATGTATGTATCATATATGTACACACATATTTATTCAAAGCCTAAAGCTGAACACAAAGTTAATAGAAATCTGACTAGGCTAGTTCAAAATTTGCAGAGATTTTCCACATAATCTCTAAGTTTTATGTAGTCCATTAGTAAATTGTGAAACCAACACTTTCCTAATAAGAATATTTGCATAATGCTTTATCATTTATTTAATCTTTGTGTACAAACTAGCATTTGTTGTCTTAAAACAATCTAATTGGAAATTTATTAAGACGTTAAAGACGGAATTAAGTTAAAATAGAATTAAAAGGAAATTATTAGATACAAATATAGAAAAATAGAGGGATAGGGGAGCCTAGGTTGCTCAGTTGGTTAGCGTCCAACTTCGGCTCAGGTCATGATCTCACAGTTCATGAGTTTAAGACCCGCGTCAGGCTTGGTGCTGATAGCTCAGAGCCTGGAGCCTGCTTCCAATTCTGTGTCTCCCTCTGTCTCTGCCCATTCCCCACTCATGTCCTGTCTCTCTCTTTGTCTCTCAAAAATGTATAGAAACATTAAAAAAAAAAACGAAGAAAAATAGAGGGACAAGGAAGTAATCAGGCCCATTAATATGTGTGTGTGTGTGCACACGTGTGCGTGTGTGCGTGTGTGTGTGTGTGTGTGTGTGTGTGTGTGTGTGTTGGGGAGAGTCTCTGAAAATAATGCTGCAGATCAATGGCTTGCCTCTTTTATAACAGACAAATATCCCAAATTGGGAGAAAAGCAGACTTACATTTTCCAAATGCCAATCTCCAAAGATCTCCAAGTTATGACCTCAAACACCTTTTATGTTTGTCATATGGTTTCCCTTTAATTTGACTGGTCCCTAGGAAAATCAGATTTTTATCGCATATGCCCCTCCTGTTATTAATGTCTATCCTAGGCTGACAAAATGCTTTCTGAATTTCAAACCCATCCCAAATATTTCCTACTCAGTGTAACTGTTACCACAGTATACTTTAAAAATGTGTAAGACCCTCTTCCTCTTTTAAACCTTTTAAAGGCTTTTATCTGTCATGAGAAATTTCCCTTATATTATAGTTGTTTGGGAAGTCACATTCCCCATTAATCTATATCACAAGGTTAGGGACAGTTTCACACACCTCTGTATAATATGGAGTCCTGAATGTACACTGACCACATTGAATCAAACAAAATGGACAGAAATGGAGCTTTTTATCTTAAAATAGTCCTTTAAAATAGAAGAAAATATAATGAAAAAGGCCAAAGTTACATAGTGCTTGAACTTGAGTAGTTCTGCTGAGTGGCATTTTTATGAGTCCTGCTCTACACTCACGAAAGACAAGATTGCAAATAATTGCCCATGTTCACAGAGAGACGTCAGTAGGCAACTCAGACCTGCTCGTTATGTTGTTGTTGTTTTCTCAGGACACATAAACAGGTTTATAATTTGCATAATAGAGTCCAGCTCCTTTCTAAATTATGTGTAGACAACCCTGATATGTATATTTTAAATTAGTTAAGGTCTTTATTGAATCTCGAGATGTATCCATAAGTCTCTGTTAACTCGAACAGAGTTTCTGCTGTGCTTTTCTCTCTGTGCAATTGCAGGTTTACTACAGAGAACAGAATTCAGAAGTCAGAAAAATCTTTTTATCAAGTGTGACTTCAGAGTAATAGAAATTATGTGAAATAATATGAACTGCACCTCAAGCACCTTGAGTGGCATTGCTATTGTCCAGATGTTTTCCCAAAAGGGCGAGATACTCTTTGTAAAGTTATGAGTAAAACAATGTACAGTCTACCCCCAAATTACATAAGCGTTATGATCTGGAAAAATCCAACATATATTAAAATTGTGGGGGAAAATTCTGCTTTACATGTTAAACTGTATAAGTCTACCTTCAGACAATTATACATAGTTTTTTTTTTGTTTTTGTGCTTGTTTTTGTTACATATTTGAAAGTCAACACGACGTCTGGATTCCCATGCTGCATTGTTCAGTGCACCTGCTGATCACCAGCCCCCTCCATCAGCTGTAGTGCAACCCTCCAATCATCAGGACTACAAAAGACTACTTCTATGAGTATCCAAAAGTTCCTTGGGGGCAAACCACCAAGCTTAATTCATTGCCATCTAATGTATTATATTCGAGTTGAGTATAAAAATCATTTTTGGCTTGACCAACTCTTCAGTGACCTGAGTCACATACAAAGGTTAAATAGCAGGAGCAACGTGGTTATTTATTTCCAAAGCATTAAACATGCTGGGGTCTGATAAACATGCATGGTATGTCACAATCAATTAGAAAGCTGTCCAGTATGATTGAATTTCTGACACTGAGAAATGCCACTGGCATCCGATAAACAGACAGCAAAGATTGGACTCCTGAGCCATACAACTGTCTTTGAGCTACATTCTCCTTCGGACACCAAATGCATTTCCAACCACCTGCAAAGACAAGAATTCAAAAGCAGCTGCCCATTCTTTAGGAATAAAAATATATTTGATTCTCTTCATGCAGCAGGATTTCTTGAGACTCCAGAACACCCTTGTGTAGCTCAGAGATAAAGAATGGCCTACCACACTTCACAAGTTTCAACATGAACTGTTTTCTGTGTGGATCAGACATTGGGCACATACACTGAAGAATGGGCAGGCTTAGGGGGCGCTTGGGTGGCTCAGTCTGTTAAACATCAGACTCGGTTTTGGCTCAGGGCATGATCTCACAGTTTGTGAGTTCAAGCCCCACATCGGGCTCTGTGCCGACAGTGCATAGCCTGTTTGAGATTCTCTCTCTCCCTCCCTCTCTGCCCCTCCCCCGCTCATACTTGCTCTTTTTCTCTCAAAAATAAATAAACTTAAAGAAAAAAAGAATGGGCATGCTTAGGCAAAGCAATCCTGTGATGAACAGTCTACTTGCTATTGTGACAGAAAACTAGTCCTTGAAAAAAAAGATGCCAAATTATATGCTGTAAAGTTATAGAGTTACGAGTGAAGAGTTTCTAGCTATTTACATATTTCTAACATTACATCAGAGGACAGTGAATCTGTGCAGCTGAACAAGAAGGAAGGAACATTTAAACAATATATCTTGTTGAGATTTAAAATTCAATTGAAATATTTTTTTTACTTTGAGAAAACAGAGGCAAAATTATGAATTATTATATAACATATGTTTCAGCAATACTGGGTCAGCATTAACAATATGTCTAATTAATATGCTTAACTACTTTATACTGAAGGAAACTAGTGAAATTTGTTATGTCAGAGTTTTGAAATTGGGTCATATTTTACATGGTCCAGAACCAGCTTGTTAATAAAGTTGTAGCTGCCTCTGTGTGAAGCAGAGAGTATATACTTATATAAATATTTTTTCATTTTTCCTTATATGCCAGTATTAGATGTCCTTAGAATAGACATTTTCAACTATAAAAATAAAATCATTACTTCACCATAACTCAACCGGAAAAGTAAACTGGAAGTGTTACTAACCTATAGTCAATTTAGATGATCTGAATCAAATATCTTACTCCCAGTAACAAGAATTTGGGATTAGGAGCACCTGGATGGCGCAATCAGTTAAGAGTCTGACTTCTATTCAGGTCATGATCTCATGGTTCATGGGTTCAAGGTCTGCACCGGGCTCTGTACTGACAGCTCAGAGCCTGGAGCCAGCTTTGGATTCCGTGTCTCCCTCTCTCTGCCCCTCCCCCACTTGTGTTTTCTCTCTCTCTCTCAAAAATAAATAAAAATTAAATAAAAAAAGAATTTAGGTTTATTTTAGCTGTATTGAAGGAGTAAATGTTTTTGTTTACCTGGAAAATTATCCAATTATCCCTATTCATCATTGGACATGACCTCTTAAGACAGATTAAACATTCTCTGTACATTTTTCTCGGTTAAGACAAAACACTGAACAATATTATTAACCCAGTTCTCTGAATTGACATTTATGGAAGACATATATACAAACTGTAACTGAATAATACATATTTTTTAAGGGCATTTGGAACATTTACCAGGACTGACCATATACTGGGCCATAACACAACCCAGAAGCAATTGGAATCATACAGACAATGTTCTCAGACCAGAATAGAATCAAAATAGAAATAAATAACAAAACAAGATAATATTTTCAAATCCAGCAACACACTTCTAAATAACCAAAAGGCCAAAGAGGAAATGACAAGTGAAAGCTACACAATACTTTGAAGTGAACATTAATGAAAATAAAACGTATCAGATTTTGTGGGACGCAGCTAAAACAGTGCTTACAAGAGAACAAAATTGCAGTGTCACTGAATGAATGTGCCTTGTCGATGATTTCCACTGTGTACTAGTTTATCCTAGTTTGCCTTTTAGGAAAATACTATTGTCTCCTGAATGGAATTAACATAAAAGCACATAATTTTTTCTCCCTTGTGCATATTATTATGCCCTTCACTCCAGACTTCTAATGTGCAGCTTGCAGCTAGAGAATTGTCTAGCTGTGTTTTGCTATTGCTTGTATATTTCTAGATCTTCACTGTCATTTTATTGTCTTTCAATCTAACAAAAGCTGCATTTTGTTTTACTTTCTTTCTTCTTCTACTTGATTGATTGCTTAAGGAACAAAATCTGACATATAATCTGATTAAAATGCCAAACACTTTCACAACCCATCTTCTTCAGATGTGCTTAGAAAATACCTCATATTAACAAAATCATTCATTATGCATCGTTATGCCTAACCCACCCCCCACAGCATAGAATATAAGGCTGTCAGGAAGACCAAAATGAAGGTTATTGTTCACTTTCATCCCACCAAAGACTCAGATAATGGATGGCATTTATTCAATCCCTCATCTGAAGAGTTATAAACAGGATAACAAAAGCCTTGGCTGGCCTACACCATTCTGTACATTTGCGTGATGGAGCTGGCCCAATATTGGAGTTAGGCTGAGATCATCAGCTTCCACCAACCCAGCATTTAAAACAACTCACTAGTTCCCATCTCCGGGAATGCCATCCTAACCGGGGTTCCACGCTATGCCGGCAGATCACGCCTCCATGTATGCAACAAAAACCCCAGACGCTTGCTGCTGGACAGGACCATGGGGACAAGCTAACTCAGTGAGCTTCACTGAGCTTCACCCTGTGCTGTGACAGCCCTTTGGGGTTCTGGGGGAGTTTCGCTAGTGGCCTTCTAGGAGATGGGAGCATGAGAGCAGGGCCACTGCCTCAGGCTCAATTATCTAGCTTCGCGCAAAGCTACCTCTGGTTTCTACACAGAGCTTTTGAGTGAGATTACCTAAAAACAACTATTATCTATCTCCAAGGTGCAGTTAGACACCAAGTGCAGTTTCTACTGATTTGCTCCAAGGTCATTCCGTTAATTAAAGACCCTTTCAGACAGAGGTTGGAAGATGGTGGCAGAGTAGGAGGACCCTAGGCTCACTTCATCATATGAACACAACTAGATAACTCTCAAATCATCCTAAATATCCCAGAAATTGACCTGAAGACTGCCAGAACAAGTTCCACAACTAGAAGTAGAGAAGAGGCCACATCAAAGAAGGTAGCAAGCGCAGAGATGTGGTTTAGAAGAGAAATGAATCTTGGGTGCTCCAGTGAGGAGGGAGCTGTGGTTGCAGAGAAGAGTGAGAGACAGACTAACACACAGGGAAGTGCACAGGGAAAATGATTCCCCAAAGTAATTGCCCTGGTAACTGAGAGGGGCTGAATTTTGTGACTTCTGGCAACTAGTGGGGCTTAAAGCCTAGAGTTTTAAAGGTCATCCTGCATGGCTCTAAGAGACCCCAGAGGGCGCTGTGGCTGTTCTTCACAAGAAGGCAAATAGTCCGCAGACACACAGCATGGAAACAGTGACCTGAAGAGCACCTGGGGTACACAATGTGGAGGTTATTTGCTCATCTTGAGTGCATCTCAGAGAAACAGCATTCAAAGAGAGATGCTTCCCCCTCACCTCGGTATAAGCACAGGGCCAACTGCAGGAACCAGCACAGCAGGGACACTGGCTACCTACCTTGTGTACACGAAGCCCCAATCCCCCACCATGCTCTGGTGGAACCAAACCTCCCAGTCTCTCTCTTGCTTCAGTCCTAGCACTGCAGGCCCCTTCCCAAAACCCTGCTCACACTGTGTCTCCCGACACAGGAGTTTTGCACAGTCTGATTCCAGTTACAGTGGTAACAGGTCTCATTTCATAAATGGACCAGAGCACAGCTAGTTAAGACAGGCCACATTCAGGCCAGGGACCAAACACTGTTCACAACAGGCAAAGGCAGCCTCTGCAGACAACTGGCCTGAAGGATAAAGCAGCCAGGACAAAATAGCAGAGCACACACAGCACACATTGGAGATACTCCCAGAAGCATCAGGCCTTGGGGAAGAGGGGACACTACAGAGCAGGGCACTACAGGATCTCTTCTTCATAAGGCCATTACCCTCAAGAACAGGAGATATAGCTGACTTTCCTAACACAGAGAAACAGGCACAGAGACTTAAACAAAATAAAACAGAGAAATTTATCCCAAATTAAAGAAAAGGACAAGACCATGGCCAGAGATATAAATGAAATAGATATAAGTAATGTCTGATAGAAAATTTAAACTACTGATCCTAAGGATACTCATTGGACTTGAGAAAAGAGTAGAGGACATGAATGAGACCCTTAACACAGAGACAATAACACACAGAGATAAAAGTACAAAAAAATTAAATGAGAAACACATCTGATGGAATGAACAGCAGGATGGAAGAAGCAGAGGGATGAATTAGTGACCTAAAAGACACAGTAAAGTAGTCAAGCTGAACAAAAGAGAGAAAAAAGAACTGTGCGAAGCAGAAGAGACTTAGGGAAATCAGGGACTCCATCAAATGTAATAATATTCATATTACAGGAGTCCCAGAAGAAGAGAGAGAAAAGGCACAGAAAATTTATTTGAAGAAATAATAGCTGAAAACTTCCCTAACATAGGGAATGAAACAGATATCCAGATCCAGGAGGCACAGAGAACTTCTATCAAAATCAACAAAAGCAGATCCACACCAACATATATTGTAATTAAGCTGACAAAATATAGTGTAAAAAAAATTGGAAAAGCAGCAAGACAACAGCAGCAAGACAAAAGAAGATATCCAGATCCAGGAGGCACAGAGAACTTCCATCAAAATCAACAAAAGCAGATCCACATCAAGACATATTGTAATTAAGCTGACAAAATATAGTGTAAAAAAAAATAGGAAAAGCAGCAAGACAAAAGAAGACGGTAAGTTCCAAGGGAAACCCCATAAGGCTAGCAGATTTTTCAACAGAAACTTTTCAAGCCAGAAGGGAGTGGCAAGAGAAATTCAAAGAACTGAAAGGAAAAAGAAAAACCACCACCAAGAATACTATACCCAGCAAGTCTAACATTCAGAATAGGAGAGATAAAGAGTTTCCCAGAAAAAAAAAAAAAAAAAAAAAGAGAGAGAGAGAGAAAGAGTTTCCCAGACAAACAAAAGCTAAAGGAGTTCATGACCACTAAACCAGACTGGCAAGAAATATTAAATAGCACTCTTTGAGTGTAAAGGAGAGGCCAAAAGTGACAGTATAAAGGTAGGAAACACAAAAGCATGTAAAAATGAGTATTTCTGTAAAAAAATAAGTCAAGGAACTCACAAAATAAAAGGATATAAAATACAACAACATCTACCCAAAACGTTGGGAGAAAAAGAGTAAAGAATGGGTTCAAAATTAAACAATCATCAACTTAATATAGACCACTATTTACAGAAGAGGTTATACACAAACCTAATGGTAACCATTTATCAAAAACCACTAATAAATATACAAAGAATAAAGAGAAAGAAATCCTATATATCTCTAAAGGAACTCAGAAAAACATGAAAGAGAAAGACAAGAAAAGATCAGAGAAAATCTTTAGAAACAACCACAAAACAAATAATAAAATGACAATAAATACATATCTATCAATAATTACTTTGAATGTAAATGGACCAAACACACCAATCAAAAGACACAGGTGACAGAATGGATAAAAAAAACAAGATCCATTTATATGCTCTCTACAAGGGACTTGTTTTAGACATAAAGACACATGCAAATTGAAAGTGATGGATGGAAGAACATTTACCATGCAAATGAAATGTCAAAAGAAAGCCAGAGTAGTGATACTTGTATTGCACAAAACAGTCTTTTTTAAAAAGGTTTTTTTTATTTATTTCTTTATAGATGGGTTTATTTATTTATAGATGGATTTATTTATTTATAGATGGAGAGAGAGCACTCGTGCTCATGCAAGCAGGGAGGGGCACAGAGGGAGATAGAGAATCCCAAGCAGTCTCCGTGTTCAAGCAGGCTCCATGCTCAGCACAGAGCCCAGTGCAAGGCTCTATCTCATGACTGTGAGACCATGACCTGAGCCAAAATAAAGAGTCAGACGCTTAACCAACTGGGTGCCACCCTGGTGCCCCTATATTGGACAAAACAGACTTTGAAACAAGCACTGTAACAAGAGACAAAGAAGGACACTATATAATCATAAAAGAGACAATCTAACAAGAAAATATAACAATTGTAAATATTTATACACCCAACAGAGCACCCAAATACATGAAACAGTTAATACCAAACATAAAGGAACTAATTGATAATAATACAATAATACAAGGGAACTTTACCCCCCACTTACATCAATACACACATTATCTAAATAGAAAATCAAAAGTAAACGATGGCTTTGAATTACACACTGGAACAGATGGATTTAACAGATATATTCAGGACATTCCATCCTAAAACAGCAAAATACACATCCTTTTCAAGTGCAAATGGAACATTCTCCAGAATAGATCACATATTAGTGCACAAAACAAGCCTCAAAAAATTCAAGGAGATTGAAGTCATACTATGCATCTTTTCTGACCATAATGCTATGAAACTAGAAGTCAACCACAAGAAAAAATATGGAAAGAACACAAATACATGGAGGTTAAATAACATGCTAGTAAACAATGAATGGGTCGACCAGGAAATCTTAGAAGAAATTTAAAAGTACATGGAAACAAATTAAAATGAAAACACAATGGTCTAAAACCTTTGGTATTCAGCAAAAGTGGTTCTAAGAGGGAAGGTTATAGCAATACTCACCTACCTCAAGAAGCAAGAAAAATCTCAAATAAACAATCCAACTTTATACTTAAAGGAGCTAGAAAAAGAACAACAAATAAAACCTAAAACAAGCAGAAATAAGAAAATAATAAAAATTAGAGCAAAAATAAATGATATAGAAAAAAAACCCAATATAACGCATCAACGAAACTAGGCGCCGTTCTATAAAAAAATTGATAAACCTCTAGCAGACTTATCAAGAAAAAAAGAGAAAGGACTCAAACAAATAAAATCACAAATGAGAGAGGAGAAAAAACAACCAAAATGACAGAAACATAAACAATTATAAGAGAATATTATGAAAATTTATATGCAACAAATTGGACAATCTGAAAGAAATGGATAAATTCCTAGAAACATATAAACTAGCAAAACTGAAACAAGGAGAAATAGAAAATTTGAACATATCAATTATCAGCAAAGAAATTGGATACATAATCAAAAACTCCCGGGGCACCTGGGTGGCTCAGTTGGTTAAGCATCTGACTTCTGCTCAGGTCATAGTCTCACGGTCTGTGGGTTCAAACCCCGCATCAGGCTCTGTGATGACAGCTCGAAGCCTGGAGCCTGCTTCAAAGTCTCTGTCTCCCTCTCTCTCTGCCCCTCCCTGACTCATGCTCTGTCTCTCTCTGCCTCTCAAAAATAAATAAAAACATTAAAAATTTTTTTTAAAAACACCAGCAAACAAAAGTCCAAGACCAGATGGCTTCACAGGCAAATTCTACCACAGAAGAGTTAATACCTATTCTCTTCAAACTATTCCAAAACATTGAAAAGGAAGAAGACTTCCAAATTAATTCTATGAGGCCAGCATTCATTACTCTGATACCAAAACCAGATAAAGATACCACTAAAAAAGAAAACTACAGGGGTGCCTGGGTGGCTCAGTCAGTTGGGTGTCTGGCTTTAGCTCAGGTCATGATCTCACGGTTCATGAGTTTGAAACTCCCCATAAGGCTTGCTGCTGTCAGCGTGGAGCCCACTTTGGATCCTCTGTGCCCCTCTCTCTCTGCCCCTCTGTTGCTCATGCTCCATCTCTCTCAAAAATAAATAAATATTTTTAAAAAGAGAGACAACTACAGGCCAATATCTCTGATGAACATACATGCAAAAATCCTCAATAAAATAGCAAACCAAATTCAACAATACATTTAAAATATCATTCACCACCATTAAGTGGGATTTATTCTTGGGTTGCAAGCGTGGTTCAATATTTGCATGTCAATCAACAAGATAACATCAATAAGAGAAAGGATAAGAACCATATGATCATTTCAATAGATGCGGAAAAAGAATTTGACAAAGTACAATATCTATTCATGATAAAAACTCTCAATAAAGTAGGTTTGGAGGGAATATACTTCAATGTAATAAAGGCCATATGTGAAAAACCCACAGCTAGCATCATCCTCAATGGGGAAAATATGAGAGCATTTCCCCTGAGGTCAGGAACAAGACAAGGATGTCCCCTCTCACCATTTTTATTCAAAATAGTACTGGAAGTCCTAGAACAGCAATAAGACAACAAAAAGAAATAAAAGGAATCCAAATCAGTAAGAAAGAAGTAAAACTTTCATTATTGCAGATGACATGATACTATATATATAGAAAACCCAAAAGATTCCACACACAAAAAAAGATTGCTAGAACTGATAAGCAAATTCAGCACAGTTGCAGGATACAAAATCAATGTACAGAAATCTGTTGCATTTCTACATACCAATAATGAAGCAGCAAAAAGACAAATGAAGAAAACAATCCCATTAACAATTTCACCCAAAAGAATAAAATACCTAGGAATAAACCTAACCAAAGAGGTGAAAGACCCATACTCTGAAAACTATAAGACATGGATGAAAGATATTGAACACAACACAAAGAAATGCAAAGACATTTGATTCTCATGGATTGGAAGAACAAATACTGTTAAAATGTTTATACTACCCAAAACAATCTACCCATTTAATGTACTCTCTATTAAAATACAAACAGCATTTTTCACAAAACTAGAACAAATAATTCTAAAATTTGTACAGAACCACAAAAGACCCTAAATAGCCAAAGCAATTTTGAAAAGGAAAAGCAGAGCTGGAGACATCACAATTCCAGACTTCAAGTATATCACAAAACTGTAGTGATCAAAACAGTACAGTACTGGCACAAAAACAGACACATAGATCAATGGAAGAGAATAGAAAACCCAGAAATAAACTCACAACTATATCGCCAATTAATCTTTGACAAAGCAGGAAAGAATATCCAATGGGAAAAAGACAGTGTCTTCAACAAATAGTATTGGAAAAACTGGACAGCAATATGCAAAAGAAAGAAACTGGACCACTTTCCTACACCATATGCAAAAATAAACTCAAAATGGATTAAAGACCTGAATATGGGGCCTGAAACCATAAAAAATCCTAGAAGGGAACAGTCAGTAACCTCTGTGACATCGGCCATAACAACGTTTTCTCTAGAAATGTGTCTGGAGGCAAGGGAAACAAAAGCAAAAATAAACTTTGGACAACATCAAAATAAAGAGCTTCTGTACAGTGAAGGAATCAACAAAACTAAAAGGCAACCTATGGAATAGGAGAAAATATTTGCAAATGACATATCTAATAAAGTGTTAGTATCCAAAATATATTAAATATTTATAAAACTGAACACCTGAAAAACAAATAATCCAATTAAACAGTGGGCAGAAGACATGAACACACATTTCTCCAAAGGAGACATCCAGGTGGCCAACAGACACATGAAAAGATACTCAGCATCATTCATCATCAGAGAAATACAAATCAAAACCACAATAAGATACCACCTCACATCTGTCAGAATGTCTAAAATCAAGAACACAAGAAACAGCAGGCATTGGAGAGGATGTGGAGAAAAAGGAACCCTCTTTCTCTGTTGGTAGGAATGCAACCTGGTGCAACACTGTGGAAAACAGTATAAAGGTTCCTCAAAAGGTTAAAAATAGGTCTACCCTATGATTCAGCAATCACCCTACTGGGTATTTACCCAAAGAATACAAACACATTAATTCAAAGGGACACATGCACCCTGATGCTTATAGCAGCATTTTATGTATAATAGCAAATTATGGAAAGTAGCCCAAGTGTCCATTGGTTGATGAATGGATAAAGAAGTGGTGTGTGTGTGTGTGTGTGTGTGTGTGTGTGTGTGTGTGTATGGAATATGAACAATGGAATATTATTCAGCTATAAAAAGAATGAAATCTTGCCATTTGCAATGACATGGATGGAGCTAGAGAGTATAAGACTAAGCAAAATAAGTCAGAGAAAGACAAATACATACCTTATGACTTCACTCATATGTGCAATTTAAGAAATAAAACAAATGAACAAAGGGGGGAAAGGAGGGAGAGAGAAATTAAGAATCAGACTCTTTTTTTTAAAGTTTATTCATTTATTTTGAGAGAGAGTACAAGTGCAAGTGGAGGAGGGGCAGAGAGAGTGGGTGAGAGAGAGACAGAGAGAATCCCAAGAAGGCTCCATGCTGTTAGTGCAGAGCCTGATGAGGGGCTCAAACCCACTGAACTGTGAGATCATGACCTGAGCTGAAATCAAGTGTTGGATGCTTAACCAACTGAACCACCCAGGCACCCCAAGAAACAGTCTCTTAATTACAGAGAAAAAACATGGTTACAGAGGTTAAAGAGTGCACCTGCTGTGATGTACACCGGGTGATGTATGGAAGTGTTGAATTACTATATTGTACACCTGAAACTAATATTACACTGTATGCTACCTAACTGGAATTAAAATAAAAACTTAAAAAAAAACACCATCTCAGGGCAGGCATCCAGATTTCCCAATATGGCAGGGTGTCTTTTTCCATCAGTACAGGGCTTAAGGATTGCTCTGAGGGAGGCTCTCTTCTCCACAAACTCTCTCCCCACAGCCACTCACTTCCTAAGAAGTGGTTGAAATTTGGAGATCAGTGAGCATTGAGATACGGTCTTAAGTAAACACCTATTAAAATGCAGGTGCATTACCAGCAATGTGTTATGGTTTTCAAGCCTGGTTCTTGATGCTCGCCCAGAAGAATTCTGCTTCATGATGTTGAACACACACCCAGGCAATGCAGTGAAATCTAGTAAAGTGGAGAGTTTCTTGTGTTCCTTCTGAAGGTTTCTCTCACAAAACACCACAATCACAAACAGGAGAATTGAAGGACCCAAGTTACAAATTACTCCCTGCTTGCTCCCCTACACTTTATAGTGTGGATTGTGGCTGTGGCAGAGTGTGGATGGCAGTGTGCAGTGGCATGTGTGTGTGTTTACAATTCCAAGTGTACAATGTATGCACCTATTGTATACCACCATATTCTCTGATACTCAGATAAATAAATGCTCACCCCATTTCTGGGGGGAACTTCAGTACCTATTTAGTGTTTCTTCAGATTCCAATATTGGGGCTGAGGATCTCTGGACTGTCTCTCACCATCTCTTACTCTGAACCGCCTACTTGGTGCCACAGTATCTGGGACCCTTGTGCTACCTGCTATCATCCCTTGCCCATTGTACTGCCTTCCAGCATGAGACACAGCCCCTACCCCATTTTCTAAAGCACTAGTAACCTAACCCTACCATATCTCACAGACTTTGCAAAATACTTGGATAAAAGAGGGGAATGTTGGGATAGAGTAAAAGATTACTAAAAACTAAGCATCAGGTACACACAAAAAGTCCATCAGTGCTTCCAGTTCAAGATGACCACATAGGAAGACTATGAACTCACCTCCTCTACAGAGCACTAAATTATATCAATTACTAGTATAATTCTCCCTGAGGAAGAGCTGAATGCTGATTGAACAGCTATTAAACAACCAAAGAGACAGAACAGCAAGAGAAACAGCAAGATGGAGACATGATAACAAAGGAACCCCTACTACAGATGCTGTGAATGGCAGTGGGGAGGGATAGTACTGAGGAACCAGGAACAGATCCCTCTGTCCTTTTATAGGCAACTAGCCTATAAAAGAGACAACACTACAAGTCTGTTAAGCAGCACGGGAGCTCCAGGAACACTCTCCAGGTCAGAGGAACTGGAAAGTAACATAGATGATGTTCCCACCTGGCATAAAAGCCTAGATTAAAGCAGTGTCCAGACACCGTAACAGGTGGACCTGGTCATCTCAAAGAGATTGTGACTGTAGCAAGCTCAGGTCGCCAAGTCCACAGCAGCCCTAGCTGTGCTGGGGCACAGAAGAAGGCAAGGTTTAAAAGGGCCAAGATGCTGTGGAAACATTCTCTTCCCCTCCCCCTTAAAAGCCCAGACTGGAGCAGGATCTGGATGCCATAAGGGGTAGGCCCAGAAACCATAATTGGTGGGTCTGGCTGTCACAGGGAACTTGTGACCTAAGCGAGACCAGGGTTCTCAAGCCCACACCAACTGCCCTGTGATGCTGGGGGCACAGAAAACAAGTTGTGGGTTTGTGGGGTTTGTCTGCTGTTTGCTTTTAATTCTTACTTCTTAATTTTTTTCACTTAAAAATTTGTCCTTTTTTTCTTTTTGGTTTTGTTCTTTTCTTTCTTGTTTTCTCCTTTTTTTCTTCTTCTTTCTTCTTTTTCTTTTTCTTTCTTATATTTTACTATTTTCTTTTATTCTTTTTCTTTTATTCTTTTTTCTCTTTATTATTTCTACAAAAAGTCACTGTTTAAAAGAGAAATTAGAATATACACCCATAGCCAACAAGAAAAAGTCACCAAGCACACACAGTCTGCATAGGGGACACTATACAAAAGACCACTCCTTCAAGTAAGGACAAGTAGCCCTTCTGCCTAATCCAGAGAAACAAAGAAAGTCAAGCAAAATAAGGAGACAGAGGAATATGCTCCAAAAGAAAAAAGAAGAAAGAAACCTTAGAAAAAGAACTAAATGAAACAAATAAGCAATATGACTGATAAAGAATTTAAAGGAATGATTGCCCACCAGGCTGGAGAAAAGACTGGAAGAACTCAATGAGATCTTCAATAAAGAGACAGAAAATACTAAAAAGAACCAACCAGAACTGGAGAATACAATAGCTGAGATAAAAAACACACTAGAGGGAATCAACAGTAGATTACAGAATGCAAAAGAATATATCAGTGTCATGGAAGACAGGGTAATGGAAAGCACACAAACTGAACCACAAAAAGAGAAAAGAATTTTTACAACTGAAGACATATTAAGAGATCTCTTGGACAACATCAAGTGAACCAATATTCACACTATAGGGGTCCCAGAAAAAGAAGAGAGAGAGAAAGGTATATAAAACTTATTTGAATAAATAATAACTGAAAACTTGCCTAACCTAGGGGAGGAAATAGCCATGTTAAGTCAAAGAAGTACAGAGAGTTCCAAACAAGACAAACTCAAGGAGGTCAGCATTGTGTACACAATAGTTAAAATGTCAAAGGTTAAGGATAAAGAATTTTTTTTAAGAGAGAGAGAGTGTAAGCAGTGGAGAGGGGCAGAGGGAGACACACACACACACACACACACACACACACACACACAGAATCTTAAGCAGGCTCCACGTTCAGCATGGAGTCTGATGCAGGGCTCAAGCCCATGACGCTGGGATCATGACCTGAGCCAAAATCAAGAGTCAGATGCTATCTGACTGATCCACCCAGGTGCCCCAACAGAGAATCTTAAAAGCAGCAAGAGAGAAACAAAAAGATACCTACAAGGGAAAACCTATAAGGCTATCAGCTGACTTTTCAGCAGAAACTTTGCAGACCAGAAGGAAAGTGGTTCCATATATTCAAAGTCCTGAAAGGAAACAAAACATACAACCAAGAATACACTACCTGGCAAGGTTATCATTCAGATTTGAAGGAGAGATAAAGAGTTTCCCAGACAATTGAAAGATAAAAGATTTAATCACCACTAAACTAACCTTACAAGAAATGTTAAAGGGACTTAAGTGGAAAAGGAATGGCCATAATTAGACATAAGAAGACTATGAATAAAAAGATGTAAACTATGACAACATATATATGAAATATAAAGAAGGAAGTAAAGAGGGAAGAGAAAGGGAAAAAGAAAAGTCATATTTTTACAAAACTGGAACAAATAATACTATAATTTGTATGGAAACAGAGAAGACCCCATATAGCCAAAGCAATCCTGACAAAGAAGAACAAAGCTAAAGGTATCACAATTCTAGATTTCAAGATATACTATAAAGCTATAGTAATCAAAGCAGTCTGACACTAGCACCAAAATAGACACATAGATCAATGCAGCAGAACAGAGAGCCCATAAATAAACCCACAACTATATGATCAATTAATCTTTGATAAAGGGGGTAAGAATATACATTGGGGAAAAGATAATCTTTTCAATAAATGGTGCTGGGAAAACTGGACAGCTATATCTAAAATAATGAAATGTTCTATATTTTGATACCATATATAAAAATAAACTCAAAATGGATTAAAGAGCTAAACATGAGACCTAAAAACCATAAAAATCCTACAGGAGAACATGAGCAGTATTTTCTCTGACACTGACCAAAGCAATATTTTTCGACATATGTCTCTTAGGACACATGACACATGACCAGACACATGAAAAGATGCTCACCATCACTCGTCATCAGGGACATGCAAATCAAAACTACAATGAGATACCACCTCACACATGTTAGGATCGCTAACATCAAGAGGACAGGAAATAATGGAGTGCCTGGGTCACTAAGTCAGTTAAACATCTGACTTTGGCTCAGGTGATGATCTGAGTCAACAGACGAATGGATAAGGAAAATGTGGTATACATATACAATGTAATATTACATGGCCATAAAAAGGGACGATATTGTGCCATTTGGGATGTCCTGGATTGACCCAGAAGGTATTATGCTAAATGAAATAAGTCAGACTAAGAAACACAAATAACAGGGGTGCCTGGGTGACTCAGTTGGTTAAGTGTCCGACTTCAGTTCAGGTCATGATCTCACGGTCCGTGAGTTCGAGCCCCATGTTGGGCTCTGTGCTGACAGCTCAGAGCCTGGAGCCTGCGTCCAATTCTGTGTCTCCCTCTCTCTCTGCCCCTCCCCTGCTCATGCTCTGCCTCTCTCCCAAAAATAAACGTTGAAAACCTTTTTCATTTAAAAAAGACAAATATGACTCCACCCATAAGTGCAATCTAAAAAAATGAATAAACAAACAAAAAGGATAATGAGAACTATAAATACAGTGAACAAACTGATGGTTGCCAGAGGAAAGGGTACGTGGGAATTGAGCAAAATAGGTGAGCTGAAGAGGGAAATACAGGTCTCCAGTTACGGAATGAGAAGTCAAGGGAATAAAAAGGAGAGCTTAAGGAATACAGACAATGATATTTTAACAGCAACATAATGGGACATATGGCAGCCATACTCGTGCTGAACACAGCATAACGTATAAACTTATCAAGTCACTAAGTTTTACACCTGAAATTAATGTAACGCTGTAAGTCAAAAGAAGGGAGAAGGAGAGACAGGAAGGGTGGAAGAGGGGGAGGAAGGAAGAAAAAGAAAAAGAAAAAAGGCCATCAGCCCTTCTTGCACAGGGAATTCCTTATTAAAATTTTCCCATGTTCTTGCGGCCTGCCCTTACTTACTCTGTAAAGGATCTTTCATTCATCCAAGAAACATGTGATGAAAGCCTATTTATTTACCAGGCATAAGTCTAGGTGCTAGAGATTCAGCAGTAAAGAAAACAAACTCCCCCCATTATGAAATTACATTCTCTATACTCCCCCACACACACACACTTTTTGAGCCCTGGATTCCTGAAGCCCCTGGATCAAAAAGACAAAATGGGAAGTTCATGTTGCTCTAGTATGCCAAGCATTTTTATTTCTCATTGTTTTCACTTCCCTCTTTCAATCTAGGCAGGGGGCCTTACTTTTTTTTTTTTAATTTTTTTTTAACGTTTATTTTTGAGACAGAGAGAGACAGAGCATGAACAGGGGAGGGGCAGAGAGAGAGGGAGACACAGAATCGGAAGCAGGCTCCAGGCTCTGAGCCATCAGCCCAGAGCCCGACGCGGGGCTCGAACTCACAGACAGTGAGATCGTGACCTGAGCTGAAGTCGGGTGCTCAACCGACTGAGCCACCCAGGAGCCCCAAGGGCCTTACTTTTTATAACCAAAAGAACAATTACAGTGTTTCCCTAAATAAAAAAGCAGTTTTCTTCTTGATATGGATTCTGCCTCCTCCTAGAATGCTGAAATGATTCTAGTCAAATTTTTTAATCAATGTTTCCTTCTCTCTATATTTGCCATTTCAAAATTCCACTTAATTCAAGTAATTTCTCAATCAGAATCTGACTCTTTCTGTTATGAAAACTAGACGTCCCACAAAACACCTTATTGGAAGCACTAGTTCTAGGAAAAGCCAGCCAGAAATGTGTAGGTATTTGAATCTAGATCATATAGCTCAAGAAATCATCACTTATATTATTGAGAAAAGAATATGTTTAAACGGTGATCTCCTGCTCATTAGACAAGAAAAAACATTATAATAAGCCATCAAAGGAAGTATAAATATTACACATTTTATTCCAATACTGCCATATTGAATACTTGCTATCCATAAGATTCTATGTTCATGTTTTAGAAAAACAGTATGAACTGCCCTTGATTCCTTTGTTTATATTCCCATTTCACCCTTCTGCAAGACAAACCTCTTGTTCTAATTTTTTAAATAGTTTTTTTTCATTTTTTAAAAAGGTTTTTATTTATTTTTGAGACAGAGAGAGACAGAGCATGAGCAGGGGAGGGGCAGAGAGAGAAAGAGGGAGACACAGAATCCGAAGCAGGCTCTGAGCTGTCAGGACAGAGCCTGACATGGGCTCGAACTCCTGGACTGCGAGATCATGACCTGAGCCAAAGTTGGACACTTAACTGACTGAGCCACCAAGGTACCCCTCTTTTTGTTTGTTTGCTTTAATTTTTTTAATGTTTATTTTTGAGACAGAGGGAGAAAGAGAGAGAGAGAGCAGAGGAGGAGCAGAGAGAGAGGGAGACATAGAATCCGAAGCATACAAACTTCTTGAAACAACAGTCATTATTTGGTTCATTTCTTCACCTACAGTTTCTTCAGATCTGTTGCTTTCTGGCTTTAACCTCAACCACACCATTGAAATTGCTTTTGTCAAAACCACGCATATGCTTTTGGTCCTGTTTTCCTTGGCCTTTCCACAATACTTGACACCATTGACCATTTCCATCCCTCGGAAACTATTTACTCCCTTGTCAAGGCAACACGCATTTTAGTTTTAGTCTCTGTCATGGGGTCCAATTCTCCTGCTGGCCACCTCAATGTTGGTGCTCCTCAGAGTTCTGTCCTCAGCTCTCACTTCTCACTCTCATGGTTTCTGAGGGACCCCAGCATATCTGTCCTTTCCATACCCTTGGAATGTCTACAACCACCTGTTACATGCCTCTAAGTTCACCTCTTCCCTAAGACTACAGAATCATTTTTAACTGAATATCAGACTTTCTCCACCTGAATGTTTTTTTTTAACATGTCAGTCCCACCCCAATACATTGTGCTTTCTTCCTCCCTGCTCTCATCACCCTTAAGATTCATCCCATACTCATGGCACCACTCTACCCTAACCAACCATGGCAAAAATTTCCAGAGTCATCACACCTTCTTCCTTCTCCACTGCCTTTCCAGTCATTAGCTCCTGTCAATTCTATGATCTTAACACTGCACATCCATCTCTTCCTTGCCATATACGTGGCTACTATTTTTGTTAAGATCTTCAAAATTTACCATCTGGAGAATATTTCAGTTGTTTCCTAATTGGTCTCCCTTAGAAGAGACTCACCATTCTAATCTATTTTTCATTATGTTATGATATTGACCTCTGTAAAGCACAATCAAGTCCCTCCTATTTAAAATATTATAAATCACCTCCATTTGTTATCATAAAAGTCCAAATTGATTAGCATTATATACAACCTCCTGCCTGATCTGCTCCTATCTTTTCAATTTCATCTCCTATCCTTCCCCATGCTTCAGCCATATTGAAAAGCTTATGATACTCTTGAACACATCATATCATTATTCCTTCCACACATTTACACAGTTTTCCCTTGAAGATATCCCTTTATGATACCTTTGCCTATGTGGCAGCCCTATTTGTCCTCTGCAGTGTAACTCAAGGGTCTCTTCTCTTTGAAACATTCCATGCATCCCCAGAAAAAGCTGATCCTTGCTGCTTTGGGCTTTGAGAAATGCACTGAAAATAGATTCAATAAGATTTTACTTAACTGATCTAAGGAGAGAGAGCATGAGATAAGTCAAACAGTTCTAGGGGTTGACCTGGAAGCCAAGAATGATGATGAGGCATTATTATAGAAAAAGAACAAAAAGGTTTTACAAGAAGGATGAAAATCTATGAGGTTATTGTTAAGCAAACTGTTTTTTGAAGAATAACATATATACATGAAAGTAGAGAAGTGTGTGGCTTACATATACCAGAATGGCTAAAATTCAAGAGACAGACAATCCCAATAGTCGGCAAGAGTGTGCAACAACACTAGTTTGCTCTTGGAAGTATAAATTGTGTCATTTTGGGAAACCACTGGGCACCATGAAATAAAACTGAACACATGCATACCCTATAATTTAGCAATTCCATTCCTAGGAATATACCCAACCGGTAAGCTGATGTAAGTTCATCAAAAAACATTTACAGTATGTTAATAGCAGCTTTATTCATTATGATAAAAAGTAGATACCACCCAAATGTCCATCAAACTGTGAATAGAGAATAAATTGCATTAGATTTACACCATGGAATACTATTAGACAGCGAGAATGAACGATATGCCACATGCAAAAGCTTGGATGAATCTCAAACATAATACTGAATGTAAGAAGTCATATATAAAAGAGAATATACCGCATGATACGTAAGTGCAAAAAGAAACACAGTCTATATGTTTTGAAGGCAGAATGGAAGTTAGTGACAGGAAAGGAATAAAAGGGGTGCTTCTTGGGTGTCAGTAAGGTTCTGTTTCTTCATTTAGTTGCTGGTTCCATGATTCTGTTCCATTTGTGAAAATTCATCAAACTGCCACATTGGGCATGTACATTTTCTGTATATTAAGCTTCAGTGGAAAGGTTTGTTGTTTGTTTGTTTTTTCAAGTATACAGCCGAATGAATTTTCACTAAGTGAATATTCCCATGTAACAGACACTCTGCCAAGAAGGAGAACATTGCCAACACCTCAATAGCCCCATCATGTACCAAACCTTGTCAATCCCCCCAAAGCAAGGTCTATTTTGACTTCTATCATGGTGGCAGACATCTCTTCTGTCCTGTTGACTTCTATTTCCTCCAGACCCAGAAAACATCTTGGCATGCTATAGATATTTCATAGATACATGTTGAACTAATCAATTACAGTAGGCAAAAACTGGGGAGTCAACCAAGATATTTGAAACCTTGAGGTTGGCCAAGTCCATCAAAGGGTAAACTGAGGAAAAAGAAGTGAAGAAAGAGAAGGCAGATCCTTGGAGAATGTCTACACTTAAGAGTAGGAAAAAGCAGGGGCACCTGGGTGGTTCAGTTGGTTAAGTGTATGACTTCAGCTCAGGTCATGATCTCTCTCCCCTAGTGGGGCTCTCCGCGGACGGCTCAGAGCCTGGAGCCTGTTTTGGATTCTGTGTCTCCATCTCTTTCTCTGCATCTCCCCCGCTCTCGCTCTCTCTCTCTCTCTCTCTCTCTGTCAAAAATTAATAAACATTAAAGAAAAGTAGGAAAAAGCAATACTGAAGGGGAGACCAAAAATCAATCAAACCATATTTTCATTTCATAAGCACAATGGAGTAGTTTCTTACTGACTTATTGATATAATTTGTATGACTAAACAATTACTGATCAATAAAAATTCTTTTATTCATGAAATCTTTCTGATGGCTTATAAGCATCTTTGTATTCACAATACAAAGCTTTGAAATGTATGATTTAGGTCTGCACATGTATTTTTTTTAATCAATTTGAAGACAGGAAGAATTTCATCTTCCTTGGATCCTCAGGATTTGAGCTCATAGTAAATGTGCAAAGATCATCAAATCCATTAAAAAATTATAACATTTGAAATGCTCATCGGCCAAAAACATGATTTTTCTTTAATTTTCAGATTCATTAAATCTGACAGTGAATGTTCACCGTGTAGGAAGAAAGAAGCGCCGGAACCAGGGTGAGAGGCTGTCTCACCCATCCATTCAGACCTGCACAAACATTACCTCTTCTACCTGAGACACTCAATGGGAACTGCTGATGCCCAGGCAATAAACCATCTGGAAATCAGTACCAGATAAAAGCATACACATGGGCATGGACTTTGCCTGCACTGTTTCGCTGGCTGCATGTGTAGAGTCCCTGAGGTGACAGCAGTGTGCACATTGCCACGGGCAACACTTTTCTCTCTGTCTCCATTTACCTGTATTTGAGTTTCACACGCAGCATTGAGTCAACCCTTCCTCAGAACTTCTATAATGTCCAGAGCTTCAAATAAGCTATAGGATTCAACTGCATATTCATTTGTGTGATTGATGCTACACTATATAATCTCCATTAGTCTGTCATCCCAACTAGATTAAGTTCCTGAACCTCACCAAGGTCATATGGGATCAAGAAAGTGTGTAAATACTCAAACAGTTGTTAGTTAAATGAGGTCATTTTTACATTTAGAAATATTGTAAAATATCCCCGTGTGTTGGATTTCCATGAGGATAACTAAAGTTGGAACAGTTTCGGAAGAGATCATGATTACTCATGAGAGAGTGCTGATATGACAACGTAATTAATGAAGAATGACAGCTTCTCCTCGTTAATCAGCAGAGACATTGCAAGGAGGACTTTCACGTTTGGCAAAGCCCAGTGCACATGTCTACACCAAGGAGTCTCTATTCCCTTAACCTTCTCAAGACAGAGAGACAAAGCCAGACCCCTTCCCAAAAGGTCACATGGCCAGAAATCCAGGTCTGCTCCTAAACTGAGAATTATCAGGTATTACCTGGGTGGACATTTCTCATCTTCAGCTGACTATCTTTTAAAAAGCATTTTTCTAAGTAGCACAAATGGAAAAATAACAAAAAGTAGAAAAACAGAGATCATAGTGTTAGTGTCTAGACGTAGTTAATCTTTGCTATGAATACTTCTATGTATTAGAAAAATTCCTATGATGATTATATGGTATATTCAAAATTGCATAAAATGTATAAATTGATAGGTATAACTTTGTAAATAATATGTGTTTACTGTTAACCTTTTTAATTTAAAAAAAAGCTTAAAGAAAAAAATTAAGAAAAAAATAAATTTATAGAAAAAGATTGTTCAAATCAGTATAGATCTTCTCTGAGTGTATCTCTCTCTGTGTGATGACTCTTTCTGAATGTATCCTATGAAGATTTGTCAACACTATCTCATAGGAAGCCCATTACTACCCAACTGAGGGCTGACTGCAGGCAGAGATGTAGATCACAGAACGATCCACCGGTATAAATCCTCCATTCTTGGTTTACGCAACTTTGGTGTCACAGGCTCATGTTATAACAGGGATACCACCTCTGACCTTCTCAGAGGGGCTGTGGGCACAGAGGGTCATCCAAGTCTTCTTGAAGTAGGTGGACGGCAGCTGGTCAACCAGATCTGTAAACCAAGTCACGTTCTGTGGTTTGAATCAACGTCCATAAATTGGACTAAGACATCAAGCATTTGTCTAGGATGAATTCATGGGTGCCATATATTCTGAGTCCCTATTCATCTACAAATGTTAGTTTGGTACAACATTCTTAAATTATATCACTTTTCTTCTTGAAAATCTGTAAGTGCTTCTCTAGTATTTTCTGATGCATACTTTTTCCGAGGAAGGACTGAGATTGTATCAGCTTATTTCAGTTATAGGCAACAAAAACTGAATTCAGTTAATATAATCAAAAAAAGAAATATTGGGGGCACCTGGGTGACTCAGTCGGTTAAGCATCCAACTTCAGCACAGGTCATGATCTCGTGGTTTGTGAGTTCGAGCCCTGAATCAGGCTCTATGCTGACAGCTGGGAGCCTGGATCCTGCTTCACATTCTGTGTTTCCCTCTCTCTCTCTCTGCCCCTCCCCAGCTCACACTCTGCCTCTCTCTCTCAAAAATAAATAAATATTTTTTTTTAATTTTTAAAAAGAAATATTGATTCATATGTTGAAAGACCCAAGGGCTGCTGTACTCAGGGTCATACCATGTCACTGAGACTGTCACACTACACCTTCTTCTATCCTCTTTACTATTAGCTTTATTCAAGTAAGCTTTCTATGTAGAATTAAAGATGGCTGCCAATAACTCCAGACACAAATTACTGTCACACACAAATTTCTTTGTCCTGATAGCCTGACAGAAGTTCCAGGTAGGAATGTCATTGGTCTGGCTTGGGCCACAGGTGCAACTCTATTCAGAGCATGGATATCATAACTGATGAGCTTGAGTCCCATGGTTAATTTTGCACTGAGTGGCAACGTTTCATTTGATTGGCAATCCCAGGTTGCCAGGTAGAAGAGCTTCCCAAATAAATGAAGAGCTATGTCTCCTAAAAAAGGAAGGAAGGATACTGGGTTGCACATACTGATGGAAATTCACTGAATCCTTCATGCTTTATAGATCTTTTTTTCTTCTTCGTAAGCACATAAATTGTCAACCCCATTTTCTTAGGAGTATTTTTTTAACTATATAAATTTTCAAATATGGAGGTTTTCTTTTTTCCCCTCAATCCTAACTGCCTCTGATGCCCATTTTTAATTCTACTACTGCATCTTTAACTTCTCTATGTTCCTTTCTCATCTCATCCATCTTGTTTCCTCGTGTTACCCTTTATTTTTTTACCCTATTTTCCTCACAGGGCTTCATTCTCTGGCTTGTTGCCTTGCATCATATTTTGGATTCCAAACAGTTTCTTAGGATTCTTTCATATTTTTGGATTTGCTTAATATTAGAAATTCACTCTCCTTCTGAGTTTTCAGGATATTGCTTTTAATTCGACAGCTTCTCCCCTAGGCTCTATTTGTTTTGCTTTGTTTTGTTCTTATTTACTTATCACGTATAAAAGAGACTTACCCATTTATGGCTTCTGTCCCCAAATGGGTTACACTCATCTTTATATTAATTTGGACTATTTCTCAAATTCCATTCTTTTATTTATATTGAGATCAACCAACTGGTCTACATAGCTCTGAGTTTGAATCTCAACATGCAGCAAACATGAATCTATCACTGAAATGGGACCTTCTGGGTTTCTATCACCACAGTATCTATGCTCTATTCCAAAGGAAACTATGAACAACTACTACCCTGCAGGTGTTTTCTGTTCTACTCATGGTGGCTATCCACCCCAGGATACTGCGTGCAATCACCAGCTCCCATCCAGCCCTCTTCCTGCCAAATGGTTCTCAGGTCCAGTTTCCAAACAAAACTGTGAGAGTTTACAACAGCTATTTTAACTTTTTAAATAATTTTTTAAAGTTTATTTTACTTATTTGGAGAGAGACAGAGAGCACAGGAGAGGCAGAGAGGGAGAGAGAATCCCAAGCAGGCTCTGCACTGTCAGTGTGGAGCCCAATGTGGGGCTCAAATTCACGCACCATGAGATCATGACCTGAGCTGAAATCAAGAGTCAGTTGCTTAACCTGCTGAGACACCCAGGCTCCCCGACAGCAGCTAGTTTTAAAGAACATAATTCAGTCTTTGCTTCAGAGGCTCTGCTTTTCTGACCTGTGAGACAGGAAGCAGCAAAAGAAACAAAGATCGTTACACCTACTTTCATGTGAACCAACAGACTTGTGGTGTTCTAGCCAGTTCTATCAGGTGAAATTAGTGGAAGGTGTTCACAGCCTATGGTGATAGGTTACCTGCTGGTTTTCAGAGGTGACAGAGTACGAAGCAGAGAGCAGTCACTGTAGGAACTGCAACTGGGAGTTATCCCTAATGGAAGTGCTACCCACGGATTTAAGCCGAATATGCCAAAATGGACATGCTACCTTTAAACTGACACTCTAATTCTTGAGTTATCCTCAGAAGGCCACTCCTTACGGCCTTTTCTTTGTTTTCCAAAGGTACTGCCTGGAGCAGGGCAGATGACTTTTTTCCCTAAGTTTGAATGTTCCCAAGAAATGCAAGTTCAAGAGCAATCACAACAAAGCTCTTGCAAACTTCAAGATCCAAGTCCACTGGAAATCCTTCTTTGCATCACACCCCAAACTCTCCTCATCCTATGTTTTAAAACTGCCTTTTTGGCAACCAACGGAATGGGAAAAGATACTTGCAAATGACATATCGGACAAAGGGCTAGTATCCAAAATCTATAAAGAGCTCACCAAACTCCACACCCACAAAACAAATAACCCAGTGAAGAAATGGGCAGAAAACATGAATAGACACTTCTCTAAAGAAGACATCCGGATGGCCAACAGGCACACGAGAAGATGTTCAACGTCGCTCCTCATCAGGGAAATACAAATCAAAACCACACTCAGATATCACCTCACACCGGTCAGAGTGGCCAAAATGAACAAATCAGGAGACTATAGATGCTGGTGAGGATGTGGAGAAACGGGAACCCTCTTGCACTGTTGGTGGGAATGCAAATGGGTGCAGCCGCTCTGGAAAGCAGTGTGGAGGTTCCTCAAAAAATTAAAAATAGACCTACCCTATGACCCAGCAATAGCACTGCTAGGAATTTATCCAAGGGATACAGGAGTACTGATGCATAGGGGCAGTTGTACCCCAATGTTTATAGCAGCACTCTCAACAATAGCCAAATTATAGAAAGAGCCTAAATGTCCATCAACTGATGAATGGATAAAGAAATTGTGGTTTATATACACAATGGAATACTACGTGGCAATGAGAAAGAATGAAATATGGCCTTTTGTAGCAACGTGGATGGAACTGGAGAGTGTGATGCTAAGTGAAATAAGCCATACAGAGAAAGACAGATACCATATGGTTTCACTCTTATGTGGATCCTGAGAAACTTCACAGAAACCCATGGGGGAGGGGAAGGAAAAAAAAAAAAAAGAGGTTAGAGTGGGAGAGAGCCAAAGCATAGGAGACTGTTAAAAACTGAGAACAAACTGAGGGTTGATGGTGGGGGGAGGGAGGGGAGGGTGGGTGATGGGTATTGAGGAGGGCACCTTTTGGGAGGAGCACTGGGTGTTGTATGGAAACCAATTTGACAATAAATTTCATATATTGAAAAAAATAAAAAATAAAAAAAATAAAACTGCCTTTTTCTTTTGAGCTCCATTTATAGAGCAGCTTAGCCAGTAATGAAATATTACCACGACTTAACCTGGTTTGTTACAGGAGCTCAACCAAGAACCAAAGCGCTCGATGCTGGGTGATGGCATCATTTAGATAAAGAAAACTGTTCTCACTTATTGTTCACCATAAAGTTTAATCTTAACTATCTAAGACCAGTGTAATTACTTCATATATTATGTAAAGTTAGCTTTTCTTTACAGTGTTTTCATGGTTAGGCAGTGTGAAAATAATGACTAAATTTGATGATTATTGTATGGGACTTTCTTCATTCAGTTTGCCAAGGAGACGTACCCGAGATGGCAATCTGCATTCAAGAGGTCAGGTCAGGAGCAATGTCAGAATCAAGACCTACAAGGCTGAGGGGAACAAGAAGCTGCACTGTGATGTCGCTACAGGCAAGGTCTCCACTGATCCACTGGGAACTGGAGCTGAGATGGCCCTTTAGAGTTGCTCTAAACTACAATAAGGGGCACACGCATTTCTACCCAAAAGCTGCCAACAACTGGATGCAAGCTGTTCTCGGGGAGCAGAGAACACTTGAGCCAGTGTTGTCCCCTCACCAAGTGCATTTCCCAGAGAGGGATGCAGCTGTCAACATTCCAAACAGGTGTGGAAATGAGTGCCTCAGTCCTAAGGGGATCTTAGAGGCACATTACAGCATCCTCCACAAGGCAGAGAGTTGCTGTAGAATGGTGTATCAGTCAGCTTGGCTAAGTTATGCTGTATAACAAATAATCCTAAAGTTCTAATGATTACATACAAGAATTTGTTATTTACTTATATTCTCTGACCAGCACGGTGGGCTCTACTCATTAAGGTCACTTGAGGACCCAGGTTTATAGACTCTCCAAAATAGCAGATATCTTATGGTCATTTAGGTAAAAAAGAAACATTATGAATCATGTACTGGCTTGAAGTACCCCAGAAGTGAGTCATGTTTTTTCCCCACTCAATTTTACTGGCCAAACTGTGTGACATCTTTGTGCCCCAAATCCTACCTAGTGCCCAGATACAGAGGAAAACCAGAATATCTATGATCTAATGAGTACCACAAAGGAATGACCTAGCCTAGGGTACAGAGCTATAAATTGCCCATTTGAAATACTGAGATACTTTTGTTAAGCTTTGTACATTTATTCTTTAAATTACATTATTCTTTAATTACAACTAAAGTAGAGTCAGAAGTAAAAGTACATTTGAGGAGCTGGAGCCTCTTAATAATAAAATTGGAAAGCTGAATATTTCCATAAGGCAGTCCAACAAGGGAATCATAAGACACCCCAAAGAAAGCAAGAAATGATGACATTTAAGAAGAGACTGGAAACTCTGAATACCCTCTAATGTTTTATCAGTTGTTTTTAATCCCTAAAGTTATCAGGATAAAAATCCTCAAAACAACAGTGTCTCTTTGTTTTGGACAGGGAGGCACAGCAAAGAAATGAAACAATGTGTAATTCCTCATTCCATTTTATAGTAAAGAAGAATCCTCAGCCTTAAGGAATGATAGTATATACATAAAAAAGTGGGGGGAGGGGGATTTAATCTTCTGCAAGGAAGAAAGAAAGCCTGTGGTTTTGGAACTGACAGGACGTGGCTGTCGCAGCAGGTACAAGCATATATCACAGGTTGCCTTGACAGTGTGTATGTGTGTTGTGTGTATGTAATGTAGCTATGTGTGTGTGCACACATATACGGAACAGGCACTTCCCAGCATACCACTGGGATAGCAACAGTATAACACAACCAGTCTAGGCATTAGTTTTTTAATGATGTCTATATATCTGCTTAAAAAACTTGAGAGATTTCTTCAAACAATGGTGCTGGGAAAACTGGACATCTACATGTGAATAAAGGAAATTAGACCCCCATCAAACACCACTCACAAAAACTAATCCTCAAAGTGGATTAAGGACTTAAATGTAAGATCTTAAACTGTAAAACTCCTAAAGGAAAACATAGGGGAAAGCTTCCTGGCAGTAGTCTAGGCAATGACTTCTTTTTTTTCTTTTCTTTTCTTTTTTCTTTTTTCTTTTCTTTTCTTTTCTTTTCTTTTCTTTTCTTTTCTTTTCTTCTTAGCTATACTGAACACACAATGTTACATTAGTTTCAAGTGTACAATGCAGTGACTCAATGAGTCTATATGGAGGCAATGATTTCTTGATATGACATCAACAAAATCAAAAATAGACAAAGAGAACTATGTAAAACTAATAAGCTTCTGTACAGCAAAGGAAAAAACAACAGAGTAAAAGACAACTTACTGAATTGAGAGAAAGTATCTGCAAAACATGTATTTGCTAAGTGGTTAATCGCTACAATATATAAGAAATTCCTACAACTCAATAATAAAAAATAAAAACCTGATTTCATTTTTTTTATTTTTTAAAAAAATAACCTGATTTGGGGCACATGGGTGGCTCAGTCAGTTAAGCGTCCGACTTTGGCTCAGGTCATGATTTTATGGTTCCTGAGTTCAAGCCCTGCGTCAGGCTCTGTTCTGATAGCTCACAGCCTAGAACCTGCTCTGGATTCTGTGTCTCCCTCTTTCTCTGCTCCTCCCCTGCTCACACTCTGTCTCTCTCTCTCTCTCTCTCTCTCTCTCACTCAAAAATAAATAAAAACATTTTTAAAAATTTAAATAACCTGATTTTAAAATGGGCAAAGAACTTGTAAACAGGCATTTCTCTAAAGAAGACATAAAAATGGTTAACAGGTTATGAAAAGGTGTCCAATATGACAATCATCAGGAAAATGAAAAATCAAGACCACAGTTAGATATCACCCTACACCTGTCAGGATGTCTAATATCAAAAAGACAAAAGATAACAAGTGTTGGCAAAGGTGCGGAGAAATGGGAACCATGTATACTGTTGATGAGAATGTGAAATGCTGCAGCCACAGTGGAAAATAGCACAGAAATGACTCTCAGGTTTTGAAAAAGAACTGCCATATGGTCTAGCAATCCCACTTCCGAGTATATATTCAAAAAACCCATCTCTGGGTATATATCCAAAAGAACTGAAATACAGATATCAATTTGTTTAATGTTCATTTATTTTTGAAAGAGAGAGAAACAGAGTATGAGTGGGGGAGGGGCAGTGAGAGGGGAAGACACAGAATCCAATGCAGGCTCCAGGCTCTGAGCTGTCAGCACAGAGCCCAGCGAGGGGCTCAAACCCACGAACCACGAGATCATGACCTGAGCCAACGCTGGACACTTAACCAACTCAGCCACCCAAGCGCCCCTGAAATCCAGATATCAAAGAGGTATCTACACTCTCATGTCCAATGCAGCATTATTCACAATAGCCAAGATACAGGAACAACCCAAATGCCCACCAATAGACAATGGGTAAAGAAAATGTGATATAAACATATAAAATGGAATGTTATTCAGCCTTTAAGAAAAGAAGAAAATCCTGCCATTTGTGACAACAGAGATAAACCTGGGGGACATTATGGTAAATGAAATAAGCCATTCACAAAAGTACCAATAGTGCACAATTCTACATATATGAGATACCGAAGAGTAATCACACACTTGGAAACAGTGAGTAGAATGGTGATTGCCAGGAACTGAGGGAGAAGGAAAATTAGTTGTTCTTCAATGGGCATAGAGTTTCAGTTACATAAAATGAGTAAGTTCTAGAGATCTTCTATACAACATTGTGCCTAGAATTAACAATACTGTGTTGTGCACTTAAAATCTGTTGATTTTAAGGTACAGGCGCCTGGGTGGCTCAGTTCGTTAAGCATCTGACTTTAGCTCAGGTCATGATCTCATGGTTTATGAGATCAAGTCTCGTATCGGGCTCTGTGCTGACAGCTGAGTCAGGTGCCTGCTTCCGATTCTGTGTCTCCCTCTTTCTCTGCCTCTCCCCTGCTTATGCTCTGACTCTCTCTCTCTCTCAAAAATAAATAAACATTAATTTTTTTTTTAATTAAAAGAAAGCTCCTTCTCAACAGGGCGAGTGCCTTTAAAAAATATGTTGAGGGTAGATCTCATGTTAAGTGGTCTTATAACAACAACAACAACAACAAAAAAACTTGAGAGATTTTTCTATTGTCAGTAAAAAAAAAATCAAAATACGTTTTTGGAAAACCAAAACAAAAATTCACTAATCAGGTCTGCAAAGTGATTAACTGTATATGCTTGAACATACGATAGCACTAGAACATATTATCCTGGATGTCGTGACGGGTGGATTGATACGAGTCTGAGTCCTGATCGGGTTTACCCCTCCAGTGCTTCCCCCACCCTTGTGACAGACCTGGGCCCTGGTGACCACAGCAGGGAACAGCAGCTTCTCTGCCCAGTCCCCTTTCGAATCAAAGTTCTTGTGTGCTTCTGAATGTTGCTACTAAGGGCCTCCATTTTCCACTCTGGGTCCCTGTCTGCCCACTTTTACCCATCTGCTAGCCACTCCCATCCTTCAACACAGTTTATTTCCTCACATTGACTATTAACACACACTTCTCTAGCTGTACTGAGTACTACGCATAAGAAATGCTCTCAGGTCACCTATAGCAGCACACAATTTCTTGACAGTCCCATTCCGAAATAAAATATATATGCAAATAAGTCTACACATACACGCTGCAGCAGTTGCTTTTTTCCCAAAGCATGTCCCCGGATTCCTCACTTTATTCCCACTTGAGGGAGTCAGTAAACGTGGGAGGGTGACGAATAGCTATTTCCTCAGTGCTAAACTTCATCACAAATTTACTTTTTTCTTGCTCTTTCACACGAAAGGCTAAATAGAGTCACTAATCATCATGTTAACATTATGCATCAAAGGAACAGTTTAAGGTAATGAGCAATAAAAACATAAATGAATATTTTATTTCTAGGTGAGTTTCCCCCTGGAGTTTTCTGAATTGTTAATTTCAGGAGTCAAATGCTGGGCTGCATTTCCCACTCTTTGGCAATGAGAAACGGCACATCGTAAAAGGATGTGTATACACTGGAAATGACTACCACACATTACAAGACTGCCGAAGGTTTTCAAGTTAATATTAAAGGTTTCAGGGTAATTTTATGTTTAGCATATAAATGCTAGTTTTGTAACCTGAGAGCACGTAACTGGCCATTTTGAACAGTTGTTATAGATTCCATCTTAAATACAGCTCCACCAAAAATCGCAGTGTTTAAATTGCCTTAACATTGTCTGTGAATTGCATTCACTTGACAAAGGCGTGTGAGGAGTCTGAAGTCTAATGATTTTCTAAAAATACTAATGATTTGCAAATTCTTTTCCATCTCAGAGCAACTGGATTTATTACATATTTTTATCCACTTGTCAGGCATGGAGAGAGTGGCTCGCAAGAACTCTACAACTCCCATTGTGCTTTTAAAATAAAATGATCAAACCAAAAGCTAAATTTATAAATGGAACCACAATACGTATGTTCTCGATGAGACAACCGAGTCCATTCTTCCTCTAAGTGGGAGGATCAATTTATATTCTCTAAGTTTACTCATCAGCTTGCATTTTAGCCTTTGAGCAAATGGGGTTGTGGCAAACAGCCCAATTTCTCTCGAGAACACAATACATTCCATGAGTCTGAATGTATAGATTACCCGTCCATCACTATTACAGCAGGTCCTCACATGGACATTTGATCAACAGCACAAAATCTCGCTCACTTGTCTTATCACAAATCTTCTTAAATTCTTTCTAAATGTAACCACACGTGACAATGGAGAGAAAAGAGGAAAAAATATATATTCTCCAGGAGAGAGTCTGTGGGTTTTACTCACATGAAAATACAGAAACGTCCTTGTCTTTAAATGTTGGGCATAGAGGTAAAGGTTATATGGGCTCTTCACGGAGAGTGGCTCTCAGATATGTATAACAGAAACAGCTCAGCTAAAGGAATCTAGTAGGTGAGTCTAAATAGTTTCGTCATTTATGAAAAGATACCTTTCTACAAGAGTCTTTTTCTGTAAATTTGTAAATTTGCCTGTTTCTTTAGATTCTAAAAGAGAAGGATATTAATACCTCTTTCCAAGTGTGATATTCAAAATAGGTAAGCACCAGCAAGTACAAACCAATGAAAAGGGTCACTGACAAGTCACACTGGCCATAGACCCTAGTGAGCCATAACAAGAGACATCAGTTGACAACCAGCCCTGCCTAGTTCAGGGTGGAAGGGTTGGGAGATTAGAAAGAAGTAGCCTTGGGGTCCCTGGGTGGCTCAGTCGGTTATGTCTCCGACTTTGGCTCAGGTCACGATCTCGGGGTTCGTGGGTTCATGCTGCACGTCAGGCTTTGTGCTGACAGCTCAGAGCCTGGAGCCTGCTTGGGATTCTGTGACTCCCTTTCTCTGCCCCTCCCCCATTCGCACTCAGTCTCTCTCCCTCTCACAAATAAATACACGTTAAAAAAAAGAAGAAGAAGAGAGAAGTGGCCTTGGGGTACCTGGGTGGTTCAGTCAGTTAAGCATCCAACTCTTGGTTTCATCTGAGGTCATCAACTCATGGTTTGTGAGTTCAAGCCCCACATCAGGCTCTGTGCTGACAGCGCACTTGTGCTCTCTCTCTCTCAAAATAAATTTAAAAAAAAATTTTTTAAAGTGGCCTTAGCAGAGCCTGGCATACAGAATGCATCCAGAAAACATCAGTATGATCCAAATAAACTCTCCTGCCGTGGTAATGCTATAAAACACTTGTATTCTACTTCCGGAGAGCTCCCTCTAAATATGAAATACCATAACTATTGAAGACTTGTTTTTTAAGTAATCTCTATATCCAACATGGGGCTCCAACTCACAACCCCAAGATCAAGAGTTGCACGTTCTACAGACTGAGCCAGCCAGGCACCCTGGAAATATCCTAACTGCTCAATAGTGTCTACTTGATACAAAATTATCTGAAAAATGGGTAGAAAAACCTCAGTATTTTGAATGTTTCTTTACAACCCAAAGGTAGGAAGGGAGAGAAAGCTCCATACCAGCACAAACCACAGTCAGAGAATCAGGAAGAAGCATAAACACTGACAGACACAAAGGTTTCAACAGCCTTTAGGTCATTCACAATAACCAGGGAGAAGGAGGTGGAAAGTTCTTTACCTTACACAACTTTAGGGCCCATCTTCAAATACAAGGGAATTAGAAGAATAGAACTGGACAAAACTGCACAGTTGTACTTTGCTCAGATTCAATGTGGCTTACACTAAAAAGAAATTCCTGGGAGAATAGAAATATCCAATTTATTAAGTGATACCTCAAATGTCTCCCCAAAACAAGGTCTCTCGATACAGTGATATTTTATGTGATTTTTGGGAATTCAGAATGAATGTTTGCAGGAACATACACATCTATGATATAGCATGCATGCCCACGATCTCATTTTCCAAAATGCCAGAACTGTGGCTGTCCCAGTTGCTATGGAGACAACAAAGATCTCGGATGAAGTTCACAGTCCAGAGCTTTGGGGAGCACACAGCCAGCAGCTGCAGGAATCAGAAAGTTGCTGTCATACAGATTCTGCAGCTGCCAGACCAAGATCTTAAAGAAGGCACCAGGCAGGAGGGCAGAGTGGAGAGAGAATTCTTTGTTTTCTATTGAAAGCAAGGGGAAAGAAAAACAAGCAATGAGGGAATGACTGATCTAAATGCAATTATAGTACTTAATGAATGCACCCTAGCCTACAGTATTTTAAACCATCTCAAATGGTTGGGAAATGAATTCCAGCATGACTTTAGTCAAAGAATATTATGTGATGAACCCGCACCATCTGAATAATTGCAGCTATCAGCTGAAATAACAGCAGGGAGACGGGGATATAGGTCAGACATTCTAGGCCTTGTCTCAGCAAGGATGAAATTTGGCTTGAGTGGTGAAATGGGCATTTGGGAGAAAAATCCAACACTTCTGATTCTAGCCCTGGAAATGCCTTGGAATTATTGAATATTAGAGCTGACAAAACATCTCAGAGGCCCAAAGCACCAAAGCTTCTTGTTGCAAGGATGACAAAATTAAAACTCAGGGAATGTAAGTCATTTTCCTCATTAACTGCCATCGTCGAGTCACCTTAAAACAATGCAAGCTGCCCTCACGTACTGAAAAAAGGACCTGCTTTTCATGTGCTCAAAGGCCAACTATTCGTGACAGATGGGTATTCCGGCAGGAACCCCCCTCTGTCCTGCCTGGAGCAAACTCTACTGCTTGGGATTCAGCCAAAGTTGACCACAGACTGGAACGGAGGTAATAAGGTTTGTTTCCGTTGTTATGAAGCAAACACCTACAAAACACAGTTGATGACTGGATAATGCAAGTTAGAAATCGGGGACAATTACAGTTATTTATGCTCTCCTATGTTATGCTCCACTCTGCCTCATTAGCATGAACTAAAAAGTTGCTTTCAATGTAATTCTTTTTTTTTTTTTTAGTTTATTTTTTTATTTTGAGAGAGAGAGAGCAAGAGAGAGAGCGAGTAGTGGAGGAACAGAGAGAGAAGGAGGGAGAGAATCCCAAGCAGGCTCTGCACTGTCAGCACAGAGCCTGACGTGGGGCTCAAACTCTCCAACTGAGAGTTCAAGACCTCAGCCGAAATCAAGTGCTGGGTGCTTAACCGACTGAGCCACCCACGTGCTCCTGCTTTCAATGTAATCCTTAATCTAATGGCTACCCTACACCACTTTAGTTTAGCTAAATCAAAAGTTTCCATCACTCACCCAGTAGTCCAATGTATGTTTTCTTATTATAATTCCACCCATATTGTCTTATTTCAATATTATTTTCCATTTACTGAGCAACTGTTCTGTGCAACGCATTCTATGAGCAGCTTTATCTGCATTATTTCCTACTCTTAAAGCTATCCCAAAAGGAAGGAGTTAATAGTCCCATTTTTCGATGCATGATTCCATCTTCAGAGGGATTAAGCAAGTGGGCCAAGATCACAGTGTGAGTGGAGAGCTAAAAATTCAAACACAGAGTCCTCTAGCTGCAAAGCCAGATTTCCACCACACAGCACGGCTTCCATACTTTGTCAGTCCCTCTATAAATGGGGAAAATTAATTATTCACTTATTTGGAAAAGATTACCCAGAAGCCATCTAACATGTCATCATAATGGAAAGATAATTAAAGATCAAGCTACAAATTCCACAAATGCCAATGAATAACTAAGACTTCCAAAGACAGCTAGAAGTTGGAAGTTGACCTGCTGTACACCTTGAGAACACTTCCAGGTTATCTAGTTGAAAAGAAAAATTGGCAACTGATGGTCACAGAATGTTTGGAGTCATTTCAAATCAGCCTCACAGAGGAATAAGACATGAAACCCTCTGCAAACAGGCAGGTATTGATTAAGGATATTCCAGGGCAAGACCCAGGACTATGTAATTAACAGAACACGAAGGCAAGAGAAACATTTTCCCTCGCAATCATTTCATCAATGATTTCTACCAAAATCATTTGATCAATGACTTTCCAAAGAGATAGACAGAGCTATGAGGGGAATTCAAACATCAACTCAACCGGGTCTCTCCTTTCAAACACCAGATGTTCTCTCTCTTTTGTCCTCTGGTCAATCCTGATTTTTTATTTGTAGGAAGACCACACAGTCAGCTTCAAACCTATCCCCTTTGTCTGCTGCCTAACTCCTTCATCAGCAAACATGCTAGAAAAATACTATCTGTGATTAACAATATTACCATCAACGTGTGCACACTGACCGATTAGTGGATGCCCACAGGGTCATACAGCTATAAAGTCATAGGGCATGATGTGAACCACAATGTGTCTATGTTTTACACTTCCCGAATGGTCTCGCTGGTAAATTATCACAGCACCAAACAAATAGCTATAATGTTCTTTCATACACATCCTTTCATCTGGTGGGGTTGGGCAGGGGGCTAACCAGGCCACGGACGATGCCACAGATTTAGGCACGGGTCAGCAAACCTTGGCCCAGGGGCCAAATCCAGCCCACCACTTCTTTTTGTAAATAAGTTTTACTGGAACGCAGCCACACCTATGAGTTCACATACTGTAGATGTGGCTGCCTTCGCGCTTTAATGGCAGAGTTGAATAGTTGTGACAGAAACTGTATGGCCCACGAAGTTGAAAATATGTACTATCTGGCCTTTTATATAAAAAATATGCCAATTCCTGGTTAGGACATGGAAACAGAAGACCTTGGCCCAAACATGCTAAAACCAGGGGAGAACAGCCAACAGAAAATCAGAAATCTAAACCCATAAATGCAGGTAAGAAAAATAGGAGAGAATGATGTCAGCAAAATGGGAGAATAGGAGTTTTCTAGCACCTTCTCCGGAAGGAACACCAACTGTGACACTCATTTGGCTGAGAGTACCTTTGTAGAAGTCAGGGAGTCCAGTGGAGAGTTCTAGAGCACCACTGAGGAAGAAAACAAATCCAAGATCAGACCACGAAGAGGGGAAGAGGGACAGTTTGACTCTATCCACATCAGCCCTCCTTTCAGGCAGCACAGCTCAGTGCCAAAGGAGCCGGGGTCAGCCTGTGACTTCCTCCTAGGAGGGAACGTGAGAGCACGTGAGTGAACGGCCAGCAGCCTGAGCTGTGCAGGACACCGCCAAAGGGCCCATTTCTTTCCTGCCCCACCCGCGGTCTGAGATGAGCTGCATGACAGGAGGACAGGAAACAGATGACAGAACAGCAGCCAGGGCTCCCGTGACCGCGCCATCTCCCCCGCCAGTAAGTAGTGGCCAGGCTCTCACCATTATGGGGTCTCCCCTGCTAGGTAAGTAGTAGCCTGGCCTCTCCAAGGGCATCAGAGAGAGGCAGACCCTAATAACCACTCCACCGACACCATCAGAAAGCCTGCAAATGAGCCACTGGGGGACCTCATCTGTCAATCTCTCCAGCTGGCACACGGGTACCCCTAATGTGCTGCACAACTCATCCACACACCCACACCATGGCAGTTCCCCGTGTGCACCTCGACAGTAGCCAGTGTGAGCCTCTGCAGAAGGCTGGTGAGTGCACACAGAAAGCTGGCCCAACTCCCTGGGACTGAAAGGAGGTACACAAACTTGAGCATTTAGCACCACCCCGAGAAATAAAATCGGCTGTCATCACCCAGCCTGGCTTTGCAGGGTCAAGACAAGGCACACAGTCTTAAGAATTCCCCAAGAAGGGGGGTGCCTGGGTGGCTCAGTCGGTTCAGCGTCCGACTTCGGCTCAGGTCGTGATCTCGCAGTCCGTGAGTTCAAGCCCCATGTCGGGCTCTGTGCTGACAGCTCAGAACCTGGAGCCTGCTTCTGATTCTGTGTCTCCCTCTCTCTCTGACCCTCCCCCCATTCATGCTCTGTCTCTCTCTGTCTCAAAAATAAATAAACGTTAAAAAAAAAAAAAAAAAGAATTCCCCAAGAAGGAACAAGAAGTGTGGAGGAGGCATATCCATAGAAAAGGTCTAAGAAGCCTCAGAATCTCTAGCAGGACTGACAGAAGCGATTTCTCTTCCAAAGCCAGTCAGTAAAGACTGGAGGAGGTGACTGCTTCTTGAAATGTAAAGACAAGGGCGCCACACTTTGAGGAACATGAACAATTAAGGAAACATGACATCTCCAAAGAACACAATAATCTTCCGGTCACTGACCCCAAAGAAATGGAGGTCTGTGATTTGTCGAATAAGTAACTCAAAACACTTGCTTCAAGGAAGCTCAGTGAGCTACAAGAAAACACAGAAAATTCAATGAAATCAGGAAAACAATATACAAATAAAATGAGAAGTTTAACAGAGGGATAGGAATTATAAAAAGAAACAAATAGAAATTCTGCAGCTGCGGAATACCATGAATGAAATGACAAATGCAATAGAGAGCTAGTCCATGGAAACGCATTCAAGCACCAGGAAGGATAGCCTGGGTTTTGAAGGCACTGCCTGTCTAGGGAAAGCAGTTTCCCCATCCACTCATTGGGCTTACATCGACACAGCTATTCTCTGCAAGTCCTGGAGACAGTCATGATGTGAAACAGAACAATGACGAGTGAAATGCAACTGGCTTCCTGAGTAAGCCTTTGTTGGAACTGCTTTTCCACGTGCAAAGTGAAACGGTTTGTATTCACACTCTATTTATGTGTGTGCGTTTGTGATATTTGTGTGGTGTATATGTATTCGTATCTATATATTGATATTTGTGTGTTTAAACTAATATTGTATGTACATGTACATTCTAATAAAGATGAAATTCACTGAAATATGACAGTTTTTAGCTTATGTGTAAAGGATATGGTTTAGCTTATTTGTAAGCTAATTGCGCTTATTAGCTTATTTGTAAAGGATATGGTGTCCTTCCTGAATACATGTTGACTCGTTCAACAAGGACCCTATACAAATGCCGTGTGTCAGGCAGGATGATAGGATCTAGAAATGCACTGATAGGGAAGAAAAGAGACAAACATCTTTTGTGTGTTACTAGCTTACATTCTAGTAGGAATGCGGAGAAATTGGCAATAAGCAAAATTACATTAACTATTGCTGTGTAACAAATTCCACACACTTAGTAACTTCAAACAACACACATTTATAATCTGCTTCTGTGGCTCAGGAGTCTGAGCATGGCTTAACTGCATCCACTAATTCAGAGTATCTCACAGGGCTGCGATATCTACCACATGTTGGCCTGACTAGAGAAGAAGTTGCCCAGGAGGTTGTTGGTAGAATCAGTTCCCTCAGGGACTAGATCTGGCCCTCAGCTCCTTGTTGCTATTGATGGAAAGCCATTTCAGTTCCTCAAAACATGGGTCTGTCCAGCATGGCAGCTTGCTTCATCTAAGGCAACAAGGGAAAGTCTTGTTTTGTTTTGTTTTGTTTTTAAGTTTATTTATTTTGAGAAAGAGAGAGGAGGGGAGGATCAGAGAGAGAGGGAAAGAGAGAATCCCAAGCAGGCTCTGCACCGTCAGCACAGAACCCGAACTGAGGCTCAAACTCACAAACCACGAGATCGTGACTGGATCTGAAACCAAGAGCCGGATGCCTAACCGACTGAGCCACCCATGCGCCCCAGGGAAAGTCCTCTAACAAGATAGAGTCAAAGCCTTTTGTAACCCAACCATAGGTGTGACATCCTATCGCCTTTGCTAGATTCTATTTTTTTTTCTGGAAGTAAGTCACAGCCCACACTGGAAAGGACAGGATACCACAAGGCTATGACTATCAGGAGGCAGGGATCATCAGGGGCCATCTTTAAAGTCCACCTATCACATTGGGGGCAGAGCGTGGAGAACCTGGTGGGCCACTGGAAGGAATCAGGATTTTGCTGTAATATAGAAACTGATCGTACAACAATTTACGAGATGCCGCTCAGGATCTACTGAGTTGTGATGGCTACTGACAAAGTGTTTACGTCAGAGCCACTCACTCTGTCCCAAAAGAGACCCCTCAACCTCCTGGCCTCATGGGAGGATGGCAGTGTTGATTTTTCAGCTTTCTGTGCTGTTCTCACACCCGTCACCACCTGTCTTGATGCTACAGGCTTGCTCCCAGTCACTCATCATCTCTCCCTGCGTCAGCCCTTTGTATAAATTTTCTCCCATTTTTCTCTCCGCCTGTATCTCCTTCCTGCTGAGAGTCACCTCTTCCATTAATCATAGTCTTTTCTTCCTCTTTTGGCCAACAGCCTTGCTACCAGACTACCGACACTATTAAATTACGTACCATCTTGGTAAGTGAACCTTTTCATCCAATTTGGAATAGGGGAGACAGAACTACCACAGCTAAATTAAACTGCACGTTATTCTCTGACATTTGGCACGTGTGCTAAAGATTGCTGAAGCAGAAAGTCAGCCACCACGAATCCTGTCTTGCCTGTCAGGAATACTTGGCCAAACTGCTATTTGCAGACAGGCCCTCCCAGGTCCTTACAGAGTCCAGACACTATGTCTCCACCTTGCTTCTCTTTTCCCATCCCTTTTATACCATGGATGCTCACGATCCAGAAAGCTGGATCCATCAGGCCAACACTCAATGTGACAGTTTTCCTCACGAATATAGTTCTCCCATCCAGTCTCTCTTTCGAATGCCCTCTGAGAGATCCCTTGCCCCCCACCTCCATTTCTGGGCATCTTCTTTGCTGGCATATGAATAAGCTAATATCTGCAAACTTTCAGAAGAATCCTTCATTTCTATACATAGACTATATAATGGGATTAAGGATAACATCCTAATGACACAAACTTTAAAAATATGGCTAGGTTGTAGAGGAACATCTTTCAATATTTAAACAAATGAGAGGTGAGATCTCAGTTTCTTAAAGTGCTTTCAAGCCATTTGACCACATTGGCCTTAAGGCCACATTTTTTGAAGGAGAAACAAAAATCATTATAATCGTCTTTCCTTAACAGGAATTTTTTGTTGATGTGTTTCAGGGAAATATGTTCTCAGAAATTGCTAAAAACACCTTCCCAAGATTTATTTCTCTCCTCATGATCAAATAAGTGTGGCAATGCCTACATTTGCCAGAAATAGTACAATATTTTCCCTCAGGTTTTGAAACTCCTTGAAAACTTCTGTAACCTGCTGCTTTGTTTTTATAGTAATCAAAGCTAAATTGGGGTTTAGAGAAAAACGAAGCAAAGCTGAAGAAATTCCATCGCAATGCTGCACACATTTTCCAAATATTCAACTTTTCCCCCCTAGTGTAAACATAGTCTTTATCAGGAAATTGAACAGCTTTCTAAATTTGTCTCTTAGGAGCGAGCCTACTCTGCACATCATGGAACATTTTATCCTCCCAAGATAGACTAAAAGCTCTAAATTACTCATTACACAGCTTAACAAAAGCAGCTCATCGTTAGTTAATTGGAGATAACATGGCCTTGTTCCCTGATGCAGATATACTAAAAATTGCTGGTTATTTCTGTAGTTAATTTCTTCTGGAAAAACATTCTCAGTCATAAAATTTATCTTCTCATGATAAAAAATGATATAGCATGGAATAAATATTTGATTTGGAACTAAGAGCATGTAGAATCCCAAAGAGAAGTAAATTTCTGAAAAACCTGCCAAATGTCAACTGTCCCAAATGATACGCAACCTGTCATCTCCAAGAAAATGATTTCACTGAATTGCTAAACTAACAGGGCCTTGCTGGGGTGAGGCAGTGCCTGGGGTGCAAACAGTAAGGGGGTGCCTGATGCAAGTGTCCTGCCTGCTCTGCCCTAGTCTGGGCCCCAGTTACAGAAGCCATGCTCCCTGAAATGACCTCTTACCTAATATTGAATGAATCCCTTAACTGCTCACTTGCTTGTGGACTTCTCTCCTATAATCATACTTATTTTGCTCCCTGGATCTTTCATTCAATCTATTACAAGTTCAAACACAGATAATGGTGGGGCACCTAGGTGGCTCAGTCGGTTGAGTGTCCGACTTCAGCCTAGGTCAAGATCTCATCCCAGAGTTTGAGCCCCACATAGGGCTCTGTGCTGACAGCTCAGAGCCTGGAGCCTGTTTCAGATTCTGTGTCTCACTCTCTCTGCTCCTCCCCCACTCATGCTCTCTCTCTGTCTCTCTGTCTCTCTCAAAAAAAAAAAAATATTAAAAAAATTTTTTTAATTAAAATTAAAAAAACACAGATAGTGGATTCCTATAGATAATGGATTAGCAAAGGAACATCTTGAGGAAATAAAGCCCATTAAGACATTGCACAGCTGTAAGGGGCTTATAATCCAGGATAGAAGACATGTATTTCTGCCTTCTAAGGAAATCCTTGCTTGGACCCTCCACTGTCCTTCACACCAGGATTCTAACTCCTCATGATCTACACTGCCAAGTGTCACTATATCACCTACTGTTCACTTTCTGGCTCATGACAGGTGCTCGCCACATACAACTAGAATGAAAGCCCCACTCAGCCGTCTGAGGCCCGTCAATTCACTGCACACCCAAAACTTTAAACATCGCTGAACGTCATTGACCTGAGGCTTTTTATATTACTGAACATCCCTTCCTTCTTGAGTATTTCTCTTCACTGTCACTCTGGCTGGTCTTCAATATTTCTGATCCCTGCTCCGTCTACTTCAATAGCATCCCCTTCTTTAAAAAAAAAAAACAGTTTATTTATTTTGAGAGAGAGAGAGAGAGAGAACACAAGCTGGGGAAAGCGGCAGAGAGAGAGAGGAGAGAGAGAATCCCAAGCAGGCTCCATGCTGTCAGCACAGAGCCCAATGTGGGGCTCAAACTCACAAACCATGAGATCATGACCTGAGCCAAAATCAAGAGTCACAGTTTGACGGAGACACCCAGGCACCCAGTTCCCCTTCTTTTTGTTCCCTACCACCTTCTTCCTAAATGTTGACACGGTTTATGATCAGAACTCTCTTTTCTTACTGCTGTACATAATTTCACTGGTCAATCCCAACCACTTGCAAGACTTTACTTCCTATGCACTCACATTTGACTTCAAAATCTCTATCTATGGACAAGCCCTTTCCACTAGAAACTATGTCTTTTTATCTCGTTAGACACATTTATTAAATAACAACTAAGTTCCTAGGCATTGTGCATGCAAAAATAAAGCAAATAGCCTCTAACCTCAGATGGCAACATGGAGGAGAATGCTGCCCATTCCAGAAAAAGCTACAACACAATATGTGGTATAATTAGAGCGTGAAGCTGGTGCTCTAGGGCACTGCTGCTCAAACTTTAACGTGCAGCTGAGACACCTGGGAGTCTTGTTAAAATGAATATTCAGATTCAAGTTTCTGCATTTCTATGAACCTCCCACGTGATGCTCCCGCTGGCGATGCGCAGAGCACACTTTGAGTTCTGGGAGATTTTGGTGACCCTAACTCAGTCTGCAAAGTCAAGGCACTGATGCCTGACCTAAGACTTGAGGATAGCCTGAATTTGTCATGGGAGCGAATGGGAAAAGACCATCTGGGAAAAGGGAAAAGCATGGTGATAGCATGGAGGTCTGGGAGACCCGTGCCTACAGCCCATGGCAGCAGACGTGAGAGAACCAAGTGGGCGTGAGGGGGTGGACCCACAGAATTAGAAACCACATGATGAGGGACCTGTAGCACATCCTAGAGCAGTGATACCCAGAATGAGACAGAGACAGCCAGAGAGAGCAGGAGCATGAAAAATATACAAGCATGAGGTTCAGTCTGTGCCTGATGCTTGTGTCTTCAGCGTCTGGGCCCCTCCCGACAGACAGCAGTTGGCCATGCCTGATTCCCCCTTGGATGTCCCTGAGGGCATGGCTACTGTGCCTGGCATTCCTACTGTTCATGGAGTGAACCATTTTCTTAAACCTCTGACTCACTCAAGACAATCCCCTCAGTGATTAAAAATTATTTTGATACTTCACCAGACAATGGAGATTGGAAAGAAACCACCAAAATGTAATACAAATTCACAAACAAAAAGTAACCTCTGCTAATGAATGAGTGAATGGTATAAGATGGTACTTTGGGGCCACTTGGGTGGCTCAGTTGGTTAGGCATCCAACTCTTGATTCTGCCTCAGGTCATGACCTCACAGTTCCTGAGTTCAAGCCCCACCTTAGGCTCTGTGCTGACAGCACAAACCCTGCTTGGGATTCTCTCTCTCTGCCTCTCCTCTCTCTTACTCTAAAAATAAATAAACATTTCTTAAAAAGCATTTCCTTTTAGGGGTACCTAAAAGTTGGTTAAGCATCTGACTTCAGTTCAGGTTACGATCTCACGGCTTGTGAGTTTGAGTCCCATGTCGGGCTCTGCACTGACAGCTCAGAGCCTGGAGCCTGCTTCAGATTCTGTCTCCCTCTCTCTCTGCCCCTCCCTGCTCACACTCTGTCTCTTTCTCAAAAATAAATAAACATTTAAAAAAAAAGCCTTTCCTTTAAAAAAAAAAAAAGATGGTACATTGGGTCTTTGGGTGGGAACTCAATAGAGAAGAATCACTATTGCTTAAAGTAGTGTTCCCCAATAGAAATACAATGTGAGCAACATACATGATCTTAAATTTTCTAGTAACCATGTTTAAAAGTCAAAGTTAAACTAATTTTAATATTTTATTTAACCCAATATATGCAAAATATTATCATTTCAACAAGTAATTAATATAAAAAATTATTGATGAGATACTTTGCATTTCCTTTGAGGTGGGTCTTTGAAATCTATGCATGTGACTTATGTATGTTACATCTCCATTCAGACTCACTGTTTTTCAAGTCCTCAATAGCCCCATGTAGCTGGTGGCTACCATACTGAACAGCATAATTTAATTTTTTTAAGTTTACTTATTTATTTTGAGAGAGAGGGAGAGACAGAGAGTGTGCAAACAAGGGGGGTAGGGGCAGAGAGAGAGAGAGAGAGAATCCCAAACACGCCAAAACCAAGAGTCTGACATTTAACTAACTGAGCCACCCAGGTACTCTTGGACAGCACAATTTTTTAAAGTGTGCAATTAACTCTCTTTTTTCTCAAAATGAGTAAACAGAATTTTATTCAAACTTTACACATATCTTTTACATTTATTTAGCCTGAGGGTAAGCATGAGAAAATCCGACCTGCAGTTAGACTACACTGCCCAAACAGCATCCGAAAATATAGCTGTGAATGAACATGCATTTAGCAAACATAGTTAAAGCCTTGCAATGAGCTTTGAGAATGAATACTGACACAAACCAAACTTCAGTCTGGTCTATATGGTCTTCAGAGCCTAAAAGTACCTATTATCTAATAATGATTTTAAAAGGTGTGCAGGTGACAACTTATGAAGGTATGTCCAGATGCAGAATTTAGTTCAATATTTCTACAGGTGCTGTTTTAGCTTACTACTAACAAACTGACTCCCCAATCCTTAGTATTCAACATGTACTTGAAAACATGTAGCAGCATGGTACAGTTTATTTTTATAAATATTAGTGCCTGTAATAAAATATAAAAACAGAGTTTCCCTTTCCCAAATATTAAGTCTCTGAATGCTCCATTCACCCTTTGGTTTCAAACCCGTACAAGGCACTCACATTACATTGTAGATTTAACATCCAGACAGAACACTGTGCATCTGTTGGGGAAGGCGGTGGGGAGCTGAGGGAATACCAGAGCACTACATTATAGAAAGTAAACGTAGAAGCAAAAATACTTTCTGAATATATACTATACATTATGCAAGCAAATATTCATGATAAGAGTCAACACAGGCCAAAACATTGTTTTCTAGGAAACCAGAATCTTCTTCCTTTCAAATCACACACACACTGTTTTGTGTTAAGAAAAATGGAGCCCGCTCCTATATTTGCTTATGTGCTTCAATATCTTGGAAATGAGTAATTATTGTATTCATTTGCTAATGGTTTGTCCTCTTAGTTGGCTGGCTGTTGCAAATAAGGAATACAGAACTATTATGTCAGTACCTGTTTTGCATTTAATACTGGCCAAGTAATACATATAATTAATTCATCTTTATCAGTCCATATTAGTAATATAAATAGATGAAGTGAAGTGGTGAATTTCAACATTTGTGCAGGGGAAACCAGTTAATAATCTGTTTCCAGTAAGGCTAGTGGCAAAGAAATTACTACAGAGTCAGTCCAAGCTAGTAGTAAAGCCCTGCTTTAGCAAGCTGAATGAAAGTCTGAAGTTAGGTCATTTTAATTCCTGTATATTACTGTGCAAATCTAGAATTTCCCATGTAAAAGACAGTGCTGACAGCATCAAAGTCCTGTGTGCACCCGGCGTCCTCTGAAAAGTGTACAGTTAACTCCTTAATCTGAATCTATTCCTAAATCAGGTCATTTCACCTTCCTGTACTCACAAGCCTCATGGGAAACCAGAAACGGTAACACAAAGATCCTGAAGGCGTCATGTTGTAGCCACAGGGATGAGCAATCCGTGTGTGTGTGTATGTGTGTGTGTGTGTGTGTGTGTGTGTGAACAATCATGGAAGTTACTGGAAATCTTAAAACAGGTCCGTACCCTCTGAGAGGGTAAGAGTGTAGAATAAGGATAAGAGACATGACACTATGAGAATGCTAAGGTCACTCAAACTCTGAGCACTTTCCAGGTATTTGTAGGCTTTGGGGGGTTACTTCTTTGTTTTGGGAGGTTTGGGGGATGTATAATTTTGGGGTGGTTTTAGTGTTTTTTTTACCATCCTATGATTTTACAAAGCAGAAATAAAGCAGTAGTTTGTGCATTACTCATTGGATTACAACAGACACGTTTACCACACTCGCATGGTAGAGAAACAAGTCTGTATGCAGTCCAATACCTGCCTCTGCACTACTTAAAGTTGATTGCACAACAATCCTGTATTTACACACAGAAAATACATGTGGTGACAGTGAGAACTGCTTTTAAACCATGGTTAGCGCCACCACTTTAGAGAATGATGGGAAAGATTCCACTGTCTTCTGTTTCAAAGGAAAGTAAAATACACTTGATACTCAGCTTCTTAAGGAAACTCTGTTTTATTTGTTCTTAATGTTCCATTTTAAGGGTGTCTTGTAAATTCCAAACAAACCGATGAGTAAGTTGGAGGCAAGGGTTCCATATTATTTGGCTGTGTAAGCCCAGTGTCTGGCATGCTACCCACACAGTTGGCACTCAGTGTATGCTAATCAAGTGCACGAGGTAGCATTTCAAGCCTCACTGAAGGTTCTCCAATCTATTGACCACATGTGGCAAAGAATAATATTTAAACAGTACTCCAGGGGCTGTGCATAGCGCTCCCTAGAAGAGAGGTGTGCATCTAAGATTTTGTCTGCCCGTGACAGGGAAGGAAGAAGAGCTGGAAGGGAGAAGTCAGACAGACCAAGCTTCACACAGGGCTCACAGGCAGCTCTACTACCTGGAAGGCAATGAGATAAAAGATAGCCTCTTTCTCTCTCTCCTCAAGCCCCGGGCCAATCACTGTAACACTTTTTTCTCTACCTTAAAGAAGGTCTTTCTGGTCAACTCCGTTTAAAATCTTTTCATATATATACACATATAACTTTACGTAATGCCCAAATGTGATGAAGTCATATACACTAAGTCACAGTCTTAGCAGTTGTTCTTGTGTGTGTGTGCTGTTTGACTTGACTTCTTCTATCCTCCACCCCCACCATCCTCCCTTCTCCCCAAAGCACTGCCACAGCCCTCCCTGGGAACCCAGGTGAAGAATCTAGAATGTATCTTTCCATATTTTTCTTCATAGTTAACCACACGCACCTACACACACAATTTTGTCACTGCTTTATAAAAATATACCTTTCTGGGGGCACCTGGGTGGCTGGGCCGGTTAAGAGTCCGACTTCAGCTCAGGTCATGACCTTGCGGTCCGTGAGTTGGAGCCCCATTTTGGGCTCTCTGTGCTGACAGCTCAGAGCCTGCTTCAGATTCTGTGTCTCCCTCTCTCTGCCCCTACACTACTGATACTCTCTGTCTCTCTCGGTCTCTCAAAAATGAATAAATGTTGAAAAAATTTTAAATATATATATATTTTTTTTCTTTTCTGCTTCTTGCTTTTCTCTCCTAACAAAAATACATTGTAGAAATTCTAATACACTCAAATTCATTCTTTCAAGTGGCTGCATGATATGATTATGCCATGTTGCCAATGTATTCTGATTTATCCAAGGACTCCTCAGTAGAAGGGTAATTACTTTGTTTCCAGTTTCTTGTCAGCTTGAACAATGCTCAGTATATAGCCCGGAGCATTGGTCTTTACCTACTGAGCTTTATTTCTAGGGGATGGAGCTCCAAGATAGGGTGGCTGGGTCAAAGAGTATATGTATTTAACATTTTGATAGTTATAGACATTAATATCCAAAAGGCCTATAACACTCATATTATCAGTAATATATCAAAGTACCCATTTATCCACATATGTTCTGGCAGTATGTGGTGTTGCTTTACATTATTTTATATTTCTGTACCTGACGTAAATACCAGGTGCGCAATATGGACCCACAGGTGTCACGTCTTTGGGGAAACCAGAAAGTCGTGCTATACGGTGGGAAGGGCATTAGAAGACACTCAGCAGACCCAGTTTTGGATTCACACTCTGCACCCTGAACTGGAAACCTGAACAGGTCTCTTAACCTCACCGAGCCTCTTTCTACATTTGTTAAAAGGATACAAATACACATACACATATGTATTTTAATATCAAAGGCTGACAAAACAACGTGACTTTATGAGGCCACAAAGTGATGCCGAGAAGTAAGAAGGGATAGCAGAACGCTAATGCCATTTTTCCCTGAGGGCATCTGGTCAACCTAGTAATTTTAGTTTTTATTCTTCATGAGGTGCAGGAGGTAGAAGAAAAATACCCAGGGCTCATTTGGGGTAAGAAATCTAATAAAGGACCCTCCTGCCTCAAATCTGAGATCTCCAAAGTGCTACACCTTCAGTGTAAATTTGAGGCATGACAGACTTCTCCTAAATCTGCACCACATAGGGCCCACAAGGACATCTTCCTGGATCCTAAGAACAGCAGCCAAGGAAAAAATACTGAAAAATTGTAATAAAGACTAGCATGCATGTGGACTTGTGACCCAAATTCATATCATCTGGGAAGTCCAAAATAATGTTAAGCTATCAATTTAGCTCAAAACAGAACCTCTAAAAGCACATGTGGTGAAGAGCTGGGCGGTGTGCTTCATTTCCAATCCACGGGAACTCTCACACTTTTATAAAATACAATAAAAATGAATTACAAAAAAATGATAGGGAAATAAAGAGATAAATACAGCATACTGATGCCGTCGCAATGTCATTACTCGAAAAATTTCCAAATGTCACTCTCAATTTCCATACTCATCGCACAAAAGGTTACAAGCATTTTGGCATCGACACCTGGTCCCAAGTATCCAGCAGAACAAGTACAATTCTTTTCTGTGAACATATCTCCCTCTTAAGCCTTAGAGAAGTTTCAAAATAATTTTCCAAGGAAAAAGCATATTTACCAAGTAAAAGAAAATCAGCAAACATGCAAGGAAACTAGACACTGTGAGGCAGAATTAAAGAGAAAAAAAAAAGATTTGCAAAAGCTTCAGGTATTGAAATGATCAGACAATGAATTTGAAACAACTTCCTTATTATGTTTAAAGGGAATAAAATATAACCTACTACTATAAAAAGTGACCCAGTAGACTTCAAAAGAACAAAACAGAAATGAAAAATAAAATAACAGGAAGTAAAAATTCAATAAATGGGTTGTATAACAGCAGACTAAACATGGTTGGAGAGACAACTGGGCAACAGAAAAGTGGGGCAAATATTATCCAGAACACAGCACAGCAAAACAAGCTGATGCAGAAGATGAAAGAGAGGTTTAGACATGTAGAGACTGGGGGCCATCTGGGTGGCTCAGTCGATTAAGCATCTGACTTCAGCTCATGTCATGATCTTGCAGTTGTGGGTTCGAGCCCAGCACAGAGCCCGTGTAAGATTCTGTGCCTCCCTCTCTCTCTGCCCCTCCTCTGCTCACTCCCTCTCTCTCTCAAAAATAAACATAAAATTTTTTTTCATTAAAAAAAAAGAAATGTAGAGATTGGATCAGATATAAAATATTTTCTCAGAGTCCCAGAAGAAAAGAAAGATGGCAGATAAAATAATGTGAAAAGAGATATTTCTTCAGAATGGGTAAAAGATATCAATCTACAAATTCAAGAGTTCCCAGGAATCCCAAGGAATTTTCATAAATAAAAATGCACACCTAGACAAGCCAAAATGAAATCTGAGAACACCAACAAAAGTTTTAAAAAGAGAGACAAAAAACAAAGATTGTCCTCCCAGTAGTGACAGGCTGACAGCTGATTTTCAACAACAAAAAAAGAAGCCAGGGAAAAGGAACCAAATGCTACCATTGGCCATATGAACCTGCCTGGAAGCAGGTTCTTTCCAGCTGAGCCAGGAGACTGCTTTCCAACACGCTGACGGCAGCCTGTGAGGGACTCGGCCCCAGACCCGGCCAGCTGAGACGCACCCAGACTCCTAGCCCATGGAAATGGTGATTTAATGTATAATAACAGATAATAAAGAGATTATAAATGGTAATAAAGGTTTTCTTGTTTTGAACTGCTAAGTTGGGGGTTAATCTGTCATGCAGCAATAATTAATACAGTTAGCATTCATCTGCCCAACCTGCCATCAAATAGAGCCATTCCCCAGCAAGTTAAAAATAAAGATGCAGGGCGCCTGGCTGGCTCAGTCAGTGGAACATGCAACTCTTGATCTTGATGTTTTGAGTTCGAGCCCCATGTTGGGTGTAGAGATTACTTAAAAATAAAATCTTTAAAAACTAATAATTAATTAATTAATTGACACACAGACTTGGGGGCGGGGAGGCATGGAAAATCCACAACTAGCCAACTCTCAGTGGAGAAGAGAGAATCTGCCACGACGTATTAGTTTGCTAGTGCTGCCATAACAAAGTACCACAGACTGGGAGCTTAAACAACAGAAATCTGTGGTTTCAGTTCTGGGGGCTAGGGTTGGTTCCTTCTGAGGGATGTGAGAGAAGTCCCTGTTCGAGACCATTCTCTCTGGTTTGTAGATGGCTGTCTTCACTTCTCTTTGGTTTATTTGTGTGTCTGTCTGTGGGCGAACTTCTTTTTATAAGGACACCAGTCATATTAGGGCCCACTGAGTGACCTCTTGACTTGATTACCTCTATAAAGACCCAATCTCCAGAAAAGGTCCCATTCTGAGGGACTTGAGGGTCAGGACTTCAACATATTAATTTGGGGGGTGGGGGACACAATTAAACCCATAATATATAGTGAAGAACATTTAGATACAGACTGCATATTATTCAGACATATACTCAGTATTTGGAATCACAAGTTCATTCCAGCCCCTAAATAATTCCTGCATATTGTTTTACTTGGTTCAAAGTGAGGCTGTAACTATAACATTCATTTGTCTTTCCTGTCATGTAGGCGACTGTGGGGTCCGATATGGTCTGGAGGGGTTCTTTATTATAGCTTTGCTCTTTTGTTATCAGTTTTAAGAAAACATAATGAAAACGAAAATGCTGCAAATATGTCAAGTTGGCATTAGATACAGCCAGTTTAATGTGGCACTTGGCTAAATTCAATCACGGCATTGTTTATGGATGAACTTTTTCGTTCATCCTCATAAATCACATCTAAGCTAATTAAAATCCCAAATGGAAGTGGTATCTCAGTTGTCCTGAAGCCCAGTTCTCCGCTGAATCTATCCATAATGAAATATGAAGATAATGAAATTATTCTAGGGGTCACAGTCTAGGATGCACTTCCAAAACTCATAAACAATACTCACGTGCATGTCCACAAAGCTGACACAGTGGTAGAAATGAAGCAAATGAAACCAGGGGCTGTGTAAGATATCCTCACTGAGTGCAGCCTGCATGGCGAATTAAGACTTCAACCCCTTGGGTGCAGGGTAGTAGCAAATGGCAGAAATGTGGAACTGAAGCTCATGTTCCAGAAATAGCTCCATTTTCTTTATACATGGGAGTTACAGTTGCTCTCTCTAACAGTGTTCAGGTGTGTGCCTGTATATGTGCTCCATTCCATACAGCCCTAATTCCCCTTAATAAGAACAAGAAGCCCTTTAATACAAAGGCTTTGGGTTAAGGCTGCCGCGGAGGACATCTGGTTAACCAGGCACAAGCTGGGCAAAATGATGTCTTTGCTGCTGAAGGCAAGGATTACATGAAGGCTGTCCAATTTCCACTGGACTGGACTTTCTGGAATGAAGCACAACAATGCAATTATCCCAGCAGAAAACTACATGGAAGAAATGAGAAAAAATAGATGGAAACCAATCTGTGAAACAGCACAGCACACCAAGTTCATTGGACAATAATAGATATCGCTACATTGTCTGAAGGCTTTTAAAGATTCATGTTGGGGGAGAAAAAACAATAAAAGAAGAATAGCATTATTTCAGGCAAGGCATCATACTGAAGCAATGAATGTTCAAAGCAGGATACATGTCAGAATAATGAAAGTTATATTTAAATCAAAGGTTCTTAGCTAACGCCTGCCAAACTCCAGTGGAGGGCCAGTAAAATAAACTATGAGAGAAAGAGTCCAGAAAACAAAGACAGGCAGAGAGCATTGCTCCTCAAAGGAATTGCCTGGGGTTTTCTCCTGTTTAACTGTGGGCTTTCTCTCTTGGTTCCGTTTGATGGCCCAGAGCCATTGAAAAGGCGCTGGTTTTACAAAAGATCCAGGATGGGCTCCTGAAGAAGAAATTACCAGCACGCTTACAAACTCTGCTCCACCAAAGGAAATGTTTAAATTCACCAGGGCATCAAAAAGAATAGAATAGAAAAAACAGGTGTCCTCTGTACATAGTCATCAACAACACTCAAAACGGAAGTCAGCTGATGAGAAAATACAACCGGCTAAACTTTTCTAAGCAAGATGGACATAATTATAACTGATAAAGAAGCATTTTTAAACAGTATTACTCCAAAAAAATGTTTGTGCTTACAGCCTATTTGTATCATTGCCCCACAAATTTCAAAAGTCCTTCCCTTGTGAGGGACAGATCAGTTTATTTAAATATTCACACATGTCTGAAATATAAACAAGAGAAGCTTAACTGAAATTAACTTAAATAAGCTACATATTTAGCAGATGATAATTATAAATATGTTAAATACATACAAGTTACACTGGGAAGCAGTGGTTATTAAGCCTTAGACTGATCCTACTGCAAGTGAAGGAATAATAAATGAACACAACTGCCTGCAATGGGCATGTTGGTGGACTTTCCAAGCCTTCTGCATGGACAGCCAAGCCAGCCTTTCACCATGACACCCACTGAACAAATATTTATGGAGAGCCTGCTTTATGCCAAGCTATGTCCAAACCATTAGTGGGAAGTAATGGGAAGTAAGTGGGAAGTAGCCACAATGGGAAATGAAATAGTCAAAATTCTCTACCCTCCTGGCATCTATATTCTAGCAGGGGAAGACAGATAATAGACTAAATAAATAACATATATCACATTTTACATGTTGATGTATTAGTTTCCTGTGGCTGCTGTAACAAATTACAACAAACTTAGTAGCTTAAAACAACACAAATGTATTACTGTCTAGTTCCAGAAGTCAAAAATCCAAAACCCTTCCTTAGAGTTGCATACATGAAGTCTAAGGGGATACTTAGCAATTCAGTGAATAGCGATAAATTCAATCTGTAACTTTTGCAGACATCCATTATCTCGAGAGCCATGTTCTTTGATCCCCACTATTCTGATTCCATGATACTCTGCCCTAAATACTATTTTCCTTGATGAAAATCCTTACTTTTTACAGGAACTGGAGTTAACGCTTATGTACTTTTTCCAGGCTCAGAGCACTCTGCCCTATGTCTGAGTGCAGAGTACAGTATTACAAGGTTCTTTTTCCTGGAGAGGTCCTTGCTTATTAGGAGCTGAAAATGGATACTCCCTTGCATACACAAAGCCTCAACAAGCCGAAGTATGGAAGCTATGCCCCGTCCTGGGCAGTGCCATTAAATAATCCCTATAGCAATTCATCTCCCCTTCCAGGTGACAATGTGGGCTCTCAATTTAGGGGAGGAGAAGGGTTATTAAGCTAAAGCATACCTCTGGGAACAGGAATGAGGTTTTAGTGGAATGGGAGATGTAGCCTTGGGTCTTAAGGGGGTGACAAGCTAGCATTAAAACCTAATGGAGCTGTCTGTCCTCTAAAGATAGACTAGAAAAACTTCCTGCTACAGACAAGCGTCCAATCTTCTTGAACCTCTGAGTGGGGGGAAATTTACTCCTATAAGGAAGCACAGTCAAAATGTGGATGGCCTGCCTGGTGTAAGAATCCCAAAATAGGAAACCTCATCAGGCATAGCAGAAGCAACTGCAAAATCATTCTATAAAATTCCTCCGGGATCAGACATGGAGTACGAGGGTGAAAAACTACACCTACTATAGATGAGCTCATTATATACTTACAGGTACACTATGAAAATCGGTCCACTATGAAAATGAAAATTGATACCCTAACAACTGAAATAATTACTTCACAGATCCTGTAAGTTCCTTTTATTATGCTTAACACAGATTTCTTTTTTGGAAAAAGGAATAGGAATCACAAAAAAAAAAAAAGAATAGGACACTAGGTGAAAGTGTCTTGTTAATTATGTGAACAAGATTATTTGAAAGTCAGTCAAGTCAATTTCTAGAAATGAGATAATACAGTCATTGACAATCTACTAATGGAGAGGTTGCCAGACACCCGTTCTGAAATAGGGGAAAATGATCGTGTATTTGGAACTGGTGACATTGTTCATTACACTGTATTGCATACTAAGATGAACATTTACTTTCCCCTGCACCAAGCTCTAGCACCAAGGTGGGACAATCTAAACAGCTAGGAAACTGGAAAGTAGATTTCGGTCTCCTTCCAACTGTCATTAAAGTACTAATTCTCTGTGTTCTTTCCAGGAATATGTTCTTCACAGGTCTTCACTTATATTCTGTGATATGAAAAACTGCGTTCAAGGTTATGGAAGCATCTAGAACGTCTTTCAAAATCAAAGAAGGGATGAAGAAATCTAACTCCCAGTAGTGTTCCTGAGGCTCTTAGGAACCCAGGTATTTTCATGTGTGCCAACAGCAGGCCTGATCTTTGTTCTGAAATTAGACAAATACAAAAGCATGTTAAGTGAAAGACATTGAACACATTTCTTATTTTTTCTCAACGGAATTTATATTTTTCACAGTATAGAAAATAAACAGTGTTCTTGTAGTGCAATTTTCAGTTGTGTATGACCTGTGTACAAGAAAGGATATTTGTAAGTTAAGTGAGATTGCGTGGATGACTCACCGAAACAAGATCAGAGCTAAATAGCTACAGGTACAGAAAAAGAATGAAAAATATTTGAACACCGGGGCATATTCCCTGAGAACTAGAACTTAATTAGCAACAAATATTTCAATAAGCCACGAATAATTGAGTAGCATTTTATCTAAGCCAGAGTTAAGTATTAACTGGATATACTAAACCTTCTACAATTAAAAAATAGTACTTCTAGAAGTTACAATTCTCCCATACGCACCTAAAATGTAACTTGACTTTCTGAAAATCTACCCTAGACACTGGGAGTGCAGAAAGGGTCTCTCTCTTACCTATGATAATTTTATTATAATTTCAAGTCAGCAGAAGAAGTTAGAGAGAGGGTCGTTTGTGGTTCGGGAGATATTACTGCTGCTATATTTACAAGTATGAATGTAAATTTCCGCGAGAAGGAGCCTCCTGATGGGATTAGTCATCCAAATTCCCATCAGACACACTTTCTGATAAAAGTGGGACAAGAATAGCAGTGAAGGTCTCCTAAGGACTCAGTTGCCGCTTCTAATGAAGTGTTTTTCCATGCAAAAAAAAACCAAAAAACAAAAAACGCTTCAGACAAAACCAGCAGAGTTATTAGCTGTGCCCGTTTTCCTGTTTAAAAGTAGTGGGGAGGGGTGCCTGGGTGGCTTGGTCGGTTAAGCTTCCGACTTCGGCTCAGGTCATGATCTCACGGTCCGTGGGTTCGAGCCCCGCGTCGGGCTCTGTGCTGACAGCTCAGAGCCTGGAGCCTGTTTCAGATTCTGTGTCTCTCTCTCTCTCTGCTCCTCCCCTGTTCATGCTCTGTCTCTCTCTGTCTCAAAAATAAATAAACATTAAAAAAAAATTAAAGAAAAAAAGAAGTAGTGGGGAAACAACTGACTATAATCTAACCACAGAAACTAGCCAATCTGTAAAATCAAGTAAAACACAGAAAGTTAACAGGGGGTACAGATGACAAATGCTAGATCCAAATAAGATCAAACTGTTTCTTTCAGATAAATTTGCTATTCTGAAACTATCAAATCTGAAGAAAATTCAAGTCTACTCACCTGTCACTTCACATCTAGTATGTACACATTTTAAGAAAAGGACTCACGATCCAAATAACAAGACAGAAGAAAACTTTCTTCTCCACCCTTCCATCTATCCCTCTTTATGAAAGGACGCAAGAACCCAGGCTAGAGAAACTTTCCTGCCTCTGCCTCTTTCCACCCCGTCCTGGGCCAGAAGAGAACATGGAACATTCATGGCAGGTTTAGCTAATGGAGCTTCTCAAAACTTCCTCCAAATGTCCCCAAGAGCAGCAGAGCCAAAAGCACATCCATAGAGAATAAGAGGAAGAGGTCACGGCAACTCCATCAGTGTGAAATTTCTGGCAAAGGAATTTTATTTTTTGGAAATTGTGATTTAGCTCAATAAATCTGTGCACATTGTGCCTTTTAGTCATTATATAGCCATATGAGTTTTAACACAGTAAGGATGGTTTAAATTATTTGTCATGCCAACTATAGATATAGGTCTATGGGGAGATTAGCTGTTTATCCTATGGCTTTTCAGATCCTGGCACACTTCCTCACACCCCTGAGGATAATCTACATGTCAGACTGAGATATGAGGTCAATGGATTTTAAACTCTGCTGGCTCAATGTGACAACTCATAGGATTGAAACTCACTTTTGCTAACTCACTCAAGTATAGAATTTTTTTTTAAATCAAACATTTTGCTAGAAACAGTAAAGGGAGAGGAAGTGCATAAGCAAACTAAATTGGAGGCTCCTTCTATGATCATTAAATCCCTCATAAATCCTGCACTGACATCGCATGTTGTGTGTATCAATATTTCTCTGTGTATCTTCCTTTCACCTCTCCCCTGTGACTGATAAACCCACAGAAGGCAGATACTCTGCCTGATCCTTTCTCAGAATGCCCTTCTACATTTAGTATAATAGATCATCAAGAATGTGTGATTATGGGGCTCCTACGTGGCTCCGTCAGTTAAGCATCTGACTCTTGATATCAGTTCAAGTCATGATCTCACTGTCTGAGACAGAGTCCTCACCAGGCTCTACGTTGACAGCACGGAGCCTGCTTGGAATTCTCTCTCTCTCCCCCCCTCTCTCTGCTCCTCCCCCACTTGCTCTCTGTCTCAAAATAAATAAATAAACATTTTTAAAAAAAGAATTTGTGATTAGTAGAATTACAGAACTGTTATGACAAGGACACCTGTTTATGCCAGTGTTCAGGAGCTGAGCCAGCAATGCAAAAGGACCTTCCAAACAAAGCTATTCCTCTACCCGCAGGGAGAGTAAGAATCCACAAGCTTACAGAATCTCTTCCAAGATCTCTGGGAAGAAGATGAATTTAGGAAGAAAGAGGAAAATTGTAAAGTCAATCCTCTGCAGTGGGGTTTTACTATTTTGTTTAAAATAATCAGAGAAAACCAATCAGCACATGCAACATACCACTATCTAAGTCCAGGGCCTTCCTGTTAAAGTCAATAATAAGTAAATTTTGCCCATTCTTTGTTGTGATTTAACCCCAGGATCCCTCTAGCGTATGTAAAGTTGACTTTGTTTAGAAATACCTTCTGTTTGCTTGATGGCACTGTTAGGAGGACACATGCTTTCCATACCCCTCCCTGGAAACAAGACACACTCATGTGAACAATGCTTACTGGCATTTTTAGTGTCATAGACTTATGACAGCTGAAATACACTCACTATTCAAAGAATCTAGCCTGTTTGCCTAATCTCAAGACAAAAACGTTGGGTCTACTCTTAGCAACAACAAATATTTTTTTACAGTGGGAATCACGGCAGGCATCAAATGCTCTCAGTGAGCTGATATTTGATATTTTTACGACAAATGAGTTAAGACAATGCACACACTGGAAGCCCAAACTGAATTTGGTTGACCAACATACTTTGTTTTTCCTGAATACCATTTAGAGGAAAATCAGAACCAAACCTGAGCCAATATCTAAAACTCAGGAAAACTAATGTATCAATCCAGATGCCAGGCAGTCCTGAATATCAGCTTTTTGGATCACTAGGCTTGCATTCATACCTGTTGATGACAGGCTGGAGCTATAGAAGCTGCTGCTCCTTACTCAGAACCCAGGCCCTCCAGTTAGCCACAATCCCCACTGCTCCCTATTGTACTCTGGCACTGACCTGGATCTCAGTTCCCAATCATCACGGCATCAGGACCATTGCTTTGAGAATAGAAAAATGTTTATCTTGCCTAATGTCTCTGTTGAGTATGGAGAAAAAAATAAACAACAAAAGAGATGTATATTTCCATTCTTACATCTTTATACGTTAATGGCCCACTCCAGGCACGTCTATTAACTGCCAGGTCCCTATATGCCAATGACTTTTCAACCACTGTGTTGAGAAGATTATAAACCTAGTTCAGAGGAAACTTCACTTGGATGTTATTAGGAAGAATGTTTGCAAAATACAAAATGTTATGTGTTCTTTGAGCTCAATCTCTACATACAAAAACTAGAGTAGGGGATAAATTCCAACAGTTCAAGACAGTTTTGCTATCTGTCTCTGTCACTGCTAAGCAGCTCCACACACTGGAAAAGCAAGTGGTGAAATACTTGAAGCATTCCCCATCTCTAAACAGCCATGAAGTCTCTGTGGTGTCCAGATATGGCTACCTGCACAATCAATCTCCACTCCCATGGTCATTGGGCTGCATGGGAGAAAGATTCCAACAGGGAACCACAAAGAAAATGTATCTGCCCTCTGTCTTCTCAAGCACTAAGGCACTTCCAGCTTCTGCCTAGAATATATAAAGCTGGAGAGAATATTATCCCTATTCTAATAGTACATCTTTTTAAAAAGCCAGATCATCCATAGAATCATTAAGCTCCTTGAACTCATCAGAGAACTAAGGGCACAGGGCAATCAACAAGCCTGAACCCAAAGACAGACAGAAACCTCCAAAGATAGCATACAAGCATTGGCTCAATTACAGGGAAGCACAGCAAAGGACTAGTTCCCCCACAAGAAGAGGTAAGAAGAATCCATCTAAAATTTTACATGAACTATTAAAAGCCAAGTGTGGGCTATCATGAGAGTAGGGAATCCCTGAGACCACAGACACAAGGGGGTTTGCACCCCTCACAGGCTCTTTTCATGACAGCCACTGTGTTCTCATTAGAAAGTCAGGAAGCAGGTGCAAGATGGGAGAAAACCTAGGTTATACAAGCTCGGCAGAGACAGCAGGCACCACTGGGGGAAGACCATTACAGTCAAGAGAAAAAGCAATCAACATAACCAAACTAAGAGATAACCATGTATTAGAATTATCAGACAAGAAGTAACTATGAATATGTAAAAGGTGCCATGTAATGTACAGAAAACATGCATCAATAAATGGAGAATTTAGGCAGCGATATGGAAACTACAGTCACAAAGAAATGCTAGAATTTTTTAAAAAAATTTTTAATGTTTATTTTTGAGAGAGAGAGAGAGAGAGAGACAGAGACAGAGTGCAAGCCAGGGAGGGCCAGAGAGAGAGGGAAACACAGAATCTGAAGCAGGCTCCAGGCTCTGAGCTGTCAGCACAGAGCCCGATGCAGGGTTTGAATGCACGAACCATGAGATCATGACCTGAGCCAAAGTCAGACATTTAACCGACTGAGCCACTCAGGTACCCCTAGAATTTTTTTAAGCATGATAATAAAGATGAATATTACCCTCAACTGGCTCATCAGTGGACTCGACAGCCAAAGCAAGAATTAGTAAACTTGAACACAAGTCAATAGAAATTACCCAAACTGAAACACTAAGAGAAATAGGAATAAATAAAAACAAACCAGAACACAGCATTTGAGTTATGGGACAATATCAAAAACATCTAACATGGATGATTAGATTCCCAAAATAATAAGAGAGACAAAACATGGCAAGATAGATATTTGAAGAGACAAGAGCTCAATTATCAAAAAATTAATGAATAAATAAAATATATCAAACCACATTTCTAATAAATGCTCCAAAGAGGTTAACCACATGTATGCACATGCGCGTGCACACACACACACACACACACACACACACACACACACCTCTAAACACAATAGAATCAAACTTTGAAAAGTCAAAGGTAAAGAGAAAATCTTAAAGGCAGCCAGATCTGGGAGTAGGGGGAGATATAGTATGTAATCACACAGAGAAATGAAGATAAGAAATACAGCAGACTGCTCATTGGACATTATGAAAACCAGAAGATGGTGGAGTGACATCTTTAAAGTACTGAGTAAACAGGAGGAAAATGGCGGCGTAGGAGGATGCTGGGCTCACCGCGTCATGCAGATCACTTAGATTCCACCCACACCTGCCTAAATAACCCAGAAAAACGCCGGAAGACTAGCAGAATGGATTCTCCCGAGCCAAGCATAGACGAGAGGCCCATGGAAGAGGGTAGGAAGGGAAGGGCAGAGAGGTGGTGTGTGCTACACGGACTGGCAGGAGGGAGCCTGGGCAGAGGGGCAGCCCACCAGTAAAGTAGAGCCCCCGAGTGTGGCTTGTAAAAGTGGAGGGGCCGGATGGAGTGTGTTCTGACAGCAAGCGGGACTTAACATCTGGAAGGTTATAAGCTAACAACTCTGCTCGGAGAGCAGGAGGGCTGGAGGACAACGGGAGGGAGAGTTGTTGAGCCCCGGACGACAGAGCTCAGCTTGGTGGGGAACAAAGGCGCTCGCCAGCGCCATCTCCCTCACCCATCCCCCAGCCAAAATCCCAAAGGGAACCGGTTCCTGCCAGGGAACTTGCTTGCACCGCACAAACACCCAAGGCTGTGCTTCTGCGGATCCATCCCTCCAGTGGCAGGTCTGACTCACTCCCGGTGCCACAGGGCCCCTCCCAAAGTGGATCACTGAAGGAAAAGTGAGCTGAGCCTGCCCCTCCCGCCCCTGTGCACCTTGCCGATCCACCCCAGCTAATACGCAAGATCCCCAGCACCACAAGCCCGACAGTGTGCAAGTAGCCCAGACAGGCCATACCACCCCACAGTGAATCCCGCCACTAGGAGGGGGGAAGAGAAGGTGTACACCAGTCTGACTGTGGCCCCAGTGGTGGGCTGGGGGCAGACATCAGGTCTGACTGCAGCCCCGCCCACCAACACAAGTTACTCAAGACAGCACAGGGGAAGTGTCTGCAGTTCCACACCACTCCAGGGACTATCCAAAATGACGAAACGGAGGAATTCCCCTCAAAAGAATCTCTAGGAAATAATGACAGCTGATGAACTGATCAAAAAGGATTTAAACAATATAACAGAAAGTGAATTTAGAATAATAGTCATAAAATTAATCACTGGGCAGGGTGCCTGGGTGGCTCAGTCGGTCGGGCGTCCAACTTCGGCTCAGGTCACGATCTCGCAGTCCGTGAGTTCGAGCCCCGCGTCCGGCTCTGTGCCGACCACTCAGAGCCTGGAGCCTGTTTCAGATTCTGTGTCTCCCTCTCTCTCTGACCCTCCCCCGTTCATGCTCTGTCTCTCTCTGTCTCAAAAATAAATAAACGTTAAAAAAAATTAAAAAAAAAATTAATCACTGGGCTTGAAAACAGTATACAGGACAGCAGAGAATCTATTGCTACAGAGATCAAGGGACTAAGGAACATCCCGGAGGAGCTAAAAAATGTTATAAATGAGCTGCAAAATAAAATGGAGACAACCACAGCTCGGATTGAAGAGGCAGAGGAAAGAATAGGTGAACTGGAAGATAAAATTATGGAAAAAGAGGAAGGTGAGAAAAAGAGAGATAAAAAAAAATCCAGGAGTATGAGGGGAAAATTAGAGAACTAAATGATGCACTAAAGAGAAATAACCTATGCATAATTGGTATTCCAGAGGAGGAAGAGAGAGGGAAAGGTGTGAAGGTGTACTTGAAGAAATAACAGCTGAGAACTTCCATGATCTGGGGAAGGAAAAAGATATTGAAATCCCAGAGGCACAGAGAACTCCCTTCAGACGTAACTTGAATCGATCTTCTGCACGACATGTCATAGTGAAACTGGCAAAATACAAGGATAAAGAGAAAATTCTGAAAGCAGCTAGGGATAAACGTGCTCTAACATATAAAGGGAGACCAATAAGACTCGTGATGGATCTCTCTATTGAAACTTGGCAGGCCAGAAAGGAATGTCAGGAAATCTTCAATGTGATGAACTGAAAAAAATATGCAGTCGAGAATCCTTTATCCAGCAAATCTGTCATTTAGAATAGAAGGAGAGATAAAGGTCTTCCCAAACAAACAAAAACTGAAGGAATTTGTCACCACTAAACCAGCTCTACAAGAGATCCTAAGGGGGATCCTGTATGACAAAGTACCAGAGACATCGCTACAAGCATGAAACCTACAGACATCACAATGACTCTAAACTCATATCTTTCTATAATAACACTGAATGTAAATGGACTGCACCAACCAAAAGACACAGGGTATCAGAATGGATAAAAAAACAAGACCCATCTATTTGCTGTCTACAAGAGACTCATTGTAGACCTGAGGACACCTTCAGATTGAAAGTGAGGGTGTGGAGAACTATCTATCATGCTACTGGAAGTCAAAAGAGAGCTGGAGTAGCCATACTTATATCAGACAAACTAGACTTTAAATTAAAGGCTGTAACAAGAGATGAAGAAGGGCATTATATAATCACTACAGGGTCTATCCATCAGGAAGAGCTAACAAGTATAAATGTCTATGCACCGAATATGGGAGCCCCCAAATATATAAAACAATTACTCACAAACATAAGCAACTTTATTGATAAGAATGTGGTAATTGCAGGGGACTTTAACACCCCACTCACAGAAATGGATAGATCATCTAGACACACGGTCAATAAAGAAACAAGGGCCCTGAATGATACATTGGATTAGATGGACTTGACAGATATATTTAGAACTCTGCATCCCAAAGCAACAGAATATACTTTCTTCTCGAGTGCACATGGAACATTCTCCAAGATAGATCACATACTGGGTCACAAAACAGCCCTTCATAAGTATACAAGAATTGAGATCATACCATGCATACTTTCAGACCACAATGCTATGAAGCTTGATATCAACCACAGGAAAAAGTCTAGAAAACCCCCAAAAGCATGGAGGTTAAAGAACACCCTACTAAAGAATGAATGGGTCAACCAGGCAATTAGAGAAGGAATTAAAAATATATGGAAACAAACGAAAATGAAAATACAACAATCCAAACGCTTTGGGATGCAGCGAAGGCAGTCCTGAGAGGAAAATACATTGCAATCCAGGCCTATCTCAAGAAACAAGATAAATCCCAAATACAAAATCTAACAGCACACCTAAAAGAAATAGAAGCAGAACAGCAAAGACAGCCTAAACCCAGCAGAAGAAGAGAAATAATAAAGATCAGAGCAGAAATAAACAATATAGAATCTAAAAAAACTGTAGAGCAGATCAATGAAACCAAGAGTTGGTTTCTTGAAAAAATAGACAAAATTGATAAACCTCTAGCCGGGCTTCTCAAAAAGAAAAGGGAGATGACCCAAATAGATAAAATCCTGAATGAAAATGGAATTATTACACCCAATACCTCAGAAATACAAGCAATTATCAGGGAATACTATGAAAAACTATATGCCAACAAACTGGACAACCTGGAAGAAATGGAAAAATTCCTAAACACCCACATACTTCCAAAATTCAATCAGGAGGAAATAGAAAGCTTGAACAGACCCATAACCAGTGAAGAAATTAAATCAGTTATCAAAAATCTCCCAACAAATAAGAGTCCAGGACCAGATGACTTCCCAGGGGAGTTCTACCAGACATTTAAAGCAGAGATAATACCTATCCTTCTCAAGCTATTCCAAAAAATAGAAAGGGAAGGAAAACTTCCAGACTCATTCTATGAAGCCAGTATTACTTTGATTCCTAAACCAGACAGAGACCCAGTAAAAAAAGAGAACTACAGGCCAATATCCCTGATGAATATGGATGCAAAAATTCTCAATAAGATACTAGCAAATCGAATTCAACAGCATATAAAAAGAATTATTCACCATGATCAAGTGGGATTCATTCCTGGAGTGCAGGGCTGGTTCAACATTCACAAATCAATCAACGTGATACATCATATTAATAAAAGAAAAGATAAGAACCATATGATCCTGTCAATCGATGCAGAAAAGGCATTTGACAAAATTCAGCATCGTTTCTTAATAAAAACCCTCGAGAAAGTCGGGATAGAAGGAACATACTTAAACATCATAACAACCATTTATGAAAAGCCCACAGCTAACATCATCCTCAATGGGGAAAAACTGAAAGCTTTTTCCCTGAGATAAGGAACATGACAGGGATGTCCACTCTCACCGCTGTTGTTTAACATAGTGTTGGAAGTGCTAGCATCAGCAATCAGACAACAAAATGAAATCAAAGGCATCAAAATTAGCAAAGATGAAGTTAAGCTTTCACTTTCTGCAGATGACATGATATTATCCATGGAAAATCCAATAGACTCCACCAAAAGTCTGCTAGAACTGATACATGAATTCATCAAAGTTGCAGGATACAAAATCAATGTACAGAAATCAGTTGCATTCTTATACAGTAATAATGAAGCACGAGAAAGACAAATAAAGAAACTGATCCCGTTCACAATTGCACCCCGAAGCATAAAATACCTAAGAATAAACCTAACCAAAGATGTCAAAGATCTGTATGCTGAAAACTATAGAAAGCTTATGAAGGTAATTGAAGAAGATACAAAGAAATGGAAAAACATTCCACGCTCATGGGTTGGAAGAATAAATATTGTCAAAATGTCAATACGACCCAAAGCTATCTACACATTCAATGTAATCCCAATCAAAATTGCACCAGCATTCTTCTCGAAGCTAGAACAAGCAATCCTAAAATTCATATGGAATCACAAAATGCCCGAATAGCCAAAATAATTTTGAAGAAGACCAAAGCAGGAGGCATCACAATACCAGACTTTAGCCTCTACTACAAAGCTGTAATCATCAAGACAGCATGGTATTGGCACAAAAACAGACACATAGACCAATAGAATAGAATAGAAACCCCAGAACTAGACCCACAAACGTATGGCCAACTTATCTTTGACAAAGCAGGAAAGAATATCCAATGGAAAAAAGAAGTCTCTTTAACAAATGGTGCTGGGAGAACTGGACAGCAACATGCAGAAGGTTGAAACTAGATCCCTTTCTCACACCATTCACAAAAATAAACTCAAAATGGATAAAGGACCTGAATGTGAGACAGGAAACCATCAAAGCCCTAGAGGAGAAAACAGGAAAAGACCTCTCTGACCTCAGCCATAGCAATTTCTTACTTGACACATCCCCAAAGGCAAGGGAATTAAGAGAAAAAATGAACTATTGGGACCTCATGAAGATAAAAAGCTTCTGCACAGCAAAGGAAACAATCAACAAAACTAAAAGGCAACCAACAGAATGGGAAAAGATATTTGCAAATGACATATCGGACAAAGGGCTAGTATCCAAAATCTATAAAGAGCTCACCAAACTCCACAGCCGAAAAACAAATAATCCAGTGAATAAATGGGCAGAAAACATGAATAGACACTTCTCTAAAGAAGACATCCGGATGGCCAACAGGCACATGAAAAGATGCTCAACATCGGTCCTCATCAGGGAAATACAAATCAAAACCACACTCAGATATCACCTCACGCCAGTCAGAGTGGCCAAAATGAACAAATCAGGAGACTATAGATGCTGGAGAGGATGTGGAGAAACGGGAACTCTCTTGCACTGTTGGTGGGAATGCAAACTGGTGCAGCTGCTGTGGAAAACAGTGTGGAGGTTCCTAGAAAAATTAAAAATAGATCTACCCTATGACCCAGCAGTAGCACTGCTAGGAATTCACCCAAGGGATACAGGAGTACTGATGCATAGGGGCACTTGTACCCCAATGTTTATAGCAGCACTCTCAACAATAGCCAAATTATGGAAAGAGCCTAAATGTCCATCAACTGATGAATGGATAAAGAAATTGTGGTTTATACACACAATGGAGTACTACGTGGCAATGAGAAAGAATGAAATATGGCCCTTTGTAGCAACGTGGATGGAACTGGAGAGTGTGATGCTAAGTGAAATAAACCATACAGAGAAAGACAGATACCATATGTGTTCACTCTTATGTGGATCCTGAGAAACTTAACAGGAACCCATGGGGGAGGAGAAGGGGGAAAAAAAAGAGGTTAGAGTGGGAGAGAGCCAAAGCATAAGAGACTCTTAAAGGGCTGATGGGGGATGGGAGGGAGTGGAGGGTGGGTGATGGGTATTGAGGAGGGCACCTGTTGGAATGAGCACTGGGTGTTGTATGGAAACCAATTTGACAATAAATTTCATATATTAAAAAATAAATAGAATAAAATAAAATAAAATAAAATAAAATACTGAGTAAAAAAGAAAAACTGAATCAAGATACTAACTCAGAGAAAACATCTATTACAAGGAAAGAGAACTGGGACAACTGGGTGGCTCAGTCAGTTAATCATCCGACTTCAGCTCAGGTCATGATCTCACAGCTTGTGAGCTTGAGCCCTGCATCAGGTTCTGTGCTGATAGCTCATAACTTGGAGCCTGCTATAGATTCTGTCTCCATTTCTCTCTGCCCCACCCCCCACCCCCTGCTCATGCTCTGTCTCTGTCTGTCTGTCTGTCTCTCTCTCAAATATAAATAAACATTAAAAAAATTTTTTAAAGGGAAGAGAATTAAAAATTCTTTCAGACAAACAAAAACCAAGAACACTTATTACCAGCAGACTGGAGATACAACAAACATTAAAAGAAGTTCTTCAGATAAAAGGAGTATGATAAGAAATAGAAACTTGGTTCTAAAGAAAGAAATAAAGATTTTCAGAAATGGACTTACTAAAAATATCGAAGACACTTTTACTTCTTTTTAATGGCTTTAAAAGACTATTGACTTTCTAAAGCAAAAACAGAAGCACTGTATTGTGTGTTTACAGTATATGTAAAATAAAATGTATTCCAAAGTAGCATAAAGGGTGGAAAGGGGAAAGGGAGCATACTGTGGTAAGGTCTTTATACCAGTTGAAGTAATATAATACTATTTGTAGTCAGACTGTAACCAGTTAAGGAAGTATATTGTTAACCATAGATAAGCAAAAAAAAAAAAAAGTTTTAAGGTATTAATAAAAATGCAATAGTAGAGACAAAATTTAATCATAAAAAATAACAAAACCAGCAAGATAATTGATATACCATATATTAAGGAGAAGCTGAGCCTTCTTAAATGCAAATATATATAATAAAGAAGCATAGAAACCAAAGAGCAAGTCTAGGATCTAAGTATTTCCAGCAATAGTCACCCATAAGATGCAAAGACTAACCATCTATTTTTTGAAAATTAGGTTAAACAATTAGAACAAATACTAATTGTGTAGATGCGATTGGAGATTTGAAAGCATAAGCTGTGACACAGAGTAACTCCTGTTTAGAGAACAAACTATCTAATCAATGACCACATTATCCATCTACCAGCTTAAGCTATTGATTCAAATTCAGTTTCACATGGAATTACTCATTCTTGGCCTGCATTTTTAACACTTGATTATCTTTGCCTTTTCATTGCTGATACAAAAGGGAAAGCTTCTCTAGAAAATCTTAGTAAAAGCAATTTCATTCCATTTTATTTCGGTCTCTGAACATGGGTCATATAGATCAGTACAAAACTAAAAGGTCAATTTGGTTCATTAGCATGATATGACTATCTCCCACAAGAGAAAATGAGTTCTAAAATAATCCCTTAAAAAAAAAAGTACAGTAACCACAAAGTACCTATATGTTTCTAGACCAAGATTTAGTCATAACTCCACTTCTCATAGAAAGAATGGTTGGAGTGCCTGGGTGGGTCAGTCAGTTAAGCATTCAGCTTTGGCTCAGGTCATGATCTCATGGTCCATGAGTTCCAGCCCTGCCTCGGGCTCTGTGCTGACAGCTCAGAGCCTGGAGTCTGCTTCCAATGCTGTGTCTCCCTTTCTCTCTGCTCCTCAAATAAAAGGCAAACCTCAAATATTCATTAGGTACTTAATTTTTTTTTAAATAAGCCCTCTCTGAAATCAGTATGTCATAGAAAAATGACATTTGGAGGCTTCTGAATCTTCTGTTGGCCCATCAGCAAATACTTATGTTATGACTGTGTCCATATAAACATTCTAGGTTGAAAAGACTTCACAGAGATGACAAGATGTGGAATACACCCCACATCACATTCCGCTCCTAGTTCAAACACTATTTAGCTTGAACGATATGTGAAACTACCGACCGGACTTGCTTTGACCTACAAATATGGCAGTTGCATAAGGTTCAGCTGAATAGCATGCAGCTATCCGCTATGACCTGGACAAGTCATACTGCAAGATACCTTCCTTGTATCTTCTTCTCTAAAACTAAACTTACTGGATCATGGCTGAAATTTCTTCATAAAAATATATGCATATGATCGGGAAAAAATCATAGAAAGTGAAGACATCAACTGAAGGATCTGATAGTCTAATCCAAGGAGGTAAAATACCTATAAATGAAAATCCTAAATACCACAGACCTGGCCAGAGAATAGAGTGCCCTAGACAGATTTTTAAAAATATTTCTCATGGAATTTGTGGTCAGATAAAGAAGGCAGGAAAAATCTTGGAATTTATCTCATCTTAATGAGGCAATTTCTATTAAGACAAATGAAGTCACATCACAAGCATCCCTAATTCAGTTATCTACTTGGGAAGCATAGAGGATCATTTTTCAAAGCTGGGCTGTCTGGTTATCACATGCCAGTGTAAACAGTTGAGATTGTTGGTACCACTTACATAATCAAGAGTTCTCAGCTTTGGCTATCAATTCCCTGTTTTCCTGATACACCCAGACCACAAAATATACCCTGGTCCCACACCTGCCTAAAAAAAACAAAACAAAACAAAACAAAACAAAAAAACGTTTTTCTCGATAAATCCAAAAGTATAGAATATACTTACTTATCCAGGGCTTATCTTTGTAGAAAGACCACTTCCAAAAACTAATAATACTTTATCTTAGCAGAAAAACTTCCTCACTTGACCCCACTGCTGTTAGTCATTTTCCTTTTCCTGTGACCAACACAAGAGTCTGTTAAATCTACAGTTTCTGCTAATTGGGAATTTTTGCAGCAAGTTCCGGAGGTCACAAAGGGAGGCAACAACCATTTCTATCTGCCGACTTTTTACTGCCGAAAACAGACACAACAGAATTTCCTCACCAAGGAAAAAAAGTGGGTAAATGATCTGCTGATGGGTTCACCTTTGAGGTGAAGGGAGTGAGGAACATGATTTCACTGATGCTTAACAGAAGACTGAGCACAAGTAGTACTGTGCTCAAGAAGTCCACAGGTGAGAGCTACTTAAATAGACACAGCTTCTTTCTTTTCCTCCCCTTATTTTTCCCCAGCACTTCAAAATCTCATCACTAATCATATTCTACAAGAATACATTTGCCTAAGATATCTGACCCTAGTAGTAAATAATCTCACCCAATTTACTCCAGCGTCTTCCACAAACATGATAATTTTGTATGTAAGCCATGACATGAAAAACTAGGGAACATTCTGGAGTATTCTGAGGGTGGTAGTTATATTGCCCACGGGATAATTTACTTTTAAAATAGTTCAGTATAGGGGCTCCTAGGTGCTCAGTTGGTTAAGCATCTGACTCTTGATCTCAGCTCAGGTCATGATCCCATGGTTCATGGGATCAAGCCCCGTGTTGAGCTCTGCACTGACAATGTGGGGCCTGCTTGGGATTCTCTGTCTCTGTCTCTCTGTCTCTCTCTTTCTCCCCTTCCCTTCTTGCTCTCTCACTTTCAAAATAAATAAATACACTTAAAAAAAACAGAATAAACTAGTTCAGTATAAGACAGTGGCAATGTATATGCACAAGTGTCTTGGTAAACTTTAATCCATGCACTACAGGAGGCTACTTAGCATAATCAGGAATTCACACTTTGGAGGTAGCTTTTGGATACTTCAAATATTGTTGAGATGGACACTGTGAGGCATATTAGTTAAAGACAGGAGTATTCTTCAATATATGTATTTAGGTACGAGGATGTATGAAAATTAGCAAGCTGGTCAGAACTGTTTCAGAGAAGGGCTCAAGGTGTGAATGTCATCACTCTTTCATCAGTTAACATTAAGAAGCCTCTAGTCATCGGGCTCTGCTATCAAGCAGCCTGGTTCTGCCTTCAAAGTATGACTGTGTCAAAATGACATGCCATATAGTACAGAAAGCATACAAGGACGGTCATAGAGGAAAGGACAGAGAGAAACACTAAGAGATTACATTACATCATTAGGTGAAATCAGAAGGTAGAAAAAAAGAAGGGAAAGGAAGAGAAACCTGCAGTTTTCTCATTAAAGTAGAAAAAATCGTAAATGATGTTTAGAGCAACAAAGGATTAAATGTATTCTGTAATGGAACCATGAAAACAAAACTACACATTTTTGGGGTGCCTGGGTGGTTCAGTTGGTTAAGCATCCAACTTCAGCTCAAGTTATGATCTCACAGTTTGTGGGTTCAAGCCCCACGTTGGGATCTGTGCTGACAGAGCCTGGAACCTGCTTCGGAATCTGTGTCTCCCTCTCTCTCTCTGCCCCTCCCTGCTCATGCTCTGTCTCTCTCTGTCTCAAAAATAAAACATTAAAAAAATTTGTTTTAAACTACACACTTCTGAAGGTAAGAAATATATACCAAAAGCAAAGTGCAAAGGCCAGAGGGTGAAAGACTTTTTTAAAAAGGCTATTAACATATGAAACCTAAGACAATTTGAAAGAACACTAAGCAACACTCATTAATAAATATAAGCGCAGTCAATGCTTAAACACATACTTAAAATCAAACTCTCTAAAATCTACTGCTGCATAGCACCAACTCCAAACTTGTGCCTTAACACCATAACTTAGCAGTTTTAAATGTGTTGTTATTATTATTACTCATAGTTCAGGGACGCTGGGTGGCTCAGTCAGCTAAGCATTCAACTTCAGCTCAGGTCATGTCTTCAAGGTTGATGGGTTCAAACCCCGCCATCAGGCTCTGTGCTGACAGCTCAGAACCTGGAGCCTGCTTCGGATTCTGTGTCTCCCTCTCTCTCTGCCCTTCCCCAACTCATGCTCTGTTTCTCTCTGTCTCAAAAATAAATAAACATTAAAAAAATTATTACTCATAGTTCTGTAAGTAGACCAAGCTCTGCTGGGGTCCATCACGTGGCTGCAGTCAAGTTGTGGCTAGAGCTCAGAGGGTTTCTCCCCATCTGTCTTCCTCTTCAGCTGGAAGTCTGAACACTTAAGGACTGCTCAGGCATCTCTCTCCTTCCAAGAGCCTTGCCACGAGCTCAGGTTGGCATTCCTCACAACATGGTGCTCCCAGAACAATCTTCTTCTGTGGGAGCTGGCTTCTCCAAAGAAAGTGTTCTACGTAGGTGAAAGTGGCAGGCTTCTCTTGACCTGGCTTTGGAAGTCATGCAGCATAACCTCTACCATATTCTACTGAACAAAGGCAGGTACCAGTGCATGACCAGAATCAAGGGAAAGGGATCAGGGGGCAAGGCTCATTGACAGGGTCACGTACTAACAACCACACACATGACTCAATGTGTTTCAAAGAGGTTAAACACATGAGGCACCTGGGTGGCTCATTCAGGTAAGAGCCCGACTTCAGCTCAGGTCATGATCTCACAGTTCGTGGGTTCGAGACCCACAATGGGCTCTGTGCCGACAGCTCAGAGACTGGAGCTTGTTTCCGATTCTGTGCCTCCCTCTCTTTCTGCCCCTCCCCTGCTCACACTCTGTCTGCCTCTCTCTCCCTCAAAAATAAATAAACATTTGGGGGGGGGGCGGTTAAACACAAAACAATGGTCAAGATGCCAGATATAGGCCAACAAAAAGAAAGTGTAACTCGCCAACTGAATGAATAGGATAGAATTTGGCAAAGTGACATAAATAAAACAAAGAAGGACACTTTATATAAAGTGTCTTAAGAAATGCGTAATAACTAAATATAAATATATCAAATAAGTACCTTTCATAAAACAAACTACAGGTAACAAACACATGCAAGGAGTGAGAGATAACTCATTTCCTTTTCATGAAAGAGCAACTATATATCTTTAAAGACCTTATTAGCATGATTTAAAAGGTAGACCTGACTAAAAGACATCAAACCGGCAACCTAAGACTGGTAAACACCACCCTTTCAACTGCCTGTGTGCAGTCCCCAAAACCACCACAACTAGCCTATTAATTAATAAGACCTCAATTTATTTTTTAAAATAGAAATAGTATAAAAAACATTCTATAATTACAATGTGAATAAAAGGATAATAAATTCAAAAAAAAAGCTCTGTGGCTAAAAATTTTAAAACAACTTTGTTTAGTCACAAAGGAAATTCAAAATGGAAACGCAGAATGTCTAGAAAACAAAGACAATAAAACCACTATTTATAAGACCCTATAGGACACACTCAAGGTGATATTAGAAGAAAATCTAGTCTTATGGGGGGGCCTGGGTGGCTCAGCTGGCTGAGCATCTGACTTCAGTTCAGGTCATGAATTCACGGTTCGTGAGTTTGAGCCCTGCATCGGGCTCTGTGCTGACAGCTCAGAGCCTGGACCCTGCTTCAGATTTTGTGTCTCACTCTCTCTCAAAAATAAACATTTAAAAAAGAAGAAGAAAATCTATAATCTTAAATATTTATTTGTTCTAAAATATTTGTTCTTAATAAAGAATGAAAAATAATTTAAACATCATGTTCTAACACTTAGAGAATAATTAAAGAAATCAGAGAGAACCAATAAAGAGGGAAATTAAATTAGTTGCAAACACAAAACACTACAACTAATAAATAAATTTGAATGTTTTTTAATTAAAATACAAACTATTCAGTTCATTTCAACAGGAGAGTATGTAAAACTAAAAAAAAAATACTGAGTATGATCACAGGTTCAGAGTAAATTAATCATAAGAGTATAATATTTCTTACCTCTATGTAAATAAATTTTAAAGCTTTGATAAAATGAGAAATTTCTAGCCAAATATAAAATGTCAAAATTGATAAAAGATAGAAAAGCAGATCATTTAGATGTAAAGTAATAATAGAAAATAGCCAGAGCTAGTCACTAAAAAAATAATAGGCAGAGGCTTTAACAGACAAATTCTGCCAAATCTTAAAAAAAAGACAATCCAAAATTTTCTTTAAAAAAAATCCAAAAGTTCTTTGAATTGTTCTGGGACATAGAAACAGAAGGAAAACTTCACAATTATTTTTAGGAAGTAAATATAATATTGACTCCAAAGTCTGAGAAAGACAACAAATTATCTGTCTTCATATACTATTATTTATACATAGTAATACAAAAATTCCAGTAAAGTATTAGCACCAGAATCCAATACTAATGAAATAATATCGTGTATCAATATCATAACACAATATGATCAAACATATTTTTTTCCAGAAATAAAAGGATAATTAAATGTGAAGCATGTAATTCCTCATATTATGGATCTAAGTAGGAAAAAGTAAATGATCATCTCTATAGACACTTGAAAGGACATATTCCAAAATTCAAACATCATTCTTTATCAAAAGAACCCAATAAAATAGAAAGATATTCCTTAGCTTGATAGAACATAATAAACTTAGTCTGAATATTAATGGATGGAAAAGACACATCTACCCCTGCCAGCACTACTACATAATATTTTACTGGCAATATTAACCAATTCAATTATATAAGAGAAAAAAATGCTAGGCATAAGGTTAAAGAATAAAAGTAACATCATCTTTATTTGCACACGCAATTATATACCAGGAAAAGGTATGAAAATTAACTGGAAAGCTACCCACACTAAAAGAGAGCTTAGTGCCACAGATTACAAAGTTAACAGTCAGAAATCAATAGTTTTCACATATGTAAAACAGCAACTTGGAAAAAATATTGGCTGAAACAATCGCTTTGTAGCAATAAAGGGTAAAATAATTAGGAACACAGAGAAGTGTGAACATTTATTAGAAAGTATTGGCGGGGAGGGGGGCACAGAGTGGTGGAGAGTAATCAGGCAAGATGATTCTGATGGAGGTGTGGGAAAATAAACAGAAGAGTCAAGAAAACTTTAATCCAGAAAAACAAAGGGATCCAACCCTCTCAGATATGAAAGCATTGTGAAGCCACAGAAATGAAAACAAAGTAGTACTGGCTTATGGAGAGACTGATTGATGGAACCAAAAAAAGAAAGTCCCCATATAGACTCAGCACATTCGGTACATGACAAAGGTGACACTTTGAATTAATAGGGGAAAATGAACCCATCGATAAACAACACGGAGACATGCAGTAGCCCTTAGGTATTGGATCTAAATGTCACACTGTACAAGAGAACGGATTCGAGGGGACCAGAGATTCGCTTCTAGAAAATTAAACCATAAAAGTTCTAGAGGAAAAAAATGACTCAGTATCTTCATAAACTGAGAGCAGGTGGGGTGCCTGGGTGGCTCAGTCAGTTAAGTGTCCAACTTCAGATCAGGTCATGATCTCATGGTTCATGAGTTCGAGCCCCACATGGGGCTCTGTGCTGACAGCTCAGAGCCTAGGGCCTGCTTCGCATTCTGTCTCCCTCTCTCTCTGCCCCTCCCCCACTCATTCTTGTTCTCTCTCTCTGTCTCTCAAGAATAAAATAAACTGAGAGCAGAGGAGGCCTTTTCACTCAGATATAAATCAAGAAGACATAAAATAAAACGTGATTGACTTTACCTATATAAAAACAAAAATCCTTTTTATGGCAAAAAAAAACCTCCCTTTTTTTTTCTTTTAAAAAATCTTATGTTTGTTTTTGTTTGTTTGCTCTCTACTTGCTTAGAAGGCTAAAATCAAAAGTGCAAGTACACAGATTTCTGGTAAGCTCCACTTTCTAACCCCTCTGTGAAAGGATCTAATGATGGGGTACCTGCCATTGCCTTGGCCCTTCCTTTTTACATGGAGTCGTTAGAGCTTTAATGAGGTTGTCCACTTAATAATCACTTGTTTTGGTCCCTTACTGCCTGGAGTCATGGACAGGGTAGGCGTTGACTGCTTACCCCTTTGTAAAGTGCAGGCACACCTCCTGGGCCTCTTTAGACTCTCCTGAATGTCTCATTGGCTTTCAAACAGGGCAAAGTTGACCCATACGTACACACTGCATTTAATCAGACCCCTGCATAACCAGATGGCCCATTTGTACAATTGTAACACTTACCCCAATGGGCTCTGGTTTCAGACAGTCATTGTTTTTCTAAGGTAGGATAGTTTGCCTAGAGCCCCTGAAACTTGAGCTGGCAAATTGCAACTAATCCTTGCCAACCTGGAAAGTATCATCCACCTACTTCAAGACGCAAAGACTTTGTTGACTGACACGTTACGAGTGGATTCAGGTAAGATCAGCACGCCAAAGACACTCTTTCTGTGCAGCTATTTGTAAGTAATAAACTAACTCCAGGTAAAATTCTTACTTCCCCAACTTACTTTGTAAACTGTGTAATTGGCACCGCCATATTAAAATCAGACATGTACTGGCCATATAATCCTACTGAGAGCTGCTCTGGTTTCCTTTCGGAGGAAAAGTGGAGGATCTATTCACCTGGCCATTTTATTCCTTAATTCCTTTTGCAATTTGCATTGCCTCAGAGCTCCAGAGTATACCTAATATATTCTAATCAATTGTGAGTTCCTTTTACCTTCTTCTATGTAAGATTCCATCCCCTAATTTTTTAGTCTTGAATAGTATCAGTCAAAATTATTTCAACTCTCCATAAATTTCTTCTAGTGAGAGTATCACCAATATAATGGACTACATAAAGATCTAAGGAGGACCTTCACATGCCCTTAATCTTGTCCACCTGAGTGGACATTTAAGTATACAGTAGACTACAGTGTTCCAAAAGAGATTGACGTTATTAATGGCTTAAACAAGATAAAACAAGATAAAAGTTGTTTCATCTTTATTTGCTGTCCCGCACCAATTCCAGGCTGGCACAGTGGCCTTGTTGCCTAAAGTCTCCAGGAACTGAAGTTCCTTCTACTGGTGAAAAAGTGACACTGCAGCTTTTCTGTATCAAGGTCTTGGTTTCCATGGGTGGGAGCCATGTGCATTCCATGCGGCCACAGAGACAAGAGAAGCCATGAACCTGGGTAGCCGCTAAGCCTCCAGAGGAGATACAAATGCTCTTCCAGCTATAGATCCTGCCCCACGTGATTTTATAAAACTAACCAAACTATCGACATACACAACTTTGATGGTTCTCAGAACCATCTGAGTGAACCATGCTGACTGGCAGGATATAAAGGCCAACCTCAAAAGGTTAAATACTCTATGGCCCCATTTATATAACATTCTAGAAATGACAAAATTCAGAGAGGGAGAGCAGATCAGGGTTGTCAGGGTTTACGGATGGTGGGTGAGGCTACAAAAGGGTAGCATGAGGGAATCTTGAAGTGAGGGAACAGTTCTGTCTTAATCGTGGTGGTAACAGGAATTTACACATGAGTGTATGAAAAACATGAAATCTGAATAAGGTCTGTGGATGGCACCAATGTCAATTTCCTGTTTTTGACACTGTCCTATAACTATTATAGAAGATGTTGCCATGGGGTAAGCTACATGAAGGCTACATGGGACTTCTCTGTAAGATTTTAATTTTTCTTGCCGTTTCTTGTGAATCTATTTTTTTCTAATTTTTTAAAATGTGTATTTATTTTTCAGAGAGAGAGACAGAGTGTGAGCAGGGGAGGCACAGAGAGAGAGGGAGACACAGAATCCGAAGCAGGCTCCAGGCTCTGAGCCATCAGCACAGAGCCCGATGCGGGGCTCGAACTCGTGAACTACAAAATCATGACCTGAGCCAAAGTCGGATGCTTAACCAACTGAACCACCCAGGCGCCCCATATTACTATTTTTAAATAAAGAAATTTTAAAAATTAAATACAGTACTAGCTTAAAGCATACTGCATCTTTTGAATTTCATTGCCAATTTGAACCTCTAATCAGCACTATATCATGGCAGGAGGCAGACTCCTTTTAAGGCCAGTTTTTCACATCACGGCTACTCAGGCCTATTGGCCAGAGTGTATCCACATGACCTCAACAACCTGCAAGGGTGAATGCAGTCTTCATCCTGGTGGCCAGCTAAAACTCACAGGCTTTATTACTAAGAAAGAAAAATACTCTTTTTCTGTAGTAGCAGGCATGTCAAATTCCTTGAAAACCCAACTGTTTGTAATTTTAGCTTGGTTTTTATTGCAAATGTAGCAAATTACCAAAATCCTTGATATCTAAATTTTCAGCCCTTTTAAATATATCAGGATTTCCTAAAGGATTAGTAACCTATTGATTTCCTCTGCTGAAATTCTGAATGCTCCCACTAGCAAATTAGAGTGTGTGTGAATTGTTCCTGAGCCATATACCACTCTGCTCAGGGCACCAAACACTGCAAACTGACCTGAGCCAACTTGGCCAGGCAAAAATGGTGAGGATCTTTCAGTCAATATAGATAGCCTCTGGGGTTAGGGGTTTACTTTCCTTTCTGCTGTCTCCTCACCAGTGCTTCCTGCACTCCAGGGGGTGGGCACTCCAGGCTGAGCTCCAAGTACACTGAGCCTCTTACTGGGTTTTCTCCTGTCCTGGGGCAACATACTGTATGGTTCTTATGTGCGTTTGAGATTAGACAGTGGAGAGAGACTAAAATGGAAAATGATACACAAGGGGAAATATTTGTAAAAGGAAAAAAATAGTCTCCTTACAAAAGTAAGTTGAAATTCTGAATTTGGAATGACTCGAGTTGGGGGTTAACCCCTCAAGTGGTCTAGAACTTGGAAAGACAGACGCTCAACCCGGAAATATTTGTGGGACCCCGGACGATGCACATATTCAGCCAGACTCAAGATTTTTAACAGAGTGGTAATTTTGTCTAGAATGAAGACAATTGATATTAGTAACAGTATAATTTGTTCAAACCGTTCAGTCATACAATTTTTGTTAATGCATTTATAAAAATATGTACCAGAGGGCTGTGCAATGTGTGTGATACATTTGATGTGATAGAAATGGTTCCATGGTCAATTAAATGTAAGACAAGCTGGGTTCATCAAAGTTAAGCAAGTTGATTGGAGATTTTAATATGCTAATTTGCAACGGAAATCCTCAGCAGAAGGTGAGGTGCAAAACACAGAAGAAAGCATTTCCCTAAACATGTTTCGCCACAGAATCCATTTGAGCAGTTACACTTTGTTCTGTTTTTATGAGGTGAAACACACTTTGGGAAGTGCTGATATACTTATAAATACCAATACTTCACATTATTCTCTTTTAAAAACTAGTAGATGGAGTCTTTAATCTTAGGGAAACTAAATTTAAGGCACGTGAGGGGCGCCTCACGTTGAGGTGCCACCACGTGGGCAAGAGGCAAGAGTTTTTGACTGGGAAAGATACTTAAGTTCAAGATGCACGGCCCTATGTCTTAATAACCAAATAGGAGTCTTCCAATAATAGAAACTGAATAAGATATCATAAAAAAGAGATCCTTAAAAGATTTTAGCATCAAACGGGAGAGAGGATTCCACAGGTCCCTGTGATAGTTTGTTATTAGAGAAAATGAAAATAGTTTCATGCTCATCCTCAGTAAATTGGGAACCCTCCATCCTACCCAAGACCCTTCCTTAACTTCCGCATGTGGAGTTATCAGTGCCTGGATGCGGTCACTCTTCCTGCTCACAGAGAAAAACCCAGAGCAAAAGTGAAGAAGCTGAAACTGGAAAAAAAAAAAAAAACAAACCCTTTCTAATGACCAGAACTGCCAAACAGAGCACTGCCCCACGAACGGCAAGAACACTGGGACGTCAGGACACTGGGCCAAGTTGGAGGGCCAACAGTGACTGGAAGAGAATTCTTCCGTTGGGTGGGAGACCTGGGTGCAAACCTCTGAAGTCCTTTCCAACTCAAAGACTGAATCCCTCATTCCTCCCCTCTACATAACATACTTCAAAGCACTTTGCTTGCTCTCAGCTAACCTTGCCAACAAAAGCAAGCAGTGATGTAAATGATCCAAAACTCTCCATGATCTGACTTCTAATGTCATGCCATTTTCTTGGTGCAGAATACTAGTACTCATGTTTACTTTTCCTTTCAAGTACAGTCTCAATTACATTCAGTCTTAGATACTGAAGGCAGAGGAGGGAGGTTTGAGCTTCTTTACGGGGTATCATCCTATGACTGAAACAAGGGATAACCACAAAGTCACAAATTATAACTCCCACTCAGAATAGTCAGGAACTAGGCAACACTCTGGGCCAACAGGAGGAAACCGTTTCACGTAGTTGCTTTCCTTCTGGTCCCCTCTTAGCTTCTTCTAATGCTACATAGCTGATAACTGAGAAGGTTCTCTCTTCCTTTTAATGCAGTACAAGGAAGGGTGTGTAAGTCTTGCCTACACTTTTATAAGCTAATTTAGAATCACAAGTGCACTTGCTCCTGTCCTACAGCAACGTCTGCCGATACGAAGTACATATAACTGACTATCTTTGTCAATCACTGGGATTCCTCCAAGTCCCAGGCTCTCCGTACATTGTAGTGTTTTTTCTTTCTTCCTTATAAAGATTAGCTTCTTGAAGAAATGCCCTATCAATAGCTTTTGTTTGCTCAAAATCCCTCAAGCATCATCCTGAGGTTTCTAGAACTTATGCTGCTTACATAACTTTTAAAATTGTATATGTTTACCCTTGTCTACATTTACCCAATCTAATATGTCTTCAATGCACACTTGAGAGTACTTCTCACCTGTCACTTTAGTTTCTATCTTCTTGATATGATAATTCACCTTTATCACTCTCTGCATCTACCTCTACTATCCTTCATTTTCACCAAAAGCTTGTATCCCGAGCTATTTTTCCATCAGGGTCCCCTAAACCTCTCACCACTGGCATTGGAGGCCAGATAATTCTTTATTGTCAGGGTCCATCCTGTGCATCCCAGGAATGTGGGCAGCCTGCACGGCCCCCAACTACTAGATGCAGGTAACTAGCACCACCCCCCCACCAGTTGTAGTTCCTGATACTGTCAAACATCTCTAGGGAAGAGAGAGCAAAATCACACACACACACACACACACACACACACACACACACACACCCCAGTGACACCACCTGCCATATAAACAATGGGGAAAGGGCTCCTCAGATCCCTCCAGTGTAATCTTTAGAGAAAGTACTCATCCAGGGTGAAGCTCAGAGCCCTTGATTAGAAACCAGCGTGAGGATGCCCCAAGGATGTGACTGAGGGTATGAACAATGCTTGGAGACTGCTTACCCTCTCCCTGAAGAGTCATGGTCACCCAGGCATACAACTTAGTGCAAAGGATTTGACGTGTGGAGGTGATGATGCAGGAGAAGCAACCAGGGTTGACAGGAGATGGTGTCTGCATGCCAGGAAAGCTGAGGGAGGAGATTCAGGAGGACTGAGCTACAGCAGAAGGGATCTGTCGGGTGCAGGATATCTGGGCATGAAACAGGACTGCCTTTCTGGGAGTCAGAAAGGCGTAGTTAGATAATCCACGTTCAAGTAGGCTGGGTCCACAGTCACCATGTCCAAGAATCACAGAGCACGGAGTTAACGCACAGAAAGTACTGGATTACACCCAGATTCCAAGGCGATACGTGCTGCTTTCCATGAAGACTTTTTGATGTTGTTGTGGAATGCGGCCCAGGCCCCAAGATGAGTCAAAGATGACTTTAAGTCAACGGTGCTTTGTGGGTGTGGAGCAGATGAGAGGGGCCTCCGCTAACCTCCCCCTCCTTGCCTATCCCTTTTAATGCTTGCCTCAGAACACGTCCTCAGTCCCTTTCTCTGAGAAGTGTCTTAGTTGTCCACATGTCTAGAATTTCCTGCAGCTCACACTAGTCACTCCCCTAATGGGATCAATTACCCTTCAAGCAAGAGACCCTAGGAAACAAAAAAGCAGGAGAAAGAGAACACTATGGAATCAGGGAGCCAGGCGTATTCTCCCACTTCAGGGACTTACTTCCGCATCCAAAAACCTAGGATTAACTTGTCTAGAGACTTTGCTTTCACATCAAAGGCCACTGAGACTGATTTATTTTCTCTCCACTTCCCTCATCAAGATGAAAATGAACAGCACTCTCCAGTAAAAAGGAATAAGCTAGTGTCTGTCCATGCATCAACATGGATGGATATCAGAGACACCATGTTGAGGGCAAAAGCCAGACAGACGAGTTCACACTACCAGCCTCCTCTTGCTTGACGTTTTAAGGACATGTGACACTAATGTTTTGTGATAGAAATCAGAAGACATACAGATGGGTGTAGACACCGAGATTGGCAGGGGCAGGAAGGGGACAGCGGATACTGGACATGAGCTGGATCTCGATCTTGTGCTCCTCACACAGGTTGACAAATGCCAAACACATCACACTGTGCACAAGATTGGTACACTACATCTCCTTTACTATTTATAAGTTATCACCTAGTTAAAAAAATGTCCAGTTGCTTTCAAATAATGTAAGATACTGTCACCAAAAATAACACAAAAGAATCTCTTCTATTCTGACCCTAGAAAAAAAGCACAATATATTTTTTTCTACATGTACCAGAGAGCGTTAGCAATCTTTCTCAAGAGAACACCCAGGTATATTTCCCATTCTATGATAGTGACATTTCAAACTGGGTAAAAATATTACTGTAGCCTTGTTTATGGATGAGAGGCTAGTAAAAGTGAAAGGAGGCAGAGCAGATAACCACCAGGAACATTAGTACAAACCCTCTGTGCATGGCTGCCATTTAGAAACAACGTCCTGTATGACAAACATCCTAGGGGGTATCATGGATCCTTATCCCTGGGGACCAATGGATACTCGTCTGAAAAGGTCACCAACGCATCACCTCCATTGTGGCGTGAGGCACTTCAGAGCCTGTAGTCAGCAGCTTGAACAAAGGCTTACTGTGATATGATTCACAAAGACAGCTGCATTTTACTCCCTGTGCCAGGCACGGCCAAGGAGACTAATGGACACGTGTGGATCTATGTTTTCAAAATCTATCAACTAGAACAGCACATAGGAGGTACCTACAGCTCATTAACACCACAGAACAGTGGTTTGGGTTTTTTTTTTAAGGTGAATATGGATTTGATAAAACTGAAGGCAACTGGGTTACTACCCTAAATTACCTGCGAATTTGAAATTATGTGCAGAAGAGAGGAGTCTGCTCTTAATGCCAATCTCTTGAGGCCAGGGTCTAAGTGTCCCTATGAAAGGGCGCACCTGAGTTTGCACAGCATAAGGGAATTAAGTATTGCACAAATATGGGGGCCTTGGGTGCTTCATAGGTCCTGACATCTTTTTTAGATAGAAAGTTCTTCTCTACACTGGAAACCCACTTGGGCCTGGATCTGTCAGAGTGGTGGTCCTCAAAAGTCAGCAAGTGTTAGCATCATCTGATAGGCTTTTTCAAACCCAGATCCCCAGGCTCTATCTCTGGAGCTTTTGATTCATTAGCTTTGGGTTAGGGATTAAAACTTTGCATCTCTAGAAGCTCCCAGATGATGCCAATGGTGCCCATCCCAGGGGCTGGCCCATCCGATCTGGATATGTCTCTGAGAATTCACTTAGAGCAGCTAAGACCACAGCCCCCTTCATCCAAAGGACCTGCACCAGATAAGTCTCACGGATCCACCACAAATGGGCTCACTTATGGTGTTTTCCTGTGTCTTTATAACTCTACCACTTGTCATGTTGCCACAGGAAGATGTGAGTAACTTGCATCTCAGTTATTAGACTGGAAAATGACACTAGAGTCTGAAATTTGCCTACAAAACAGATGGCCTAGATAACAGATTCATCTTTATACCTATCAGTTTGGTACTCATATTCTAGGATCCATTATTATTATTATTATTATTATTATTATTATTATTGTTATTATTATTATTTCTGCTCCTCCCCCATCTCCCTTCCCCCGCATTGTCCTCCTCCTCTTCCCCTTCCTTCTTCTTCTTCAGCTAAAGATCTAGATCTAGGAATACCAATGTCTTTGCTGTTTTGTTTCAGACATTTTATGGGGTAATAATGTAAACCTTTTTCAGTCTCCAAGTTGGAATGAAACGTGGATTGCATGGAATAGACTGTTGTCAGAAGTAGCAAACAGACTTCTCTGGTGAGGCCACATGGGCTACCCACGGTCCTCCCTGAGCTGGCTGTTGAAGGTACAGATGAACAAGCCAGGAAAGCAGGAAAAGTATGAAGTAGAGATTCTAAGAATGCATGGAAGTCATTTACCACAAATATCGTCTCTGGGTTGTCTGCAGGACACAAGCCTGGTGCTACATTCTAAAGGCAGCGAGTATTGACAGGAGAAAATTTTAAATGTCAAGCAAATTCAAAAGAAGTCAAGAAAATGGTTTCAACACAGTCTAATGGCATCTATTTTAAAGCATTAGGGTGAAAATGACAATTTTCTGAAAGTTCAGCTGGCAAATCATCTCTACACCAACAGTTTATCACACTGCCTCTCCGAAAGCTGCTTAGTTTATTCCCAGGGTCCCTCTCCACTTATTTCCAGCTGGCCAGAAACATGGACTTTGGGGCCAGTCCCGGGTTCGATTTTCATGTGTGCCGTGTGACCTCGACTAAATGGTCATCCTCTGTGAGCCTGTGCTTCTGTATCTACTAAATGGATATAAGAAAACTTATGTCCTGGGAGCCTAGAGTAAACAAAGCATTCAAACACACAACATGTAAGAAGCCTCAAATACAATGTTTACAATTTTATTGTGGTAAGAACATTCAACATGAGATCTACCCCCTTAAATATTTAAGTGTTCAGCGCAGTTGTTAACCATACCATACACCATGTTGTTCAGCAGATCTCCAGAACTTACTCACCTTGCCTAACTGTAACTTCATGCCCACTGATTAGATCTGGCAATCTTGGGGCACCTGGGTGTCTCAGTCGGTTGAGTGTCCAACTTTGGCCCAGGTCATGATCTCGTGATTCATGAGTTCAAGCTCTGTGTCAGGCTTGGTGCTCAAAGCTAAGAGCCTGGAGCCTGCTTTGGATTCTGTGTCTCCCTCTCTCTCTGCCCCTCCCCTGCTCACGCTCTCTCTCTCTCTCTCAAAAACGAATAAACATAAAAAAACAAAGATCTGACAATCCCACCACTGGGTTTTTATCCAAATGAATTGAAATTGGATCTCCAAGAGATAGCATTTCTGTTTGCACTGCAGTACTGCCCACAGTAACCAAGATGTGGAAATAACCTAACTGCCCATCGACACATGAATAAAGAAAAGGTGGTACGTACATAGAACAAAATATTATTCAGCCTTAAAAAAAGAACGAAATTCTGCCATATGCAAGAAGCAACAACACAGACAGATGTTAAGGATATTACACAAAGTGAAACGAGCCAGTGCTAGAAGGACAAATATTGCCATGATACGTCCATACTCTCGCTGAAGTGGTCTGATGTGACCCAAATTCCAAAGTATGAAAAGAAGCAAACACGCCTCTCTATAAAAAACATTCCTTTACCAAACCTGCTTGAGATTTGTTACCCCTAACTGTTCCTATGTGCATTTTTTCTTTGCTTTTCTCCTAACTCCCTTTTCTTCCTGACTCTTCTCCTTGCCTCAAAAGTTTCCAGGCACAGACTCCTATTTTTCTCACTGACCTGGCTTATTCTTCCGACACCAGCTTCTGTGAAAGTTACAAGCCCATCCGAGCCACCAGGCCACACAGTCTGCCTCTTCCAGGCTTCCTGCCCCTGACTGTATGAGCAGTGTGCCTTGTTTGCAGTGAGTTACGCGGCTGTTGGAAGTCTCAGTGGAACGACTCCAGGTCTAAGAAAGAAAGTCCCCATTCAGAGGTGTTCTAGCCCATTCACGTTTGATTCATGATAGAAACAACAGGCAAGATCTGAAAAGATACTGTCACCCGCTTACCATGCCTGCCCTGCCCTACAGAGTCAGGCCTTGGGTACATGGCAATTAGGAGAAGAAACTTGGAGAACCCTCGTCCCACCTAACGCTGCCTCAGCTGCATTTTCTGAGCTGGCCATCAGTGCCGACCCTTTCTAACTAAAGGAAGATCCCGACTGCAAGTGACTCCCTCACTCTGTTATAAATGTTGAAAACTCTAAATCTACACTGTCTAATTCTGGATCAATAAATGTTGAATGAGGACATAAATCTCTGGGGAAGTTCATGCAGCTGTAATAACAACAGCAGTGGAATGATTAAAGATTCATAAATAAAATCCATTTGCTACTGTGTTCTTGATATCTGCTAAAGCTTTCATTTGAATCAACCTAGGTGCCTATTAAATTATACTGAAAGATCAAAAATACACATATACACTTTTCATCATATAATATTGACACATCTCTTTATCTCATTTACTAATAGGGCACATAACCAACGTTTGGAGACTACTGTTTTCAGTTGCCCAGACCAATTGCTGCTACTAGGTTGCCTACTCCTTCTCAATTCTACATGCTAAGATTTTAATAAAATGTTAGTGAGTAAAATAGTTAAAAGCAGGAGCAAAGCCGAACGCTCTGGGACTGTCTATTTTCCAAGTCCCTCGTTCCCTTGCAGGGCCGCCTTCCTTGCATCAACTTGGTGTGGCCATTTCCTATGATCTATCTGCGGCTGACACAGAGTTGCTGTCTCCCTGTTCTATCTTTTTAAATAATCTGTCACCTAAGACTATACTTTCAGGGATCATTTTTAGTTTGTTAAATCATGTGTCACCTAGAGTTTCCTTTATTTTTCCAGAAGGTAATCACCTGTGTTGCTCAGTATAAGAAAACAAGCAGGAATATAGTAGTGGTCAATTGTCCATAAACACTCCCAAGGATGTGTTCCAGGAATGCAAATTTCTTAGCATGCTAAAAACTAGAGAAAAACAGATCACTCAACTGAGTTTAGAAAGATGAAGAGTTGGGGCACCCGGGGGGCTCAGTCAGTTAAGCATCCAACTCTTGGTTTTGGCTCAGGTCATGATCTCACAGTTTGTGGGTTCGAGCCCTTAGAATTCTCTCTCTCTCCCTCTCTTTGTCTCTCTCTTTTTGCCCCTCCCCCGCTCACTCTGTCTCTCTCTCAAAATAAATAAATAAACAAAAAAAGATGAAAGTCAACATTTAGCATTTTAAAATACAGAAATTAAATATTGGGTCATGACTCTTAAATTACCAACATATTTGAAAAGCATCACAGTGGTGTCAGAAAAAGGTTCAGAGAAGCAACTGTGCAGGGCCGGCTGCAGTAAACATGTTCAGTGCTTTTTAAAGCACTATTTAGTTCTTACAACGATGCTGGACAGTGGGCAGAGTCAGGGCTCAAAGCCCAAGTTTCTAAGTTGAAGACTCGCAAATCTTCCTGACAATCAAACTGCATCACAACAGAATGCACAGGCTGACTTCCTACCCCTCAAGTTTCCTTTCCCTGGTCAGCACCAGGAAGAGGTAAGACAGATGCGTTCTGATGGCAAACGGGCAGGCAGTCCGTGAATGCTTCCCCCTGGCTGGTCTCAAGAGCTCTACAGAGTTGAAGACCCCCTCAAGGGGAACAACACAGTGAGAAGGGGCACAGTCCATTCAAGGGAAGGAAAGGTGAGGCTACTGAGATCCACAGGCAGTAGGCGAAGGAGCCTGCAGAGGACTGGTCTACAGAACATAGTCACAAATATCCATTTCTCTTATTTATTTATATATTTTCAAGTTTATTTATTTATTTTTGAGAGAGAGAGAGAGAGTTCACACAAGCTGGAGAGGGGCAGAGAGAGAGGGAGAGAGAATCCCAAGCAGGCTCTGCACTGTCAGCATGGAGCCCGACGAGGGGCTCAAACTCACGAACCGTGAAACCACGACATGAGCTGAAAACAAGAGTCTGACGCTCAACCAACCGAGCCACCCAGGTGCCCCAATATCCATTTCTTTTAAAAGACTGCAACAGAGAGCAGGGCTTGACCGGACCTATTTATTTCTATCTTATGCTCTTCTCAAATTCCACATGTCAGAGTTTAACTCAAAATTGCCTTATCTTCTCATGGAGACTTTCTTGGTAAGTTTGGATAATTTTCCCTTTGCCTTTCCCAAGCACATCTCCTGCTACCACCCACAAGCATGCTTCCCCAGCATTTTTGAGCTCCTCACGGTTTCCCTAAAGCCCCATGCTCCTTGGTACATTCGTGTGAATTATTTCACGTACCCAGACAATTCCCTTCTCCCCTCTAGCTAATTCCTGCCAGTTTGTCAGGACCCCACCGAGCATCATCTCCCTCTGTGGTCCTCTCCCACCGCCAGGCTGCATTCGCTGCCTGCCCCTCCGCCTCCTTCAGCACCTTGTGTATTCCTCCTGCCTATTCATTACTCTGACTCATTCACCAGATCACAGACACCTTCCGGGCAAGGATTGAGTCTTTTCTTCTCTGTATCTTTGATGGTTAAAGCAATGCCTTCCCACACTAGGCACTCGATAAATATTTATTGAAGAAATGAGGGTTTTGCCCAGACCCATCAAAACCAAATACAATGCTTTGAAAAATTCTGTCTCTCCCAGGTGTTGCCTCTCACGTAATTATAGATTGTTGTATCACACTGACTAACAAGTCCACCAAAACACATTGAGTGTATCTTTTTGATCTTCCATTATCCGTCAGTCCTTGAATTGATTTCATTATTTCTAAATCTTTCCATTGAACTCTCTCCAAATTGTGTCTTTCAGCTACTAAAGGATCTAAAATATTTATGATATGTCTTTTAATCTCACTGATTTCTTTCTATAAGATATGGTAGTCCTGAAGCAGATCACAAAATCATCCCAGAGTAGAAGTACTTTAGAGTTACTTTTTGCTGACAGAAATGAAAATAATAGCCCAGGTTGACTATACTCCTTAAAATTCAGGAACATGGACAGCTTTATTTATCTCTTTGAGGTTATCTTGACAAGAGCATGTATTACTAATTAGCTATCACTTATATAGTATAAAATTCCCTTATAAGTGGCACATTTATAATCCCTAATGTTATGTTCACAAAAAACACAAATAAAAGCAATTGATTTCAACCCAGCACAGCAAATAGAGGTTTGATCAGAAATGAGATACCAGCAGCTGAGTTAAGAAAGAAAAACAAATCATAATCCTTATTTTTTTTAAGAAACACAGTATGACTCCCTCAAAACGACCTTTCTTAGAAAAGCAACACATTCTGCTTTTCTTGTTTTGATAAATGCTATATCTTGAATGACTTTTTTTTACTGTTATTCGTTATTTCTAGAGAGTTAACAACCATCCACTTTGTTCCCTGAGTAGGGATACATAGTAGTCTATATAGTATATAGTACAGGCATATAGTAGTCTCCAGTAGGTCTGTATTTGGATGAGAATTTACAAGATGAGAAAGTAATAGTCTGAACAAGAAGGGGTTATTTTTCTCACATAACAAGTCAGGAAGTGGGTGGCCAAAAGATGGTTATTCTGCTCACTGATTGCTGTCAGGGACCTGTGCCCTTTCAAGATCTGCATCACCACCCTCAACATCTTGTTCTTGGCCCATCACCAATGTAGCCTCATAGTCACTATGGTTGGCATACATCCAGGCATCAAGAAAGGGAAGGACATTCTGTAGAGTCTCTCTTTTCTTTATCAAGAGCTTCCTAGGACCCCACCTGGGCAGATACCCACTAGAATGGGTAGAACCATCCTATCTCAACCCAACTTGTGATTGACTCATGGCCAGTTGAGTAATAATGTAATTATGGGAGTGATGACTCATCATATCCAAAGGCTCTGCCCATGCTCAAAGGTAGGGAATTACACAAGGTTTATAGAGAAGGGGTTGGGAATCTCTGTGACCATCTTAGAATTCTGCCCACCAACTTCCACTTTCTTCTAACAACCACAATATCCAAATAGAAAACAAAGAAGTCTGGCACCAAGCCCTTTAGTGCCGTTGGCAGAAATTCAAAGTCACAAGTGATGCGTTACAGATCTCTTCTGGTAATGTCATCTGAGTCCACCTGAATCAGCGGAAATGGGAAGCCGCTGGGGTGCAGAAGCTTCTGGTAGACTCTGTCACAGGACTTTCCAACGGCATTCCACTGGACAACCAAAAGTGAAATTTAAAAACCCTTTCTAAACAAGCAAATTTCAGGGCACCTGGATGGCTCAATTGGTTAAGCATCTGACCCTTGACTTTGGCTCAGGTCAGGATCCCAGGGTTGTGGGATTAAGCCCCACACCCCAAGCTCTGCACTGGGCACAGAGCCTGCTTAAGATTCTTTCTCCCTCTGTCCCCCCCTCTGCTCATGCTCATGCTCTCTCTCCAAAAAACAAACAGATAAATAAATAAACAAACAAACAAGCAAGTTTCTCCTCTCTCTGTTTATGGACACATGTTTAAGGAAAAGCTATTGAGCCACAAACTGGGTCACCATGTCAGACAAGTGAAACACACGACACGGCCTCATGGAGATTACATTATAGTGAGAAGCCTGCCCACCACCCAGAAGAGTAAACCAATAAATAAAACAGTAACAATTTATAATGTGTACTATGTAAGAAACTACTTGCTATGGAAGAAAACATGCTGAGCTTTTTCTTGGACTTGCTACTATATGCGGGTTGGTAGGCATCATGTCTTAACCCTTATTTTGCCTTTCCAAGGTGTCATCTAAGGGACTTATGTTTTAAAGAAAGTGGATTAGGAAATTGCTCTATTTTATATTAAACCTGGATTAAGATCACATGGGCAGGGGTGTCTGAGTGGCTCAGCCGGTTAAGCGTCCGACTCAGCTCAGGTCATGATCTCATGGTTTGTGGGTTCAAGTCCCATGTCGGGCTCTGTGCTGACAGCTCAGAGCCTGGAGTCTGCTTTGGATTCTGTGTCTCCCTCTCTCTCTGCCCCTGCTCTGCTCACACTCTGTCTCTGTCTCTCTCTCAAAAATAAACATTAAAAAAATTTTTTTAATTAAAAAAAAAAGATCACATGGGCAGCCCCAGCAAGGATTCCTAACCAGGGCTATCTTCCTTTAGCAGCTGGTACCACGTGTCCTTATACCTGCAAGTGCCTGCACATACTCACTGCTAGACTTGGATGACTTTTCAGCAGATATGGACGTGTACCTGATGATGCATTTTTATGACCCCTGATGGGGCACTTATGTGCAACTGTCTTCTGGCCATCACCACTGCACAAGTGCCAATAACCCATTGACTCTTCCAAGTCTTTTGAGTATCTGCTCTTCCCTCTTAAGTATTCCTTTCTGGGTATGGAAACCGCATTCTGACTTGAAAGGAAGAACTTGGATTTCCCTTCTCCTCTAGCAAGACCAGATGCATATAGAGAATGTGTATTTTACACCATCTCAGTCACAAAGTGAGCGTAATGCAGGCATACCCAGCAGATGTCTTCATGGTTAACATTTTCCCAGTAGATGCCTGTTAACCTTTCGTACCCAAACTTCAGAGAATGTGCACATTTGTGAAGCCTATTTTTGTTGTGTTTTAGGCTCCTTTTAGCATTTTCATGCAGACCTTTGATTTTTTAAGAACAGAATACTGACATTCAATGGAAGGCAGCTTCATACATGTGGGGTCTCAGGCCTACTTCCTTGCTGCTGAAGCCTCCTAAGGTCATCTGTGATTCTCCTTAGAAAATACAACCCTAGGACACCTGGGTAGCTCAGTTGGTTGAATGTCCCACTCTTGACTTAGGTTTGGGTCATGATCCCAGGGTTGTGGGATTGAGCCCCGTGTTGGGCTCTGTGCTGAGCATGGGGCCTGTTTTAGATTCTCTCTCTCTCTCTCTCTCTCTCTGCCCCTCTCTCCAGCTCAAGTGCTCTCTAAAGTTAAAGAAGAAGAAGAAGAAGAAGAAGAAGAAGAAGAAGAAGAAGAAGAAGGAGGAGGAGGAGGAGGAGGAGGAGGAGGAGGAGGAGAAGGAGAAGAAGAAGAAGAAGAAGAAAACATCCCCTTAACTCACCTGCATCAAGTCCCTCTCTGCCATTCCTGAGCTCCCCAGATTCGGGGGCAGTGTGCGTGTAGGGGGTGGGATCACACACTGCCTTAGTCCATCCAGGCACTTTCCTCACAGCAAACCTCTACACCTTTGCTGAGCTGTAGCAGCTACTAAAAAAATTACAACACAGTAGGACCATTCTCCAAGATTGCAAATCCTAACACAGGGAAGAAAGCTGAGCGTGGCTGCCTCTAAGGAGCCTTGCAAATTGATAGCAGTATTGCAAATGATCTTCACAAAAAGAAAGGGTAACACCCCCTCCTCCAGCTGTGGTTGGAGAGATAACTCCTTAATAAGCTCCAATTTTAAAGAAATGTGAAAAGCTAGGAGGAGGAGACTGTGAATTGAATTAAGAAGAGTAAGACCACAGGAGCTAAGGCTATAAAATGTACCCAAATCAATCTAACAAGACCTGGCTAAGTATGGGCATCAAAGAGTTGGAACCAATCGGAACAGATGCCCTTGCATGGTACAGACAGCATATGACACTTACCTATGAGTGAGGAAGTGTTTGGTATTAAGGACAATGTCTTTAAACTGGTGTATGAGTTATTCTCCTGCTCTATAACAACCACAAACTTAGTGCCTTCAAACAGTACACATTAATACACAGCTTCTGTGGCTCGGGAGTCCAGGCGCCCAGTGCTTAACCACACCCAGTGCTCAGACTTCCACAAAGCTGCTTCTCAGGGAGCTGGTGGATTGTGCCCCCTGGAGCTAGGAGCCCCCTCCCAAGCTCACGTAGTGGATAGAATTCGGCTTCTTGCAGCTGCAGGACTGAGGTCCCAGTTTTCTCACTGGCTGTCAGCTCCTGGAGCCTGTCCTTGGTCACCACCATTTTGACCCTCTCAAAACACAGCAGTTTATTTCTTCACTGGCTGCAAAGAAGCTCTCCCCAGTCTGCTCCAATGGAGTCTTACGCGGCATAATCATGGGTACATTCCATCATCTTTGCCATAAGGTAACTTGACTGCAGAAATGGAATGCATCATATCCCCGGGTCCCACCCATATTCAGAGGGCATTACACTATCACACCTAAACAGGAAGATATAACATAACTGAGATGGCACCAAAATGAAGGATGGTAAAAGAGACAGTTTAAACTTAGTTCAACATTCCAGACTCAGGTGACTATTCTAGGTCCATAACTGTTTACTGAAAGACTGTACCAAAGGAACCACAAAGAACCACTCTTTCTGATCCTGCAATAAACTCTAGTTTCTAAAAGTCTAGAGTTGGCCAACTCTAAAAAAGGAAACCAAGTGGACTCAAAACCAAAGACTCATGAGTTAATTATTAATTCTCTCCCCAAATCTAAAACACAACGCACAGATTTGTAAGCTCCTAAAAAATGTTGTGTTGATTACCAACAATTAGTACTGACTCGCCAAATCCATTCCCTTCAGTCTAACCCATTCCTTTGACAGAGCTATTTAGAGAAAATGTTGAAAATACGGTCCCCATTGACTATAAGCTAGTTCACAGAGGTGTTTCTTGTAGGAAGAATGAAGAAATGTCATCTGAAATAATATGCTTTTTTTTTTTTAATTGTGATACTCAGAAGTGGGTCAACCAAAATGAGAAGGATGTTAAGCATAATGACATTTTGCAGTGAGACAAAACTCTTAGTACTGGCCTGCTCGATATTAACACTAATATCTTGGGGGCGCCTGAGTGGCTCAGTTGGCTAAGTGTCCAACTTGGGCTCAGGTTATGATCTCGTGGTTCATGGGTTCAAGCCCCATGTCGGGCCTGTGCTGACAGCTCAGAGCCTGGATCCTGCTTCAGATTCTGAGTCTCCCTCTATCTCTGCCCCTCCCCTGCTTGCACTCTGTCTCTCTCAACAATAAGCACACATTTTTGAAAAAAACTAACATTTTGAAGTGTTTATGGATTGCCTACTTTGGGAGCACTGGTCCATGATATAAAAGAGTAGAAATTTAACATAATCGCAATAGGCTTAACCAGTGGGCAACAGTGATTCAGTTGAACATCAATATCTTTAACCCAATGATATTTACCAGAGATCAAATCGAACTCCACATACGTCAAAACCCCGGCAGGTAACTGCAATGTAAGGAATCCGTGGCTTACCACCATCCTGTGACAAACACTCACAGTTCTAGTTGACTCAATGCACAGTATTAATAAGCACCAACAGGGAGAGCTCATAGTCTACAGAGAGTTACAATAGCTTATTTACCCCTTAAAGAACATTCTCTGTATCACCACCGTGTCCCATAGATGGTATGTGGTGCGGAAAAGTGTCTCACAGCCAAGGATGTGTGGAAAAGACACAGTCAAATACAATTAAGCTTCTTTACTATGAGCCTTCCATATGTCACTGCGTATTTTGAATATCTAAGATTAGATGATAGTTTTGCAGAGAATCTCATACAACTAGATTCTGGAAAATCTCAGGGAAAAACTGAATCACCACAGCCTCTCGCTGTCCTAATTAACGTGCAATGTCTATATTCTAAAAACTAAGAGTCAAAATGTCATCTGCCCTGGACACCAGACTTCTGGACTGCTGAATTCAAATCTGGAAGCCTGGCAAGCTCAGTTACGCTGACCAACAATAGCACACCTACTAGGCAAAAGTCAGATGAGGTAGGGGGTGCGTGCAGAAGAGTCATGCCTCTTCCTGTGTCGCCATATCTGGTTTCAAGTTGCTTTGCTCACAAGACAGTCTTACGAGCCACAGAAGTCCATGGAATCCTCTTATGCCTCATGTCTTATGGTGAGACCTAATGACTCAATTAAACAATTGAATATGGCAAAAGTAACAGCACAGCACTCCTGAAAACAGGTTAGAAAAGTCTGTGACTAATACACAGAGACTGAAGATAGGTTATCTGATTCCATAGAGCTAGAAGGCTGGAGGTTGAGGGATGACAGCTAAAAGGTATGGGGCTGGTTTGGAGGGTGGTAAAACATTCTAAAACTGATTGTGGTGATAGCTGCACAAATCTGCAAATATACTAAAATCTATTGAACTATACAAATTGAATGGGTGAACTTAATGGTATATAAATTATATCGTATTTTTTTAAGTTCATTTATTTTGAGAGAAAGGGAGAAGGAGAGAGGGAGGGAGGGGCAGAGAGAGGGAGAAAGAGAATCCCAAGCAGGCCCTGCACTGTCAGTGTGGAGCCTGATGCGGGGCTCAAAAACTCACAAACCATGAGATCATGACCTGAGCCGAAATCAATAGTCGGATGCTTAACCGACTGAGCTACCCAGGCACCCCTGTAAATTATATCTTAATAAAGTGGGAAAACACCCCACCCCCCGCAAAAAAAAAAAAAAAACAAAAAAAAAAAACAAACAAACAAACAAAAAAAAACCCTATGACTTCTATCTTGCTTACACTCTCTCTGGATCTTCTCACTTGCTCACCCTGGTGACACAAGCTGTCATGCTGTGAGTTGCCCTGTGGTGAAGCCCAAACGGCCAGGAACTGGAGGCCCCGTCTAAACAACAACCAGCAAGGCGCCAAGGCCCTAAATCTTATAAGCCTGTGAGTAAGTGAATCTGTCCCACAACCACACCAGTGAGCTAGGAGCAGACCCTTCTAGAGTCAAGCCCAGAAGTGACTGCAGTCCTAGCCAACAGCACAGTTGTAATCTGTGAGAGCACCTGAAGCAAAGAGGACAGGTGAGTCACCTCCAGATTCCTGATACACGAGAACCTGAGATCAAGCCATTCAATTTGGGGGGCTGAAATACTTCAAAAGAGCCCTCTACTCCATTTTCTTTTGTGTTCTTTGCCAGATTCCTTTTCAGCTTCTGGGAAAGAGCCTTACAAAACCTTTCTGATGTATGCTTCATATTGGTTTATTCAGATAATTCCCATCCCCAGCCCTTGTGTGTCACCATCTTGCTCGCCTAAAATGTCCCGTCCCCCTTCAGCATGCCTACGATGCTGATACCGCCTTCAAGTCCTTGTATTTTCTAGAAAATACACAACCCATCTTCCAGCCGCATCTTATTTCTGCCGCAAAGTGATTTTTCCTGACTGGAAATTTCTTCAGCACAAGTAGACTCACCGAGCATTTAAACCTTTCCATTTAAATCCAGATTACATATCTCATGCCAGCGTTTATCTGTAGTTCACCTACTAGTAAGAGTTCTTTTAAACCACTTCTCAGGAAAAAATAGATGTTTGTTTCATCTACTACTCATATTTCTATATCAATTTTCACAGATTTACATTTATTTTATTCACCCTTTGCTATGTCCCAATTTTTATCTGCCCTTTTCAGTATTCTTTTTTCTTACAGAGCCGAGCAATTCCCATTTTTGTCCTTTCAGATGTTTATTACATTGCATTGTATTTTTTCACATATTTAACCTTGCCCTTATCCAACGGATAGTAGGTAAGATTTCCAATTGTCTCCTATATTGTAATATTATATTTACTTTTAGTTATTCAACATTGATGTGTATATTTTTAGTTCCCCAAATAACATTTAGGTTCAGCCACGGTAACTACTTCATCATGGATCTTTTATATCTTCAAGTATGCAGTGCCCAGTACCTTTAAACTAATTTGTACTGGGGTGCCTGGGTGGCTGAGTCAGTTTAGCCACTGATTTCTGCTCAGGTCATGATCTCACAGGTTTGTGAGTTCGAGCCCCATGTCAGCAAGAACCTGGAGCCTGCTTTGGATTCTGTGTCTCCTTCTCTCTCTGCCCCTCCCCTGTTTGTGCTCTCTCTCTCAAAAATAAAAAATAAAACATTTAAAAAATAAATAAACTAATTTTTACTAGATTTACGACCTTTCATGGCCCAAGAAAGTTATTACAGTTTTTAAAGTCCTGAAGTTACTACCAGACATTCTGTAGCAAAGGAAAATTGGTTCTAGGTTTGGGGGCTCAAACTTACATGAACTTCATTTGACCCAAGATTCTTCTTTATCATCCTTGGATGACATAAAACTTCGGTGGAAATGTTCTTATAAATAAATAAAGGCTGATATAATAGAAAATGAACAGTGACGGAATACACTAAGAAGTTAACAAGAGGGGAAACACCAGGAAAACTTTTCTAGGCTAACATATCTGAAGGCTGGCCAAGGTCACTGTTAACTAGTTTTGGACTCATCCATCCATTGTTCAAGGGAAACAGTTTACATTTTACTCCCATGTACCCACATGCTCAAGTGGTCTACAATCTGATTTATGCTTTGTAAGCTCAGATACATCGTAAAAGAGCTTGTCTGATGTGGTTCTAAAATAGAATCCATTTTTAGAGAGCTGTTAATCAAATTTAAGCATAATTTGAAAAGACAATTATATGAATTTCTTTTGCATAGCTGAAGTTTTCCAGGGCTTGACTTACAATTTCATCTGTACAACGCCTTCCATTTAAATCCAGATTACATCCAGACTTCTCAAATAACAAATGATAATATAAATATTGTATGTATAATAGAAACCATTTTGTTCACAGCTAGTGACTGTATATAAAATAGACAATAAGAAAAATGAATATAATATGCTAGTAAGAAAAAAAAAAGAATAAGAACAAAATGGTCCTTTTTATACAGACACATGCATACCCAAGTACTGACTTTTCTCTCAGAAAATCTTCTCGAGGTTGAGAACACAACATCCCCTGACTGCTCAGCTTGTATGTCATTTTCTCAACGACCCATAGCAAGGGCGTCATGGTGAAGAACAACTCTTCAACAAAGACACAATTCTTCTGGGCTCTGAGAAACTACACCATACTACTTACTGTTGTAGAAAATCAGTGGGGAACTCTGTGCTGTTTCTTTTACGTGCTATTTCCTTTGATGCCTGTGTCAATTCACACTGAAAAAATAAAGAAAAAGAATTCAAGATTTGCCTACATTCACCCTCTCCCCATGAAGGCTAACATTGACCAAATTTATTGTTAATGACTGCAGCATTCTAGAAACTCTTTATAACGCCTGCTGAAATTCACAAGATCAGCCTTGTCACCTCTGCAGACTTCCTGCCCCTCCACTCACCCAAACCTTAGCACCTACGAATCTCATGTTACAGTCACAACTGCCACATCCCAAAGTAGGAGTAGAAAGGGGATGTATGATTTGTTAAACCTCAAGTTCTACTGATTTATGCTTTTTGGTTCTAGTGTGCAGACATTACCTCGTCCCAGAAAAGTGGCACACTGGAAAACTAGGTCTCCATGGAACCCAGATTCTGAGAAGCGGAGTAGAAGGAATGTGGCTATTCCTTCCGAGTGAAGTCCCAGTAGGTCAATAAAACACCCGTATCCTGGTTAAACTCTATAAGCTCTTATTTTTTAGAGGTCAAGGTCCTGTTCTACTTGTGAAGACGTTGCATAACACTCAGGAACTAACCAGAAATGATAAACGCAGTTTTAATTCAAATTCCTCCAAAATTTTCTGTTCTCACTCTTAAACTTCATTCTGCCCTACCATTCCCTACCATTTCTTCTCCTATTAAAAAAAAAAAATTATACTTGATTAATATTAGACATTTTCTTTTTTTTTTTTTTAATGTTTATTTATTTTTGAGAGAGATAGAGACAGAACGTGAGTGGGTTAGGGGCAGAGAGACAGGGAGACACAGAATCTGAAGCAGGCCCCAGGCTCCGAGCCGTCAGCACAAAGCCCAACGCGGGGCTCAAACTCATGAGCCATGAGATCATCACCTGAGCTGAAGTCAGACGCTCAACCAACTGAGCCACCCAGGTGCCCCAATATTAGACATTTTCTGCCGAGAAGTTTAATGTTGCTTAAATTGAGCAATGGGACGCCAGAATAAACAGCAGATTTAAATTCCTGCTCTGCCACTGCCTACCTGTGTGATCTTGGGCAGCCATACAACCTCTCTGTTGTTTTTCAGTTCTCTCAGTAATGTGGGCATAGTACTGTCACCTATCTCATGGAGATTTAAGGAGTGTAAACATGTAAACTACTTACAACAGTACCTGACACAAGAAAGGCCACATAAGTGCTGGGGCTTAGATACCTGTTCTAATAGGATCACTTCTTTATCTTAGTGTTCAAACCTCTTCTAGCTCACTTTTACCAGGGCTACAAGATCATACCTGCCTGGACTCCCTCCTACCTACCTTCTCAACCATGATAATGAGTCCTCCTCTACTCACCTTTAAAAGCAGGTGATGTCACAACAGCCTAAAACCTTTGGGACATAACAAAGGCGGTCATAACAGGGAAGTATATAGCAATCCAGGCCTTCCTAGAGAAGGAAGAAAGGTCTCAGACGCACCACCTAACCTTACCCCTTAAAGACCTGGAAAGGTGCACCTGGTGATTCAGTCAGTTAAGCATCTGATTTCAGCTCACCTCATGATCTCATAGTTTGTGGGTTTAAGACCCATGTTGGGCTCTGTGCTGACAGCTCAGAGCCTGGAGCCTGCTTCAGATTCTGTGTCTCCCTCTCTCTCTGCCCCTCCCCTGCTCATGCTCTGTGTCTGTCTGTCTCTCTCTCTCTCTCTCTCTCTCTCTCAAAAATAAATAAATAAATAAATAAAATTAAAGACCTGGAAAAATAACAGCAAATAAAACCCCAAACCAGCAGAAGGCAGGAAATAATAAAGATGAGAGCAGAAATCAATGCTATCAGAAAAAAACAAAACAAAACAAAACAAAAAAAAACACCAGTACAACAGATCAATGAAACAAGGAGCTGGTTCTTTGAAAGAATTTAAAAAATTGATAAACTCCTAGCCAGTTTGATCAAAAAGAAAAAGGAAAGGACCCAAATAAATAAAATCAAGAATGAAAGAGGAAAGATCACAATCAATACTGCAGAAATACAAACAAAAATAAGAGAATATTATGAGCAATTATACACCAATAAATCCGGCAATCTGGAAGAAATGGACAAATTCCTAGAAACATATACACTACCAAAACTGAAACAGGAAAAAAGAAAAAAAAAAGAAATAGAAAATTTGAACAGACCCATAATCAAATTAGTAATCAAAAATCTCCCAAAAAACAAGAGTCCAAGACCAGATGGCTTTCCAGGGGAATTCTACCAAACATTTACCAAATAACACCTATTCTCTTGAAGCTGTTCTAAAAAATAGAAATGGAAGGAAAACTTCCAAATTCTTTCTATGAAGCCAGCATTGCCTTGATTCCAAAACCAGACAAAGACCACACTAAAAAGGAGAACTACAGACCAATTTCCCTGATGAACATGGATGCAAAAATCCTCAACAAGATACCAGCCAATCGGATCCAACAATACATTAAAAGAATTATTCACCACGACCAAGTGGGATTTAAACCTGGGATGCAGGGCTGGTTCAACATCTGCAAAACAATCAATGTGATACATCACATCAATAAAAGAAAAGACAAGAACCATATGATCCTCTCAATAGATGCAGAGAAAGCATTTGACAAAATATAGCATTGTTTCTTGATAAAAACTCTTAAGAAAGTAGAGATAGAAGGATCATACTTCGAGATCATAAAAGCCATATATGAAAGACCCACCCTAACATCATCCCCAATGAGGAAAAAGAGAGAGTTTTCCCCCTGAGGTCAAGAACAAGACAGGGATAACAGACTTTCGCCACTGTTATTCACCACAGTATTGGAAGTTTTAACCTCAGCAATAAGACAACACAAAGGAATAAAAGGCATCCAAATCAGCAAGCAGGAAGTCAAACTTTCACTCTTCACAGATGACATGATACTCTATATGGAAAACCCAAAAGATTCCACAAAAACCTGCTAAAACTGATCCATGAATTCAGCAAAGTCATAGGATATAAAATCAATGCACAGAAATCGATTGCATTCGTATACACCAACAATGAAGCGACAGGAAGAGAAATCAAGGAATTGATCCCATTTACAATTACACCCCAAACCATAAAATACCTAGAAATAAACCTAACCAAAGAGGTAAAAAATCTGTACACTGAAAACTATAGAAAGCTTATGAAAGAAATTGAAGAAGACACACAAAAAAAATGGAAAAATATTCCATGCTCCTTGATAGGAAGAACAAATATTGTTAAAATGTCAATACTACCCAAAGCAATCTACATAGTCAATGTAATCCCTATCAAAATAATACCAGCATTCTTCACAGAGCTAGAACAAACAGTCCTAAAATTTGTGTGGAACCAGAAAAAAACCCAAATAGCCAAAGGAGTTCTGAAAAAGAAACCCAAAGCTGGAGGCATCACAATCCTGGACTTCAAACTGTATTACAACGCTGTAATCATCAAGACAGCATGGTACTGGCACAAAAACAGACACATAGATCAATGTAACAGAATAGACAACCCAGAAAAGGACCCACAAGTGTATGGCCAACTTATCTTTGACAAAGAAGGAAAGAATATTCAGTGGAATAAAGACAGTCTCTTCAGCAAGTGGTGCTGGGAAAACTGGACAACGACATGCAGAAGAATGAACCTGGACCACTTTCTTACCCCACACACAAAAATAAACTCAAAATGGATGAAAGACCTAAACGTAAGACAGGAAGCCGTCCAAATTCTAGAGGAGAAAGCAGGCAAAAACCTCTTTCACCTCGGCCACAGCAACTTCTTATTCAATACATCTCTGGAGGCAAGGGAAACCAAAGTAAAAATGGACTATTGGGACGTCATCAAAATAAAAAGCTTCTGCACAGAAAAGGAAACAATCAGCAAAACTAAAAGGCAGCTAATGGAATGGGAGAAGATATTTACAAATGACATATGGGATAAAGGGTCAGTATCCAAAATCTATAAAGAACTTAATGGGGCTGCCTGGGTGGCTTGGTCAGTTTAGCAGCTGACTTTGACTTAGGTCATGATCTCATGGCTTGTGAGTTCAAGCCCCACGTTGGGCTCTGTGCTGACAGCTCAGAGCCTGGAGCCTGTTTCACATTCTGTGTCTCTCTCTCTGCCCTCCCCTGCTTGTGTTCTCTCTCTCTCAAAAATAAACAAACAAACATTGAAAAAAAAAAAGAACTTATACAACTCAACACACAAAAAACAAATAATCCAGTGAAGAAATGGGCAAAGACACGAACAGACACTTCTCCAAAGAAGACATCCAGATGGCCAACTGACACATGAAAAAATGCTCAACATCACTCATCATCAGGGAAATACAAATAAAAACCACAATGAGATACCACCTCACACCTGTGAGAACGGCTAACGTTAACAACTCAGGCAAAAACAGGTGTTGGCGAGGATGCGGAGAAAGAGGATCTCTTTTGCATTGTTGGTGGGAACGCAAGCTGGTGCAGCCACTCTGGAAAACAGTATGGACGTCCCTCAAAAAATTAAAAACCGAACTACCCTACGACCCAGCAATTGCACTACTATTTACCCAAAGGATACAGGTGTGCTGTTTCGAAGGGCCACATGCACCCCAATGTTTAGAACAGCACTATCAACGATAGCCGAAGTATGGAAAGAGCCCAAATGTCCATCGATGGATGAACGGATAAAGAAGATATGGTATGTATGTGTATGTATGTGTGTACACACACACACACACACACACACACACACACACACACACAATGGAGTATTACTCAGCAATCAAAAAAAATGAAATCATGCTATTTGCAACTATGTGGATGGAACTAGAGGGTATTATGTTAAGTGAATTTAGACAGAGAAAGACAAATATCATATGATTTCACTCATATGAGGACATTAAGGTACAAAACAGGTGAACATAAGGGAAGGGAAGCAAAAATAATATAAAAACAAGGAGAGGGACAAGACAAAGGAGACTCTTAAATATAGAGAACAAACTGAGTGTTGCTGGATGGGGGGTGGGGGATGGGCTAAATGGGTAAGGGGCATTGAGGAATCTACTCCTGAAATCATTATTGCACTATATGCTAACGGACTTGGATGTCAATTAAAAAATAAATAAATAAGTAAAGTTAGGAGTGCTAGATTGGTATTTCTTGGAAAAAAATAAAATACACTTGATCTTAGCCAAAAGGCTGAGAAGCGATTAAAAAATAAAAAAAATAACATAACATAAAAGCAGGGGATGTCATTTAAAGGCATTGTGATCTCATGCAGAGCAAGCCAGACTGCTGAGTAGGCTAAGGCTATGGTCAGGATAGCAGCAGGAGAGAGACATATTTGAAGGGGTAACTTCAAAGAGTTTAACTAACGAGGTGAGTGTAAGCAGAGGTGTGAGGAGGGTTAAGGGAAGCAGGAAAAGAGTTAAGGAAAGCTGTTTCAGACGCACAGGAGCATTTGCTTGGTGTCACCCAAATGTCTCAAGGTCTCCCCTTGCCTCCTAGGGCATCAGCAGACTCTTCCTCCCTGTTTATTGTTGGAAGAGGGTCTCAGGTCGTGCTCATGTATAAAGTCCTGTGATTTCACATTGAGGACTTAGGCTGCTATGGGTCTCCAGCCCGCAGCTGATCAGCACTGCCCTCCTTGCTTTTTGCAGCACAGCTCTTATGAATGACAGGGCAGGACTGTAACACCACAGCCAGCGGTGCCACTTTTCACTGTTCTACTGAGTCACTGACCCATTCCCAAATGCCCATCGGTACCATCGCTTCTATTCAAAATGTCTCCCCGAACGTCTGGTCTGCCAGCTGCATTCTTGAGAAGCTGTTCTTCAAACTGGAGAACACCGGGAAAGTCCTCTCCCAGGGGGGCCCTGCCAGTTCTTCCTCATCACCTCCTCCGCCTTCCTGCTGGCCCTCACCATCGTCTTGGAAGACACAACAGCCTGGGCATCAGCACCCTTGTTGCTCTCACTTCATATGCTCAAGAACCAGGTCTGGCTGTCGTGGATGATACAACACAGCCCACGGCTTTCAGGCTCACCCACATCTGAACCCAGAGTATCAGCCCATCCCACTTCCCAACACCATGCTCCGTACTGCCATTTACCCAATTCTGGCCACACGGGCACTCCATCTATTTCCAAAACATACTGTGTACTTGCCATCTTCTCCTTCCAGTGCCATTCTTCCCTGGGGTCCAGAATCTCTCCCTACTGTCCCCGGCCCATTTGGCATTGGGGCTGACATCTCCCTTGTTATCTCTGAGATAGCAGATCAAACATCTCCATTCTCCACGTTAGTAACGTGGCAGAAACCTTCAATGCTCTATGTAACCGCAGCTCTCAGTATTTACAGAACTTACCCAGTTCTGCCCTCAGGGACAGACCCACCCTCAACCCACTGACCCCATTAGAAGTTAAATTCCCTCACAGCAGAGAGCACAGCAGCGTCTTGTCCCCATGGTGCTTAGCACAGAGTGGACCCTCCATATTTGCTGAACGACAATGCTGTGGTCACTCTCACCTTGAACTTCATATAATACTTTATAAACTCTCTCCTGCAGGGCTTGGCACTAAAGGTCACCAAAGCAGGGATTTTTCTTCAGAATTGTTCATTCTGTCTCCAAGCTTATACAATCGCAATGATAGTAATATAGTGAGTTGTCAATAAGTGTTCGTTGTATGAACAGGTGGGTGCATAAACATTCTAGGTCATCACATCAGTGAACTAGGTCAAAGAATAGCCAGGACTTGGTGATTATGTTCGCCATTCAGCACACTGCTACTCAAAGAGTCTGGTCTAAAAGCTGCCCACAAACGTTTGTTCCCAGGCCACGATGAGGCAAACATAGAAAGTGGCAGTAAATGTTTAGAGTATTTTAGAGGAATGGACATTGTCACAACATCCCATCATGCGTTCTTGTCTCCTTGAACAGTGTGCACACCAGTCCAAATGTTACCAGTCTTTGAGGGGAGGTCATGAGGTGGATTGGAAAGTGAAAAAGAAAACCAACAAGTAAATCCCGTTCCTTCAGCACAGAGGGCCGAAGAAGCATCATCTCACTGGAGAGCTCCTAAAAGGAACAGCATGGCGTTCTACCCCGACCCTCCTCCAGTCCTCACAGGGGCTACCCAGGAGACGCTGCTTCTCCAGATATCCTTTACTGTCTCCATCCCCCTCAGGGTAAGAAGGTTTAGGTGAATAATTATAATTGTCTTATTGTTAGCCCGTGGGACACGCCTCCAGGTACAGTCAACCCAGGCATCATAGAAAGGAGCAGGGTGTAAACCGAGTGATAGAGGAGAGACCCACTGAGAAACGTATGTGTGTTCTCCTTGGTTTGTTCTCTGTACATAAGAGGACAGACAGATTTCAAACCACCTTCATTTGTTCATTCCTGTTATGGGATAGGCGAGGCACTAGAATTCACTGTGAAAAGACAACACAGGAAGAAGAAGAGGAGGAGAGTGATCAACAAAAATCTAACAATAATGGTAGGCATTCTAAAGCTTTACTATGCACCAGTCACAGGGCTGAGGACTTCTGCTTACTTACCTCGGTGAATGCACAAAGCCCCCCTGGAATGCAGGGGTAGAAGCCCAACACCGTAAGCAAGCTAGATGTCCCTCTGAGGCTGACCAAGGGAATTGTTTTTTGTTTTTAATTTTTTTTAATGTTTATTTAGTTTTGAGAGACAGAGAGAGACAGAGCACAAGCAAGGGAGGGGCGGATAGAGAGAGGGAGACACAGAATCTGAAGCAGGCTCCAGGGAGCTATCAGCACAGAGCCCCACACGGGGCTCAAAGACACAAACTGCGAGATCATGACCTGAGCTGAAGTCGGATGATTAACCGACTGAGTCACCCAGACTCCCCTTAATGAAATTTTGTAGTTTACACTAGAGTTCACTCTTTGTGGTGTACACTCTATGAGTTTTGACAAATGCAGTGTCACATAGTCACCATTATAATATCACACAGAATAGTTTTGCTGCCCTGACATTGCTCTGCGATCCACCTATCCATCCCTTCCCCCGCCCCACCTCTGGCAACTCCTGACTTTTTAATGTCTCTGTAGTTTTGCCTTTTGCAGAATGTCAGGCAGTTGGAATCACGCAGTCTTTTCAGATCAGCTTTCACTTCGCAATATGCACTGAAGCTCCCTCTGTGTCTTTTCTGGCTTCGTAGCTCATTTCTTTGTATCGCTGAATAATATTCCATTGTGTCGATGAACCAGTTTATGTACCTATTCACCTACTGAAAAATAAGTTGGTTGCTTTGCATTTTCAGCCACTGTGAAAAATGGACTTTTCATATCCCATTGGCAGGAAGACAAAATGTCACAACTACCTTGGAGGATAAGCGGCATTATCTAGCAAAGCTGAAGAAAATGTGGGTGCGTGGAACTCAGAATTTCCATCCCTGAGTATACACCACAGAGAAATGCATGCAATGAAACATACAGAAAATTGTTCGTTAACCACTCTGTGGAACAGTGAAAACCTCAAACAAACCACAAGTGTGCCAACAAGCAAATTGGAATGGGACACAGTTCTGCATGGGTCTCTCTCAAATTTCGGCACATCGTGCCAGCATCAGCACTGACAGCTTTTGTTCTGGACTCTCTGCTCAAGGGTGTTGCACCGTCAACAGCCTCAGAAGACAAAGATTGGGTCTCCCTGTGGAGCAAAGTCTTGGGCAGACTAGCTTACTGGTCATTATAAAAGATTTGGGTTTCGTACGTTCAGGGTTCCTCCGTGGTGACTCGGACCCACTGCATGTACATAACCCTGCATCTGAGGCTCGTTCCTTTGTGAAAGGTAAGCCAGAAGAGACTTCATAACCAGTTTCACATTTCCAGGTCCAGATATTCTGGAAGAGGCTTCTTTCATAACTGAAAAAGCCACAGTTTGTCTCAGAAAAACCAGTAAATCAAGGTGCTCTGTTGCTATGCATTTTTGTGCACCATTTCCTACCTATGGCAGTGACACTTTTCCCCCTGAAGACCTAGTTTTCTTCCAAAGCACTCACCCGGAGTGCCCTCACTGTAAGTGATCAGCAAACCTGTCTCAGCTTTGCTCAAACGACCCAAACTGACTAGTTAAAACATACCTATCATTTCTGGACATTTTAATTTATGATGGTTCTTTTTAACTTAGGCCTGTTGGGCACTGTTACCAAAGTTAACTATACTTGCTAAGAGAGTAGGTCTTAAAAGTTCTCAGCACCAACAAGAAATGGTAACGATGGAGATGTTTGTTAACACTACGGTGGTTATCAGACTGCAACACGTAAGTGCATCAAATCAATTTAAGTTTGCACACCTCACACTTACACAGTGTTACATGTTAATGGTATCTCAGGAAAGGTGGAAAAATAATAATAATTTATGCCTGTCAGCGAGTCTTTTATTAGAGTAGATACCTGCTTTGTCTCTCTCCTCCCAATGATGAGCGTATGGCCATACCTCTGGACGTATACCCACCACGGTGACAAGAGTCAACTGACCGTGGGCCTCGACTTCACTTCTGGGACCCAGAGGCAGAAATGCAGAAATTGACCTGCCACAGAAACAAAGCTCCTGGTCTGGACTCCTTCCCTCTGTGTTCTTCTTCTTCTTCTTTTTTTTTTTTTAATATTTATTTTGTGGGGGAGAGCACAAGCTGGGGAGGGGTTGAGACAGGGGGACAGAGGATCTGAAGCAGGCTCTGCGCTGACAGGCTGACGGTAGCCGAGCCCAAGGTGGGGCTCAAACTCCTGAACCGGCAGATCATGACCTGAGCCAAGTCGGGCGCTCAACCGACGGAGCCACCCCGGCACCCACTCTCTGTTCGTTAACCACTTTGTGGCACAGTGAAAACTTCAAACAAACTACAAGTGTGTCGTCTTACCACACTTAACGCCGTCCACGGCACAAAACCAAATTCAAACAGCAGTAAGTAAACCAGTCTTACTGTCCTGCTCTGACCTTCCGCGTCGACACTAATCTTAACTTCTCTTCCTGCCTTCAGCCATGTTCTGTGAAGCAATAAATAGAACTAAGTGTCTTTTTAGGACGTTTTTATTGCAGCATATTTTTCCTGCCTCCTGCCACCTTATTATGTTATCTTGCCAAATGCCAGAGAAACATGAAACAGATGTTCCAAACAGGAGACATCACAGAGGGAATTTCCCTTCCAGCAACTGTGACAACGAGGCTCTCAGAACTCCACTTTGCTTGCGGTTGTATCATTCGGAGCCCTGAATGTACAATGGAGCAAGAGCTTAGCGCACGTGAAGAATGTAGGGCTAAGTTGATCTCTGTGGAGTAACATGGAATGAAAAAAATATACAGCTTGGCAGTTAAATAAAAAAAGGAAATTACAGGTCAAATGCCTCCAATTACAAATGCTATGTGATCGTGTTCAAATTTCTTCATGGAAATGAAAAAAATACGCGAAATGTTGTTTGGAGTAAGTATATTTTTGCAAAGGTACTTTTTTCCCCTTGGGTGGCCTGGCTACAATGCATTTCAGATGAGTTTTCTATGTGACATACTTCACACTGTCGTTTTCCATACTGATATACACAAAAAGTCTCAGCCTTATACCATGTGAGTAAGAAGAACGAGAATGGAAATAAGGAATGGAAAACAGCAATTTACCAAGTCTTTCTTGGTCCATTAAATATATTTAAGACAAAGCCACTATATTACTTGTAATCTTTGGGAACTCTGAGCCTTTTTTAGAAATATAAACAAGAATAATTAACAACATAGCTCATAGGCTTCCAGTTCAAGAGTGCACACTTAGCACATATTTTATATCATCTCTCTCTTAAGGCTTTTTAACTTGACGGTAAATGAGTGATTAAAATAACAAATCCATGACAACAAAAATTTTATGGCATGAAGTTATTAACAGATGTGCAATCTCAACAACATTCTAGATGAGGGTTTCTCCAGCACAGCACCACTGACAGCTGGGGCTGGGTAATTCTACATCGTGGGGCTGACCTGTGCCTTTCGGGACGTATAGCAGCACCCCTGACCTCCACCCACGACATGCCAGGAGCACCTTCCCCTCACCCTCAATTAGAACAATCCAAAAATCTCTCCAGACACTGTCAAGTATCCCCTAGGGCACCACTGCCCCTGGTTAAGAACCACTGCTCTAAATATAGACAGCACATTTAGCCACACAGACAAGGTAGAAGACAGAGCTGACATCTGTAGATGGCATGATAATGCAGGAGACAGGCGAGCCACAGCCATAGCAGTGAGGACAGTCCCAACAGGGATGCTACGGTGCAGCTGAAGATGCAAGTCCAGAAGGAGGGAAAAGCAGGAACGCTGGAATGTTCTGTACAGACTGGGAAGGTCTGTAGGCAGAACAGTAGAATAAGAACATGCACGTACTCTCACATGCGCACACACATTCTCTCATACATGTATACATGTACACATATGCTTGCACGTGCACACATGCACACACACGCTTGTGCACACACTCACATTTTCCCTCTCACATATACCATACACACACATACACACACTCTATGGTCAGAGCAGTATGTAGCCAAACAGATCCATTTCTGAGGTAAGAGAGAGAGAGTTCTCCTCCAACAAAACTGAATAAACAAAGAATTTGATCAGCTAGGAAAAGTATCAAAACTCTAGCACTGGAACACCTGCAAACCCAAACCCAAATTAAGGCCTGCCAGCCAGTAAGTCTCTTCAAGGCATGGAGCCTTCAACCTCCTTTCTATTGCATAAGGGGTTGAGGAAGAATCATGAAGCATTTAAGGAAAGCCTGGATTGTGAAACAGAAACACTAAGATCAACAGAAACACTGGACACAACAGAAATGGGGATAAATGGGGGAGGGGGGTATTAAACAGAAAAAAAATCAAATTAACATGCTGAGACACATTTAAGAAGACATTGCATCCAAAACAAAAAATCAAAATCCTTCCCATAAGAAAGAAACACGTTTTTTAAAATCAGAAAACAGGAGAATGCTGGAAAATTAAAAACATGATAGCCAAAATGATAAGATCAATCCAGAAGATGAAACTAATAGAAATTCCTAACAAATAACAGAGAAAATAGGAGAATATTTCAAAGAAGTAATTTTCTAAAGTTTCCCAGAATTGAAGGGGCCCATGCAGTACTGAAGAGATTGAATAAAATGATCATCATCCTGCACTTCTATGAGAAATTCTAGAAGTGATGATCTAATATGGCATGTTAAAAACAAGGAGTAATGTCTTCAAAGTTCTGACTAAAAACCGAATATTTATGCAAACTAGTGATGAAGTGCAAAAACAAGAAATTTCAGACTTGCAAGAACACAGATAATTTATCACCCTTGCAAACCTTATTTTTTTTAATTTCTGAAATGTTTATTTATTTTTGAGAGATAGAGAGAGGGGAGAGGCAGAGAGAGAGGGAAACAGGGGATCCGAAGCGGGCTTCCCACTGACAGTGGAAAGCCCAATGCGGGGCTCAAACTCACAAACCGTGAGGTCATGATCTGAGCTGAACTGGCTCAGCTGACACTCAACCGGCTGAGCCACTCAGGTGCCCCCATGCAACCCTTCTTAACCAGGGATTAGCTATCACAAAATATGTCAGTGAACCAAGAAGAAAAAAAAGTTAAGATCCAAGAAACAATGGCACCTACTCATAAGAAGAAAGGAAGTTCCAGGGGGACAGTTGGGACTTTTATCCTAGCAAGGGATCAACTGGCTGAGGCAGAAGGATGGAGTGAGAACAAACAGAGGGTCTCTCCCGGTAGAAAGAAGAGCCTATGGACGTGACGAGGTCTGAGAAGGCCAGAGTGATGGAAATGAGGGGGAAGGTAAAAGCTGGAACCAGTAATGTAGGAGACCCTAACCCACTGCCCCTGTGCGGCAAGCTGAGGCAGGCTGAGTCTACTCAACATCAAGCTGGGGTTGAGAGGATGCTTTCATTCAGCTGAGAGGTTACAATTTTGCTACTCGACTGTGATGCCTGAATTTATATCTGCTCAATGAAGAGCGATAGGATCATCAGGAATGAGAAGAGACTCAACACGGGACAGTTGAAAGGCAAGAACCAGAGATAAATGAAGTTGGATTCTATCAGCATCTTTCTGAAACCAATTCATCCAACAAACCGGCTACATGACAGAGCATAAAGACTGTTCTGTCACTTGTCTACTTGCTCCCAGGTCCACTTACACATGTCTGTGCCCTCCTCTTTACTATAAGGCCTTGCTGTTCAAACCATAGCAACTTCCAGGGGCGCCTGGGTGGCTTAGTTGGTTGAGCATCCGACTTCGGCTCAGGTCATGATCTCGCAGTCTGTGGGTTCGAGCCCCACATCGGGCTCTGTGCTGACGGCTCGGAGCCTGGAGCCTGCTTCAGATTCTGTGTCTCCCTCTCTCTCTCTGCCCCTCCCCTGCCCATCCTCTGTCTCTCTCTGTCAAAAATAAATAAACATTAAAAAAAAACATAGCAACTTCCAGGAACTTGCTACAAGTGTGGTTTTCTAGCCCCATACCAGAACTATGAACAAGAAGCTGCATTTTATCCAAATTGGGTTGGGGTCTTCCAGTAGGAAGCCTTAATAAATGTGTGCTTTTAATAAGATGCAGAGTTTGTGGTAATTTGTTAAACAGCACTAGATTATCTAGATAACTAATACAACAAACTAAGATTAGTGAAGAATTGAAAAGATGTACAAGAACTGATGTACAAGAAAGATGTACCAGAATTGGAAAGATGTACAAGAAGTAGTGAGGACAGGGAGAAGGTGAAGTATATTATCAACCCTCACAGAAAAAAGCCAGCAGACAGTGTCTAAATTTCCTATGTGTTGAAGGAGGAATCTAAAACTATTGTTTTAGACACAGAGTAATTAGGTAGTAAAAGCAGAAATAATTAAGAATGGGCCTGTGAATAGGGAGGGCCAGAGTTAAGAACTATATTGTTTCACTATAAACTCTGACATTTTGACCATATAAAAATTCTACTTTTTAATTTAGCATTTATAGATCAATTGGATCTTACTATTGGCAGATATCCTAGGACCCAGTCAAAACAGGAATCTATATAATCTCAACTCCCAACCCTTTCTCCCATATGATTGTGGCTGGGTACACATTCCATCCCACAACACAGCCCATTCTACTGAGATGAAGCTCATTGTTAGAAAGTCTCCTTATGTTGAATCCAAAAAAATGTATCCATGTAACTTTCAAGCAAAACTCCCAGTTGACCCTCCTGGAGCCACAAGGACTACATCTCCTCTTATAGCCAAATGTCAGCCTTTCAAATCATGGACAACATCTGTCACTGGTCCTGCTAAATATTCTTTAGATTAAAAGCCCCAATCCATTCAGCACTTCTCCAGATGACACAGTGCTTGGGTTCCTTTCGGCAACATCTACCACCCCTCAGCATTTCTGAGCTTAGTAGTGTCTGACTTTAAAGTGGACCCCAAAGCACCCCATGAATGGCTTGATATGGGCAGAAAAAGTGGGACAATGACCCACTAGATTTGCCTAGATGACAGACTATCTTAGGTGTAAGCACAACTGAATTCCTCAGGTCCTTCTCTCATGACCTTCTCTATTAACCCAACACTCCCTGAACATGTTCTAGGTTTAAACTCAATAGTAAACCTGCATTTCCCCATTACATTTCATCAGGTTTTTGCCAATTATTTGAGGGTTTTTTTCTAGTTTAGCAAATTTTTGTCTAGTACTTCTTCAGGGACAGGTACTGAGCCTGTCACAAGTATTAAATCGCTTGATCTCTGTAACAACCCCATGAGGTAGGGGCTAATATTACCAACATTTTACAGATGCATTGTTGTTGACTAAGATGCCAAGATCCCTTAGCAGCCAAGACTAGGATGTAAACTTCAGCAGGTCTGCTCTGGAGCATCTGCTCTGGATGACAGCACCTAGCTGCCACAGGAAGCACTCTGTAGCCTGATTCTGCTACCCTGTGTATGTCTCACCTTTGTGTTATCCACAAACCCGACAAACAGGTCTTCCACGCTTGCCTCCAAAATGGAAAGAAATGTTGAGGAGAATGAGACCAGGAAGACTCTTTTACAAGAGTCTGAAGAAAAGCTATGAACACACAACCAATTTTCCCCCCTGCAAGCCTTCAGGGAAGGCCGAAGTCCTGGGGACATAACTGCACTGAGTTGTGTGATGCGGAGATAGTCTAGACACTTTGTTGGGTTCCCCACCCAACCAGGGGACATTTGGGGGTACTCCCGGCATCTAGAGTGTGGACCCTACTAAACATCATATAACGCACACAACAGCATCCCCTTCCCAACAAAGAATGATCCAGCCCGACACATCAATACAGGTCTTCCTCAACTTACAGTGGGGGTTAAGTCCCAATAAGCCCATCATAAGTCAAAAATATCCTAAGTCAATAATACATGTAATATACCTAACCCATTGAACATCACAGCTTACCCGGCCTACCTTAAACTGCTGAGAACACTTAAATTAGCCTACAGTTGTGAAAAATCATCTCACACAAAGCTTATTTTATAGTAAAGTATGGTTTATGTTGTGTAATGTATTCAGTAGTGTACCTAACCTGAAAAACAGAATGGCTACTTGGGTACAGAATGGTTTTTTTTTTTAATTTTTTTTAACATTAATTTATTATTGAAAGGCCCAGAGCGTGAGCAGGGGAGGGGCAGAGAGAGAGGGAGACACAGAATGTGAAGCAGGCTTCAGGCTCTGAGCCATCAGCACAGAGCCCGACGCGGGGCTCGAACCCACAAACTGTGGGATCATGACCTGAGCCGAAGTCAGTCGCCCAGCTGACTGAGCCACCCGGGCACCCCAGGTATAGAATGGTTTTAAGTGATCTGTTGTTGAGGCTCATGATCATGTGGCTGACTGGGAGCTGTGGCTCACACCCCCCACCCCCACCCCCATCAGCATCATGAGGGAGAATTTGTACTGCCAAGGTTGAGAAAGTCTGGTCTAGACAATCAATTCATATTAAAGTCAAATATATCAGCAGTTTTGACACAGTGGGCCAACTGAAGAAAAGATCCATGTGAATTAGTGAAACACATCCTTTCAAGGAAATGTTTGCACACTGGCAAAGCGGAAAGACCAATAGAGTAGACCCCAGGGTCTCGTCTAGCAGATCTCTCCATGCCTCAGTTTATAATTTGCAATACTAGGGCATGCTTAGGTTGCTTCCCATTTTAAAATGCCATCGACCGCAACTTCATTATTTTCTAAATATGTAGGGTAAGCAGGATATTTTTAACGCAAGTAGTTGTTCCAAAATGCTCCGCGTTAATGACTAGTTAAGAGCATTATACAATTATCATTTCAAAGCGTCAGCCTAATTTCCCAGGTTTGCTTGTTTGCATTTTTATTACAATGTTTTCATGTAAACTAACTTCTGATTTAGTCTCTTTAGATAAACTTCAAATGTTATTTCTACTATGTCTTCTTAGTGCGTCTATGCTTACATAAATACTACGAAAATGATTTGTTTGCACACCAAACACCCAGCAGAATGTCACCAATTACTACTTTTTAATATTGTTTGGTGTGTATTTTTCTATAACGTTCATAAGAAATCAAAACATGTTTCTTATATATCTAATTTCTACCATTATTTATTGGCTAAAATAATGTAAATAATGAAGAGGTAGGGAAAGAATCCATATCTTTTGTTTTCCTACAACCACCTGGAGTAACAGCCTAGAGGGATCAGAAATCCCCAAATCCTCTATATTGCCTAAGCCACACTTATAAGCCAGTGGTCAGCGAACTTCATTTTTTCTGATTCTCAGTAGCCAGAAGCCATTCTCTTAAGAATCTCTTAGTCACATGGTGATTGGAAAAGAATTTTTATACTTGATTTTACCCCCCAAAAGGTCTCTAAGAAAGTGTTCTGAGGCATTACAGAACCATGATACTATCAATGTCTTCCAAAGACCGGAGAGGAGCACAACTGTAGATAATTCAGTTGGGTTTATGGATTCATAACAACCAGAAAGAACATACATCTTGGGAACCCATGTACATCTCAGTAAGAAGGTGTTAGAAAAGGCATTATAGAATACTGGACTGTGGTAAGAGATTTGGGGGAGGATTCAAGAAAGTGGGGCTTTGCTTTGAATTAGATGCTGTCAGCAGAGGAACTTGGGTATCTTGATGAATCTCATCTAGAAGACAGGACGTGAGATTGAAACTGTAATTAGTAAAAAAAATAAATAAATAAGTGGTCGCTCATATTAACCAAGAAAGTGGGATGTTTGATTCTTTTTGTGATTCAAAGAATATATTTTTGCCTATGTTCAGACCTGATGGCAGAGTAGTCTTTTTTTTTGTTTTTGTATTTTCTTGACCATTGTGTTTGTGGAGTGGCCTTGTCTTATGCTGGTATTCTATGAAATTGTTTCTGTTCAACAAAAGCATACCAGGACTCAGCTGTGAATGTCAGGCTGATTGCCAGCTGCAGTGGCTGCTTTTCTCTTTCTTGAGAATAATATTGCCCTACCCACCCCTAAGGAGACACTGGGTCTCCGGCTGTCTAAATCCACTGGCTGTCAACAATCCATCCTCCACGCTGGTTCTAAAGAAAAAAAAGTCTCTTGGAGACCTATGTCATTCAAATATTTAAGTTAAAGCTTTAATTTAACTCTTCCCTTCTGACAGTTTATTTCTCATCTTGCTCCATTTTCCAAGGTGAATAGGGACTCACTGTAGACAGGCATCACATTCAAGATATTTAACAGTGGCACCAACCCATTAGATTGGATGCCACTTCGGTCTTGGGGGTTGGCTGTTATGCCCAGCTGCAACTCTTCAGTGGTTACGTTTTAGGTAGTCTGAGGCACCCTGAGAAGACACCAGGGAAAGGTGTGAAGTAGGGAGGGCACCTGAGAGCCGGAACAGTGGCTATTACCAACTCGTCCAGAGATGCTTCAATAATTTAACAACCTGGGAAGTTTGTTCTGGTAAATACCACGAAGCATCAGCATTACCCTTTCTTGGAGGCAAATGACATTCGCCTTTGAGACTTTCTGGCATCAAGATTGACAGAAAAGATTTTATTTATCTCTATTTTGTAAAAGAATGACCCCATTCGAGTAGGCATTCCTTTACAATATGTTTGTCCTTCTGCATCATCATTCCCAACGTGGTTGGTTTAAGTGTTGTAAAGAAGAAATATTTATGGATGCGTTTTAAAAACCTTAAGGTTCTCTTTTACCTAAAAAGGTACATTTGATTTTTTAAAAAGACATAATGTCTCCAGTCATGACTAAATGCATAGGAAATTCATACATATTACTAACTTGAAGATTACTAAATTGGCTAATAGTTAATTAATTTAGTCAAAACAACTTTTTTTAAAATGCAGTCATTTCAACAACAGAAAAAGAACAATCCGGTAACAGCTAAGTCAAGTGTAAACAGAAGGGAAGGATGGGGATGTTACTGGTTAAGATCATCTACCACATTAGGAATTCCAACCATCTAGACATTGACCAACTCATCATCAATCTTATTACTCTTAGTTGAAAATAAAATTGATTTTTTAAAAACTAATATTAGCTATTACTTATTTTAATTGTTTGATTTTTTTAAATTTAAAATCATTATTGTCCAGACAAAACATTTCTTAAATATTAACTAAGGTTGGGGTGCCTGGATGGCTTGGTCAGTTAAGCTCTGACTTTGGCTCAGGTCATTATCTCACGGTTGGTGAGTTTGAGCCCCGCGTCGGGCTCTGTGCTGACAGCTCAGAGCCTGGAGCCTGCTTCCGATTCTGTGTGTGTCTCTCTCTCCCTCTGCCCCTCCCCTGCTCATCATATTCTGTCTCTCTAAAAAATAAATAAACATTAAAAAAATTGGGGGGGGGGGCGCCTGGGTGGCTCAGTCAGTTGAGCATCCAACTTCGGCTCAGGTCATGATCTCGCACTTCGTGGGTTCGAGCCCCGCATCGGGCTCTGTGCTGACCGCTTGCTCAGAGCCTGAAGCCTGCTTCGGATTCTGTGTCTCCTTCTCTCTCTGCCCCTCCCCCGGTCACGCTTTGTCTCACTCTGTTTCTCAAAAATAAATAAATGTAAAATGTTAAATATTAACTAAGGTTAAGCAATTATTTATTAAGAAAGTTCTTTTTTTAAGGTCATTTTTGCCAGTGAATTCACGCCAACAAAATTAAAGTTCATCCTGATTACATATCAGACTGCGGGGTAAAGGATTTCTCAGTCACTTATGCTGCCACAGCCTTTTGAAACATTAAGAATTTTTGCTAAGTAATTCTTAACTTCTATTCTAAAAGACTTCCAAACTTACAGAAGAATCACAGGAAGTCTAGAAAGTATTTCCATATAACCTGAGGAAATTCACCAGATGAAAACATTTTGCCCCATTTGCTTATTATCTGCATGTTTTCTGAATCATCTGATTGAAAGTAATTTGCTGACACTACCCCTGTCCCTAAACACTTCAAAGTGTGTTTTCTGAGAAGAGCATGATTATCAAATTGAAGAAATTTAATACTGATATATTATTATTGCCATATTCAGATTTCTGCAATTTTCCCAATAGTATTCTGTATGGAAATTTTTTTCTCTGATCTACATCGTGTTTACTTTTCATGTCTATTTTATTTGCCTTGAATGGCATTGGCATTTTCCAAAAGTACAGGACTGTTGTTTTTTAGGATGCTCTCAACTTGGGTTGGCCTGATGCTTCCTCGTGATTAATTCAGGTTGCACACTTTTCAGCAGAAATGTCAAAGAAGTAAAGCTGTGTCCTTCTCAGGGCGTGACATCAGAATCAACCTGGCATTTTGTCCCACAGTTGGTGGTGATAAAAAAATAAGAATTTTGGGGGCACCTGGGTGGGTCAGTCGGTTAAGACTTCGGCTCACGTCATGATCTCACAGTTTGTGGGTTCGAGCCCCGTGTCAGGCTCTGTACTGACAGCTCAGAGCCTGGAGCCTGCTTCGTATTCTGTGTCTCCCTCTCTCTCTGCCTCTCCCCTGCTCGCGCTCTGTCCATCTCTCTCAAAAATAAACATTAAAAATATTTTTCTAATAAGTAAGAATTTTCTTTTCATCAGGTTCATTAATGTTGCTTTTTGCCCATGTTGTGAAACAGACACTCACTGACTTTGTAAAAAAAGAGTGGCTTGCGTGTCATGACTCATTCTTGAAGATCCATGTCTCTACTGCATTTCATTTCTACTTCCCTAGAATGAGCTGGTTCTGCCCATTTATTTTCATTCCCCTTGAACAAAATGGGAAAGAATAAACAGATTGACACAGACGGTTGTCAGTGCGATGACGACTACAACCGAGAACAGCTCTACAAAAATATCCAGCTTGTTCAACTTTCCATAAGAAAGCCTGCCTGGATCCGACATGCCAAAAGCAATTGGGCTTGGAGGATATTTTTAGAAATTGATTATTTTTTCAGCTTATTTCTGAAAGCAGGCTAGCTGCCACAATGGAATACACATTAAACAATGCATTAATGACCTCCAATTTAGAGCCAGCTGCACTAAAAATGGAAAACAAAATCCTGCCCATAGATAGTCATTTTGCAAAGACCAATGAGAAAATCTTGAGGCTGTGGAGTCATTCGGTTCTGCTCTCCAAGCCCTATGTGGCAGAGCTAAACATAAAACCTTTCCCCAAGATAATTTTCATACCCATTGCCTAAATATCTCCCAGAAAGAAATTTTCACAGCTTCCATTGGAAATTGCTTCCAGAATCTCAGGATACTTCTAGACATGAGAATATAATTTGGGGCACCCAAAATCTCTCTCTTCTTATTTTTTTCTTGTCTCAATCTGTGAAAAAGTAAGAACAATTGGTCATTCCTAAAAATCATGGTAGTGGGAACACATGGGCAAGAGAGCAAGGGGCCAGAGAGGAGAGTCCAATCCACTGAGTTTTTATTTGGAGAAATTTCCTTCAATCCCTACAAAATTCTCACTACAAACCTCTGCATCCTCTATTATAATCTTCATGAAAACAGGAAAATGTTTTCCCCACTGCTGTCTTCCTAGATCCCAACAGTGTTGGATACATGGTACTTTTTTTATCAATTAATGTTGAATGAATACACCAATGAATAAAAGTCTTATTTTGCATTCTAACGGTATTATTTGTGGTTACTTGCATTACAACTTCAACATATATTAATGTACTCGTTTTTCCCTTTTGTCAATACATTATTCATTCTACCATCATTCATTATGTCATTTATAGATGATATTAAATATGCTATCTTTACAGTATGGAATGTAATATGTTAATGGAAAACAAATAACCAAGTGACTGCCTGAATTACAAATCAGTGTTCAGATATTCTGGTCAGCTTCTCCTATATAACAAGCAAACACAAGATTTCAGCAGCATGCGATAATAAGCATTTACTAGCTCACAAGTCTGTGGGTTGGCTGGAGTTTGGCTGATCTAGACTGGATTCAGGAAGGTGCCTCTGCTGATTTCAGCTGGGCATGTTTACAAATCTGGGAGTGAGCTAGCTTGAGCTTGTCTTTCAAGCCTCATTACATCACGTCTGCCATTATTCCATTGGCCAGAGAAGTCATAGGCCAATCCCAATGCCAAGAGCATGGGCAGGTATGTTCCCCCCAACGAAAGCAAAGGGAGAGAACGAATACGTCTAGAAAAATATTCTAACCTATCACACTCCAGCAACACACAAACTGGCTCCTAGCTTTTTCCCACTTGTGAACTACAGAAGTGAACTTCGATCTTTCTAAAACATCATACTCTCTGTAACCTCCAGCCTCTTACACGTGCTATCCCTCTGCCTGGAATAATCTGCCACACTTTCCTCTCCTCCTTTGCCACAAGTTCGTCTCTATCATTGCCTGGCTAAGGCCTACTCATTCTTCCAAACTATTCTATTCTAGAAGCATCTCTAGACTCCAGAATCCAAGAAAGTTACCAACCCCAGATCTTTCCATATATCTCCATTTGGCACCTACCAAATGTTTGAAAATTGCCTATTTCTCTCTCCTCTTGAGTACGAAAATGTCTAAAGGCAGACTCCATCCTTATTCACCTCTGTGACCCCAGTCCCTAGATTAGCACCTGATATGCATCAAACACTCAATAAAGGTTTATTGGATGAGTAATTTGGATATAATGACTCATCCTTTGTGAAACACAAACACTGACCATACTACACAAAAAATACTACCCACTGACATTTTCTCTTTACATATACTTTTCTTATTATACTTAAAAAATAAAAATCATTTTAAGCTCTGCTGATGGAGAACTATAATTCAAATACATGAACTCTGACTCAATATGAGCAATGTGTCCCATTCATCCATAGATAATATGATGTTCAATGGAGTTTTCATAACACACAAAAAAATGAAGTATTTGGACCAAAACTAAGCTAGATGTTATAGTTTGAGTCCTCTGTGGATCACAGTATATTTTTATATTTTAAAATATTCTCATTACATGGAGAGATTGACTACTCCAAATTGGAACTCTCAGCTTTATTCAAGTAACTTTCCTCCTCTGAAGCTCATACCTAACAAAACCCCTAAAGCAAAATGTCTCCCCAATGACTGAATGCTTAAATAACTAATTGCTTGTAGCAAATAAATGGTTTCCTGCTAATATAAATACAGTTTACATTTGTCTTTCACAGTCCTTTGTAAAAATATGAGCTTCTCATGCAAATTTACAGGCTTCTAGACTACATTTGAAGGGTTTATATATTTAGCATCACTGCTGAAAATAATCACTTCATCATAAATCCATTCATCAAAACCTAAACCAATTGCGTCTCTCCACTAGAATGTATCCATTTTCCCAATACTTCACAATAAGTTCAATGAACATTAAATTCACAGGGACAGTGATTCTCAGAACATTCAGCAGTATATTCTGCCAAGTGTTTACTTAGACTTACAATATGATGATCCAGAACCCTTTGAGAGGGACTGTTAACTGGATTTCAACGATCCACTGTGCCTTCTAATCAACAACTAATTCATCGCCACCAAATGGCTTCTTCAGAGCACAGAGCCACAAAAGAATCCATGGAATGGAATGTCTAGTGCAGCATCTCCATATGCTCGCTTAGCTCTTTAGAAAACCACTTGTGGGGGCGCCTGGGTGGCTCAGTCGGTTGGGCGTCCGACTTTGGCTCAGGTCACGATCTCGCGGTCCGCGGGTTCGAGCCCCGCGTCGGGCTCTGGGCTGATGGCTCAGAGCCTGGAGCCTGCTTCCGATTCTGTGTCTCCCTCTCTCTCTGCCCCTCCCCCGTTCATGCTCTGTCTCTCTCTGTCCCAAAAATAAATAAACGTTAAAAAAAAAAAATTAAAAAAAAAAAAAAAAGAAAAGAAAACCACTTGTGAATGGCTGGGAGAAATCATCAAGGACTTGTAGCAAGAGCAACTGGAGACAACTTTTCATGGTGCAGTGACTATTTCTTGTAGCTTTGGTTCTAATTTGATGATGTCCAGAGCCATGTTTGGTGGTCATATCATGGAAGGACAGTGATACTGGTATCTACTGGGTAGTGGGGAGGGATACCGTTTAACATCCTGCAATGCACAGGACAGTATCTCCCCCACACACAACAAACACTATTCAGCCCATATGTCAATAGCGCTGAGACTGGGAAACCTTGTCTTATAAAAAGTTAATAGATGCAAATTCTAGAACTGTAGAACTGTGTGGCCCAAGTACAGCAGCCACTAACCACTTGTAACTCTTGAGACTTTGAAATATGGCAATTCCAAACTGAGATGTGCTGTAAGTGAAAAATATACTCCAGATTTCAAAGACATAGTATGAAAGAATGTAGAATGTCTTAATATTTTTATGATTAGATACTGAAATGATAATATTTTGATTATATCAGGCTAAAGAAAATACAGTGTTAAAATTAATTTCACCCCATACTTTTTACTTTTACAAATGTCTATTAGAAAATGTAAAGGGCGCCTGGGTGACCCAGTCAGTTAAGCATCCAACTCTTGACTTCACTCAGGTCATGATCTCACGATTCGTGAGTCTGAGCCCTCCATCGGGTTCTGCACCGACAGTGTGGAGCCTGCTTGGGATTCTCTCTCCTTCTCTCTCTCCCCCTCTCCTGCATGCACTCTCTCTCTTTCTCTCAAAATAAATAAATAATATTTTATTTTATTTTATTTTATTTTATTTTATTTTATTTTATTTTATTTTTTTCTGTGTTCCAATAAAACTTTATTTGCAAAAACAGATGGTAAGCTGGATTTAGCCTACTGGCCATAGTTTGCCAACCCATGTCCTTGACTATGGGCTTTTTTTTTTCAATATATGAAATTTATTGTCAAATTGGTTTCCATACAACACCCAGTGCTCATCCCAAAAGGTGCCCTCCTCAATACCCATCACCCACCCTCCCCTCTCTCCCACCCCCCATCAACCCTCAGTTTGTTCTCAGTTTTTAAGAGTCTTATGCTTTGGCTCTCTCCCACTCTAACATCTTTTTCTTTTTCCTCCCCCTCCCCCATGGGTTTCTGTTAAATTTCTCAGTATCCACATAAGAGTGAAAACATATGGTATCTGCCTTTCTCTGTATGGCTTATTTCACTTAGCATAACACTCTCCAGTTCCATCCATGTTGCTACAAAGGGCCATATTTCATTCTTTCTCATTGCCACGTAGTACTCCATTGTGTATATAAACCAAATTTCTTTATCCATTCATCAGTTGATGGACATTTAGGCTCTTTCCATAATTTGGCTATTGTTGAGAGTGCCGCTATAAACATTGGGGTACAGGAGACTATAGATGCTGGAGAGGATGTGGAGAAACGGGAACCCTCTTGCACTGTCGGTGGGAATGCAAACTGGTGCAGCCGCTCTGGAAAGCAGTGTGGAGGTTCCTCAGAAAATTAAAAATAGACCTACCCTATGACCCAGCAATAGCACTGCTAGGAATTTACCCAAGGGATACAGGAGTAATAAATAATCTTTTAAAAAAATAAAAAGAAAAATGTAAAATTACATGTGTGGCTCTTGTTATATTTCTTTTTAGACAGCAGTAGGCTAGGAATTCCTTCTGTTTCCTTGATAACACGCTGTCTCTACCCATGAAATGCACATTTCAATGAGTGGACTCTCAAAGTAAACTTAAATTAAAAAAGCATCCAGTTGCTGTGTCCATATAAGATTAATAGAAATGCCAAAGTATTTTATCAGATCAGAGATACATGGGCGGCAAGATGAAGTTTCCCTATATATATTGATTTACAAAACTGGTCATAGATGAAAGAACAGAGTCAACGGGCTGTGCTTTTTTTCTTTATGCCCAAATGGTTAGGAATTATTCAGTAGCAAAAGGTCCCCCAGGTCAGACTTCAGGGGAAGACGGCACAGTAGGAAGATCCTAAGCTCAGTTCGTGCCACAGATACAACTAGAGAACCCCCACATCAGTGTAAATGACCCCAAGCCCGCAGAACAAACGCCACAACTAAATGTAGAAGAGGCCACATTGAAGATAGTAAGAAAGTGGCGATGCGGTGGGGAGCTAAGCCCAGGTGTGGCCACCTGAGGGAGGGAGCCAGACACATGGACAGGGGTGAGAAACAGACTATCACAACCGGGAACCTGCAGGGGGAAGAGGAATCCCATCCCATTTGGCTTTGAAAATGAAGACACCAAATTCTCACAACCAGTGGGACTGACAGCCTGGAATTCTAATAAGCAGGCCCAGCTCTGGGAGAGACAGGAGGGTTACAGGAAGCTGAGTCACTGCCCTTAAAGAGACAGACCCCTCCTGCAGCAGACCAGCGTGGGCCTTGCTGGCACCACAGCCTGCAGCCCGTTCTCCTGAGGACCTGTGCCCTCCTTGGCTAGAGCCCATCGAAAGCGGTGCCACCAGCCTGGCACTGTGCGAGCAGCCCCTACAGGGACCAGCACCACACCAAAGTGACTCCTGCCCCAGGGAGAGGGGGGTCTCCCTGCAAGCCATGCCCACCGACGAAAGCTTCTCAGGGTACACACAGACAGAGTACTGCAGGTCAGTGCTACTGCATCTCTGGCAAACATGGAGCCTGCCTCAACTCAAGCTCAAGGTGGCCCCAGACTGGCCCACTAACAACACAGAGACCAAGCCCTTCCCACAACAGGCAAAGAGAGCCATTGCAGAAGATGGCACTGAAGGCAAACGCAGCTCAGCCATAATAGTAGGGCACAGGCAACAGACACAGGAGACACATCAGAAGTGTCAGGTCCTGGTAAACAGGGGACACTGCCCTGTAGGCCACCACAGGATCTTTTCTTCACAAGGATACTACTTTCAAGAGCAGGAGATGTACCTGACTTGCCAAACACAAAGAAACGGGGGCAGAGCTATACAAAACAAAGAGACAAAGGAATATGTGTCAAATGAAAGAAAACAAAATCACAGCAAGACAACTATGTGAAACGAAGATATGTAAAAATAACCATAAAACAAGTAACAAAATGACATCTCAATAGTTACTTTAAAGGAAATTGGACTAAACACTTCAATCAAAAGACACACGGTGACAGAATGGATGAAAAACAAGACCCATATATATGCTGCCTATAAGAGGCTCATTTCAGACCTAAAGACACCTGCAGATTGAAAGTAAAGGGATAGAAAGGTATTTATCATACAGATGGAAGTGAAAACAAAGCCAAAATAGCAATACTTATATGGGACAGAAGACAGTAACAAAAGACACTTCTAACCGTGAAGGAAACAATCCAACAAGAAGATATGACAATACTAAATATTTACGCACCCAGCATGGAAGCACCCAAATACATAAAGCAACTAATAACCAACATAAAGGAAATAATCAATAGTAATACAATAATCTTAGGGGACTTTAACACCCCACTTACATCAATGGAAAGATCATTCAAACAGTATCAAGAAAGAAACAATGGCTTTGAATACCATGTTGGACCAGATAGATTTAACAGATATATTCAGAACATCCCATCCTATAACAGCAGAATATACATTCTTTTCAAGTGCACATCAAACATTTTCCAGAATAGATCACTAATTAGGACACAAAATAAGTCTCAACAAATTAAAAAAGACTGAAGTCATACCATGCATTTTTTCTGACCACAATGCTGTGAAACTAGAAATCAGCCACAAGGAAAAATCTTGAAAGACCACAAATACACGGAAGTCAACTCCCATGCTACTAAACAATGAATAGGTCAATCAAGAAATCAAAGAGGAAATCAAAATATACTTGGAGACAACTGAAAACAAAATTCATACACTTTTAATCAGACTTGCCAAAAAAGGGGAAAAAAGAGAGTGAGGACTCAAATAAATAATATACTAAGTGAAAGAGGAGAAATAACTACCACCACAGTAATACAAAGGATTATAAGAGAGTAAGTTATGAAAATTTATATGCCAGCAAATTGAAATACCTAGAAGGAATGGATAAATTCCTAGAAACATATAACCTCCCAAAACTGAATCAGGAAGAAATAGAAAATCTGAACAGACCAGTTATAAGCAGTGGAATCAAATCACTAATCAAAATACTCACTACAAACAAAATTCCAGGACCATATGGCTTCACAGGTGAATTCCACCAAACATTTAAAGAATAGTTAATACCTATTCTTCTCAAAGTATCCCAAAAAATAGAAGAGGAAGGAAAGCTTCTAAATTCATTCTATGAGACCAGCATCCTCATACTGAAACCAGATGAAGACACCACAAAAAAAAGAGAACCAGGCCAATATCTCCAATGAACATAGATGCAAAAGTCCTCAACAAAATATGAGCAAACCAAATCTGACAACACATTTAAAAAATCATTCCAGGCCCCTGGGTGGCTCAGTCAGTTGAGTGTCCGACTCCAGCTTGGGTCATGATCTCACAGTTGTGAGTATAAACCCCGCATCAGGCTCGCTGCTGTCAGCGCAGAGCCCACTTTGGATCCTTGGCCCCCGCCTCTCTTTGCCCCTTCCCCACTTGTGCTCTCTCCCTCACAAAAATTAATAATCTTTAAAAAAAGAAAAAAAGCATTCACCACGATCAAGTGGAATTTATTCCTGGGATGCAAGGGCAGCTCGATACTTGCAAATCAATCAACTTGATACATCACATCAACAAGAAAAAGGGAAAAACACACACGATTATTTCTTTTTTTTTTTTTTAATTTTTTTTTTCAACGTTTTTTATTTATTTTTGGGACAGAGAGAGACAGAGCACGAACGGGGGAGGGGCAGAGAGAGAGGGAGACACAGAATCGGAAACAGGTTCCAGGCTCCGAGCCATCAGCCCAGAGCCTGACACGGGGCTCGAACTCACGGACCGTGAGATCGTGACCTGGCTGAAGTCGGACGCTTAACCGACTGCGCCACCCAGGCGCCCCTACACACGATTATTTCAATAGATGGAGAGAAAGCATGCAACAAAGTACAACATCTATTCATGATAAAAAAAAAAAAAACCCTCAGCAAAATACGTTTAGAGGGAACGTATTACATATTTCAACATAATAAAGGCCAATTAGGAAAAACATCATAGCTAACATCATATTCAATGGTGAAAAACTGAAAGCTTTCCCTTAAGGTCAGGAACAAGAAGAGGATGTCCACTCTCACCACTGTTATTCAACACAGTACTGGAAGTCCTAGCCACAGCAATCCGACAACAAAAAGAAATAAAAGGCATCTGGACTGGTAATGAAGAAGTAAAACTTTCATTATTCACAGATGACATGACACTACATATACAAAACACTAAAGACTCTGCCGAAAAACTTCTGGAAGTAATAAATAAATTCAATGAGGTTGCAGGATAGAAAATCAATATATAGAAATTGCTGCATTTCTACACACTTAATAATGAAGTAGCAGAAGGAAAAATTAAGAAAACAGTCCCATTTACAACTTCACCAAAAAGAATAAAATACCTAGGAATAAACTCAACCAAAGAGGTTAAAGACTTATACTCTGAAAACTATAAAACATTTATGAAAGAAATTGAAGACAGCAAAAACAAATAGATATTCCGTGCCCATGGATTGGAAGAACAAAGACTGTTAAAATGTCCATACTACCCAAGCAATCTACAGATTTAATGCAATCCCTATCAAAATACCAACAGTGTTTTTCACAGAACTAGAACAAATGATCTTAAAATTTGCATACAACAACAAAAGACCCCAAACAGCCAAAGCAATCTTGAGGAAAAAAAAAAAAAAAAAAAAAGAGCAAAACTGGAGGTATCACAATCCCAGACTTCAAGATATATTACAAAGATATAGTAATCAAAACAGTATGGTACTGGCACAAAAACAAACACATAGATCAATAGAACAGAGTAGAAAATCCAAAAATAAACCCACAACTATATGGTCAATTAATCTTCAACACAGCAGGAAACAATATGCAATAGGAAAGTCTCTCCAACAAATAGTTTTAGGAAAACCGGACAGATGCAAATGAAAGAATGAAACTGGACCACTCTCTAACACCAAACACAAAAATTAACTCAACATGGATTGAAGACCTCAAAGTGAGACCTGAAAACATAAAAATCCTGGGAGAGAGCACAGGAAGTAATTTCTCTGACACTAGCCATAGCAACAGTTTTCTAGATATGCCTCCTGAAAAAAGGGAAACAAAAGCAAAAGCAATCTATTGGGACCACATCAAAATGAAAAGCTTCTGCAGAGCAAAGGAAACAATCAACAAAACTAAAAGGCAACCTATGGGATTGGTAAGATATTTGCAAATGACACATCTGATTTGGTTTAGTAGCCAAAATGTATAAAGAACATATACAACTCAACACCCAAAGAACAAATAATCCAATTAAAAATGGGCAGAAGACATGAACAGACATTTCTCCGAAGAAGATATCCAGGTGGCCAACAAGCACGTGAAAAGATGCTCAACATCACTCATCAGGAAAATGCAAGTCAAAAGCACAAACAGCTATCACCTCACACCTGTCAGAATGGCTAAAATCAGAAACACAAGAAACAACAAGTGTTGTGAGGATGTGGAGAAAGGGGAACGCTCTTGCTCCATTGGTGGGAATGCAAACTGGTGCAGCCACTCTGGAAAACAGTATGGAGGCTCCTCAAAAAACTGAAAATAGAAATATCATAGCATCAGTGATTCCACTATTGGGCCAATAGTTTAAAAAACTAGAAGGCAAAGAAACATTTGACCACAGGCAAATATTTCTGAAAGGAAAGCACAGCATCCAGCTCATTAAAAAGAATGACCCTGAGAAGAGCAGAAAAATTAGACAAATTTGTTAAACTGGTCATCAGACCTGAAATCTTCTATAAATAATACCACAAGGACAGTGTTGTACAGTAGAAGCCATGGTTCCCTTCTTAAGGATCCACTCAAAGACACAGGACAAACAAATGGAAATATTCAATAACAGGTCATGACAATGAATGAGAGTACTCCAAAGGAGAGTTCAGAGTGAAAATTGGCACCATGGAGGGTAGGACTTGGATGTGGAAATAAGGGCAGAATTTAGGCCATCAAAACTGAGACCAACAGTTTCATGGAGGAGACTCCAGAAAAGCAGAGCGAGCTGAAGCTCAGGGCTGAAATAGGCATGAGGTTTGCAACTGAGACAAGAACCAGAGCTCCCTCACTAAGGCTTTGCATTAATTTTGGCAAGAGTTCAGCAATGAGACAAACTTCTTTGTCTTAACGACCAGGAAGAGAATTTAGAACTTTATTCTACAGGCAATGGGGAGACAGGGAAAGCTATGGAAGGAGAGAGGGGGTGTAAGAAGAACAACATTGCAGGTTTGCACATGGGATGGAATGGAGAGGGAAGATATGGCAGAAGGACGTGTCATCAGCCCATAATGTGTAGTGTTGTTTCCCACAACATTTTCCATAGTGACCATACAATTTACATCCCCACCAATATGGCACAAATGTTTCCATTTCACCAGACCTTTGCCAACATTTGATATCGCTGTCTTTTTGACAACAGCCATTCTAACGGGTGTCAAAGCTTTCATATAGGAAATAAATAGGTAATGGGTTTCACATACTTACCTTGAAGTTTAATGAATATTTCCTCTCTAGCTTCTGAAATTGGGTATGTCACATGACACCATCTGCTCATCCTAACACCACGGCTGTAAGACTCCATCCACCTGCACACATAAAGGAGACTGTTTTATTGGTCTATTATTTACTGTCAATAAAACACTAAGCAATGGAATATTTAGCATTTTAAAATAAGTATGCCAACAGTGATGCCTAAGAATTATTAAGCACCAAAATGATACCTGGTAAGGGTACTTAATATTTTGTTACAAAATACCCTATTCCCTAATCTTCAAAGACCCTGAGGCCAAGAGTGAAGCCAATCTAATTAGGAGACAGTAGGAAGTATATCTTCCTTGGACAAAGAACAACTAATTAAAAGCTAAAGATAATCAGAGACAATAACTTTTTCTGAATATTATTAAAAACTTTCTAAAAGTCCAATATGTTCAGAGTAGTACGCAAGCTTTCACATGACATGGAAGTTCAGTATTTCCACCATTTCCTTTGTGGAAATACAAAACACAAAGAAGAAGAATGAGTTAAAAAAAAAAAAGTCAGCAATCCCTATTAAAATAACACAAGCATTCTTCACAGAGCTAAAACAAACAATCCTAAAATTTGTATGGAACCAGAAAAGGCCCCAAATAGCCAAAGCAATCTTGAAAAAGAAAACCAAAGCTGGAGGCATCACAATCCCGGACTTCAAGCTGTATTACAAAGCTGTATCATCAAGACAGTATGGTACTGGCACAAAAACAAACACTCAGATCAATGGAACAGAACAGAGAACCCAGAAATGGACACACAAATGTATGGCCAAGTAATCTTTGACAAAGCAAGAAAGAATATCCAATGGAATAAAGACAGTCTCTTCAGCAAGTGGTGCTGGGAAAACTGGACAGCGACATGCAGAAGAATGAACCTGGACCACTTTCTTACACTGTATACACAAATAAACTCAAAGTGGATGAAAGACCTAAATGTAAGACAGGAAGCCATCAAAATCCTCGAGGAGAAATCAGACAAAAACCTCTGTGACCTTGGCTGCAGCAACTTCTTACTCAACACGTCTCTGGAGGCAAGGGAAACAAAAGTAAAAAAGGACTATTGGGACCTCATCAAAATAAAAGGCTTCTGCACAGCAAAGGAAACAATCAGCAAAACTAAGAGGCAACTGACAAAATGGGAGAAGATATTTGCAAGGGACAGATCAAATAAAGGGTTAGTATCCAAAATCTATAAAGAACTTATCAAACTCAACACCCAAAAAATGAGTAATCCAGTGAAGAAATGGGCAAAAAAACATGAATAGACACTTCTCCAAAGAAGACATCCAGATGGCCAACTGACACATGAAAAAATGCTCCACATCACTCATCATCAGGGAAATACAAATCAAAACCACAAGGAGGATACCACCTCACACCTGTCAGAACAGCTAACATTAACAACTCAGGCAACAACCGATGTTGGCAAGGATGCGGAGAAAGAGGATCTCTTTTTGCACTGCTGGCGGGAATGCAAACTGGTGCAGCCACGCTGGAAAACAGTATGGACGTTCCTCAAAAAATTAAAAATAGAACTACCCTACGACCCAGCAACTGCCTACTAGGCATTTATCACAGGGATACAGGTGTGCTGTTTTAAAGGGCCACATGCACCCCAATATTTAGAGCAGCACTATCGACAATAGCCAAAGTATGGAAAGAGCCCAAATGTCCATCGATGGATGAATGGATAAAGAAGATGTGGTATGTGTATGTATACCTATATATGTATATGTATATGTATATGTATATGTATATGTATATGTATATGTATATATGTGTGTGTATGTGTATATATATATGTGTGTATATACATATATATATATACATACACACACATATATATATATACACACACATACACATACCACGGAGTATTACTCAGCAATCAAAAAGTATGAAATCTTGCCATTTGCAACTATGCAGATGGAAGTGGAGGGTATTATGCTAAGCGAAATTAGCCAGTCAGAGAAAGACAAATACCATATGACTTCACTCATATGAGGAATTTAAGATACAAAACAGATGAACCTAAGGGAAGGGAGGCAAAAGTCATATAAAAACAAGGAAGGGGACAAAACATAAGAGACAGTTAAATATGGAGAACAGAGGGTTGCTATAGGGGTTGTGGGAGGGGGGATGGGCTAAATGGGTAAGGGACATTAAGGAATCTACTCCCAAAATCACTGTTGCATTATATGCTAACTTGGATATAAATTAAACAATAAATAAATTAATTTTATTTTTTTTTAATTTTTTTTAACGTTTATTTATTTTTGAGACAGAGAGAGACAGAGCATGAATGGGGAGGGTCAGAGAGAGAGGGAGACACAGAATCTGAAACAGGCTCCAGGCTCTGAGCGGTCAGCACAGAGCCCGACGCGGGGCTGGAACTCACGGACCGCGAGATCATGACCTGAGCTGAAGTCGGACACTTAACCGACTGAGCCACCCAGGTGCCCCTAAATTAATTTTAAAAAATAGCCATCTTAACAGGGTGCTTGGGTAGCTAAAAAAAAAAAAATCAATTTGTATAAAATAGGAAGAAAGTTAAACCCCAGACTTTAAAGTGTCAAAACAGCTGCCAATGTCACTGAAGATTGATCAGAGTGTGTTAGAGAAGATAGATAGGAGCAAACCAAACCACAGGGATCATGCAGTAGCTAGAGATGTGCCAACGAGCCAGGAAAAGCACACTTCACAAACACCAGAGGCACAACCAAAGCACAGGACTTGGATCATCTTTTTGCAAGAAGAGAAGTAAGAGCAAAGCAGGAGGCAGCGAGAGCTTCCTGTACCAAATCAGCTTCCAGAAGCAGAAAAAGTGGATTAAAGGAAGGATCACATGGACAAAATATATTTTCTGGCATTGTTCTGTCTCAATGGCAGTGGGAAAAAGAAATTTAAATTGTTAACAAAGAAATTTTTAAAAATCAGCCTTTGTCACTTGCTGAGAAGTAAAGCATAAATAAATGTATACATCAGATATCCTGGCACATCATCTTGCCTTCTTCCCACAAAAACATCCAGAAATAAAACAAAATGCATACAGAAGTAGAAATCAACAGCTCTCTTATATGTAAATAACATAAATTAAAAGATATAATTACAGACAAGGCACCATTTAAAATAGCAATAATAAATATAAAACGTCTATAAGTAAATATGTAAGAACTTTTGGAGGAATATTTTTAAGTTCTTCCAGGGGAGGGGAGAAGAAAATGTAAACATATGAAAGGCATTCCAAGTTGCTGAGTACAAAGAATCAACATCATAATATAATTGTCTCTGAATCTATCTAAAATAGAACCCAACCAATTCGTTTTAGGAATCTGGTATGTTGACCCTAAATTTTACAGGAACCACAGGTAAGTAAAAATAGTCACTAAAGGAGCCCCTAGGTGGCTCAGTCAGTTAAGCGTCTGACTTTTGATCTCAGCTCAGGTCTTGAGCTCAGGATCATGATTTCAAGCCCCACAGTGGGCTCTGTACTGGGCATGAAGCCTACCTAAAAAAAGAAAAAGAAAAAGAAAAAAGAATAGCCAAGAAAAAAAAATAAAGTAAATGAATTATAAGATGAAAGCAACTCAATACAAAATGGGCAAAGATTTTAACAAATACTTGATAAAAGATATTAAAAATGGAGAATAAGAACATGAAAAAGTATCAGCCTCATTAGTCATCAGTAAAATGCAAAATAAAACCACCACATGATACCACATATACCCACCCAGTATGTCAAAAATTAAAAAGACTGACCATCAAATGATGCTGCAGATTAGAACAAGCAGAACTCTCACACAAGCATAGGGTAGGAGCTTCTTAAAGAGCTTAAACCCACCCTATAGCTGAACCATTTCCCACACATGTTTGTCCCGTCCCCACAAAAAAAGGAAAAGAGAACATATGGGCAACAAAATGAACTGTGCGATAATGTTCAAAACAGCCTTGGTCTTGGCTAGTAGGTGAATAAATAAACCAAATGTGCCATATTCACACAGTGGGACACCAGACATCAAGAAAAAGAAACAATCTACAGATACATGAAACAACACGGTTCAAGTCTCAAAAGCATCATGCTCCTGAAGGAAACCTTCCCCAAAAGAATGCACGCTTCGTGGAGTCAGAATAGCAGTGGGCTCTATGGGAGTGGGGATGGGGACTGACTAGCACGAGGCATGAAGGAATTTGGGGGCTGATGGTAATGTCCTGTGTCTTGATAAGAGTTTGGGTTACATAAGCATAAGCATGTGTCAAAACCCTATTCACTGTATGTAAATTTTAGCTCAAAATAAAAAAAGATACTATAAACAAATACTAAACCCTACGTATTAATGAGGCAATGCTAAACTATTTGGGGAAAGTGTACTGATATCTCCAGTTTCCTTTAAATGCATCAAAAAATATGATGAATTAGTGTGCAGAATAGATGGATAGATATGTGTTAAAACAAGGTTAGTAAAACATTAATGGGAGAATCCGTGTGGCGCGTAATGGGTGTTCACTGTAAAATAATCTCAACCTTGCCACATGTTGAAAATCTTATTTTTTAAGTTTTTATTTATTTATTTTGAGAGAAAGAGAGCGAGCTAGCGGGGGAGGGGCCAAAGAGAGGGGGACAGAGGATTAGAAACAGGCACTATGCTGACAGCACAGATGTGGGGCTTGAACTCACAAACCACGAGATCACGACCTGAGCCAAAGTCGGATGCTTAACCAACTGAGCCACCCAGGCACCCCTGGTTGAAAACCTTTTTAAGAAGTGTTAAAAAAAAAAAAAAAAAAAAAAAGTATAGAAACGAAAAGAGTGAGGAAGACTAGCCCTGTAGCATGCTAAAACTTATTTATATTTCATATTAAGTTTAAGAATAAATAGAAAAAATTTCTATTCAGAAAAAGAACCCCCTAAATGTGAAAATTTAGTGCTGTTCAAGGGGTATAAACTTTCAGTTCCACAAGATGAATAGGTTCAAGAGATCTGTTGTAAAACACTGTGCCTATTGTCAACATTCCACGCTGCACACTTACAAATGTGTTAAGAGGGCAGATCTTGGGGCACCTGGGTGGCTCAGTCGGTTGGGCGTCCGACTTCGGCTCAGGTCATGATCTTGCGGTCCGTGAGTTCAAGCCTCGCGTCAGGCTCTGTGCTGGCTGCTCAGAGCCTGGAGCCTGTTTCAGATTCTGTGTCTCCCTCTCTCTCTCTGCCCCTCCCCATTCATGCTCTGTCTCTCTCTGTCTCAAAAATAAATAAACGTTAAAAAAAATTTAAAAAAGAGGGTAGATCTCATGTTAGGTGTTCTTACACAATCAAACATTTATGGAAATGTAATATATGTTACAGGCGACAACTCAAATCAGAGGGGAAAAGGTGGATTATTTAATAAATAGCATTGCGACAAATGGGCTGCCTTCTGGAACAATATATTTGGACCTATGCCTCATACCCTGTGCCAGGGTAACTTGCAAACAGATGAAATATTTAAATATATATAAAATGTAGAAGAAAGTAATAAACTAAAAAAAACCATAGGATAATTCTTCTTTAACACCAGAGGGAAAAAGTCCTTTCCAATTATGACCAAATGTCAAAAGTAATAACAATACTAATGAATTCAACCACATAAAAGCACGCTTAGGGCAAAACTATAATAAACAAACTCAAAGACAGATGACATGATGGAAGGAAACTGTAATATATCACACAGTTAATTGCTCCAATAAATAAGTAGTTCACAGATATAATTTCAGCAACCCAAGAGGAAAAACAAAAACAAAAACACAGGGAGATGATATGAACAGAGAATTCATAGAAAAGGAAAGACAAACGGCTTTTATCCCATGAAAATATCCTCAACCTCAAATATAGTAATTAAAAAAATGTATCTTTGTGTAGTTCTAATTTGCATTTCTATCAGAAGTGAAAAAAGAACACTGTACAGTGTATAATTCACTTTCAAAAGGAGAGAAGCACACACACACATATATAACAACACATATAAAAATGTGTTTGTACATATTTTTTAAAGCTCCAGAAAGGAACACAGAAATAACAATATGGATTATTGTTCAGAATGATGGGGAGATTTTTTTTCACAGTAAACTCTTTATACTTTTTGAATCTTTAATCATGTAGTTGAACTACCTACTAAAAAATGAGACTTAGAAAAGTAAAAAGAATTCTACTGCAAGCAAAGTCAGAGTGGGAGACAGCCTGGGTTTTAGCCAAACTCTGCCACTAATTAACAGTGTGAACTTGGGCCAGTCTCTTAGAATCATTGACTCTTCCTTCTGGCTGCAAAGAATCTCAGAAAGATTCTCATCCCTCCTCTTAGTCTATAGAATAGAAAACAGAAACGCAAAATAAATTGCATGGCTTAGCAATGTCACATGCTGTCAGTTTATGGCAGAGCCACAAAAGCTGTCAATATGCCCATTTCTTCTTGTTTGAGATGGGAATTCTGCCATTAAGAGATGAAGAGACAAGCCATGTATGCTGGGGAATAATATCTGTAAGGCACACAAGTGAGAAAGGACTTGGGTCCAGAGTATATAAACAACTCTCCAAATCCAACAAGAAAACAAGCACCTAAACAGATGCTCAACATCTTTAGCCATCAGGGAAATGAAAATTAAAAACCACAGGAAGATCCCACTATGCATCTTTGGAACGGCTAAAACTTAAAAAAAAAAAAAAAATTACACAAGACAACGGAAAGAATATGGCACAATTTGAATCCTTACACATTGCCTGTATACAAAATGCAAAAGGTACAACACTTTAAAAAGCAGTTGGGCAGTTTCTTTTTTTTTTTTTTAATGTTTATTTATTTTTGAGACAGAGAAAGAGTGTGAGCGGGGAAGGGGCAGAGAGAGGGGGAGACACAGAATCCGAAGCAGGCTCCAGGCTCCGAGCTGTCGGCACAGAGCCCGATGCAGGACTCAAACTCATGAACCGTGAGACCATGACCTGAGCTGAAGTCAGACGTTTAACTGACTGAGCCACCCAGGCGCCCCCAATTTCTTATAAAGTTAAACATTAACTCAAAAACCTGTACAAACATGTTTACAGCAGTCTTATCACCAAAAAGCTACAGGAAGAATCCAAATATCCTTCAATTACCGTACATCCACATAAAGGAATCCTATGTAGCCCTAAAAGGAACAAACTATTGATACATGCAACAGCCTGGATGCACCTCAAAGGTATAATGGTGAGAGGAAGCAGCCAATGTCACACAGCTACATGATCCCATTCATAGGCCATTCTGGAAAAGGCAACATTAGAGGAATGGAGAAGAGATTGGTGGTTCCCAGAAATGCTGGCAGGGGGAGAGGCTAATAGGGGGAGCAGGAGGAAATTTAGGGTGTCCTCGGACTACTGTGTCTCGTGATTGTGGTGGTAGATGTCCAAACCTATGCATTTGTCAAAATCCACAGAATCGTATACCACAAAGAGCAGATTTTACTGTAAGTTTAAAAATAAACTTTTTAAAATGGAGTCTTGATTCACCTCATCTCTATGGCTCTTTCCATCTCTAAAGACAAAGCTTCTTTCACTTTCAGAAGGGTAACAATTTACTCCCAAAGACTAGTAGGGATTTGTATTACATGTGACAAAAAAAAAATTCTAATCATTTTTCTTTTGACAAAAGAAAACCAGAATAAGTATGAAATTCACAGAGCAATGGCATCACGGAGAAACAGGAAGCCCAGGAAAGGACGTGAAAACAATGGTTGAGAACTTCATCTCACTTGGAAGCACTACACAAATAGAAAAGTAGTCCCAAATTTCACTGTTTAAAGTTTGCTATCGTATTTGCAAAGTCCTTTGTTTAATGTCTACTTATTTTTTGAGAGAGAGAGCACAGCAGGGGAGGGGCAGACAGAGGTGGACAGAAGATCTGAAGTGGGCTCCGTGCTGACAGCAGAGACTCCGATGCAGGGTTCAAACTCATAAACGGCAAGATCTGGATCTGAGCCGAAGTCGTACACTCAACCGACTAACCACCCAGGCGCCCCCAAAATTTATTTTTATGTAAAGGTGGAATCATTGGTTGAGCAAAGTCAAGAATTGCCTCTACATATCCTTTTGCGTCTCTCAAAGCGTGTTCCTGTGACACTGGAGTGTCCAGAGAGATGCCATCCTTCGAGTAATTTCTTGTTTAGTTCTGCTGTTTCGTTCCATGAGCTTCAAGCAAAATGCCCCCTCGTGAACTGTTTCTTGCATTTTTAGGGTTGTGTACCCCGTTGAGAATCTAACTGAAGCTCTGACCATATTTGCAGGGACTTACCCCAAGTCCATAATTACCCCTACACACACAATCGTAGTTACAATGTCAGGGGCTCAAGGACTCCCTGAGTCCTGTGCACTGCAGGAGAACAGGCATGTAGAGCATAGGCTCCTGTGGGGAATCCTGGGTTCAAATCCTGCCTCCCTGTATACTTCAGGAGGTCAGGTTCCCAAGAGGCTGACAAGGCTGTGGTCATAGGGTAGGAAGTACGAAGAGTGGACTTCAGATTCCCTGATGGTTAGACATCTCTTCTCCATCACTCAGAGAGCTCTGGAAGCCTTAGCTCATTGTAGAAATGTAAGGTATCATTTTCATGTCATTACACTATATCCCCGCTACCCCCGGCGATAAGCCAAACCTTTTTATTGCTGAGGCATAAAAAATGCTAGGGGGAAAATACAAAGGCATTTATTTATATTATTGTAAGCTTTTTAAAAATGATTTCCCCTGAATAGGCTATTTTCTTCTTTTCTGTCTGGCTATTACCATTTTTATCTTCTGGTTGTAAAATATCTGTTTGCCATTTCTGTGAAAAACAGCGTAACCCTCTCCAATCCATCACACCGCCCTACTCTTACCAAGCTCCCAACTCATCAGGAAAACAACGGCCTGATTAAACAAGCACAGCAAAGTCCCAGTGTCCTTAGGACGTGTGGGGAGCACTAAATGCAATCAGCACCATCTGCCACACAGGGCAAAGAGGCCGAGGAAACAGGAGTTTCTAAAGGAGAATCGCACACTTCGTGACCAGCAGCTTCTGTCAATGCTCTTTTCCAAGCAATTACATGAACTAATTTCTGGAAGAGGATTTGATTCTTTCAGCCTGATGATTCCGTGAAATACAAAACAAAGAGAGAGAGACAGAGAGAGAAAGGGAATCGTCAGGTGATCGTTCTCCTGACCATAATTCACTCTACATAATCTGTGGGTTCCACAGAAGCAGCTACTGTGTGTAAAGTGCCCACTGATCATTTATCGTAACATGTTCAAGGTCAGATTAGCAGAAGTGCATAGAGAGAGAGAGAGAGAGAGAGAGACACACACACATGTATAGACACACACATATGTGTACTTATATATATGCACACACATAGATGTATAAGTACATCCGTATAGAGAAATACACACATAAAAACGTATAAACTCCTCTTAATCCTTTCCTTAGCCATGGCCATGATTAAATCTTGGTCTAATCACCATCCCTGGTTCCAGTGTTTGTGGGATTTTAGGAGATAGGTCAGTCAGCTTTTAAGAGCCTCACAATCTTCCAGGTATTTTGCCCAGCTTTACCAGAAACTGTCCAGGTATTTTGCCCAACCTCGATTATGTCCACCTCTTACTCCTCTGAGACGCAGCTATAGCAGTTCTCTCTGCATGGCAGAGGCTCTACTGCACTGGGGCTCAGAAGGTTGGCACCTGGACCAAGATCCACACGACTCCAGTGTCTCTCAGCTGCCACTCAAACTCCAAGCAGAGCCCATCTTCTTTCTGTCGGCTACACTTCCCCATCATCATGAACACCAGGTAAGAAGCTCCTCATGGATTCATCCGAGGAGAAGGTTTCAACCTCCCAGACCTGGAAGATGGGGAACACGCTCCTCACACCGTCTTGTTCCAAAATGCTTTGCCTCACCTGGCACTGGAGAGGAACTAAATTGCCAGCGGCCAGGGTCAGGCACTCCAGCTAACCACTCACCCAAGACTGCACCAGACTCAAACCAAGACTCTGATATGAATATCACAAAGCCTATCCAGTGACCTGCCTAGGGAAGAAACCTCCCTACAGACCCAGAACAGAGTCTTGGGTGTTGGTTGTTAGTGCCAGGGCCAAAATGCCGTGCTGTCGATTCTCTGCACCATCCATCCACTTGTCCTTGAATCCCTCCACTCTGACGTCACCAAATTCCACTTCAAAGGAATTGTCTTGATAATCATTTTGTTCAGAACCACTCACAGTTGTTGTCATGAACTGACTTTCTCTTTCATGTCTCAGCTTTTATGACCCTGTTATAGGCTTGTCTGGCTTTCTCTTTCCCCAGTCTCTAAATTCTAAGACACTGGTCTCTAAAATTAGGTGTAGCCCTTCTGATCTCCTTGATTTTCCCTTCATATTTATTTCTTGAAGAAATTTACCTTCCTCGTAGCCACCCAAATTTCCTCCTTGGTCTCCCAAATTTCTGTTTCAATACTTCCATGATTCCTAAAGCTCATGCCCATATATCCCAACTACCTCATCACCTCAAACTCGATATTTCAAAGCCAAACCTTCCACAGTCCTACAAAAACATTTCTTTCTTGATAGCCCCATTGGTTAACAACAGCAAACCTTCAGCTTCAGAATTTTTAAATTTCCCTGTCCTTTGCTCCTATTTAATCAACTATATACTTAATTCCTTTTTTAACATGTTTTCTCCCTCATTCTCACTCTTCCTTCCTTCTGGAACTTTAAATAAATTTATGATATAACCATTTCAATTTATCTTCCCTGTCCTTCCATATATTTTCCATACATCTAAACTCTGAATTGCCCTCTGAGTGATTTTTTATAGTTCTGCCTTCTAGCTCACTCATTCTCTCTTTAGCTGCATCTAATCTATTTACTCTGCTTTTGATGTTTTTAATTTCAGTTGTTTTATTCCATTTCTAGAATATATGTTTCATTATCTTTATATCTGCAAGGCCAATTATATTCATCTGCTCCTCCTTACTGATTCACTTTTCTATTTATTAAATTCACTATACTTATAATTTAATTATTCCAATACCAAAAGCTTCCTGAGTCTGACTCTGCCATTAGTGACTTCTGCTGATTCTCACTCATGGCAGCTTACTATGAGTGGCACTCTGCCCAGTTGTGTCTTTAGACCAAAGCTGTCTCCAGATATTTCCAAGTAACTACTGAGAGGTAAAATGGCTTTTGGTTGAGATTACTGTGTTAGACAAACATACACACACTTTGAAAATCCCCTAGAAGTACCTCTAATCTGTCAAGGGCTCCTGGATAACCTTGACCCACACTTGTTTCTCTGTCACTATGTAACTAAACTGTAATATCTTATTTTAATCTGAGAGGCCAAATTGCACAAATTAGCACCAGAGTACAGTGAGTATTATTGTCCTATTATTCCACTGTTAATAAATCCACTTCAGAATCATTTAATTTATTTTTAACCTTTTTTTTTTTTATTTTAAGAGAGAGAAAGCATGGGGTGTCCGGTAGCTCAGTCAGTTGAGCATCTGACTTCGGCTCAGGTCATGATCTCACAGTCTGTGAGTTCGAGCCCCACACTGGACTCTGTACTGACAGCTCAGAGCCTGGAGCCTACTTCGGATTCTGTGTCTCCCTCTCTCTCTGCCCCTCCCCTGCTCATGCTCTGTCTCAAAAATAAATAAAAACATTAAAAAAAAATTAAGAGAGAGAAAGCAGAGGAGAGGCAGAGAGAGAGAGTGGAGGAGAGGGAGAATCCCAAGCAGACTCCATACTCAGCACAGAGCCTGACTCAGGGCTATATCACACAACCACTAAGACCACAACCTGAGCCAATATCAAGAGTCAGATGCTCAACTGACTTAGCCACCCAGGCACCCCCAGAATCATTTTATTTTTCATTCACCTAGTTTAGCACTGGGCACAGGGAGGAGCTCAAAAATATTTCTCTGGTGTGACCAAAGGGAAATTTTAGATTCAATCTTTTCAAATTTTTGATCACAATGATTATGTCTACTGGCTAATAAGATGACTCAGCAAGTGGGAGTAGGAATATGAAAAAAGTCAACTTAGTTCTTTGCTTTGATTAAATCTAAGTATCTATATCATATAGCCAGCTTTAAACACCCAATTTTTAATAACTTAATTGATAATTCTAAAAGTGCAAATTAATAACACTATACTTGAACTACTTGAAAAACTTCATGTGTTATTTGGCTGGCTTTTAAACTTGAATCAAATTTTAAATAGCCTTCAAAAGTGTTAAGAATAGTTTTTTCTTGCAAGGAAGACAAACTGGCTGATGAAAATCAGTGGCTTTAGGTCACTCAGAAGTAATTAATCAAGAGATATTTGAATAAAAGTCATTAAATGGCTTATCACACAAGACATGATTAAGACATAATGATTATCAGTAAGCATAAATGTGGATAAATGGCCTAAAAATGCCAGTGACATTCAGTTAAAATGTAGGTACAACCCTTAGATACATTTCCCATCTGTATCTATATCTATACTGGCAATATAAGCTTGACTTTGGAAAATCACAAGCTATGTTGATATTTAAGTAGAGAATTATGTTTATTTATGTGCTTTAATTTAAATTAAATCAGACTTGGGACACCCGGGTGGCTCAGTCAGGTAAGTGTCCGACTTCAGTTCAGGTCATGATCTCACAGTTGGTGAGTTAGAGCCCTGCGTCGGACTCTGTGCTGACAGCTCAGAGCCTGGAGCCTGCTTCGGATTCTGTGCCTCCCTCTCTCTCTGCCCCTCCCCCACTCGTGCTGTCTCTCTCTCTCTCTCTCTCTCTCTCTGTCTCTCTCTCTCTCTCTCTCTCTCTGTCTCTCTCTCTCTCTCTCTGTCTCTCCCCCCCCCCCCCCAAAGAATAAACATTAAAAAAAAAATTGCAGGGGGCGGGGCACCTGGGTGGCTCAGTCAGTTGAGCCTCCTACTTTGGCTCAGGTCATGATCTCACCATTCGTGAGTTCAAGCCCTGTGTCAGCCTCTGTGCTCAGAGCCCGGAACCTACTTTGGATTCTGTGTCTCCCTTCTCTCTCTCTGCCCCTCCCCTGCCTGCACTCTGTCTCTCTCCCTCTCTGTCAAAAATAAATAAACATTAAAAATTTTTTTTTAATTTTAAATTAAACCAGACTATTCATAGCATCATTGAATATGTTTGATCACACTTCTCTTTTAGCTTTTTTTAAATACAGAAAATGATTCCTTAACACTAGATTTGAAGTATTTGTGTTAGTCACAAACATTTCCAGTAGTTTTCAGAAAGTTATGTCTTCAGTACTGAATTCTCAAATGTTAGCAGGTGTTTGAGGCATTTAAATGAGAGGAATTTACCTTTTAGTACACATCCATCGTGGCTTAATTCCTTATCCACATAATGCCCAACCTCTTAATGATCAGTTCCACTTATCCATACATTTGGTGCCACAGACAAAACTAATCTGTTTAACTGGGTTTTTTTTCTTTCTTTGACCTGATGTTCCAGTATCACACTCATACAACAAAGAAGAAGAATGGCATTGTGGGAGAGGGAAGAAAAATAAGGATAGTCTGTTGAAACATGTCATGGTGGGGGGGAGGGTGACACACCTGAGTGACTCAATTGGTTGAGCATCCTACTTTGGCTCAGGTCATGATCTCGCCGTTCATGAGTTCGAGCCCCGTGTCAGCCTCTGTGCTGACAGCTCAGAGCCTGGAGCCTGCTTCGGATTCTGTGTCTCCCTGTCTCCCTATCTCTCTGCCCCTCCCCTGCTCATGCTCTGCCTCTCTCTCTGCTGAAACATGTCATGATTGTATAAACAACATAAGACAGAAGTCATCCAAAATTACACACAATCCTACCACCAACTGAAGCATTTAGCTGGAACCTCCTTATTTGCATCCTGTGGCCAATTTGTTCACAGACCTCTCTTCCTGGGCTACTACCGTGCTCTGATAAATTATCTGCACAAGGTTGTGCCCTCTCTAGATTTGAGCCTCTGTCTCTCTGTGATTATATTTCAACTGAGTTCTTGAATACCATCAGATAGCCCAGCGTTGACTGGATCTATCCAGGCTGCCCGTCCCAAAGTTGAGATTCATGAGCCTCTCTAGACCTGTGCATGTCCTGATTCCCATGGATCTCCATCTCTGGGGAAAGCTAGTACAAGAGAAGCAACACTGAAGTTAATATTCTGTGAGCCCATCCATGTTAGTCTAGTTGCACTTACAATATCAACAGTAGAGAAAAACCCCAGAAATCCCTTAGTTTGCTGGAGGTGCCTGAAGTTTTGCCCCCACATTTCCAATCTCTATGCCTTATCTGCCTATTTCAGTCAGACCTGATGTGGGTTCATGATCATTCTATCCCTTCAAATTGTTGGGGGATTTCACAACAATTAGAAGTTCAAGAAAGGGCAAGTCAACTGTATTGCTTATCTATCTTAGAAACGATCTCATTTCTAGAACTTGGATTCTGCTGTGTTCATTGGTTAAACCAAATCATAAATCCCAATGCCCTAGCTCAACCCTTTGGTCTCAGACATTATCTTAAATACCAGATTCTATTAAAGTTCTAAGATTTGCCTTCCATTTTTTCCAGGGGCTGCTGTCCAGTTTGACCCAGGCAAGTATTGCAGGCCCCACAAATCTGTCCCTAATGCCAGCCTTTTTCTCTCCTTAGGTCTAGGAGATCTGGGTTTATATCCTGGCTGTACCACTTGCTAGTTAATCTTGCAACCTACCTAACTTCTTGAATGCAGACTCATTAATGTGGAATATTAATAACCATTCTGACAACACGGTTTTATTTCTAAAATCATATATAAAATAACATAGCTGAAATGCCTACTTCAGGGCCTAGCACATTACTGGAGTTGAATAAGTGGTATTTTTATGTTCCTGGTTACACATACCAACATTAATATGAGAGCACTTTCTAAAGGACCAATGTATACTCCTAAGCAAGGTTTTCTCAAACTGTAATATGTGAAAGAACTGATTATTAGGCTTGTTAAAATGTGGTTCCTGACTGTATTAGAAGTTTCATTTGGTAATTCTGCATGGAACGCAGGGACCTGCGCTTTAGAACACCATCCCCAGGGCCTTTTGATATGTGTGGCCATAGTGTGGATCAGGAGGTCACAGAGGGACAATTTCCTGCCTCACCAAGGGATAAGAGGGCCTAAAAAGGCAGTGATGGTCACAGACATTGGCAGTGGCGTTTGTATGTCCACAGACATTGGCAGTGGCGTTTGTAGGTCCACTCCTTCCGTATTTCTTCAAATCCTCCCCACGTGTACTCCTCTGCTGTGCTATGCTTATGCTCTAAACACTGAACGCCTGGAACTGGCTGGAATTTCCCATTTCCTGCTGCATGACCCACATCTTTGGGTCCCATTGCTTGCTCCACCCCAGAGCAGGGTCCTGCCTTTCGAGCAACTCCTAGTCCTTCCAGGCCCCCTGACCTCACAAAAGCAGGTTCCGTGACCACTAGCCCCACGCACTTTGGGGCCACATTAATTGAATCCTTGGTGATGTGACCATTTGGGCCTGCATGAGTGCAAGTTAGAGAAAACAGTGCAGGCATATGTTTCCAATATTTTATACAACTTCCAGGACAAATAAGTGTCTGCTCTTTGTGGCAAAAATCAATCTGTTTTACTTATGGGGGTTCCATTTATAGCTACCTCTTTTCTATCATTGGGTCTGAATGGCTATTTAAACCTATTATTGGACTCTTTACCCACTCCTATGATGTCCTGTCCCTCTCTCAGATGCCAGCCCTGGGCACTCATCGGCCAACATCATTCTGCCGAGAGTCAGAAAATCTTTATTCTCATCACAGCTCAAGTGCTTTTCATTTTTGTGACCTTGAAGAAATTCTTTACCCTCTCAGAAAGTGTGTGTTCTCACATATAAATAGAAATACTGTATCATTGACTTGTCATAAGGATTAAATAGAGATGCAAAGTACTCAGGGGGGCTTGGAATATAGTTAAGTGCTTAATGAAAGCTCTTTCCTCCTTCCTCTTCACGGGGTAAGAGCCATGCCATACTCTGCTTTTATTTCCCACCTCTTAGAAGTTCTGTGTCCTCTTAGATTTAAGGAAAAGACATCTTTCCAATTAAAAGGAGGGCCAGAGTGCCTTGAGGAAGTAATTCAATTTGCTTGAGCTCATCTGTCCACGTGTACACTGGCAGGAAGAATACCGGCCCCAGAGGGACGACTGGGAGAATCAGCATGATTAACCTCTTCCAAAGACCCCAACCAAGTACCAGGTCACAGTAGGTGCTCAATAAATGTTAACTCCACCCCTGATCCCCAGAGGCCAGAGCTCTAACTCTGCCTACCATTCCCACCATGATGTCCCATGCTTTCCAAACAAAATTAAATTTCCCTTCCTTCTGTGCAGCAGCTGAAGGAGGTATTTGGAGAAAAGCAATCTGGTGAAACAAATGTGTAGCATGTTATCAGTCAAGTTCTTTTACCCTCCCAGGGGTATAAGCATTGTAAGAGAGGAACTCGTTTGCCCAAAGAAAGCTACCACTGGAGATACCGCCAGGCATGCAAGGAAGGGACATCTTGACAGTTCAGTCCAAAGGTTCTCCTTCCTCATCTCCTACTTCCCCCTACATCGTATGCTCCAGGTACATGATTCTGCTCTGGCCTGGGCAAGCCCACTCCTCACCCAAGACCAAACTTTGTTCTAGTTTCCTTGGTTCTGACAAAGCTGGTCTCAATTTCTGCTTTCCTGGGAAGCTGCTCAATACACAAAACAAAACAAGTTAAAAAAACAAATAGTAAGGTCAGTTCCTCGCCTGAGGGTCAACAGAAAGCAGGGTGGGGTGTTACTTCCCAGTAGGCCCGAAGTTGGAGAACATAATACCCAGTTAATACTCCTCTGACTCACCAAATACTTTTTATAGTTTACAAGTAAACACTCACGTTGAACCACATGGTATGTGGTTCACGCAAACCTGAGTGCCTGCTCAACTGTATAAAGGAAAGAACACATGGATGAACAGCTGATAAATATTTCTAGTTTGTTCATGTGCAGCAAAAGTAAGCCTGTAGAGCAGGCAGAGGAAAAACAGCATAAGTGGGCCTTCCCACAGTTTGACTCAAATTGACTTTTTTAAAGTTTATTTATTTCTTTTGAGAGAGAGTGTGTGAACAGGGGAGGGACGGGACGGGGGTGGTGGTGGGGGGAAGAGAGAGAGAATCCCAAGCAGGCTCCATGCTGTCAGCGCAGTGCCCAATGGACTCGATCCCACAAACCACAAGATCATGACCTGAGCCAAAATCAAGAGTCTGACGCCCAACTGACTGAACCACCCAGGCGCCCCTCAGATTGATTTTAATTTGAAAGAGAAGGCTAGATTTCCTTTAAATATTTCACATATATATGGATACATAGATGATTAGATAGATGACAGACAGACAGGGGATATACATAAAAACAGTAACAGAGAGATATACAGACACAGGGACGGAGAGAGAGACAGAGACAGAAAGAGAGAGAGATTTGCAGACTGAAAGATCCAAACCACTTTGTTCTTCCTGATGTTGTTTACCTTACCTGAAATGCCCTCCCTCTTCACTCCCACATGCTCAGAGTGCAGTTATCGTTCAAATCCTGGAGTAAGAAGTCGTGGAGATAAATACTGTGCCAACTTGGAAATAAGATTAAGTTACAGCACTTCTTCTGAATTACGTAATTTCACTAATTAACTTCCTGCCTCTCCGTGCTCTATGTTAGATAAGATGCCATCACTGCAAGCTCTCCACGATCTGGCCCACTGCACCAACAGTCTCCTTTCCATGCCACCCCCTCCTCAAGGCTTCCCACCAGGGGCAGTGTTCACCTTGCTACCACATCACCCACCCTCACCTGCACAGTGGTGAAGCCCACAAAGGTATCACCAGGTAGCTGCTAGTGCAGTGAAAAGAACACAGTTCTGAAACTTAGCACCCTACGTTTGGACACTGGCTTCTTCCTTTACAAGCTGAGTGACCTGGGACACATTATTTAATCTCTCTGAGTCTCAGATTCCTTACATGTAAAATGTGGACAAAAATAATAATCCCTACTTTGTGGGGATGATGTGAGACTTGAATCACATCATTTATTTGAACACAGTGCTTAGAAGTATCCCAAACCATGAAGGGTCTCAATTTTACCTACTTGCAAGCAAACAGGCACACTCACCACAAGTTCAAGGATGCCGACCTAAGATACGAAACTCCTGGGGCAGAGACAAAGGACTCTATTACTCACAGCAACAGTAGCACCCAGACTGTCATTGATTGAGCCCATTCCCCATGCCCCAGCTTCTACCAGGTGATGCAAAGGCCTGACAACACATAACACAGTGAGCTGCATTACAGAAGGGGAAACCAGAGCTTAGGGAACCTGATCTTTTATAATGGGCAGAATCCTGCCTGATCTGTGTCCTGGAGGGAGACATTATCTTTGTAACACTGGAGGGTAAGTTAATTTGCCTTATGCCCCAGAGGGAGATGTTATTTCTGTCTTCCAAGGTGTTCTCTACACAAATACCCTTGAAAAGACAGTCTGGAATAAAAGAGCATCCTGTGCCTCACTCACAGAACATGGAGAAATACAACTGACCCCTCCAGAATTGTTTCCCATTGAGACATACCTTGGTAAATCTCCACTTGCTTCCCTTTTTTTGGTCTTGCTCTTGCTAAATCTCCTGCCTGAGATTTTCCTCTTCTTCCCTCCAGAGATCCAAAGACCTTGCTTCATTCAAGCACAAGTTAAATAACCCCTTCCTTGAAGAGCTTTTTCCAAATACTCCAGCATTATAAATTTCTCAGAATCCCCTCTTCTATTTGTGGTCTGTGTCATAAAAACAAGCCATTCTTTAATTTTCTAACTGCTCCAATAAAATTCAATACTCATCCCACCTATTTTTTTCTCAACTCCAAGTTCAGGAATATACTGTAGGGGGTTGCAGTAGACGCTGATGGGGCCCCACCTATAGCCCCCTGAGCATTCTGGGTATATATCAACCTAACTGGTCACTTCCTGAGGGAGTGACTGGAGTATGCATCTGGAAACCTGAAGTGCTAGAGAAGTCAAGTTCCACTCCCAATAGCCCACCACCAATGAGGGGTGCAAGGTGGTGTATAAATACCCCAACTCCCTTGCTCCTCAGGTAGATGCATGTCCTACACTGCCTCCTGGAATTCCAATGGGGCATTAAGCTCCAGTTACCCTCAGTACAACCTGGCTTCATGACACCATTTGTGGGTGCCCTCCACTCTCTCTCTTGCTTCTTCATGCCCTTCCATTGTTTTCTGAGAGTACCAGCCCCCCAATAATCTACTTGCAATAAATCTTCATCTCAGGGTCATTTTCCAAGGGAACACAAACCAAAAGGGCATCAACAAATGACCATTCTTGAATCACACCTTGAAATTATTAAATATTCATTGACATACAGCTTTCAGTCAAAACCACTGTCATATTTATTATGAGGCACCAACTCCAATAATATCATAAATATTTAAAAGTCATCCTTATGTTTCTAAAGAATAAAATAATCATATTTAATTATGATATCACTAGAATAAAATTTGGAACCAAATCAATCTATATGTGAAAGTGGCAGGAATATCTCTAGTTGAGAAGAGGCACTTGGCCCCAGAATACACCTGAAATGCTTCCAAGCATCTTGGCAATGACTTAGAGGTGCCCTTCCGGCAGTCCTCTGTGGAATGCGACAAGATTGGAGACACTTCAAGAATTCTCTTCATGGCACTCAAGTGCTACAGGAAAGGTTGACAAGGTCAACTGGCTCTTTGCCAGGGACTTCTCCTGCTCCCGGTACATCCTCATACATAACCCTGGGCTTTATGATGACATCAAATTCAGATTGAGAAAATGTCCCCCATCCCCTATCATGATGCCATGAAGTGCTGACTTGTTTTCCTGATGGTCAAAATGTATGGGTTCCTGGCTTGTAACGATTAAAAGGGTCAGGTTAACGAGCATGTGGTGGTCCCCAGTAAGGTATGAGAGGAGTCAAAGTCCTTTGGGCATTTAGGACAGAGCCACTGTACTGGGAGAGTAAGAGCAGCCTCAGAATGAAAAACAGCATTAAATGTTTGAAAGGCATGACGACGAGGCAACAAGAGTATCTGCCATTACTCTGGACACAGAGCTCAGTCCTTCCCCATCACATGTAGATTGGCACCAGTCCAAAAGGCTGTTTCCAGCATGGAATGCAACACAGAATCCATTCTCAGAATAGAGCATGGAACATAACCCCTGAATCCTTCCCTTGCAGCTGCCCTGGGACCTGGCAGGATTCATGCCACTTGACCACATAACCTGTTGCAAAACGGCTATGGGAGGGGACCTTGACAAAGAGCCCAGTTATCTTATCCTGTTGACTTATGTAGACACTCTTGTTGTGTTCGTCCCAAAGGAGAAACTAAAGTAACAGGAAAAGGAAAGTCTTCCTTGCCAAGACCCTAGAGATCAAGTAACTAGTGTCAGGTAATCCAAGAAGACACAGAGAGCAGTGGGAAAATAGACGAGCACCTACCGCACTATTACTGTTACAGTCAGGAAGTTCAGTTTAAGAACAGGTCAGTTAAAGTGTGACTCCATGAGTCAGAGGCCCCAGTGTGTGAAACCAAAATCCTTCACACTCTGGGTACTGCTCCGGACCCAGATCCACCCTGAGCACCACAACAGGACCAGAGACAGTGAGGACTGGAACCAGGTGGGCCACGTGAGAGCTACAAAGAAAGAGACCACACTCGTATTAGGCTTGCTGGAGAGAATGATCGGTGCGTTTAACAGAACGTGGGTGCACTCTGCAAATAGTGACTATTTTAAGGAATTTGAAAGGTAAAGGGTAATTAAGTCTCAGCATGAGCGTCACATCTGAGCTCACCTAAGGGGAAAGAAATCTCCCACAATCTCAGAGCAAGACTGTCTGGGAGTGGGTTACATGCCCCAAACGTAGAGAAGATGTTCCCTGGTGCCACACCACTAGCGGGACTGTGTCAGCCTGAGTCTGGAAGTCCTCATTTCCAGCTGTGAGCCTCCTATGATGGCCTTGCCCTGGCCCTTCCATCTCATAAATGCGAGTGTGTGGAGGGGGTGACGGGTGGAGAGAGCTTTGGCCAGGCAAAACCACCCAACACTTCCCGGATGCCAGGAGGAAAGCTTTCGCTCCCTCTGCCCACCGTGACATTCACAGCCTCCATCACGGTGTTAGGGCAGCCCAGATCATGCCTTCGGCCAACCCATCCACATTTTCTCCCTGTACTCTGAAACTGTCACTGATGAGCTGCTTTTGAACTTGGTGGTGTAGGAGAGCTCCTAGCCAGACGCTTCCACTGTTCCATCCATGCGCGTCTTTGTCGTCTCTAAGGCTGCCTGGTCCCTAAAGCTATTCACTCTTCTCTCTGCAGATACAGTCAGACTACACTGCCCAGAGTGTCTTAGAGTCACATGTGGCTAGGTCACAAGAACAACAGTCACACAAAAGAAGGGTCAGCGTAGAATAGAAAACAGAGGCTGGTTAGACGACTGTTAGCATCTATCTGATTTCACAGGGCACTTTCAAACTTCCACACCTTTCCGAAAGTACATCCAGATATGCTGTCTCATGTTCCAACCAATAACTCTGAAAAATAGGAAAGGAAAGAAGCTGGTACCCTATTTACAGACAGGAAAGCAGAGGCAGGAAAAATCGCTGACCAACCCAGGATTATAAAGTAATAGAGGCCAGGCTGCAGGCAGAACTCTGCTGTCCTGACAACTGACTTTTGTCTTACTCATGCTCACCATGTTATATTCAGTTTCTCCTAAAAATTCCCCATTAATGGTCAGCTTTATTATATTCATTCTTAAATTTAAAAAAATTTTTTTAACTTTATTCATTTTTGAGAGACAGAGAGAGACAGAGCATGGGTGGGGAAGGGGCAGAGAGAGAGAGAGGGAGACACAGAATCTGAAGCAGGCTCCAGGCTCTGAGCTGTCAGCACACAGCCCAACGTGCAGAGCCCGACGTGGGGCTCGAACTCACGAACTGCAAGATCATGACCTGAGCTGAAGTTGGACGCTCAACCGACAGAGCCACCCAGGTGCTCCTCGTTCTTAAATTTTAATAATGTGGGCCACTGCATCTTATTTTATTCTATCTGTAATTACATAAAATGATACAAATAAAAAGAAGGCTTACACTCCCCAAAATATGTACCTAGGAGCTTTGAGGGAACATAACTTTAATCCTTTTAGGCAGAGCTTACGTTTACACATAATCCTTTATACAACGGCTACAGATGCTAAGAGGTTAGGGTTCACTGCAAGCGTACGTGTGATTCGGGTCCCAGCCCACGGTGTCCTTTTATCTGCCAAAGCCACCACTCCTTCCCTGAGGAACACTGAAACAAACACTTGACTGAATTCCCCCTCCAACTCAGTCACCTGTCACATATTCTCAAACCAACGAGCACCTCACGAGGCTACGTATTGGTGAAGATGTGTAGAAATCGGAGCCCTCCTGTTTTGCTACTGGTGCGAATGTAGAAGGGTGCAGCTGCTCCGGAAAACGGTCTGGCAGCTCCACAAAAAGTCAGACACAGAGTTACCATGTGACCCAACAATCCCACTCCTAGGTACACACCCAAGAACAATGAAAACATGTCCACACAAGAGCTCGAACACAAATGCTCACGGCTGCATGATTCATAAGGGCCGACCAAACAGTCATCAACTACTGAATGGATAAACAAAATGGGGTCTGTCCACACAATGGAATGCTAGTCGTTAAGAAACAGGAGTAAGGTGCTGACAAGCTACAACACGGATGAACCTTGGAAACACGATGCTGAGGGAAGAAGCCAGACACAAAGGAACAAAGATTATATGATTCTGTTTATACAAAATGTGCAGAACAGTCAAATCCAGAGAGACGGAAAGTAGATTAGTGGTTGCCAGGGGCCTAGAAGAATGGAGAGATGGGGGAGGTGATGGCTAATGGGTATGCAGTTTCTATCTGAGGGATGATAAAATTGTTCTAAAAGTAGATTATGGTGATGGTTGATTAACTCTCTAAATAATGAATGTCAAATGCTTATAATAATACATGGCATGTGATTAGCACTATAAAGGCTATTAAAATAATGTCACAATATAATATTATTTCAATAATTATTACCCTTATAATAATAATTATTATTATATTTACTACTATGAATAATAATCCCCTGCCCTCCAAGTATAGTTTCCCTTAGTGTGGATCAACAGAGTGGGGCCCATGGTCCAAATATGACCGAGGGTTAGCAGCGTTTATTCTCCCGGCTTGTGTACACAGTTAGATTTCAAGAAAAATTATGTTGTTTAGAAAATAGGATTTGCCTCAGAACACTATTTGTAGGTCTTTGATAATAACCCACATTATAAGTTCTACTACTCTGAAAATGAAATCAATGTAACACAGAGCTGCCCACACCCCAAATGCCAACCTACCTGACCACTTAGAAGCCTCATGTTAGCACCTCTTTCCAAACTGGTTTCAATCTGTCACATATCTGCTACCACAACAGAACATTCTTCAGTCTCCTGAGATAATATGGTAATTGATGCTTGCATTTTTAAAGTGGATCGGGATTTTTTTAATACCAAAAAAAAAAACAAAACAAAAACAGTGTTGGGAGCAAGGGAGGCCACTAGGAAGGGAGAGACACAGAGACAGAGAAAAACAAAGAGAGATGAAAGACATGGAGACGAGAGACAGAGAGATCAAACCTATGGAGAAAGAACTCACATGGGGCCCAATTTCTTTCACACATCCATGAATCCCCCTCGCACATGGGGCTCACACAACCTTCAAAGTGAGCTTTCCCCATGCTGTGTGGGAGAGATCAGCATTAAGACAACTGGATGTAAACTTTCCAGAAGAAAAGAAAAACAGGCACAAAAGAACACAAGCCTTTTTGCCTTTTCCAAGGAATCAAAAAATGACTCAAGAACAGCACGTCAAAATCAAAGATGACAGCAGTTTCAAAGCTTCTCCATAAGATCAAAGGCAGAGGAAGGGGAAAGAAGACAGAATCTGAGACAGTGGGGAGAAGGGTCCTCGTAGCCAGTGCGAAGCCATAATAACCATTATCTCCAATAAGTTAACTTCACCCTTGACAGTCAGCTGTAGGGCTCTCCCAGGGAGCTTTGTGGAAAGGTCAGTAACAGAAACAAAAATGAGGCATTTTAGCAAAAACACTGAAATCAAATTCTACTGGCAGAAGTCTTCCAGGACATCACCTTGCCCTCTCTCCCCTAAAAAGACTGTCTTGCTGGACCTCACATACTTTATTTTTTGTAACATTTATTTATTTATTTATTTATTTATTTATTTATTTATTTGGGGAGGGGGGTGCAGAAAGAGAGGGAGAAAGAATCCCAGGCGGGCTGCGCACTGTCAGCACAGAGCCAGACGCAGGGCTCAAACCCATGAACCACGAGATCATGACCTAACCAAAACCAAGGGTTGGTTGCTTACCCAACTGAGCCACCCAGGTGCCCCGTGGACCTCACATATTTTAAACTGAATTTGAGTAAAGTGCCCCAGAATCCAGTAACAGTTTCAGTGAGATCACACAGGAATTGTTTTCAAGTCAATATATTTATCCTTGTAGCATTTAAAAATGTGACTTTCCTACAACCTTCCCCAAGTGAGGGAAAGAAGCATGAATGCTAGTGAAATGTTTATTCTCGTGATTTGATGACTGATCTCAGTATAATTGGTCAGAAACCACCTCTCCCTCATTCTGTTGCCATTATAAAATACTTCTCTCTCAATTTAACTCTTGTTCTCCCCAATACTGTGCTGCATAACACTTGAGTGTGGTAGTGGACTGGATTCCACATGATTAGTTCTACGTAATTGAGCAATAAGGCCTCGTTATGCATGAAAGTCATTGGGCCTCTCACATAGGAACAACTCGAGAACAATGATGCATTGTTCCCACTAACTGTGCAAAGCATTCCCTGTAGGACTGTGTGTTCTTTTGCTTGGGAAACAGCATTTCCAAATGACGACCGGAGCACTGTTTGAGGGAATAGTTCCTCTAAAGCAATCTCCTTCCCAGAACATTCTCCCGGTTCCTCGTTTCCGAGGGGTTATGAGAGAGCAGATCGATAGCAGTTGAGAATATAGTATAGTCCCTGGCACATCATAGGTGTCCAGTAAAAAGCGGTTTTAAAATGATCTTTAGAAAACTTGCTGACACCGTTCTTTCAGAGAGAAAACGCAAGCCATGCACACTTCTAACCTCACCGTCTCCTCGCCTCTATCTTTCCTGTATATAAAATAGATGTTTCCCACTGCCTTCAGGACAACCACATGTTCCTGAAAATAGCTCTAGATACTTGAATGGCAGTTTCCACCTAAATAGAAAACTTCATTATTTTTTTAAATTTTTTTTAACGTTTATTCATTTTTGAGAGACAGACAGAGACCGAGCATGAGGGGGGAAGGGGCAGAGAGAGAGGGAGACACAGAATCTGAAACAGGCTCCAGGCTCTGAGCTGTCAGCACAGACCCCGATGCGGGGCTCGAACCCACAAACTGCGAGATCATGACCTGAGCCGAAGTCGGATGCTCAACTGACTGAGCCACCCAGGTGCCCCAAACTTCATTATTAAAATGCAGGCCCAGAGTATGCTAGCCTAGAACAACACACACACACACACACACACACACACACACACACACACACACACACTTCAACAAATACATAAATCCAAAGCAACCTTGTAAAGTGTTTGCACTTTTTGTAATGTATTGAATGTTGTCAGATCATACCAAGCCTTTGACTTTATCGATACCTGAACACTACCTACATGTATCTTTGCCTTCTTCAAAAAGGTTATAAGGACAATCTGCAAATCTGTAAATGAGCAAATAAGTGTGCATATAGTTCAGTGAGCATTTCTTTATTTATTCTGTATTGTTACACTCAGGCTATTTCTATAAAGTGCATCCAAGTTTGCCAAATCTCAAGCATTAACTTTTCATCTATGTTTCCCCTAAATGTTTTGTTCTAATGTTTGTTCCTCTGAAACAGGTTAAAGAGTTTAAAAAAAAAAAACTGGCTGATTTTTAATGCAACCAGCTTCACAAAAAACAGATGGTGTATAACCTGGCTAATTAGATAACAGAGGGAGAATCTCATTCCCTAAATAAAACTGTCTTTTGAGTAAACCTTCCACATATCACTTAAACTAGCCATAAAAATGAGTCTTTGGGGAAAGGTTTTCCCCACCAATGTCATCAATCATGTCATTTCCCTTCTTTCTCTCATTCCCCTTCTGCCCTCATACCGTTTCTTCCCGTGTTTATCTACCTAGAGAAATAGGAGCTAAGGCAGAAGGCTAAGAGTAGATAGGCAATTACTCTTACCTAAGCACAGGAACACCCAAACGCTGAAAACTTTGCCAAATGAATGTTTTTCAGTGCCAAGCAAGTCCACGGGATGTATTTGTGTTAAATGTTGCAGTCTTGCATAGCTAAGAGAACGGACTCTGAACGACCATGCCGAGATACCAAATTCAAGACTCCTTCTATACTTTGATCCATGCTCCCCTAAATGCCAATCACCCACAAAGCACACCCGGAGGAGAAGCATCAGCTGGGCCCTGCACCACACCCTCTCTGAAATAATAGAGGCAGATCACCCAGACCAACTCTTTAGTTCACTGCATCTCTGCATGAAAGTCACCTCCAAAGGCTGTCTGAGATCCCCAACCTACCCATTCATGCGGGACAGGCTACGGCAACTTATTTTCCAAGATTCTCCTATGGACAATTACACCAAATACCACCGCCAGAAACACATACCCACACATGCACACAAGCGCATTTCATTTTCTGAAACAGGGTGTGAGCCAACAATGAAAGGAAGAATCATTTCCAGGAGCAGTTTTGTAGACCACAGTGCATAGTTTTCTTCCTTTCCCGCCTGTCTGGGCTGGCTGGAAAGAAAAAGGTGTCAACTTCTGAGCCACAAGTCCCTTAAACCCTCTACCTTTCATCACACCAAGAGAAACACTGAAAAATACAGCTCCAGTAAGGATTTAATTAAATTCCCAGCACAGGGCTCTGGGTTGTTTTTTTGTTGTTGTTTTTTGTTTTCTATTGTTTCTCCCCATTGTAATCTGGAGAAAATAGTTTCTTCTATTGCTTAACATTGATGACTCCTTCTGACTCCAGATTCTCTTCTCTCTTCAGACTGACAGCACACGGCAGGCATAAACCTTGAGTTCTTCATCCATTCAGCTCTGGCTTCCAGGACAGTGCTGAGCCGAGTTTGTGCTCCTGGATTGTTTCTTTCTTTAAGCGTTGTGTTTGTTAATCAGTTGAAGGCCCCCACACGCCCCTTCTTCTACACTCATTTACACAAACACTGAGGTCACTGCCTGCTCTAGCTACTCTTACCTTGCCTGTGTTCAGGGCTTGCTTTTCCTAGATTGTAACAAGGGATTGCAATGCCTGCCTGGGGGTAAGGGTTGAACTCATTTTGTTAAGGCTCTGTGACTGACCTTGTTCATTAAGTCCATGCACAGTCACCTACTTAATAAGGTCCCGATCACATTTGGGGGAAGAGGTTGCCGCAGTGGCATAACTACTGAATTTCCCCAAATCTGTACGTAAAAATGGACAGAACAACCAGACAGCAAAACCACGCATGTATTCACTGCAAACTCCAGGGACACCATATATCCATGAACCACAAACTACAAGGCTTGAGCATCACTGTCTTTGTGGGAGGAAGCCAAGGAAAACATCAGGGATTCTGGCAGACCTAGAAACAGAAGAAACCCAACAGAGCCAGTAGATTTTCCCTAGCAAGCATGGTGGGCCAATTTGAGAAAAGCAGCTGGAATTGACAAAAGTGCTGTTCGACTCGGTAACAAATGAGTGCAAGATCTCCATGCAAGTGTGAAGGGGCTGGGGCAGCCTGGCCCACACACACTCTTGAAGCTGACCCACCAGGTTCCCTCCATTCAGGCCAGGGCCCCCACACAGGGAGTGGGCTCCAAATTCAGCAGGACAGGGATAATAGAGACAGAAAAGAGTGACCAGCTAACTCATAATTTTCTTTAATTGACATAAAAACAACAGGACAGGGAGATCTATGAAGTTATAAACTATGCTGAATACAGCTACTTTTAAAAGTTGAGGAAAAAAAATTTCATGTGAAAATGAATAACAAAAAAGGATCATAAGTAAATTTGATTTAAATTGATTATAAGGAAGGAGAATATGGAGAATAACATTCCCACAGACAAGCAGAGCAGGACAGCAAATACGTCCTCATAAACACTTGAGAACTACAATTTGCTATCTGACACAGAGCTAGAAGACACTGATAAAAATGGGACAAAACATGAAAGTACAACATAAGTCAGAAACAAAACCTCTCAGAAAGCAGATGGCAGAACTCAAGACAACTACCAATAAGAAAAAATTTTTCACAAGTAAAGAAAAAAATGGAAAAAACACAAGAGAATAAACAAATAAATGATGACTTGTAAGAAATAAAGGATAAAAGTGAAATTTTCAAACTCAAAAAATCTGAAGAGATAAAAGGATTTGACCGAATGTGACAAATACTTAAATAGCAAAGAAGATCCAACAATGTTGACAATAAAAACCCCTGAAGAAGAAAGCCAGAACAAGGCAACAGATACTAGAAATCATAATTCAAGGAAATTTTTCACAATAAAGATTTGAAATGATGTATCAAAACAGCAAGGAATATCCCTGAAAATACTGACTCTGAATAACCAACTGAAGATACTATCCTATAAAATTGCTGTATTTTGAGGAAAAAGAAAAGAATCCTATAGGTTTACAGGAAAAATAAAACAGAAAGTGACATATAATGGAAATAAAAACAGACTTTGACAGCAAGGCTTTATTCCAATAAAACTAGAGTAATAGAATTAAGATACTCAAGGAAGATCACCAAAGCTGACATCAACATAAGGCTGCTGGTAAACATTCAATAGAGAATTTCTTTCTTTTTTTTTTTTTTTAATGTTTATTTATTTTTGAGAGACAGAGACAGAGAATGAGAGGGGGAGGGGCAGACAGAGAGGGAGACACAGAAGCCGAAACAGGCTTCAGGCTCCCAACTGTCAGCATAGAGCCCGACACAGGGCTCGAACCCACGAACCAGGAGATCATGACCTGAGCCAAAGTCAGACACTTAACCGACTGAGCCACCCAGGTGCCCCTCGATACAGAATTCCTTCTCTACAAAAACATGTTGAGAGTTGAAAGGGAGAGAGCAAACCTTACAATATGACTTCAAAGATCTCATATCACAGTCAATATCAAGAAAGCCATCGATGACAGTGAGGGAGGTCAAGGTGAGGCAAGAGTCGACAGGAAGAGGCTCTCACCAGCCATAAATGAGACAACATGAACCAGAGTAAGGACGAAGATGGCAAAGGATGGAAACCTATCTGTTTAAAACCAGGAGTTCACAGTTAAATTTTTAAAAATTAATTGATCACTTTCTGATGGTTGTAAGAAAACAATCCATGACCTTGAAAACTGATAAAGCTGAAGAATCGAGCATTTTTCCTGCCCTTCCTATATGAGCTATACTGCTGTGCAATCAGAGGATAGATGAGAACAAGGCACTCTTTATGATGTTTCTATGGGCAATAAATGAAAAAATGAATGGACTTGGCATGTTAACATCTGCTTCCACCTCCCTCCCTCTCTCTCTCTCTCTCTCACACACACACACATACACACACACACACACACACACACGAAATCAATCAAAGTCAGATATCATTGTGGCTTCTGAGAATAGAACTCAATAGCACATATAGTCTTGCCAAACAGACCGAATGTGGGTCTGATCAGTCTCTGTATCCAGCTGCAGGAAATATAGACAATGGAGGAAAATACTAATCTTCACTATGAGTAAAGCTATCGGCCACATCCAGACTTTGGGAAATGCAACGGGTCCAACAACCCAGGTTCCCTGGCAGGTAGAGTGTAAGGAACAGCAGTGGCAAAAAGGAGTAGAGGAGAAAATTGTAGATTAAAAGCAATTTAAAAGACATCAAATTATAAAAGTAGACAAGAACTGTCATGTCTAAGGATGCATATCTGGAGGGGGGACAGAACTAGACAGAAATTGAAGACAGTAATCACTATAAAAGTTAGCCCCATGCATCCATCCATGGAGGGAGGGAACAGAACGGGTGTAAGTGGGAAGGGACACATACCAGAGCTGCTAGTGCCCCTGGATGTTCTATGACATGTGTCATATTTATAAGGGCACTTGCCATATAATCTTGTGTGTGCACTTTTTGTGTGGTTTTCTGTACATACGTCTCATTTTACAGCGAGCAGTTTAGTTAAAAAGAAAAAATAATCATCACAATAATGGCCCAAATGATCCAGAAAAGGAGCAATCATACAGAGGTTGGAATGCAGCGGAATACCTGAAGGTCTGGAGTAAAAGCAGATGGTGAAGAACACGGAGGTCCCGCATCTGGAGGCCAGGGTCAGGGGGGAGCTATGGGCAAGGTCGTCCAGTGTAGTCGGAGATCCCAAATCCCGGGGTAGGCATTCTGGGCGAAGAGGGAGCACGTGGTATCCGCATGAGGCATCGTTAGCAAAAGCACCATGATTCAGCTCCCTGGGGACCGAGCCAGAGCTACAAATCACCAGCTGAAGGAAGGCAAGTTGGAGAAAAAGAACACAGAAGAAAGTCTTAAAATTACGGCTCCACCTCATCCACTGCCACACCAGTATTTATGGAAAAGAGGGAGGCTGTAAATATAAAAGCAATTTTAAAAAGAAAAGAATTCTTCAGAAATTAAGGTGTTTTTAAAGAGAACAGTGATTGTTTTTCCCTGAAGTACATGCTTGTGAAAACTCCTCTGGAGGGACCCAAGATTAACATCATTTACAGACCTGGTCTACAACATCTAACATCTTCTTCCCTTTCCTCTTCTGGATACAGATGGCATGCCTTATGGGCTCAGGCCCTCTTGGCCTCATCTGTCCCTAAGGCTGTCGGCCATTTACTGGTGTGGCCACCCCTGCAGTGACCAATGGGGGATGGGGGGCAGTCTCCGGCTCACTTCCTATGAGCACAGTTTGCCTTGCCTCATGCTGCATGGGGCATCCTTAATTCCCCTTTGCCATGTAAGATAAACATATTCACAGTTTCAGGGCATCTCTGAGGAGGCCATTATTCTGCCCCCACATTCCACTTTCCCTGGTCTCTGTGCCCCTAGGATTTCTCTCCTAAGAAAATTTTTCTCATAAGCGATTTGCTAGTCTGTACTTCCTAGAGAATCTGACCTAAGATGGTTGGTACCAACAGTGGGCCCCAGAAAGGAGACCCTCAGAGAACCCGGGGCCTGATCACTGGCCACACATAGGATAGTGGTTGTTCCTGGCATGTGTGGGCATCACAGCGACTCACACTGCACCTGTGGTTAATGACGAGGAGGCATAGGTGGAAAGTGAGGTTTGGGAGGTGACAATAGTGGTGACAAGGAATAAGTGCAGGAGGAATTCTCTGGATGGCATCAGAAGCTTTGCAAGAAATATGCTCAGGGTAGCCATCCACCAATTTAAGGTACATCTTCAGCAACCACAGGGCAGATTATATTGAAAATAGAGTCCAAGTTTTCATGTTTCAAATGGTTGAGATGCAAAAGACACTGAACACGCAGCCTGACGTCGAAGTCAGAGGCAGACCTTTAATGAGAAAAGAATGGGACTCTGAGACAGAGTGGGGGATATCTACCAAGACCCGCATGAAAATCTTAAACCCCCAAGTCCCTCCAGCACTCTGGGCTCCCAGAAGCTGCCTCGCTCCCTGGTGTCAGAACCTTGCCTAGAGACCTCACAATGGCCATAGCTGAAGGAGGTATTTTGCCAGATGTTCTTGTTCTTCTTGATGTTGGCAGGTCACCAAAGTCTGTACAGAGCCTTCAAAGGTTCCCTCCACCAGCCTCCCCGCTCAGCCATATGCCTCTCTGGGAGGTCTGGGCAGGCGGAGACGGGTCCCTCCTGGAAAGCACTCGTATGCACACCTCCTTTTCTCTCCCTCTGGGGCACCATCAAATATTTTCTAGTTTCTTGGGAGAACCATCTCCCCTCAAGCCACAAACTTCCCTAAATTTTCTGTCTAGAAAGCATCCTTTATCTTCCCTAGGATGTTTGGCTCCTGAAAACCAAAGCCAAGAAGAAACCTTCCAGTTATTTTCCGCTTTGTGCACTGAGGCAAAGCTGCTCACAAGAACCTCACAGAGGCAACATGCAATAGGATAGATAAGGGAATAATCAGGAGGGGACATACGATTTCAAAGAATATGGACACATCTCTGTAAAAATAAGTTACAAAGTGATGGAGCCACACATGCATCCAGGAGAGGGGCATAATTGCCTGTCAGGGCTAAATTCTACATGAAGACATGTAACCCTAAATATTGACTGGACTGCACGCTCTGGAAAACGGTGTGGAGGTTCCTCAAAAAATGAAAACTAGATCTACCCTACGACCCAGTAATAGCACTGCTAGGAGTTACCCAACGGATACGGGAGTGCTGATGCATAGGGGCGCTTGTACCCCAGTGTTTATAGTAGCACTTTCAACAATAGCCAAATTATGGAAAGAGCCTAAATGTCCATCAACTGATGAATGGATAAAGAAGATGTGGTTTATACATACAATGGAATACTACGTGCCAATGAGAAAGAATGGAATCTGGCCATTTGTAGCAACGTGGATGGAACTGGAGAGTATTATGCTAAGTGAAATAAGTCAGGCAGAGAAAGACGGATACCATAGGTTTTCACTCTTATGTGGATCCTGAGAAACTTAACAGAAGACCATGGGGGAGTGGGGGCGGGAAAGTTACAGAGAGGGAAGGAGGCAAACCATAAGAGACTCTTAAATACTGAGAACGAACTGAGGGTTGATGCGGGTTGGGGGAGAGGGGAAAGTGGGTGATGGGCATTGAGGAGGCCACCTATGGGGATGAGCTACCGGGTGTTGTATGGAAACCAATTTGACAATAAATTATATTTAAAAAATACTGACTGGACTGCAAATATCTACTTGTCATGTATTTTAAAATAGGATGTCATAAAGCAAAACTGAAGGAGAACCAATTCACGCAACTCATCACAACCTTGATTCTTTCCTGATAATTTCTGAAAGACTCGTTCAAATAACACTGGTCCAAACTCCTCTAATTATTACTTGGCTCCATGGAATGACAAGGGCTCACACATCTTTCAGGTGAATTTTTTGATCATCCTGTCTCAAAAGTATGTCAAAAATCACGGCTGGAAAACATTTGTAATACTCAAGCAAGGCACGTATTTCTGAATGGAAACAAAATGTGTATATTGGAAAAAGATTTGTAGAGACCCCACGTAAATGTACATCTTTAGCCTGAACAACTGAATCCTCGTCATATAAGCATTTTGCATTTACATTGTTATCCTGGAACAACACTATCCCAGGGAGGCATACACAATAGCCTAACATTTACATGCCGACCTGAACATCTATCTAACATCAGGCATATTATATGAGCGTCCCAAAATCCAAGCTGCAAATATAAATCACATTTTTGATACACTAATTTTTTTCACAGCCAAAAAAGCAATCATCCATTAGCTATCAATTTAAAGAGATTTTAGGGTAATCCCAATGCCCTCAACCATCTATTATGGCCGCTAAGAGTTGCAGTAAATTAGTTTACCTTTGGTGCAAAGTCTCATATCATCCATGAAATAATAGAAGTTGATCCCTTTAACAATAACATAACATGACATAACATAACATAACATAACATAACATAACATAACATAACATAACATAACATAACATAAAATAGAATTTGGAGGCTTCCCAAAAGCCTTCACGAAGGTGCACTGGAAAGCTCGCCATCTTGAATCATCCTGCCTAATAAACAAGCATGACTGATCAGAGCCCTGCAGGGAGAGAGAGCACAGAGGGCTCCTGAGATGTGCCTGAGATGAGTGAGAAGGTAAGAATCCCCTGAGAGGCCAACCAAGATGAACTTCGCAGCCCTCAAAAAATAGAAAATTGACACATTTTTGACCGATCGGCATACATTCAACTATTTTTTAAACAGAGGAAATTAATTTTTTTTATCAGTCACACTTGACAATTATCTGGAAATACTCCAGATACAGCAAATCTCAGCCAAAGCCTCCTTGTATGCACCAAACAATAGGAACTTCAGCCAAAAACAAACAAACAAACAAACAACAACAACAACAAAAACCACTGTATTTGGGGCAACAAGAGCTGAAACAGAGCCAGTCTGCCTCTAAACTATCTAATCTATCTCATCATAGACATAGGATTATCTGATATCTTCCTGTGTCGTTTACCCGGAATAAACTAAAGAATGAGTTTAAATATATTGCCTTTAATGCACATAAAGGGAAAATAAATCTGAATATCTTAGAAAGAGATATAAACAATCCAGGTGGATATCCCACCGATACAGATAAATAGAGATGACAGAGACAGATAAAGACAGAGATAAATGTTTGCAAATTTCACGTTAAAGTTTCCAACTTTGGGGCGCCTGAGTGGCTCAGTCGGTTGGGCATCCGACCTCGGCTCAGGTCATGATCTCACAGTCCGTGAGTTCAAGCCCCACGCCGCACTCTGGGCTGACAGTTCCGAGCCTGGAACCTGCTTTGAATTCTGTGTCTCCCTCTCTCTCTGCCCCTGCCCTGCTTGTGTTCTTTCTCTCTCTCAAAAATAAATAAACATTAAAAAAAGTTTCCAAACTTGACTCTTTTTTTGCTTAATTTAAAATAATTTATCCATACATCACATATTTGTCTAAACACAGCATCAATCTAGATTCTAGGCATCAGATAAATATTAAAGGAACCAAAATTTTCATTCTGCACCAACACAAGCCAGAAATCATTTTTTATAATTTACAATGCAAGGAACAAAGAGCTTTTCCATTTCTCTCAGTAGAAATTCTCATCTATTAGCCCTTTTCCACCTCAGATGCTAAGCTCTCCTTCCTTCTCATGCACCTTGACATACATGTGAGAGGTAAGCATCAGTTGTAAAGCCAAGAAACACATCTCCACCATTAATGTAGCTGGGTTTGGCCAAGAAAAGCCACCAAGCTGGTGAAATATGTAGACAGAGCCTCAATAAGGAACATCATTTGAAAGCAGAGTACATTGTCCGATGCAAAATTGAATGGCTACAGAGAACAAACGGATTGTGTAAAGATTTCTTGTCGATACCCAATGGTTTACAATTCTGAACGCTGGATCTTTGTTTCTTTCTAGCTATCCTTCTGTCAGCCTTGCTCTCTTTTATCTTGTGTTGCCCAACCATGCTGAATTTTTTGCCCTGCCTATTCATCCCCTTTGCACATGCCAAGGGATTTTGGTCTTCTGATGCTTTCTCTTTGCCAACATCCTGTTTGGATTATTGATAGAGAGGCTGGATCTTTGGAAAGCTCTCATCTTTGAAAGAGTTGTCAAGCTGCAGTTTTGCAAACTGCAGAGCACAAACACTTCAATATTTATGCTCCTTCTATCGACACTGAGTAAATTAGACTCTGGAATACCTGCATTAACCAAACCATCTGCTTCACTGCATTTTTTTAAATGAGTAGGTGGGGGGAAATTATGGGCATTTTCTCTTATCTCTTGTTGCCAGGGAGACGACTTTTTCTTGGTAGGGATAATCCTAGAATCTCAAAAGAGCTAGGATGCAACCTTCCTTCCCCTCTTTCTTCGAATGAAATCTGTGTCTCCCCTGGAGAGAGAGCTTTACACCGGCTACTCAGTCTCCGAGGACATTATAATATCCCAAGCTAGTCCAAAACATGACGGGCTGAATTTTCGCTTTGCACTTCCACGGTCAGCCGGCACCAAATGGAGGGGTCCGCAAAGTTTGCCTCAAAAAACAAAATGACTGTTTTATAAAGGGTTATTCTGTCATTTGGGCCCATAAAACTCAAGGGAAGCGAAAAGGTCCACTCTGCCCCATCGGAGTGAAAGCCGTACTGAAAGAACCCCTTGTGTGATGAAGACAAAATAAAAAATAATTATGTTCAGTTCCATGGGGCTTTCTTCCTGAAAACATAAAAGAGAATCTGCAAGCAGAGGGGGAAACTGCCCACGGTGTTCATATCCTCGGGGGTCTTGGAAAACATCATGCCTCAGCGTACACAGCCTACATGCCACTACAGGAGAGAACACACTTAAAAGAACTTGTGAAATACTGTGTTTGTGGATCATGGGTTTGCTCGCTTAGGTGGAGGGTAAATCGCCAGTAGCACATTTTGTACCAGGAAGGCGACTGTGCCCAGAACAGAAACTGGCTGTGGACAAACAAGTAATTTGCATTCTGCTTTTGCAGACAATCGTATTCCACCCCCAACCCACATCATATTTGCATAATTCGTTTATGAAATGCTGTTTTTCATTCTCTGGAACCCACAGCTGCCGCGAGGGGAATGGGCATGGTCCACACCCAGCTTCAAATTCACTCCTGCATAATGCTCAATGAGAGGATTTTTGCACACAGTTAAGAAGGAGGCCCAGACGCTCAAGGAAGGCAGGCCTTGAAAGACTTTCTGCCTTCTGCTTAGTGTGACATCCAAGAAAGCATGGCAAAGAGACCCCAAGAACCCCAACTGGTGATGGCTAAACAGTAATCATTGATTTGGGGGTTAGAAATGATTGAGGAAAAAAACTTTACCTTGATTCACAGGGAAGCAGGAAAATTAGTGCAAAGGGGACCTGAAAGTTTAGCCTCAATTTTTAATGTTAACTAAGCTGTACAATAACATGGTACACAATAAATGCCACGTAACGACCAGTAGGGTCTCTCCCACAATAAATGCCACGTAATGACCAGTAAGGTCTGAGACCCTTACATGAGGTTTACTAACTTGTTTGCCTCCATTATTACCAACAGCAGTTCGGTGAGTGTGTAAAATTATTACCGTGCCCCAGAAGACACGGCTTTCTGTATCAGAGCAACTCAGTGGGCCAGCTGCAGCCACACAAGCTGGAAGCCTGCTACAAATGCACACCCACGGGCTCCACAACAGATGTGCAGGATCAAAGTCCACGGGAGGGGGTGTCCAGGCGTTAATAAGCTGGCCAGGCGAGGTTGAGGCACAGGTCTGAGCACCACTGGTGTGGGTTGTTTGGGCCCTACACCACAAAACCTCCCATGTCCTCATTCATGTCAGTAATTAGCTCCCTCTCGCATCATTGAATACAGAGACATTTCATTTCTAGTACCGTGTATGATGCATTCACATCACAGAAATATAGACCATATTATCCAAGACCCTATTTAAATGCATTAACTTCATAGGCCATAATTTACTAAATCCTTGAAGCAGACGAAAAAAGAAGGAAATATTAAGAGGAAAGGTAGGAAAAATTATTTAGGAAATTATGCTGCCACTAAATATAGTATTTGAGAGGAATGTGTAAAAATATGAAGAAATACATTATAATATTAAATGCAGAATAAAGAATTACATATTTACTGTAATCACACTCTTAGGCTATACATTTTTAAAAGGACGGGAAAGACAGTCACTAAAATGTTAGTAGTCAATGTCTCTGGGTGGTAGAACAACACATGATTGTGTTTCACCCCTCTTTTTACTGTGTCTGGTTTTCATTGTTTTGATCATAACACGATGAGAGGTATTCCTTTTTTTTTTTTTAACCTTTATTATTTAATGTTTTTATCTGTTTTTGAGAGAGAGATACAGAGCATGAGCAGGGTAGGAGCAGAGAGAGAGGGAGACAGAGAACCTGAAGCAGGCTCCAGGCTCTGAGCTGTCAGCACAGAGCCCAACTCAGAGTTGGAACCCATGAACTGTGAGCTCATGACCGGAGCTGAAGTCAGACCCTTAACTGACTGAACCACCCACGTGCCCCGAGGTATTGTTTTTTTAATGAAAAATATACTTTAAACACACATTAAGGCAGGACCAGTCTATAAGTGGCTAACACGAAGATAAAACAGTAATGCCATTTGTCACCCTCAAGTTCTTAATCTGGTTGAGATACTCCAGATGTGAAGCATTGCCGAGTCTCTCCTGGATTTGCTACTAACAGATAGATAGAGTGATACTATTTTACTAGGCCATCTTGTAGAGCACATCACACACATTAAGAAATGGTCCTGACAGCCCAGAAATACTCTGGTAAAATACATGTAACATAAGGGGTGGTTTGGGAATCACGTAGGTGTCTAAACAGGTTTCATTATAAAAAGGAGGACCCATTGAGGTTAAGACATCCGTACATAATTCATCCCTTCCTGTCCTCCTCTCTAGGCCTCACCCACTACCTGAAAGTGACAGATAGGTGGGGAAAACCTAGGAAACACAAATCCAGTGATTTCTTGACTAAGTCTCTAGCTGTAGATGTGCTTTCAGCTGAAAACCACCACAGTTGCTTCTACCGTTCAAATCTTGCAATCCCAGAAAGGCAGGCACCAGATGGATATTCAGAAAGATAGGAAAAGTTATTCTGCAAAATGTTGACTTAACCTTGGAAATATCCTTTTGGCTTCCTCAAAGGAGACCATCAAAGGATTAGAACAGGCCTAAAGTCTGGGATCTACTTACTCTGGGTCAACTGTCAACTCTTGATTACATTTCAGTCATTAGCAATATGAGAATGATACCTGCCTTACAAAGTCATTGTGAGTACAAAGAACGCAGTGTAGGGGCACCTGGGTGGCTCGGTCGGTGGAGCATCTGACTCTTGATTTTTGCATGGGTCATGATCTCACGGTTCATGGGATCAAGCCCGGCATCAGGCTCCATGCTGACAACACAGACGGTGCCTGGGATCCTCTCTTTCCCTCTCTCTCTCTGCCCTTCCCCCTCTCACACTTGCTCTCTCTCTCTCTCAAAATAAACAAATAAACATTAAAAAAAAAAAAACACATACACATACAAAGAGTGCAGTCTGTGCCCCAAGCAGTGGATATGGTTTGGGGTAGGGGCATCCTAGCAGTAGTAGTGAATATTATCTGACTTAGGACAGGAGTCTACCCCTCCATTTTAAGGGACCGAAAGGGAGAAACACCTTGCCAGTAAGCATATAAACTGGTATCCCCTCCTAGGAAAACAATTTGGTGCCATCACTCGCCCAGCTCTTCCAACCTTGACTGTGATCCAAGAGAAGCTTTTCACAGGTATGCAAGGATTCCTGACTGAGAATATGTCCTCAGCAGCATTGTTTATAAAACCCAAAGTCTAAAAACAACCCTGATGCCCTAAGACAGGAAAATGGGTAAATCATCATGGCATAGTTCCCCAAAGAAATACCATATGGGAGTCAAACTGAGTGAATGAACGACATCTTACAAAAACCTTAGAAATAAAGGCTGAGTGAAAAAACCAAGTCCCCATAGGATATTCTTTGTATAAAATATATTTAAAAAAAAAACCAAAGGAAACTACATATTATTTAGGAATACAGATGTGTGTGATAAAAACAGTGAGAAAGTCAAAGCGAGGGAATGAAAAACCCAAACATCAGACTTTTAGGTATTTGAAGGGTGAGGAGGCAGAAAAGATAAGGAAGCACAGGTGGTGTAAGTGATTAACAATGTGCTAAGTCTTGGGTTCAGTGGCTGCTTGATGTATTATTTAGGGAATGGAATAAACCAGAGCTAAGGCCACACACGGACCAGTGATCACAGCATGCCTGATTCCGCACTTGAATCCTGCGTAAATGTGACAAAAGATGGACACGACATTTCCTGTAAAGGGTGTCCCTAGACTTAGGAAGAAAGAGAATCAGGGGCGCCTGGGCGGCTCAGTTGGTTAAGCGTCCGACTCTTGGTTTCAGCTCAGGTCATGATCTCATGGTTTGAGTTCAAGTCCCCTGTCAGGCTCTGCACTGTAGTTCAGAGCCTGCTTGGGATTCATTCTCAATCTCAATCTCTCTCTCTCTCTCTCTCTCTCTCTCTCTCAAAATAAATAAATCAATAAATGAACCTTAAAAAAAAGAAAGAAAGAAAGAAAGAAAGACACAGAATCAGAAACAGAGTTTAACAGAGTGGTTAAGAGGGAAGAAAACAAGGATAAAGAAGTGATGGAAGTCCAAGCACCTACAGCAAAACAAAGGGTCCTGAGCAGTGTCTTAGCCCTGGAGGAAAAGCCATGAAGAGGAAGGATGGTGGGTGGGAGGCTGAGAAGGAAGGAAATAACAGGTAAGAAGTTCACCATTCGAGAATCATCAGGCTGAACACTGGAACACTCCCACAACAATGTAACGCCAGCACTTGGAACTGTCTACCGAGCTCGGTATGAAGGAATTCTCTGAAGATGTCTTACTCCAATTAACACCTATACTTCACATGTATTTGTTTTTATTTTATCTCCATATCCTCACTTTCCTTTGAAAGAGAGGGGGAAAAAAAAGAATCTTAACATCCTAAAAGAAGCTGTATCACTGCCAGAAAAAAAAATAAAGGGTTGTACCAAAACAGTAATAATCTTTGCACTTATTGAGCAATTACTGCATACCCCACATTCTGTTCAGTGCTTTCGTTTGTGAATTCATTTATTCTTGCTACACAGAGGCAGGGACTCTCAGCATCTGTTTATGCTTGAGCTGGGAAAGCCAAGACACTGGTCAGGGAATGACAGGTTAGATCTTTTTGAAGACGGCCTTTCTGGCTGAGTTACCTGCTGCTCCAGCCCATTTTCTTATCTGCCCTACAGCAACTGGGACAGGGAGAAAGTCAGCTGGTAGGTCCCCACTTCACCCAACTCCCTGGCAATATTCTGGGCAATTCCAGAGGTACCCAGGGCTGTCCTGGCTGCCTGGCACCTTCTCTCAATCAGAGGTGGCCAGGAACCCAAACCCAAAATTGAATGGGAAGGGAAACAGTAAATAGAATTCCCCCCTCACCTCTTTGCACTGGCAAAGCATCTCTCTGTCTCACTCACGTCTCGCATGACAAATGTGCATTCCGTGGCTTTCACGCGCATGACAAATGTGCATTCCGTGGCTTTCGGGAGCCTTGGATTCTCCACAGAAATGTCTAAACAGTACATGTTCAAGGATGTAAGGCTCCAATTAACACAGGCACTGATTACTTTGTCATTTGTAAAGGGAGTCACTTCTTTTCATCAATGGGGTGAGAATTACAAAGACTCCATGCCTTGGCTGAGGCCCTGACAAGCCTTGGATGACTGTAATTCTCCTACAAAGTGAGAACGCCAGAATGTTAGGATCCTGGTGGGCAGGGTAAAAATCCTGATGCCTATGCCACATCCCAGACCATAACATCATAATCTCTGGGCAGGCAGGGATAGGGACCACGCTCCCTAAAATGACTCTAAGCTATCATCACCCAGAAACTTGGGGAGAATAAAACAAATACAGAGATAATAACTGGGAAAGAGCTGGCAGATTTCCAGATGGTTTTCATTTACAGTGAAGTTAGGAGAACAAAATCAGTTATCTCTATGTACGACAATGCAAGTTTTAAATTTTGGTTATAGGAGTATTACACACAAATAGCACTTACTAAATAGAGAGATTTCATTTTGTTTCTTGGCCTAGAGCAAAGATTTCCACAAGAGCTTTCTGCCCTTTGTTATTTGTACAAAGACATCACTGAGCATCAGAAAGGAGTCATTGCTCAAATGGGGGCCCTCCCCATGCCACCCAGCCACCTCTTAGGAGGATGTTTCTATTTATGGAACTGGCTTGTTTTGAACTTCTATGTTTCCTATGAATGACTGTGTTATCTCTATTAGTTTTCTAAAGAGAACAGAGAGCGCCTCTAAAAATGGTTTAGGTTGCTAGAAAAGAAAAATAACCATTTTCCCCAAAATTTACATTACAAATTACATTTCAAACCCAATCGGAAAGTCTGCTTATTTTTTCGATTCAAATTCCATCAACTCCTTTCCAGAAATAAATTAAATTCTAGTTCTGTGCTCAGCTTTAAAAAAATCTTTCCAAAACAAACAAGGGAGACACTTCTCATAACTATATCCTCATTATAAATCTACCCCATCCCCCTATATTTAATAAAAATAATTTAATACACATTTATACATTGTATATGATATTTCTATATATCTAGTTGAAAAAGATATACCACAAATAAGTTACCTAGTTATCTGGATGTAACTGGATAACATATATGTGTAATTGTGTACATTATGTGTCTATACATATAATACACTAACCATACTTTTGCACTTTGTATTTTTAATATATCATTATATTTATGTAGCTATGTTTATGTGGGTACACTGGTACACATTTCACATGTTCAAAGTGATTCCAAGCAATGAAATTGAGCATTTGAACTCAGGAGATTACTTTGGGATCAGGGACAAAGCTAATTGAACCTTAATTTAATCTATTATCTCAAGATGATGATGGAGCGTTCTACTCGGTACAAAACAAGTTAACACTAAGTACTTAAGAAAGCTCAATTTTGCAGAGTTTCACAGTTATTTACTGAGCCTGCTTATTAAATCCATCTAAATCCCACTGTGGCGGGGGGGGGGGGGGGGGGGGGGGGGGAAGGTTCTAGTATGGCTCAGGCAAGGCCTGTCTGGACCAGGGTAAGTAGCACTCCCAGGGGACGCAGGAACTGTCTTCACCACCAGACAACAGCGCAGAATAGAGAAATAGATCTCACACCCAGGCTGTGTCCATTTCATTGGTCATTTAATGCTGCCGGGACTCATTCAATCATACTAATTCATTTGACAAGTTGTGTTTCCAGCAGGCTTGTAGAATTATCTTCAATTTGAACTTAGTGGGGTAGGAATCAAAGAGCTTTTCCAGTGCCTTCTGGTCATTTCCACACCATCTTATTGTTCCTGTGTGGTCAAGCTAGTTGCTGGCCTGCCTGGGGACACTCAGATACCTTCAGATGTTTATTGATGCCAGGACTGATCATTCAGGCCAACTAGTAAGACCTCTCTTGTGAGCCTCACAGCACCACTGGTCCCTTCGTCTAAAATTGCAACATAGCCCAGCCTGTACGCGAGTCCACTGTCCCCTCACCCACCTTACTTTCTTCTTGCTTCTCTTTCCTATCTAACATGCTGCCTGGTTTACTTATTGTTGTTTATAAAAAGGCACAAGTCACATAATATCTTGTGGATTTTTCTGACTTCCCTGCTAGACTCTAAGCTCCATAAGGACAAGAATTTGAACTGTTCCCAGGTAAATGACAAGTGCTGAGCGCAGTGCTTGACAAACAGCAGGTGATTGATAAATATTTGATTACATGAATAAACTGGAATGCAAACAGATTGATCAAGATATAAAGGCAGGAGGGTTAGAGGACAAGGAGAGAAAAATAGATCTTGAATGTTCAAATGGCTCAGCACCCAAGTCAATTTGTTTTCAGGGTGAAACTGAGCCTCAGCATTCCTTTCAAACTTGCGGGCCATTCCTTTATCATATCCACAGAATTTCCAGAAGAAGCATGCTTGGGTGTAATCAGATAACACATCCAGTGCCCCCAATTACCCTGAATCTTGCCAGAATAAGAAGCATTATGGGTTTTTTTTTCTTTGTATTTGAACTGGCACCGGTACATGTAAATGTGGAAATTGATTTTATTTTAAATGTAGTCACGTTTCCCAACCTCCTGCCAATGTTTCCATCATCAGTTACCAAGCAGGATTTGCAAGCCATCCGTACAGTGGTGTATGTTTTGTTCTACTTCTCATACAGATTGGCAGAATGTCTCCTACTTATTTTACAAGCTGTGTATGTTTTTGTTCCACTTGTTTTACTCCATGATCTAAGACAGACGTTGCCAAAGTTGTTTGGTAAAGGAACAGGCAGTAAATATCTTAGGTTCTGCAGGTTAACACGGTCACTGTAGCAACTACTCAACCCCACTGCTGCTCTCCCAGTGCAGCCACAGGCAATATATAAACAAGTGGGGGTGGCTGCGTGCCAATAAAACTTTATTTTACACAGTGGGGGAGAGGGGCAGAAGGAATGACAAAGAGAATCTCAAGCAGGCTTTATGCCCAGTGCAGAGCCCAACATAGGGGCTGGATCTCCCAACCCCAGGATCATGACCTGAGCCCAAATCAAGAGTCAACCAACTGAGGGGCACCTGGATGGCTCAGTCTGTAAGCGTCTGACTCTTGATTTCAGCTCACGTCATGATCTCATGGATCATGAGTTCGAGCCCCGCATCGGGCTCTCTGCTGACAGTGCGGGGCCTGCTTGGGATTCTCTGTCTCTCTCCCTCTCTCTGCCTCTCCCCCACCTTGTGCCCTCTCTCAAAAGAAACAAACAGACTTTAAAAAAGAGTCAATTGGGGTGCCTGGATGGCTCAGTCGGTTAAGCGCCAACCTCGGCTCAGGTTGTGATCTCGCAGTTCATGAGTTCGAGCCCCATGTCGTGCTCTGTGCTGACAGTTCAAAGCCTGGAGCCTGCTTTGGATTCTGTGTCTCCCCCTCTCTCTCTGCTCCTTCCCCACTTGTGCTTTGTCTCTCTCTGTCTCTCAACAATAAACATTTGAAAAAAATTGTGTTAAAGAGTCAACCAACTGAGCCACCCAGGTGCCCCAAAACTTTACTTTTTAAACAATGAAATCTGACTTTTATATAATTTTCACATAAGATCTTTATATAGTATTTTCTTTTGGTTTTTTCAACCATTTCAAAATGCCAACTCCATTCTTAAGCTGTGGGCCATACCACCACAGGCAATAGGAGGGGTGCAGTTTGCCAACCCCTGGCCTAAGACGATAAAGGATTTCTTCGGGGGGTTCTTAAGCTTGAAAAGGTACCTTCCAGATCCTTCTTTAAATTCCTATCCCCTAAGTGCAAATTACCATGGAAAGTTCTCTGCAAGCCCAAAGACTGAAGCTGTTAAATGAACTCATGGTACAGGAAACCAGATTCTTACCAGGGATTTAAAGTTCACATGTTGATGTTAGACAACCAACACTTACGCATAATCCCCTCTGGATAATAGGAGCAGGTGGCCACATGCACCCAGTGAGCCCCAACACCCACTGCTCATCCCACTAAGCTCCCTCCTTAATGCCCATCACCCATTTAGCCCATCCCCACCCCACACACACACCTCCCCTCCAGCAACCCTCAGTTTGTTCTCTGTATTTAAGAGTCTCTTGTTAAGCATCTGGCTCTTGATTTGGGCTCAGGTCATGATCTCACAGTTCGTGTGTTTGAGCCCCGCGTTGGGTTCCACACTCACAGCACGAAGCCTGCTTGGGATTCTCTCTGTTCCTCTCTCTCTCTACCCCTCATGCCTGTTCTCTCTCTCTCTCTCTCTCTCAAAAAATGAATAAACTTAAAAATAAAAGAGTCTCTTATGGTTTGTGTCCACAGAAGTGTTAAATGTTCCTTCCCCTCCATTCCCACCACCTTTGTGCATTTCTGTGGCCAGGGCCCCATCCAGTGTATAGCCGGCTCCTTGAGGGCAGAGCTCCCCAAGCCCTGGGGCTCTGCTCAGTATCTAAGATGCCCAGTGCATTCTCATTGAATGCCATTTCCTCACTTTAGTCAGAACTGACAGAGTGCTTCCCAGTGCAGACAGAAGGAAGCTTTCTAAAGCTTGTTTCATTGAGAACAAATACAAAAGGATGTGATCATTTGGGAGGGTGACTGGGACTTGGGCCTTTTTGTATATCACTGGCAACTTGGAGAATGGATTCACAGACTGGACAGACGAAATGGGAAGCTACTGGCGAAAGCAAACTCCACACTGGCCTTATAAAATGATTCCACTTTCTCTGTCTCTCCTCTCTGTCTCTATGGCTTGCCATCACCACCACTTTCCCAGGGGCCCCAAGCCCTGCTGCCAGCGATGGTGAGTGTTGAGGCTTCAGTCAGGATGGTCAAGTTCAAAGGCAGTTGCTACAGGTCATACTATTCAGTGATGGATGGACCCTGAGATCCTCTCAAGGGATGCACACCTACACCCAGCCTCGTCCAAACACATTTCTTCCAACAAGAGTATCTTCAGCCAATCACACGGAGGTGTGGTTAGAACAGGCCTGCTCCTGCAACTCCCCTCTCTTCACGTTTCATCCTGCTAGAGGCATTTTTTCCTTCCATTTTGCCCAAAGTGGTTCACTGCGCTGACCACACTCGAAAAAGTACTTGGGGGTTCTCCAAACTTTTTTTGAACTGGAAAATCATGCTGTGCTTATTCTGCCCCTTAAATAGGCTAAAAGAAAAACCACTGAGTAGGGGCCTCAGATCCCAACACTGGTCAAGTGCTGCTGCTATCTGCAGAGTAATGGAATGACTGGTGCAACACTGTGGGTTGGCTCATGAACTGCAAACAGTGGTCCTGGAGCTCCTGTGAGCTCCTGTGGTCTTCCATCTTGGAAAGCGTTGCCAGTCACAGGCCGCTCTGCTTCCCCAGTGGAAGAGACAGAATTCTGAGATGGTCCCCAAGACTCCCACTGCCCTTTTGTACAGCCCTATATAATCTCCTCCCTCTGATATTACCATGGGATATCATCCCCATGAGCAGGTCATGTCTCATTACATGGCAAAACTGAAGGGACACTGCAAGATTTAAAAATCCCTAATCAGCTGACTCTGAGTTAATAAAAAGGGAGATAAAATAATCAAGCCATGAAAAGATACAAAGGAGTCAAAAATGCACATCACTACATGAAAGAAGCCAGTCTAGAAAAGGCTACATACTATACAATTCTAACTATGTGACATTCTAGAGAAGACAACATTATGGAAAAATTATAAAGATCGGTGGTTGCCAGGGGTTATGGGAGAGGGAAGGATGAACAGACAGAGCACAGAGGATTTTTAGGGTAGTGGGCTATCTGCACGATACTTAATGGTGGACACATGTCATTGTGCATTTGTCAAGACCCACAGAAGTTATAATACAAGAGTGAACCCTAATGTAAACTATGGACTTTGGGTGATGGCGTGTCACTTGTAACAAAAGTACCACTCTCACGTGGGATGTTGACAGTAGGGGAGGCTATGCATGTGTGGAGGCAGGGGACATAAAGGAAATCTCTGCACTTTCCCCTCATTTTTTCTATGTACTTAAAATTTCTCTAAAAAATACAGTCTATTTTTTTTTTTTAAAGGAGGTAATCATTGGCAGACCTCACCTAATCTGGCTAGCCTTATAAAGAAGGCCTTAGCTTTTCCTAAAAGCAGAGACTTCTGGCTACAGTGATGTTTTTTTGCTGACCTTGAAGAAACAAAATGTCATGGGTATCTCATTAATTCTACGAAGAAATGAATTCTACCAACAACTTGGGGGAGTGTGGCAAAAGATCCTTCCATAGTCCAGTCTCCAGATGAGAACACAACCAGCCAACACCTTGTTTAGAAAGTGAGACCCCCCTAGAGGAGAAAGCAGGAAAAGACTTCTCTGACCTCAGTCGTAGCAATTTCTTACTTGACACATCCCCAAAGACAAGGGAATTAAAAGCAAAAATGAACTACTGGGACCTTATGAAGATAAAAAGCTTCTGCACAGCAAAGGAAACAACCAACAAAACTAAAAGGCAACCAACGGAATGGGAAAAGATACTTGCAAATGACATATCGGACAAAGGGCTAGTATCCAAAATCTATAAAGAGCTCACCAAACTCCACAGCCGAAAAACAAATAATCCAGTGAATAAATGGGCAGAAAACATGAATAGACACTTCTCTAAAGAAGACATCCGGATGGCCAACAGGCACATGAAAAGATGCTCAACGTCGCTCCTCATCAGGGAAATACAAATCAAAACCACACTCAGATATCACCTCACGCCAGTCAGAGTGGCCAAAATGAACAAATCAGGAGACTATAGATGCTGGAGAGGATGTGGAGAAACGGGAACCCTCTTGCACTGTCGGTGGGAATGCAAATTGGTGCAGCCGCTCTGGAAAACAGTGTGGAGGTTCTTCAAAAAATTAAAAATAGATCTACCCTATGACCCAGCAATAGCACTGCTAGGAATTTACCCAAGGGATACAGGAGTACTGATACATAGGGGCACTTGTACCCCAATGTTTATAGCAGCACTCTCAACAATAGCCAAATTATGGAAAGAGTGTAAATGTCCATCAACTGATGAATGGATAAAGAAATTGTGGTTTATATACACAATGGAGTACTACGTGGCAATGAGAAAGAATGAAATATGGCCCTTTGTAGCAACGTGGATGGAACTGGAGAGTGTGATGCTAAGTGAAATAAGCTCTACAGAGAAAGACAGATACCATATGGTTTCACTCTTATGTGGATCCTGAGAAACTTAACAGAAACCCGTGGGGGAGGGGAAGAAAAAAAAAAAAAAGAGGTTAGAGTGGGAGAGAGCCTAAGCATAAGAGACTCTTAAAAACTGAGAACTGAGGGTTGATGGGGGGTGGGAGGGAGGGGAGGGTGGGTGATGGGTATTGAGGAGGGCACCTTTTGGGATGAGCACTGGGTGTTGTATGGAAACCAATTTGACAATAAATTTCATATATTGAAAAAAAAATAAAAAATTTTTAAAAATTTACAAAAAATTAAAAAAGAAAGAAAGAAAGTGAGACCCTGTCACACCCTGAGCAAAGAGCCCAGGTAAGCCTTCCTCAGACTTCTGATCCAAAGAAAGAAAGAAAGAAACAATAAATGGGTATTGTTTTAAGCTACTAAGTTTCTACTAATATATTATGCAGCACAGACAACACACCAGCTCTAGCAAATACCCAATAATAATAATAATAATGATAATAATGATGATGATAACAATAATATATTGTACTTCAGTGTTTATAAAGTACTCACACTAAACTTCTTGGTTTTTTTCACTGGCTCACAGTTCCAATCTCATTCAGTTGTAGAATGAAAATAACATAGCGAGTAAAAACACAAGCAGTGAAATTTTAGGGACCTAAGTTTGAATTGTGCTTTGCCTGCTTTCTTGCTGTGAATGCTTTTGGAAACTTACCCCTGTGAACTCTGTACAACAGAGATGAGAATACCTCCCTGATAATACTGGTTGTCAAACTTGGCAAAACCAAGGTATGCAGCCATGCAGCTTTCCAAATGCTGAGGCCCATCCCGCCCCCCCAACTCCCCCCATCCCCCGACCTCCCCTTAGGGATTCTGATGTAATAGTAAAGAGTGGGACCCGGACACTGGGACATTTATAAGCTCCCCAATGGCTCTTCATGGGCAGCGAAGCGTAAGACTGGTTGCCTCGTAGAGCTGTGGTGAGGAGTAAATTAGACAGTGAGGACTTCCGATGGTGACTGCATGTGGAAAGTGACTTACTCACCCCTGGCTGGGGGTACAGAAGCTTAAGGCCAGAGAAGTGACTGGCCTGAGCTCACACTCTTCAGTAGGAGCCTTAACACCCACATGTAGCTCATCCTATCACAGAAGGATCCACAAGACCCCCCAACCAGACCCTCTCTCTAGGTCTCTGTTCCTTAATTTTGTACAATCCCAGTTCCTTGGGAAGTAACCAGTGGAACATGGGTCAGTACACTGGAGCATGTGGGCCAAATCCTGCCATAACCTACTGTGGGAAAAAAATAAAAATAAAAAGGAATAAAATTGTATTGGAAGTGGCCCTTTCATTTATGGCTTTGGTGCCACACAGCAGAACTAAGTAGTCATCACGTAGCCAAAAATAATTCAGTATCTGGCCCTTGACAGGAATGCTTTGCTGACCCCTGCAATAAACAATAATCAAGCTGATGTTTTATCACAGCTGATGATGACCTAACTGGTCTCCATTTAGTCAATGCCGATTTTCCCGGCAAATTACAAACAGGATCTACCTGACAAGGTAAAACGCTTAACTTCACAAGAAAACAGACAGAGGCCATGGGAACTGTTGGACTAGCTCAGACTGTATGGCCCCTTAGGAGCCAGGTCATAACTGGAATCCAGATTTTCTACCTGCCATACTGTGCTACCTGAAACACACTGTGATTTCACTTACATAAAACAGCCACTCAAGGGAGAGGTTTGAATGGAGGATGGGGAGGCAATTTCATTTTGTTTTCCATTTGTTTTAACATTATGAAGCCACCAATAATTTGAATGGACTGGGATAAAACCTGTGCAGGTTTTAGGAACACGAGAATCACTCTATGGTTAGCTCCTGATTCCCCGGAATGACGTAAACAAACTGCCTTCTGTTGTTCTGAGAGGGTCTAACAGAACGGAAGTATATATGGGAAAGGTACTGTGTTTAAAAGCTTTAAGGGACTGCACTTCATTCTATTAAACTGCAAATGGGTAGAAATTCAGCACCCAGTGAGCTCTGTTTTAAATTAAAAGATTTCTCCTTGTGTTATTTACCCCACCGTTCCAAGCGGCATAAGCCTTCCCGGTGCGTGGGCAAGTGCCCAGCCAACCAAAGATTCTGACATAATAAGGAAGAAATCACCTCAGGAGCTGTTTGTCTTTCCCTGAAGTCTCTTGGCTGCTGGTTATCACACTGCAGATATTTCCTGGGGCCAAAAATTATTGAATTTGAAAAATACTTTTTAGATCGTTATTCTTCTCAATTGCGGCATTGCTAGGTTCTCTAGATACATTTAATTTTTAACAGTATATTTCAATGAGCCATTTATCTAAGAAAAAAACACTTGCTGACTTCCTGCTGCTTATCTGTAGCATGAGGGAAATGAACTGGGTGGTCTACGAGGCCCCTTCCCTTTCAAACTAGATGTGAGTATGTCCTTTTACTGACTATATTCATCTAGATACACAAAACCAAGACTGAGCAGTGCCCCAGGTAAGGAATAAAGGTGGTGCAGTCAAGTCCGTGGGCTACATATATTGTGTTATGCATATTCTATGAGCTCAATTGTTTGCCAGGGATGCTACATCATACAAACAAGATGAACAGCTGGTCCTCGGTCCTAAGGAGTAAACAGTCAGTCGGGGAAAGATAACGCTGAAATACACAAAAGTGAGGAACAATTACCTTTGAGATACAGAACATACATGGAAAGTAAGTTCTCAGTCACTTAGATTTATTTGTTCTGCCAGCAAGAAGAGCCCCATAAAAATTTTGATCTGCTCCAAAAGAAAGAAAAAGTGCAACTTCAAAGCTTCCAAGAGTTGTTTTTGGTGCTAAAACTACACATAGCATGATGATGTTCTCTTTAGGATGCTGGCCAATGGGTGTGTTTGGAGGGATAAGGAAGGAGGGTTATCCAAATGTGGGCCCAACCCTACTAACAGGAAGAGTCTGGGGATTGCTCTGTTCTGTCTACTGAAGCAGTAAGCATGTGGGGCTTGGCATGGCAAAGTCAAGTATTGTCTATAATGCATTCCTTTTCTATTGCCATGTAACAAGTTACCATAAACAAAGTGACGCAACACAACACAAGCTCATTATCTTACAGTTTCCATGGCTCAGGCGTACAGACACAGGGGACCTGAGCCCTGGGCTCAGGGTTTTACCAAGCCATAGTCAAGATGTGAGCCAGGCTGTGGTTTCATCTGAGGCTCAGATTGTTGGCAGAATTCAGTTCTTTGTGATGGCAGAACTGAGGCTCCATTCTCAGCTGGCTGTCAGCTAGTGGTCACTCAAAGATCCTATAACTGCCCACAATTTCTTGCTACATGACCCTGAACAAGCCCCACCTCACATTCCCCATCATTCCGACTTCAGGGAGGGTCCAATTCCTTTTAAGCTATCGCCTGATTAGGTCAGGCCCACCACGACAGTCTCTGATTTAACTCCGTGTCAATAGATCAGCGGCTAAATAGCAGAAGTGACATCACGTAATACCCACAGTTCTGCTCATACTCAAATAGAGGCAATAATATGGGAGGCTGCACACTAGGAAAGCAGAATATTGGAGGCCATCTTAGAATTCTGCCTACCATACATATGGGGGTCCTGGGAGAGGGGAATACAAGGGCAATTACATGTATAGGCCCATTTCTGTTCAGAGAAGAGTAAAATAGTTGCGCTTAGTTGATAGGAATTTGTAAGTAATGAGGACAGAGTTTGTATAAAATGGGTGAGATCAACTTTTAGATGAACTTGAAGCTAGGCAGGAATTGAATATAATTCCAGGAGCCTCAGGAATGCAACCACCAACCTGGTGCTATTCAAAGTAGGGCCTATAAGACTTGTAAGACACATAAATTCTCAGGCTCCCCACCCCAGACCTACTAAACTAGAATTTCTGGGGTGGGGGTGGGAGTGCCACAGTCTGTTTTAACAATTTCTCTGGGTAACTCAGGTGTTCACTCAGGTTCACAAAGCACTGTGTTAGCTTACCCTATGTGTGTGGGTTTTTTCCTATAAAAATGAAGACTAGACATATCAGATAAAGGTCTAGTATCCAAAAACTATAAAGAACCCACCAAACTCCACACCTGAAAAAACAAATAATCCAGTGAAGAAATGGGCAGAAAACATGAATAGACACTTTTCCAAAGAGGACATCCAGATGGCCGAAGGACACATGAAAAGATGCTCAACGTCGCTCCTCATCAGGGAAATACAAATCAAAACCACACTGAGATACCATCTCACGCCGGTCAGAGTGGCTAAAATGAACAAATCAGGAGACTATAGATGCTGGCAAGGGTGTGGAGAAACGGGAACCCTCTTGCACTGTTGGTGGGAAAGCAAACTGGTGCAGCCGCTCTGGAAAACAGTGTGGAGGTTCCTCAAAAAATTAAAAATAGATCTACCCTACGACCCAGCAATAGCACTGCTAGGAATTTACCCAAGGGATACAGGAGTGCTGATGAATAGGGGCACTTGTAACCCAATGTTTATAGCAGCACTTTCAACAATAGCCAATTTATGGAAAGAGCCTAAATGTCCATCAATGGACAAATGGATAAAGAAGATGTGGTTTATATATACAATGGAATATGACTTGGCAATGAGAAAGAATGAAACCCTGCCATTTGCAGCAACGTGGATGGAACTGGAGGGTATTATGCTGAGTGAAATAAGTCAGTCAGAGAAAGACAAGTACCATATGATTTCACTCATATGTGGATCTTGAAAACTTAACAGAAGACCATGGGGGAGGAGAAGGGGGGAAAAAAAGTTACAGAGAGGGAGGGAGGCAAACCATAAGAACTCTTGGATACTGAGAACAAACTGAGGGCTGATGAGGGGTGGGGGAGAGGGGAAAGTGGGTGATGGACATTGAAGAGGGCACCTATTTGATACCCACTGGGTATTGTATGGAAACCAATTTGACAATAAATTGCATTATTTATTTATATTATTTATATATTTTTATATATTATATTATTTCTAATTATATTATAAAAAATAAATAAAAATGAAGAGTATACAAAGCACTCACAGTGATCTTGACTATAAGAAAAGAGTCCTATGACATCTAAAGGAGATCAAGACTTCCCAAACACACAAAGATCAGAAGGTCAAGGTTACACAGGACTGGAGCCCTAAACAAATATGGTCAGACCCAGGTGACAGGAGTTATGCTTTAGCCTTATGACACACAGCAACAGAGCATCTACAACCAATAAGGAACTCTCAAGGAAGCCATATATAAATTCCTGCCTTAGGATCAGCCCTAAGTACCATTGACCCCTAAGTACCATTTAATTGGAAAATCCTTGCTGCTGGGACTGAACTGACACAAAACAGTCATGTGACAGTCTCACGGGGGCAGGAGCCCAAGTTAGAAGCAACTGACTGGTGGTTAGAAGTTGTGGGGCTGGCATCTCACAAACCTGGAGTGGAATCCCAGCTCTCCTACTGGTCAGCCTCTGTAAGTCTCATTTCTTCTCATCTACACAAGGGTGACAATACAGCACTATCCTTAGTGAGGATTAAGTAACTCAGGCACCACAACCCAATTAAATATGTCCAAAGGATCTGAATAAACATTGCTCCAATGAAGATATACACATGGCTAACACACACACGGAAAGATGCTCAGCATCATTAGGCATGAGGAAACTACAAACCAAAACCACAATGAGAAAGCACTTCACACCTACAGGATGACTGTAACAAAACAACAGATAAGAATAAGTGTTGGTAAGGATGTAGAGAAACTGGCATCTCATACATAGTTGATAGGAATGTAAAATGGGAACGGTTTGACAGTTCCACAAAAGGTGAAACAGAAAAAAACATATGACCAAGGAACAGACTCAAGAGAATGGAAAACAATGTCTACACAAAAAAACTACATATGGATATTCATAGAAGCATTATTCATAAGAGCCAAAACATGGAAACAACTCAAATGTCCATTAATCCATAACTGGATAAACAAAATGAGGTCTATTCATGCAATGGAATTCAGTTCAGCCATAAAAAAAGAATAAAACAGTGATACTTACTACATCACGGATGAACCTTGAAAACAGAACACTGAGTGTAGGAAACGAGTCACAAACGACTCACATATCATATGCTTCCATTGTATAACCGTCCAGAACAGGCAAATCCATAGACAGAAAGTCAGTTAGTGACTGCCAGGGGCTGAGAAGAAAGGGGAATGAAAGTGACTTTTAATGGAAATATTCCAGAATTAGATGGTGAAAATTTTGCAAAACCCTGTGGATATACTAAAAACAACTGAGTTATACCTTTTAAAGGAGTAAATCTTATGGTATGCAAATTGTACCTCAACTTCTTAAATAAAAAAAATCCACAAACATAGACCTTATCAGTGCCACCAGCACATAAACAATGAATAAAAGCTATCTTAGCAAAATAACAAGATAGTGAGAATATAAAATGATGCAGCCACTGTGAAAAACGGTATGGGAGCTCCTCAAAAAATGAAACATAGCATTGCCACATGATCTAGCAATTTCACTTCTGAGAGGATTCCCAGAGGAATTGAAGGCAGGGTCTCAAACAGATACATGTATCGTGAAAAGGTGAAAGTAACCCAAATGTCCTTCAACAGCTGAGTGGCTAAACGAACGTGGTCTATCCATACAGGGAAATGTGCTTCAGCCTCAAAAAGGAAGGACGTTCTGACACCTGCTACAACATGGATGAACCTTGAGGACGTTATGCTGAGTGAAATATGCCAGACACCAAAGAACAAATACTATGTGACTGCACTTAATGCAGCACCCAGAGTAGCCAAATTCATAGAGACACAAAGGCAGAATTACGGATGCGAGGGATCAGAGAGATAGGAATGGGGAGATTTTGTTTAAAGGGTACAGAGTTTCCCCTTGAGAGGATGAAAAAGTTCTGGAGAGGGCGGTGATGACACTTGTACACAATGTGAATGTACTTAATGCCACAGAAGTGCACACATCAAAATGGTTAAAATGGTAAATTTTATGTTATATGTAATTAATCACAATTTTTTAATTAAAAACAGAGATAAATAGATGGAATACTGTGGATGAAGGCTATAAAATAGTATCTCCTGTAAATTCTCAGCAATGAAATAATAATAAAATACCATTGTGTTTGTCTTTAAAAAAAAAAATGAGAAATTACACATCCCATCACTGCAGTGGGCCAAGGACCGTGACACATTCACATGAACATCACTGAGTGCCTCCAGGATTAGGGCAGGGGCAGGGGGTGGGAAGGAAGCTGAGGGATCCTTTTTGGGACTCACTGATGATCTCAGCTTTCTGGGGAGAAATCGTGTTCCACCTTAGCTATGAAATGTTTGCAACACCAGCTTTTCCAAAGCAGCCATCTGGGCCGCGTTCCCTGAAGAGATGTCTCAGGTATCTTTGGCGCTGAATGAATCAAGCTACACCGAGAAGCAATCATTAGAGAGAGGATGCTTTTCAGAGAGCCAGTGGCCACCTGTATGCCAGACAACACATTTTGAAAGGCTGGAAAGAGCTGTCTAATCTGGGGTTAATGAAGTCTTTGAAAAGATAACTATACATTGTCAAGATGCTAGGCGTTTTCATAGTAAGTGCTAGCCTAGAATGAGTCGTGATTTTTCTTCATCGAAATGTTTATCTGGTCGGCCTGCTAATAGTTGTTATTCTTCATCAAAGAATTTCAAAAACTGCTATGCATGCAGAACAAAATAATGATAATAATCATTTAAAGTATTCAGAAAAATCCTAATATTCCCAAGAGAAAATATAATTATATAAGAGTTCTGCTCTAGTATTCTTAGTTTTATTTCACCAGACGCATAATACCTCTTTGGTTTGATTTAATACCTCATCTAATATCCCAAGAGAAATTTGTGTAGGAAAAAAGTCTCATGATGCACACCTGCTATTTATTATTATAATTTCTCATAAAAGTCATAGAGCTTGCACTATTAACTTCACAAAAGCAGTGAAAAGACCAATAAATGTTGAATATGTCTCCAGAAGATAATAAATACGCAGTGAAAAATCACTTTTTAAATTGTTTTACCTACTTCATATCCAAAATATGTGTTTCAAATTTTTTTCATTGATTAAATAAATTTCTATATCAAATGGACTCAGTCTAATTTTTAAAATATGACTTAACTTCTGGGGCGCGTGGGTGGCTCAGTCGGTTAAGCGTCCAACTTCAGGTCAGGTCATGATCTCACAGTTTGTGAGTTCGAGCCCCACGTCGTGCTCTGTGCTGACAACTCGGAGCCTGGAGCCTGCTTTGAATTCTGCGTCTCCCTCTCTTTCTGCTCCTCCCCCTACTCATGCTCTGTCTCTCTCTCTCTCTCTCTCTCTCAAAAATAAATAAACATTAAAAAAAATTAAGATAGGACTTAAGTTCTAGTTAAATATTTAAAATTTAACCCGTGCATTTATATCTGCCCTTTCCCAAAGCTTATTAAAATGAGAATAAATTTTTAAATACCATATTATTTCACTCATATGTGGAATTTAAGAAACAAAACAAATGAACAAAGGGAAAAAAGCAGAGGCAAGCAAAGAAAAAGACTCTTAGCTATATAGAACACACTGATGGAGGTGGGTGGAGGGATGGGAGAAATGGATGATGAGGATTATTAACAAGTGATGCTAACGTAGAGAATTGTTGAATCACTAAATTGTGCACCAGAAACTAATACGACACTGTATGTTAACCATACTGGAATTAATATTTTAAAAAGAGAGAGAGAGAGAGAAATAAAAAAAAATAGAAAAAACTGTCACAAGGATTTAAAGAATAGAAGAGACAATATCAGAGAAGAGATGCCAACAAAGGTTTGGAAGCTGGAAAGCATACATGAGCAGTTAGCAGGGCTGAGTAAGTTGAATGCCTAAGAAGAGTGGGGACGAGGAATGATCAAGCCAGTTCCTACGTCATAATCCCAGAAAGGTCCAGAGACGAGACCTCTGACATATAACACAGAGTGTTATATTTCAAGCATCAGATATCAGGAGGGAGGTGTGGGACTGAAAACCAGGGACGAGTTGTAGGTCAGCCTAGAAAGATCGGCCTACACATCATCTCAGAGTCAACATACTTAAAGCCATAACCCACGTTCTCAATGCCAGCTGCCTTCCAGCCTATAACTACTGCACCTCTAACCTTTTGACGACCAGGCTCCAAGACCTTCAATTATCTGACAAATCCACAGAGCCAGAGGATAGTCCTGCAGAATTTTTTTTCCATGAAAGGTCTCCAGGATTGCGGTAGCCAGCCTCCAAGATTGCCCCCAGTGGTCTTCCCGGTAGTCACAACCTAGAGCAGCCCCTTTCCACGTTAAATCAGGACGGACTTGACTGACCAGTACAATAGTGCAGCCGTGTTCCAAAGCCAGGGCCGCTTTCACTGTGAGCTCTTGAATTGCTTTTCCTGGAGGTAGCCAGACACATGTCATGAGGACACACTCAAGCGTCCACATGGAAATCATATCTAAAAAGGGACCAATTTGCCAGCACCAAGCTGTGAGGGAGTCATCTTGGAAATTGATTTCTCAGCCCCAGTTGAGCCTTTGGATAACTGCAGGTGACATCGGTCATTACCCTCTCCCTCTGTTTCTGTCCTGATTCTCAATATCCTACTAGACCAGCATCGGCTATAAGTTAGCTCAACTGTTGTTCTGTTTTTTTTTTTTTTTTATCTTGTCATTTTCACATACAATCACAGAAAGGTGCAAAATAGTTTATAGAGTCCCGTGTATGTTTCAGCCACCTGCACCCAATGGTGACATCTTATATAACTATAGTGCAATATCAAAACAGGACATGAACAAAGCAAAAGGGAAAACTATGTCTTTTTTTTTTAAGATTTTATTTTTAAGTACTCTCTATACCCAACATGGGGCTTAAACTCACAATCCGGAGATCAAGAGTCATACACTCCACCAACTGAGCCAGTCAGATGCCCCGAAAATTATCCCATTTTACCTAAGCCTGACCGAGTAGCTTAGCTATGCAACTGCCAGCAAGATACCTGTTATCTCGGAAACTGAGTTTCCTCATCTATAAAATGGGGATATTAACTCATGCTCCAAAGGTTTGTGAAGAATTGAGATCATATTCCTAAAACATCTAGAACAGTGCCTGGTTTGGCACAGAGAATACAATAAATGGAAGTTTTTGTGATTATTCTATAGATTTCACAATAAAAACAAATAGTTCTCGACTCATATATACTGATTATCACTTTCTCTATGAGATCAGCAGAAATAACACTGGGTTTTTCTTTAAAAAGTTCCACAGTACTTGACATCATCAAGACCTCAAGGAAAAATAAAACATACTTCAAACACACAGGAAGAAAAGGCAAGTGACCTACCAAATAGAAAAAAAAAAAAAACAAACAAGTTTTCTATTTCTCTGTAACAACACTGAAAGCCAGACAATAAAGAGCAACAAGAGGATGTTTTCAAGCAAAAAACTTGAGATCCATACAAAATCTAGTCATGAGACCACTCAAGCAAAGAGGCAATAGATATATTCTCCAGCATGAAAGAGCTCAGAGAACACAGAAACCCATGAGGCCTTTTGATAAAACTACCTAAAGATGACAAATAAGAGACAAAACTAAAACCTGAAGAATGGAGAACCTTTGGCCAAACAATGGACGATGAGCAGAGAATCCATTTAAACAGAACTAATGTCAAGCAATTGTGAAAAGCATGGTCACAGAGCATAATGTCACTGTTATATAAATAATCACAGCATGAATATAATATAATATAATATAATATAATATAATATAATATAATATAATATAATATAATAAATATAATGTAATATAAATGGAGAAAATCAGAAGGGAAAAGGGGAAACATATGAAATTACCAATGTCCTCAAATTTCATAGCAAGCAGTCAATATTATCTAAAATTGAAAACTGTAATTCAAAAATACATGTCTTCAATAGCTTCATGTTATTCATAATCTACTTCCTTAATCTCAGATCAATATAATAATCTTTCGCAGGAAACACACACACACGCACACACACACACGCACACACATATTTAAAGTTTAGCATTTCTGGTTCCAAATCAGTTTCATTCCTTCTTGCTAAATTAAGTGAATTTTAATACTTTCACAAAATTAGAAATGAAAACATATTTTGGTACAACTATCTGTCCATCTTCAATCCTTTCTGGAGATGTACTTTGAAAGGTGTATTAAAGTGATAGCTATCCAACAGGGACAATATTTATGTCTACTTGGTGGGGATTCTGAGTAGATTTTTATTTTAGTCTTTGCCAGTTTCTGTATGAATATTTATAACAAGGATGTATTCTTTTAATACAAGGGATCAAGTCATGACTTGTTTTTTTTTTTTTCTGTAGCCTTTTCTATTCTATTCCCAGTACTGCTCAAATGATGTAAACCAGAAAGCAAAGGCATCTTTGACATGACTTATTCATGTTGTCCATCTATGACAACCCACTCAGCCAGTAAATGTCTACCCAACTTGCTTCCTGCTGCATATAAACATGGTCATAGGCAGCTGCGGGAGCATCATATAAGAGTCCAGAAGGAAAAGTCTTTAGTGAGTGGTTTGAGTATGGGCTTTGTTTTCACTATCTGAAAGCCTATTTCAAGGTCTCTATCATCACCCTTGCTTCTACAGATATTTGAATTGTACCCTAGAAAATAATTCTGAGATCCTGGATGAATCCATTTTCCTGCCTTTTCTGCTTGTACACAAAAATTCTATTCTGAAACTTACAGCAAATAAGTTGCTTTTCTTTCTGGCAAATTCTTGGTTAATCTTCATATGAAAATGCTCTACTTTTGGAAAGTTCACAAGATGCCCAGTACCTGTCAATAAAATTCAATTTCAATTTATATCTGTTATCAACAAAACTGAAATGTTCCTCCAATGTGGCAGAAAGGGTGTATTTCCCACAAGGTGCTGAGTCACGGTTGTATTTCTGTCAGGGTTGTATGTCTGTTGCTCTCCTGGAACAAGCGAGAATTGCTGACTTCCACAGAACCCAGAAAGGATGGCTCTGCGTGGCTGTCAAATCCAAACCAATGTGTGGCACTTGGATAATAAGCCAGCACGAGTCTGAAAGGACGCTGAGCTAAATAAAATCTAAAACCAGTTAATAACGGAAGTCTACGTGATGTGTTTCAGGCAATTCAGAATCCAAGCATGAGTGAAAACCCTTGGAAACCTGCTAAGAAGAGAGAGAAACTCAAATGTCTCACCACTTTGGGTAGCTTAGCAGAAGCCTCAGCAGAAAGGCAGGCGGAAGGTATGGAAGCTGTGCTTTCCAACAGGGCACTGTTATGGGGGGCTCCCATGAGTAAGGTCAGCCCTCCCATCTCCCTCTACATCTGTAGAGCTGCAGAGTTGTGGAGCCCCCCACAACGTGTACCTGCTCAGCACTGCCCAGCTAAGCACCTCTGTATGAAGCACGGGGCCTCAACGCCATGCACAGCTGGGACTATGGTCCCTCGTATGACCTGATAAACATCCACGGCCACACATGGTGCTCATCGTGTGCGCACATGTATGTGTGTGTGTATGTGTGTGTGTGTGATGCTAAAATATTATTTATGTTTGAGCAAAAGTTCAGGTTATTTCTGAATGCTTCATGAATCCCCCAAAAGAATTTGATTATGAAGGTTAAAAAAGAACTTCATTATAAGGCAATTCGTGCCTGGTGCCCCCTCCAAAAAGCCACAGGAACCATGTTAAGTCACACCCAATGTGTTTCACAGGAGGCGGGGGGATAGGCTTTTGTTTAATCTAGACTCAAAACACATCTCTGATGCATCAGCATCTGAACATAATAGCTTAGCATGTAAATGTGTGTGTGTTGGGCACATGAGCACTTGGCTACATCTGAGAAGGAAGCAGAATGTATCTTTCTGCCTCTTTTTCATTTCCTCCCCTAGTGCCAGGGACCTGCCCAGCACTGCCCTCAGGCTTTCTTCCCCTGTGGAAATGTTACCTCGGGGAAGACTCTGAACACAGCATTCACATGAAGCTCTAAGTGCCAAATACTAAGTATTTCCAGGAACAGGTTGCACACACATCCATCTTCTCTATTAAAGCAGTGAGATTTTTTAACTGCCCAGGCGAGGCTGTTGCACTAAGCAAGCTGCTCAGGGGACCCAGGTGGCCTCCTTCCTCCTGGGGCTGGCCTGACAGGTCCATTAGCCCAAGTTGCAAACAACGCAGTTTATCCCTTGATCCACAGCAGTGATTCCCAAAATTCATGTGTTCTGCAGGCGTCAACAGGTATTACCCCAGATAAAGGGATCTGTGGTCAGATAATTTGGGGAGATGCAAACAAAATTAAGTGCATGTCTCTACTGCCGACTTTCTGAGTGTTAAATAGGCTCAGGTGCATTTAGAAGCTTCAAGACAAGAATGTGTTCCTTGAAGCTTCTCGAAATTAATCTCTCTTAGCTCTAAGCTTTGAAACACAGATCTTAGGCAATAGCTGTACCATTCAGATACCCAGTGGACAGAAGAGTCGTCCATGGTAGGCATGGAGTGCACAGAGCTCATGTCCCTTCAAGAGAACGTGCTGCTGGGAGCAAGCACATGTGAGTGTTAACACCTACATATTGCACCTGGGTTCAACACAATACCACACCACAAACTCTTGCAGACTGAGTGACTTATAATCAACAGATTTATTTTTCACAGTTCTGGAGACTGGAGAGTTCAAGATGAAGGCATCAGCAGATTTGGTGTCCTCTGGGGGCCACTTCCTGGTTCTTGCTGTGTCCTCACACGGTGGAAGGATGAGGGAGCTCTCTGGGACCTCTTTTATAAGGACATTTAACGTCATTCCTAATGGCACCTTCACAACATCATCACTTCCCAGAGGCCCCACCTCCTAATACCAACACAATGGGGATTCATTTCAACTCAGGAGTTTTGAGGGACTCCCAACAGCCTGGCTAAAATTTTCTTAGATCTACAGTGGGCTGAAACTCTTCTTATACAATGCCTCATTCTCCCCTCTCACGAGACTCAGACCTGCATCTCCATCTAAAGTCTTGCCCTACCTTCCGCAGCACCCTAGCCCTTTCTCCTTCACTGGTATAATGGATCCCAATGGTGGACAGACATGTCCATCTGGGATCTGCAAGTATGACTTTATCTGGAAAAAAAGGGGTCTTTGCAGATGTTATTAAGGATCTTGAGATGCGATCCTCAGAGATGCAGCATGACTGGTGTCCTTATAAGAGGAGCAGAGCACAGAGAGACCCAGAGGAGGCATAAGAAGACAGAAGCACAGACTGTAGTGATGCTGCCACAAGCTGGATCCCCCTGCAGCTAGAAGAAGCAAGGAAGTATGTTTCCCTTAGAGCCTGAGGAGTCAACACAACCTGCTGACATCGGATCTCAGACTTCTGCTCTTTAGAATTAAGAGGGAATGATTTAAGCCACTGAGTTTGTAGTAATTTGTTACAGTAGCCGTAGGAAATGAGCACAGATATGTCCTCCAATAATGACTTGTGGGTCTAAGCCTATTCTGGTATCTGCTTCTTGAAGGACCTACACTGACATAGGAGCTTCTTAAAATTCAGAGTCTTGGGCCTTGGCCCCTACACTAGCATCAAGATTCTGATTTATCTGGTCAGGTCTGCACATCAGTGTTTCTCAGTTCTGGCTGCATATAGAATCACCGGGAGAATTTTTTTTTAACTTCCTAATGCCCAAGCCACACCCCAGACCAACTGAATGAGAATATCTTGGGGGCAAAATATCTCAGTATTCTTTGAAGCTCTCCAGATACAGCCAAGTATCTATAGAACCACTTCTGGTTCTCAAATCCAAGCATGCATCAGAACCATCTGGAGGGCTTGTCAGAACACAGACTTCTGAGCAGTGCAAGGGAGCAGGTCTGGGGTGGGGCCCAAGAAGTTGCATTTCTAACAAGTTTCCAGCTGCTTCCTATGCTGCTATTCCAGATAGCAAACTCTGAGAACCACTAAGCTAGAGGACGACCCCAACCACACATTCCCCTAAAGAATTCTAGAATACCAACATGTTATTAGCTGAAAAACGTTCTCTCTCTCATTGTACAATGAGCAAACTAAGACACAGAGAGGTGAAATGACAACCGTTTCCATGCCCACACCCCCACCCCGCTATAGACTGAATGTTCCTGTGCCCTCAAAATTCCCATGTTGAAGCTTAATCCCCAGCTGGAGGGAACTAGAAGGTTGGCCTTTGGGAGGTGATTAGGTCATGAGGATGGCACTGGCTCAGAAATCAGGAATGGGATTAGTGCCCCTATAAAAGAGACCCCAGAACCTCCCTTGCCTCTTCCATCATGTGAGGACACAGCAAAGAGACGACCATCTATGAAGCATAAAGTGGGACCTCTCCAAACATAGAATCTCTGAGCACCTTGATCTTGGACTTCCACCCTCCAGAACTGTGAGAAATAAATGTCCACTGCTTTTAAGCCATGCAAACTAGAGTATTCTGTTACAGCAGCCTGAATGGAATAAAACACCCTCCACCCCCTGAAAATTCATCCAGATCATAGATCTGGGTCTTGAGCCAGAGCTGACTGATTTAATGACACCAAATCTGCTCTCAGAGCTTGTCCAGCTTTCTGCTTTCTTCTAAACACAGCCCAACAAAACAGAGCTGGGATCCTACACAAAAATAAATTAAAAATGAATGGAAGACCTAAATGTGAGACAGGAAACCATCAAAATCCTAGAGAAAACATGCAGCAACCTCTTTGACCTCAGCCGTAGCAACTTCTTACTAGATATGTCGCTGGAGGCAAGGGAAACAAAAGCAAACATGAACTATTAGGACCTCACCAACATAAAAAGCTTCTGCACAGTGAAGGAAACAATCAACAAAACTAAAAGACAACCTACGGAATGGGAGAAGATATTTGTAAATGACATATCTGATAAGTGGTCAGTATCCAAAATCTATAAAGAACTTATCAAACCCAAAAAGCAAATAACCCAGTTAAGAAATGGGCAGAAGACACGAATAGACACTTTTCCAAAGAATGGGGTAATGGACACATGAAAAGATGCTCAACATCACTCATCATCAGGGAAATACAAATCAAAACCACAGTGAGATACCACCTTGCACCTGTCAAAATGGCTAAAATTAATAACACAAGAAACAGTAGGTGTTGGCGAGGCTGTGGAGAAAAGGTAACCCTCTTGCACTGCTGATGGGAATGCAAACTGGTACAGCCACTCTGGAGAACAGTATGGAGGTTCCTCAAAAAACTAAAAGTAGAATTACCCTATAGCCTAGCAATTGCACTATTAGGAATTTACCCAAAGGATACAAAAATACAGATTCAAAGGGATACAAGCACCCCAATGTTTACAGAAGCATTATCAACAACAGCCAAACTATGGAGAGAGCCCAAATGTCCATCGACTGATGAATGGATAAAGAAGGATATTTGAGATATATATACTGTGAAATATTACTCAGCCATCAAAAAGAATGAAATCTTGCCATTTGCAACAATGTGGATGGAGCCAGAATGTATTATGCTAAGTGAAATAAGTTGGTCAGAGAAAGACAAATACCATATGATTTCAATCATATGTGGAATTTAAGAAATAGTACAAATGAACATATGGGAAGGGAGGGCAGAGGGGAGAGAGAAACAAACCATAAGAGACTCTTAACAGAGAACGAACTGAGAGTGGGATGGAGGGAGGTGGATGGGAGATGGGTGATGGGTATTGAGGAGGGCACTTGTTGTGATGAGCATTGGGTGTTGTACATAAGTGATGAGTCCCTGAATTCTATTCCTGAAACCAATATTGCACTGTATATTAACTAAAATTTAAATTATTTATGTATTCATTCATTCATTCATTCATTTATTCATTTATTCATTTAGAAAAATAGAGCTGGGATCAATGGCAAAACAAAACCCCCAAACATGCAATGATGCAAAGCTACATCTCCTGGAGGAGACGCCAAAGGCCTGTAATGGATCGTAGCATGCATGTAGGTGAGTGGATGGGTTACCGCTGCCGAGCACTATCTTGTTTCACTTAAAAATTGAACTTATCACCCTCCAGTTCAGTTCTCTGCCACCCTAATACATCAACTGGGAAAATTAAGCAAAGATTTCTTACTTTATTTTAATGTATAGATTTTTTTGAAGTGCAAGGAAATTGCCCAAGTCTAATCTGAAACCCTAATCTGAACAGGTGAAGACAAAATGTAATTAATTTTTGTTCTTCTAAAAGTCCTGTGGGTGGGAATCCTTTAATCCTGAGTAATTTATACTCAGAAAGACAACCTGAAATGACTTTGTCTGTTTGGTCCTAAAGGTGCCGTATCTTTTTTGGTAAAAATGCCAGCACTGAGCTTCAGTTGACCTCAGTGGTACTGAAGCTTGCTGCACCTAACACCAAAACAAGTCTTTAAGATGGACTGACTCTTTGGGGAGGTAGGAAGGAGGGCCTGCAGAGCACTGCTGAATCCACAGCACGTGGAAAGAAAAGCTGCCTGGCTTTTTAACTGAATTGTCTAGGATTTTAGCATCACCTCTATCTCTCCATTTAAACTCATGACTTATGAGGAAGACACATCTAGGGAAAGTAAGGCCTAGGAAACTTTCATTCTCAACACTGCTGTGCAGAAGGGGCGGCTCATGATACTCCCCCTAAAGAGTGTGTCTGAGAGCTTGGGAGGTTAAGGAGGCAAGCTGTTTCATATCACAAGGAATAACATGAAGGACTGAGGAAAGCAAAGAGCTCTTTTATCAAGTAATATAAATTCTTATGACTAATTTACTAGCGTTGTAATCTCCAAAGAGCAAATTTGTATACTTGGTGAAATTTGTTACCATCCAAACTGCCGCAAATCAGCCATTGACGGATGTTTCTGTAATGAGAGAAAAGCAGGGATGAGAGGCAATTTCCACAAGTCCTGCAAAGAAGGAACAAATGACCAGGGCCCCCCACTTTGGACATCTGTCACTGTTTGATACCGAGCAGGGCCAGCAGTGACAATGTTTTGATATTCTGAGAAGTTCTTTCAGTGCCTCGAGGAAGCCTCTCTGGCAAACTGGGCAGAATATCTCCAGGGATCTGTGAGAAGATCAGCAAGCACTCACCGAGGCCCGTTTTCTCATCAACAAAAGGAAAGTAATGTATGTCCTGGGCAGAAAGGCAGCAACTTGGGACCAGTGCACCTGGAGAGGCAGGGAGGTGAGTGGGAAAGGATGATAATGACGATGGTGACCACTTATGAAGCCAGACAGTATGCTGAGCACATCCGGTGAACTGTCTCATTCAGCCCTCTAATGACGCTGTAACTTACAACGTACCACTATTTCCATGTTTCAGTTGAGGAAATTAATGCACAAAGAAATTAAATGCTCTGCCCTAGGCCACACAGACTGCCAGTAAATTGTAGAAGCCAAATGAATACTCAGTTTGATATGATTCCACAATCCACAGCCTTAACCACAAGAGTCAAAAGCCAGCCTGTCCTTTCCCACCCTGCTCTCACGGTTATTTCCAAAAGGAGTTAAGGCAACTCTTTTAAGAAACACTATTTTTTAATTTAAAAAAAAAAAAACATGAAAAGTGAGAAAAATGGAGTAGAGAGAAAAAATAATCAAATGTGTATTTGTACCCAGAGCAGGGAAATATACCCTTGCATTTGGGATCTCTTTGCGATTTTATTCTCAAGGTTAAACATTTGTTTAAATAATGTCTAGACTTCAAATAGTTGGAAGATGGAAGTACTTTCTTTGTTGTGAAATGAAATACATGCAGTTAATTTGCACTGGTAAGATGCAAAAAATATAGTTTCATTTAACTGTCATTAATATTTGAAATAAAAGCAGACACCTTTTTTTAAAAAAAAAGGCAATTAGGGGCACCTGGGTGGCTCGTATGTTAAGTCTTCTGACTTCAGTTCAGGTCATTATCTCACGATTCGGGGGTCCAAGCCCCATGTCAGCCTCTGTGCTGACAGCTCAGAGCCTGGAGCCTGCTTCCAATTCTGTGTCTCCCTCTCTCTGTCCCTCCCTTGCTTGTGCTCTGTCTGTCTCTCTCTCTCTCTCTCTCTCTCTCAAATATAAATAAATATTTTTTAAAAAGGCAATTAGCTTTGGGGATCAAAGCAGAAATGCTGTATTTCTTAATCTTTCTTCCTTGCTTCACATACTGGAGATGGTCTTTAGCCAAGGAAGGTGGTAAAGCCTTTCCCCAGGAAGCTGGTCTCTATTTTTATACATATCACAGTCCTGAAAATGTATACCAAAGGTCATATGCCAAAAGTGAACAAGTGAACAGCAGTCCTACATAGCATATACAAAACAACCTCTATTCTTTAGAGGTGAATTCATAAAGTACTGTTAAACTTTATCCTGCTGACACGATCTTTAGCAACATATTTTCAGTATGTCGTACATGTTCATTAAATTGATTTTCTTTCATAATTGATCATATATTCCACCAGCCTAAAGCTGATGAGCATCTGATGGGGGTTAACGATTCACTACTTCTGACATGCCTAAATACTTTCATTTTGGTTGCAAGTTTATGTTTACGTATCACGTTCATGAAACCTATGCCTCTTATCATAGTGCTAGAACTTCCTTTTTTTTCCATTTACATTTACAGAGAAAACAAAGAATGCAATATAAACAGAAAAATAAACACACCAAAATACACTTCTACACCAAGACAACCAACGTGCTGAAAAGGAACCAGCAGCAGCAAGGGGCACCTCCTCGTTACAACCAGAAACTTCCATTCCTCAGCTGACATAAACAAAATGCAGTATCTAAAAGAAACTTTAAGAATGTCCAAGTATAATCTGCAAAAACACATGATGTTTAGGAATACCAAATCTATGAAAGGCGAGGACTACTTATATGATCATTACAACATCCCTTGGCATTTACAGAACAAGCATTATTTTCCTGATGCCATAAGGAAGGAAATGATGTAAAGAAAAGAAAACCAAGATTTAGACCCGTGAATGAGGAAAGCATTTCCTGGAAACATTTGCATTTAACTAATGAGTTGATTTACACTACAGACATTTGTTGTGGGGGCTGCTGTCTGTGCACCGTAGGGTCTTCTGCACCATCCCTGGTATCTACCCACTAGATGCCAATGGCAATCCCCCGCCCCAGCTGTGACATCCAAAAATGCCCATTGTTGAATGTCCTCTGGGTGTGAGGGGGTCAGTGAGGAGGCAAAATCATCTGATCCAACCCACCCCAGTGAGATTCACAGACTTAGATGATCAGCGTCTTTCAAGTCCAGAAAGAGCCTGCACACACATGGGTTTGTTGGAAGGATTCAAGTATACAGAATTGTAGCCCAATTTGTTTCCTTGCCCATGCTGTGCACAAATAAGCCAATATTTATCAAGACCATAAACCTACTCAACCCATCTCTCCAACCTGATATTTGCTGGAATTAGAACTATATCACCAACCTCAGATGCCCATGTTGATCATATGTGTCAAATTGTTGGTCTCCATCAGTGATTCATGAAATTAGAATTGTGTCAAAAGTTAAAAACAATCCTCAAATTTTAGTTAAATAGTCATTTAGCAAATTAAGTGTTCTTTTAAACTCCTTCAGATGCATTTATGAAAATTAGAAGTCACCTAAAAGATAGGTAACAGAATAGGTAATTAATTAAAACACGGTACATCCTTAAAGTAGAATTGTATATCTCCATTAATTATCATATTTTTGAAGAATATATGATTACACCGGAAAATGCTGAGGACACAGTGATAAATAAATAAATTAGTATTTATAGTTATATAAAATATTTGCATATATCCTGTTCAAAACTTATGAACATAATGTTATTAGTCATTATCACAAGGTGTTAAGATTTTGGTTTTCATTTTCCTCCTTTTTTATTTTTTAAATCCTCTTCATTGAACAGTTAACTGTTTTATAGTTTAAAAGATCCATTCTTAATTTATCCAAAATAAAAGTCAAAAGTTGATCTTACATGTTCCCCTTTTCTTATAAAAATCAAGGGTGTTAAATTTATCAAATTGTGATTTTGCTCAGAGAAAGTGGCTAAGACATGCCACCATCATGCCTATATTTGCACATCAGAACTAATTCCTTCTACCCATAGTACCAATGGGAAAACACAAGGCAACACTCTTCACTCTAAATATGGAGTCCCTCCAACTGTCTTCTCTTTGACCATGGGTGACAAATACTGGTACTGCTTTGTAGATCTCCAATATCAGTGTCTACATCAAAAGCCCAAGGGACAAAAATCGCTCCAAAGTGAACTCACAAGTCAGAAAAGTCCAAGACATGAGGAGCATTTTTAAAAGACACTAAGATACATGACTTAGAGTGGGTGGCCATGAGGGCTAGAGGGAAAGTGGTAAGCTTGATGAGGATGCCGGGGCCCAATTTGTCCCAGGGCCGGCCAGGGCTTGGTTTCATTTCTTCCCCTATAAGCAGCTACATCTCTCCTTACCTTCTAACCTGCAGGTAAGAGGAGGGTAAGAAGTTCAATGAAGGTCAACTCCAAGGGCAGAGGTATGAGGGAGGTGCACATGAGGGGGCTCCAGCAGATGGCAGTAAAAGCTAAAACAGGCATGCAAATTAGCTCAGGTCTACCAGGCGACAGGCACAAAAGGAAGGTGAACCATCTCTTTATCATTCTCCAAGAGTCGCATTCTTACCCATAAAGGCATCCATACATCTAAACCAGAAAGACAGAAACTGACTTGGAATGAGGTACATGGCAGCCAGGAATGAGTTTCATTGCCATGGCCAACACCCCAAGCTTTGCTGTGATTCCTTGTAAAAGGGGTGAGTTTGCAATAACTCGGTGGTACCCACTGGTCCTTTCACTGTCAGCGGGGAGGCATGAAAAAGGTTATAAAGGACAGTTTATGACACTGTGCTACTTGTCTCCGATGCAGACACAAAGCAAGTGAATATAGGTACCCACATGAATTTAAGAACAAGAATTTCCTGAAATTGAAGGCAACAACCCAAAATACCATTTGCAGAAGGCCAGAACATCTCCTTCTAAAGCATGGTTTAATGCAAAACCTACCAGTCAGGAGGCCACTAGCCTTCATGGTCAATTCACTGGGTGATCTTGTCAAATACTCAACTTCTCTTGGGCTCATTTTACTCACCAATAGAACAAAGATCTTGGTGAAGATAAAATTCAAGATTCTCTCCAGAGCTGAGATTCCAGGATCCCATAAATTCTTAACCTCACAGATATATCTCTGTCTGCATGGGACCAATGAGGTCAGACAGGATCCAAATTCAACTCAATTCACTGAATGCTGTACCAGTGTTGAGTGCATCTCTCTATTCAAAGTGAAAATCACGGCTTCCGACACCAGAATTCTGACACTTTCCATTCGTCAGTGTGTCCCAGTGTAAGAGCGTAACTCATTGACTACTCCTTGGGTATTTGGCCTTATGTTCAGTCAACCATGTTGTCTGACCTGTTTTGCCATTTCTGGAAATAGTCTTATTTGATGAAATACAGAAGCTCTCCAAAGACTGTGGTACAAGAACACAGCAACAAATGATGAGTTTTCCTACCTTGTTTTTCCAAATCAGTGTCAAGGTCAGTAAGAAATAAGCTCGGCACTCAACAACTCTTAGCTCGGGTACCATGGTCTCTAGGAAATGCATTCCCAGGGACAGCCAGGGCTTGGTTTCATTTCTTCCCCTATAAGCAAGGAGTGGAGGAGGTGTGTTTTTGGTTTCAGAATCCTGTTTGGCTGGTTGAGAACTCCACTTTGATCATTTTTATTCTTTCTGCTATATTATTTCTTAAAAGCAACGCTCTTTGCATCTCATTTTGGGTCTCCACTCATACTGATCAAAGATAATGACATTCTTAGCGAGCAAACGATACCATTTCCCAGCTCAGTATTTTTCTAGGACAATTTGTTAAAGCATATTTTAGGGGAGGCTAGGAAGTGGGGGAAGCACTCCAGCTCATGTTGCTGTGGCAACTTCTACAAAAGCTAACGGTACACTTGCTTTGCTTCTGAGCGCAGTTTTACTTCTTAAAATAACGATTTTCATGGTGCAGAGATGTAATTAGCCAGGTCTGTACAGGGGGAAGATTTTTTTTTTTTTTTCTGCTCTCTTTCATAGCTGCTGGAAAGTCAGACTGAGACGAGGCCTTTCACAGATACAATAACCAGAGTTTCAACAGATATTCCGGGTGCAACTAGAGGAGTGATGTGTGGTGTGTTTGAAGCCACCCTACTCCGCAGATCAGCAATGTTAGCCGTCTGCTAGGACTACTGAAGACAATCATTTGGGGATGAGTGGGGTGATCACCACAACACAGTTGTCAGCACACTAGCCAAGAAAGTTGCCCGGCGAACATGGTCTGGAACACTCTACGTGGTTCATTCCTTTCGTGGAACTCTTTTAAATTGGCTGCACAAGTTATGAAACTTTTCAGTGCCAGTCTCAGACAACTGTCAGACATAAACAGGTACAGAGCATTCTCTGCAGGCCAGTGGAAAATGCCCTACAGGTGGTAGCAGGCAGACACTGCCAGCAAGGAACATGGTAATTGCGATGCCAGCCCTCAGGGGCTTCATCATAAATGGAAGAAAAGTGCAAACAAAAGCACCACGGAAATATACATCCACTTCCTCCCCATCTACTATATCCATCACATCATTGCCAAGGAGGTCTTTCCTTCTCAGGAATCAACAACAGACTCCCACTGCCTGTAGAATAAAACTGCATTGTCCACATAGAATTCTCAGCCTTCTTCCACGTGGCCCAACCATGTCACCACCACTTTTCTTGTGCAGCTCTTCCCCAACATACACAGCCCTTGGTCTCCAAGGCCATTTGACCATCAGTTGTCCTGCAAGTCCCGCCAGAGTTTGCACCTCTGCCCGCCACCACATCGGCCTTCCGTGTTGCCTTTAGACCTCTCCAAATTGGCAAATCCTTCTCAGTCTTCACAGATAGCCTCAGACCCCGCTTTTTCCCAGAAGCCAACTTGATACTCCCTCCCTACGCACTCTGCTTTTACTTCCATTTTGGTATTTGTCATCTACTTATGTGCATGCCCTCTCCCCTCCCTGCTACTATGAGTTCCCTGAGGGTAGACAGTGAGCCTTTTCTACCCCACATTCTCCCAGAACTTAACTGAGTGGTCTGCACAAAGTAACCCTCTTAAAAGTACCCATTTGGTGCACACGCATGTGTATGATGAGTGCCTAACCTAAGACCCAATTAAGCTTGGGCCGTTGTGGGGAAGACTGGACCGGGTTTGGGGTCAGGTGGAGCTTATCTAAGATTAGATGAAGGAGGTATCTTGAGCAGTGTTTTATTTTTTTTTTAATGTTTATTTATTTTTGAGACAGAGAGAGACACAGTATGAACGGGGGAGGGGCAGAGAGAGAGGGAGACACAGAATCGGAAGCAGGCTCCAGGCTCTGAGCCATCAGCCCAGAGCCCGACGCGGGGCTCAAACTCATGGACCACGAGATCGTGACCTGAGCTGAAGTCGGACGCTTAACCGACTAAGCCACCCAGGCGCCCCTTGAGCAGTGTTTTATAGAAGAGAAAGAATGTGTTGTGGCTCCAGACACAGGGGACCAGCATGTAGAAAGGCTGGAAGGCAGGAATGGAGGAGTCACATGGAAAGCTGGTTTGCCTGGAATGCCAATTACTAGCTGATATGTTAAATGCATTTAAGGATAATGAAAGATGATTTTTAAAGCATCCTATTCTATTTACCTTTCTTTTTATCACAAAGATCACATATTATAGAAGGCATCAGGGCTTTGGAGCTGAGCAGCCTATTTATAAAGCACACTTCAACCGCTCACTGTATGACACAAATGACTTAAGGTCTGCAAGCTTCAGTCTTCTTATCTGCAAGATGGGAGCAGTATCTTGTAGTATGGATTAAATGACACAGAGAACTGCCCTGATGCTGCACATAGACAACAAAAATTTATCCATGTGTTCCCGTCTTGTGTCGTAACTTAACACACAAAAGAATTTAACTGCAGCTCAAAGCAAAGCTCAATGACATCTGCACCAATTAAAGAAAATTCCTTTACTATCTTAAATGCCTCTTTTACGGCTCTGTTTCATAAAGTGGTGGTTATGAGCTTCAAGGAGACTGAACCCATATTGTAATTTATAGGTGCAAGCTCAGGCTGCCCTTGGGGCCAAAAAAGGTATTCAAAATTAATGGTCACACTGGACATAGTGACTCAAGTCCAAAGAACAGAGTATGGGAAGGGAAGGCACCGTAACTTCACAGCTCAGAAGTACTATGCTAAACAAGGGAACAAGGTCAACATCACTAATGATGACTGCTGTGGACATGATGGACCCCTGATATGGTAGGAGGAGAAGGGCACTTGATTTCTGTGGTATAAAGGTGGGAGGGGTAAATAAATGCAAAGCACTAAGCTTCAAGTGGTTAATATGTGAACATATGAATCTGATCATTTCCACGGTGGTGGAGTCAACAATTACCTTGGACTGGAGACAATGCAGAGAAACAGTACAAATGAGATTGTATGGGGGGACTTCTAGAAAACATCTGCAGAGGAAAGAGGGCTGTCCTGTGCACCATAGGATGTTGAACAGCATCCCTGACCTCTCCCCACCATCTGACATCTCCCCCCCCCCCAGGTATGGCAACCAAAAATATCTCCAGACATTGCCAAATGTCCCCTGCAGCTAGGAGGAGGGGCACATCTGTCTCTCTCCCTCATACTTTTACCTGGTTAAGAACCACTCATATAAGAAAACTCGTCTGCCCAATCATGACGGTCAATGTCATGAAAAATAGACAACTAAAAATGAAGGGTGAAAGGTGGGGAGACTATTCTAGGTAACATACAATAACCAAAGGCATTCTGGACACATGACTAACAACCATTTCCTAAATGTAAACACAAATTTCACTCACAGATGTTCTACTATGCTAACAGCTCATTAGAGCAGTCCTACATTTTAATGGACATACCATCCCCCTCAGGGCATCCCTAAAATGCAGCTTCCAAATCTGGAGGTCTGGGCAGGGCCTGAGCATCTACACTGCTAACGAGGTTCCAGGGGCTGCTCCCTCAGACCACCCCTGGCCCACATCTAAAGTACAGGGTCACTGGAGGAAGTTAAACCTACAGATAGAGAAACAGAGAATTGGAATTCCTCTTTTTGATAAAGTGGTGCTTATAAACTGGCTTTTTTTTTTAATACACATATGTTAAGTTGCTGATCCTTCTGTAGTGGATGTGTAATTTTAAAAGAGTATTTGAGAATAGAAGTGCCTTACTGCTCACCTACTCTGACTGATATTTCTTTTCTTCTTTTTCAGGGGATGAGAATGGCATGTTTATTATCTAGAGGAAGTAAGCACCTATCTTTAAATTCGGGATAATCATCTGCATCAGTATTTAAAGTTCAAATATTTGGAAAGTGTGATAAAATTATCAAAATAATTCCCACAAACCACCAAATTTTTGTGAAGTTTTTACTCTAAAATATCTTATTTATTAAAGAAAATCTGGGGGAAAACACAGAACAAAATGAAGCCACAGCTACATCATTTAAACCTAATTGCTACTGAACTTTTTAAATATTTTATTCCAGACCTCTGCTACATGCACAGGTTTGTTGCGTTTCTTGTCATATAAAATGCTGTATTCTTTTTATCAGAAACTTCACAAACATAATAACTCGATAATATTCCATAATCACATTTAAGACACCGTCTTCCAAAGTGACAGAGCATTAAGACGGAGCTTTCTTCAAAAACTACCCACAGACCATTTGATCTGTCTCACTCCTCTCTGGTGTGTTGATCAGAGCCTAATGAAACGCTGAAATGATTGCAATGCTTTTCTCCTTCTCGTCCTGAATTCTCTTGAATTGGAGCACCCCAGTGGTTCTAGCTGCAAACTCGTCGATAGGCGTGGTGTCAAACTGCCCTGAAGTGTTCACAATGACCCTCCGTTATGGAGAGGAGTGAGGTGCACCCCGGTTAATTAAGGCAATGGGCCAATATGCCCTTGTGTATAACTTGGCTGTTTGGGTGGCTGGTTCATTGGCTGCCCCTTCTGACTCTTGAAGTTGTGAGGCATCTCTGTATCCCAGCCAGCTGAAGCATGGGCACTTCTCAGAATCTCCAAGTGGGCGATTTCCTCACCATGTGCCCACCACTCCATACAGCACCTTTGTTTTTTCTTTTCTCAATTTCCTCCTCACTCCCTGCCACCAGATAGTTAGCTCTCTCTGAATCCTGGTAGATGTTCACCTTAACAGCAAGGCTTTGAAACCAGGTTCTGAAAGACAATGTAGTTTCATGACCAAGCAGCATACATTTGTTTAATATAGCAACAAAACACAAGAGTGAACCAGGCTCTGCCATACAGACCACGCTGCTGACCCTGGGCCAGGGCTGGTGGGAAAAAAGGAAGAGACGCACTTTCTACACTCAACAAATTTTTAAGAGCAAAACCCATACCCCAGAGCAAATCCTGTGACAGCGTATGTGCGTAAGAGCCTGGTTATAGGACAGAGACCCACAGATGCTGTTTGTTTCTTGTTTTAAGGAATACTGCAGAAAAGATCAGGGCAGACTTCAGAAAGGTAGATTCCCAGTTTGGGTGTTTAAAAAACAACAGGGCTGGGGTAGAAAATGGGGAACATTCAGGAAATAATACCGGAGTACTTCCTCAACTTTTTAACTTCTGTTCCTTCCCTCAACTATCTGGAATTACACCACCCTGGGTGGTTCTACCTACCTGGTACAAAATGCACCTGTGCATCAAATACAAATGAACAGGTATCTACCTGCTTTTCTTTGCTAAATGAGTCGGTTTTCTTCATTTTTAAAACTGGTAGAAATGAACTGTCCTCTTTCCACCTAAAGAGGGCAATCCCAGGTCATGTGGACAAGGCGTCCAAAGTGCCAATAATCAGCCTGTTTCTCACTGGCCCAGGGGAGGATGGCCCACCTGGCGCAGGATCACCTGGGAGCTTGTTCTGATGTGGATCCCTGGATGCCAGCCCAGACCTGCTGAATGTGAATCTCGGGCAGGGGCCAGAGAATATGCATATTTAGCAAGCTCCCTTGGGGATTCTTGTGCTGTGTCTGGAGATGAGATCAACAACTATGGGGCCAGGTGTCACAAAATGCACCTCAAAGTTTCCGAGCAAGTAGAAATTGCCCATGGGTCTTTAGAGAAAGCCTCAGGTTAGAGGAGTATTTGGAGGATCCCTACTAGGGTCTGCAAACAGCATATCTCCTGTATGACAGATGCGATAAACCCTTTTAGATTTGCTGACTGCCTCATAAGAAAAGACTGGGGGCGGGAGAGCAGGGCAATGGGAGGAGAGAAACGCACTGAACCCAGCCATCTGCAGAGAATACACTGTCACCTTCACAGCCCTGCCCTGAGGGGAAAGTCCTCTGCTGAATGCTCCACTCTTCTTGGGCTTGTGACAGGCACAAGTTGGTGGATGGTTAGCAGGCTGTTTCCTGAGAAGGGAATACGAAGGAGCAGTTAGGAGCATTGTCTTACAGCAATCCCAAAAGGCTCAACGAATGGGCTGAGAAACCCAGCCTGGTGGCGTCTGTGTGAGAGGGAGAAGACAGTGATGCTGAAATGCCACCTTGAAAATGTAGAGCTTCTTCACTTTTCTCCTAAAAGAAGCTCTCACAGGAATTACATCAGGAATATATGTTGGGGGGGGGGGGGGGTAACTTCCAATTGTAGGGTTAGTTCTTTGGAAGAACTTCCACTCTGTGGGAGATGGGTGTATGGTTCCCGTATAGAAAAATTTAAACAGGAGCTTCTGTTCATTTTTTCACAGGCCAAGCTGCTAACGGGCGGTGATTCCACATGGCCTTCTCTGCAGCTGCCCGATCTTGTCTGCCTGTTGTAAGGACACTCTCACTGGGGGTAAGGCCCATCCTTACCTGCATAACTGCGTCTCAATCCTTACCTTAATACCTGAATTACATGTGCAAAGAGCCTGTTTCCAAAGGAAGTCACATTCTGAGCTTCCGGGTAGACAAGAATTTGGGGGGGGGTCACTATTCAACCACTACAGAAAGGATGGTGTTTGTGAAAAAATTCACTACATAAAAGGAAAACTTCAGGTTAGGTATAACTGGTTTCTTCTTTAAATGTTTGGAAAAATTCACCAGCACACTTAACTGGACCTGGAGTTTTCTTTGAGGAAAAGTGTTTACCTATGGATTTCATTTCTTAAAAACATATAGTACAATTCAAATTTCCTATTTCTTTTTGTGTATTCTTAGAAATTCATCCTTTTCAACTAAGTATTGACATATATTGGCAAAAGGTTATTATTTCCACTTGTTTTATTTTTAATGCAGGGCAGAGGTTTAGTTCTATCCTCTTTCTCATTCCTGAACTTGGTTTCTTCTGACTCCTTTTCTTTTCATGATTAGTCTTCCCAGGGATTTATAAACCTTATAAGTGCTTTCAAAGAGCAAGCTTTGCTTTTCAACTTTGGCTTTCTTGATTTTTCTGTCATACTTCTGTTTTCCACTTTATTAATTTCTGTTCTTATCTTTATTCTTTTCTTCCCCTTTGAGTTAATTTGCTGTGTGAACTTCTGGAGATGATGTTTAGATCCTTGATTCGTGGCATTTCACCTTTTCCCATGCGTGCATGTAACAGCAAACATGGTCTTCTGTTCATGGCTCTTACCCAATGCCATATCTTTGGATATGGTATGTTTTCACTGCCATTCAAATATTTTCCAAGTTCCATTCCAACTTTTATTTTAACTTATGGACTGTTTAGAAGTTTACTGCTTAATTTCTTTTTTTTTTATTTTTTTAAATGTTTATTTATTTTTTGTGAGAAAGAGAGAGACAGGGCGTGAGCGAGAGAGGGGCACAGAGAGAGGGAGACACAGAATTCGAAGCAAGCTCCGGGCTCTGAGCTGTCAGCACAGAGCCTGATGCAGGGCTCAAACACACAAACCGCGAGATCATGACCTGAGCCAAAGACGGACGCTTAACCGACTGAGCCACCCAGGCACCCCTACTGCCTAATTTCTAAATTGGGAATTTTCTAGTTGCCTTTTGGTTGTTGATTTCTAACACACTTCCATAGTAGTCAAGTAATATACTCAGTGAGATTTTACTCTTCTAAATCTGTTGGTACTTTATGAGTCAGTGTATGGTTGATTTCGGTAAATTTTCTATGTGCACTTTGAAAATAATTGTATATTTTGTAGTTTGAGCTATAGTGTTTTATATATGTCAATTAAGACAAGTGTGTTAAACATGTTTAAGTGTTCTCTGTTTCTGATGTTTTGTCTACTTATTCTTTCAGGTATGAAGAGAAGTGTATTAAAATTTCACACATACGAAAAGGCAAATATTTCTTGTAGAGAACTGTGCTGCCTCTTCCTTGCCAACACTGAGTGTGAACACAGTCCTGTCCCCAGTATGAAAGGGCATAGAGCAGCTGACTTGGTTTCCAGAACTTGCCATATCCAAGAGCAAGTCAAGAAAAGGAGCCTTGAAAGCGCTGACTCGCAGATGGTGACTCGATTTGCCTCTGTGTTCAGTCACAGTAAAGGAAGGAATCCCAGCATGCCTGACAGCCACCATCTCCTTCCCTCCAAGGATGTGGACCAACCCAGGGGCAGGGAGCCACTGCACCACACTCCCCAAGCTGCCAATGAGCAGGCCCGAAGCCCAGGCCACACAATTCTCTCCCTGCCAGCTTCTAGTGTCTTCTGGCTCCTAGATCCTGCACATCCCTGCCCTGCAGGACCTCTCACTTATACCTGAGACTTTCCTTGTCCCCAGCTAACTTACCTTCCTTCTTAGATTCTGAAGAGAACCCTTGAGTGAGCATTTTCTTTCTAGATGCTTCTTTCAGCAGAGGTGAAAGGTTTGGAACTTTGTTGTGGCATTTTATATTTATATTTATAAAAATACATATAGGGGCGCCTGGGTGGCTCAGTCGGTTGAGCGTCCGACTTCGGCTCAGGTCATGATCTCACGGTCCGTGAGTTCGAGCCCCGCGTCAGGCTCTGGGCTGACGGCTCAGAGCCTGGAGCCTGCTTCCGATTCTGTGTCTCCCTCTCTCCCTGCCCCTCCCCCGTTCATGCTCTGTCTCTCTCTGTCTCAAAAATAAATAAACGTTAAAAAAAAAAAAATTAAAAAAAAACCATATATTTATAAGGTAATAATAAATATATAACATATACCTTAGATCATTCTTTATATAATTATATAACAAGAATATTATAATAAATATATAATATATATATAACATAGAAATAGTATATAAATCACAGTGTGTATATCACATATATATTATGTGTGTAAATATCATATATTATGCATGTAACATATAATTATATACATATACAATATTATAAGTCTTACTATAATATAATTGTATAATTATTGAAAATTGTAAATTATAAATTATAAGTTTATATATGTTTGTATTTATTCACATTTTAATATATAATTATTCACATACATTTACACATCATAAAAATTTATACACCTATATTAAATATATTGATTTCTATATTTTTATGATCCTTTATATAAAGATTAACCTAATCTATGCTGGACTACTGTCATGCCTTTTCTGCCGGTTTCAAAAGAAATTAAAACATTTTCATGGGCCACAGGCACTGGGCTTCCCACACTAAGAAGTCTGTGCTGCCTCTCAAAACTGTTAGGGAAGTATGATACTGTGATCCAGGAGGTGAAATAAGTGGTTATTCTGCCCTTGAAGAGAGGAGACATCATAAACTCGGCAGGACAGCATGCGAGGCCCTGTGGGAACTCACTAAATGTTTAATGATGATCCTTGATGTTATTTATCTCCATGCACTTTTATGTGGCTCACTTTGAGATGTATTATACCCCCAAATCCAGGGAAATTAATTGAATTTCTCTAAGAGTTCAGGTACACATATCACCAACAGACAAGTACGGAAAACCCTGGGGAATTTTGTCCTTCTCTCAACAGAAAAGTGAGCTTCACACAGTTTGATTTTCCCTTGTTAGAAATCACCCTGCCCCATAGCAGCTGTTGATGCTATGGGCACAGGACTGTTTATCCGCACAGTTTAGAGTTAGGAGCAAATCTGGAGGATTTAATTCTTCTATTTCTGTAGTGGTATGCAGAATCCAATAAAAAATGTGAAACAGAGTGAAAAAAATCCTCAATGGGTGATTACGTTCATTGCCAATGATTTATCACTGGTTGAAAACTGACTGATCTTCATCATAGTAACATAGTGTTTGCCATGGCATTTTCTTGCCAAGAAAGGCAAGAAAACACAGGAGCAAGGGTTGTCTCTGAAAGAAACATGAGGTTCTTCTACCAGAAATGATTTCTGCTTCATGTGGGTTTGGGAGAATAATTTCATATAATCAGAAAGAGAGAGAGAAAGAGAAAGAAAAAAGACCATATTTTGGTTTCATGATTGAATTGTTTTCTTTCCCAAATAGAATATACTCAAATATTTTAGGAGAGCTAGCTCATGTGAAACCAGAAAGAAAAAGGCTGGCTGAGATGACAGAATCCTAATATTCCTCACTGTCAATGGGAGGGATAGCAATTTTTCACTTGCCTAAATAAAAATGGCGACCACGACAAAGCCACAAAGAACCTACACTAGTCCTGTTATTACCTACTCTTCATTTCAAATGAGAAGACGTTGGAATTTTCCATGAAAGGTCAAGGGTTTGCAGCATCGTTCCTCATAAACACCTGACATTGCCCATTGGTGGAGGATTTGGCAACTGTGGTTACAAGCTGACCTATAATTTCTTTGTTCATCTTTAGCTGCAATGCTGTCAGCCCCCATGCAGGCTTATCCTGGGACAGAAAGACTTACTCTTGGTTTCCTTCCCCTCCTATAGTATATGTACAAAGAGGCTACAGGAAAATGTAGTGATTTTAAAGACTCTGAAATTACAGTACAAACCGCAGATAATTCTGTATAAGTTTCCTACTGCTTCTGTTACAAGTTATTGCAAATTTAGTGGCTTACAGCAACACAAATTTATTACCTGTAGTTCTGGAAATCAGAAGTCCTAAAATCAAGATGTCAACAAAGCTAGTTCCTTCTGGAGGCTCTGAGAATCCACTCCCTTGGGTTTCCCAACTTGCGCAGACTGCCTACAGAGTGGGCTCAGGGCTCCTTCCCCCAGCTTCAAGCAGCGGTACAGCATCTTCAGCCGCCTCTCTGAATCTGCTTCCACTGTTGTGTCACCTTCACCAACTCGGCCGCTTTCTTGTAAGGACCCTTGTAATTCCATTAGGCCCACCCAGATTCTCCAGGATAATCTTCTCTACGTCAAAATCCTGAACTTCATCACATCTGCAAAGTTCCCTATTCACAGGTCCAGAGAATCAGGACATGGACATCTTTGGGGGACGCATTATTCTGTCCACCACACACAACAAAGAAACTGCCTACATTTCTCAAATTTGAAGACTGGTAACAAAAGAATTCTATAGGTTGTTCATCCACACACAGACCAGAGGGGTGAATAAGAGATGACTGTGCGCTTCTAAAAAGATGAGCAACAAGGAATGTATCAGTACTAAACATAAACTGAGTTCCTGGGGGTCGTTGAAGGCAGCTAGCACACACCCTTTCGGAGGCAGGGGCTTCGCACGGAACATTGTGGTCAGTCTGGTGGAAGATTTTAGCGACAGTGACAAATCTCATTTCTATACTTACTGAAGATTTACTCCCTCAGGTGGGACTATTACTTCTAGTAATAGTAAATCCTAATCTCAGTGGTTTAACACCATGATGGTTTATTTCTCATTCATGGAATGTCCTAGGGCCAGCTCTTCTCTGGATGGCTTGGAGTGCCTACAATCTATGGCTTGGCCATCTTCAGCATGTAACTTCGGGAGTTGCCATGCTTATCTAGATACAACCAAACAGGCAAGGTCACAGGAGGACTTCATCTATCAGTCCCATGTATACGTGACTTGTATTCACATTCCGATGATGGAAACTCAGTCATGTGATCACAGCCAACTGCAAGAGAGGCTGGGAAATGGGGTTCCCAGGAAGAAGAGGCCACTGTGATCAGCTAGCTAGTTGTTGCTGCCCCCGTGGGTGACTGGCAGAAACCCTTCTAAGCAAGAGGAAATAACAACAACAACAACAACAACAAAAACAGAATATAAAGAAGGTATACGCATAAGGAAGAACGTGCCGGCCAAATTTACACTCACTCCCCTTCACTCCCTATTTCAGGAGGTTCAACTACAGCCACATGTGCCAAAGCTTCTGTGAGATATGAAAAGCTCAGCTTGTCATCTCGCTGGATAAGTCCACGTGTTCCAAGGACCCACTGGAATTGTTGCCTTCCGTGTGGATGCTGTGTCAGCCCCCCACCCTGAGAGGCCCTGGGGGCTGTGCTGAGAGGGAAAATGTAGTCTCCTGTACAGGAGATCTTAATAAGCGTTGTTGGCCTCTAAAAATCTGCTTTGCAGCTAAATGGCTTCATCATACCTCACTGAATTTCTGGCTCCCTTTTCTGGAAGTTTTATGTATAAGATGACCACCAGCCCTAATACCTACAGAATCCTTGCAGTCAGCATATGCTTGGGAAATAAAAAGAAACTCTGTTGTTAACTCCAAAGAACAATCAACACCTGGAAAAAAAAAAATCATTCTCAGGGCTGTGAAGAATGCCTTGGCTATATCTGGCAAAGAAATGGAAGGGTCTGCATTCAAATTGGCAGAGCAAACTTCCTGCTGAAAGCCACAGGGTGATCCCCAGGGCGACATACATTCCTGTCAGCGAGAAGAGCCACGGACAGTGGTATAAATGAATTTCCGTTAGTGCCAATGATGGAAGCCATCAGGAAGGAAACTGCACTGCCAATTGCTTAAACACAATTCCAAAAGCAATTTTTAGTGCTTGAGCAGAGGAGTGCTTTTTCATCAGGTAAGCTTTTGTGAATTGATGCCAAGATTGAAGCAGCAATTTCAGCGGCATATTCTGATGGCATTTCCAAATTATCCGACGTTGTTAGCAATACATTCGATGCAGCCTTGCCCCTCCGCATCACAAAGCACTCTCCAAGCACAAACTCATTACTCCACCCCATACGACTGTGAGGTAGGTGGGTGGAAAGTTGTTATTTTCCTTGTTTCACAGATTTCTAAAGAATGTGAGGGTGCAAAGGGCTGACATGTGTTTTATTTTTGAAATCACGGAGTTGCTATAGTGCCAGCTCCAGTGATGGGGGAAAAGGAGCTATAACTGAACATATTTCCATTCAAGGCTCATCTCCTCATTCTTTGGATTCATGACAATTCAAGTCACATAGATAGCATTTTATAGTCCCCAGAAGAAGGGTGAGCAGGCCTGTCAGCCTCTGAAGACTGGCACCAGCAGACCTTGAAACCAAGGCAAGGGGAAAAATTATAAATATTCTTTATGCCTTTGAGGAAAAATGTGTGTGAGAAATAAGAGAGAAAGCGAGATTTCCCTACGTTCCAGTTGGTGTAGAGCAGACCTATGAATAATCTAAGAAGGTTAGACAGCATCGCATTTTAGCAGAAGGCAGATGGTAAGGTTGAAGTATATTATTAGAATGAGTGTGTATTCATACGTGTGCATGCACATGTAGGTGTGTGCACACATGCGTTGGCAGCCATTTAAACTTACTCTGCTATGGACTATCTAACTGACCCCTATTGCACAAAACATTTTCTTCCAAAAACATTAATTTAATGTGACAAATGATTTTCCCTCAAAAGTATTCTTTTCATCATAAGTCTTATCTTCTGTTACACTTACTAAGGTAGCATAACAAATTATCCCAAATTTGTTCACAAATCTGTAGTTTGAACAGGGGTTGATGGAGACAGCTCATTTCTGCCCCTCCTGGTTTTTGCTGGGGCAACTCAAAGGCTGGGGACTGGAATCCTCTAGAATCTTACTCCTATGTTTGTAGATAGATGTTGGCTATCGGCAAAGATCTCAGCTAGGACCCTTGGTTGCACAACTTACACCTGGTCTCTTCATGTGGCATGGGGTTCCTCAAACATGGTGGCTGAGCTCTAGGAGCGAATGTTCAGAAAAACAGGTGGGAACCATGTTGGATTTTATGGTTTAGCCTAGAAAGTCACACAGCATCATTTCGACAAGTCTATTTTCTTTTTTTGTTTAACTTTTTTAATGTTTATTTATTTTAGAGACAGAGAGACAGAGCACAAGTGGAGGAGGGGCAGAGAGAGCCGGAGACAGAATCTGAAGCAGGCTGCAGGCTCTGAGCTGTCAGCACAGAGCCCGATGCGGGGCTCGAACCCACGAACCATGAGATCATGACCTGAGCTAAAGTCGGACACTCAACCAACTGAGCCACCCAGGCGCCCCTTGACCACAGTCTATTTTCTGAGGTGGTCATAAAGGCCTGCTTATGTTCAGGGGAGAAGAAATAGATACCACCCCCTGATGAGGAACGGCAAGGTTACAGGAGAGCATATGGGACCAGAAAACTTGCTAGAATCCATGGTCTCCACCTTGCCAACTCACAGGGAGGGTGGTTATCTAGAACATTCTATTGCATGTCCAAGACACAAGTACTTGGAGACAATCATGGAGCCAGCAAAAGAGATATAAACATCATCCAAAGCTCCCTTAGCACCCACAAGTCATAAGAGTAAAGGAGCCCCGTGAGGGGGAAAAAATGTTATTTTTTTCTTTACCACCCTCAGCATTATCACAAGGCAATTCAATCTCAGATTCAGTAGAAAACTTAGCATGAAAACAGACACTGTTATCTCCCAAGATATGTCCAATGTCCTTGTCCAAAGAAATTAAAATGAGACGTTGCAGTTTGTTTATAGACCAATATTTCCTTTCTTCCATGCTCACATTAAAGCAGTAGAGCAATGATTTTTGATTTGGTATGTGCTAAATATTTTAATTACATTTTGCAGTAAGCAACATCCCAGAAAAGACGAATAGTCAAAGACAAAGGTAATTAATTATTGAAGGTAACCATACTAATATACGCATTTTTCATAGTGGAAATAATTATTCTCAAGACAACTGTCTTTTCCCTTGTAAATTAGGACATCTCTCCCCTAATTAGTTGAAATTGCCTGTAGGAGATTATCACCACTGAGCTATGGAATTTCCTTCAGCAGGTAACTCCAGTTTTCAGAATGAGGACTTTAAAATAGAAAGCAGAGTGTTGGCTGGGTTTGTTTCTGCTGAGTGGGGTGTAGAATAAAAAGTATAACTGTCTATGATTATGTAGGAATATGTACCCTGCACTCATGTGTTAAGTGGAACTGTTCACTAGAGAAGACTGGACAAAATACTGGTACAAATGTCTTTTTCTCATCATACTACCACATTCTACCAAGCCAAAACAGCTTAGGGTAAGATCGCAGGGTTTCTTTCCTGTGTGCCAAGCTGTAGACCATGCTGAGATCACAACCAAGAAAGAATTAGCTACGTGTTCACTCCCAGAATGGGCCACTTAGCAGGCTGCTCAGGTAACGTTCAATCTAGATATCTACCAGGTCTTCTTTCTGCTCTTGAAGGCATAGCAGCACTTCTCCTTGAAAACCCCAGTTAGAGCAAAAGGATGAGTAAGACAGCTTCAGTCCATTTGTAGAAACCAAATAACCCTTTGCCTGCATGTTCTCAGCCCCAATCATCACCTCTGGTGGGCTCTGAAGCCCACTGAGTTGTTAGTCAATTCAGAGTTCATGGATTCAAGAGAAGGAGAAGGAGAGGAGGAAAAAGAAGGGAAGGAGCGAAGCCAAGCCAATTCATTGGCATCACACAACATCTGAGGGCAGAAACCGCAGGGTCCCATGAAGGCAGATGGTAAGGCAGAAATATATTAGGATGAGTGTACATTCATATATGTGTGTGCATGCAATGCTAAACTTGGACTATACCCAGCCAAACTATCAATCCATAACATGATAATAATTTAAAAACTTCCCAGAGAATTAATAAGTAGTGAATAAATGGTTGCCACTGTGGTCTGATTTTTTTTTAAGCAACTGTTTTGGAATGCAACTATTCACTCATTCCCCAACTATGTACTAGGTGATTACAAATAGTCCCCGACTTACAATGGATTGACATAACATTTTTTTCTACTGCATGATGGTGCAAAAGAGATCTACATTCCATAGAAGCCATACTTGGAATTTTGAATTTGGATCCCTCTCCAGGCCAGCAATATGCAATACGATCCTCTCTCATGATGCTGGGTGGTGGCAGCGAGTTCCAGCTTGTTAGCCATGAGATCATGAGGGTAAATAACCAACACACGGACCACCATTCTGTATCCATAGAGCCATTCAATAAATTACATGAAATGGTCAACACTTTATTATAAAATAGGTTTGTATTAGATGATTTTGCCCAACTGCAGGCCAATGTAAATCTTGTGAGCATGTTTAAGGTAGGTTAGGCTAAGCTATACTGTTCAGTAGATTAGGCATATTAAACACATTTTCAGGGCACCTGGGTTGCTCAGTCAGTTAAGTATCCAACTCCTGATTTTGGCTCAGGTAATGATTTTGCAGTTCATGGGATCAAGCCCCACATCAGGTCCTGCGCTGATAGCTCAGAACCTGCTTAGGATTCTCTCTCTCTCTCTCTCTCTCTCTCTCTCTCTCTCTCTGTGTGTGTGTGTGTGTGTGTGTGTGTGTCCCACCCCTGCTCTATCTCACTCTCTCTCTCCCAAGATGAATAAATTTTTTTTAAATGCATTTTTGGGGCACCTGGGTGGCTCAGTTGGTTAAGTGTCCAACTTTGGCTCAGGTCATGGTCTCTTGTTCCATGAGTTCAAGCCCTGTATCGAGCTCTGTGCTGACAGCTCAGAGCCTCGACCCTGCTTCAGATTCTGTGTCTCCCTCTCTCTTTCTCTCTCTCTCTCTCTCTCTCTCTCTCTCTCTGCCCCTCCCCCGCTCACACTCGCTCGCTCGCTCTCTCTCTTTCTCAAAAATAAATAAACATTAAAAATTTTTTAATGTATTTTCAACTTAGGATATTTTCAACTTACAATGGGTGTATCAGGATATAACCCCATTGCAAGTTGAGGAAGATCTGTATACAGTGATAGAGAAAGTGGGCATCAGCCCTGCCTCATGGAACATACATTTCAGTAGAATTACGTAGTTTCTGCTTAAAGTTATTTATGGAAACAGAGATCAAGTGTATGAATATTTATTTCAAACCAATTGGCTGTAACTTGTGTTCAAGTTGCTTGGCAGAATTTTCTCTCAAGTTGGTTTCAATGTAAAGACCCAAGGACTGCTGGAGTCAGTTCCAGTTTTAAAAATCTTTTATAGAATATCTATTTTTTTAACAAGATGTAATCTCTTGCAAAGCAACGAGCAGAATGCTAGAACACCTGCAGGCTGTCTTCCTACATCAATCCTGCTGCAGGATAATGGAAGAAGAGGAAGCTTTCAGATCCAAGGCTTACCTGGCTGGAGCTCTATCAGGTTAAATGAATGTGAATAAAACACAATGTCGAACAAACAAAACCAGAAGAAAAATAGCATGTGCTATATGATTCTGTTTATGTGGTTCAAAACAGGTAACACTAACCAATGGTAACAAAAATCAGAAAAATAGTTACCTTGATTTCAGGAATATGACTGGGAAAAGAGCATGAAGGAATGTTCCAGGGTACTGGAAATATTCCATAATGTCATCTTGGGGGTGTTTACACAGGTTTAGACACAGAAAAGGCCATAAGGCTATATATACACTTACAACCTGTGTACTTTATCGTGTACATGTTGTATCATAGTGGAAAACATAAAGAATACTGAATGAAGGCAGACTCTATGCACTGATAGTTCCAGAATACACTGTTCAGCGAAAAAGTGAAATATAAAGTAATATCTGTAGTATGTTATCTCTCATTGCGGAGAGAAGGGGATGTAAGAAGATATTCACGTATTTATTCTTGGATGCAAAAGAAACGCAGGTCAGATAAACAGTAATTTAATGTGACTGGCTACCTACCAGGGGTGGGTGGGCATGGAAAAAGGATGGGTGAATGGAAATGGGGTAGAACAGTTGGGGGGAGCAACATTTCTCTGTATATATCTTTTTGTATAGTTTTGACTTTTAGAACTAGGTTAGTGTTTCACTTACTCAAAAAAATTAATAAATAGCTAAAATCAACCAAGACAGTGGTGGCGATGTTGGGGCAGGGACCCAAACTGGAATTCAAGCAGTATCAAATGAGCTTTCACTCTATGACAAATAATAATGTAGACACACAGAAAAAAGGAAAGAAGTTACCTAAGTAAAGTTGGAAAACAGCATTGTGACTAAATGCTCTAAGGCTAAAAGATAAAAAAGAAAGGTTCACATATACTGTATTCTACTCAGTACATTTTCTGTTCAAGAGGTATGTGCTAGTAATTTTGAATATTTGAGCAAATTAGTAAACATGTTGTGAATAATGACAAACAAGTTTTCCACTGTTGGAGAAAGAAGTTACAAATCAGGAAGAAGAAAATGAACACTGTGATATTAGACTTGAATCAGACATGTCAGTATAAACTCAGGGTCCTTAGCATATAAATAGATGGCTGCTGACATGGATGAATGTATGTCTATGTGTGCATATTCATATATGTGCTAGGAAATACCTCTGTTCTTTCAGAGGGCTAAGAAGCAATGGTAGCAATGAGTACACCTAGCAGGCAGAACTTGGTTTCTAAATCCATTCTCCAGTAAAAGAAACCAGGGCTCCTTGGAGAGATAGCTTATTGTGAAACTGAAGTAGTGAATAAGATATTCTAGGAACATCAGGTAGTACCAAAAATTAAGGAGTGATGGACGCAAGGACTTCTGCAGAGGATGGTGGAGAAGGAGGACCCTAAGCTCACTTCATCCCATGGATACAACTAGACTAGAAGTGTAAATAACCCAGCAAACAACCAAAAGACTGGCAGAACAGACTGACCACAGCTATATGTAGAGAAGAGGCCACATCAAAGAAGGTAGGAAGGGATGAGACGTCAGGAGCTACACAGACCCAAGGGATGAGGGACTATGTGAGGAAGGGAGGAATGGCTTGGGACAGAGAGAGGAGAGAAATACTCTCACACCAGGGATCCTGCATGAGGAAAACAAATCCCTATAACATATGGCTTTGAAAACCAGAGGGGCATAATTTCATAGGTTCTTACAATCAGCTGGACTTACCACCTGTAACTTTAAAAATCAGTAGTCTCAGCTCTGGGAGAGCTGGGAGGGTAAGAGGAAACTGAATGCCCACCCTTAAGGAGACAGCACACCAAACAGCCCCTTGGAGTTACAGCATAGAAGCAGCAGTCTGAAAAACACCTGGGGTATACAAAAGGGAGGTTTGTTTACTAATCTTAGAGATAAGCTGAAGGGGCAAGGATCTTTGGGAGACTTCCCCAGGAACAAAAGAACTGGAGGATGCCATTTCCATCCCCCGCCCCTGAGCCTAGACACAAACACCTGTAAGAACCAGCAGACCACCAACACTCGGTGCGTAACTTGCTAACACTACCTGCCCTGGTCCCATGTTCTCGGGCACACCTACTCTGTCCAATATTCCCTTGGCCAGAGCCCATCCAAAGTGGTACCATAAGCCTGTCAGTGTGTAAGCAGCCTCTACAGGGACTAGCACCACTCCAAAATGACTCATGCCCCTGTAAAAGGGGAAGATAATGACACACACCAGTCTAACTGTTGCCCAAGAAGCAGGCTGGGGCAGACATCTGATCTGATAGCAGGCCCCATTCAACAACAAAAGCAAATCAGGGAACAACACAGGGAAAGCACCCTGCAGTTCAGTGCGACTACATGGTCTAACTCAACTCAAGCCCAAGGCGGCCCCACACTGGCCTACGAACAACACAGGAACCAAATGCTACACACAACAGGCAAGAGAGCCACTGAAGATGACTGCATTAAAGGCAAACGTGGCTCAGCCACAACAGTAGGGTGCATGCAATGCACACAGAAGACACCCCTTAAGTGTCAGGTCCTGGTGAACAGGGCACATCACAGTGCAGGACACTACAGAACCTCTTCTTCAAAAGGCCACTAATGTTAAAAACAGGAAATGTAGCTGACATTCCTAACACACACACACACACACACACACACACACACACACACACACACACACATAAAACAATAAACACAGAGAGTTAGATAAAATGAGGAGACAGAGGGATATGACCCATATGAAAGAAGACAACAAAATCACACAAGGAGGGCTAAACAAAAGGGAGATAAGAGAATAGAGAATTTAAATTATAATTCTAATAGAGAATTTAAGGTAATGGTCATAAAGATACTCACTGGACTTCAGAACAGTAGAAGACATCAGTGAGACCTTCAACAAAGATAGAAAACACAAAAAAGAACCAGAGATGAAGTACTCAACTGAAACTTAAAATACACTATATGGAATAAAGAGTAAACTAAAGGAAGCACAAGAACAGATCAGCAATCTGGAGGACAGAGTAATGGACAGAAATCAAGCAGAACATGAGAAGGAAAATAATAATAATAATAAATGGAAATGGACTTAGGGAACTCAATGACACCATCAAGTGTAATGACTTTCGCATTATAAGGATCCCAGAAGAGGAAGAGAAGGAAAAAGGGGTAGAAAATTTATTTGAAGAAATAATAGCTGAAAACAACCCAAAACTGGGGAAGAAAACAGAAATTCAGATCCAGGAGGCACAGAGATCTCCCAACAAAATCAACCCAAGGAGTTACAAAGCAAGATATACAGTATTCAATGGTAAAAAGTAGTGATAAAGAGAGAATTTTAAAAACAGCAAAAGAAAACAGTTTCATAAAAGGGAAACCCCATAAGGCTATCAGCTGATATTTCAGCAGAAATTTTGCAGGGCAGAAGGGAATAGAATGATATATTCAAAGTGCCGAAAGGAAAAAGACCTTCAGCCAAGAATACTCCATCCAACAAAGCTATCATTCAAAATAGAAGCAGAGATAAGGCATTTCCCAAACAACAGATAAAGGAATTCATGACCACTAAAGCAGCCCTACAAGAAATATTAAAGGGGACTCTCTGAGTAGAAAGGAAAGACCATAGCAGGAGTTAAAAAAAAAAAAATAGGGAGCACAAAGGCAGTAAAATTGACTGTATCTATAAAAATCAGTCAAGGGATTAACAAATTAAAAGGATGTAAATTATGACACCATATACCTAAAACATGCAGGGACGGAGGAGTAAAAAATGGGTTCAAACATAAGCAACCATCAATTTAATATAGACTGTGATATGCATGTGTTATATACAAACATAATGGTAACCACAAATCAAAACCAGAAATAAATATGAAAAAAAAGAGCAAGGAATCCAAGTATATCACTAAAGAAATACAGCAAACTGTAAGAGAATGGAGCAAGAAAAGGAAGAGAAAAGAACTGCAAAAGCAACCATAAAACAAGTAACAAAATGGCAATAAGTATATACCTATCAAAAATTACTTTTTTTATTTTTTTAATGTTTATTTTTGAGAGAGAGAGAGACAGATTGCAAGCAGGGGAGGGGAAGAGAAAGAGGGAGACACAGAATCTGAAGCAGGCTGCAGGTTCTGAGCTGTCAGCACAGAGCCCAATGCGGGGCTCAAACATGAACCATGAGATGATGACCTGGGTCAAAGTCGGCCGCTTAACTGACTGAGCCACCCAGGTGCCCCTAAAAATTACTTTGTAATTTCTTAATGTAAATGGACTAACTGCCTAATCAAGACACAGGGTAATGAAATGGATTTTTTTAAAAAGCAATACCCATCTATATGGTGCTACAAGAGACTCCTTTCAGACCTAGAAATACATGCAGATTGAAGGTGAAGGGATGGAAAAGCATTTATTATGCAAATTAATGTGAAAAGAGAGCTGGGGTAGCAATGCTTTTATCAGACAAAATAGAGTTTAAAACAAAGACTCTAACAGGAGACAAAAAGAACACTATCTAATCCAACAAGAAGATATAACAACTGTAAATATATGCAACCAACATGGGGGCACCCAAATAATAAAGTAACTAATAACAAATATAAAGGAAGTAATCAATGTTAATATAGTAATAGTATGAGGCTTTAACAGCCTACTTACATCAATGGACAGATTATCCAAACAGAAAATCAACAAGGAAACAGGGGCTTTGAATAACACATTGTACCAGATAGATCTAACAGATTTATTCAGAACATTCCATCCTAAAACAGCAGAATACACATTATTTTCAAGTGCACATGGAACATTCTCCAGAATAAGTCATACATTCGGCCACAAAACAAGTCTCAACAAATTAAAAAAGATTGAAGTCATAACTATGCATCTTTTCTGACCATAACACTATGAAACTAAAAATCAACCACAAGAAAAAATCTGGAAAGGGCATAAATACGTGGAGATTAAAACAACATGCTACTAAACAATGAATGTGTCAACCAAGAAATCAAAGAAGAAATTTAAAAATACATAGAGACAAATGGAAATGAAAACACAATCATCCAAAATCTTTGGGATGCAGCCAAAGCCGTTCTAAGAAGGAAGTTTATAGCAATACAGGCCGAACTCAAGAAGCAAGAAAAATTGCAAATAAGCAACATAACCTTACACTTAAAGAAGCCAGAAAAAGAAGAAGAAACAAATCCAAATCCAGTAGAAAGGAGAAAATAATAAAAATTACAGCAAAAATACAGAAAATATAAACTAAAAAAAAAAAAAAAAAAAAAAAAAAAAAAACCAGTAGAACAGATCAATGAAACCACGAGCTGATTCTTTGAAAAAAAATCAACAAAATTGATAAACCTCTAGCCAGACTCATCAAAAAAGAAAAAGAGAGAGAGAGGACTCAAGTAAACAATATCAGAAATGAAAGAGGAGAAATAACAACCAACACCACAAAATACAAAGAATTATAAGAGAGTATTATGAAAAATTATATGCCAAGAAATTGAAACACCTAGAAGAGAATGGATAAATTCCTAGAAACACACAGCCTCCCAAAACTGAATCAGGAAGAAATAGAAAATCTGAACAGACCAGTTACCAGCATTGGAATCAAATCACTAATCAAAACACTCAAAACAAACAAAACTCAGGGACCAAATGGCTTCACAGGTGAATTTTACCAAACATTTAAAGAATAGTTAATACATATTCTTCTCAAAGTATTCCAAAAAATGGAAGAGAAAGATTCCAAATTCATTCTATGAGGCCAGCATTGTCCTGATACTGAAACGAGATAAAGACACCACAAAAAAAGAGAACTGAGGCCAATATCTCTGATGAACATAGATGCAAAAGCTCTTAACCAAATATTAGCAAACTGAATCCAACAACACAAAAATAAAAAATCATTCACCACAATCAAGTGAGATTATTCCTGGCATGAAAAGGTGGTTCAATAATTGCAAATCAATCAACATGATACATCACATCAATAAGGGAAAAGATAAAAACCATATGATTATTTCAATAGATGCAGAAAAAGCATATGACAAAGTACAACATACATTCATAATAAAAACCCAGAGCAAAGTAGGTTTAGAGGGAACATACCTCAATGAAGCCCATAGATGAAAAACCCACACCTAACATCATATTCAATGGTGGAAAACTGAGAGTTTTTGCCCCTAAAATTACAAATAAGACAAAGATGTCCACTCTCACCCCTTTTATTCAACATACTACTGGAAGTCCCAGCTACAGTAATCAGACAACAAAAAAGAAATAAAAGGAATCTTTGGGGCTCCTAGATGGCTTAGTCAGTTGAGCATCCAACTTCGGCTCAGGTCATGAATTCCCAGTTTGTGAGTTCAAGCCCCATGTTTGGCTCTGTGCTGACAGCTCAGAGCCTGGAACCTGCTTCAGATTCTATGTCTCCCTCTCTTTCTGCTCCTCCCCCACTTGCACTCTGTTTCCCTGTCTCTCTCAAAAATAAGTAAAGAATAAAAAAAAATTTTTAAGGCATTCAAACTGGTAAGGAAGAAGTAAAACCCTATTTGCTTCTAATTGCAGATGACATTATACTGTTGCAGATGACATCAGTCATTGGGTTTATATAGAAAAAAAAAGACTCCACCAAAAAAACTACTAGAATTGATAAATGAATTCAGTACAATTGCAGGATACAAAAATCAATATACAGAAATCCATTGCACTTCTGTACACTATAACAAAGTAGCACAAAGAGAAATAAGAAAACAATCCCATTTACAATTGCACCAAAAATAATAAAATACCTAGGAATAAACTTAACCAAGGAAGTAAGAGATTTGTACTCTAAAACTATAAAACACTGATGAAAGAAATTAAAGACAACACAAAGGAATGGAAAGATATTCCATGCTCATGGATTGGGAAAACAAGCATTGTTAAAATGTCTATGCTACCTAAAGCGCTCTACAGATTCAATGCAATCCCTATCAAAATATCAACAGCATTTTTCACAGAACTAGAACAAATAATTCTAAGATTGGTATGGAACCACAAAAGATCCCAAATAGCCAAATAAATCTTGAAAAAGAAGAATAAAACTGGAGGTATCACAATCCTAGATGTCAAGATATACTAAAAAGCTATAGTATCAAAACAGTAAGGTACTAGTACAAAAACAGACACATAAATCAATGGAACAGAACAGTAAATCCAGAAATAAACCCACAATTAATCTTCAGTAAAGGAGGCGAGAATATGCAGAGGTAAAAAGACAGTCTTCAACAAATGGTTTTGGGAAACCTGGACAGCTACATGCAAAAAGAATGAAACTGGACCACTATCTCACATCATACACAAATATAAACTCAAAATAAATTAAAGACCTAAATGTGAGACCTGAAACCATAAAAATCCTGGGAGAGCACAGGAAGTTAATTTCTCTGACACTGGCCCTAATAACAGTTTTCTGGATATAGCTCCTGAGGCAAGGGAAAGAAAGGCAAAAATAAACTATTGGGGCTACATAAAATAAACAGCTCCCATGAAGCAAAGGAAACAACAAAACTAAAAGGCAACCTAGTGAATGGGAGAAGATATTTCCAAATGACATATCTGATAAAGGGTTAGAATCCAAAATATATAAAGAACTGACACAACTCAACACCACAAAAAAAGCCACAAATAATCCAATTAAAATGGGCAGAAGACATAAACAGACATTGTTCCAAGTACACATATAGATGGCCAACAGACACATGAAAAGATGCTCAACATCACTTATCATCAGGGAAATGCAAATCAAAACCACAATGAAATATCACCTTACACCTGTGAGAATAACTAAAATCAAAAACAGAAGAAACCAGTGTTGGTAAGGATATGGAGAAAGGGGAACCCCCATGCACTGCTGGTGGGTATGAAAACTGGTACAGCCACTGTGGAAAAAAGTATGGAAGTGCCTCAAAAAAATAAAAATAGAGTTATCATATGATCCAGTAATTGCATTACTGAGTAGATATATGGATGTGATAGATGATAGATAGATAGATAGATAGATAGATAGATAAGATGATGATGATAGATGGATGGATGGATGGATAGATGAATGGATGAGCACTGCATGTATGTATACATATTATCATTGGAAGAGTCAGATAAAATTCTTGGGAAGAGTCATACCCAAATAATAAAAGGCTGACCCACCACCCCAATCAAATTTATTATATTAGGAACATTCACGCATTCATTCATGAAGTTACATAGCATATATTCATTTAAACACTCAAGTGTGCACCAGGTCTAAAAGCAAGAAGCAAAACCAATTCCCTGTTCCATCAAAATTACATTCTAATGGAGAAGACAGAGAACTAAATAAAAATATATATTATGACAAGTTGAGATGAGTGCTGGAAGAGAAAGAAAGCACAGGAAGGGGAGAGAGACTGCAGAGAGAGGCTACCTGAGCTATAGTGGCCAGGAAAGTCCTGTGGGGAAAATAAAGAGCTGTGTGAACATCTGGTGGAAAGAGTTCCAAGTCAAGGACACTGCGAGTGCAAAGGCTTGAGGAGTGGAATAAGCATGGCGAGCCTGAGGAACCAAGAGAAAGGCATGGTGCTTGCTCACATTGAGAGAAGAGAACAGTATATGCCAGTCGGCGTCTCCATAACTCTGGGTGTGGTAGGCCAAGGGATGTGCTATACATCACCAGTGGATGTACACACACATATCATCACGGAAGGACTCAGACACAATTCCTGGGTAGGCTGACTCAGGAAGCTGCACAAACCCCAGGAGGAAGCCAGCCTCCTGTTTTATCTCTGGAGCGCACAGGTTCCTAAAGCCCACTTGAGGCAGCCCATAAACATGAGTGCACAGGGCTCTAAACTTTGGCCGAGGGAAAAGCTCTTGGTTGAGTGAGACTCTCTCCAGTCGCAACAGACGTTGTTTTTCCTCGCTCTGTTTTTCTTGCCCTTTACGTTTGACTTTCTTACATTACTTTCAAACAATGCATCTCTGTGTAAAAGGTTCAGGGCCAGATAGCATGAAAAAAGGAAGCTTCCTCTATCTATAGGCCCAGATCTTTGAAGGCACTAATGCTCACAGATCTCCGTCCTTACCTGCAAATGGCAAAGGGATGGGAGGGTGGAGCGAAACCTACCTCCCAAAGCATCCAAAACGTATTTAAAGCTATTTTGGAGCCAAGGACATTTTCCTGAACCTGTTCCAAGCTACAGTGAAGACACTGGCGCGTGATATTTTTGCAAAATATGCAGGTTCAGAAATTGATAGACGTTATGCTGACGTCAAACATGAAGAACCGTTTTTGAATCTTTGTGGCAGAAAGCTGCTATCTACAAGCCAAAAATAATAGCGTAAAGAATCATAATAAAGCAAAGCTGGCACGAAACTTTTCTTGAAGAGAGCCAATTTTTAGTTTGATAGCAGTGACTCTTGGAACCCAAAAGTAAAATAAATTCCCACCCACACAATCGGCATTGTTCCTCTCCTCCTCATGCTAATTTTATCTCACACCTCAACTACATACAGTCATTTTTTTTTCCTATTACGAGTGCAAGGTGTTCATTCTAAAACTAAGTTGCCTACAGTTGGTTCCATAAACAGTTTCTTCCTAATGAGTGCTATTTTTCAGGACTGTTGCCTTACCTGAAGTCATAGTAAAGAATTAGAAATATTCTCTCCCAAAATTCTCGAGCTGTGCGTGTGTATGTTTGTACACACAGTCTTCGTGACATGAGAGTTAAATGCCCACTACCTCTGTTCAAATACATAATCAAGTATTTCCACAAAGAAAAAATAATAATCAAATCTGTTTTCTGCATGCTGATCAAGAGCTACAAATTCCTTTTTTACCCCTAATCAAGGGCCATGCACACTAAAAAACTCATCAAATCCAAACGCCACTCAATCAGCTAGTATTTTTAAAAACTGGGCTGTACATATAAACACACTTGATAATTCACTGAAGAACACAATACAAAACGTTCAGGCATACAACTATTTTTGGAATGTTTTGGTTCCATTGGGTGACCAGTCACCTGAAAGAACCAAAGCAAGAGGTAGAAAATAAGGGAGAGAAAAGAGGGGAGGAAAGAGAGAGACAGTAGAGAGCAGAGGTAGATAAACCCAAGCTCGCATGGGAAGCCCCTGCAGTGCATGTTACAACAGAGATTACTGGGCCCACTGCCACGGTTTCTGATTCCGGAGGTCGGGGGTGAAAGCGGAGACTGAAGCTCTAACAAGCTCCCAGAGGAGGCTGATGCTGACCCGCTGACCAAACTGAGCTGTGATGAGAAAGACTACAGGGATGAAAACAGGAGGAAGGGAAAGATGGAGGGGGAATTCAGGAGGGCAATGTAAGGTGAGGCAGGAGACACTGTGGGAATCAGTCACCACCTTGGCCCACTGAGAGGGCCAGGGTAGAGTATAATAATCAACTCTAACAGACCTTGTGAGTTGGTGATCCAGCCCTTCCGAATCCTGGGCTCCGTAATTAACTCCATCCTGGCCAGTGAGGAAGCCATAGGACAAGTGAGGTTTCTAGAAAAGCTGCCCACTGGGCCCTCTGTCCCTTTCTCCTTCTTCCTGCCCAGAGACCTGAGCCAGGAGATGTAGTCGTCATTCTAAGGCCATGTAACCATGAAGACAAAGGTGTCCTTCTGTGCCAGGTAGAGCAAAAGAATGGAAAATGCCTTTGCCCCGATGGCATCATGGAGCCGTGGTTCCACCATGCCCATCATGATGTCCTACCCCCCGTCTTCATGACGAGCAAGGCAAAAACCATCCCTCTCTGTGTATACCCTGACTGTTGGGTTTTCCATTGCCTTCAGCTAGATGATCCCAATTAATATAAAACGAGCTAGCTACTTATTTGGTGCCTGCCATTGTGACTACTATACATGGATTATCTCAAATAATAATGATTTAGTATGCACAAAACTTGTGACTGCTCTGTGAGGATGCATTTAGAAATATATTACGTTCTGACTTGATTCCAGCCACAGAAGCACAGAACCCCGATGCAATAGACCCACAGGCAATTGCTGGACCATAATGGTCCTGTTCGAGATGCAAGCACAGCCTGTGGGGGAGGAACCAAGAGGGCCTCCAGACAAAAACAGGTGGACGGAAGGACCAGGAAGCCTTTTTAGAGGCAGAGATCTCTAGGCTCACTATTGAAGGATGAATAAGAATTGAGCATTTCCTTAATGCTTTTAATGATTTCTCTTTGGTTTGTTGTTGTTGTTGTTTAATGTTTTATTTATTTTTGAGAGAGAGAGAGAGAGAGAGAGAGAGAGAGAGAATGAGTGAGGGAGGAGCAGAGAGAGGGGGAGACAAAAATCCAAAGCAGGCTCCAGGCTCTGAGCTGTCAGCACAGATCCCGATGAGGGGCTTGAACCCACAAACCATGAGATCATGACCTGAGCCGAAGTGACACGCTTAACCGACTGAGCCACCCAGGCGCCCCATCATGACTTCTCTTTGAATGTGACGGCAATCACAAGTCAAGAGGAGACAGGGAAAACTCAGGGAACTATGGCAGCAATGGAACAAGACACAGCCAATGAAATGCACACACAAGGGGCTGCTGTATGGATGGTGGTAAGGAAAAACACGTCTCGTCTGTACTGGCAAGTCTATCACAATGAGCAAATCCCTGCCTCCCAAACTCACTACCACTTGGGGCTCGAGCCAGGCAGACCTCACGGGGAAAATGATCCTGAGGCCATCCTTCTGCCAGCAAGGAGCTGCCAATTGGACCTTCTTGCCATGCCACGCGAGAGCAGGAAGGGACTCCCACCATGCAGGAAACCCCTGCAAACAATCTAGGAGGTTGGCATTTTCATTTCAAAAGTCCTTGGGTTGAGACTGTCCTAAACAGTGGTGATAACCAACAAGGAAGCTTGGAGGGGAAAGATACGGAGCTCCCTGGTCAATGCGGAAATGAGTACAGACGGGCTCATCTCAGACCCCAGGAACATGGCCCTGCTCAGGGCGAAATGACTTCATTGATCATCTGAAATTTGGCTGATTGATCAGGCTTTCAAATCACTTTATAATTTTTTAAGTTTATTTATTTAACTGCAGAGAGACAGAGCACAAGCAGTGGAGGGGCAGAGAGAGAGAATCCCAAGCAGGTTCTGCAGGGTCAGTGCAGAGCTCTGCATGGGGCTCTCAACTCATGAAACTGAGATCATGACCTGAGCCAAAATCAGGAGTTGGATGCTTAACTGGCTGAGCCACTCAGGCGTCCCTCAAGTCACTTTAAACTGTAATTCTTCACTAGCCCATAGGTTATTAAACAACATATATCCACATACTATTTCATTATGATAAAGGATTCCTTCATAACTATTTTAATGCAGTTGGTTACCAAACAGAATGAGGCTCTTGATGGAAAGTCCAGTGACATATTCTACAAGAGACACAGCAATTTCCAGCCCTGATTATGGCCCAGTGTCCACAGAGCAGTAAATTCTTAACTCTTTGCCCTTCTGCTTTTATGTTGTTACTATTTTGTTAACTACATCTTTTAAATTAATTGCTTTTTTTTAAGAGACTCTTAAAAACTGAGAACTGAGGGTTGATAGGGGGTGGGAGGGGGGGTGGGTGATGGGTATTGAGGAGGGCACCTTTTGGGATGAGCACTGGGTGTTGTATGGAAACCAATTTGACAATAAATTTCATATATTGAAAAATAAATAAATAAATAAAAATAAATTAATTAATTAATTAACTGCTTTTCTTAAGTACAAGTGAAATGGATGCATGCCAGTGAAAGAGTAACAGTTGAGGAAAAGGTTGAAGATTTTGAATTAGGACTAAATTTGTGCATTGGCTGGGAGAAAATACTCTTACTTGTCAATAATACCAAAGTACATTTTTTAAACCTAACGTTGAGAAAACCGTGTAACACTCTATTCTGTAACACTCTTAAAAGCAAAGACCTTATGCCCACAGCAGAGACTAGGCTAGAGACTTTAGTAATTGTCTGAGCATCATGTTTCATTTTTGAACCTTAAAAAACAAGAGAAACAATTTAGAGACTCGTGTTGCATTTCATCCCCCCAGCTATGTTACTAGATTGCATCAAACCATGGGGGAGAACATATCTACCTTCCGCCACAATGGCACACAGTAAAACAAGCAAAGGACTTGGAAAACTGTTACAAAATTCTTCTTGATAAACTAGGATTCCTTTACTGGCACTGTATTCCTTATGTGAGAAAATTTTTTTCCTGCCCAGAGCACCTGACTTCTAACACTGATTACTGGCTATCTCATCCAAACAGAGCATCAGTCGCCCTGAAAATCTGGGGCAGGCTGGGTAGATGTGTCATTTATTTGCTTGTCTGTCTGTATATCTGAAGACTCAGAGACAAGTTCTAAGAACAATAAGATATTGGAAAGTAAGGAAGTGGGCTTTAATATTTCATATTTAAATTTTAAAGTTCTAAATAATGTAACATAATTATTTTCTACCATTGACATCATTTATAATGTGCCAGGAACCAGGATAAATGCTTTACATATACTATGATTCTCAATCCTTAGAAAACCTGGTAAGGTCAGCATTGTTGCCCTGTCTTCAAGGACAAACAAACAAAATAAGACAGAGAGGTTAATTCCTTGCCCAAGATCACACAGTGAATGATGGAAACATGAGAATGCCAGCCCAGCTGCGTTTGATTCTAAAGTTCTGGCTTGCAAGTGACATTTTATATGGTTTCTCATCATCTTCACCCTGCATCAGCACACTCCTTGCCCATGGGTCAAAACCAGTGCACACTGTGAAATGGGGGTGTTGGCAGGTGTGGGATTTTGTGGCTCTTCCTAAGCACATACCCTATCAGCCACAGCTAATTAACTGAAGTCTCAGTTACCCACCTCTCAAACTCTGTAAAGGAGCAAAGAGATCTATTATATGCAGAAAATCTTCATCCTAATGTAATCATTAGCTTCAAGAGGAAAAGGAGTTGTAATTCAAACTTTGAAAGCAAGGAGCATGTGATGGTTTGTGGCATTACAAGATTGTATTCGGCTTGTGAGGGAAAAAAAAAAAACTGCTACCCTGTTTTAAGTGTCAGATGAAAATTGTGTCGCCAAACAGAGCCTGTTTTACATTCTACAAACTAATGTGTTCTGGGGGACCTTTTTTTCAACCATCATAACGTACGCCTTGCCAAGTGAGCTCTCTCTCTTCAATAATATTCAAAGCTCAAGCAAGCAACAGGACAGAGAGCGTTCTGTCCCTGAAAAAAACCAGCCAGGCATATTTTGTTACCAAGAGAGAAAGGAAAAACAAGAGAATATTTTGTGCAACAAAATTAAATTGTGAAAGATCCAAATGTAACACATCAAGAGACTCTATTTGTAGGTGGAATTAAAAACAAAACAAAACAAAACAAAAAGATCAATTCATGCTTCGGCTTCATCAGGGGCCATTCACTTTTCTTGTAAAAGGTATTGATCTGGGCTCACAGCTACAGCAATCAGACTTCCATTATAGCCAGTATTTACAGCTGCGAGTTTGCTTCATCTTTCCCAAACCCTGCTCCCCAAAAAGTTCAGTACGAAATAACCCTGATATCAGGAGAACACAAATAGCTTTCCTGATACCAGGCACAATGGCTCCTTTTTACCTCACCCACAGTGCTGTGCTGTGCACCTCCAACACTCTGCAAGCAGGCCCCCGAGCCCCCCACCTCTTCCCGCCACGGACCCCTTGCTTGTGTCATTACAGCTTCACAGCAATGAAAGTCCTTTCTCAAAGGACCGAATCCCAAATGTGCCATAAACGGCCCTGGCTGTGGAGCTAGTCAGGGATGGTAGTTCATGGAAACATCTTTAAAGAAGTCCTCAACATAGCATTTAGTCTTCTAACATCGCATGTGATGTACTTCTAGGTTATTGCCATGCGTGGGCTCTCTCCCTCCGCCCTCTGCTAGCACACAAATCCACGATCCTGGAGGATCTCGATATCTTTTACTCACTGATAAATCTATCCCAAGTGATAGCACAGGTCTGGAAATTCCAGGCAATAGGTGCTCCAGAAGGACGTGTTGAGTCAAGATGTGTTACATGCATGAAGACTTCGCATTTTTAGTGTACGTATTTAAAAAAAATTTTTTTAACGTTTATTTATTTTTGAGACATAGACAGAGCATGAACAGGGGAGGGTCAGAGAGAGAGAGGGAGACACAGAATCTGAAACAGGCTCCAGGTTCTGAGCTGTCAGCACAGAGCCCGACGCAGGGCTTGAACTCATGAACCACAAGATCATGACCTGAGCCGAAGTCAGACGCTTAACCCCCAGTGTATGTATTTTAGTATTTACTATTTACTATTTAGAAGTGCTGCTTATAATCAGAATATAATTGTGTCCCCATGGGAAATTATGATAGCTAAGACTGCAAAAAGGAAATAGGAGAAATAAAGAGACTGCTACTAAGATCAAGAAAATATACCAACCTCCATCCACATAGCAGAACAACAGATGAATAAGTGAAAATGATCAAGGTGAAATCTCAAGGACAGATGCTTGTACTGTCTTCATGCAGACAATATCTGGGGTCAGTGGACCCTTTTATCAACCCCACAGAGATGGCTACACCTGGCATGATCATTCATTTCTCTTTTCCTTTTTTTTTATTTGAGAGAGAGAGAATGCACGCAAGTGGGGGTGAGGCAGAGGGAAAGAGAGAGAGAGAGAGAGAGAGAGAGAGAGAGAGAATCTCAAGCAGGCTCCATGCTCTGCCCAGAGCCCAATGTGGGGCTCAATCCCACAACCCTGGGATCATGACATGACCTAAGTCGAAATCAAGTGGTAGACACTCCACCAACTGAGCCATCCAGGTACCCCAGTCATTCATTTCTGTACAAGTGTAGAGCTGACCCTCCAATATTCTTTGGGTTTTGAGATGACAACTTTCTTTACTTAACAGGATGCTGCTCATAGTGTAGGCATTGTCAAGAACATACTAACAAAATTAATTAAATGGTAGGGGACTGTTTGTGTTTTTGGATCTAGTGATGACATCTTTATCTTCACATTCTTTTTTTTTTAATTTTTTTAATGTTTATTTAGTTTTGAGACAGAGAGAGACAAAGCATGAATGGGGGAGGGGCAGAGAGAGAGGGAGACACAGAATCAGAAGCAGGCTCCAGGCTCTGAGCTATCAGCCCAGAGCCCGACGCGGGGCTCGAACTCACGGACCGCGAGATGGTGACCTGAGCTGAAGTCGGACGCTTAACCGACTGAGCCACCCAGGCACCCCTATCTTCACATTCTTAATAATTCCTTGTTGCCCCCCGGATAGGAGCTTATTTCTTTGTGTGGCAAACTTTCTCAGCTCTCCAGAACATTCTGTAGCCATCCATCTCCATAGCTGAGTTTTCAGATCCTATCCCCTTCCAATCTTCCTTCTTCCATGATCTTTAAATATGGGGCTCCATCCCCCCAGTGTTCATGAAAAACTGAAAGAAAAGCACCATTCAGTCTGTCAGATTTTCATACTCCCTAAGGTCAGTCTTTGCCCAAGAAAACAAGGGTAGCAAATAAACACAGGAAAAGATGCTCAGCGTCTTTAGCCATGAGGGAGGTACAAATTAAAATCACGACCAAAAAAAAAAGGAAAAAAATCACAAGGAAATGCACTATGAATTGGGTACATTTTTTTAGGTGACAATACCCACTGTTAGCAACAGTGTGAACAGCCGGGACCCTCCCACATTGCTGGTAGGAACCTAAAACAGCACAGCAACTGTGGAGACCAGTTTGGCAGTTTTTATAAAGTTGAACATGCACTGACCATATGATGCAGCAATCACACTCCTCAATATGTATACAAGCGAGATGAAAATGCACGTCCACACAAAGGCGTGGTTGCAAGTGCATATAGGGACATTATTCATAATCACAAACTTGGAAACACCCAAGTGTTCTTCCAGTGATGGAAGCTCTGGTAAGTACCTCCATACGAGGATGTCACTAGCCAGCAAGAAAAAGGGAAGGACCACAGATGCACACAAAGGATGGGATGAACCTCTGTGCTAAGGGAAAGAAGTCAGACCCCAAAGCCTCCAAATAGATGATTTAGTTTATATGAGATTCTGGAAAAGGCAAAACTATGGACAGAAATCAGATCAGTGGTTGCCAGAAACTAGGATAGGGAGGAGCACGGACTGCAAGGGTACAAAGGAATGGGGGGGAGGGGGCGGGGTGACAGAACTAGTGTATCAGGATTGTGATGGTGATCACATGGCTGCACATGGTTGTCAAAACTCCCCAACTTATCGCTGTAAGCTTAGCATATCGATATACATCGATAAAGCTTAGCATAGAAAATAACTGATCAATCGATAGAAAGAAACACCAGTACCTTGTCATAGGCCATAAGGCTCACAAATATTCAAGCTCAAGCTTGCACTTGCGATATGTTTGTCTGTTTATTTACAAATGATCTACCAGTACCCATTTCTCTAAGTAATGTCTCACAGCACAAGAATGTACTTAGGAAAATATCTGTCATTAATGAACTTGGACATAAAACCATATTTCCTACAGTTTGCTTGATAATTTTGAACTCGTTTCTTTTTTTCTCAACTCTTGTCAGATCTGATGGGCACAATGCTGTGATGTCACAATGTGTCAAAGAACAAATACAAGCTAACCATTTTCTTGTGGTTCGCTTGTGCATGAAGGATTACTCTTGACTTTGGTAGGTTGTGTGTAGCTGTCTTTTCAGACATATTTTTAAGCTATTCAGATATGCTTTGGGGTTACTTTTGGATACAACGTAATCTCTAGATTTGCTTACCCGCATGTGGGTAAGGTGTGACCCATGCCAGTGTTTTGGTTATTCTCCGGTCAGATTCTCTCTCACCCTGCTTCTGACTTGGGATATGTACCACACACCTTGAATGTGAGCTCCAGTATTGATCTGTACAGATGTCAATACTGCTAAAGACTTTCTGATACATTTACTTTTCATTCCTTTTTTTTTTACACTTACTTTTTATTCTTAAAAAATGTTCTAATACTTTCTTCCCATGTGCAACAAGCTGCTATAAACATCCTCTTTGAAGATTTATATCCATCCACTGTAGAGATCCCTATTCTGGTTGGCTTCTTCTCCTGAACGTACTTAAAGATCTTCCACAAATTCCATTTCTTTGCCACGTCTTATACATCTTGTTGGACCCATCAAATGTGACATGCATTAGTCATGCATTGAACTAGCCTTTTCCCCTTTATCTTTCCATTTACTGAAAGCAATCTATTTCTCCCTGCTATTATCATTCTAGGACATTTCTGAAGGAATGATATTTCTAGGACACTTCCTTAAGAACAACATTTAATGGAAATCCTTCAGTATGTTTTTCGGGGATTTCGAGAAACAAGTGTGAATAGTCTGCAGGCCTCTTACGCATAAGTAATGCCTTTAGTCCCCCCTTTCGAGGCTAGAAGTTTTTTCAGTTTCCTTTCTTGTCACTCAATGGAGTGTCGGGGTTCTGGCCCTCCAGTTTTGTTTGATGACCTTCATTGTGCTGTGCTCCTTCAAACTCAGGGATGCCTCCATGGTCAGCTCCTGACAGGCCCTATTTGCCACTTCACATTGTTATGTTTAATCTTTAAGTTTTCTGTTTAATTTCTAAGATGTTTTGCTATAAGTCTGAACCCGTAAGTATAGAGTAGGGTTTCTCAACTCCTCACTGTTGATATTTGGGGCCAGATACTTGTGTGCTATCAAATGCCATCCTGTGTGTGTATGCTGGTGAACAGCATCCATGGCCTCTGCTCACTAGATGCCAGCAGCAGCCCTCCACCCAGCTGCGCCACCCAAAAATCTCTGCAGACATCGCCAAATGTCTCCTGGGAAGGGTGACCACCCCCCGTTGACAGCCGCTACTATAAAGTGACCCTCTCCGCTTAAAAGAAAACCCTTGGAACCAGCAGCTTGGGCTGCTATAACCAGTGAGAATAATGGCTCCGTTAAATGTGCCAACAAGTTGCAAGTAACACCCAGCAGCCAAAAAATTTCTTTGCAGAAAGTACTCTAATTCCTAGAGAAGGTTAAGAAATTCTTCCTTCCCAACAAGGGTGGGCGCAGGGAGATCATTCCACTTCTCTAGAGAAGTGTCATCCCTCACAGAGGTGAGAGCTGCCCTTCGTCTCCACCTGCAGGGGCACAGGCAGGCTGTGCCCAGACCCTTCACATTTTCCACATTGGAACAATGGGGATGATATGCCTGCGCCTACCTCACAGAGGCAATATGAGGATTACATGAGTCAACACAGCTAGAACATCTCAAACAGTGCTACTTCACAATAACTGCATTTATAAGGAGTAGCTCTTTACATCATTATAGCCAGAAACTACCATTACTTACACACTTTTTCATGCTCTCATTTCCTATCAGCTAGTATTTACAAACATTCTCTACAGATATTCTGCTAAACCACTGTCACTGCTCCCAAGAAGGTTACAGCCCATAAGGAGACGATGTTGATGAAAATGTAAACAAGACAAGCCACCACGGGGAGCCTGGGTGGCTCAGTTGGTTAACCGTCCGAATTCAGCTCAGGTCATGATTTGTGGTTCAGGAGTTCGAGCCCTGCATCGGGCTCTGTGCTGACAGCTCGGAGCCTGGAGCCTGTTTCCGATTCTGTGTCTCCCTCTCTCTCTGCCTTTCCCCTACTCACGCTTTGCCTCTCTCTGTATCCCTCAAAAATAAATAAACACTTTTTTAAAAAAGATGACAAGGCACCAGAGGGATGCACTCAAGTATGTCTATAGCAGGGAGGGCTTCTGGAGAAAGTGATAGTTGAGCTGAGACCTGAATGATGGCAGACAATTTTCCAGGGGGGCAAGAAGAATGGAAGGCATTTCATTCAGAGGTGAAAACAGAGGCTGAAAGTCCAAGGGCACAAGGTAATGTGACATTTTTAGGAAATTAAACTTCAAAATCAGTCAGTGAAAATGCAGTCAAGAGATTTGTGGAAAATGAGACAGAAGAGCAAACTGGGGCCAACTCGTGACAAGCCTCCCATGGAAAGTATAGATTTCCCAGAATGCACTGGGAGCACAAATGTCATGGGAGGTTAAAGGCTGATTTGTGAGAGGTGCAGGGTCAACTGAGACCATGGGAAATACTAGGTCAAACCTAAATGAGTTCTTGACTTCCGGATTTCCTGCAACATTTAAAATGCCAAAGGTGGTTATGGGTTTCCAAAAAGAAAAACTGTGAGCAGCAATTCCCAAATAGGCAACAATCTCATAAGAAGAGGGCTCTGAAAGGGATCCAGACTGGGAAATATTGCTGAGCAAATGAAAAGACATTAGAGACCGTTTAGATAAAGGAATTTCACTGTCAGATCTCCACATGAGAAATGTCACTCTAAGCTGACCAACACGGATGGATTAAATGGAATGGAGTAAGCCTGGAGGCAGAAAAAAATAGGGAAAGAGATCCTTGCAATATTCCAAAAAGGAGAACAACAGGCCCAGTCAGGGCCCTGGGCAGTGGACAGCATGGAATGCCTTGGAGCAGTATTCGGAGGTAGGAATGATGTGCGGTGGGTAGTGAATGAGTCGTGAGATAGTACAGAAAAACCAGCACATTTCCACCTGAAGCGTAGGTGAAATGGTGGAACCACTCACCAAGAAAGAAATCATAAGAAGAAACCTGCTCGAAGACAAAGTCAAGGAGTAGCATTCCAGTGCACTGTGTTTGAGGTACATGTGGATTATGCAGTCCGCACCTCAGGCTACAGATAACAGTTCAGGAGCCACTGGTAGAGAAGTACACTGAACCCACTCGCAGCAAGAGGGCTGGCTGGAGACAGTGAGCAGAGAAAAAGGAGGAGGTGATCCAGACCAGACCTGCAGAAGAACACCATTTACGGCATGGACAGGAGGAGAGCCTGCAGAGCAAGTTGCCGATGAGGTGAGGTGAGAGAGCAGAACACGCTGTCATGTGGGCCACTGATTACAAAGGAGGGAATGGCTTCACGCGGAGAGAGGTGAAGTTAGGGAGAGACACTGCAGATCCCACACCGGATGCTTTGACAACACCCGTCCAGGAGAACAACGTGGGAGCCCTCAGTGGATCTCAAACTTGAGCCTGTATCAGGATCATCCGGAGGTTTCTTCAAACCCACACTGGGGGGCTGACCCCCAGAATTTCCAACTCACTAGTTACCAGATGATGCTGATGCCACTAGAAAGCACCACTTTAAGAATCCTGGCTCTCAGTAAAGGAATCCAGAACTTTCCTTAGAAATGAGGGTTGGGGAAAACATAAATGTTTCATGGTTTTCTCTCTCAGGCCCTCTGATTCTAGAAGATGGGAGTACTTCATTTTATCACATTATCATCCCAATTTCACGAGCCCAAATCTATCACATTTCACCAAATATAGGAGGGCATCAACTGTAAGATACATTCTTCATTTACGTAATGCTAAGAAGGAGAAAAGTGGATTGTGAGAGGCACTCTGATTTTAGAAATATGAAATCCTGCAAAAAATGTACATTTTAGAATTGGTAAAATGTGGCCAGTCTTCTATTCTTGGGCCATGTTGGAAAAATCTGGGCAGAAGCCTGTGCACCATCAGGAAATATGATTCTGTGTCTCCCCTGCTTTTCTTCTTGTGGCATACACAACACATCAACATATACCTACCAGATCTAAGGCTTTGCTCCTCTTGAGTAACTGGGCCCTTCACCTGTGCCCTTCAGAAGGATCTAACCCCACATCCCCCCAGTTCCTCAGAAGCTCTCAAAACTCACATGCCATTGTGCAAGGCCATTTCATGAGTCCTGCATTTCCCACATTTACCAAGGACTATCAGTAGCTACAGCCAGAATGTTCTAGCCCAGATAGCCAACTATATGAAAGATCCATTTAAGAAACGTCATTGCCATACTGGGCAAAAGTTCAAAGAAAAAAAACACCCTAACACTACTTTTTTCTCCTCATCACCAGGAGAAGTCCTGCAAGTAGTATACATGATTAACTCATTATGTCTTATAAACAATGGCTGCCATTTACTAGAACCTAACTGCATGACAGATGTTTCTACCTATATGTACTTTCTCAAAAGAACCACTCAATACCTTGATATTACTAATGTGAATATAAGTCTCAGATGGTACTACAGCCAAGATTCAGCAAATAAAAAAGCACTGATTTCCATAGCACGAAATTTTTTAAAGTCTATTTGTTAATTTTGAGAGAGAGAGAAAGCACGAGTAGGGGAGGGACAGAGAGAGGGGAGAGAGAGAGAATTCCAAGTAGGCTAGGGACTGTCAGCACAGAGCCTGATGCAGGGCTTCAACTCACAAACCATGAGCTCATGACTTGAGCCAAAGTTGAACACCCAACCGACTGAGCCACCCAGGCACCCCCATAAAATTTTTGCGCACAAAGCTATTTGAATATTCTCCAAGCCTGATACTGGCCTGTGTCCACAGACAAAATACTTCAGCAAAGCTAAAAGCACAAGTGACCCTTACATCTTTTGTGGTACCTAAAAAAAAAAAGTCTTTTATTCCAGTACACAGGAAACTCCATGGAAAGTCAAAGCAAAACAGTGATCTCTATTCTTTCAGGTATCTTACAGCACTGCTCTCTCTTTTGTGAGAATTCTGCTTTACCCCCTTTGTACCCTCTGCTCTTGCAAGTGCAAGTTGAAGGTAATCTATAAACTTCTTTTTTTTTTTTTTTTATTTTAGAGAGAGAGCACAAGCGAGCAGGGAGAGAGGAGTAGAGGAAGAGAAAGAATGTCAACCAGACTCCATGCTCAGCACAGAGTCTGACACAGGGCTCCATCCCACGACCTGGGGATTATGACCTGAGCAAAAATCAAGAGTCAGATACTCAACCAACTGAGCCACCCAGACACCCCAGGAATCTGTCAACTTCTAGGGGACATCCCCAAGCCAGGTATTTCTGGTGGTGCCACGCTACAATAAATAACCATAGTTTTATCTCCAACACACTCTTGTAAGATGGAACATTTTACCTACGTTTTACAAAACATAAAAATGGCTACATGGAAGTAAGCTGATCAGAAACAGAGCTGACTATGAGTCTATCTGTTGAGACCCTTTTGGGTCTAACCCTGAGGCCACACTTCCTCCCAAGGGACCCACACCTAGAAGTAGCCACAGTTAGAATGTTCTTACCCAGGCAGCTCCTTACAGAGAGGGCCAACCCATGACATACCATTAACACAGCAGACAAAAGGTCAACCAAAACAAATGCCTTATACAAACAGTCGCCAACATAAAGTCTTTTTCCTTAGGAGGGTGCTTTGAAATGACAGGCGGGAAACCTGATCCCTACCTGAATGTCCCGGGAGACAGTCCAGTAGTAGCAAATCTTCCAAGAGGGTCAAAATTGCCTGTTATTTTTAAAACCTGAAACTTAAAATAATTCCAGACCCCTCAGCCACACGTTGCAAAAACCGCCAGATAAGTTATACACATGGAATTGATTCCAACAATCCGCCAAAGAAGGGGGTCTCTCAAATTTGGCAACGTCCATTTCCATATGGAAAGAATTACGGGAACTGGGCAGAGATGGAGAAAGTGGGGAGGAGGCAGGGAAGGCTGGTGAGGATTCTGACGAGCTGAACCAGTTTGCACCATCGAGCAATCAAGTGTGCAGTGTCAACTGTTATCAGAGCAGGAGTCACTCCACGTGCCTGAGGGAAAGCTCAGGGAAAGCTCGTTTCATCCTTTAAAGGTAGTTCCACACGTTCGGGGTTTTTGTGGTGGTTCTTGCTCTGGCTCGTGTTCTGTGCGTAAGGGCTTTTTTTAACCTCTCCCAAATCTGAGAGTAATTAGTCTTTTGTATTTGAGCTCTGGTGTTTGGAAAACGCATCATTATTAATAGGTTGAGTCTGAGCTACCTGTAGAATTTCAGTTCTCCCACATGTGGGAAAATCCTGACCCAACATCTGTTTTCCAGTAAGATCTTGTTTTGACATAATTTGGTAAGTACATTTGTGTTGCCCCCAGGTGTTGGAAGGTTGAGCAACAGATCCAAGGTCATGCAGAAAACGAGGCTCCCTTTTAATTACCTGGATCCTTCCTGGATGGTTTCGAAAGTAAATGGATTCCAGGAAGCTACACAAGAATGACGGCATTGCAAGAATATGCAAGTTTCACAGGTTTGGTTGGTTGCAAGATATTTCTAAATACAGAATCATTCCTACAGTCTGCTTCTGAGTTTACATATAGCTTTTCAGGTTCTCTCTGAAATTCTATAAAATTGTGCAGCTCATTGGAATCATCACCAGCCTTCCCCAGTTCATGTCAATCGCCAAGGCTATTTACAAAAAGCAGATGCTATCGAAATCCTCCATATTCAACGTGTGGTGTAAGGGTGAACAGCAGCAGCATCTCCTGGGAGCTTGTTAGAAATGCAAAATCTCTCTCCCTCACCTCTGAAAACCACAAACTTCATTTTAACAAGTTCCCCGGGTGATCTGTATGCACTGATGAAACCACTGGACAGCAAACTATGGGTGTGCAAACCAAATCTGGTCCTGCCTGTTCTTGGAAATAAAGTTTTATTGAGACACAGCGAGAGCCATCAATTTGTCTATGCTTGCTCTCACACTATAATGACAGAATTGAACAGTTGCAAGTATGTACTCCCTGGTGCTTTACAGAAAATGCTTACTGAGCCTTGATCTAAACCTTTATTGTTGGTGGAAAAGGTGCTGATGCTAGACACATATACCTGCTAAAACCACAGCAGGAAGGTATCATAACAATAACGGAGACAGTCTTTTTTTTGTTTTGTTTTGTTTTGGTAAGAGATCTGCTTGGCCCATCAGGTAATGAAAATCATCAGGGAAATTTCTAAACCTCATTCAAGTTAACTTCACCAACGTACAGCACCATTTTTGGCCCTATGGACCCTGCCATGGAAACGCAGTGTCTGTCCTTATGAAATTTACAGGCAGAGACGTAGCTAGTGTGAACCTAACATGGCACCAGTTGTATAAATCATGAATGTATTAGAAGGACACAATTTTTCATGCAGAATTCTGCTTGTTTAAGCTATATGTGAAAGAGTTAAATAGAGACCCCTGGTGAAATAGCAGGTGGGGAGCTTTTAGCTGAAGCAGCCACTGCTGCTTTAGGAATGTTTGATGGACAGATTCCATCTCTCCACATCCTCATTCTTTTCCCCTCCCTCTGCCTTTGCCCAACACTTGATTTTAAAGTCTACCACCCGCAATTCCTGGACTGCAAGGCCTCTGATGAGAGGCCACCTACGGTTTTGACAGAAATGAGAAGACTTTCAAAATGAGTCCCACCTCCAGGGCCTGCCCCACATCACTCTCAGAGAAGAAACCTGGCCTACACAAAACACACAGGCTCCTACTTAGAAGAGCAGCAGCTGAGAGATAAATGAAGGGGGAGGGCCCTAAGGCGAAGATCCCAGTAACACTGTCTTCCAGGTACCTCACTACCCAACGTCACAGCCCACACCTAGCCTGGAGATCCTGCTGCTACCCTAAGGTTTCACTGTCTTTGCTTATATGCCACTGATCTGCAGGGAGATCAGCCTTCAGCAAACTGTAGATGACCCATCCTAATGTATGGTTTTGGTTATTCTCAAGTAGTCATTGTTTTAGAAAAATCACAAGTGCTAAAGAAATAATTTTAATTCTAAATTTTAAAACTTTGAGAGTACCAGAGTCACAGAACTCACACTACAACTTGGATGAGCGGCAAAAGTTCTGGGTGGTTATCCATAAATAATCACACCTCCCTCTCATGACAAGCTCTCTCCTCTAACTCCCACTGAATTAGCAAACAAAAAATTACCTTTGTGTCCGATCCAGTGCAAACAATAGTCGTATCCAGTAATCTGTGCCAGTGATTCCCAAGACGTGGTTCCCAGCACCACCTGGGAGGGGGTGGGAAATGCAGAGTCTCGGGCCCCACCCCACACCTGCTGACTCAGAAACCCCAGGGGCAGGCCCTGCGGTCTGTGTTTAACAAGGCCTCCAGATGATTCTGATGCATACTCAAGTCTGAGCACCACTGATTAGACAATCCCTTTAGGTACGCAAAGGTGCATTAGAGACCATGTTCCTCCCTTTGATTGTCCCCTTAGTGTGTGTGTGTGTGTGTGTGTGTGTGTGTGTGTGTGTAGAAAGTTTGGAGGCTCTTGGGGATGTCATATCAGCAAATGAAGAGCCAGATCCATGGGTGTCTGTCCTCTCCCTCTGCCCTCCAATGTCTGACTGTCTCTCATCCACCTGGTATTGCTTTCTCAGCAGACATTTGAAGTTCAAATATTATTTAGAGCATCACTCGGCAAACTTTGTCTTCAAAGAATCAGACAGTAAACGTTTTCAGCTATGACAGCCATACAGTCTTGGTCACAACAACTCAATTCTGCTGTTGTAGCACAAAAGCAGTCACAGACACTATGTGAATGAATGAGCATGGCTGTGTTCCAACAAAACTCTATTTATAAAAACAGATAATGGGGCAATGTGCCAACGTGGCTCACAGGTTGTAGTCTGTTGAACCCTGAGTTAGAGTAACATGAGCTGCTATAACGAATAAGCCCACAGGTCTCGCTAGCTCCTTACAAGTTTACTCTTGCTTCTGCCACAATCCAATGCAGTTGTCAGAGGGTCTTCAAGGATGATCTGGACACCCAGAATTCGTTCCCCTTGTCACTCCGCTCTCCCTCACCTCTTCCCAAAGGGACACTTGTATCCCATCAGCAGGGATTAGTCACTACACCCCATCTCAAGACAAAATAGTCTGAAAATAGATGCCCACTTCTCAGCAACATCTCTACACTAATGGAAGGGGAAGTATGGATTTGGGTGAACATTTAGTCATTCCTTTCACAAAGGGTGAAACCGGGTAGTGCCTGGAGGAAGGTAAGATGTTAAGGAGGAGCTTTTGTAAGTTGAATTTGATGTGCATGTTTGCAAAGACTGGGGAAAGCAAGCCAATTTGCAGGCACAGATGGAGAAGTACAGAAGTACAGAGGAAAGAGCACCACTTGGGGCCTTCAGTTCTTACTGGCAGGTAGGCAAGGGGGTTGAGGAAGAAAAAACATAGGACATGTTGCTCAGAGAATAAGATGTAGGAGTTGGCAACTTCCACTCCATTGACATCAAGCCTGAATAGCAGTGGTACTAAGATGAACTGGAAAAGGCCAAAAATGGGACATCAAGATTTCAGAGGTTGAGTCTCTTTCTGAGCAAGCTTGTGACAAAATTCCATTAAATAATGAACTAGGCTTTCCTTTTAATCTGACTTCAAGCCAACTTTTGCCCATGGGCCAGTCTTACTCATGGCTACAGCGTCTTACCACTCACCAAGAATGGAATCAAAGGGACTAGATAGGTCCACCATCCCCAACACATCCAATACCACTGGCCAATTCATAAATTTTCTGAGATTGTTACTCCTTTACATTGGAATAGCTGCACAGTTAAACTCTCAGTCTTTTAGAAGATACCAAACTATATCAAGGTTATATGATCCAGCAGTTGTGATCCTTGGTATTTTCTCAAATGAGTTGAAGGCTTATGTCCATAAAAAAAAAACCATGCACACAATGCTTACAGCAGCCTTACTTGTAATTGCCCAAAGGTGAATGAGTAAATAAACTGTGGTCCATCCAGACAACAGAATGGTACCCAATGTCCAAAACAAATGAGATGTCAAGCCATGAAAAGACATGCAGGAAACTTAACTGCATATTACTAAGTGAAAGAAGCCAATCTGAAAAGGCAACACACTGTATAATTCCAATTCTATGACATTCTGGAAAAGGAAACAGTAAAAAGATCAGTGGTTGCCAAGGGTTGGAGGGAAAAGGGAGGGATGAATAGGCAAAGCACAGACAACTTTTAGGGCAACACATGAGAATACTAGTGAAAATACTCTGTGTGACACAATAATGATGCATACATGTCATTACACATTTGTGCAAACCCACAGAATGTACAACATCGAGTGAACCCTAATGTAAACTATGGATTTGGGGTGATTATGATGTTTCAGTACAGGCTCATCAATTGTAACAAATGTACTACCCTGTAGATAACTGATAATGGGGGAGGTCATGCATGAGTGTGGGCAGGGGATGTATGAAAAATTTCTGTACCTTCTGCTCAATACTGCTGTGAACCTAAAACTGCTCTAAAAAATAAAGCATATTAAATGTGTGTGTGTGTGTGTGTATCAATCTTTTCCATCATTTACTAACATGGACATAATTTTGTTATCTGTCACTAGAAGACTGGCCTGAGGAAAGGAAGTTGAAGTCCCTCATGGAAGGCAAACAGAGACAAAAGGAGGCTGGGGGGCACTACGACAGATCCCTTGCCCTCCATCTCTGCCTCAAGTAAACCCTACACCAGATATTGGCATCAATGCTCTAATCACTTCATAGGAAGCTGCATTTGGAGTCTGTAAAGAAAGAAGTGATATAAAGGGTGCCTGGGTGGCTCAGTCAGTTTGAGCGTCCGACTTTGGCTCAGGTCATGATCTCACGGTTCTTGAGTTCGAGTCCCGCATTGGACTCTGTGCTGACAGCTCAGGGCCTGGAGCCTGCTTCAGATCCTGTGTCTCCCTCTCTCTCTGGTCCTCCCCTGCTCACAGTCTGTCTCTCTCTCAAAATAAATAAAGACTTAAAAAAAATTAAAAAAAGAAGTGAGATAAAACCTTCATGGCCTGTAAACAGACACTCCTTTTCAGACCATTGTATTTGGACTCTTGTACAGTTCCATATACCAAAGGCCCTTGCCAAATGCAACTCTGGATGCATGACAAGTTGTATTTTGAAAAAAATCAGATTTGAATTGCACAAGCTCAAATAAACCAGTAATAAGCCAAATAGCCTGTCTCTTGGAGAGCTGGAGAAACAGAAGGTCAGGGAAGGAAATCATAAAATAAACAAATCACCGCTATGAAAATTTATATGGCTCACCCCACCTCTGCAATAAGAGTTCAAAATAGAAATGCTTACTCCTTAACACTGGTTATTATAACAAGATGTGTTTAATCGGTGAGTTTGCCGGATACTGTTATCCAGCCATGCTGTGTACTTTTCCATGATAGATCTGAAACATCCACAGTTTCATTTGTGGCCTCCTCCTACACGCCAGATACGTGAGAGAAGATCTCATTTAGGTGATGTTTTGTCTAGAGCAGCTGCATAATAAGGCAGATGCCCAGGATGTAATGTCAAACACTCCTATCCAAAAGCACAGTGCTCATGACCTGGAACTGGGTAAACAAGACAGAAACGGAGATGATTTGTGTTCATGCAGGACGCAAGCAGAAAGTTCTGCTGCTTAGCCAGCACGCACCAAGCAAAGCACCTCCCTGCCAGCACCGCCCGGGGCACCACCGGGAGCCAGGTGGGTTGCACGGGAGGGGCCGTGGAAGCCTGACCCCCCTGCAGGGTGTCGTCCTCAGACACGCCGCCTCGGGCAGTTGGAGACTCAGAGCACGATGGCCATGCGGCTGCAGTGTCCACACAGTGCAGGAAGTCCCGGCGAGCGCAGAAAAACTAAGTAAAACATGCAATCCTTCTCATGAGACAGTACCCGCCATTCCTAGGGTGCCAAAGAAGAACCAACCAACCAACCAAAACAAACCAAAACTTTAGTTCTGTAGATCATTTTCCCCTCACTTTTGTTTTCTCTGTTTTTCATTTAAAAGTGTCCTCTTTACCCAGAGAAATAACTGATGATGAAAATTTGGTATACTTTACAACCGTGTCTAAAAGAGAAAAGAAGTGGGGCACCTGGATGGCACAGTTAGGTTAAGCATCCGACTTCGGCTCAGGTCATGATCTCTCGGTTCACGGGTTCCAGCCCCACATCGGGCTCTGTGCTGACAGCTCAGAGCCTGGAGCCTGCTTCACATTCTGTGTCTCCCTCTCTCTCTGCTCCTCCCCTGCTCATGCACTGTCTCTCTCTCTCTCTCCTCCACAAAAAAATAAACATTAATAATTTTTAAAAACATATATATTTCTTTAAAAAAGAGAAAAAGGGGCCCAAATGGATCTCAGCTTCTGTAAATTCTAACTTTTCTCAAAAGTAACTCACTGCAATTTGGAGAGGGTAGATTTTTTTTGTAGTCTTTGATTGTAAAGCACAATCCCATTTTACGGACAGTGGACTTATATTTATATTTTCAAATTTATAAAGGTTATATGTACAAGAGAAAGTAGAAGGCCTTAATATGACCAAGAATTGTTCCTGGGGCTGTCTCAGTCTGTAGAGCATGCAATTCCTGATGTCAGGGTTATGAATTCAAGACCCACGTAGAGCACTGAGCTTACTTTGAAAAAAAAAAAAAAAAATGCTTCCCTTTTAAACAGAATTAAGGAATCCTCCTGCCTGGTCAATATTTTTTTTTAATTTTTTTAACGTTTATTTATTTTTGAGACAGAGAGAGACAGAGCACGAACAGGGGAGGGGCAGAGAGAGAGGGAGACAGAGAATCTGAAACAGGCTCCAGGCTCTGAGCTGTCAGCACAGAGCCCGACGCGGGGCTCGAACTCACGGACCGTGAGATCATGACCTGAGCCGAAGTCGGACGCTTAACCGACCAAGCCACCCAGGCGCCCCTGGTCAATATTTTTTAAGGTGCTTCCTAATTTTGCTTCTCCTTCCCTGGCTATAAAATTTGAAGTCAGCAAAAACTAACTCTAGAATAAAATTCTAGGTGAAATTTAAAGCAAAATAACATAAAAAAAAAAACCTCATATCTGTTTCCCAATACAGACATGGACAGAAATAAATAACACTCAGTAAAAACCACAAATCAGGAAGAATGCTTAGTTCTCTTACAAAGGAATCACATTGTTGATAATATTTATCAACATATTAGTTTCCAGGGACCACTGTAACAAAGTAGCACAAGCTAGATGACTTAAAAAAGAAAAAAGAAAAAGAAAGAAATTTACTCTCTCACATTTCTGGAGGTCATAAGTCCAACATCAAGGTGTTGGGAAGGTAACTTCCTGGAAGCTAGTCTCAACCTCATGCATAAGGCTCCCCCAGAAGCTTTTCCATCCCCACCCCTTTTCACCCAAATCCACCCTGCATTTCCACTACAGTGAGCCTTTGCTCAAGCCACTCCTCAACTTGAAAATCTTGACTTTCCTTTACCTATTAAAATCCTTGAAGAGTCAAAGACGGTCCTCCGAGGGACCTTTCCCATCCACCTGCCCGTAATTCTCCCTTTTCAGCTCTCTGCTCTCTTTGCGGATTACCCAGCCTGTGTCATGGCTACCTCTCTGCCATCTGTGCTCCCGACCACAACGGAAGTTCCCTCAGGCCACAGCCCTGTAACCCCATAAAACTGAGCTCACAATGAGCACTCAGAAAATACCCATTAGCCAACGGAATGAAGCAACGGGTGAATGTTGTTTGAAGAGTCTAATGTGATTATTGAGCTCACTGAAAATAATGACACTTTCTGAGAAAAATATTCACGATTTTTGTCCTCAGTTCTTGGTCTAGGCATGGAGGGAGGATTCAGTAGGATAAATCAGCAGATTAATAAAAGTGGCCAATTGACATCTATATGGGAAGGGGCCCCACCCCTTACAGTGACTATGAATTTGGAATAATGTATTTTTAGGATAGCTCTATTCTGGAGTGCATATCATCAATAGGTATTCCCACGAAAACAGAACTTCACGTGACAGCAGCCAGAGGATAGTTGGAGGAAAAACGTCAAAACATGACAGCATACATCTAGAATTCCTTCGATACTAAAGAGGTTTTAGCAAGTTCTTGGAACTTATAAATATCACCAATCTTCGAAATGTTGGAGGGGGAAGACAGTGATCCCATATTTTCCTGCTTCTCTCTGCCTGCAGTGTCCTGCCTACTCTTCCCTGTCTTGCAAAATCTCATTTTTTTTTTAAGTAAGCAAAATCTCAGTGTTTCAAACTGCAGCTTGTTTCCTGTGCCAGTCTGGACTATCACCTGCCCTGACCAAAACAAATTTCTAGTGCTTAAAAGCTACTCCCCTAATTCACCGCTTCCATTCTCAGATATCTTATTCTCATGGTTCTGTTTTAAATGCCTCAGCTTGATTACAAGCTCCTTGAAGACAGACTACATTACGGGTCTTTGCAGCTTTCTAGTATTTGTCATGCACCTTTGTACCTCTCCTTACTCTGAACTGTTTCCAACTTCAGTTGAAAGCAAAAAGTAAAAGCCAGAAGTTTTCAACACAGTTAAAAATCTCTCCACCACCCCCCTCCCACACCCCCATATGCTTCAAGAACTGCTGAGCGAATCAGACTCTAAGTCTGAGGCAACAGAGCCATTCTCCACTGCCTTAATGGAGCCAGCTAGACCGGGTCAACAGCATCAAAGACAAAAAAAAAAAAAAAAAAAAAGCATGATACACAATCAAGTGTGCAGGCTAAAATCTGCCACTAAAGCAAAGCAAAGCAAAGCTTTCCAATGACAAAGTTACTTTAAAATCCTATTTTTATGTCTGACATGTAATTATTATTATATAAGCTGGTTGAGTAAATTTATATTTTTGAAATATAGTAAAAAAAATTACAACTGTTATATTAACTGTAAATTATTTGGAAGAATAGTGGAGAGTGAAGCATTCTACTCCAGTACAACATACTGAAAAATTGATGGTAATGCTGCACTCAAAGGTGAAGATTACATTTGTTATTTGTGTGTGTATACACACACACATACACACACACACGTATATATGTATTACAAAGTATATGTGCACGTTGTGTGTGTTTATATATATGTATACCCATACACAAACATATACCTTACTTTGCTTGTTTATTTCAGATCAATTTTATTGTTTGGATTATCAGAGTTTGGGCAGTGGCTTCATTTCCCATCTTTATAAAACCTGAAACATAAGTCTTTGAGAAATTCCAGTTGGGTTTTCTATAGGTGAACCTCTTATTCCCACAGTTTTGTTTTGGGTGGGTTTTTTGGGGGGGGGGGTTGTTTCTGTTTGTTTTTTTGTGTTTTTGTTTTGTTTTGTTTATTTGTTTTTTAGAAAGAGAGTGTGGGCCAGGGAGAGGAGCAGAAGGAGACAGAGAATCTCAAGCAGGCTCTACCCTCAGCACAGAGCCCGACCTGGGGCTCAATCCCACAACCCTGGAATTACAACCTAAGCCAAAATCAAGAGTAAGACACACAACCAACTGAGCCATCCATGTGGCCCCCTCCTTTTAAAAAAATACTTGGAGTTGTCTCTGTCTTGGATCCAACTGGATCCAACTGGATCCAATTCTCCCTCCCCGCCACCTTACAGAGTGAGTAGCCAAACCAGTCAGGGTTTATCCATCCTTGTTATGTGGGTTCATGGCCTTCCAGAAAAGATGTCTGTGTATTTAGTTTCAGCCATGAGATAAATGAAAAATGCTACTGACAACTGGTGACAATTTCAGATTTATATCAAGAAGCCCACAGTGTCTTTTGTTGGTATAACAAGGTAAAGTTAAAAAGAACAAGGAATACCACAAAGCAAAGCAAAAGACAGGAATACATGAAGAGTCCAAAAAATGAAGAAGTCCTCTGAAGGAGAAGGACCATGTCTAATGATGGATGAGGTTATGTTTAGGCAGGCAACCTTGAAATTAAGAAAGCCAACCACGTACCCCTTCCACATATAATCTAACTCAAATTACCCCTGATTTTTATTGTAACCATCACTCCTGACTTCAGTGCTCTCCATTAGAGAAGTATAGTGAACCCAAGTTGTAAAATCAAGAATGCATCCCTCAAAATGCATTTGGCTTTACATGGCCTCCCCAGGTCTCTCTAGAATAGAGATATGCAATGCTTATTAATAAGGTGTACAAATACCTCGATGTGGCTTTATCCCCAAATGCACACTCAACCTCCCCTTTTAGACAAATCTCACCTTAAACCTTCTGTGCCAGGAGAAGATAGCAGTTCCCATGCTCTGGATGGTTCACCAGCCCAGCTCCTCTCAAAGGGCCTCCCACTTAGGAAAATGCAGAAGAGCCAGCTTGTGGTGCAGGAGCACTGTGTCCAGGCTCAGCCTCCTATTCCACGAATGTCAAGTTCACTGGTTCTCTGACTCATTTGGGCTCTTCGTTTCATCTCCCCCAAATCACTTACTGAGCCATTTGCTTGACAAGCTGTTTTGGACCAGTCTCAACACATTCTGGGCAGGAGTCTGGCATCTACCCCCCCAGCATCGCCCATCACCACCGCAACTGAGGACCACTCATTCTCATGCCACCCAAGGCCAAGGCCAGGACAGATGGGAAGAGAGGCTATGCAGCTGCCCAAGGATAAATCTCCATCATGGCTTTCAGCCTGGAGTGATCAGAACTGGCATGGTCCTCTTTTCAGACCTCAGCTTCTGTACACTCTGATGATCTCTTAGAGCAGATAAGCCCTGTTGCTTAAAAAAAAAAAAAAACACAAAAAAAAAACAAAAAAAAAAAAACGTATGACAACAACACACGTGCGCATACACACACACACACACACACACACACACACACACACACACACACACTTCTCTTTCCAACTAACCCCCAGAAAAGTACAGAACCCCTCTGGATCCCAGAAATGATGAATGTATATTTATGTTCCATTTCAGTAGGATGACCTTCCACATGATTCTGACCTTAACAGCTTTAGGATAATAGAGAGAATTTGCAAACTCTACCCTTAGCAGGAAGGTAGAAAGCTCCACTATGGGGCACAGAGGTGTGTCTCTGAAGTCCTGTGGATCTTCAAAAAGATCCTGAGAGAAAGCGCTCCTGATCCCCTGTGACATGACAGTACACATGGCTGTGTTCACAGTCCCCTTTGTTCCTACAAACCCCAGGGTCCCTGAATAAACAGCTGAAGAGCTTCTTTCACAGATCATTTCTCACTTGTAACAATTTAGAATACCTTGAAGTTGGCTTCAAAACATAACTTTGTTTCGTTTTTGAATTTGAGTATCACAGTGGCAAACCTTTGATGAATCCCCTCATATCACTAACTTCAAAATCATCTTGCATCTTTCAGAAAGAATCACTCCCTTAACTATACAAAAAAGTAAACATGTGGGGTTTACACAAGTGGACAGCACCACTATTCACGATACCCAAAAAGTGGAAACACCCCAAAAGTCTTCTAAAGAATGAGTGGATACACAAACTATGGTGTAAATATACAGTAGAATACTATCCAGCCATAGAAATGCACAAAATATACGGGCTACCGTGTGGATGAACCTTGAAAACATGATGCTCAGTGAGAGAAACCAGACACACAAAGATAAATATTGTGTGATTCCATTTACATGAAAGACTTAAAAGAGGCGAATCCATAGAGACAGAATTGTAAATTGTAAATTGATAGTTGCCAGGGTTGAAGGGAGGGGAAAATGTAGCCATGGCATTTGATTTTGGAGTGATGAAAACGTTTTAGAACTAGACAGAGAAGGTGGTTGCACAACCTTGAGAATATACCAAATACCAACCGTTCACTTTAAAATGATTAGTTTTATTTTATGTGAATTTCACCTCAATTTTTAAAAAAATGTTTAATGTTTATTTATATTGGAGAGAGAGAGACAGCGCATGAATGGGAGAGAGGCAGAGACAGAGGGAGACACAGAATCCAAAGCAAGCTCCAGGCTCTGAGCTGTCAGCACAGAGCCTGACATGGGGCTCAAACCCACGAACCATGAGATCATGACCTGAGCCAAGGTCAGACGATTAACCAACCAAGCCACCCAGGCATCCCAAGTTCAATTTTTTTTAATGCATGATTTAAAAGGTATGAAACAGATTTTGCTACATTGTCTTTGTCCTATAAGAATCTATGTTTTCATTTTTGGGTTGAAACTATTCAAGACACCTATAAAATCTTATGTTGTGTCACCTTTTTAAATGCCTCTTACAGGATTCTAAGAATAAGTGGTTCTAAGGAGGGTGAGGGGGAAGATCCCTAACCTATGCATATAGGAACCAAAAGGCAAAGAAATAGTTGCAGTTTATCTACCCAAAATCAAATAAAGGAAACAGCAATTAAGACACACAGGTGGCCCATTACGGGTGGATTCAAGCAGAGGGATTTGAAGTTTTGCCAGGTAAAGAAACTCTGAAAGGGTAGCCCCAGGCTACTGGAAATACAGTCTGTGGAGACCAGCAGCATCAGCATTACCTGGGCACTTCTTAGAAGTGGAGGGTCTCAGCCCCACCCAGAACTACAGGACCCAAATCTGCATTTTAGCATAATCCCCAAGCATCCCCATTATCCAGAAGCAGTCCATGGCCCCTCTACAAACAGCTGTGTTATTTTTTTTAATTAAATTTTCATTTTAATTCCAGTTAGTTAACATACAGTGTTACATTAGCTTCAGGTGTACAATACAGTGATTCAACAATTGTATACATTAGTCAGTGCATATCACAAGTGCACCCTTTAATCCCCATCACCTACTTAACCCATCTCTGATAACCATCAGTGTGTCCTCTAGAATTAAGAGTCTGTTTCTTGGTTTCCTCTCTCTCTCTCCCTCCCTCTCTCTCTCTCTCTCTCTCTCTCTCTCTCTGTCTTTTCCCTCTGCTCATTTGTTTTGCTTCTTAAATTCCACATATGAGTGAAATCATATGGCATCTTTCTCTGACTAACTTATTTTGCTTGGCATTATACCCTTGAGCTCCACGCATGTTGTTGCCAATGGCAAGATTTCATTGATTTTTAATAGGCAAATTATGGAAGCAGCCCAAGTGTCCATCGACTGATGAATGAATAAAGAAGATGTGGTGTAGATATACAATGGACTATTATTTAGAAGTTGTGTTATTTGCCTTCAACAAAAAAGCCTCTACATCCACACAAAGCTGGCAGCACCCATCCTCTGCTCCCTCCATGTCACCTAAGACAGTTCTATGCTTCACCCCCATCGCCAGACCCTTACAAGGGGCAAGACTCTGTCAAGCACAATGACACAACGTGGGGACCTGCACAGGATTTTCTAACATAATCTCCACCAACCAACAAAGATTTTCTTCTCCCTAAAAGCACTCACTTCCTTCTGTGTCCTCTGTCTTCCCCCACTGATAAAGAGACCAGTTAGGTCTACTTCATGCCCTCTTATTCACAATTCTCACAGGTAGGGTGGAAAGGATTTCCTGATGGATTGGGGTAGGATGCAGGGGAAGACAGACACAAGGCTTTGGGCCCTCCCTACTAGAACAATGGTGTTTCCATGCTGACATGGAAAAAGCAGTAGGAAAGGCAAGTCTGGTAGAGAAAACCGAGTTCCCTCAACAATGCTAGAATTAAGTGTGTGTGCTCTGCCCTAGAAGAGTCTCCACTCATGATAAGTGGCCCCTGTGACCTCTCTCACAGCGGCTCTATGTAGGCTGACAGAGGGATCACAGTCGCTATGACGCATGCATGTGCAAACCTGTAAACGTGGGAGTCTGCCACCTGATTACTGCATGTAAAGACCCTTGGGACTGCTTGTGGTGGCAGGGACTCTAGGGAGACTCTAGAATGCTTCGTACTAAGTGTCAGGTGCATATAATGAAACAAACTGCTTAGCTGCTCTGCAGTCACATGATGTGACCTCAAGAAGGTTACCACAACCTTGTGTTCCTTCTATCAGGAAGTAAATCAACTGGCATCTGGAAAAACAAAGTGGTACCTCTTGAGAAAAAAAGAAAAACAACTCAGTTTTTGCTTCAGTAGAATAGATGCGATAACCATGTATGTGTGTATATACGTGTATATTATAAAATTGTTATATATCATATAATCATATAATAGGTAACCATATAACATACTTATATACAAATTATATATTATATATAAAATACATATCTTTGCATTTATTAAATTTTACATTCTTATAATACATAATACTATTATATTCCATGTAATAGTTATAGAATTCTATAAATATTAATTTCAATATAAAATGTCAATGATCATACATTTATACATATTCTATAACACACATTACATAATTATAGAAAATAATTATATACCTTATATAATATAAAACTATGTATTTTATATAATGTACATTTATATTCTATAATCATAATGCACATCATAAAATATATATATATATAATCTGTATGGTCATTAATTTTTCTTACTACTATATACAACAGCCTTAAAAATTACCATAAAATGTATGCAGGTCCCAAATTAATACATGACCCATCATAGCCAGTCTGCTCTCTTAAGCCCCAGGCTAACATGGAGTTGTCCTCAGTGGACATTATGACCTGATTCTTGAACTGGCTCACATTCTTCACCTACCCCCAGCTTTCCCTTTAGCTCACAGAAACATGCACCCACCATCCATCTTTATAGCTTTTAAGTGCGTTTGGTGCTATTAGTCATCCATTAACTTGAAAGTTAAAAAAGATGCAAGGAAAACTGGACAGAGACTTCATCTGAGTACCATGAATGGCTCTCAAACACAGAACCCAGTGCAGAAGGGAAACAATCAATCAGCAGATGAGGATTGGGGCACAGACCACTAGATGTGCTGGCTCAGGAAGGTCCTCGAAAGTAACCATGAGCAACAAGCCAGAGGTCTGGAATGATTTTGGATGACCAGACATACACAGGGCCAAGTATGACTGAATGGTCACTAAAATAGGAATTGTTACCCTGCGGGCAACAATTTGTTAAGTATATCCTATCTTCACAAGCTGAACGTGTATTAGTCAGGGTAGGCTAACTGCTGTAACAAACAGTCCTGATGGTTTCACACGACAAACACTTCTTCCTTGCTCACACCACATTCCAATGTAGCAGTTCCTGTTCTGACCGTGCTCCTGTGCACCTCTCCCTTTTCCACCTTGTGTATCTTCCAAATTCTGGGCTACAAAAAAATTGCCTTCCAGATACACCAAGGGGAAAAGAGAGAGAACACGGAGCATTGTACATGAGACTGTTAGGGGCTAGGACTGGAGGTGACATATGTCATTTCAGCCACATTCTACTAGACAGAACTCAGGCATATGGCCATCCCACATGCCAGGGTAACTAACTAGGAAATGTGGCCTAGCTGAGTGCTCAGGAGGAAAGGGACACAGGTGAAGTGAGCCTCCGTCACAGAATACCAGGTAGGGACCACAAAGACAAGTAGATCGGGTAGAAAATAGTCACGGGGTAAAGACCTTTTGAGAAATGGTTTTACCCAGTTAGGGAATGTCTTTAGAACTACCATCATTGTCTTAACCCTGGGCTTAAAATTGTAAACAACAACAATAAAATAATTATGTTGGGAGAAGAAACTAAAGACAGCCAACCTCACGCTAGGAAACATGATGAATTGTGATGAATTGGAGCTACAGACGTAGTGTTAGCTGCCAATCCCATCAAAAACAAAAGTATAAAAGAAAACTTTGGGTCCAAGTGCCTAAGCAAGTATGCCTGATCTGGCATCGATTCAGACCCACTTTGTCCTTTAACATCTTTATTCTCCAAGCATTGTCTTTACTGCCAGGGGTTGGCAAAGTACAGCCCACAGATACACCCTGTTTTGGTATGGTCCCAAACTATAAATGGCTTGTACATTTTCAAATGGGCTGAACAAAATCAAAAGAATCATAAAACATCAAGACTCATTAAAATTAAATTAAATCCAAATTTCATTGTCCATATATAAAGTTTTATAGGAACACAGCCATGTTCCTCTATTTAGATGTTGTCTGTAGCTGCTTTCACACTACAACAGCAGAGTTGAAACCTTGTAACAGACTGTATGGCTCACAAAGCTGAAAATATTTACTATCTGGCCCTTTACAGTAAAAGTTTACCAACCCCTGGTCTAAGCCAAACTGGCTACTTTCTGCTGTCAAAAACTGTTGTCAAATACACAATGTTTTTGCTTTGCAGGATGCAGTATGTTCGATGTTCAAGCTTTTCAGGGTTCCTGCCGAAACCAAGTAACAGGTTGCCAATTCTTCATCTACTTCCCTTCCTTTTGCTGTTCCTATTCATCACTTTACACTACACAGCAATCTCAGTGTCTAGAGCAGCTACAGTGACCAAAGAGGATGGGAACCCCCTCTGCTTTTCTATGCATGAACTGGGAAGATTTTGCTATACCTCCAAAGCTTCAAGCAGAAAAAAGAAATCCTCAGCCCTCGGAGTGATCTGGAAGATTTCCCACCATTTCTTCCAAGCGCCTTCCTCCGTGACTACTTTCTACGTCTCATTTATAAACACCACTGCTCCCAGCGATAGCAGCTGGGATTCAAAACTACTTCTCTGCTGGCGATTTATCATTTCACTATTTTATACACACCCTACATCAGCTTCCTAGGGCTGTCATAACAAAGTCAAAGCCAGCATTTACTCAAGTCTGTCTGAACTCAACGCCCGAAATAATTCCCACTAGCCCATCTTTCCAGCACTATCTCTGCCCTAGGAAAAAAGGCCATGAATCTAGATACACCACTAGATCTAGATCTACTTGTTCCAAGCTACATGTTCTGATCCATGGATCCTTTTTCTCTGCCCAAAGTGTCTACTTCCCTCTGCAGTTTTCATCAAATCCAGACTTTAATTCCTAAACTCAACCTTGTTTCCCATTTACTCTTATTTATAGGGAACATAATTACATGCAACCATGCTGCAACTAATAAAAACTTTACATCAGCTGAAGTTTTGTAATTCATCATATTTTTTTCCTTACTGGTTTTAACCCACAGCCTGCCCAGCAGACTCCTCCAAGCTGCCCAGATCCCCGGGCTTGTTTCTGCAGCCCATTGTTACCCATCACAGGCCAGGTACAACTTCCCCAGGCTGCCTGGCGACTCAACTTCCCATATCAAACTAGTTACGTAACTACGCTCTGGGCAACTTTTGCTGTCACCGGCAACTGCCTGTAATTGGATGAAGCCACGTATTCTTCATGAATTTTGGGTCATTTTTGCTCTTCCAACCATGATTTACAAGGGGTCTACCAAAAACTAATCTTTCAGTTCTGTAAATTTCCACAATGCCATTCAACAAGGGGCAATTACTTGATATAAACAGTAAATACAATCCTCAAAGCTTCAAGGCATTTTCCACAAAAATTTATTATTAAGTAAATATACTACCCTACCTCCCCCCCCCTGCAAAGTCATGAGCCAACTCCTATTACATAAAGTTACAAATTCTATTATGAAGTGATTACTCCTTTCGTGGGGGTGTGGGGAGGGAAGAAAAAGAGAAAAAATGCAATATTAGCTGCTAAAATCCAGAAACTGGAAGTAATGTAAACAGCTACCAAATGGTCGTCCATAAAATAAAGACCACACATTTCATAATTTAGCCAAGAATCTAATCCAAGTTAACTTATAACAATGAATTAATGGCACAGATGGTTGTCATGGTGACCTCATTTTGGCTTTACATAATCTAGATGTCAGATGATGCATATGAGATGTGACATTAGAAAATTGCTGAAATAATGAACAGTGAGCATGCTTTAGAGTCCTGGCATCTTTGACCTTCTTAAATTTAAACTACCTTTTAAATCTATCTGAAAATATTCAAGACAGCACTTAGGCCTCTTGATTTATGCTAACAATTTGATTGTCTTTCCCTTCTCTTAGCAAAGCTAACCACATTTGAATATACTGAACAGTTTAACCACCGCAACAGATTTCTGATCAAAGCAAGTGTGAAATCATTTTCCCAGCTTTGTACAGCAAAATTCTTTATGCAAGTAAGTCAACAATACGGAGAGGAGATAATGCAATTCAAAGGGCGTGAAGACAGGGCTTACAGAAGAGGCATTTGCTAATATTATCATGTGAAATTTGTTTCTTTTGTTTTCTTAAGTCTCAGCTGGGAGGCAGCAGCAACTGAAACAATGTTCTCCCAGCATAGCTAGGTCTTTAAGATGCTTTAGAGAATGAAATTATTTTCTAATCATGAAATCCACTAGACTGTGGAACAACCTAAGAGAACTCACAGAATGTCAGCAGGTTTGGGTCATTTTGAAGTTAACACACTGGGGAGTATGGGGTGCCCCAAATTAATTCACTTAAGGCCACTACTGGAACTAAAGCAAGGGAGCAGTCCCGAGATGAGACAAAAGCACAGGAGCCCCACTTCCTGGCCTCCTGGTTTAGTAGCTAATGCAGACACAATAGCTGAGGAGCTTCCCATATCAGGGAGATGAGACACACTGGGGGAGAGTAGGAAAAGTCTGGACTTTGTAGTACAATTAAAAGTCTTCATTTGTAAAATCTTCTAAGCTTTGATTCTCAAAAGAAAGGTGATCATGAATAATTATAATCCTGACTTTACCCTGTGGTAAACTGCAAGACTTTACCCCAAAGGCAGAGAGGTGAAGCGTTGATAATCACATGAATTGGGCTATCCTGATACTCTACTGCATATCCTCCACTCAAGCTTGAGTACATATAGTTTTCCTCCTGCTCAACCTTGTGGTCTCAGGTTAGGATCATACTGCAGGAGAAAAGGAAGAGGCCTCGGGGTCTGCAAAGAGTGTAGAGTTCGCCTTTGAGCCATAGCCCAACTTTAGCCCAACGTGAATCGGCAAGTCATGGAGAGCTCTCCAAACACAGAGGGCAGCCCCACGTGACACAACGTACAGTTCTTTTTTCTTTTAATGTTTTTTTTTTTTTTGAGAGAGAGAGAGTGCACAAGCAGGGGAGGGACAGAAAGAGAGGGGGAACACAGAATCTGAAGCAGGCTCCAGGCTCTGAGCTGTCAGCACACAGCCCGACGCAGGGCTTGAACTCACGGACCCCGAGATCACGACCTGAGCTGAGGTCGGAAGCTTAACTGATTGAACCATCTGGGTGCCCTGACAAATTTTTAATGCATTTATAGACACAAGTCTTTGAAGACCTTCTTTGTCTGAAAATGTCATTTTTTTTTTAAGTTTACTAATTTATTTTGAGAGAGGGAGAATCCCAAGCAGGCTACGCGCTGCCAGCACTGAGCCCAATGTGTGGCTTGAACCCACAGAACCATGAGATCATGACCTGAGCTGAAACCACAACGGAGCCACACAGGCACCCTTCAATGTACATTTCTAACAACTTTCACCCTTTCCACCTTTCCAAAGCTCTGATTTAATTAAATCAGCCAGTGGGAAGATCTGTGATCCTGATTACTGGCTCACCTTCAGACCCTAGCTTTTGATTCATACTCTCTGGTGTTTTCTTGCTACACATTTTGTTTAATACCTGTATGATTACTACACATTTTAGATTCAGATGGGAGGCAGGCTGCCTAGGTTAGAACCTCAGCTTCTCGGTTACTATGTGGCCTGGAGGAAGTGTCTTAACTTCTCTGAGCCTCACTAAATAGAGAGACCCTTAGTAAGGACATCAAGGTGGGGCTAAGAATGGAGAGAACCTGAATCAGGACATCACGGGGGTGCTAAGAATGAAGTGTGAAGGTGCAAGGAGAGCAGTGAAACTGCCTGGTATAGGAAACAACCAAAAAACTGTGGGGGCTTCTATTCTCATCTTTACCAGCCTGTACCATGACTCATCTATATAACCAACTCTAATAAACTGACCTCCGTGGACTCTAGCTCCTTAAAGCACTCAAATCAGCCTCGGCTGTGTTTCCATGGCTGTCTATACCAGCCCCATACATAGTTTAGAGCCTTCTTGGTCCAGAGAGTGCTAAGCAGAAACAGAGGGAACATTATGGTTTTACATTTAAGAAGACGACTTAGTAAGAAAAAAAATTTTTAGTGGGAATATAAGAAAAACCTAAAGAGTAAATGTTATAGCTATACGAAAGACACAGTTACGTATCCAGGTTCATGCCATACCACGTTTTCATCGGGTTGTGTGAGAGGGATTCATAACCATTTGATTAAGGAGGAAGGAAGAGAACACAGATGGAAGGGTGGGGGGATAGCTAGAAAGGAAACAAAGGGGATGGAGAGGAAGAAGGAAAGAAGAACCAGAGAGAAGCAAAGGAAAAAGAAAAACTACCTTAAAGCTTCAGTTGGTCTGAGCAGTTACGTTCTGTCCTACACAGCAATGTGCCCTTGTTCCCACAGTCTGAACAGCAATATGAGACCCGAGGGTCTAGAGATACACGGAGTCAGGAGCACCTCCATCCTGGGAGCTGCTGCCCTTGCCATGAACCTCCGACGGGTGCCCCGCGCCTCCCTTCCCACGAGCCCCAGTCGGGTGCCCACGCTGCCCTTCGCAGAAGCCCTGCACATCTGATAGCTGAGTCCTGCACTCTGGTCTCCAGGCAACAGATGCCTCCTGTTAAGAGCAGGGACAAGCCTGATCCCAGAACTGCCACTCCTCGTCTATGGCGTTCAGTTTAAACAACCTCTGCGCTCCATAATCAGTACGCTCCTCCCTACCCTTCAACTGTGAAGCTAAGAGTCTAGTGTTTGGAGACTCCAAAATGCTGTGATTACACACAAACATCACAGTGACAGGGGGAACACAAACAAAACCCAAACTACAAGAGTGGTTACCGCAGGTTATGTATGGTGGGTAAACGTGAACACACAAACAGATGTGTGCACACACCTATCTGTGCACATGTGTGCCCACACCGCCACACCTGTGCACATACACGTGTGCTGGACCGCTACGTACATACCTGCAATCACACAAGCACACGCATGCATACAAACATGCAACACGCCCATGCCTGTGCATGCACACACAGTTAAATTAATTAAACAAGGGAGACATCAGATTCAGGGGGCTCTAACGGCCTAGCAGCCTGAGTAAGCAAACCAAAAAGTCAGCTTGTAAATGCCTCAAAGTTAAAAAATTTTGATTTTGTAACAACAACCTATCAACAACCAATCACAAACTGCCAACTAGGCTTGAAGCAATAGCCAATCAATAGTTTCCTTGATTTACTTCTGCCTTTTCTTAACCAAAATCTCTCCCTGAGGTCCTGTCAGTGGAGCCCTAACTACTTCCAGCGTGCAACACTTGATTGGAAATACTTTTTGTTCAAATACTCTCTTAAAATTTTTAACACCTCTCAGTTTCTCTTTTAAGCACACATTCATATACACAAGACACACAGACACACTCATATACACACACGTACATATACAACCACACATATTAGTATGGTAAACTCTTCCTCAACAACTGACAATTGAATGGGCTACAGACTTCACAGGCTTCTTGCAAGGCAGAGGTCACTGTTTAAAATAGTGAGTTGAGGGGGCCCCTGGGTGGCTCAGTTAAGCATCCAACTCTTGGTTTTGGCTCAGGTCATGATCTCATGGTTCGTGGGTTCAAGCCCTGCATGGGGCTCTGCACGGGGCAATGCAGAGCCTGCTTGGGATTCTCTCCCTCTACCTCTCTCTCTGCCCCTCCCCCACTCCTGCTCGCTCACTCGTGCTCTCTCTCTCTCTCTTTCAATATAAATAAACTTTAAAAACAGCATACTGATTGAGGAACGGGTGCCTGGGTGGCTCAGACAGCTAAGCGTCCAACTCTTGATTTCAGCTCAGGTCATGATCTCACAGTCCGTGGGTTCAAGCCCTGAGTCAGACTCTGTTCTGACAGCATGGAGCCTGCTTGGGATTCTGTCTCTCTCCTCTCTCTCTGCCCCTCCCCTGCTCATGCTCATGTTCTGTCTCTCAAATAAACTTTTAAAAAACAAAATTAAATTAAAATAAAATAAAATAAAATAAAATAAAATAAAATAAAATAAGTGAGCTGAGGTAACAACATTTTAAAGACTGAGACTTTGAACTTGGTTCTCCAGTATTCCTTGGTTACTGATCACTGCCCTGTGATGAGTCATGGGGGGTGGTAGACGTCACGTGTTCTCTCATCCCAGTGAGGGCCTGGACTTCTCAAGCTGCTATGAAGCACAAGGAAGCTTTCCACAACTGGAGAGCGAGTCAGAGGAAAGTGGTGTCTGCATCTCCCACATTAACCTTCCACTAACGTGCTGACCGTAACTCAGCATGCAAACCCAGACCTCATGTATTTCCGAGGTGTGCTACCGGACCAACGGGACCAGTCCTGCTCTCCCTGAGCCAAAACTAGAACAAGAAAACAAAATTCCATCACTTGAGAAAGTAGTGAAGGGTACCTCCTCTCCTCCTGTGTGCCCTTGACATCAGGAAGCAGGTCCTCCTGGCAGGTAGGCAGGTGCCCAGGTGGGGCCCAGGTGTGGGTGAGAGTGGGAAGAAGGAGGACAGCATCTTCTATTACCCAATTCCCCATCTGCAGGCCAGAGTCAGCCCCACTGGATGTGAGCTAAGAAACTGTCGTTCAAGGGTTCCAGGAAGCCTGAGGGGATCAGAACCCTGAGAAGCACACTGTGCTGCTCCTGTCCCTTCAGGTCTCTACTCTTCCGTAAGTGTACTACCGAGACAAACTGTGCTTTCAGGAGAGTGACACCGGTGAACCTGCCGGCGGTCTCCCGGTTGTCTGGGTGCTGCAGCAAACCTCTTTAACATCCCTATTACAATACGTATCTGCAGGGCTCAAACAGGAGAGGAGGGGTGAGGCAGGGTCCCCAAGGAGACAGCTGGGCAGGAGCTTCAGAAGCGCTTCTGTTTCTTATTTCTATCAGACAAGTTTAAGTAATTGGACAAATCAGCTTATAAATGAAACCTAATGTTCAAAGCCAACTGTTGAAAATGAGAGAGATTTTCTTTCTGTTTATTGGTATGGTTTTAGCCCAGTGAGACAGTGAGAGAGTTATATCCACTTAGTCCTGCTGTCTAGCATCCATCCTTCTGTGAGGTTTCCAGTTGACTTGAACACCATTTTTGATCCACGTCTTCAAAAGTTAACAAGATGAACTATAGAGATGTTCATTAGGGGTTAACATTAAGTTGTGAGCTTTCGTCAACAGAAAAAAGAAACAAAGCCAACATACGGAAGCATTGCATTTCCAAAATCACAGGAGCATGTGCACGTGTGTGTGTGTGCGTGTGTGTGTGTGCGTGTGTGTGTGTGTGTGTGTGTGTGTGTGTGTAAAATCCCCTGGGGTAACACACTGTTTCTATAGTTTCTCATTTCAGGGACGACAGGAAAGATTATATTTCACTTTCATCTTGTCTGCCCAAGGAAGAGTTCATTACATTTTAACAATAATCAATAATCACAATGAAAAGATAGTCTGTACTTACCAAACAAGGTAAAAATTTAGAGTAACCCTGGTGTAGTCCCTGGCCCCATTTTTGTGGTAATCATGTTAAGGGAACGTGCTGTCATTGTGATCGGATTAGGTGAAATGCCAGCGGAGGTCCATGGGGCTCGGTTTCTATTTGCAATGCACCGTGTGCTGTTCGACCTGTCCCTTACAACCGCATTCGTGTTCGATAATGCAGCGCAATCATCTACCACGATCAGGATGAAAGTAGAAGAGAATGGAGGAGGTACCACGGAACTCTCACTGAACCCTTCTGATAACCTTGTATCTGGCACCTCACCAAGGAGCAGAGTGGCAGATCAGGAACATGCTAGGGCCCCACAGAGCCAGGCCGGATGCTTACCCACTCAGCCTGCCTCACCCACGTATCTATATGACACCTGCAAACCTGTTACTGTTTGTGGATGAAAACACACAATTTCTCACCTAACAGTTGTGTGTCTCCCTTCTGGTTCCCGGGCAGGGCTCTAATAGCGTATCTTTGCAAGTATAAAGGAAGCACACCTCACCTTCCAAAGTACACAGCGGAATGAAGGAGACCTCATACTCAACTCCAGCAGGCTCTACGGCTTCCCAAAAATTGGCAGCCGTTGCACCCTTCCAGAGCCTCACATAAACTCAGGGGGGAAACATTTGGCTCCTTGATGAGGCTGAACTTTCCCATCTTTAAAAATCCTATTATATTTCTTATATCAATGACATCTTAAAATATTATTTTGCCTGTTTTCTTTGAGTTTGCACACCACTTCTCATTTTCCCAAATTAGTAAGGACTGAAGTACTGAAAAAGTGCTGAAAGGTGCTTATTTAGGTCCCAAATGGGAAATATCATACGGGCACTTTTGTAGCACAGATGTGATTGTGGCCCAGCAAAAGGGCAGGGGCCGCTGCGGAAGCTTCTGGAGGTTATGGCTGGGCCCTGAGCGATTATGTACTAGTTTTCTGCTGCCCTCTCCCAAATTGCATGAAAACTTACCGTAAAACAATGACAGGTATCTGCCACAGTGTCCCTGGACCACGGGTTTGGGAACAGCTTACCTGGATAGTTGTGGCTCAGGGTTTCCCGGGACGTGTCCGCCAGGGCTGTGCTCATCGGAAGGCTTCGTGGGGGCAGGAAGAGCCAATTCCAAAATGGAACGTGCACAGAGCTAGCAATCTGGTGATGGCTGTTGACAGGAGGCCTCAGTTCTTCACCACAAAGATCTCTTCACGAGGCTGCTTAACTGTGTTCGTGACAACTGTCTTTCCCGGAGCCGGTGATCCAGGACAGAGGAAGGCACAACTGGCAATGCCTTCTCTGACCTAGCCTCCAGAGTAACACCTCATCGTTTCCATGTTCTCTGAGTCATAAGATTGCACTGGTCAGCGTGCATCAGGGTGGAGAAAAGTGCACGGGATGCGAATATCAAGAGGGAAGAGTTAAGGGCACCTGGGTGGCTCGGGTGTGAATCGCAGGTCTTCAGCTCTGACAGCTCAGAGTCTGGAGCCGGCTTCACATTCTGTGTCTGCCTCTCCCTGCCCCTCCCCTGCTTGCGCTCCATCTCTCAAAGAGAAACATTAAAAAAAAATTAAAAAAAAAATAAAAAATTAAATTTTTTAATTTAAAAAAAAAAAAAAAAGAGGGAAGAATTACTGGGGGCCATCTCGGAGGCAGACTACCCCCATACAGTTTCCCAGAAAACGAAGAGAAAATTGCCGGAACCCCATGGTCATGCTGGACCCTTGATGGAAAAAGCAGGGTCAAGAAGGAGTCGAGGGCTTAGAAACTGGCTCACGGGGTACCAGGATGGCCAACAGCCCAAACGTGAACATCCACAGGTGCATGGCAGAGAGTGCACGATAACGAAGACATCACAGATGGAAGGCCGTCCGTCCAACAGCAGTACAGTCGTTCCAAGCGGGTCACTTGGGGCAAGATTGCAGGCAGCAGCCGGAAGGAGAACCCACCCTCGAGAAAAGAACCGCTTCAGGGTAGGTCTCCGGGCTGTCAAGCGGACGAGGGAGCCGAACAGGAACCCACACTCGCGTCAGAGCCTAATGCTGCGCGCAGTGGCCCCGCAGGTGCCATGAGCCTTCCCCGCAACACTGGCTGCGGCGCGAGGCCCACCTGCACGAATGCCACAGCCCGTTCCTGCGTGGACGCAAGCTTCCTGCCACGGAACGCTCTGGATCTAGAGTTCTCACAAGAAAGCCAGCCTCCGGCCGCAGTGCATCCAGCAGCACCCTGGAAAGTTGGGGCGTAGCACGTGGGGCTCCAGGCCTCCGCCCCTCAGGGGGCGGCGCCAGGCTGGAGCCCCCGCCCCCCGCCCCAGGACGGAGGGTGGGTTACGGCGACCCCGAGTCCCCTACTTCCGGGCCAGGCCCATCTCTCCGCAGTGCTTGCCCTGGGGTGGCAGGGCCGCTGCGTGGGCTGTGAGGGGCGAGAAGGGGCAGGGAGGGCGCCGGTGACCCGCAGAGCGGCGCCGCCACCTGGGACGCAGGACGCTCTGAGGGAGAGAGAGCTTGAGGCCGCTGAGGCTGCCGGGAGCCGAGGAGGGCCCGCGCGGCCGGCCGCTGAGGCTGCCGGGAGCCCAGGAGAGCCCGCGCCGGCCGGCCGCTGAGGCTGCCGGGATTCGAGGAGGGCCAGCTGCAGTCGCAGGCTGCTTTCTCAGCGCAGCTTGCCGGGGAGGCTTGCTACCTGGGCTGATGGAGACTTGCAGTTTGTCACGTAACCGCAGTCCGCTCGCAAGTAGTGGCTGGCGTTCACTGAAGGGCGGCCGGTTCTGGAATTCTCGGGGACTTGCACTGGTTCCGGCCACATGGTCGCTGTCACTCCAGAAGTGGTATCTGTGTTCCAGGCGGAGGCAGAGGGAAGACGTCAGCGTGCAGGTCCTTGATCCCTTTGGTCAAGAAAGCAGGTGGGGCGCCTGGGTGGCTCAGTCGGTTAAGCGCCCGACTTCGGCTCAGGTCACGATCTCGCGGTCCGTGAGTTCGAGCCCCGCGTCAGGCTCTGGGCTGATGGCTCAGAGCCTGGAGCCTGTTTCCGATTCTGTGTCTCCCTCTCTCTCTGCCCCTCCCCCGTTCATGCTCTGTCTCTCTCTGTCTCAAAAATAAATAAACGTTAAAAAAAAAAAAAAAAAAAAGAAAGCAGGTTAATACCTCCCCCCACCCCATTTGATATGTACAAAGCAAAATCTTACAAAACCAACAAACAAAACAAAACAGGTTCTAAGAAAACTCCACGTGGCACATACTGAGCATCCCAGATTCCGTTTCCTCCTTCATTCTTAAGAAGAGCCGTGTGACTTAGTTTACCACCATAATGTGTTCTGTTAAAATATATACATCTTGCAAGACTCTCTTGAAGCTGTAGGTAGCCTTGGGATATCATTCCAACTAATGAAACCTAACTAAGAGACTCCTAGAGAGTGTGGGGAAAGTTTTAGCTTCCTGATGAAGGCATCTTTCCTTCCGCCATCCCTCCTTGCTTCCATCCTTCCTAACCCTCTTCCTTTCATCCCTCCATCCCTCCTGCCCTCCACCCCTCCTTTCTTCTTTGAGCCTAAAACATATACTTTTGGGGAAGCCATCTTGCAAGTAGGAAGCAATGAGCAGGAGGATTAAAAGTACAAGCTGAATGGGGCGCCTGGGTGGCTCAATGGGTTGAGCATCCAACTTCGGCTCAGGTCATGATCTCTCAGTTTGTGAGTTCCAGCCCTGCGTTGCGCTGTGCTGACAGCTCAGAGCCTGGAGCCTGCATCGAATTCTGTGTGGCCCTCTCTATCTGCCCTTCCCCTTCTTGTGCTCTCTCTCTCTCTCTCTCTCTCTCTCAAACATAAATGAACATTTTTTTTTTTTTAAGTTCAAGCTGAAGAAGAGAGAGGAAGGAGACAGTCTGGGATACTGGGGAGAGTGTGAAGTCACTGCAGCAGCCTTGGATTATGTCTGGATCTTTTATAATGTGAGAAGAAATCAATTCCTGCTTAGTTAAAACCGTGTGTCGACTTTGTCACATCCAACCAAATCCCGTCATAACAGATATTGTTAGTCCTGTATTGTCCAAACTCATCTGGACACAGAAACTCTTTTGCCTTGTAGAATCCGTAACCACATTCCACAGAATTGTTGTTCTGTTGGGCATATTTTAGGGAAAGACTGAACTGGTAGCATTAGAATGGATTTAAGTGAGGAAAAGGGGGCAGCTCCTCTACCAAGATGTTACGAGAGCCTATGTGCTGCTCCTTGGGTGCATGGAAGGGGTACCAGGGAGAAGGGAGTGAGTTTTGATAGAAGTGTTACCATAATTGAAAATAGCTCAAAGAATGAGAATCAGAAGTCCTGGAAGCATTACGTCAAAAGTACATTACGCATCTTTATCTTCAGAACACAAATATTTTCAATATTATGCCCCACTGTGAAATTTATAATCTAGTTTTCATTACTGATTTGCATTACTAGCACAGGAGTTGTCATTTAAAACATCTTCCACGAATGAAATATACTTCCCAGCTGGTTGCTGCTCCTGCCTTCTTCCACCTACAGTAATTCAAAATAAGCACCAGCTCTTTATGATTATTATTTTATGAATCCAATGACATGGAAGTCTGGGAGGCACTGTGCATTTGCTGAGAAGAAAATAAGGGCTTCAGGGTTGTCCTGGAGCTATGCTGTCCAAGAGGGTAGCCGCTGGCCACATGCAGCTTTTGAGAACTTGAAACATGGCGAGCCTGAATTGAGAGGTGCAGTAAGTTTAAAATACACACAGGATTTGGAAGATTTGGTATGAGAAAAGGAATACAAAATATCCATTAATAATTTATTTATTGGGGCACCTAAGTGGCTCAGTCAGTTAAGTATCTCTTGATTTCAGCTCTGGTCATTGTCTCATGGTTCATGGGATCATGGGTTCATGGGATTGAGGCCCGCGTTGGGCTCTGCACCAGCTCAGAGGCTGCTTGAGATTCTCTCTCACCCTCTCTCTCTGCCCCTTCCCCACTCACTCTCTCTCAAAATAAATACATAAACTTAAAAAACTTAGTTTTATTTAATTTATTTATTTATTTATTTATTCATTCATTCATGTATTTATTAGGTGCTAAAATGATATTTTTGTGATGTACTAGATCAGTTGCCTGTATTATTAAAATTAATTTTGTCTGTTTTTTATCACTTTTTAAAATTTTTCTTTAATGTTTATTTATTTTTGAGAGACAGAGACAGAGCGTGAGCGGGGGAGGGGCAGAGAGAGCAAGGGAGACACAGAACTCGAAGCAGGCTCCAGGCTCCGAGCTGTCAGCACAGAGCCCCACGCGGGATCATGACCTGAGCCGAAGTCGGATGCTCAACTGACTGAGCCACCCAGGCGCCCCTTTTTATCACCTTTTAATGACAGTGCTAGAAAATTTTAAATTACCACTATGGCTGGCATTAAGGCCAGCATTATATTTCTATTACATGTGTTCTAGACACTCTTGTCCCAGTATTGTGACCTTTTGAGGGAGTCTTTGGGCTTCAGTTTCCCCAGCTATAGAATAGGGTAATTGCTCCCAGTTTTGGATCTATGAATTGTAAAATTTGTGCATTTCCTCTTTCCCTTTTTTTGTCTCTTAAGAAAAACACTTGAGGGGCGCCTGGGTGGCGCAGTCGGTTAAGCGTCCGACTTCAGCCAGGTCACGATCTCGCGGTCTGTGAGTTCGAGCCCCGCGTCAGGCTCTGGGCTGATGGCTCGGAGCCTGGAGCCTGTTTCTGATTCTGTGTCTCCCTCTCTCTCTGCCCCTCCCCCGTTCATGCTCTGTCTCTCTCTGTCCCAAAAATAAATAAAAAAAAAAAAAACGTTGAAAAAAAAAAAAAATTTAAAAAAAAAAGAAAAACACTTGAATATTTTCCTGGAGAGAACACGGAGCTTGGAGTTAGAAAGCCTGGTTTGAATACTATTTCTGCCAGTCCCTAGCCAAGTGATTTTGGGTAAGTTGCTAATTTTTTAGTATTAGTTTCACATGGGAAGAACTCACATTTGAAGCGTTTTAAAGAAAATCCTACCTGAATGTGAAGCTGGCTCTGAGTAGACACATGGTTGTCTTGAAAATGAAGATGTTCATTTACAGACACAGAAAACAGTATATAGGAAATGTATTTTACAAGATAGAGGAACATTTTCCCAGCAGCTTACAGCCCACAGCCTAAAGTATAAAAGTACATAAAATGCCTCCCACAATGTCCACATTAGTTATTTTCAGTCATTCTGCTGAAGGCTGAAGCAATTAGTACTTAGGTCCCCAGCAAGAAAGGAATCTCTGTAAGAAAACAAATATGTGCCAAGTGATATTCGGGAACTGAGAATACAGTTGGAAAAAAAATCAAAAACTCAAAAAAACAGTCAAAAAATCACACATGACTCCTTCCCCTCATGGTGCTTATTTTTTCAGCAACTACAGAAGTTCCAGCATTGCACAAATCTGTCAATAGCAATTGGGAACAGAAGGAGCAAGCACGAAAGATATGCAGGTGTCAACATTTCTATAAACACAACAGAAAGTTCCTGTTTAAAGTTAGAACTTTTGGGGTGCCTGGGTGGCTCAGTGGGTTAAGGGGCCAACTTCAGCTCAGGTCATGATCTCGCAGTCCGTGAGTTCGAGCCCCGCGTCGGGCTCTGTGCTGACAGCTCAGAGCCTGGAGCCTGTTTCGTATTCTGTGTCTCCCTCTCTCTGACCCTCCCTCCCCCGTTCTTGCTCTGTCTCTCTCTGTCTCAAAAATAAATAAACGTTAAAAAAAAAAAAAAAGTTAGAACTTTTGAGAAATTATATGCAAAATGTCTACGAATTCTGCCACACATTTATGTCCTGTGATACAAGTAAGTGGCAAGCCAGGGATGGACAAATACAGGATGACTAAGAAGACGGAAAAGGTCAGATGACAACAGAAACTCAGAGTGATGCTAGGAGCCAAATGACAGGAAAGTCTGGGGATCCAAAGCAGAGAGCATAGGTAGGGCTTGGGGCAATTTCCTGAACTTGGGCTTTAGTATGAGTTTTCAAACATTGGAGAGCAGTGTCCCCAAGGTCCAAACTTGCAGGTTCAGCTCAGGAACCAACAGGTCACATCAAAAGCCACTCTCTAGCTGTACCTGGATGGTCTTCCTAAAATTCTTTACACGTTTACACTTTATCTGTGATTAAACCACTGGCAATGTATATACTGTCACCATTCATGTCACTCAAGGAATCACCTTTTTGTGTTTATAAAGAATTCAGTTACAATCATTGACTCATACATTTTACAGAATACTGACTCCTGGGGTAGATGTAATCAGACACATGCAGTGTCCTGACCACTTGGAAGTAGAATGGTGCCCAGGCAAGCCCTTTCCCTACCTTTCTTCATTCATTCAATACATATGTATTGCATATCTGTGTTATGGGTTGAATTGCGTCCCCCCAGAATTCATATGTTGAAATCCTAACCCCCAGTACCTCAGAACATGACTCTATTTGGAAATGAGTCCATTTCAGATGTAATTATTTAAGTTAGGATGAGGCCATATGAGGGCTGGGGAGGCTAATCCAATATGACTGATGTACTGGGAGCTGAGATGGAAATGAATAAGATGACTTCAGATGGTGATCAAGGACAGCCCTTAGACACACCGCATTATAGGTTCTTCTTTATTTTACTTTTTTCTTATTTTGCTTTTATCTTACTTTATTCACAAAACTGTGAGCATGTAAAAACGTAAATCAAACTTGGATAGCTGCGGTGCTGGTATGCATTCCATTCCAGGAATGAATGGCCAATTGGCATTCGGAATCTCCCATTACAGAACCTCATACTTGTAATCCAATCCTACTTCCATTTTCCTTCTTCAGTGCACATGGTCACTCTCCAGTATGATGCCTTTTAATCAGCAACAGTTCTCCCATATTCCTTCTATATAATATAAAGTTATATCTTTACAGTACAAGTCCATAAAGCCTCACCAGACATATAGCCTACTTAAGCAGGCTGAGAAAAAGAATGATTTTCATTGTATATCACTGGGCATTCTTTAAAACTTTAACAAGAGTAGAGAATTACGTGAATGAAAAGTAAAAGTAGAAAGCTGGGATGAATTATGGCCACCATGCTGGCAGTCTCAACAGGAATGTATAAAGGTGTATGTTATGCAGGACTAACAAATGGATAAAAGATATTATCGTGAAAGTAGAGAAGTGGCTGCCTGGGTGAAGATGCTTGTGGAATCTTTTATGGCTTAATATGAACACAGCTTTAGAATGTATAATATAGTCAATGTCAAACTGAAAAAAAAAAGTTTATGATAATACAATTTGACCATTCATTTTTTCCCATTGCCTCAAATACTTCTTTACCAGAAAAAAAAATTTTTTTTTCTGTGTATGGTGATACATACTAGATAGATGGATGGATGGATGGATGGATGGATGGATGGATGGATTCATGATAGATGGATGGATACATAGATAGATAGATAATGATGAATGGATAGAGAGATAGAGATGGACAGATACAGATAATTGTATCCTAGGAAACAAGGTAGAGAAACCTGGATTATCTAGTCACTTTTTCAAACTCTCTTCCCCAAGTCCTAATGTGCCTCTTTCTCTGAAGGGACATTTGCCATTTTGCCAGGACAAGTCTTCATTATTCTTTTTTTTTTTTTTTCCATTGTTCTTCATGGTACAGAGCTACCCCAGCACCACAGGTGTTTGGCATCCCTGAACCCTGCCAAGTGTACCTTCCAACCCTCAGTCATTAGGATGGCAAACACATTTCCAGCACACTTCGAGCTCTCATCTTAATTCAGCAGTTGCCATCAAGTTAGCCAGCAGGTTTTCTAGTCTGCCCAATGCTGTCCACTCAGTGTTGCAGAAAAATCTGGATTGGGTGGCAATGCATAAAAATGCATTGTTTTCGGGGCGCCTGGGTGGCTTGGTCGGTTGGGCGGCCGACTTCGGCTCAGGTCATGATCTCGCAGTCCGTGAGTTCGAGCCCCGCGTCGGGCTCTGTGCTGACAGCTCAGAGCCTGGAGCCTGTTTCAGATTCTGTGTCTCCCTCTCTCTGACCCTCCCCCGTTCATGCTCTGTCTCTCTCTGTCTCAAAAAATAAATAAACGTTAAAAAAAATTAAAAAAAAAATGCATTGTTTTCCATTCTGCATTACACCCAAATGCCTGGCCATCTTGAATAACTGGAATATCTGCTAACAACTAGGCCCACATTTCCACATGGCCTCGGTCTGGGGGGCTGCTAGCCCCTCCCCACTATACCTGACTTGTTTCCCTCTTTAAGGTACCTTCGCGGCCCCTAGTGCATCTAGCTTAACACCTAATTCCCAGATTCTGCCTTTAGAGCTTCAGTTGACCACTGATGCCTGGGTCCCCACAGATGTGATGGACTTCTCTGGGATGAGGCCTGAGAAACAGGACTTTTTATAGCTCCCCAGATGCTTAGAAAGTGCAGCTAGAGCTGAGAACCCTGCTCTAAAGCCTTGTTATTCAAAGTGTGCTCGGTAGATCTGGTTATTCCCAGGGTCCATGGGCAGATAGCATCAGCATCACCCAGGGGCCTGTTGGAAATGCAGAACTTCAGGTCCCAGTCCTGACAAGGCTGTAACAAGATCCCCTATGACAAGGTGATCTGTAAGCATGTTAAAACAACACCGACATAAGCCCTTTCTCCTCTCTTTGGCAAAGCAGTCATTCCAATGGCTTTAAACAGCACCTCCACGTGGATGACTCCCACGCAAACCTTCCCTGGTACATTATACTATGTTTATACTATGATTACATAAAACTGCCATGACTTTCCATTCAGGCTTCCTGCTGGTTCTGACTTTGGGAGCTGTGCTTATAATTTGGAGTCTCCAGGTTTTTCTCTATTTCCCAGATTCACTGAAAATGTGTCCTGTAGGTTGCTGTTGTTTTTCCTTGTAACTGTGTAAGTTTTCCAGGAGGAGACAGTTCAGAAAGAACTAAGCTTCTGCCGTGCTCCTATCAGAAACAGAAATCACTTTTTTGGACTGAAAAAAAAATAACTTATGATTTATTCCCTCTCTCCTGTTTTTTCTCGTCCTGGAATTGCTTTTGTTTATGTATTGGGCTTCCTCAAATGGTCCTCTAATTTTCTTATCCTTTCTTGTTATCCATTGTCTTTTTTTCCCTCTACTTTCTGGATATTCCTTAATTTCATTTTCGGTAGGAAGCTCTTTCTGTGCTCATCCATATTCCCTTGACACATGCATTTTCATGTCCCCAAGACTGTCTTCCAGCTGCCAACACCTAACAACTGTCAGCCAGGGGACTTTCTATGGCGACAGTATCCCACTGGGCTCTTATGAGCAGTGAGCTATAAATACCGAGGAATTATTCTGCCTTGGGAACAGCCTCCACCTAATGACTGATTGGCTTTTTCCACTTAGCTTATTTCCTTGGAGATACATCCATGTTGCTGTGACTATAAACAGTCTGTTCCCTTTTATTGCATAGTATTATTCCTTTGTATGGATGGACCACAGTTGGCTTAATCATTCATCTGTTGAAGGACACGAGAAATTGGAGCTATCACAAATAAAGTTGATGTCTGGATATTTGTGTGAACATAAACTCATCTGTCTAGGACAAAATCCCACAATGGCAATGATTGGGTTATATGATATTCGCATGTTTCATGGTACCTGGTTTTTGAGCTAGAGGGCTTTGGACGTCACCTAATGGTAATGAAAACTGTTCCCAAACTTTTGGACAGATAGGATGCAATCAGAATATTACTATATGAAAAGTAACAACTTCATGCAATATGGAAATTAAACTGGACATGAAGGGTTCAAGCAATACTGTCATGATGAGAAGGATAAAGGAAGTGAACAGAAGAGAGTCAATGGGAGTGGACAAGAGAATTGGATCCAGGCGGCAAAGTTCTTTGGAATCTTACAGGGTTAATTCCATAGTTGGAAAAGGATACCCTTGTAAAATATGACCCTGTGGTCTTCTTCAATCCCCAGGAGGATGTTTGAGGAGAAATATAAACAAAGCAAAACAGAAGAGAAAGTTGTGCTTAAATTTATTTGTAATGTGTCCATTTAACATTAAAAACTATTCCTATAAAGAATACTGTGGCTTAAATAATAAGAGAAAAATCTCCACCTCATTTTCTTTTCCTACATGCAGCCTCTCTGTACTGCTTTTAATAAAATAAAGCATGATGTGCTTCTGTGGGTAAATTATGATTTTTCCCTAATATATTCCAATTCAAACTATTTTCAGAGAGCCCAATCTGAAAATTGCTCTCATATCTATAAAAAGCACATGTATTTTGAGAAATAAAAGATGAGAAACAAGAAGAAAAAGATACTTAAAAAAAAATTCTACAGCCGGTCTAGTTACAGCTTGAGCCAAGAATCTGATGTCCTGAGAAAATAATTCTCTCCGACAGTTTTAGAAAAGGAAGAACCCAGATAAAAATAAGCCTCTAGCAAATGGAGCCTGGACAAGAATCTATCCCCCCCCCCCGAAAAAAATCTAATTAAAAATATATACCATCTCACTTGCATATCTTATTTTGGATCCCTTAAAGATAAATTATTATTAAATCTTTTCCAAGAATTGCCCAACTTTAGGGGTGCCTGGGTGGTTCAGTCGGCTAAGCGTCCAACTCCAGCTCAGGTCACGATCTCACGGTTCATGGGTTCGAACCCCGTGTTGGGCTCTGTGCTGACAGCTCAGAGCCCGGAGCCTGCTTCAGATTCTGTGTCTCCCTTTCTCTCTGCCCCTCCCCTCCCCCCGCCCCCGCTCTGAAAAATAAAATAAACACTAAAAAAAAAAAAAAATTGCCCAACTTCATCATAACCCCCTATGTCTTTGTAGTTTCTTATCACAGTGGTAAGGTTGAGGGTGGGTAGCAGGGGCGTATGTTGTTTTGTTCTGTTTGTTTCTTCACGGCAGATCCTGCCGAGATGGAAAGCAGCCCCAACTATTCCATTTTCCAAATTTGGATGTTCAGGAAGTCCGGTTTCAATAAAGAAGAAAAAACAAGCAAAACACACAAGGAAACAGAAAACCTGAAAAGATACATTTGCACCCAGTTGTGTAAAGCCAGAGGGATGACACCATTGATGAAATCTGGTGACATAAAACACCTGTGAGTAGAGCTAATCACAGACACCCCGGACTCCTGTGGGTATTACTTTCCTTCCATGAATCTTCTTCTCCAACCACCTCTTTCTCCAGGTTGTTCCTGTGCCCTCCTCCACAAGGAATGCAGGGTTCTGTTCCAAGGATGACTTTAACGAGACGTGAGGCCAAGCTTCATGTGGCAGAGCCACCTCGAGACTCTGAAGCCACTTCTCATGAAGCTGTGCTAAGTGCATTTCCTAATACTCCAGAGCAGGCAGTTTGGGTTTTTCTGCTATCTTTAAAAACATCAACATACGTCTTTTAAAGCTCCCAATGCTAGAGAGACTTCATGGAGTCAGATACACAGCAGAGTCCTCTAACTTGCTTGTAAATCCTGAATTTCCCAGATTCTTTTCCATGTGAATACGTTCATTATCAAACCGTAGCACATACAAATGTATTCTGTAGCTAATGACCTGTTTACTTGAATTGCCGTTACAGGCATTAAGGTCCTTAAGTATGCATAATTTCCAGCCAAGCAAAGGAGAAAAAGGATCCTTCCAAGCTTAAGAATAATTGCATACATAAAATTTTCATATCTTTATCCATTTAAGGAGGAAATTTCTTGAACACTGCTCTTCCAGGGTGACTGGGTGGCTCAGTCAGTTAAGTGACCAACTCCTGATTTCAGCTCAGGACATGATCTCACGGTTCATGAGTTCAAGCCCTGCACCTGCTTGGGATTCTCTCTCTCCCTCCCTCTCTCTGCCCCTCCCACTCTCTCTCTCTCTCTCTCAAATTTAAAAACTTTTTTTAAAATGCTCTTTCAGGTTAGAGTGGCAGAGAGCCAAAGCATAAGAGACTCTTAAAAACTGAGAACAATGGGGCACGTGGGTGGCTCAGTTGGTTAAGCAGCCGACTTCGGCTCAGGTCACGATCTCGCGGTCCATGAGTTCAAGCCCCTCGTCGGGCTCTGTGCTGACCGCTCAGAGCCTGGAGCCTGTTTCAGATTCTGTGTCTCTCTCTCTCTCTGACCCTCCCCCATTCATGCTCTGTCTCTCTCTGTCTCAAAAATAAGTAAACGTTAAAAAAAAATTAAAAAAAAAAACTGAGAACAAACTGAGGGTTGATGGGGGGTGGGAGGGAGGGGAGGGTAGGTGATGGGTATTGAAGAGGACATCTTTTGGGATGAGCACTGGGTGTTGTATGGAAACCAGTTTGACAATAAATTTCATATATTAAAAAAATAAAAATAAAATAAATGAGAAAAAAAAGAAAACTGTATTCCCCAAACAACTTTATAAAGATATCTTTATCTGAAAACACTGACATTTTTGCTTGTAAGTCACATTGTTGACATTCCATAGAAAAATAAAGGCACAGCAAATATATTACAGAGTGCTATTAAGTAGAAAGCAATAAATGTGAAAGGATGGCAAGTCAAAGTTATATATTAAATAACTAATTTTTATAAAATTAGAGCATACTTTTTAAGTAAATACATGCCACGTATTATAAAAGTATTTAGTAATAAAATTGCATATTAAATATTAAAAAAATAAATAAAAATAAAAATAATGCTCTTTCATTCAAAAGCAGAACACATCCATACTTCTCAAACTGGCTATATTTGAATTCATTGTTTTGAACCTTAAATAATTTTTCTCTGCTGTTCCTGTGTTTAAGTATGTTTAAGTAGATCATGTCCAATACTGGTATTTTACTGAAAACTTCTAAAATGTGGGTTAAAACATGTAAGTATATGCACCATGGCAACCAGCCTTCAAAATGGACCCAAATGATGGTAACCGACTGGAGTTCATACTCTCATAATCCACTCCCACACCAAACCAGGACTGGCCTTGCACCAACAGAACACAGCAGAAATACTAGTGTGTGATTTCCAAGCAGAGCCCATAAAAGGCATTAAAGCTTCCACCATGGTCTTTTGCAACACACCCATTCTGTCAAACGCCACCCACCATGCTGCAAGGACACTCAAGCAGCATGTGAAGACGCCATGTAGAAAGGGACTAACATGTCAGACAACTGAGGCAGCTGCCTGGAAAGGAGATCCCAGCTCTAGTTAAGCCTTCAGATGCCTGTGGCTCCAATCAACAACTGACTGCAACCTCCTGAGAGATCAGAGCCACAATCACTCAGCTGAGCCCAAATTTCTGACCCACAGAAACCCAAGAGATAAGGAATTATGACCAGGGTGCCTGGGTGGCTCGGTCGGTTAAAGCGTCCAGCTTCGGCTCAGGTCATGATCTCCCCCTTTGTGAGTTCGAGCCCCGCATCGGGCTCTGTGCCAACAGCTCGGAGCCTGGAGCCTGCTTCAGATTCTGTGTCTCTTTCTTTCTCTCTCTCTGCCCCTCCCCCACTTGTGCTCTGTCTCTCTCAAAAATAAATACATGTAAAAAAATTAAAAAAAAAAAAAAGGGTGGAAGGAGCAGACTACTTAAAAATAAGAAAGAAATTATGACCATTGTTTTAAGCCTCTATATTTTGGGGGTAACATGTTACACAGCTGTAGTAATTTGAACACACACACACACACACACACACACACACACACACATATATACGCCGAGCACAGATTACCCAGAAAAGGACTCAACTCCAACACGAAAAAAATTTTTTTCAAGGTATCAACCCTTCCCGCAGATTATTCAGTGGATCACATAAAATATTTTTTTGGGGGGTGGGGGGACCTGGGTGGCTCAGTCAGTTTGGTGTCTGACTTCAGCTAAGGTCATGATCTCACAGTTCATGGTTTTGAGTCCCATGTCAGGCTCTGTGCTGACACCTCAGAGCCTGCAGCCTACTTCAGATTCTGTGTCTCCCTCTCTCTCTGCCCCTCCCTCACTCATGCTCTGTTTCTCTCTCAAAAATAAATAAACATTTGAAAAATTTAAAAAAAAACTATATAAATAGTCTTTAAAGCATCAAAAACCAAACATGGATATTTTGCACATCAATTAAATTTTTTCTTCTTACAACTACTGTACTTCTTGCTACAAAGTTCCTTTTTCTGATTGTATTTTGATCAAGGGTGTAGAGATAGTCTATATGGCTCTCCAAAATTTTCCATAACTGTCTAAATACAGTTGCCAACAACCTATGTCCGTTATGAAATTACATGATATGTAATCTAATTGACAAACACTAAATTGAGACTACGTAGAGTATGACTTATTTTTTTTCTACAAAAGAAAGCTTCAGAGCTTAATTGAATTGGAGGGGAAATATTGAGATAAAATTTTAAATGGTCTATCAAATATTTGCATTGAAGAAGGGTTAAACTCATGTTTTTTTCTTTACTTTGTATGTAACAGACTGAATATTAAAAGGTACATTATGAATAACACTATACTGGATATATGCCAAGCCCTCTTAATTTTTAAGAAACAAATTATTTCTTTCTTTATAAAATCCTATGAACTGACTTGCTGTACCTTGCTACATGTTTCTAATCTTGCTACATCTACACCAAAATGAAATTCTTATCATGTTAGCCAACGTCTTTTAGCCAAATGTATCAAATTATATTCATGGAATCAAATGTATGAGAGCTCACAGATGAGTGGAATAACTCAGTTCATGAAATTATATGGGCAAATGCAGTATTCAGATGGCCTCTAAAGGGAACACAGCCTGTCATGCACAATAAAATTTAAAACAAAAATTAAGAAGGTTCCCCCACTGTAGCAGGGAATTTCCCAAGCATGGAAAACTGCCTTCTGTATTCTGGGTAATTACCCAAAATATAAAATGTCTATTTAATAGTCCTTTCTTCACCCAGACATTTCTCTGCCCACAACCATCACCTTCTTATCCCCAAGTACACTCTCTAATTTTACAAGGAAATATCCTGGGGCGGGGGGGGGGGGGGGGGGGGGGGGGAGATAAAAGGAAGTAAATTTAGTCAGTAGCTATCCTGCTTCCTTGTATTTCTAGATTTTATTCTTCACATCACAGGGAAAGAAATGGCACCAATTGGCTTTTTGTTTGCCTTTTATTTTTCACGTTAACTGAGCATTTTCTAAGACCACATTACCAATCTAAGCATTCAACTATTCCATTAGCATTACTCGTTCAATGCCCAGTAACCATGTGGGTCATTCCCCCCTTTCACTATTAGGAAACTGAGGCTGAGAGAGAGTAAAGGAAGTCTGCCCAGCCCATAGAATTAGTCTGCGACAGGATAAGAATTCAGAACCATGAGGTCTGAGACCAGAGCCTATACCCTTAACCACTGCTCTGCATCCGTGATCATTTTCACACACACAAAAAGGCACCTGTTATCAGTAGCTTTATCACCAGGTATTTATCATCTATTCGATGGGGTGGAACAAAGTAGAATTCACAAGAAACCTGGGATTCCCCTGCACAGGTGTTGTATACCTTACTCCGCGTCCCTCAGACATCGCAGAAGCCCAACAGACATGGCAGTGACACTACTACACGTGATTAATGTACAAAGAAGTACATCCAAAGGGGGGTTTCCTGACTTACAAGAGTATAAGTGAAAACCCAAGTACCTGTCTAATTCAGCTACTGCAAGAGATTCTCAAAGCAGAGTGCCTTTGAAGGAAATGTGTGTGGTCACAGATTTGGACTGATGGATTGGTGAGAAATCAAGCAGCATCAAGACAGGCTGAGTGAGCTGTTTTAGTCCTGTGTATTCCAGCCCTGTGTATTCCATTGTGCACATTCTTGACCAGTTTTCAGGTCAAAGACACAGTAGCCAATGCAAAATTAGAATCAGGGGTGCCTAGGGGCGCCTGGGTGGTTCCGTCGGTTCAGTGTCCGAATTCGGCTCAGGTCATAATCTTGCAGTTTGTGGGTTCGAGCCCAACATCAGGCTCTGTGCTGACAGCTCAGAGCTTGGAACCTGCTTTGGATTCTGTGTCTCCCTGTCTCTCTTTGCCCCTCCCCCACTCACGCTCTGTCTCTCTCTCTCTCTCTCTCTCTCTCTCAAAAATAATTAAACGTTAAAAAAATTGAAAAAAAAAAGAATCAGGGGTGCCTGTGTGGCTCAGTTGGTTGAGCAACTCTTGATTTCACCTCAGGTCATGATCCTGGGATCATGGGATCAAGCCCCACGTCGGGCTCTGTGCTGAGTGTGGAGCCTACTTGAGACTCTCACTCTCTCTGTCTCTTTCTCTCTCTCTTTCTGTCTCTTTACCCTGCTCTGCTCTCGCTCTCTCTCTCAAAAATAAAAAATAAAAAAATTAGAATCAATTCCTAAAATAGAAATCAATCCATGGAAGTCGATAGCAAATATGTAACTAGGGAAAACTTAGCAATTTGAACATCGGGAAAGTGACCTTACTTTGCTAATGGCAAGCCATCTTCTAGAAACTGTGGAAGAGTGAAAAATAAGTTCATTTGCTTTTGTGCTAGACACTCACCAATTCATCACTACAAAGATTTATGAAAACTCACAGAGAAAGGAATTCTAATAAATGTAAGGAGTAAAAAGTGATCTCTGAGGAATTGTCAAATCACCAACCTGCTGTAACGATGAGGGAGTCTGAATGAGATCAATACACCTAAGCATAAAATAGACAAATCCCGTAACTGCTTGCCAAGGTAAAGCACCTTTAGGTGAATAACAATTATGATGATGATGATAGTAATAAAAATATCTTCTAGGGTTTATATACATTTCTTGAAAAAAATTACTTCCTGAGAAATCATCACTGAATTATATTTAACTATAATATACATTACAGTAGACTTTTGACCTGTCTGGTTTTTTTTCCAAGATATCTAGTCCAGTATGCAAAAATTTATTTTAAAATCTTAAAGGAGCGTGTGGGTGGCTCAGTTGATTAAGCATCAAACTCTTGAGTTCAGCTCAGGTCATGATCCCATGGTAATAAGATTGAGCTCCGCATCAGGCTTGGGAATCTCTCTCTCTCTCTCTCTCTCAATCTCTCTCTCTCTCAAAAAAAAAAAAAAGTAAATAGGGGAACCTAGGTGGCTCAGTCAGTTCAGTGTCTGACTTCGGCTCAGGTCATGATCTCACAGTTTGTGGGTTTGAGCCCCACATCAGGCTCTGTGCTGACATCTCAGAGCCTGGAGCCTGCTTCGGATTCTGTATCTCCCTCTCTCTCTGCCCCCACCCTGCTTGTGTTCTCATTCTCTCTCTCTCTCTCTCTCTCTCTCTCTCTCAAAAATAAATAAACATTAAAAAAAAATTAATAGAAGAAAATATAATCTTAAAAACAAAAGTTATAGGGTTGCCTGGGTGGCTCAGTCAGTTGAACATCCAACTTTGGCTCAGGTTGTGGTCTCATGGTTCATGAATTGGAGCCCTACTCTGGGCTCTCCGCTGTTCATGTGGAGCATGCTTTGGATCCTCTGTCCCCCTCTCTCCTCGTACCTCACTTGTTTGCTCTCTCTCTCTCTCTCTCTCTCTCTCAAAAATAAACATTCTCAAAGAGTTATAGTTCAGACTTTAAAGAGCATTAATGCAGTTATATGATTTTTTAAATGATGAATCTGAAGGTTAGACAAGTTGCCTGAATTACCCAAGGTCCTACCATCATTTTGTTCACGTCTTTGTCGATTCACTCAGCAAATGCAATGTAAGGCAGCAATCATGCTGAGCAATGTTTATACTCAGCCTGTACAGGCTGTATCACTGTTAGTCAATGGCAAAGCTAATATTACATCCAGATCTTGTCACTTCAAGTCAAAGTTGTACAGAAAAAACAAAAGGTACCTGTGTCCACCCAAGTGGGTAACCAGTCTGGGTAATACCAGACAGTATTAATAATCCCTAATAGCAATGCACAGAGCCAAAGCACCATCACCATAACTGCCATTACAGAGGCCTAAATTATTCCAACATCCATGAGCAAGTCTGGTATTTTCAGAAACACTTAACAGTGAGTTCTGGAAAAGTAAAAGCCATGCCTCATTGTCTTCAAGCTGATAGCATGTGGCATAGTAGTCAGTTACCAAGACCAGAATATGTGCTCAGTGAAGACTGCCTGAATGAGTCAAGAAAGTTTGTGTCATTCTGCAGGCACTTTCCTCATCCTTTTTGACAATGACCTTAGGAAAGAGAGAGGGGGAAATGAGACTAATAGGGGCAGAAGTAAAGGTGAAAATGGCCAATATTCAGAGAAGTACAACTATTCAAAACAGGCAAGTAAGGACTCTTATGGAAATTAAGTCATATTGATGGATTTAGGAAGATCAGCAGATGAGATTTCAAAGGTGGACAGAAAAGGAAGCACATACTAATGCCCTAATCAGAGACATTGCTGATCTCTGCACATTAGGGCCTTACAGACTGAAAAAGTTAGACCAATGCAGACACACAGAAAGCAAAGACTAAAAAACAAACAAACAAACAAACAAAAAATGCCCATTCTAGCTGGAACTCAGAGCGTCGCTACTCATTATTGGCATCTACATTAAAGACAAATAGGAAGAAATGAGGCTAAAAATAGCACTCACAACAATTCAACAGCACAGTGAATACATGTAACGTTGATGCCTCAATAGCTGCTCTTTGTTAACAGAAGTCATACCTTCATTTGTCACCAGCTGGGTTTTTTTTTTTTTAGATTTTTTTTTTTTAATTTTTAACGTTTATTCATTTTTGAGAGACAGAGGAAGACATGGCATGAGGAGGGGAGGGGCAGAGAGAGAGGGAGACACAGAATCGAAGCAGCCTCTAGGGTCTGAGCTGTCAGTGCAGAGCCCGACATGGGGCTCAAACCCACACACCATGAGATCATGACCTGAGGTGACGTAGGACACTTAACCGACTGAGTCACCCAGGCACCCACCAGTTGTTTTCTTTAGTATCCCTTCTCGCATGTCTGTGTTGGTCTAACTCTTTCGATTGGTAAGCTCCTAATGTGCAGACATCAGCAATATCTATGAATGGAAACACATGTTGGGAGTAAAGGAAAATAACAGGTGGATGGGAAAAATAAATTAGACATCTTGGGGATAAAAAAAAAATGTCATTGAAATTCAAAGACAGAAACGGCTCTCAGCTGAACACAGCCAAGAAAAGAAATTGCAGTTAGAAGTTTGCATCAAGGAATCTACCAGAACAAGCAAGCCTAGAGTTAAAAATTAGTTTAAGCAAAGGAATATCAAGGGGTTCCAACACATATCAAACTGGAATTCTAACAGAAGAGAAAGGAAATGAAAAAGTGAAGAAAGTCTTTCATAGCTTAGAGCATTCCTGAATTATCCTAGAAACGTTTCAGAGCTCAATAAATTTCTTAAAGTGAATCAATGGGAATTTGTAAGTGTGGGTTTCCATGTTTCTCTGCTCTTTCCTAAATGACTAACCTCTACATAAGTCCTTAGAACTTGCAAAGTTTTCTTCACTTATGGTCTCACTTAATCCTCTGAGCAGCCTTGTGATATGGGTGTCATTAAACTTATTTCTCATACGAGAAAACTAAAATTCACAGGGAAATATAGAAGCTTTCCTACAATCCCACAGCTAGAAAAGAACAGAGCCACGGTGAGTGCAATGGTGTTAAAATATGTCCACAAAATTTTTTGATACTTCTCCCTTCAAAAGGTGGAGCCTAGGGGCACCTGGGTGGCTCAGTCAGTTAAGCATCCGACATCAGCTCAGGTTATAATCTCACAGTTCATGGGTTTGAGCCCCTCATTGGGCTCTGTGCTGACTGCTCAGAGCCTGCACGAGCCTGCTTCGGATTCTCTGTCTCCCTCTCTCTCTGCCCCTCCCCTGCTTGTGCTCTGTCTCTCCAAAATAAATAAATGTTAAAAAAAATTTTTTTTTTTAAAAAAGGTGGAGCCTAGTTCCCCTTCCCTTGAGTGTGTGACTTGCCTCTAACAAATACAATAAGAGTGAAATGAACATATGTGATATTCAAGACAAAGTCATGAAAGGCACTATGGCATCCATCTTGCTCTCTCTTGGATCACACACTCTGGGGGAAGGCAACCGCCATGTTGTGAAGATACCGAAGTGGCCCATGAAACACATCCACTTTGGCAGAGGCTTTCTGCCAAAGTGCAGAGAGAACAGCCACCTTCTACCAAAAGCCATGAGAGCAGACCCTCCAGCCTCAATTAAGGCTTTAGATGACTTTAGCCAGGTTGAAATCTTAACTGCAATCTCATGAGACACCTTGAGTCAGAACCACCCAGCTAAGCTGCTGCCAAATTCCTACCCCCAGAAACTATGAGATAATAGAAGCTTGTTTAAGGTACTAGGGAGTCATTCTGCAGCCACAGATAACTGATATACCAGGAAATAAACACAGAGGTCTTGACAAAGCCGGTGTGCTCTTTTATTTCACACCACTACTTTTTCCATGACTTCTTGCACAAAATCAAAATATACTAGCCCACTGAACTTACATTACATTTCCCTATCAGCTCAATCTTTGCCAATCATGTCACCTTTTCCTGTGCCTATTTATAGTACTTCCCGTATTCTTGAAACACTGGTCTCCTCTTAAAGACAATAGGGCCACAAGAACAGGAGACAGATCAGTTCTGGTCACCAGTGTATCCTAGGACCAAATTTAGTGTTCAGTAAGGAGTAAGTATTCAATGAATATTTTAGATGAGTAAATATCCACATATGATAGAACCAATCTGTCACCAGAACTTGATTCTCATTTTATCTTGAACCAAAGGGGAATACATTCTGTGTCTAAGAGGGAAAAGGGGATTCTGTTGGAGTTACGATTTTTTATTGATCCGAGCTCCCCGTTAGAAGTGTGTTGTATTCTGATAAAGGAAATACTTTGAAGCACAGGATATATGATTATTTTTCAACAGCATCCAAACATCCCCAGGGAATGTAAAAATAAGAATATTTTCCTAATAAAAAGCGTCTTGTTCAATCCTGCACGAGTTCTTTCACTTCCTGTCCAGACCGATGGGAGGTTTCGGGCAACAGAGCCTCAGACAGGAGTGGCCGGGCCTGCCGCTGACCTCATCCCACACTCAGCTGCACAGGCGGGAGGGCAGCCTTCAGTCACAGACAATATTTTAATGGCCAGGTTATTTGTTCACACATGAACAGCAAATCAACATGTAGTACTAAGTTGCAATGGCTTTTGATTTTGTGGGAAAAGCCTAACCACCCAGATTTTATTTCACAGCCAGGAAAAAATAATAATGATAATGTGTGAGAGGAACAAAATGCAGGAACCTCTCTCAGACATGACTGAAATAAGAAATCTAAGGAACAAATAATGTTGCTAACAGCAGTCCAGCTTTGATCAAAGACCAGACATTTTTATAGTAACCACGAAGACAGGATGTGACATCACGGGCACATTTTCCATCCAACCCTCACTACTTTCTTTGGCATTTTATCATCTCAACAAGTGCTGCCCATTCGATCTTTCTGCGATGAGGGAAATGTTCTGAGCTAACACAGGAGCCAGTAGCCACGTGTGGTTGGTTACTGGGCACTGGAAATGTGGCTGGCTAGCATGACTTAGAATTGAATATTTTATCTCATTTTAATTGTTAATTATTATTATCATTACATCAACTTTAATTTAAAAATTTTTTTAATGTTTTTATTTATTTTTGAGACCGAGAGAGACAGAGCATGAGCAGGGGAGGGGCAGAGAGAGAGGGAGACACAGAATCTGCAGCCGGCTCCAGGCTCCGAGCTGTCAGCACAGAGCCCGACGCGGGGCTCGAACTCACACACCGCGAGATCATGACCTGAGCCGAAGTCGGACGCTCAACCGACTGAGCCACCCAGGCGCCCCTGACATCAACTTTAATTTAAATGTAAATAGTCACGTGTGTCTAGAAGCTACAGCAGCGGGCAGCACTGCTTGAGAACTATTTCCCACAGACTCTTGAGATATAGGCTCTCTCAGGCTGCTGGAGTAACTTAGGTTAAGACAAGTTGACCATTATTACATTTTGCCAAAGACAGCAAGAAACTCAAAACTCAAAAAACTCAATCTATTTTTAAATACTGCCAGGGAGCCCTAGTGTTCCACTCTTTGCTGGAGGGTTTTTTTTTTTTTTTTAATGTTTATTTATTTTTGAGAGAGAGAGATAGCCTAAGTGCAAGAGAGGCAGAGAGAGAGAGAGAGACAGTGGATCTGAAGCAGGCTCTGAGCTGCCAGCAGAGAGCCCAATGCAGGGCTTGAACTCACAAACCACAAGATCATGACCTGAGTCAAAGTCAGATGCTTAACCGACCGAACCACCCAGGGTTCACCCCTATTTTCTGGAGTTTCTTATGATCAGCTCCCAACGTGAGAAGTGAGACAGGAAAGAGCAAAGAAGGAAGCCCACCCGAGTTCTTCAACCGAGGTTCCCGTCCCAACATAGAAGGAGGGTCCATTCTAAAAGAGAGACCACCAGTACATGCCTTTAGGCTGAAATGGGACAGCAACGTGAAGTAAAGGGCTGCCTAGAATAGAAATCATGTTTAAATCACTAAGGAGGTCTAACTGGAATGCAACAAAGGCCTCAGAGAGTCCTTAACTGAGATGCCCAGTGAGCACATTGGCTATCTCTCATCATTTCCTTCTGCTTGGGGAGCAAGTCCAAAGTCTGCAATCTGTTGAGGAAGCAGTAGCCAGCCCCTGCTCCAGCCTTCCTCCTGTTACATTGAGGCCTGATTTCTCAGGTCTCCCCCACACAGATCTGACCACTGCATCCCGGCAACTGGGTGTCTATGATGATGTCCTCTTCTCCCGCTTTCTGCATGACTCCCTGACTGCACAACCCAGTCAAACGGTCCAGGGCCAGGCTGGAGAGCAACTGGAACCTTGCCCTCTGCTGGCGGGAGTGTGAACTGACACAACCACCCTGGAAAACTTGTCTCTAGGGATCTACTAAAACTGAGCCCTCCCACTCCTGGGTAAATGCGTACCCAGCGTGTACAGATTTTCACCAAAAGACATGCGCGGTGACATCCACAGCAACATTATGCAGAGTACCCTAAAACTGGAACCCCCACAAATGCCAACAACAATGCAATGGATAAATATAGTACATAGCAGAGTAGTACACAGCAGTGCAAACAGATGATTTGCAAGCACATGTGGCACCAACAGTGTGTCAGACAGCAGTTTGGGCTACAACAGCTGAACACAAAAGAACATCATTCTATCATGTCAACAGAGGCTGCCTGCACTTCGCATCATTCAGTGTACAGAAAGTACAGAAATGAGCCACTTCATTCATGCTGTTCAAAGAGGTGGAGGTGCTGGTGACCGAAAGGTGACAGGGGAGGGAAGAGGGAACCCCAGAGTGCCCTTCACCTGAGTGTTGATTTGATGGGTGTGCTCAATTGTAAGAGGTCAACAAGCTGTACCCTGAAGGCACATGCAGACGCTTCTCTGGATGTATTCTTCAATACTTTTTTTTAAAGCTCTATTCATCCTCAAAGTACAACTCAAAACTCACCACTTCCATGAACCATGAAAGTATCCTACAGCGGTCTTTCATTTTCTCATCATTAAAAACAGCTCACGTTATTTCAGGCACATACGTTTCAGCGTATCAGTCAGAATTTAAACACTGTGCTTTTTTAAACCTCCCTCGGTGTTTGGCACAGCACTGGTCACAAAATATGTATTTCATAAACTCTTGTAAGCCAAGCACATCTTTCGTGCTATTATTTAAAATTGCATAAATGGCAAAGACAGGTATTATCTCATACTTTCTGTGAATTTTCAAACAGCTGAGTTCAGTTAAGCACACATTTCCTTGCACATATAAAAATGGAAAACATTGCAACAAAAAAGACTCTGGAATTTTCCATCCACGCAGCTGTTGCTGCATAGAGTCTGTGGTGTAACCTTCTCTTAATGGAACTCACTCTCACAATCCCACACAAGAGAAATGATTTCATTCCATTGCAGTCCCATCACCGTACTGGGCAAAGGCATCAGAAGTAATCAAGGGAAGAAGAAAAGGCTCCCCAAAAGTGTGATGAAAACTATTACAGTGTACTACATCCAGAGTCTGAAAATTCATGGTAAATCCTTTTTTTTCCTGAGTTTCCAAATGACGGTCTAATTAGTATGCTTATTCTGTCACTTGTAAACTATGAGAACCAAGGAGAAGTATGAATCCACAGATTAGTCATAAATTACAGCAGTCATTTCTAGGAGCCTCGCAAGTACCCCGCCCCAGGAGGATTTTCACCCACAAACACTCCGCCAGCTCAGATTAATCAAAGGGGAACCCTTCCCTTCACAGCATGTTCCTCACTTCTCCTTTCCTTCCAAGCAAACGCCTGCCACACAAAAAGAGGCTGGCCTCTCGAAATGTTCTTCTATTTGCTTGGTTTCATCAGCCCTGCAGAAAGAGGGGAAAAGTAATCTCCGATTTGCAGAAATGAGAGAAAGACGGGAGATTACAGATTTCCTTAGAACTTTCACCTCTGCTCTAAATAAACAGTTGAAATCATCTCCCCAATCCTGTAGTTTCATGGCGGAAGTTTGGTGCCATCAGAAGAAGGGTAGTGTGACATATTTACAGACACCCGGAAGGAAAGCAGGAGAAAACATCAAACAAGTACTTTCTTTAAAAAGACTCTTATCAACCTTCCACAGAGCCACAAGTGCTAGATAAGGAACATGGAATACACAGGATCCAAGAACCAGTCCGGCCAAAGCTGTTTGGGACACTGTGGGTTAGGTGACCTATGACTTTTCACTTGGTAGCAGCTACAAAATTCTTTACTCTTGGATTAAAGAACTTTCCAGAAATAGTCAAATCTATCATCTCAGTTCTAAGGAGTGAACTAAAAGCAAAAACTTGGTCGCACACATGCCCCCTCCCTCTTCCCCATCCCTTCTCTGTACCTCTGTCTCTCTCTGTCTCTGTCTAACTGTCTTGCTTTCCCTCTCCATACCAGTTCAGGCAAACCCATAACTATTACTCTTTGGACCCGAGGAAGAGAGACTGACTCTGCACAGTCCTTCCCAGTGCTTCATACCTCTCCGTTGTCCAGCAGGGTAGTCTGTTCAACAAGGTCTCTGAGTCTTGGACCAGATATTTCTCTTTAAACAAATGCCTAATCCCACTCAACTTTAAAGCTCCTTTCAGCCCAGCAATTTTACTACTAGACATCCACCAAGAAAACTGAAAGTATATGTCCACACAAAATCTCATGCACGAATGTTCAAAGCAGCACATTCATAACAGCCGAAATGCAGACACAAACCAAATGGCCATCAGCTGATAAGTGAATACATGAAATATGGCATATCCATCCAATGGCACATTATTCAGCCGAAAAAAGGAATGAAGTACTGGTTCATGTTGCTACATGGATGAACCTTAAAAACTCTATGCTACGGGAAAGGCAGCAAACACAAAAGCATCAGCATACACAAAACATTGTATGATTCCATGTATGTGAAATATTCTGAATAGCAAGTCTAGAGACAGAAACTATCTTAGTGGCTGCCAGGGGCTGGGGGCAGAGGGGAGTCAGAAGTGACTGCTAATATCCGCCTTGCTCACATCTTTTCAGGCCAACAAGTTCCCAGAAATTATTGGCTTCTTTTATCTGCCTCTCCCAATTAGATGCTAGTTCCTTGCGGGTGGAGACTATCATTTTCTTGAACCGTCAGCCAGAGAAAGCACTCAATGTGTATAATGTAAGATGGAACATTTGGTCCGGGAGTCTTTGTTCAGTACATTTCAAGCAAAGAATAGCAAAGGTGCATGACTTTGATATGAATCCTTAGAGCATCCAAAATGGGAATTCCCTCTTGGACTCAATCACCAGGCATTCGCTCGGAGCTCCCACTCATCAGGCTTAGAATTGCCTTGTTACATTTACTGACATGTTTGCCCCACAAAGCTGGGGACTTGATTGTCAGTGCATTTTGCTGCATTTACAGTGAAACAGGTCCTGGGACTCTGCATGTCCTCCAGGCAGCATTTGTTAAGAAGATATCAGAGCAAACAACTGACAATTTGGATGTGAAAGCAGAGATGTGGCTGCTTGGGCAGCAGGTGGTTCAGGGGAGGGCGGCACTGTAGGACGATCTCGGGCTCCCTTCTGTCACCCCTGCATCGCTGCGGGGAGCAGGAAGAGTTGCAGTCCGTCCAGCCTAAACCGACCACACATCCTTAACTCACCTGCGAAACCCACACCAGGCTGTCCCGATCAACAAATCTACATAACCCTACTTGAGGGCTACCAAAATTTCCTTCCTTCCCAAAGAGACATCCCCTTGCTTGCCACAGCACCTTAAATTAATCCACAAGGCGTCAGTTACCCTTCAGTTGAGACAGTTTCCCTAAATACTCATCTCCAAATGCTCGCTTTCCTGCTTGTGATTCCACACGGAGCCATTAGTCCTTGCACATTAATTGTGAGTCTCTACCTTTATCTTCAACCGCTTCTCCCGCCCCACCCAGTCACCCCACAGCCACGTCCGCATATTCTCTGGTCAAACTGACACACTGCTATCTAGGGCCATGCCCTGGCTGTTCTCTCTGGCTAGAACTTGCTCCCTCCCTCAAGTCTCCAAGCCGACACCCTCCCTTCGTTCACATCCCCGTTCCAATGTTGCCTTCTCGAGAAAACCTTGTTTGGCCATCTCCATGAAATAGTAGCATGCCATCTTCCATCTGTCTTCATAGCACCTATGACCATCTGACCGGTGCACATTTGGGTTTTTTGGCTGTTAACCCACTACAACAAAGGCTGTGTCCATTTTGGTCACTAGGGGTTCTCTGGCCACATTGCAGGTCTCAAGCAAATATCAGGTGAAGAAAGGAGTGAGTGAGAATTGCATTCACAGACTTAGAAATGCCAAGGCAGCTCCTGTTCCCAGAGAGCTGAGGAGGATTAGCAAATCCTCAACTATAGCATAAATGTCTATATCGGGTGTTTTTGTAATTTTGTAATTCCCTAAGTGTTACAGAATGGGCATCAAGTGGAGTTCATTTAGTTACAGATGATAGAAATTCCTTTTTCAGCCAACTTGCACACTCAAGGAAATTTACTGGAGTGCCTGGCAGTAAGGCTAGCGAGAGGCAAAAGTTGCATCTGGGCTCAAAAAGCCAGCATGACCAGGATTGAGTTTTTCTCTCCACTTCTCAGCACCGCCCAGGCAGCCTGAGTTTCGTTTCTACACCAAGTCACCCTATCTGTCATGGGCCCCAATGGCTGTCAGCCATTCAAGGTGCTTCCTCATTCAAGTCCAAAGCAAAGACTCTTTCCTGGCAGCATGTATGGGTGAATGAGGCTTTTCTCTCCCAGAAGTCCTTGCATCCCATTGACTCTGCTACATGTGAATGCATGAAGTCATCCCTGGAGCCAGCAGGGATGGAAGGAGCTTTGGCTGGGATCCAACCCACCCACACATATGATACAAAAATGGTGGAGGACTAAATTCCTCAGGAGGAAATTAGGGTTCTGTCGAGCAGAGAAGTGGCCAGCCACTGCAGGAAAGACCAACTACAAATGTCCAATATATCGTGTGTACATAATGACTTAAGATGCTAAAAACCTAAAGTCAAATTAAATACAGAGTAGAAGTTTACTTCTCTAAAACCATTTCTTACCTCAAATTATAGCTTCCTCAATTTTTAAGGACAATGGAAATTTTTTATATGTTGATTGTGGTAATAGTTACATGACTGTTTAAATTAGTATAATTTGTAAGACTACTGCTAAGTCCACAGACTGTATAAAGGACTAAATAGTCAATCTTTTCAACTTTGCAGATCAAAACTGTTGCAACTACTCAAGTCTGCAGTGCACCAGATTGGACCCATGAGCTGTATGTAGGTTGAAGGCTTCTGAACTCCACGTTTGAAAAAGAGTGAATTTCACCACATATACATTATACCTCAATAAGCAAACCAAAAAAAAAAAAGTAAAGCAGAAAAAAAAAAAAAAAACCACTCCAGGAAACACACATACACACACACAAAACGTAGTTCCTTCCATTTATTTTAAGCAGAGCTTATCAAGAGAACAAAGTTATTTTATTGTTTGTAAGAGAGATTGTTGGCAATAATTGTGCCACAGATGAGCAGAAAGGTTTACAGAAAGTTAAACAGAGAATTTTAAACTTGACTTTTGAAGATTATTTCATCAACTCAGTTGGAAAATTCACCTAGAAGCCGAGTACCATACCCCTGCCCTTGAAAAAGATACCTACAGCTGGCTGAGCCCCTTGTCAACACTCTAAACCGACTTGTTTTGGTTTGGTCTGGTTTAGTTCAGCGGGAATATTTTAAGACTTAGCGTCCTGCGCTTGTGGCTTTTTTTATTGTTTGCTTCTTTTATGGCAAAGCAGTCTCTATCAGACATAGATTGTAGATAACAGCCAGTCAATTCTTCCCCCTCTCTAAACAATGGCACAAAGAATCTCTGAGGCTTTTAGCCCACCAGAATAGAAAGAGAAATCAAACTTACTGGGAACCAGAAAGTGAACACTCTCAGGAAAAAAATAAATAAATTTTAAGTAGGAGAGTTCAAAATCAGCACTCATCAGCTGGCATTCAAACACCCAAACTTGATGTAAGCGAAGTGATGGGGGGGTGTTACTGTATGTGTGGAAATTCAGGTTGTATAAAAGATATACAATCAGCCTCTAGCATCTGGATTTTTTAAAGATGTACAAGAAAGAAGAAATCAAAGTGCTCATCTCATCTTTCAGTCGAAAAAATACGCTTTTAAATCAAAGGTAGCTAACGTACAGATCAGCTGGAATTTTTCATGAAGACGTCCCTTACAACACACAAATGTCAGTCCTACAGGGGATGTGTATTAAGGGGCAGATGCTGTGAGAGGCACGGCTCCAGGAAGATAACACATGAGCTGCCCTTAAACATTGAGAGCCCAACTAAGAAGACCCAGAACACAAATATTTAAGAAAATGTGTTGTATTACCACAGAATCTCTATATACTTTAACAAGTCCAGGCAAATTCATTTTGTAAGAGGTGAGGTCAAACGTGGAAGCAATGTCATTTCTCTTTGAAGCAATGCTAATAAGAAAATATGATCCCTGTGTCCCTTGGTGCTGCCTGGTGGAGGTGACAGCCATCTCCTACTCAGCCTCATGGCTGCCCTCAGACCTCTGGTAAAGACCAAGATCATTACAAAGAGGACCAATAATGAGCACCTGGGTGGCTCAGTCACTTAAGCATCCAACTTCAGCTCAGGTCATGATCTCATGGTTCATGAGTTTGAGCCCCGCGTTGGGCTCTCTGCTGTCAGGGCAGAGCCCGCTTCAGATCCTCAGTCCCTGCCTCTCTCTCTACCCCTCCCCAGCTTGTTCCCATTCTCTCTCTCTGTCTCTCTCTCTCTCTCTCTCTCTCTCTCGTCTCTCTCCCTCCCTCCCTCAAAAAATAAAATTAAAAAATAAAAATACTTAAAAATTAAAAGAAAAAGAGGACCAAAAACTTCATCAGATACCAGTCAGACCGATCCGTTAAAATCACACACAACTGACATTGACGTTAGACTGTGCAGAAGATTCAAGGGACAGAGCTTGATGACCAACAGTGGATATGGGAGCAACAAGAAAACAAATCATGTGCTGCCCAGTGGCTTCCGGAAGTTCCTACTCCACAACGTCAAGGAGCTTGGAGTGCTGCTGATGCACAACACATCCCATTGTGCAGAGGTCACTCCACATGTCTTCTCCAAGAACCACAAAGCCACTGTGGAAAGAGCAGCCCCTCTGACAATCAGAGTCACCAATTGCAATGCCAGGCTGGGTGGCAAAGAAAATGGATAGACAGCTTGTGTGCACATCATATTTGTGTTAATAAAACCATAAAACTACCAAAAAAAAAAGGAAAATATTATCAAAAGAGTCACACAAGAGAAAAATGGACAAATTCATTTCGTCCTTCCGCTAAGTCATGTATTACTACAGATAGGGCTGCAGCATTTTCTTTTAAAAAAAAAAATGCCGGGGCGCCTGGGTGGCGCAGTCCGTTAAACGTCTGACTTCAGCCAGGTCACGATCTCGCGGTCCGTGAGTTCGAGCCCCGCGTCAGGCTCTGGGCTGATGGCTCGGAGCCTGGAGCCTGTTTCCGATTCTGTGTCTCCCTCTCTCTCTGCCCCTCCCCCGTTCATGCTCTGTCTCTCTCTGTCCCAAAAATAAATTTAAAAAAAAAAGTTGAAAAAAAAAATGCCAATACAAGAGAATGCTTATTTTTACTCATTTTTTGCATGACTGTTTTGTTTCATTTTTGTTAAATGACTTCAGATTAATATTACCAAAAGGAGATCAGGAGTAAAGTAAAGCTGGAAGGGACCGTTGGAGTTAATTTTAGTAACAATCCTGGTCTCAGTAACCATCAAAACATTTTAGAGACAGAATTGCGATACGGTTGAAACAACCAAGCTGGGAAGATAAAGTGAAGTTAAAAAACATAAAGTCATTTTTTCCAGTGAGTCATTTCCTACAATCAGACATAAATATCCCCAACACTCTTTGCCCTGGACATAAAATGGATAAGTTGAGAACAGCTCCTACAGTTGATTCGATTCACTGCAAGTTAATTTGGGGATGAGACTTCATATAAGCAGCTCTTAAACGACACAGATACCTCAGAAGGATCACAAAGTCTTCTCATCTCATTGCAGATTCCCAGGCACTACTCCCCAGAGACTTTTTGATTCCAGAGACAAACATGGGATCACGAGTTTACTCACTTACTCAGTGGATCATATTGTCACCCCTGTAGCCAGGAGGAAACCTTGAACTGCAGAAGCAGTAATGTGCAGTGTAACCAATCCTGCAAATGACACAACCCAGAGGTTCTGAAACCTCACCACCATTGACTCTTCAGGGCTCCCGCCAAGAATAATTTGGGATGGATCAATGTCTAGACATAGTGACTGTGTTGGATGCTGTCTAGTCCATTTGTAACCATTCAATGAGCAAATCAAAATGTTTAAGAGAAGAGGGTGCATTTGTAGTTAAATTTCATCAATTCCACCGTTGCTTTTCCATTAATTGTGTCACCAAGATGTTTATTTCCTTAACGTCACAGCTAATCCTATTTCTCTGCAGCTACCAGTTTTCCCATGTCAGCAGAATAACTCTATCGGTGTTTTTCTTTGCAAAATAGAATCTCACACAGTCAGTGTAAGGCATTTATAAAACCCCTGTCACAGGAATCATCCATTTGTCTTCCAACAAGTAAAGGAATATCAGACCCAAATGCCTAGAAGGGATTTAGTTATGTGATAGTAATTGCATAAGTATATGATTTGTTAAGTCTTTGTGTACAAAAACCATTTCTCGCCAAGCCATTAATTTGTTGTGGGTCATCTGATTTTGCTACCATTACACTATGTGTTTATTGCTTATCTCTAAGTAAAAGGCACTGGTATGCCTAAATAATCTGCCTGAATAGGAAATTTGGCAGTTGCCTAATCCAGGGATTGGCAAATTACAGCCTACCACCTGTTTCTGTAAAAAAAAAAAGGGGGGGGGTGTTTATTGGTGCACAGATAATGCCTATTCATTTAGATATTGTCTATGGTCACTTTCCAGCAACAACAGCAGAGTTAAGGAGTTGCCACAGAGACCATATGGCCTTCAAACCTAAAATATTTACAATGTGGCCCTATTCCAGAAAAGTTTGCCCACCCCGGTTCTCGTCAGTTGAGACCACCAAAGTTAGAACTCAGCCACACAAGGGCCAGATAGATGAAAACGCTCAATGTTAACATGGTGTCATGCAAACCAAGACTGATGTGGAAGGAATTGTCATGCACGAAAGCAATACAAGAAATCACAGAGAAAACATGGGTAGATTTTTCTATATTTAATTTAAATGTTTTTTTAATTTCAAATTAAAAGGAAAAGCATTGCAGAAAAAGACTACAAAGAGGTTAATATGCTCACTCTCTAAAGAACTGTCACAAATCTGTAGCAACACTCAATGGAAGGAACCTAAAAAGAGTGGATACAAATTGCCACTTTACGGAACAGGAAGTCTACAAAACTGATAAAGATATGAAAAGATGATGGGGCACCTGGGTGGCTTAGTCACTTAAGTGTCCGACTTTGGCTCAGGTCATGATCTCACAGTTCCCGAGTTGGAGCCCCACGTTGGGCTCTGTGGTGAAAGCTCAAAGCCTAGAGCCTGCTTTGGATTCTGTGTCTCCTCCTCTCTCTGCCCCTCCTCCACTAGTGCGCTCTCTCTCTCTCTCTCTCTCTCTCTCTCTCTCTCTCAAAAATAAACATTACCAAAACATAAGTTTTAAAAAAGATATGAAAAGATGCTCACCCTAACTAGTAATCAAATTAAAAGTGAAATGAAGTATCATTTCAGATTGGCAAAAATTGAGTCAAACATTCAGTAGTATCAGATCTTAGTGAAAACATGTGGATGAGGTACCCTGTGCCCCAACTGTGGAAGAACATTTTGAAGGTCATTTGACAACATCTACTGAAAGTTTAAATACCATGGCCTTTGACCCCACAATTAAAATTCTTGATGTTCACCCTAGCGAAACACTTGACCTTGTTCACAAGACTGTACGTCAAACACACTCTGAAAATGCCACACTATAGAATCTGTGTAGCAATACAGGGCACAAAGCAGAAGTGAATGTACTAATGTTGAAACTGGTCCAAGATTATTGTCACCCCAAAAAGAAGTGATTTGCAAAGCAATATATCCATGAAGATACCACTGAGTTTTCAAAAATCATTATCTTCAACTTGTTATGGGAAGAATCATGTCCTGCAAACACGATATGTTGCCATTCTAAACTCCTAGACCTCAGAAGGTGGCCTTGTTTGCAAACAGGATCTTTACTGAGGTAATCAAGCCACATTGAGTAATTAGGTTGGGTCTTCATCCAACATGACTGGTGTCCCTATAAGAAGGGGAAATTTGGACACACACAGAAGGAAGGCGGTGTGAAAACACACAAGGAGAAGGTGGCCATGTGACTGGAGTGAGACATGTACAAGCCAAGGAATGCCAAAGATGGACAGCACTCAGCAGAAGCTAGCAGAGGGAAGGAAGATCATCTCCTAGAACCTTCATGGGGACCATGGCCCTGATGACATCTTAGTTTTAGACTTCCAGCCTGTAAAACTGTACAACAATCAATTTCAGTTGTATTAAGCCATCCAGATTTTGGTACTTTATTATGGCAGCCCTAAGAAACAAATCCATAATCCATCACTTCTCCCCGCTAACACCCAGTCGTTTCTAGAGGGTTTGTACACATACTTATCTGTAAAGGCACACAAAATAGTTGAGAAGTTTATCTTCCAATCAGTAGTGGGTATGTGCGAGCAGAATTTGCAGGTGACATACGAGGGGAACCTGTCCTTTCTACACATTCTTTGAAAATCCAGCAGCTAGTATGTATTAATGTAGGACTTACATCTACTTTAAGTAGAAAATGTTTTTATAAGGTGCAATGGTGAAGGGCAGGCCGATCTTTCTTCTCCTGGAACAAATGCCCCTCTTCTAGAACCCCCCACTCTCCATTCCAACTATTGGGCTCAAACAAAGGCATCCACCATTGATTGGTCCTACAAGTGCACTCTGGGTCCAAGCTGGGTCCCTGGGGTCTGATGGAATCCCTCCCTGTCAGCACAGCTGAAGACCTATGCCTGGGACATGCTGGCCACCATATCCACTGCTTGTCAGAAGCAGCAGCTCCGGGGGCAGAGAATAAAGCCAGTTTCAAAAGGGAGGTGATGGACGGGCACCCCTGTAAGAACTGGTGGCCTTGGAATCACTGTTTCCAGTCACTCCAGTAACCAGCTGCACCTCTGTCCTCACTTACGTGAGCCAATGCTCTTTGTCACCAAGGCCACTTAGATTGGGTGTCTGTCACTTGCACTCAAAATAGCTCTACACAGAAAGAAACAAAACAAAGGAGAATAGATCCACATGATTCTAAACATCTGTTGAGAAAATGCTCAACCTTTTCATTATCAAAGGAATACAAATTCTTTTAAAATGGGATGTCTTTTTTTTTTTTAATTCAGTGGCATCTATTGCGTGTGTGTGTGTGTGTGTGTGTGTGTGTGTGTGTGTGTGTATGTATCCTTTGAACTGCAATTCTCAATCTCAGGGTAGTGGAATGATAAGCAAATTGTGTTCTCTTTTATTTATACTTTTCTCTTTTTACTAAATTCTTACCAAAAAAATTATATTACTTCTGTATTAAAAATTAATTTGCCAGGGTGCCTGGGTGGCTCAGTCAGTCGAGCGTCCGACTTCGGCTCAGGTCATGATCTCATAGCTCGTGAGTTCGAGCCCCACGTTGGGCTCTGTGCTGACAGCTCGGAGCCTGGAGTCTGCTTCGGATTCTGTGTCTCCCTCTCTCTCTACCCGTAACCCACTTGCATTCTGTCTCTGTCTCTCTCAAAAATAAATAAACATTAAAAAATTTTTTTAATTAATTTGCCTTTCAAAGAAAAGTCTTACAAGAAATCAAGTGTGAAACATTTAGGACCTAGACATTAAGATATTGTTTTTTAAGAAATTTTTTAAGGTTCTTTTTTTTTTTTTTTTTTGAGAGAGAGAGAGAGAGAGAGAGAGAGATCGAGCGTGTGCAGTGGAGGGGCAGAGAGGGAAGGAGAAAGAGAACATCCCAAGGAGTCTCCACACTATCAGTGCGGATCCTGATGCAGGGCTCAAACTCACGAACCATGAGATCATGACCTGAGCCAAACTCAGATGCTTAACCGACTGAACCACCCAGGCGCCCTTAGACATTCAGATATTTTCAAAGCATTGCTAGTTTTTGATCACTCACATGGAGAAAATGAGCAAAGACTCCAGGGTGACTTTATGGCTTGGGGCACATTATTTTTGGCTTCTTAGCACAGCATATTTACTACTAAGCTGGACTTACTAGGTGTGCCATTGGCATGATTAAGTCATATATTTAAACACTTTACTATATTAGATCCTGATAACTAGTGTGGTAGCTTATAGTTTGGGTCACCAATGTTCAAGGACCCTCCCTGAAGAAGGATTAAACATCCTCACTCAACTGAACTCATATGTTACCATGTTGTCACCAATGAGGGTGGGAAATATGATGTTTCAAGGCGATATTTTACAATGCGGTGGTCATTTCCCCCCATCTCCTCATTCTATCAACGTCAGTCCCCAAGTGACTACAATGAGCACGGGCCCCAGGCCAACATGCAGTGACATGTAGCAAGAGAAAGAAATAAACGAAGTTTTAAAGTCACTGGTCTTTGTTCATTACTGTGTCATTACATAGCCCATCCTCACTAGTACAGTGAGAACCCAGGAAAAGACACCATGAGGAATGTTTGGAAGGAAAAGGAAGATTACATGCCCTGGCTTGCAAAACACATTTTAACTCCTGTTCTATTCTCTTGCTATTTTTACACGCTGTAATTATTCTTCTTGATATTTTACTAACTTAGCAAAAGGTTCTAGTGCTTTTTGAGACTGATTAACAAGCAAGCTAAGGGAAAAGCTTGGCTGGATCAGAAGCTTTAACATTTCTAGCAGAGCTCACACTATGCACTAAATTACACCGCTATCATCATAATCAAGCACAAACAAGGCCACATTTCTGTAATACATTATCCACTCCGTGGTTCCCTCCACCCCAGACAGCCTCCCCCCTCCATCTCAGCAGTCAGGGAGAATGTAATGGGAACCACACAAGCAACTTTTAGTAATTTTTCCCAGATCTGTTTTTACTCCACTTCTAAGCATGAGTATAGACCTAAGATTTTTGCCTCGTGGAAGCTAACTTAAATCATTTCATTAGATTCAGGCTCAGCTTGGGAAGTGTGCATATGAGGGCAGAGGGGAGGAACGCCTTTGTGTTGCGTCACGGATGTGCAAAAATCAAGAAATAGCCCCTCAAGTAACAGTAAAGGAAGAACATTTTTCAATATAAGTTGATGGCAAACACCTTCAGTGATCTTGTGCATGAACGGAATACCAACAAGGGTGAAATCACTTTTAGAAAGTAGATTGAGACCATCGTCATACAAACCCAAGCAGCTTCTCATGAGCTCAAGTACCCTACAATGAGGCAAAGCGCATATGCATACTCGCACACACACAAAAGGGCATGCACACTATCCACACTGGAGCAGTGCACAAACACACAGTTACACACATTGCCTACCTCGGGGCAGGGCGCGCGAACACATGGTTACACACACCGCCTACAACGAGGCAAGGTGTGCAAACACACAGTTACACACACCGCCTACCACGAGGCAAGGTGTGCAAACACATGGTTACACACACTGCCGACCCAGGGGCAAGGTGCGCGAACACACAGTTACACACACCGCCTATAACGAGGCAAGGTGTGCAAACACACGGTTACACACCCCGCCTACAACGAGGCAAGGTGTGCAAACACACGGTTACACACCCCGCCTACCTCGGGGCAAAGTGCGTGAACACACGGTTACACACACCGCCTATGACAAGGCAAGTGTGTGAACACACGGTTACACACGTTGCCTACCTCGGGGCAAGGTGCGCGAACACACGGTTACACACCCCGCCGACCCAGGGGCAAGGTGCGCGAACACACAATTACACACCCCGCCTACCTCAGGGCAAGGCGCACAAACACACGGTTACACACAAGGCCTACAATGCAGCAATGCACCCGCACAGAGGCAACAGCCCAGGAAGGATTTGTATCAAATTTTAAATGAAATTTCTGTACTGCTCCAACTTTTCAAAAAATGCCTTTCCTTCCACACCACACCAGTAAGAGTTGGGGCATTGTCTTCTTTGCTGATGTAAAACCTCCTGGACTTGGTCAGGGTGCTTCTGCTGTCGTAAATGTTCAGCTTTAAGTCAGTTTTGACTCAAATAGGTAAACTACTACCACGTTTTATCAAAATAAAACTTCCGTGCGGTCCAGGGCAGATACACCCAGAGTAGTAATGCCATTTGACGCCAACATTGCCTGAGATGTCAATCTTTGCCAAATCAAATGGTAACAATTCTGTCTGCGCAGATGCCACTTCCTGGTTCACAGAGGACACCTTCTCGCTGTGTCCTCACGTGGCAGAAGGGGTATGGAGCTCTCTGGGGTCTCTTGTATAAGGGCACTAATCCCCTTCTGAAGACTCTACCCTCATGACCTGGTCACCACCCCAAAGGCCCCACTTCCAAATCCATCATATTGGAAGTTCGATTGCATGAACATGAATCGGGGCTTGGGAGGGAGCTGACCCCAAGGTTAAGAGCATAGCACCCCTGGAATAGCTTCATGCAATCGTTTCTATCAAATCCTGCCATCATTTTGCCCATGGTAGCCATATTGCGTAGAAGATGCCACCAGCAATTTCTAAAAGGCAACGAATGTTTTGGAGATTATCAGACTGATCATTTGTGCCTCGATGTATATCACTTGGGAAGCAGTTTTAATGACAGAGGGATTCGTTGGAGAATAAAATGGGATAGCTGTTTATATTATTATTTATGTATTAATTTACATTACCAAGTATTTTGTATGTTTTTTATTACCATAGGTTTTGTATTCTAGTACAATTCAAAGGGCAATTCTGATGGTGAAGTAAAACGATATATGTAAAGTCCCGAACAAAGTTCCCATTGCACAGTAGTATACACTAAATTTTACTTACTTTTCTTCAGGTAGAACATCTAGACTTTGGACAAGTTAATGAAAAGCAAGACGTGGAAGTCATGTGAACAAGCCATTCATTGCAATCCCAAAGGCTGTAAACTTTTACGTTTGAAAAGTGCACCCCATCACCGGCCCTAATCTAATGCCACAGGAGTTCTCAGCTACTTAAGCAATTACTTTAGTTACAGCACAATTACCTTTACATGTGCCAGGGCCAAAAGGGAAAAGTAACAATGGAAATTGAAATTCAACTTAAACATTGACACTCAGGCACAATTCACGGACCGCAAAACTGAAGGGACATAAATTGTTTCCAGTTTCCCTCAACACTGAAGAGAAAAGCATGAAACAGGTAATAAATCAAAGTTTAATTTAGAAATTTCCTGGGATTATGCTTTCATTTGTGATCTTTTTATTCCAGAAGCGCTTCTAAGCCTCCCTCATCAGTAAAAGAAACATACAAGCACTTCGTTTATTTACAGATCGTGGCTGATGGGTCTGCTTCCCCAGCCCACCTCTCAGAAACATATCTGCACCTGCCACTGCTATTTTTTTTTTCTTTTTGTATGTGATCCTGAACAGCTTTCACATTTCAGGACAGTTTCCAATCACATGGAAATCAATTCTTCTAAATTATGTCACTCCCTGCTCTCAGTAGATAAAACGTTTTAATTGGGTGAGAAAAGGGATTTACTACTCCAACAGCTCTTTGTAAAAATTCCTTTCACTTTCTCAGCATCAAAGCCCCCGTTACTGTTGCTTCATGCATCTCTTTAACATCTGTTAGACGCTGTTGCTAGTTTTCAAACGGATTGTGCGTGAAGCCTACCCTTACATTTCTAAAGCACTCAGGACAAAATGTGTATTCTGGGTTCTCTTTGCCTCTGAAGGATGGATGGACAGCCCACCTACACGGCCCTCTGCAGGTATCCAGGGGGCTTTGTGGCAGGTAAGGAGCCAAGCACCAGTGGCCCTATTCATGCTTTTTCTTCTCCTTTGTTTACAAAAAAAAAAAAAAAAAAAAAAAAATCAATATCCTGTCAATACCTTCCTAGTTAGTAGTTGAACCATCTTGAGAAAGGTAAATTGTCCACTTACGAATATGTTCTTGCTCTGTCCAAATCAATGAGGCTAAGAGACACGTAGATATTTAATTGAAAAATAAAAATCCTACACCTCTCAAAATCAGCAAACCACACTTATGGGCCAAATAAAGTGCTGCCTGTTTTTATCAATAAAGTTTTATTGGCACTTGGCCACACCCATTTGTTTCCAAATGGCCTATGGTACAAGGACCAAGTTGAAAACATTCCACAGAGACTTAATCCCCTACAAAGCCTAAAGTAATTACAATTTGGCCCTTTACACAAAACATTTGCCAACCCCCGCTCTAAAGAGGTACTGTCTTGGGGCACCTGGGTGGCTCAATTGGTTAAGCGTCCGACTTCGGCTCAGGTCATGAACTCGCAGTTTGTGGGTTCGAGGCTCGTGTCGGGCTTTGTGCTGACAGCTCAGAGCTTGGAGCCTGCTTCTGATTCTGTGTCTCCCTCTCTCTCTGCCCCTCGCCCACTCATGCTCTGTCTCTCTCTGTCTCAGAAATAAATGAACATTAAAAAAATAATTTAAAGGGGCGCCTAGGTGGTTCAGTCGGTTAAGCATCCGACTTCGCCTCAGGTCATGATCTCACAGTCTGTGAGTTCGAGCCCCGTGTCGGGCTCTGTGCTAACAGCTCGGAGCCTGGAGCCTGTTTCAGATTCTGTGTCTCCCTCTCTCTGACCCTCCCCCGTTCATGCTCTCTCTGTCTCAAAAATAAATAAACATTAAAAAAATTTTTTTTTTAATTTTAAAGAGGTACTGTCTTAACAGAAATATAATGGAGGCCACATACGTAATTCCAAATTATATAGTATTCATATTAAAAATTAAAAAGAAATAAGTAAAATTAATTTTAATATATTTAGCCCAATATAACCAAAATAGTGTCATTTCAGGACATGATCGATACTTAAGTTATTACTAACAAATTGTCCTTTTTTTTTCTTCATACAAAGTCTGAAAAGTGTACCTCACATAACAATTCAGACTAGCCACGGTTTGAGAGCTTGATAGCCACTTAAGACTAGCGGCCACCAGGGGCGCCTGGGTGGCGCAGTCGGTTAAGCGTCCGACTTCAGCCAGGTCATGATCTCGCGGTCCGTGAGTTCGAGCCCCGCGTCAGGCTCTGGGCTGATGGCTCAGAGCCTGGAGCCTGTTTCTGATTCTGTGTCTCCCTCTCTCTCTGCCCCTCCCCCGTTCATGCTCTGTCTCTCTGTGTCCCAAAAATAAATAAAACACGTTGAAAAAAAAAAAAATAAAAAAAAAAAATAATAAAAAAAAGACTAGCGGCCACCACACTGGTCCCTGTGGCTCAAAAGGGCTTGCTAAGTGAAAGGACAAAAGGAAGAAAAAGATGAATTTTTCAACGAAGGCTCCAGCTTCATGCAAGTGAAATGGGAGATTTTGGACTTTGTGTTCATTCTAAGTATATCCCAAGTAATATTTGAGACATGAAACACCATTCGCTGTGTACCTGAAATTCAGGTACTGGGTGTCCTGATTTTATCTGGCCACGTATGCCTCATCCGCTGAATCTTCCTGCTCAGTGAAAGTTCAAGAGGGAGGCAGTGAATGCAGGGGATGTTTTCCTAGGGCCTCTGGTCTGCTTGGGTTCCTCAAGTCAGCATTTAATTGATTTTGAAAATTGCTGGTGTGCACGCACTCCCTGGCCTTGGAGATCAATTAGTGCCAAATTCATCCAGCCCAGGTGCCACCAGGTGTCACACAGAAGGCGCAGGCTGCGTCCCTTAGTTCGAGTCCACAATGCCACCATCAACTCATGAGTCTACAAACTTGAATATAGATGCCGTCTTCCTCTTCAGACAGTTTTCCTTTAAAAAAAAAAAAATGCATGTTGTCCTACCAAGACACTAGGAATACCTCGCATAGAAAAGAAAGAGTCTGAGGGCACCTGGGTGGCTTAGTCGGTTGAGTGTCTGAATTCAGCTCAGGTCATGATGTCACAGCTCGTGAGTTTGAGCCCCACTTCAGGCTCTCAACTGTCAGCACGGAGCCTGCTTCCCGGCTCATGCTCTCTCACTCTCTCTCTCTCTCAAAATTAATAAATAAATAAACTTAAAAAAAAAAAAAGTAGTCTGCACCATGAGGAGTCGCGGTAAGAGTGGACTCCAAGTAACCTTTTTTATTCCTATGGAAAAAAATATTTTAAGAAATCACTGTCTCCTTTTTGCTTCTAAGGAAGTAGGCCAGCACTTCTGGAAGCCTTGACATGCAGAACTACGGAGTGCATGGAGATGACCAGAGTAATGTTAGCACCTGAGAGCTGTCTGGGAATCCACCCAAAAATCCAAGTTGTCAAGACCAAGCCCTGTGTGTTGTATGTCTTCCCTATACTCAAAAGATTGGTGATACAACTCAATATCCTCCACCATGGAGCCTTCTCGATGTGTCCTCTTCCACAGGCAACTCTGACAGAGTTCAAAGCCGAGGATGAAAATCAGATCGTGTGCAACAGAGTGTTGTCGGGTGAGCGAACGGTTGGGTCTGGCAGTCAGGGGACTCGGCAGATGAGTGAACCACTTGGCGACTACAGCATGATCAAAGCTGTCAACACAGTTTGAACAAGGAAGAATGGACCCCGAAAAATGAAGGAGAAAATGATCCAGTGACAGCTACAATTATGCACTTTTCCTTTTACTCATCTTGAAAAATCATCTGGGAGAAACTTTCCACAGAAAGAACAGATAACCTTTATGTCATTCTCTTTCAAATTAATTTACTTGCAGAGCTCAAGATTCGAAGCACTCTCCCATCAATCCATTATTTAATGATCACTCAAAAGAGGTTTCTGTGCAGGATGAGAGTTATCTTTTAGGTCGAACAAAAACTATTTTTTTAACTGTGGACACATTTAGGTGGTCAAATGGGTATTAAAATCCAGGAGAAGGGTGAAACAATTCCACCCCCACCAGAGACACCCGAATCTGCAAACTTCTCTGTGTTTTTCCTGTTATTTCAGCTATATTTTCTCACAGTGTCAGTTACAAGGAACGGCATTAGGAGGACTTGTAAAGTCTCCAGGATTCTGCGGACAGTCATCAGGCTGTCCATTGGGTCAGTACTATTCTTGCAGTCTTGTTTTCCGGACAGCTTGCCCACCGCATCTGGAGATTCTCTCATCCCACAAACCAGAAAGCAAAAAACGCACTGCAGGAACGACCGACTGCAGCCAGCCACGTCACTGAGTTTATAAACAGGTGTCCTTGTCTCTCTGTGCTGGGAAAACACGGGCAAGATAGTCTGTCAGACTCTCAGATGTGTTAGCAGGCGTGAAGATTTCTTTCTCTGGTAGGTTAAAAAAAAAAGGACCCTGCCTGCTATCTCCACTTTCAAGACAGTTTTAAGTTATGCTATATTCATTCTAGAATTCCTCAGTAAGATGAAATAAAATCACTCGTGAATGTGCTTAATACCATGGAAGTGCATACTTAAAAAAAGTTAAGGGGCGCCTGGGTGGGTGTCGGTCAAACATCCGACTTTGGCTCAGGTCATGATCTCCTGGATCATGAGTTCGAGCCTCGTGTGGGGCTCTGTGCTGACAGCTCAGAACCTGGAGCCTGCTTTGGATCCTGTGTCTCCCTCTCTCTCCGCCCCTCCCCTACTCACACTCTGTCTCTCTCAAAATAAATAAGTAAACTTAAAAAAATTTTTTTAATGTTTATTTTTTGAGAGAGACAGAGTATGAGCAGGGGAGGGGCAGAGAGAGAGGGAGAGAGAGAATCCCAAGCAGGCTCCGCACTGCCAGCACAGAGCCTGATGCAGGACTCAAACCCACGAAACCGTGAGATCATGACCTGAGCCAAAACCGAGAGTCAGACGCTTAACCAACTGACTTACCCAGGCGCCCCCGAACAGGATTATAATTTCAATATGCTGTTAAAACATGGGATTATCGGGGCGCCTGGGTGGCGCAGTCGGTTAGGCGTCTGACTTCAGCCAGGTCACCATCTCGCGGTCTGTGAGTTCGAGTCCCGCGTCAGGCTCTGGGTTGATGGCTCGGAGCCTGGAGCCTGTTTCCGATTCTGTGTCTCCCTCTCTCTCTGCCCCTCCCCCGTTCATGCTCTGTCTCTCTCTGTCCCAAAAATAAATAAAAAACGTTGAAAAAAAAATTCAAAAAAAAAAAATTAAAAAAACATGGGATTATCTAGACTATTCACATCACGATCCAGTCATTGTAGACTAAGGTGGAGACAAACAGAATTCCACTTCAATATTACCATAATAACCAGTTACCTCCTCAAATTCCATAGCCACACACATTTCTCCTATGTGGACACTCTTCAGCAATTTCTGTATGCAGGGAAATTGGCGTTGTTATTTTCATAAGCAATCCAATTCTTTAATGAGGATTTTACAAATCTTTTCCTACTAACAGCTAACTTATGAGTAGGTGTATTTTGGTGCTTTTTTCCCCTATGATTAAGCATTCCTTACAAAATTTCACACATTTCCTGCCTTGGTTGGCTTTGGGGATGTTTTTCATGGTTTTGTGATTCATTAGTTGCGAGGCCTCTTGATGTCCACACAGGGCCCTTTGTGGACCTGGAGGAAGATGGGGTAGTCCAGAGGAAGGGGGGGGCATGTCTGGGCTGAGACTTAATGAAAACAAATGGGAGCACTGGTGAGCAAGATCCTTTCACAGGGAGGAGCATGGGGCAGGGCAGAGGAGGCACATGGCTGTGGGGGCTGGGGAAGGTGTTCCAAGCTAAAGGGAGGAGACTGGAAGGGAAAAGGGGTGACACCGGCAGATCTGTAGCAAGGGGGCATGTAGTGGGTTGCACGGCAGCCTCAAATACACGGGGCCAAGGGGCACCTGGGTCCCTCAGACGGTTAAGTGTGCAACTTCAGCTCGGGCCACGATCTCACGGTTCATGCGTTCAAGTCCTGCGTCCAGCTCTGCACTGCCTCTCTCTGCCCCTCCCTCACTTGCACTGTCTCGGTCTCTCTCCAAATAAATAAATAAACTTCAAAAAAACTTTTTTTAATTTAAAAACATATAAATGTATGCATAGGTAACAAGTGCTAACTCTTGGTACCTCAGAACCTAACCAAAGAAGGAGTTTTGTAGATGTTAATAAAGTTAGGATATTGACATGAGGACATCACAGATTTGGGGTGGGCCCTAAATCCAAGGACGTGTGTCCTTATAACAGAAATGACAGGGGGACATGAGACACAGAGACCAAAAAGGCCATTCAAAGACCAGGGCCGAAATTGGAGTGGTGACAGTAATAACATTCAATTATCACTTGAATTCTCTACAAAACAGAGTCTACAAGTCAAGGATTGTTAGTAGCTACCAGAAGCTGAGAGAGCTCATGGCATGGATTCTCCCCACCAGGTTCCAGAGGAACCCCTCCTGCAGACACTGTGATCTTAGGCTCATGGCCTCCGGAACAATGGGAGAATAAACTTCTGCAGTTATAACCCCCCTTCATCCCCTTACCCCGAGTTTATGGTCATTTGTGGCGGCAGCCCAAGGAAATCAATACAGATTCATATAATCAGGTGTGCGTTGCAGAAATAGCACTCCAGCTTCTATAGAGAAAGATGGCTGGACCTGAAAGATGCACGTGCAAGTTAGGAAGACTGTGGCAGTAGTCCGGGTGAGAACTTCAAAGACCCAGTCGTGACGCTGGCCAATGAAGGCAAGGTTATAAAGGCAAAGGCCTTTCACAGACATTGTGAGAGGTAGGTGTGGGCCGGAGGGAGCTCACGGAGCCAAGGACAGGAGCTCCCAGGAGGGGGGAGGGCACAGGTGCAGCTGTTACCAGAAAAGAAGCTGGGCCCCAGAGATGGCCGGGGAGGTAGGTATGGATGCAGAGGAGATTCATCGTTGCCAAGTTAAGAAACGAACAGTGTTACACCTGATGACCTCCATGAACCAAGGTCATCTACTGCAAGTGTGTGGAGAAAAGCAGGGAGAAAACCACGCCAGTCTGAAGAGGCTGGGTCTGGAGGGGCTGGGGAGGGCAGCTGAAGGCAGACTCGCGGAATCGCTGGCGATTCTCACGAGGGCGCAGCTGGGGCTGAAGATCATGTTCTGGAGTAACGTGAATTCACTCGGCTGTGCAATTTTTCTTCAGCAGCCATCAGCAGTCTGGATGTGGACCAAGGACGGCAGATGGCTGGGCCGATTCAAGATCAGGCTTCCACAAAGAGCGGTACATAGCATTTCAGTTTGTTTCCAATATGAGCTCTGTTGGACCGATCGACTTCAATAAATTCTCTACTATAAACATCAGGTACCAAAAATACTCCCTAATGGATAAATCCATTGCGGTACAGACCTATGGTGAATGCTCCGATAGCCTTGAAGATGGGTGGGCAATAGCTACAGCAGAGAGGAACATCACCCACATGATGTCAGCGGACAAATGTAGGATGCCCCCAAGATACATGCAGCACAGTTCCATTAATACAAAGTTCATTCAGTTTGGGGGTGCATACACGGAGTAAAACTATAGAGAAAAGCAAGGAGATGATGATCCCCAAAGTCTGAAAAGTGATAAAACTTCAGGTTGGTAACCATGGGGGTTTCCTGAGCAGCTGACAACATTCTCCTTCTCAACTCAGGTGATTACTAGTTGTCCTTTTTTGTATAACTCATTACAATGTATAGATTTTGAATGTTCCCTTATGTCCAGAGGTCATATGTCATAATAAAAAATGAAAGGAAAAGAGGTAAATTCTCTGTGACACTAATAACCTTTAATTACCATTTGAATTCTCTACAAAATAGGGAGTATCATTCTAATAAGCCAGGAAATACTTTTTAGGGACAAGCATTAGCAACCCAAATCAGATTTGGCTAAGAAAAACAAACAAAAAAAGGAACACATTGGTTCATATAATTGAATAGTCCGTGTGTGGCCTTCAGGTGCGGCTAGATCCAGGCACTCAAATGCTACCTATCAGGGTCTCTCTCTGTTCCTTGGCTCCATGTTTCTCAGTCCTCACTGTTGTCTTCAGTCTCAAGCACTGATAAAGAAGATGAATTTTATCATAACTAGGTTTACATGTTACCAGCTGAGCAAGCAAGCAAGCCAACAAATAACCAAAGAAAGAAACAAACCCCTTTGTCAGTAATTGTAGCAAAAGCCCATCTCCAGCTCTTTCTGGATAATCATCAGTAACAGACTCCTCCCTAAGCAGTCACTGTAGCCAAGGGATGTAACATGCTGTTTGGCCAGACCTGATCCCCAAATTTACCCCCAGAGCTCTGTCGGGGTCTGAGAGTGACAGCCAAATGTTCCCTAAAGAAACTTTACTTGTTTCAACCAAAAGACAGGTAATGGACATGGAGTCAGACAAAACCCTCCAACATCCACTACAGGTATTTCCACCTTTCTCTGGTGCCATCCCAAGCAGTAATTTCCTTTCATTTCCCACTCCTATATTTCAAACAAGCCACTTACCAAATAAAGAGCAAAGACAAACAAAAAAGACCAAAGGATTTAGAAAGAAACAAAAAGACTGAAAGAATGAGTGAATGATGCCATTTTCCCCAACCTCTGGCCTCTTGTTAATTACCCACTGGACATCTGGGCCACAGCTTATACACAGAATTATATAATTTCTACCGACTTACTGGTAATGGATTGCTGCCAGCATGGTTCCGTAGAAGAGAATGTGACATTGTGCTTGGCAGCACAGTGAAGGGTGCCAAATTGACCCAACTTCCTCAGCCTTTGCCCAGTGACCTGCAAATTCTGTCCTGGAACCTCTGGGGACAAATGGAACTCAGTGAGCTCGCTAACGTAAGTAAAGGAGGAAGATCACGAATGCCCTCGGAGGGTCCGGAGGGCCCGGAGGATCTGGGACAAGATGGATTTGCCCCAGAGGGAAAGGACAAACTCTGCCCATAACTGGCCATGCCAGTCAGTACTCTAGGATCTCTCCAAGATAATCACAACCAAGAATATCTCCTAATTACATCTGTCATTCACCAAATCCCCTATGCTTCTGCAGATGCTGCAACGCTGGATGTGAAGGCAGACCCAGGGAAATCTGAAAGTATCCTGAGACCAACTCTTTCCAGCCATCCCACACTGGAATCAAAGGTAATAAGGCTGTTGAAACCACAGCTCTAACAGACTTTAGCCTCTGGACCTCTCCTTTCTCCTTCTCCTTCTCCTCGCATTCTTCCTCCTCCTCCTCCTCCTCCCCCTCCTCCTCTTCCTCCCCTCCTCCTCCCCTTCCTCCCCCTCCTCCTCCTCCTCCTTCCCTTCCTCCTCCCCCTCCTCCTCCTCCTTCCCTTCCTCCTCCCCCTCCTCCCCCTCCTCCTCCCCCTCCCCCTCCTCCTCCCCCTTCTTGTCTTCCTCCTCCCCCTCCTCCTCCTCCTCCTTCAAGATTTTATTCTTAAGTAATCTCTACACCCAAAGTCGGGCTCAAACTCACAACCCCAAGATCAAGAGTCGCACACTCCACTGAGCAAACCAGCCAGGCGCCCCTGGACATCTCCTTTCTGAGAACAGCTTGAGGAAATGCACCATATCAGAACATCTGCATCGTCTCCCCGGTTAGAGCAGTGAAGAAAGAGAGAACTCTCCTTTTAATAATCACCCGTTACCATTTCACAACAAAAGGCTTTGTGGTTTCTGTCACACCCGATCGCCGAAGATTAAATTAACATCTTGAAAACCCACATGGCTATTCCACAAACATACCTTGGTTCCCTCCTAGGTGCCACGCACTACAGTAAACTCTGGGGACACAAACATTCATAAGACACAACTCCTGCCAAAAAGAGACTACTCAGGAAAAACTTGGCCCTGGCAGCCTTTGCACATGCCCTTCAGGGTGTGGTGAACATGGAATACAGAAGTAATCTCTTTTTTAAAAATCTCTCATCTCCCAGAAGAGAGAATTAAAACTGCAGCTGTCATTCAGGGCTCACGGCCCAGGTCTGCCCTGGCACCTGGGCCACAAGGTCTCTCCCTTCCGCATCTCCCTTCTCTCTGTGGACCAGACCCGCAGGGCACCCCAGGCTGAGGAGGGATGTGAGCTCCCTCCCCGCTCACCGCCTCTCCTGTAGCAAGCCTCTGAAGGCTCCTCCCCAACCCTGTTAGGGACTGACTTGTGTCCCCCCAAAATTCTTTGTTGAAATCCTAAGCCCCACTACCTTAGAACTGGACCACATTTGGAATCAGTCCTCAAGGAGGTGATTAAATTAAAATGGGGTGATTAGGGTGGGTTCTAATCTGGCTGGTGTCCTTGTATAAAGAGGACGTGAAGACACAGGCAGGGACAAAGGGAAGGCCATGTGAGGACACAGAGAGCAGTCGCCCATCCTCAAACCAAGGAGAGCTGCCTCCCGAGAAGCCAAAGCTTCCGGAAAGCCCCACCACAGACTTCCAGTCTTGAGAACTGTGAGGGAATAAATTCCTATTGTTTACCCCCCCCCCCCACTCTGTTACTTCAACACAACAGCCCTAGCAGACCAGTACAAACGCAATCTACCACTATCAAAATTCAGACACCCTACAGAAACACTCAGGCTCTCAGGATGCCTTTTTTTTTTTTTCTTCCCAATTTTGAAAGCTCAGGCCGTTAAAATGCACGAGACTTCTGGGCCTTCAGACTGAAATGGAGGCGGGCGGAACCACCCCTGTTCCAGCAGCCCCACACAGGGCCCCCAAGTCCGAAGACCCTTCTTCCTCCACTGACAAGTCCCCAGACCCTTCTGAGACGCGGCACAACCTGGCTTGGAGAAGCCAATGGAGCGCTTACCGAATCTGGCTTCACGCGACGGTGACAGATTGTGAACTATACATTTGCCAATTTTCCCCCTGTGCCAGACCATTTTTAAGTTCTGTGTGCACAGAATGGCATTTAAAGGCCTTAAATATCTCTCCAGGGAGAGAAAAGAGCAGAAAATGGCCCCCGAACCTCACATAATATCATCAAGAACAGCTGAGGCAGAGTTTGGGTGGGTTTTCTGTTTGTTTTTTGTGTTGGGGTGAGTGCTTTTTGGGTTGGTTGTTTTTGTTGTTTTGGCTTTGGGGCTGAAGGGAGGGAACAGAACACACAGGGAACCTAGTTTACAGGAAGGTATTTAGGAAAATCACTTGTAGATGAGAGGAGGGGTAGGGCTTGGGGACCCCTGGATTCCAACTGCTTAGGCTGGAGGGTGAGCGAGTTCCAGGGACTGTGATGACCCGGCAGTCAGCTCAGCCCCTGGGGACGCCCAGTCTCCCCTCAAACCCACCACCTTCCCTGGACAAGTGCTTGTTGTTGTTTTTTTTTGTTGTTTTTTTTTTAAGTGTTTTTTTAACCAGCACTTCCTGTTATGCTGGAGGAAGGCAGGGCCGTTTTATTATTAAGCAATTCTGTTTTAAAGTTAACAAAAAAGAAAAAAAAAAAAAAAAACAGACCATATTTCTACCAGGCTGGAATCGGCCTTACTCAAGCATCCATGTTTTAAATCTCATATTTTCTTAAGCCCTAATTAAGCCTTCCAAGAGCTCGCTATGTTTAATTTGCATTCTGAAACAGAAAATCTAATGTGTTTTAACATTGTCTGCTTCAGCTGAAAAGGAAACTGTAAATTTATACAGTCTGGTTTAAAAAAAAAATTGGCAATTGCATCTTAATGAGTCTCTGGAATGGGGTTGGGCAGAGCCCCAAACCTTGTCTCTGGCCTCCTGTCCCCTTCTTCCTCCACTTTCCATGCACCTCCTTCTCCTCTTTCCACCCTTTCCCTCCCCCTCTCCCTCCTCCCATCCCCCTCTTCTTCCTCCACTTCCCTTCCCATTCCCCTCCTCTTCCCATCCCCCTCCTCCCCCTCCTCCCATCCCCCTCCTCCCACCCCCCTCTTCTTCCTCCACTTCCCCTTCCCATCCCCCTCCTCTTCCCATCCCCCTCCTCTTCCCATCCCCCTCCTCTTCCCATCCCCCTCCTCCCCCTCCTCCTCCCATCCCCCTCCTCCCACCCCCCTCTTCTTCCTCCACTTCCCCTTCCCATCCCCCTCCTCTTCCCATCCCCCTCTTCCCCCTCCTGTCCTCCCCCTCCTCCCATCCCCTTCCTCCCATCCCCCTCTTCTTCCTCCACTTCCCCTTCCCATCCTCCCTCACCTCCCATCCCCCTCCTCCCCCTCCTGTCCTCCTCTTCCTCCCATCTCCTTCCTCCCATCCCCTTCCTCCCATCTCCTTCCTCCCATCCCCTTCCTCCCATCCCCCTCTTCTTACTCCACTTCCCCTTCCCTTCCTCCTTCTCCCATCCCCCTCCCCTGCCTCTCATCCCCCTCCTCTTCCTCCACTTCCCCTTCCCATCCCCCTCCTCTACCTCCCATCCCCCTCCTCTCATCCCCCTCTCCTGCCTCCCATCCCCCTCCTCTACCTCCCATCCCCCTCTCCTGCCTCCCATCACCCTCCTCTCCCCATCCCCCTCTCCTGCCTCCCATCACCCTCCTCTCCCCATCCCCCTCCCCTGACTCTCATCCCCCCTGCACCTCCCATCCCCCTCCTCCCATCCCCCTCTCCTGCCTCCCATCCCCCTCCCCTGCCTCCCATCCCCCTCCTCTTCCTCCACTTCCCCTTCCCACCCCCCTCCTCTACCTCCCATCCCCCTCCTCTCCCCATCCCCCCTCCCCTGCCTCTCATCCCCCCCCTCCACCTTCCATCCCCCTCCTCTTCCTCCACTTCCTCTTCCCATCCCCCTCCTCTTCCCATCCCCCTCCTCCACCTCCCAACCCCCTCCCCTGCCTCTCATCCCCCCCTCCACCTTCCATCCCCCTCCTCTTCCTCCACTTCCTCTTCCCATCCCCCTCCTCTTCCCATCCCCCTCCTCCACCTCCCAACCCCCTCCCCTGCCTCTCATCCTCCCCTCCACCTTCCATCCCCCTCCTCTTCCTCCACTTCCTCTTCCCATCCCCCTCCTCTTCCCATCCTCCTCCTCCACCTCCTAACCCCCTCTACCCATACCTGTCCTCCTTCACTGTCCATCCTGCCTCCTCTTCCCATCCCCCTCCTCCACTTTCTATCCCCCTCCCTCCACCACCTCTGTGCCCCCTCCTCCTTCGGTTTCTGCGCCCCTTCCCTGCCCCTCAGTCCCCCTCTGCCCTCCCCTAGTCCTCTCTGCTTTCCCCAAGCAAGCACAGGCTTCCTCCTCCTCCCTCTCCTCCCCTCCCCGCCCCCACAACCCCCTCCCTCATCGCCTCTCGGTGGGCGGACGGGTTTAGAAAGGTCACGTGGCCCCCTTGGCCTCCCGGTGGGGTGAGGGGGCCGGCAGCCGAACCTGTTCTTTGTTAAGAGGTCAACGCAGGCGCCCAGCAGAGCCGAAGGAGTTACCGATGACCTTCGAAGAGCAGCGCACTCGCAGCACCCCGCCCCCACTGCCGCCCCCTCGCCTGCCTGCCGGGCTTTCACAGTGTGCGGTGCTCCCCAAACGGCTCACCGTTTGGGGTGGGGGGGGAGAGTGGAATCCTAAGTCCCGGGGCGAGGGGTGGGGGACTGCGGTCCCAAGCAAGCTGAGAAACAGGAAAGGGGCCCCCCCGGAGGATGCGCCAGGTTGGGGGGTGGGGGGCTGGCAGGAGGGCCTGGGGGCGGGTGCACGTGTGGGACTGGAGGTAGAGGGGGAGCTCCTGGAGGGAGGGGGGAGTTCTGAGCGGTGAAGGCGCAGCATCTACGGAAAGGAAAGCCAGGCCCAAAGGGTTCGCCCGGGTTCAGCCGGCATCCGGCGGGGGGGGGGGGGGGGCTCAGTTTCTGCTGCACGTCAGGAGGGGGCTGTTCCCGCCCGAGAGCCGCTGGCGACTGCCCAGGCCCGGCCTTAAACCCCCGCAGGGGAGGGGGGGACCCCGGTGGAGGCTGCGCCCCCCCCACACACAATGCTGTGCGCAGCGGTGAGCTGCCCCCCCCCCCCAGAACGCCCCTGCGCAGCCTGGCCTGGTGTCGTTGGGAATGGGGGGGACCCCCGCGGGAGACTGCCTGCCCCCCCCCCCCAGACTGCTGCGCGCTGGACTGGGGGCTCCCCTAGATCGCCCCCGAGCAGCCTGGCCTGGTCATGGGGACCTGGGGATGAGCCGAGTTCTTCCGCCACCGGAGGAAGTCTTTGTCACCCCACTGTGGGCTCACCGTTGCACGTGCTGACGATTGTTCACTCTTCCTCGCAGAAAATAACAACGTGGCCAATTTTCTGTCCCAGGAAGTAGAAATTCGCGGAGAAAACCAGCGTTAGCGTTAGCGCGAGTGCCTTTTTGGGCAGAACAGTTTAACATCCAAAAATGCGAGTTGGGGGGGAGGAAGGAGGTGAATAATAAAATAGGGCTCTCAGGATGGAAATGGCTTAGCGTTGTGATTTTGTTACCCAGCCTTAAAAATATTTTTCTAGGTCACTAAATATTGTTCAAAGGCATGCTTTCAATGATGGCTTCAAATTTGACAGCATGGAAGGTTAAATGCCAGCGTTTATTAACCACTTCCCTGTTGGAGAACGTTCCTTTTGTTCAAACGTGAAGAAATAGATGCTAAATTATACCGCCTTGCCTCGCGTAGTTATGTAAGTAACCTTTCCCACTCTGACTCTCAGTGCAAGAAACGAATACACTTTGCTCCTGCCCTGGCTAAGCGTGTTGACTTTGCTTGCTTTTGGAGTTTCCCATCCCCCTCCTCCACTTTCTATCCCCCTCCCTCCACCACCTCTGTGCCCCCTCCTCCTTCGGTTTCTGCGCCCCTTGCTGTTTGAAGCTTTCTGGGTATTACAGAAAGGAAGCATTGGTCGAGTGACCAAGCCAAGGGCTGCTGTTTGTCCTTTGAGACCTCAGATCAGAGAGGAGAGCAGCCTAGTGGGGGTGGAAAGGATGCTTCGGGCGCCTGGAGAGTGTGGACGATATCCAGATCTCTCAGTCTTGCAAGCAGCCTGGGTGGGAAACTCCCTGTGCCACGTTCCCTGGGATATCCAGCAAAGCCTGAGTGTTTATGGTAAGGAGTGGAAATTTTCCCTTCTGCTACATTCTCTGCTAAATACACAGCTTTTGTATTTATACACACGTGCACATTTTAGGGGAATGGTGGCTCTCACCGATTACGTGTAAATTGAAGGCCTTGAAAGGCACAAATCTCAATGTGCCGGGACAAGCTGGAGGCCTCTCCTGCAAAGACTACAGTCACCTCCCGTTGATGACAAACTTCACAGGCCTGGGAGGCATCACATTCGGTGGTCTGTCGGTCGGGTCATTGGCTTAAATGATTCCCTCTTTTTGTGCCAATCACGTGAACTGTGTGAGCAAATTGTTTCCCTGACTTGCTTCACCCCACGTTTTAGTATTGCATATGATAAGAAGAAATGCTAGAACAATAGACACTTCCCTTTAACTGAACCTCGCTCCTATCTGTGTAGTGAACGAGAATGAATTCCACAGCCATTCTCCTACCCCTTTGAAACACACAGTGGGGGGTGGTTCTTTTATTCTTTTATTTTTTTAATGTTTATTTTTGAGAGAGAGAGAGAGAGAGAGAGAGAGAGAATGAGCAGGGGACGGAGAATCGGAAGCAGGCTCTAGGCTCCGAGCTGTCAGCACAGAGTCCGACGTGGGGCTCGCACCCACGAACCGTGAGATCGTGACCTGAGCCGAACTTGGACACTTAACCGACTGAGCCACCCAGGTGCCCTGGAGTTTTGTTCTTTTAATCAACAACTTCAGTGTTAGAACATGATCAATTGTACGTATCTACTCAAGAGAAAAGAAAACATATGTCCACATTCTTCATAAAAGCCAAAAGTGGAAACAACCCAAATGTCTTATCAACAGGTTAACAGACCAGTTGTAGTCTTATCCCTATTACGGAATGGTATTCAGCCATAAAAAATAACGAATTCCTGGTGTGTGCTACATAGTTGAACCTCAGAAATGTTACACTGAGACACAAAAGGCTACTTATCATATGATTCTGTTCATACAAAATGTCCAGGAAAGATTAACCAATGGAGAGATAGTAAGTAACTTCATGGTTGTTGCTGTGTGTAGAGTGACAGCTGATGGGTACTGGGTTTCATTTTGGGGTGATGGAAATATTCTAAAATTATATTATAGTCATGATTGTACAACCTTATATATTAAAAAAAAATCAAAACTGAATTGTATACTTACAGTGGGGGATTTTTATAGCATATTAATTATATCAATAAAAAGTTTAATTCTTTTAATGCTTATTTATTTTTGAGAGAGAGAGAGAGAGCATGAACAGGGGAGGGGCAGAGAGAGAGGGAGACATAGAATTGAATGCAGGCTCCAGGCTCCGAGCTGTCAGCACAGAGCCTGACACGGGGCTCGAACTCATGAACTGCAAGCTCGTGACCTGAGCCGAAGTCAGACACTTAACCGACTGAGCCACCAGGCGTCCCTCAATAAAAGTGGGGTTTTTTTAACGCTTTTAAAAAGCATTTTTAAGAGACAATTTGTTCAGGCACTGTCTCTAAGTGAAAAGGGGACGCTGACACAGACCTATTAAAGATAAAATACCTACCAAATCGGCCGCCCTAGGACTAGCACATGCTACAGTGAATCTGTACCAGATACTGGCTTTTTCTTGGAGATTTTTCTCTGAGATCCTGTGCCTACCTGGACCTAAGTCCTCCTCACTTTATGTTAGCATTTGGGCACAGTCCTTGCAATGGTTTGCTTCACTGCTTTTCCCACATATGCTGTGAAATAATCCATAAATCTATCTCCTTGACGGATTTATGCAGTTAACCCCCAATTCCTCAAGCTAGAGTTTCCTCGAGCTGAGCTCACCAAACTTAGCTGAGCTGTTTCCATCATCCTCACCTTTGCCACGTGTGACTATTTTTTCTTGTTCCACTTACGTTTCATTTTTTTCGATGCTGATCATCACCGACCCCACTAAATTCACACCCAGGTAGTTGTTTGAGAAGCCATCCCTCCTTCCCCAGTTTGAAAACTATGAGTCCGGTGGGGACATTAGGCAATGACTGCAGACAGTTTTGATTGTCACGGCTGGGGGAGGGGTACGACTGGCATCTAGTGGGTGGAGGCCAGGGAGGCTCCTCAACTCCCTACAGTGCCCAAGACGGCCCCCAGCAGAGGACAATCTGCCCCCAAACACTAACAGTGCCAGGACAGGGAAATTCTGATCTCAGTGTTAGGAATGTTTCCAGTGTCCTCATCCACTCAACGGGTCTCATAGCTAACTCTGAAATAAGGTGGAAGGAGGGGTACCTGGGGGGCTCAGTTGGTTAAGCGTCTAACTATTCAGCTCAGGTCATGATCTCACAGTTCATGAGTTCAAGCCCTGCGTCTGGCTCTGTGCTCACAGCTCAGATCATGGAGCCTGCTTCGGATTCTGTCTCTCTCTCTCTCTCTCTCTCTCTCTCTCTCTGCCCCTCCCCCGTCTCAGAAATAAATAAGCAAAAGTAAATAAATAAAATAAGCTGGAAGGAGAGAACTCTCCAGAATTCATAAGGGTAACATGCTCCTGCCTCTTCTTCCCTGATACCTTCCCCTTCTATATTATTAACCCAAAGCAGACAATTCAGGTCCCCAGCCAACATTAGCTCAGGGACGGTGGCTCTGAGAATGTCATCAACATTTAGCTGCAGGCCGACTTGTGCTCAGTGGATTTGCACACACACCTGTCAACGTGAGTCCTGTGGGGAGTACGTACCATAGCCCTGTGACTCCACGCGCAGTCCCACTAATCTGAACCCTCTTTCTCAGTCCATGGCTAGTCCACGGGGGATTATGGGTCCTTCTTACTTGGGCCTGAGGGTCTTCTGACTTTGGCTTCAAGTGTTCTGAAATGAAGGCCAGCCACTGCCTCAGCTGGGGCCCTCTCGCCTCGGCCTGGCAATGACAGGGCCTGGCTCCCCCCGTGTACCTTGGCCCCCGTGAATGTCCACGTGTTCATCCTGCCTCCTGCCATTTTTTCCACCCGTGTCCGCCTCAGGCCTCCCCGATGCAGCTCCCCCCCCCCTACCCTGAGTCCTGCCCCTTTGGAAAGTTCTTCCTGCTTGGCTTTGCTCTCACATTGTGTCTCGTTAAGAATCCAGAGAGTGCCTGGGATGTGGGCTTCAGTTTCCATCTCCGAGTCCACTCACATCAACACCTATATCCCAGGTCCCCTGACGCTCCAGCATGGCCTCGCATTGGAATCACTCCCAAAGCTTTCAAAGCTCCAGTCGCCCAGGTCCCACCGCCAGAGACTGGGATTTCTTTAGTCTGGGATGTGGTCCCACCATCACAGGTTTGGAAATCACTCCCAGTCGAGAAACGCTAATTTAAAAGTATACAGAAACATGTTTCCGTTTTGCTGGTTTTTAGCTACATTAAAATTTACACTTTTTCAAAATAGTTTCCAAAGTTGCTTCGTGCCAACTATACTTTGTTTTGTTGGGGTGGGAGACAGCGCCAGGCCTATGCTCTCCAGTGCTCCCAGAAGAAGGCCATAGCAGACCCACTGGATCAAGGCTTACAATTCAGTTGGAGGCAAGGCCTGACAAAGAGTTCAATGAAATTAGCAAAGCTGAGGTGTTGGCGGCCTCTTTTCTCATGGCCACTGCGGCTCAAGAGACTCCTTTTCAGGAGCTCCTGCTGCTGACGGGACCGGACCGTGGGCACCTCCTGAGTCCCTCTCTGCCTCGGACGCCTCCCGAGTCCCTCTCTTCTTGCCGCATAAGTGCAGATTCCTGACTTTGGGGATCACATGCTTCCTTCCCTCCCTGAAGCTGCACCTTCAAACAGCCTCAAATACCTGGAGAGAAGCCTGCACGTCACGAAAGAGATGTGGCTGGGCCGGGGACAGTTTGTGGCTTGTGAGCAACAGGGCACCAGCAGGCACAATTCCATCCGTTTGTCCCTGCACAGAGCTGTTATCAGGGGAAACAAAGGATGATTAGCGGTTTTTAAAATTAAACAGAACATCATGGATGGATTAAAAAAAAAAAAAAAAAAAAAAAAACTCGCAACCCTTATAGAACCATGTCAGGAATTTAAGAGAAGGAATTGGCCCTTTGAATTGTTTCCTCTGAATTGTTTGCGGGGAAATGAACCATCTTCTTTACTTGCTGTGACCTGCGAGCAGTCTACGGCCGTGTAATGACGTGTCCACATACGACTTCCGCTCACATCTACTACATAATTCGGGGGGCACGGTGCAAACTGTCAATGCGGGGGCCTCGGTGCAGAAGCAGACCATCTCCCACAGTTTCGTTGCCCAGTCATGGTATCTTTTGCTTTTCACGCTGCACTTCCTTGGGCACTGTGATCTTCCCACGGTCCGTGTGGACCCACACAGGTGCCCAGGGTCCCACGAAGCAGCAGGTAGAGCACACGCCCGAGGACCCCAATGCCCCCTTCATGCCCCCAGGGGCACAGGGTAGCAGCAGCACCTTGGTGGGCACAGGGAAGCCAGCTGCAGACAACGCTCATGGTGGGGAGGCAGAGAAGCTGCTGGACCCGGCACCCACCAAGCTCCCAGGTTCCTTGCTCCATTAGCCATGCAACTGCACTTTGCAAACGCAAAGCCAAGCATAAAATTACGAAGGATTTCAATACGGTGGCTGCAGAGGATGTCCAACCTGGGCATACGGGGCCACGCGTGATGGGTCATCAGGCCCTGAAAATGCAGCATCAGCAATATTTTACAGAGTTAAGTAAACGGCAAATTAAACATTTTCCAAGTGACAAGGATGACCCAATAATCAGTTCCACAAATAATTCACTCTTTTAGGGGCACAATCACGTTTTCAGCATGTTTGCTTTTCTCAATTGCCAATTTTTTTTTTACATTGTTAACATCTATACAGTAAAAACATATAGTGTATATTAAAAAAAATAGTTCATTTTGTGGCTCTTCCCAAACATTTTTTGATTGATTTTTTTTAACTTTTATTCGGTTTTTTTAATTTTTTTTTTAACATTTTATTTATTTTTGAGACAGGGAGAGACAGAGCATGAACAGGGGAGTGTTAGAGAGAGGGAGACACAGAATCTGAAACAAGCTTCAGGCTCTGAGCTGTCAGCACAGAGCCCAACACGGGGCTCGAACTCATGGACCGGGAGATCGTGACCTGAGCCGAAGCCGGCCACTCAACCGACTGAGCCACCCAGGCACCCCACTTTTATTCATTTTTGAGAGACAGAGTGTAAGCAGGAGAGGGGCAGAGAGAGAGGGAGACACAGAATGTGAAGCAGGCTCCAGGCTCTGAGCTGTCAGCACAGAGCCTGACGCGGGGCTCGAACTCGCAAACAGTGAGATCATGACCTGAGCCGAAGTCGGACACTTAACTGACTGAGCCACCCAGGTACCCCATTACCCTATCTTAATTTTTTTTAATGTTTATTTATTTTTGAGAGAGAGGGAGAGAGACAGAGTGCAAGCGTGGGAGGGGCAGAGAAAGGGAGACACAGAATCGGAAGCAGGTTCCAGACTCGGAGGGCTTAGCACAGAGCCCAAAGCAGGGCTCGACCGCAAGAACCCTGAGACCATGACCTGAGCCGAAGTCAGGCATATCACCAACTGATTCACCCAGGTGCCCACCTACCGTACATTTTTTTTTTATCGATTTATAAAACAGCCAAAGAGAACTAAGGAGATATAATTTCTGTCCCGGCCAAAGAAACATGCATTCCCCAAAACCAGGTTGTCCCTTACTCGAAAGATAATGAAATCACCTGCTGGTGAGTTGCAAAGGACCAAAGCAGGACAGATTGTAAATGGCAAAGCATGATGGGTAAAGATTGGCCCCAGGTTTGTCACTCCTTCACCCATTTGTCCAGCTTTGTGGAACAGAACTCCAGGGTGACATCTTGGGAACCTGTGTTAGTAACAAACAGCTCAGGTGCCACAACACACCCAACCATTGAGAACCACCGCCCAGTGTATTCCCCCCACCCCCACCCCCCACCCCCACCGACTGACCGTCCCTGGGCAGTAGAGAACAATACTGCTCCTTCCGGAAACGCTATGAACTCCCTCTGGTTCCAGCTGCTGGGCTTGCTCTTACACATCACACGGCCGAAACGGCACAAAGCCATAGACACGCCTCGTCTGAAGCTGTCCACACCTGCCTCGGATGTGTGGAGTCAGGCAGCAGCATTCGGAGGGCGTGGGTACCCGTCTCCTGACCCTACACTCACCTCTGGGGCCATGCTGGATTGAAGGTTTGCATGTAGGACTTAATCACCTCCTTCTTCCTAGCCTTCTCCACTCTCCAGAGCCAGATATTGAAAAATACAATCGCCCTTTGTGTTCTTGCCTTTCCACTCTCTTGGCACAATCCCAGTTTGCAAGGTAGGAGCAAAAACTGCGAATGCAAATACCTTATGCTCAGGAAACACATGCCCCTCTTTTCTTAGGAAGTGACTATTTTCCAACTTTAAAAAAATCCTTCCCATATAAAATGTTGTTGTTATAGTCTCGAGACAGCAATCTGCTAATTTGGTAAATTTTTTCTTTCCTTTTAAAAAAAATTTTTTTTTGATGTTTATTTTTGAGACACAGAGAAAGACAGAGTGTGAGGGGGAGGGGCAGAAAGAGAAGGAGACACAGAATCCGAAGCAGGCTCCAGGCTCTGAGCTGTCAGCACAGAGCCTGACAAGGGGCTCAAACCCACCAACTGTGAGATCATGACCTGAGCCGAAGTTGGACTCTTAACCGACTGAGCCACCCAGGTGCCCCATAAACTATGAATACATTTTAAAATGTAAGAGCGCAAGGAGTCCCAAGTGCAAAAGAAAACATTTTCGGGTAAAATAGGAAGAAAATAAAGCCATGGTCCAGATGACTGCCTAGAAGCTTTCATAAATTCTGCAGGATGGTGATAACGGTTGGTAACCTGGCAAGCGTTTCAGAGAAATGCACAGGAAGTGAAACCCACCGCACACATAACGGGCCCGATGTCTCATTGTGCAATGTCCCACAAGCCTTCAGGGTCCTCAGAACCATTTTGTAACCTACACATTTCATGGAGATGCCCCAGTTCCCTGAATGCCACCCGCCAGCCAGACTTCCTTGCAGGTCTGATGGGACAAAGCTTTCTTTGAAACAACAGCCAAAAAAAAGGGGGGGGGGGGCAAGCAAAACTTGGCTCTTCCCCAGAGTCTCAGCCTGGCTGGTCTTTTCTTCTTCTCTTTCTTATCCTTCTGGCTTCTCGTTCATCATTATTTTGAGTCAGCAGGAGGAAATGTCAAGGGACTCCTAAGGAACGCTGGTGATAGGGTGGATAAGCAAAAGGCAACATTTTGCCTGTTCCTTTTATTAAGAAATCTTTGTTTGATTTGAGGATGCACTGTTCAAAGTGAAGGACTCCTCGGAGATTCTCTGGATAAGAAAGAGACACATGGTAACCCAATTCAAGGTCAGGCAGATCAGGTTTTGCTTGGCTTGGTTTTGCAGCGAAGCCCAGAGGCTCTCCAGTAAACCCTTGAGCACGCATTAGCTGGATGTCTCTTCGCAAAGAGTCACTTTTCGTAGGGTGCAGGGGAGCGCAGCCAAGGACAGCCGCCAAAAATAGCTGACTCCCAGGGCTGCAGAGAGATTGCAAGGCCAGCGTAAAAGGACCTGTGTCACACCAATTAACCCATCTATGCCAAACAGTGGGCTACTATGGGTTACAAAATGCGAACACGCCTGTTGGGAAAGATACAAATAGAAACTTCCACGCTGTAGTGAACAAATAGAAAATGGGTTACAAATAGAAACTTCCACGCTGTAGTAGTCTAACATTGTGTCTACATTTCCAGCCCAGCCTTGTCTTGTAAAGTAAGCCAATGTAAACAGATATTGGGGTCTAAGGAATTACGCTTATCTCTTATACAGTCCACACCGCTCCACAGGCTCAGGGAACCCCGGTGAATGGATCGAGTTCACTAAAGTGACAACAAAAATCAAGCTGGGGGATTAATTGCCGTTAAACCCACTTCCTCCAAAAGCAACAAGATATGTGGTCAAGAAATGAGAAAACCCCAGCAGACCATCCAGCGGGTCTGTGGCACAACTCTGTCAGAGAAAGTCAGTGCCAGGGTGCCCAGTGGGGCGGGGGGGGGGGGGGGGGCAGCGGGGGGGCTCAGTCGGTTAAGTGACTGGGTCTTGATTTCAGCTCAGGGCGTGATCTCACTATTTGTAAGTTCAAGCCCCTCATCGGGCTCTGCACTGACAGCATATGGAGCCTGCTTGGGATCCTCCTCCTTGCTCTCTCCTTCTCTCTCAAAAATAAACATTTAAAAAAACATTTATTAGAAAAGAGAATAAAGTCAGTGCCTTCAAACATATGATATTGTTCATCCTAGGTTCTCAAATTTTACTTAGTTGAGTAGATTTTATTTAGTTGCTATGTAAGTTGAAGCACTTACGTAGCAAAGCATTCTGCTAGGCATGGAGGGAGGGGAGACAGAGAGGTTACTAGTGACAACCAGTCACTCTGGAGAGGGATCTACAGTCAGTGAGAGCTGTGCACACAGAGAGTTCCCGATACAGAGCAATACATGGGGCAACGGTTGAACACCTTCCCGTCAAGTTTACAAACACTGGTATCCAGCAGGCAAGAAGACGTCGGGAGCTTAAAATTCTTTCACATCTGGGGCCAGTCAGGACTTAAGGGTCCCCTTGGAGTCTGAGGGCACCACCCTAGGACAAAGGGACTCCTTTAAATGGCATCCACCCCCTGGGATGCCTGAGTGGCTCAGTGGGTTAAATGTGGGACCTCAGCTCAGGTCATGATCTTGCGGTCTGTTGAGTTGGAGCCCCGCATTGGGCTCTGTGCTGACAACTCAGAGCCTGGATCATGTTTTGTATTCTCTCTCTCTCTCTCTCTGCTCCCCCCCTGCTCACTCAGTCTCTCAAAAATGAATAAATGTTAAACAAGAATTTTTTTTTTTTTAATGTCATCCCCTTACCCACACACTCCTCCCACTGCCGCATGCAAGATCACAAGAGACCAGGTCTGGAGGAGGTCATGATTCGGTGCACAAGAGAGACGGGTAGAGATTGGCAGGTGAAGCATGACATTCCCACAGTGAGAAGTGAGGAGCGGCCTAATGCTGGTGGTCTGAGGTCACACCCGCTCAGCGACGGAAAGGTGGGATCCTATCTTGTGCAGGTTCCTGGAACTCACTCCCAGGACTTCTGATGCACTGGATTTTAGTAAGTTCCAAAGCTGTCTATTTAATACCTTCCCTGGGAAATTCTAGCATAACCAGTCTCTGCACTCACTGTTAGGACGGTGTATTCCAGGTGGAGAACCAACATGTGTGCTCTGGGAAGTGCCAGTCATTTGGGAGCAGGAATGTCTAGGAAAGGGGAGAGAACACACAGGAAGCCTGATGCTTCTGTGAGCTCGGCTAAGAGTGTAGGGTCTAATTCCACTGTGAATGCAAGCCGCAGAAAGAAGGTGTCATGGGTTCCGTATAAACCAAACATTTATTCAACGTCAATACAAGGATGTTCCTGGACTAGAAAATGGACGACTTAATAAATAATACCTCTTTCTTTTAAAAAAAAATGTGTATTTATTTTTGAGAGAGTTCAAGCAAGGGAGGGGCAGAAAGAGAGGGAGACAGAGGATCTGTGAAGAGGGTTCCGCACTGACAGCAAAGAGCCTGATGTGGGGCTCGAATCCACAAACTGAGAGATCATGACCTGGACCGAAGTCAGATGCTTAACCAACTCACCCAGGTGCCCCAATAACTCTTTTTAGAAGCGCCCCCCACAACATACACACACACACACACACACACACACACACACACACTGCATTGCAAAACAATAAATCAATGTGTAAAAATTTACACTATTTACAAGGTCAGCTGTTGGTAGATCCGTCCTTCCAGCTTCCTGGTGGAAACATTTGGGGCCCTCCTTGATGATATCTGCATCAATCCTTATCGTCACCCTTATCATTGTGTTCAGAATCCAACCACTTTTCACCACCTGCAGGGTATCGCCCTGTGGGAGCCAGCATTTTTTGTGTCTGGACAACAAGGTGGGAGAGGACCTCCTACTTTGACTTCCTGATTCCACTCTGGCCCCTAGAGCCTATTCTCTGCACAGTGCCTAGAGGATCCTTTTAAGAAGAAGTCAGATGGTGCCTTTGCTCAAAACTATCCAGAGCAGGGGCACCTGGGTAGCTCAGTCGGTTAAGCGTCTGACTCTTGATTTCAATTCAGATCAGGAGCTCATGGCTCACAAGTTCAAGCCCTGCGTTGGGCTCTGTGCTGACGGTACAGAGCCTTCTTGGGCTTCTCTCTCTGCCCCTACCCTGCTCACACACACACTCTCTCTCTTAAATTAAATAAATAAACTGAAGAAGAAAAAAACTATACAAAGCATCCCCTGCAAGTTACTGTACGATTCCCCACCACCCTCCCTCTTACTTCTTAGACTTTGTGAAAGGGAGAATAATGACTCCCCAAAGATTTCCACCACAAGCTGTGGTTATGGTACGTGTTACCTGGCAAAGGGGGATTCACATTGCTAGCTGCTGAGTTGCTAACCAGCTGACTTTAAGATAGGGAGATTATCGGGGCGCCTGGGTGGCTCAGTCGGCTAAGCGTCCAACTTCGGCTGAAGTCATGATCTCACAGTCCGTGAGTTTGAGCCCCACGTCGGGCTCTGTGCTGACAGCTCAGAGCCTGGAGCCTGCTTTGGATTCTGTGTCTCCCTCTCTCTCTGCCCCTCCCCTGCTCATGCTCTGTCTCTCTTGCTCTCAAAAATAAATAAACATTAAAAAAAAGTTTTTTTAAAGATCACTTCACACTCTCAAATCTGTGACATACTTAGATGAACGTGAAATATCCCAAGTACAGCAAGGCAGAGCCCAGCCACATAAGGCAGGGGTCGACAATACCATATATAGGACCAACTGGCAAGATGGCCCCAACAGCAAGACTTTTGAGAAGGAATGCTAATCTACCAGGATGTGGAGGTGGGGTGGCTTCCATTCAGGCAGCTGACATGAGTCGTGTGCTACAAGGTACATTTCAGAAGTGTCACAATCATGTCTAAGCAGGTAAAAAGGTTGAGGGACACTGAACCTGACACCCATGCTTAACTCAGCATGTCCAGAGAAACTTCTAGAAACAGAAAAACCTCCGATCTGAGCCACCTTTCAGAGGGGTCTCCCCAAGACGCCTTGAAGGGGGCAAGTTGGTGACCATTGCTATGCATATTAGTTTAAATAGATTCACCGTCTTTGCATCCTATTAGCTGGGCAGACTCAGTTCAGATTTCCTCTTGTCCTCAGATGCTGTGAAACCTGGGCCCAGAGGCCAGAAATAATTCGGAACGCATACACAGTGCCTCCTAATACATAATTATGGTTACTACTGTTAATGGATTTCCAAAATGCTCCCCCAGACCCCATTGGCTGCTCTCCTTGCTTACCCCCCTGAGAGAGCACGCTTCAAGAGGAAATAAGACATCTTTGCGGGAGAAGTCATACAAAAGACTATAGAGTTGAATGTTTTGCTCAAGAAGTTAACATGAGGTATGGAATGGGAGAAAATATTTGCAAACAAGAAAAAAGTTACCATGAGGAAAAAGCAGGATGCTGTCAATAGCATAAAATGCTCCCATTTGAGAAGTGAAGGGCATGTATACAAAACAGGGTAAGCCAGGGGCCCTGAAGGACAGCACTAGTGACATATGGGGCAGGAATCTTCTGCTGGGGGCAGGGGGGCTGTCTTGTCAGATGGTTAGCAGTATCCCTGCCTAAATGTCCCGGAGCTGTGACAACTAAAATTCTAAAATTGCTTCCAGACATTGTCAAATGTGCCCTGCAGGGAGGTTACAGCACTCCCAATTGAGAACCAGTGCAGTGCGTTAACTAGTACAGCAAACCAATCCGGTCATAAGACAGTCCTATCGGGGTCTCCGGAAGTTGGGGAGACAAGAAAGAATGTGGGGAGAGTCTGATGGGGGTTCCAGGAGCAGAGTCTGGGAGTGGCACAGAGCACCTTTCCCAACGACTGGCCAAGACCTCATACAACTGCAAGGGAGGCTGGGAACGTCACCTAGTTTCATGGCCAGAAAAAACAAAACCAGTCATGAGGCTCGCCGAGCACATCCTATTGTCTATCACACATACATGCTTGTAAATGTCTGCCCCCACCATACAAAATCGCTATAAGAATGCACACAAACTCAGGCATGTAAACAGTGGTTGCCTTGAGCGAGGGGAAATGGATGTCTGAGACACTGGAGAGAGCAAGAGGCTTGCTTTTCACTATTTGGATATTTGTAATTTTATACCATGACCGTGCATGACTATTAAAAAAGAATTTTTTAATGTTTATTTTTGAGAGAGAGAGAGAGAAAGAGACAGAGCACAAGAAGGGGGAGGGGCAGAGAGAGAGGGAGACACAGAATCCGAAGCTCCAGGCTCCAAGCTGTTAGCACAGAGCCCGACGTGGGGCTGGAACTCACAAACCAGGAGATCATGACCTGAGCTGAAATCTGACGCTTAATGAACTGAGCCAGCCAGGTGCCCCTAATTTTGTTGTAAATCATCACTAGGAAAATAATGAAAGCTTAATGCACATAACCATCAAAAATAGACATAAACGTTTTCACGGATGAATGTCAAGTTGCCTGTGCTATTGAAGACCAGATTTTTGTCTTCTGAGGCAATTAAAGGCAGGGCATCTCAGAGTCAGTTCGTGTGAATATGCTTTCACTAAAATCAATTATATCTGCTTCTTTCCATCAATCTCTCTCCACTTTCCACAGCTAACAGTTCTTGATATCCTTCAGAGTAATTGGTACCAAAATGTGTCTCCATGAAGACATAGTATTAAAACATCTCAGAATGATTTTGATGTAATTCATGACTCAAACAATTTCGTAAGAGTTTTCACCTTTCCTACTTGAAAGGTTCTTGCTATAAAAGCCATTCTAATTGGGACTGGTAAATATATTTTACCTAATGTTCACAAGCAGGTAAACATATGGAGAGGTTCTCATGGAAAGTTCACAATTCTTGTTGGGGGACAATCTCCCACTAGAACTTGCACACAAGCTTTCTCTTTCTTCCCATTTGGCTTACAGAATGCAAATCCCATGGGGGGAGCAAAGTTGTTTGGGGTGTGTTGTTTGGTTTCTCTTTGTAATATTTCCTGATAATAAAAGTCCTTTTCAGAGGTTTCCACCCCCTCTTCTTCAGTATGTCCAATTCAGTTGGTAACTACAAGGAAGAAATGCAAGGGTTAACAATTCTGATTGGTCCAGCAGAAAGATTACTGAAACTGCCTAAGTCAAACTTTTTTTTTTAAATCAAGCAGTTTTAAAAGTTTTTAAATCTCTGAAAATACTGCTGTTTTAGAGTAGTTAGAAAATAATTTTCAGGTCAGAAGTCTTGTATGCTTACTAGATTAAAATTTGGATTCTTTAGAATAGTTGTATCAGTCAGTTTTTCTGCATAACAAACATTCCCCAAACTTAATGACCTAAAGCAACTACGATTCATTTTGGTCACAAATTTGGGTTGGGCTCAGCCAAGTGGATCTTCTAGTTTTGGCTGGGCTCATGAATGTGTAGTTGGCTTCCATGTGAGCTGGAGATTGGCTGCTTCTAAAATGGTTGATCTCTGTGCTGTATAATCTGTCATCCTCCAGAAGGCTGGGCAGAGCTCTGAGAGAGAAGAGGCACATAAGACCTCTTAACATCTAGGCCCGGAAGTGACAATATTGTCACTTCAGTATCACATTCTATTGGCTAAAGCAAGTCACAAGGCCAGATTAGAGTGAAAGGGAGGGAGAGTAGATTTGAGCTATTGATGGAAGTAGTTGCAAAGCCATGTTGCCAAGGTGCATGTGTATAAGCAGGCAGAAAGATCATGACCATTCTTACAATCTGCAGTACATTTATTTCTATTTGCCTAATCACATTCTCGTGTATTGTAGTTATTAAAATTTAACCCTAGGGAAAATAATGGGGCAAAAGAGTGGAAAACCAGAGAGCCCCATTGGATTCTGATTTGACACAAACCCCGATACATGAATGTACATTATTGTTGAGCTTTGAAAAGTCTGGCTAGGGGCAGCTGGATGGCTCAGTCGTTAAGCATCCAACTTCAGCTCAGGTCATGATCTTGCAGTTCGTGGGTTCGAGCCCCGTGTCGGGCTCTGTGCTGACAGCTCAGAGCCTGGAGCCTGCAGCATGCATCAGATTCTGTGTCTCCCTCTCTCTCTCTCTCTCTCTGCCTTTCCCTGCTCACACTCTGTCTGTCACTCTCTCTCTCAAAAAGAAATAAACATTAAAAAATTCTTTTAAAAAGAAAAGTCTGGCTAAATATCTGTCCTCAAAACATAACCTTGAGCATCAGATTCTTAAGTTACTCCCAAAGCTACCTGTTTTGTTGCTTAGTAATTATCCATCTCCGAGGCAGTGGAAAATCACATGATCTTTATATAGATAATGCTGTTATGGCAATGGAAAAAATTTGATTTGATATAAGGTTTACATAGCTAAAGCTCATTGATGTTGAACAAAACAGCCTCATTATTTTTGTATTCCATTCAAAATGCAAAGAGTGGTGAGGGGGGAGAAGCAAGCCAAACTTATTAAATGGAGGGGAAAAAAAGTAGGAAAGAATCATTAAGTTCTTATTCATGAATAAGAGGCACAAACCAAGAATAATGAAACAGATAATCAGTAGCATCACCCCTGGCAAAAACCACGCTTCTGCCATAACTAAAAATGTCCTGTGGCTCACAGCCTGTGACCGCCCCCCCCCCCACCAGCTCCCCTCCCCATTCCCACCACTTTACAGGATCATGGATCCACTAAGTACACGGGACATGATTTTCTAAATCACAGGGGGCTGGAAGAGCTTCACCAGATTGTGTCCTTACCAGGCTGTTTGTATTTGGAGCACATTTTCAAGAGATAAAAATACCCATTCCTTCATCCCCAATATCTTTGGTGTTAAAATAAGAAAAAAATGCTTTTGGAGATGGGGCAACAATTATACATTACTGAACGTATCTTAAAACTAGGGGCACCTGGGTAGCTCAGTTGGTTAAGCATCCAACTTCGGCTCAGGTCATGATCTCATGATTCCGTGAGTGTGAGCCCCACGTCGGCTCTGTGCTGATGCCTCGGAGCCTGAAGCCTGCTTTCATTCTGTGTCTCCCTCTCTCTCTGCCCTTCCCCTGCTTACACTCTGTCTCACTCTTAAAAATAAATAAACATTGGGGCACCTGGGTGGCTCAGTCGGTTAAGCGGCCGACTTCGGCTCAGGTCATGATCTCGCGGTCCATGGGTTCGAGCCCCGCGTCGGGCTCTGTGCTGACAGCTCAGAGCCTGGAGCCTGTTTCAGATTGTGTGTCTCCCTCTCTCTGACCCTCCCCCGTTCATGCTCTGTCTCTCTCTGTCTCAAAAATAAATAAACGTTAAAAATATATATATTAAAAAAAATAATAAATAAATAATAAATAAACATTAAAAAAAATTCACTAAGTGAACTAAAAATATCTGAAGGAAAGCCAGATGCAATGAAGAAATAACATTATGGACCCCTTAACCAACAGGTACTTTCTCCTCTTCCCTGTAATTAATGCAATAAATAATTTATTGAGCACTTAATATGAACAAGGCATTGGGCTAGTATTGGGGAAGTGTAGAGATTAATAAAACATAAGCTCATTCTCTCAAGGAAATTATAATTTACCAGGAAAGAGAAGCACTCACTAAATAACACCTATACGAGATTGAAATGAATGCAGTCAGTCCTCACAATTCAGGGATTCTGAATCTGCAAATTTGCCCACTCGCTAAAATTTTTTGTAACCCCGAAGTCAACACGCATGGTGGTTTCAAAGTCATTCAAGGACACGTATACGGCAGAGAAAATTTTTGAGTCCCTTGACACGTACATTGCCAGCCGAGCTCAGAGTAACACTCTGCCTTGTTTCAGCTCTGAGAATGTAAACAAGCCTCTTTTCACAGTCCACCTGGCGCCACGTTTTTTGCTTTTTTTTGTGCTTCCTGTGGGTGATTTCACTTTCGAAAATGGCCCCCTAACGCTGATGTGCTGTCAGGTGCTCCTCAGCACGAGAAGGCTGGATGGTGCCTCGTGGAGAAAATACATTTTAGATAAGTTTCCTCCAGTCATGGGTCATAGTGCTCTCGGCCATCGGCTCAATGTGAACAAATCAATAATACATATGAAATAAGATGTCTTTGAACAGAAACATGTATAGAACAAGTTTAGGTACTGAGAGGTGGATGAAAGTCATGACCAGAGCCTTGTAGGAACCTGACCCCGTATGTCCCCTGGGAGCAGAGGTTCACTATTTGCTAATTCAGTGTTCGTGGAGATTCTATAGAACATCAATACTGCAAATAATGAAAATCAATTGTATACCTTGAATGAATGAATGAATGAATGAGTCACAAGAGGCATAGGTGAAATGCTCTGAATGTTCAGAGACAACTTCCAGTTGAAGGAAAGGGAAAGAATTCATTGCAAGATGACACATGGGAGCTGAGTCTTACAGAGTCGGTCAGGTGTGGACAAACAAAATTGATTATACATGCCCGGCAGGGTGGAACAGCGTGAGCAAAATCATACGTGCGGAAAACCTTGGCACTTGTCCTGCTCAAGAGCACAAGTCCCAAAGTCTTAGAATTACAAGTTCTAAGACATGGGATGCATGGTGTGACCTCCGGTAAGTGACTCAATTTCCAGTGAAGCGGGTTAATAATACCATCTATCTCATAAGGTCGCTCTGAAGATTAAAATCTGTTACAACTTTTTAAAAAATATTTGTTTAGGGGCGCCTGGGTGGCTTAGTCGGTTGGGCGTCCGACTTCGGCTCAGGTCATGATCTCGCGGTCCGTGAGTTCGAGCCCCGCGTCGGGCTCTGTGCTGACAGCTCGGAGCCTGGAGCCTGTTTCAGATTCTGTGTCTCCCTCTCTCTCTGACCTTCCCCCATTCATGCTCTGTGTCTCTCTGTCTCAAAAATGAATAAACGTTAAAAAAAATTTTTAAAAATATTTGTTTATTTTTTGGAGAGCACAAGCGGGGGAGGGGCAGAGAGAGGGGGACAGAGGATCCAAAGCGGGCTCTGCGCTGACAGGCAGACAGCAGGGAGCCTGATGTGGGACTTGAACTCACGAATCACCAGATCATGACCTGAGCCTGAAGTTGGACGCTCAATAGCCTGAGCCACCCAGGCGCCCCAAAATCTGTTACATCTTAATCAAGAGCCTCATGTATGTTACATATTTAAGACAAGTCAACTATCATTGTTATTATTTCTATTACCAGAACAGTGAATATTTCCATTTGGCTCAATCATAAGGCATATAAGGCAAAACGGGGTGGGGGAGGGACTAGCACCGGGAATATGTTCTCATCGGGTCCCAAGGACCTTGGATTCTAGGTGAAGAAACTGAGTTTTCACACCATAGCACTAGGGAGTAAGGCTATGTTTTCAAACAGAGAGCAGACATGACAGGTTGTGGTCCAGCCTGAAGCTGGCAGTGGGAGGGAGGATGGATGGGCAGGGCCATGGAGACCAATGAGGCATCATTGGCCCACCATGGATGGGCAGGGGCCTGGGAGACCAATGAGGAAATGGACCAGAAGGAGGGTGAGGGTTCCAGGATGAAATGGAGAAGAGGGAGTTCATGATATCTGGAAGAAGTTAACTCCTAGGAGTCCAACTTACCGGGACAGTAAGGTAGTGATTTGCTTCTTCATCTGGAGCTGGTTCCATGGGAGCGTTTAGGTTGTGAACGTCAGGGAGCCACTGACTTCTCGTATTTGCACCTTTCTGTATGTATAGAGACAGATGAATTTGTTAAAAAGTGCTTTAAAGGTTTTAGGCAGGCAGATGGGTTGGAGGATGGATCCATTTATATAAACAAGATGGAAAAGGAGCAGAGTTGGGTGGGGAGGATGCAGAATTCAGTTTGCGGTCTATGGATTGGAGACGCTTCATAAACCGTGATGATCTTGTTGGAAAACTGAGAGCCTCATGCTACCAAGAGGCGCCATCTAAAACCTTTAATCTCAGAATCAAGAATGGGGAAACAGGGCTATTTCCTGTGGTTCTTTTTTTTTTTTTTTTAAGTTTATTCATTTTGAGAAAGACAGAGAGAGTGAGTGGGGGAGGGGCAGAGAGCAAGGGAGAGAGACAATTCCAAGCGGGCTCTGCACTGTCAGTGTGGAGCCCCATGCAGGGCTCGAACTCACGAAACGTCAGATCACGACCTGACCGAAACCAAGAGTCCGACACTTTACCTACTGAGCCACTTAGGCACCCCTATTCTCATGGTACTTAAGCAAAGTGCTAAAAAAAAAAAAAAAAAAGGAGAGAGGGAGGGAAAGAGTGAGGAGGAAAGGGAAGATTGGCCTTAGGTCGTGAAATTTAGGGTATTAACAATTAGGCTAACATTTTTGTCTTCTCACATAGGAATAGCAGGCCCTTGGTTACCGGCTTCTGTATTCTATATAAATCTTATTCCCAGTTTTTCCTATGGGACAGGAATGTACCACAGCCTGACTAAAATCTAATAGAACACTGAAAAGTTTTGCAAATATCTTAGCTTTGCTTGAAACACCAATTGTCCAGTGGGAATAAATAGATGCCCACAAAGAAGGTTTTGGATGTCCTCGTTCCTCCTCTGTTAATCCACTGCATTTCCCTTTGAGAAATAGGCTAGGGTAGAGACGGGGGGGAGGGGGGTAAACCAAAAAGGTGAAATCCTGTTTCTCATATAAAAACAAGCCTCTTTTCTCCTTTCAAACGCGAAGTAATCAAAGATGGCAGCCGTAACAGGCGTCCTCATTTTCGTTAATCTATGTGTGCTCATTAAATAGCAGGGGGTACATAGGGCATTTATTTCAATAAAAACAATTAAGTATATACGTTTTTTCTGCTCAGCGTTAATGATTCCCTGTTGACAGGGCTGCATGCGGGGTACTTCTTGAGTTTCAAAGCAAGATTATTAAACAGAAATGACTGTCAAGTCTTATAACTTGGGTAACTGCCAAACAGACCAAGGATAAAACCAGAAAAAGGAAAGGAAAACAAGAGACTGATTACCTGAAGCACTTTTTTTTTCCTATTAGAAAAATTACCCCTGAGGCCCTAACACTTATCTGCTCTGGCCATGCAGCCTCCAAAATGGAATGCCCACCATCATACCCACGCAGGACCGCACAACCTCCTCTCTAAGCCTGGGAAATCACTTCTAAACCACCTCTAGGGTGTCACATCCGAGGTGAAGGATTAATTAGTGCAAGTGTATAAAGTATAGGAAAAGCCATCGAGGGCTGTCTATCCAACACTGTTCCCTCTAAAGCTGAAGGAGGTTGGGCCTGCACCCAAGTACCCACCAGATTGGGTGAACATCCGTATTTCATTTTGACCCTCTCCCTAAATAAGAGATAGTATTTGTCCTAAACCTCAAAAAAAATTGTTTTAACTACTGGGAAGTCTGTAGTGTGCTTTCCTTCAGGCGGCCACTGAAACAGTAAGCCAGAACATACTCCAATCAAAATTATGCATTACAAAACCTGATTTCAGAAAAGAAGTAAATGATGAAACAGGAGAAAGTATCTTGGACTTCACTGAACACACAACTTCCAGAGTGTATCTTGGGGGCCAATAAATGGAAATCAGCTTTGAGAGCACAGGGGAGGACTTTTAGCCCACTGGCCCCTGGCCCCTGGCAATGCGTGTTCCAGAGTCAAAGGACAATTAAATTAGGCTCAGCATGCTGACCTTGCTTCAGAAGGAGGAGGACTAAAAACATTTTTTAGAGGGTTGTAACAAGGAAGAATCTAAGGACACCAGAAAATTCACTTCACTCCCCAAGGTTTAACTCTGCTTTGAAACCTAAAATTGTGCCTTCTTCGCAATAAAGGTAGATCTGCATAAAAATTAAACAAATAAGGGGCTCCTGATGGCTCAGTCCGTTACGTGTCCGACTTCAGCTCAGGTCATGATCTTACAGTTGGTGGGTTCGAGCCCCACGTTGGGCTCTGTGCTGACAGTGCAGAGACTGCTTGGGATTTTTTCTCTCTATACCTTTCTCTCTCTTTGACTCTCTCTGCTTCTCCCTGACTTGTGCTCTTTCTCAAAATAAATAAATAAACTTAAAAAAGATTCTTTAAAAAAGGTTAAACAAGGGGCGCCTGGGTGGCTCAGTCGGTTAAGCCTCCGACTTCGGCTCAGGTCATGATCTCGCGGTCTGTGAGTTCAAGCCCCGCGTCAGGCTCTGTGCTGACAGCTCAGAGCCTGGATCCTGTTTCAGATTCTGTGTCTCCCTCTCTCTGTGACCCTCCCCTGTTCATGCTCTGTCTCTCTCTGTCTCAAAAATAAATAAAAAAAAAGTTTAAAAAAAAAAAAAAGGTTAAACAAATAAGAAAAAATGAAAACTAAATATTCCAAATTATATATACCAGGAATTATTTGACTAATGGGAAGTCAAAAGTCTTTTATAATTTCTGTTCACCCTCTTGGGAATAGCCGCCCCCCCAACGACAGCACGCTCGGGTCCAGTTTGTGTCTGAGGTCACACAACTGGTTGATTGCAGAGCCCCGAATGGACACCAGTTGCCAACATGATTCACTAAACGTAATGGCCTTTGTCATTCACGGTTGCTTGGCCATTGACCCCAACATGCAGATCTGGTTAGGGCAGGGTTCACACTTGACATTTGGAGGCAGATAATTGGAGGGCCACTCTGTGCACCGGCCTCTACCCATTAGATGCTGCAATGTACCCTCACCCAAGTTTGCAGACACCCAAAAATGTATCTGGACATTGCCAAATGTTCCCAGAGGGGGTGTGGGGACAAAGTCTCTCCACAGTGAAATCCCTGGATTTCGAGATAGGGATGTGGCCCTGCGTATCCAGATGTCATCTTCAAGCCCAGCCAGCCACCAAAGGACCTATCTGCTCCTACCACCCAAGAGAAATAAATTATAATGGCTGCACCTCACAACATACATCCCCCTGCCATTCTTCTCCAAGACCTGGCTCTTGGGTTCCTGTCTCCAGCCCAGGCTATGAGACCTACTTCTGACCCCCTTATAAGAATTATTGGACCTCCCACCCAGCTCTTTATTCCAGATCTCCAGTCCCTGCACTGGGGTCTCCAATGGGTCTCAGCCCAGGAACCTTAGAACCTCCCCAGCCACCCTCATATCTCCACCATCTTATTCTTACCTCCACTCAATCAAGACAAGGGGATTTAATACCCATGACCTAGAATTGCTTCCACTTACCTGAAGGATAACATAGCAGAGGAATCGGCAAGTTTGTTGGATTGAGACAGATTCTGTCTCATCAGTTGCCTTGAACAATTCTGTTTCTATTGAGGAACAAATAATTAAGGATTCGGCCTTATCATGAGAAGTCAGCAACTAATAAGTGTTTATTCAATGCAAAGCAAGTCCAGGGAGGACCTGGCAGTCTAGAAAGTCTGCAGTGCGCGTTCATTCAGTCGCCCACTGAAACAGGACTCTTCTCTGACACTTCGTCGTTGTCTCGTCTACACCTAGCGTCTGAGATACGCTTGATAATCAATAGTTTTCGCATCAGTTAGTTCACTTCTCAGAAACATTGGGTAAGTGAATATGAGTTAAGGGAGTATTGCATGTTCCGTGCTGGTTTAAGCAGAAGGAATGAGTGAATGAATGGATCGATTAATCAGTCAATGATTCCTTGTTAAAGTGGTAATTTTCAAGTGGCGGGAGACCACCATTTTCATATTAGGGGTTGTAATAGGGAGAATTCCGAGATGCCTCTGACATGCCTGACCCCTGGCATACACACACCTTCTCCAAGTTATTCAGTCACATACTAACCTGGGTGGGTCCGTGAAGGGATTTTGCAGCTGCAATTAAATCCCAAATCAATGACTTTAAGAAAGAGAGATTATCCTTGGTGGGGCTGACCTAATTAGGTGAGACCTTAAAGGTGACAAGGTTTTTCCTGGAAAGAGACTCGAAAGGTAACAGGGAATCTGGTGAGGCCCAGTCTCTGGTACTGGATTCAGAGATGAAGCCACAAGGCAAAGAATGTGGATGGTTTCCGGGAGCCAAAAGCAACCTGCAGCTGACCGCAGGCAGGGAAGCAGAGGCCTCATGTCTGCTGTCGCAAAGAACTGCATTCTGCCTCAACCACACTAGGAAAGGACCAGACCTTCAGATGACGACCACGGCCCCAGAGCCCAGGTGAGGCTGACACCTCCACTGCAGCCCGGTGAGACCTGAGCACGGCCACACCATGCCCTGTTCTGCCCCGACCACCGTGAGCTGATGAGTGGGTGTGGCTACAAGCCAAGTTGGTGGTGATTTGAGGGATAGCAATAGAAACCGAGGCAGTAGGTTGAGCGTTGGACTTCTGCTCGGGTCATGATCTCCCAGTTCATGAGTTCCAGCCCCGCATCGGGCTCCGTGCTGAGAGCTCAGAGCCTGGAGCCTGCATCAGATTCTGTGGCTCCCTCTCTCTCTGCCCCTCTCCTTCTCACACTCTCTCTCTCTGTCTCTCTCTCTCAAAAATAACATTAAAAAATAAAACATAAAGAAACTGAGGCAGGGTTCAAAACAACACCGTCATTTAATAAAAAGATCACAGAGTTAATTCTCATATTAACAGGCGGGGTGGGGCGTAGTTTGCGTCATGTATGACCAAGTGTCTTAGAAATGCTCACACTTAAGAGACACAGGTGTCACTTCCTCCACCTGTTCTCCATCACCTCCAGTCCCCAGTGGAGGAGCCAGCAGCCTCCAGTCTGCTATTAGCCCGAAGCTTTCGTTGTGTTAATCATGGTGAGAGCCACCAGGAATGACACCAGACAGGGAGCCCCACAGAAGGGAGAAATGGGGGCAAGAACAGGGGGATGGGGCAGGAAATAAGAGCCCGTGAGGAGCGCCATCTTGAGAGCAAACTGGGGAGGGGTGGGTGGATGGCAAGAAAGAGACGATGAGGACATTTGCCATCTGTGTGTGACAGTAACAGAGAGAGAAGGAGGAGAGAGGGTTTAACAACTTCTGTTACACTGGACTATGAGTGAAAACCCCCTTTGGGCAACTGCACAATTGTAATTACTTTTATTATTTAGTAGGCACCAGATTAATGTTTTTGCATGTGGCTTTGTGGGGAAACGGCATTTCCTGTGGGTGCCAAAGGCCCAGCTTTCTACAGGTCACACTAGTATCGTCAGCCTGGCCTAAGGGAACGTGAAAACTGGCCTGTCTTCTCCACTCTTGTCTTCCTAGCTCTTGCCTCCGGGCCTCAGGTCTGCAAAAATTCCCCGAGGATCCATAAATGCAAGTCACGTTAAAAAAAAAAAAAGTCCAGGGGCGCCAAGGTGGCTCAGTCAAGGTTGAGCCTCTGACTTCGGCTCAGGTCATAGTCTCCGGTTCAGGAGTTCAAGCCCCATGTCGGGCTCTGTGATGACAGCTCAGAGCCTGGAGCCTGCTTGGGATTCTGTGTCTCCCTCTCTCTCTGCCCCTCCCCCGCTCACACTCTGCCTCTCTCTCTTTCAAAAATAAATAAACATTTTTTTAAAAATGCCTCCATCACTTAAGCATCCGACTTTGGCACAGGCCATGATCTCCCAGTTCATGAGTTCGAGCCCCACATCAGGTGAGCCCTGCCTCTCTCTCTCTCTCTCTGTCTTTCTGTCTCTCTCTCTCTCTCTCTCTCCACCTTCACTCGCTTGTGCCCTCTCTCTCTCTCTACTAATAATAATAAAAATGCCTCTCTCTCTCTCTCTCTCCACCTTCACTCGCTTGTGCCCTCTCTCTCTCTCTAATAATAATAATAATAATAATGCCTCTCTCCCTGTTGAAGCTTGCTGCTCAGTGCCTCACAGCCTCCCTGGTGGCCTAGCAGAGGCTGAAGAGATGGCTGTTGTGAGCAGGAAGAGGATGCGGTCATGCCTTGGTGTGAAGCCTTGTGGCCGAAACAACCACCCAAGAGGACAATTCTGGCCCAGATTCTCCCAGCTCCTGTCCTCTCCAGCACCAGTTCTCAATTGGGGCACTTTGCTCCCCAGGGAACATTCCACAATGTCCAGAGATATTTTTGGTTGTCACTCCTGGGGAGGAAGCGTGCTCCTGGCATGCAGAAGACAGAGACTAGACATGTGCTGAACCCCCGCCCCCTGCAACACAGTACAGCCCCCCCCAGAAAGAGTATCCAGCCCCAATGTCAATAGAGCCGAGCCGGAGAAACTCTGACTTACAAGCTTTGGTGGGCAAGGATTGAATATCAAAGACACCACGGAAAGTGATGGAAACCAAGCTCCCATAGGCAGGTTTCTATGTTTGGAATATTTGATGTTTTTCTGCAGGAAAAAAAGAAAAGAAAAAAACCACCACGATTTCTCAGGTTAAAAAAAATTACTGCAATAAAAACCACATGATGATAGAGCTAAGTTATTTAGCTGCCCACAGAGTAACCATAAGTGAAGAGCATACAGAAAGCTGCAGGCCCGTTTCAGAGCCCCCTCGTAAAGCTGCCCCATGATGCAAGGATTCTAGATTACCTTCCTCCGCTGCTTTTCTGGGCTTCCATGCATTTCACTGACCTGGTTTATGTTTGCGGGATGGATACGAGGCTGAACCTCTCTCCGAGAGGTAGGGTAGATGAGTTTAGGTCCCAAGATTGGGCACCCAAATGGACACCATGAGTCCTTCTCGGAGATTCTACATCATCAGTGGGGATACGTGGACAGCAGGAGTGAAGACGGCACAGACGGGCTGGCTGTTGAGACACACTGTGTCTTTAAGTGGCCTCTGAGATCCACGGGACGCATGGCTCAGGCAAGAGCAAGCTGGGACTCATTCTCAGGAATGCCCTTGCCTCCAGCTTTCCACCCATGATCTGGAAGCCTCTGTCCTCTCCAAGAAGGGTGGTGTGCTCCCGATGCATGGGCGCTCGAGGAACTTCTCTGCCTATGGTGGTGAAATCACGTCCTGCTGACTCAGAAGAGGGGGGTTGCGGGTGTCTGCATCTGATAGACTCAGAGGGACCCACACAGAGACCCAGAGTTAGAGCGGTTCACGGGCGGATGGGGACCAAGGTCTCTTTCCAGTGGGAGACGGGAAATGAAAGCCAGCACCACAATCGACAGAAACAATTTCCTCTTAGTTTAAATTTATTTTTTATTTTTTATTTTTAGAAAGAGAGCACATGGAGAGAGGGGCAGAAGGAGACAGAGAGAGAGAGAGGGGGAGAGAGAATCCCAAGCAGGCTCTATGCCCAGAACAGAGCCTGACACGGGGCTCAATCTCACGACCTGAGCTGAAATCAAGAGTCGGATGTTCAACCAACTGAGCCACCCAGGTGCCCCCCCCCACTTTTATTTTATGTTTATATCAGTCTGTACGTTTTCTGGCTTTCCTTCTTACCTGTTTTCTTTATGAATGCGTAAATCTTCAGTTTCTATACAACAGGATTAATGTAAGCACATAAAGAGGCATATAAAGACTCACCAATTTCATCTCGTCTTTGTGTTTTGTTGTGGCAGAAGCCATCAGCCTTTTGACAGATTCCCCAGACACTCCTTCATCCCGCATTTACAGGCACTCCTTCATCCCGCACGTACGCGCGCTCCTTCGTCCCACGTTTACATGCTCCGGTGCCGTAGTCACAGCTCATTCTTCGCCAGGCTTTTGTCTGACTCCATAATGCTCTGCATGAAATGCGGTGCTTAAAGACCAGAATCTTCCTCTTCTTTTTTTTCCGGTAAGCTCTGTGCCCAAGGTGGGGCTCAAAGTCACAACCCCAAAATCAAGAGGAATATACTCCACTGATTGAGCCAGCCGGGTGCCTCATTCTCTTCCTCTTTCTTTCTTTCTTTCTTTCTTTCTTTCTTTCTTTCTTTCTTTCTTTCTCTTCGTGAGAGCGTGTGCACCCACAGGTGTGGGAGCACTGGAGGAGCAGAGGGAGAGGGAGAGAGAGAATCCTAAGCAGCCTCCACGGTCAGCGCAGAGCCCGATGCCGGATGTGGGATCGTGAACTGAGCCGGAATCCACAGTCGGACACTTAACTGCCTGAGCCACCTAGGTGTTCCTATGCTTCCTTTCTTAATGTGAGTTCAGGGTCTCCATAGTTTTATAATAATCCTATGATAGAAACAACTTTATCGTCAGGGATTTTACTATAACCATTTACTGATGATTTTGAGCTCTACAGGTGCCCTCTCTTGTTTTTTTAATTCAGTGAAATTTAACATTTATTGAGTTTTTACTCAGGGCCAAGCTCTGTGCTAGGCTGTTGGGGGGGTGGGGGTCAGTATAAAGATGAATCAAACATCCATTCGCTCTTGAAGAGCTTTGGTGATTGTTTTTTCTCTGCCACATGCCAATGAAAACAATGAATTGTTTCATTGAACAAATTAACTGAGTGCCTACTATGAGCAGAAACAGTAAAACCTATGCAGAGGATAAAAATCGACAAGAGGGGCTCCTGGGTGACTCAGTAGGTTGACCGTCCAACTTCGGCTCAGGTCATGATCTCGCGGTTCGTGAGTTCGAGGCCCGCGTCGGGCTCTGTGCTGACAGCTCAGACCCTGGAGCCTGTTTTGGACTCTGTGTCTCCCTCTCTCTCTGCTCCTCCCCTGCTCACACTCTGTCTCTCTCTCAAAAATAAATACAGATTAAAAACAATTTTTTTAAATCAACAAGAAATATGATAGGAAAATAAGAAACGGGAGATGTTTCCTTATGTTAGGAAAATAAGAAACGGGAGATGAAACCAGGGGTAACCACAGCATACAGAATTTATCCTATAAGCTCTATGTTTGGGCGAAGGGGGCATTATGTTTAGCTCCCAGCTCCGCAGCAGCCAACTGAACAGAGAAATAATATCACCCGTGTATCGCAGTATAAAAACATACAGAAAAAACAAACAAACAAAACATCAGAACCCTGCTACTCTTCTGGAAAGAACATTCTCTTCTCTTATTCTCCTAACATGGACTCCTCTGTGGTGTGAAACTAATGATGTCGCTGGAAGACACACAGGGAAACAAAGTCCTCAGGAACACGAGCCACAGGCTGCGGGGGCAACATGTGGACACACAGACGTAGCACGCCAAGGAATAGAGGAAGGGCCCCATCGACAGACCTTGCAGGACAGGGCACTGGAAATGGGTAAGACTTCCAGAGGCGGGAAGGACGACATTCTCAGCAGAAAGCACAGCCTCAGTGAAGACACAGAGTTCGAGGGAAACAAAACATCTTTGGAAACAGGCCAGGGGCCTGCAGCGGCTGGAGTATAGGTCTCGTGGAAGCAGGTCAAAGGAGACGAGCTGGAGAGGCAGGCTGAAGCCAGACTACAAAAGTTCCTGAAGGCGAGCCGAGGGGTTGAGACGTTATTTTGTATGTTGTGTTTTGTCTGGAGTGGGGAGATATGGGGTGTTTATGATAGCAGCCGGGAGCCCTGTGGGTGATGGATTCAAAGAAGGGAGGGTGGCAAGACCCAACCCACGGCTGGGGAGTAGCAGCGTAAAGCTGAGGAGGACATGAACTGGACAGTGTGTGGGGGAAGTAGGCGGATAGAAGAAAGAACCGGGGGAATATGGCGTTGACTGGCTTTGGCTCATGACTCAATCCTTGGCCAAGATCCTTGGCTTGGAATATAGATACTCTGCAAAGTTTGCTAGTTGAGGAACTACGGATATGACAAAAAATATATATATGTGATATATGAGGAACTAAAGGATATGACAAAAAAAAAAAAAAAAAGGCTTTGGGTTTTATAACCTGAGGAGCCAGAAGGATTCCAGTAGCATTAAGCAGACTAAAGAAGACAGATGGGTCTGAAGTGTTTTTACGGCACGCAGATGGGGGTTCCAATCTGCGGTTGCTTGAAGGGCATGGGTTGCCAAGGGGCAGATGGGGTGATGGAAATGTTTCTCATCTTGATTGGGATGTTAGGTACATAGGTGAGTACATTTGTAAACCCCACCTAGCTCACACCTAAGAGCTATGTGTTTTATTGCATATTAATTTTACCTCCATACGTTGAGTTTTTTTAATGAATCTAAAATTTCCAGCACACAAACAAAGTTGAAGAGATTTTAGTTCCGTCCTAAAGGAGTTTGTACAAGCAAATGAATACAACAGAACCCAACAATAAGGAGAAATATAAGGGGCAGAATATAAAGGCCAGAGCGTAGTCCTGGGTGGGGTTTGGGGAAAGCTGACGGGCGGCGCTATTTGAACTGGGTTTTGAACAATAAATAAACTGGAAATAGAATTGCCATGAGGAAGGACAGGAACCGTAATTTGCTAATGACTCATGGCATGATCAAGTTCAGACACATTTATTGCAATGCGCTTTAAGGCGTAATACAAATTTGCACAAGGATATGCCTCTGAAAGAGACTGTCAGGCAGTGTGGAAGAACACGGATTTTGGAGGTGGACCGTTTTCAGGATGGGCTCCTGCGATGCCCTTTATGGGTTGTGTGGCATTAGGCAAGTTACATCAGCTTTCTGCAGGTACACCTGCTAATATCTCTACTATCTGGTAGTAGTGAGAATTAGCTCGGTCAGTGAATGTAAAATTCTTAGTTCACAGCGAGTGTCCGTGAGTGTAAACTCATGATGTGATTACGTAACAAGGGCCTATGCTTAGGATTAAAATGATTGTTAAAATAACACACCAAACAATACCCAGATAGTAATATGCTTATTTTCCAATGTTTCACATCCGAAGGTTTTAAGGTTGGGTTTTTCACCTGTGCACCCCTGGGGACCTCCTGAATTTAATTTAGGACTCCCTGCAGTGTCTTCTGTTAAATCCAAAGCGTGTTAAACGTTTATCACAGCAATGCTTATCTAAAACAGAGAACATTCTAGGGGGGGAGGTGTGCACCATGTGTGCTGTGGAGATTTTTCCCTCCTCTGTTAAAAGAATACACGTGGAGATCATGTGTCCCCGCCGATTGTGTGGGAGGCAGAGAATCACACTGTACATTCTAACCCCTGACCCCTTGCAGAGTGTTCGAGGCCGAAGAAATCACACACAGGACATTCTGTTGATTTAAAAGATTTCTTCCGGAAGTCATCAAGCCCCTGACTGATCTCGCTAATGAACCGTGTGGCCCAGGTTGATCTTTCCCCAACCTGATCTCTTGAATCAAGCAAATTGCTGGAATGCTTAGCAACTCCATCTTCAAGGGGAAAACATTCGTCCTGCATATATAAGCACTTCTAATGAGATGTGCCCCGTGTACCACATCAGAGCGATCACGGGGGGACAGAGGTAAATTGTGAGAGAGCAAGTCTGGCACTGATTGCTTTTTTAAATGATGATATATTTGGAACAGTGTGCCTCCCCAGCTGCCAGGATCCCTGCCAAAGCTGTCAGGCTTCCTCTTTTATTGTGGGCAGGCATTGGTTTACTTACTTAAAAATTGTAGAAAGCCAATGGGGTTTTCTTATCTTCCTCTTGGTTGTGTGGAGGCAGAAGCCGGTGTCTCCTCATTTCCACATGGACTGATATTGATTGTAATGACAAGAACGGTCTTTTTTTTTTTTTTTTTAATTTCTTTTAACGTTTATTTATTTTTGAGAGACAGAGCATGAGCAGGGGAGGGTCGGAGAGAGAAGGAGACACAGAATCCGAAGCAGGCTCCAGGCTCCGAGCTGTCAGCACAGAGCCCGATGCGGGGCTCGAATCCGTGAGCCACGAGATCATGACCTGAGCCGAAGTGGGATGCTTAACCAACTGAGCTACCCAGGGACAGAGCTAATGCTCAAGAGCTCATGAGGGACAGAGTTAATGCTCAAGAGCTAATGAGGGACAGAGTTATTTCCGTGAAGTGAAGGACAGATTAAAATGGAAGATGGAACTGAACATCCTATTTGAAGGCAACACGGATGAAGGGAGCCAGAACTGTCCTCTGAGTCTAGGAGGTAAGTTTGCAGGTAGGGAAGGGAATCGTCAGGAGTGAGCTGTTTGCCACGCCCCTCGTGGCTTGGGAGGCAACCTGTAGAGGCAAGTGTTCTAGGGGAAGTCTTGACTTCTACCGGAGACACAACAAAAGTGTTGTTGTGATCCTATTACTAACCCTGGTTTTTATTTATTTTTTTTTAATTTTTTTTTAACGTTTATTTATTTTTGAGACAGAGAGAGACAAAGCATGAACGGGGGAGGGTCAGAGAGAGGGAGACACAGAATCCGAAACAGGCTCCAGGCTCTGAGCTGTCAGCACAGAGCCTGACGCGGGCCTCGAACTCACGGACCGCGAGATCATGACCTGAGCTGAAGTCGGCCGCCCAACCGACTGAGCCACCCAGGCGCCCCTATTATTAACCATGGTTTTTAAACCTTCAGTATTTAAGCTTTGGTTAACCTTTCAGGATTCCCTACCAATTTCAGATCTACCGTGCACTGACTACCCAGCTCCCAGCATGCAGTTCACAGACCTGAGTCCTCATCCTGGTTCATAATGTAAGACAACACGGGGTAAGAGGTCAGAATATTGGAGTTCCAAGTTCAGCGCGGCCGTTGAGTGTTGGGTAGCATCTCCAGTAGTGAGGAAAGGCTGTATGTTATCTCTTGCTGTGTAATAAATCCTTTCAAAATGTAGTGACTTGAAACAACCATTCGTTCCATGTCAGGGTTTCTTCAGGTCCAGAATCCAAACAGGACACACAATCCAGAAGGGACGGCTTGTCCTTCATCCACAGTGTTGAGCTTCTTCTAGAAAACTCAAAAGAAGCATCTGAAGACCAGACGCTGAAGGATGCACTTCCAAGGTGGTTCACTCAACATGGCAGGTGTGTCGGTGCTGACTATCGGGGGGAAGATTCAGCTCCTCTCCACGTGGGCCTTTCTACAGGACGGCTCCCCCGGAGTGAGCAATCCAAGACTCCGAAGAGAAAAACAAAATGGCACACCACCACCACTTGCTCAGTATTTTACTGGTCACAAAGGTCAGTTGTAGCTAACATGGAGAAGGTGAGGGAGGGCAGTGAACACCAGGAGGTGAGGACCATCAGGGACTTCCTGGGGACTTGCCACCACAGGCAGCTTAAGACAGCTCGCGGTGGGGTATGGCGGCATGGCTGTGGATACAGCACACCGGTGTGGAGGGATGCCGTGTAACACCGGCTCTCAAGCCACACCATTTGGGTTCACATCCCAGCCTACCCCTTGCCCTGTGGCGTAAGGCAAATTGCTTCAGGCTCTTGTGACTCTGATTCCACATACTTTAAATGTGGTGGGTCAGATTATTGGCAAATATTCACTCCCGACAGTGCCTTCTCTCCACCACCCCCAGCCTTCATGGGAGGAGTACACTCCCCCGCTCTGTCAATGTTGGGCTTGGCTCTCTGACTTGCTCTGAACCCCCGGTGGCCAGAGTGTAATTTCTGACCTCTTGATATCAGGCTCAGCAATGTGCCTCACTTTGCCAGTGCAAGAAGATTTGACACACACACGAGTCTGAAATGAGTTTGCCCGGTTTTGTTGCCCTTTTGCATATCCTCCATCATTATGGGAAAAACATACTCCAGGCAGGCCCCTGGGTCACAGAAGAAGAGACATGCCTGGAGCCACGTGAACCCAGCCTGCCGTGTGGAGCTAACTCCAGCTGTGCTGGACCAGATGCCCTGAGCCTCCGCTGAACTGTGGACAGTGGACACTCTAAGAGAGATGAAGTGATTGGTGTGTTAAGTCCCAGAAACTTGTGGCAATGTGGCAATGTTTGTTACACGGTATTGCTGAGGCGATAGCTAACTGATGCAGGCGGCCGTGTGGAACCTGTCACATAGGGTCACGAGGATTGCACCAGATGATCTCTGTAAAGTGCTTCTAACGTCGCCTGCTGCTAGGGCTGACTCAGGGAGCCTTCAGCCTGCCTCTCGGCATGCTGGGGGCCCCTCCGCCCCGTCCGCCGGCCCTCTTTCCCTGGTGCATGCATTTCACCTCGTCCCAGGCTTTCCTGCCCGCCACTGAACTCTGCCTCATCCCCTCCCACCCTGCCACACCTTTCCAGGTGGCAAGCAGCACGTCGGACTAATTAACCCACCCCAGTACAATGGTGGGAAAATCCTCTACCCACCTGGCCTCCTCCCACCTTCCTGGGAATCCGCGCTTGGCTATTTCTGTTGGTTTTAAACATTCTTGGAGTCAAGGGCTTCCTTTGTCTCCCCGGGAGAAATGAGTCACGGTGAACAACCCGGGCGAAGGACGCGGGGACGGGCAGGCTGCTTCAGGCCGGGAGGCGGAGGAGGGCTGCTGAACCGTGAGCCCGGTCGCTCTGAGGCCGGCGGGGCTCTGAGGCAGCCTGGCCCCCGGGACACACAGCTCCCGTGCCTCCGCTTGCCGAGCCCTCCCCCGATGCTCAGGGCCGGCAGTCCCCAGCCGTGCATGCAGGTGCCCGTGGCCGACAACATTAGCTGACACTGCAAACGTTGGGAGGGGAGCGGGAGGTCAGGAGGACCAACGGCCCTGCCCTGGCCTCGTGTCCAGGGCGTCCGACCCCCCAGCGGGAGCGCACAGCGGAGGTGGGACGCGGGAGGCGGGCCCCGCAGGCCGGCTGGCCACGGCAGCCTTTCCTGACCTCGGCAGTACACACATTTGGGCCTGGCTGCTTCTCTGTGGAGGGGACTGTCCTCTGCACTGTAGGATGTGGAGTGGCGTCCCCGCCCCCCACCCACCAGATGCCCACCCCCAGTAGTGACAACCAAAAATGTCTACAGATATCGCCGAACGTCCCCTGGGTGCCAGCTCTCCTCCAGGTGAGAACCGCGGGGCCGGAGGCAAAGAGTCGGACCGAGGTACTTGTATTCAGTCAGCAAACACTTCCCGAGCGTCTCCCATTTGCCGGGCACCGTGCTGGGGCTCGGGATCGCAGGCATGAGTCAGGGAGGAAGACCTGTAGCTAAGGAGCAGTCACATCGTGTGCCTTCTCTCCCGTACCCCATGGGGGACGGAGGGGGAGTCCGTGAGCTTGAGACCGTCAGCGTCACGAGCCCTGTGCTCGTCCCCAAAGCCGGAATAGGCACCAGCGCCCCTGAACCCCACCCGGCGTGCTTTCCTCTGACAGCCGTGCCGGGGAGGCCCTGCACCCTTCGCCCCTCCCTGTCAATGGTCGTGTGCTGGGGTAGTCAGAGCCCCTCTCAAACCAATCTGGTTTGGGACCTATGGCCAGTGCTGCGTAGAAGGGCATGTTTTTCAGCCCCGGCTGTTCCCTGGGATAACCGGGGGGATCCTTACAAAACACCGATGCTTGTGCTGGACGCCACTCTTCCTGTGTCTGCTTTCATTCGTCCGATGTGGGGCTGCTGTGGTTGCTAGAGAAGCCCCCATCTCACCCAAGAGGGCCTCTTCCCTCTCTGGAATTTTAGTTCTATTCCCCCCTCTCTGTTTCCACACCTCTCTGGTGCTTCCAGAAATGTGATTTCTGTGTCATTGGTCCATTTCGTTCTCGTTGTTGCAAGAGAAGCAGTGATCCATCCTTCACCAGCAGCAAAAGTCGCTGGGAGATTTTTAATCCCCTCCACCAGGTTCCAATATACAGCCAGGGTCCAGAAACCTTGTTTAAGAAAAGGCATAAACCAGTGGTTCTCGGAGCGTGGCCCCGAGCCAGTAGCCTCACCCAGGAACCTGTTAGAAATTCCGACTCCTGGGCCCCATCCCAGATCTGCTGAATCAGAAGCTGTGACCATGGAGCCCCACAATCTGTGCTTTAAATAGACTCCCAGGAGGGGAACCTGGGTGCCTCAGTCGGTTGAGCATCCTACTCTTGATTTCGGTTCAGGTCATGATCTCACGGTTCATGAGATCGAGTCCTGCCTTAGGCTCCGTGTGCTGATGGCGTGGGGCCTGCTTCGGATGCGCTCTCTCTCCCTCTCTCTCTGCCCCTCCCCTGTTCACGTTTTTTCTCTCTCTCTCAAAATAAATAAACTATTAAAAAGTAATCACTAAAAGAGACTCCCAGATGATTCTGACGCACACTCAAGTTTTTGATTCACTGTGAGAGGTAGCTGTTCCCTAGCTCTGTTTGGTTATTACAGGCTCCGCCTACCTCGGCCCTGTGCAGAGGCCTGACCGTGCCCGACTTCCCACCCCCATGGCACTGGACCAGGCTTGCTGAGACAGAGCTGATGCACCCTTGGGTGTTTGAGCTGAACTCGGAGACATCTGCACACCCGTATTGTGAAGCTGGCCTCACCCCTCCAGGAGCAGCCCCGTCTAGATCTCGTTCCCCAGCCCCAGTGCTGGTCATCACCCCTCCCCCAGCCCTCCTCATGACTGTGTAGGAATGACAGGGAACTCCAGCCAGCTTGCCTCCCCCACTATTCCTCCCACTTTCCTACCTATTCTAGAATGAACTCACTCCCTTTTCAGAGAGAGCTTTCCTGCCACACAGAAAATGAAACACATCAGAGGTTGAAGAGGTTGAAGCCGGTGACGAGGAGGGAAAAGAAAAAAGATACAGCAAGAGTAAACATAGATAAGATTAAGTGGGGAAGAGAATCACTGCCGTGGAAAGGAACGAAAAAACCACGGGAGGAGAGAATTATATATGAGTTGGGCTGGGAAGGACAAGGATGAGGAAGCATAAATAAATGTATAGAGATCCAGAGGGAATTTTGATTCCTACAAAGTTTCTCAACTAGTCCTAAAAGAAGGGGGAAAAAAAAACAACAGATAATGGAGACAGAATTTAACCTATAAACTCGTGTGGAAACTAGCATGTTCCCATGGGTCTCGGGCATGAGAATTTGCCTCTGTGAGTTATTCCTAGAATATTTGCCTGGCTTCTTAACCCCAGGAACAAAAGACCGAGGTCTTAAAGGAGGATCGTGGGGGAATCTTAATGAGGCCAATTGTATCTGCCCGGATTCTTAGTTGTAAACAGTAGGACTTAACTCTGGCTCATCTAAACAGAAAATGAATTTATTAAGGAATGATAAGTCGCTCACAGAATCTCCAAGAGGGTGCATCAGACTTGGGGCTGACAAGGTCGGCCACGGAGCCAAAACGTCACGAAACAGCTCCAACAAAGCCCAGCCTGGTGACAAATGTGGAAATAACACCACAGCTTGACCTTCCGTGAGAGAGGAGGCTTTGCCTAGATACAGGATAGAGACCCATCTTGCAGGCAAGGGGGGGTGTTGACATGTGTCTCTTAATATCCGATTCTTCCGTCCCGTTCACAGCCACTCTCGACTTGAGGCCACTTTACCCGCAGAGGACATGGGGCAATATCTGGGGAAAATTTTATTTGTCATCACTGGGAGGAGGATGTCACTGGCATCTGGTGGGTGTAGGCCAGGGATGCTAACCACTCGGCAACACACAGGACAGCCTCCCACCGCAGAGAATCACCTTGGCCAAAATGTCCATCATGCGGGGGCTGAGGAGCCTTGCCCCTCAGAACAAGACGGGCTGTTTTTCACGGAGTCCCTGGCCACCCAAGAATAAGAATGATATTCTCCAGCCTCGTTTGCAGTACAGTGAGGCCGTGTGACCAAGCTCTAGCCATGGGGTTATGGACAGAAATGGTGCGCGCAGCCTTAAGGAACTGCTTGCACTCCGTCTCTGTCAGCACAGGCTGCTATAACAAAGCACCACGCGCGAATCGACTTGAACAACACACATTTCTTGCTCACACTTCCAGAGGCTGGGAAGTCCAGCATCAGGGTGCGGGGGGAGCCAGTGCTGGAGACGGCCTGCTGCCTGGTCTGCGGATGGCCGTCTTCCTGCTGTTGGATCCTGTTTCCTCACTGCACATCTTGACACACAAAGGAACACGCCAGCCCATGTGCCAGACAGGCCACAGCGCAGAAGAGTTGGGGCTTCTGGAGGCAGGGCTCAGCAAATACTCTCGGGAGTCACTGGACAAGTGCCCCGGAGTGCTCAGTGTTTGGGCAGGATGCCTCTGAGGCATGTTCTATGGTCTCTGAGGCCCCCACACCTGGGCTCCAGCCACCCATCATGCTCAGAGACTGGTGGGTGCTCCCTTCCTCAGCTGTCGTCTTCCAGGATTTGCTCACACATCAATGGCTTGCACTTCATCCCTGTCTCAGGCTCTGCTTGGGGTGGGGGGGACCTAAGTCTGAACAGTTTTCTAACTTAAAGCCCATCTCTAGGCATGAAGACAGTTTGGATCAATTAATATATTTTTTACATTTAAAGCAAAATTTATTTTAGAGAGAGAGAGAGTGCAAGCAGGAGAGAAGGGCAGTAGGAGAGAGAGAATCTCAAGCAGGCTCCACGCTCAGCACAGAGTCTGACACCAGCTCAACGCCACGACCCTGGGATCACGACCCGAGCCGAAATCAAGAGTCAGAGGCTCAACCGACTGATCCACCCAGGTGCCCCTTGGATCAATTAATATTTTAAAATAATGGCCATGCAGCAAGGCAGAGCAAGGACTTCCCAGCTCGAGGCTGTGGACGTGAACAGACAGTTGTCACTCATGGTCTAAACACTGGGTGTAGCACAGACTCCAGATGGTCAAATGCAGGTACCACATTAAATATAATTATGTTTTCGTGTGTGCGTGTGTGTTTGGTTCATAAACGCGATGTGTGACAGCAAAATCAATTGCTGTACAAAACAGAAACCTGGCCCATCAGAAAATAAAATCTTTGCGGCAAAAAGAACCACGAGAGAACGGAATGTGTGGGATAGCACATCCCAGGCTCATTACTTGACTAAGTGGATCAGAGTTCTCAGGCAGAAAAGATTAAATATTGATCCCCAGCGGGGACAAGGAGAGAAGGATCCTTATTTCCCTACCCCTGTTCCCTACATCTACACATCTACCCCTCCCTGTGGCATCTGGGAAGTCCCCCTCCGCGTCTATGACAATCTCCCACCTTTTACAGGTTACACGATTTTTGGAAGAACCATCACTGGCTGTAATTGTCACTGAAATAGTTATGGTGCCCCCCCCCAACAGAGAAAATATAACTTTAGGTAAGTGCCAGTGAAAATGGAATGTCAGGACTATTAGCTATTAGCATTAAAACTTAATGCATGAGCACAAGCTGGAAATGACTCTTTGACTCTCTCTCACAGTCGAAGATTTTTTTTTTAAGCACGATTTGCTTCTATTGTAACAGATGGGAAAGTCAGTATTACATATAATAGATCAATGATTTAAAAAAAACGACGAGACTCAGAAAGATACTTCAAAAATCTGCTTTTCATCATCCTTTTCTTCTGGGCGTTCAGGTGGATAATTTCCAGTTTTTTTTTTTTAATTTTTTTTTTTTCAACGTTTTTTATTTATTTTTGGGACAGAGAGAGCCAGAGCATGAACGGGGGAGGGGCAGAGAGAGAGGGAGACACAGAATCGGAAACAAGCTCCAGGCTCCGAGCCATCAGCCCAGAGCCTGACGCGGGGCTCGAACTCACGGGCCGCGAGATCGTGACCTGGCTGAAGTCGGACGCTCAACCGACTGCGCCACCCAGGCGCCCCGATAATTTCCAGTTTTAACAAGGAAGCAGAACAATTTCTTGGTATCACTGCTTACAATTTGACATAAGCAATGATGGTTCATTTCACCATTTGTATCATCCCAATCTTTTTTGTTCGGTGCTGATCACACCTGAATTCATAGTCATACTAAAAATACACAGGGATTTTTCTATGTGAGTTGGGGCTGGTGTGCTTCCTGCAACAATGGTAGCTCCAGGCGTGAATTTGTAAGGTATTTGCAGAAAGACGTCAAGCTTGCTTTTCTGCTACTCACGGGTGCCAAGGAGGACAAAGCAGCTAAATTTTACTATCAGGAGAATTTCCAGTCCTACTTCACAGAAGAAGACACATTGAGAAGATATTCCTTTTCAAGACCAAAAGTAGGGGTGGGGGCTGGGTACAACAGGGAAATTAGCTTCTCGGCCTCTGCCTTCCAGCCAGACCAACTTGAGATCCTAAGAGAGTCTGCATGGCTCTGGAAAACAACAGACCCACAGCCGTGGCCTCTCATCGGGCATTACGGCTGCTGGGAACGACTTGCTCAGGTGACTCAGTGTGTGTACAAGAAGTAACTGCTTATGTGCAACGGAGCCCAGCCTGGACCAGAAGAATCCCTTGTCCGAGCCTGACCTAAATCACTGGCCCGTGAGCCATGAGCTAAATGAACGGTGGTTGCCTTTCAGTCATTACATTTTGGAATCATTCGTCAAAATAGCAAAAGCCGAGTGCCTGGGGGGCTCAGTCAGCATCTGACTTCAGCTCAGGTCATGATCTCACGGTTCGTGGGCTCGAGCCCTGTGTCAGGCTCTGTGCTGAGAGCTCAGAGCCTGGAGCCTGCTTCAGATTCTGTGTCTCCCACTCTCTCTGCCCCTCCCCCATTCAGTCTCTGTCTCTCTGTCTCTCTCAAAAATAAACATTAAAAATTTTTTTAAATAAATAAATACAATAGCAAAAGCCGACTGATACAAGTAATTCACATTTTTAAAATCTTTTTCACTCTAATGAACATACAAGAGTGGTGATCTGAAAATTATTCTCCAACTACTCAAAAACAGCAACATTTTCAATGATGAAAAAACAGACTGAGCCCGGATGGCTCAGTCAGTTAAGTGTCTGACTTCGGCTCAGGTCATGATTTCACAGATCGTGGGTTTGAGCCCTGCATCGGGCTCTGTGCTGACAGCTCAGAGCCTGGAGATGCTTCAGATTCTGTGTCTCCCTCTCTCTCTGCCCCTCCCCTGCTTGCACTTTGTCTCTCTCTCTCTCTCTCTCTCAAAAATAAACATTAAAAAATATTTTTTAAAAAGTTAAATATAGAAGGACTTCTGGGTGGCTCAGTCTGTTAAGCATCTGACTTTAGCTCAGGTCATTGTCTCGCAGTTTGTGGGTGTGGGTTTGAGTCCCACATGAGGCTCTGTGCTGACAGCTCAGAGCCTGGAGATGCTTCAGATTCTGTGTCTCCCTCTCTCTCTGCCCCTCCCCTGCTCATGCTCTGTCTCTCTCTGTCTCAAAAATAAACATTAAAATAAATAAATAAAAATTAAGTGATCCTAAGAATAGAAAGCAAGGAGGACTAACAAATATCACCATCTAAAATGTGGTCTGAGGCCTCATGGGATTCAATTATTGCATAGATGTAACCATAAGAAACCAGGTTTTTATGTCAATCACCTTCTTGTTTAGAAGCAGCAGGATTACTTTTATGTTATCATTTTAAAATTGAAGTTTAGTTTACAAACAGCGAAATGTGTAGGTCTACGTGGACACTTGGGTTGGTTTGGTTGATGCACACACACGTAAAGCAGGAGAGCATAGAACTTGTCCATCGTCCAGGCCACTCCCTCGTTCTTCTCCCTAGTTAATCCTTGTCTGCCTAGAAGCAACCATGGATCTGCTTCTGTCACCGTGAATTAGATTTGTCTTTCTTAGAACTTCCTACAATCTATAGTGCATACTCTTCTGTGATTGTCTTCTTGCACTCTGCGTGAGGTTTTGCACACTCGTTTTTGTATACTGTCGTGTGTATTAATAGTTCATTCCTTTTGATTCCTGAGTAGTATTCCATTCTACGGCTACGCCACTGCTCTCTTAGCCTGTCTCCTGTGCGTAGACACCTGGACCATTTCCAGGTTTTGGTGATGGTACGTAGATGGCTTCTTGCACTAGGTTTTCATAGTCACATAGTTTACTTTCCCTTAGGCAATGACCTAGGGGTGAGGTTGCTGGGTACCAGATAGATATGTGCTAAACTTCTTAACAGACGACCAAATTGTTTTCCCAACTGGGGGCACTATTTTTTTTTTCAGTAAACCAACCACCAAGTGCTTTTCCAAAGCAGTGGCACTATTTTTTTTTTTTAAAGTAAACCCTCTACCCAAGGTGGGGCTCAAACTCACAATCCCAAGTTCAAGAGTCAAACGTTCTACCAAGTGAGCCAGCCAAGTGCACAGAGGTGGCACTACTTTAAATGCCCACCAACCAGCACTTTCTGAGCATTCTGGTTATCCTTGCCCTCCTTGAATGTGGTCATAACATCATAATATCAGCTGCTCTAGTGCACATACAGTGGTGTTTCATTGTAGCCTACATCACTTCCTTTTGCAGGGTTTCTTTGCATGCAAGCGTTGAACAAGAGGTATTTCACTAAACAATAACGATTTGGAGTAACTCTCACTATGGAGGTGGCCAGGTCAACATTTTGGAAAACAATAAATCACAAGTGGGGCACCTTGGGGGCTCAGTTGGTTGAGCGTCCGACTTCAGCTCAGGTCGTGATTTTACAGTTCGTGAGTTCAAGCCCCACATCGGGCTCTGTGCTGACAACTTAGAACCCGGAGCCTGCTTTGGATTCTGTGTCTCCCTGTCTCTCTGCCTGTCCCCTGCTCATACTGTGTCTCTCCCTCTCTAAAAAATAAATAAACATTAAAAAAAATTTTTTAAAGAATAAATCGGAAGCAATAAGAATCTAGTTCTTAACACAAGGACCCATCTAACGACATCAGATTTTTACGTAGTTATGTTCCAAATTAGCGGAACTTATCAAACCAGTGCAACATGGCTTCTAAGTATGCCATCATAAGATGCAGGATGGCCGGGACATGAGCCAAATGAGAGAGCATATGGAGCTAAGCATGTCCACACTGGGAGAGGTCCGCGGGAGCCAGATCTTGAGGATCTCGCCAGCCATGTCCAAAATGTGGATGTTACGCAGAGGCCAAGGGGAAGCCGCTTTCTGGATTTATAAAGGAATAGAATTACCTTACAACCCAGCAGTCCTTCTCCTGGGTATGCACCCCAAAGAGCTGAACACACATACTTGAACAAAGATGTGCACACAAATGCTCACAGCAGCGACTATTTACGATGGCCCCAGATTGGAAACAACCCTAAAGTCCACCAAAGGATGAGCGGATAGATAAAATGTGGCATCATAATGGAATATCATTCTGGTATAAAAAAGAATAAAGTGCTGTTACAGGCTGCAATGTGGCTGAGCCTGAAAAATGTTATGCTACATACAAGAAGCCAGACATGAAAGCCTGTATGAACGATACAGATTCGGCAAATCCATAGAGACAGAGGGCAGTCGGTGGTTGCCAGGGGCTGGGCAGAGCGGGGAATGAGGAGAGACCACTTCCTGGGGATGGGGCTTCTTTTTGGCGTGACGGAAACGCTCCGGAAATACATAGGTGGCGGTTGCACAACCTTGTGAATATACTGAAGGGTCACTAGCAGTCAGTTTTACTCTGTGTGTGTTTTACCACAACGGGTTTGTTGTTGTTGTTGTTGTTGTTGTTGTTGTTGTGGTTTGGTTTGGGTTTTGTTTTCTTTTGTTTTTGTTTTTGTTTTTTTGGTGGGTTTTGTTTCATTTTAATTTTTTTGTTTGTTTTGTTTGTTTTAGAGAAAGCGTAAATGGTAGAGGGAGAGAGAGAGAATCCCAAGCAACCTCCATGCTCACTGCGGAGCCCAACATTGGGCTTCATCCCCCATGACCTAGGCTGAAATCAAGAGTTGGGCGCTCACCTGAGGGGACCACCCGGGCGCCCCCACCACAAGCGTTTTGAAAGGGGGCACGAAGCCACGGGATCTGTCTTAGGAAGATGGGTATGACTGTGAATTGGAAGAGCAAGACTGGAGTCAGAGAGACCAGGAAAGACCACGTAATTCAGGAGAAAATTGATGGAATAGGAGTGGGTGGTGGGAAGAAGATCATGGACAGAGAAAGTGAGAGCTTGGTGACCTAGCCTTCGGGGACCAAGAATGTCAACAAGTCCAGGAGGAAGCACAGATCCTTCGTTTAAGCCACAAGGTCATCGGGGCAACACGATTTCAGAAAGGATTTTACTCTTTTCACGTGTACCCTCTCCCTGTTTAGACCTGCAAGCACGTGGCTCCCTCCAGAGCGGTATAGATTATGCACTGTCAGAATTTCCATTTCATACATAGCTCTGTTTATGCCCGAGCACTTGGCGTTCTGCTGGTGGAAATAGGACCCAAGTCCCTGTGGAGAAACGGCGAGCCACCAGTCCAAAAAGTTAAGCTCTCCTTTGGGTCTCCCGTCCAGTTCTAGGACCACGCTGGCCCCAAATGAGCTTTTCCAGCTCTACAAATGTTTGGGATTGTAATTTCTGTTTCAAACTCTAAACACAGAGCTCTGTGCAGTTTATCTGATAAACCGATCACCTGAAGAGAAAATGTATCTTGGGGAGACAGCCGTTATAATGATAAAATCAAGCAGAGCGTACTATTCACGACGCGCCAGGCACCGTGGTAAGTGCTTTCCGTCAGTGAGTGTACATGACCTCCTGCCCCCAGAGCCCAGTGGAAAAGGGAGAATATGACCTCTTACCAGATGAGGAAACAGAGAAGTTCAGACATAACACAGCCTAAGAGGGCATGGGGACTTGAACTTATTTCTGACTCCAAAGCTCATCATCTCCTTGCTCTCCTAAGTAGAAGACAGGTTAAACTTGATGGAATTGCAGGAGCTGGTTTCTGCTCAATGAGGCTCTGATCCTAAATATTCAAAGGCCCAGAGCCCAGTTATGGATTACCTGGGGCTTTTGCTTGTTTCTGGTTTTCTTCCCTCAGTCCCCTCCTTTAGGTGTCCAGAGCTGCGAGAAGAAGCCCTGTTCAGCCATGAGTTTCCACAGTGTTGACGGCCTAGCAAACCTGCTTTAAACCAACAAGAGACCGATGGCTTAAATGGCATTCTAAACCAGAGGTCGGCCAGCAAACGTTTTCTATAAGGGTGAGAGAGAGAATAAATATGTTAGGCTTTGCTGTCCTTATGGTCCCCGTCACAACTATTCAACTCTGCCATCGTAGCTGAAAGTGGCCATTGACAATATGTTCATGAACGGGCACGGGCGTGTGCCAATAAAACTTTATTTACAAAATCAGACACTGGCCCAGATTGGGCTCGTGGGCTGTAGTTTGCCAGACCCGTGTTTTAAACTGAGGGTTTGAGATCATGTTTTGATTTCATTTGTCTATAATCGGACTGGTCCTCACTGCCAAAACTACCCACAAGGGTTGAGTGCGCTACTGAAGACAAAACTGGGAGAGTTGAAGCCCAATCCCTGCTTGACGCCTTTGCGGGATCATGACCATTACTGTCCTTTTGCCATTATGGTCTCAGATATCGCCAAGATAATGGCCTAATTAGAGGCTGCTCAGTTATGTTTCACTCAGCAATGCCTAGCCTTCCTTCCCTCCAAGCAAAGGAGAAGAAAGGAAAACCATCCAACTAATTAATTCTTTGGTCCCCAGCAATTACGCAAGCCAGGACTAGTGAATTATTTAAAACTAAAAATTAATTATTCAATGAGCGTTCCCAAGACACATCGCTGGCCACACAGAGGAAAAAGCAGGCCAGGCTGCCACTTCCTAAGTCAGATGCAATAAAGCAGGGGTGTGAGCTTTGTGATGCCAGAAGTTGATGAGCCAGAGAGCCTACTGCGTGCAGGGGGAGTAGGGCACAGACACCCCTAAAGTGAACAGCGGGCTTCACTACAAAAGGGATGTCGACATAAAATGTACTTAAGACCTTCACGTAAATGTCCCTGCCTGTTAACAGACCAGGACCGAGTGATCACAAAACATCCTGTGTTTGCCTTTTCTTTTTTCTGTAATAGCAGATCCTTAGAGAAAATGTAATTTTTACACAAAGGTACTTTAGGCACTTGGCTGCTCAGCCCTTGCCTGATAAGAAGAGGAAAGGGGCAGAACATGAGATCCATCCCAGGGTGAACTTTTTACCAGGCATAGGGATGAACCAATCCAACAGCTTTCACAGATGATTTTCCTAGCAGCCAATATTTTTCCACCAAACATTTTCTAGCTTTGGGTCTTCAAGTAATCATAGATTCACGGGAAGTTGTGAAAATAGTGCAGAGAAGTCTCTTATTCCTACCTCCCGTTTTCCACCGACATTGGCATCTTCTAGAACCCATTATCAAAATCAGGAAATCAACATAGTGTAATACAATGAATTCCTCTACAATTCCAGCTTGGATCTCACGTATTTTCATGCATTCATGAAATGTCCAGAATCCTATGCAATTGTGCCGTTTGTGTGGATTCCTATGACCCGCCCCAGTCAAGACACAGACATCTGGGCACCTGGGGGGCTCAGTCAGTTAACCGTCTGACTTCAGTTCAGGTCATGATCTTGTGGTTTGTGAGTTCAAGCCCCGCTTTGGGCTCCGTGCTGACAGCTCAGAGCCTGGAGCCTGCTTCCGATTCTGTGTTTCCCTCTCTCTGCCACTCTCCGCTCATGCTCTGTCTCTCTCTCTCCCTCTCAAAAATAAATAAACATTTTAACAAAATTTTTTTGTAGAAGACACAGACATCACCACAAGGGAAGGAGTCCGTGTAGTCACCCCTTTATAGTGACATCCACCCCCTCCTCCCCCAACCCCCGGCAGCTAGTGATCTGGTCCCCATTGTGTTATTGTGGGTCATACAGTATGGGGCTTTCTGAGATTGGCTTTTTACACTCAGCATAATTTCCTGCAGATTCACGCAAATTGCAGCGTGCATCAATAAATGCTGTGTTGTAATTTGTGCTTCAAATGTGCAGCCACTCGCCCACTGAAGGACATCCGGACTGATGTTGGGATTTGGCTCCTACAAAGTTAGCAGCTGTGGGCAGGGGTCGGTGTGAATCTAAGTTTTCACTTCTCCATAATCAATGCCCAGGAGTGGTTGCTATTTTCCAGATTTCCAGAGGGTATCCAACAACCTTTCAATGGCTTTGTGTTTGTCCCCACGTTCCAGTTCCAAAGAAAACCATTGCCCATGCCAGCTATTCAAGTTCCTCATGAGCTCCACTGTGAGCCCCAAAAGTCATGGAACACCCTGGCTTCACTGATTGAGCATTATTCAACCTCTTTAGTTTCTGCAAGAAGCCTACATTAGAAATAAGCTTTTCCTGGGGCGTCTGCGTGGCTCAGTTGGTTAAGCCTCCGACTCTTGATTTCGGCTCAGGTCGTGATCTCTTTGTGAGTTCAAGCCCTTCATTGGGCTCTGCGCTGACAGTGGGGAACCTGCTTGAGATTCCCTCTCTTACTCTCTCTGCCTCTCCCCTGCTCTCTCTCAGAAATAAATAAATAAACATTAAAGAGAGAGAGAGAGAGAGAGAGAGAGAGAGAGAGAGAAGCTTTTCCTATGCCTCAGGAAGGGGGGCAGAAAGCAAACTTTCTCTGGAAATACGTAGTTGTTTCCAAATCCAGCTTTAAGAAAAGCAAAAGGAAAATAGAGGACTTCCAAGAGGTATTTGTCAAGGGCCAAAAAAGTATAGAAAACAGAGTCATCTTTCATTCAGCTCGGCTCATGTGAACGGGAACCCTTACATAGATGTGGATAACGTATGGCGTGGGTGGCTAAGCATCGTTAAAGGAAGTCAACGTTTGTATAGGCAGCACTGTTTCCTTTCCAATTCTTTCATCTTGGACCAAGAACTGAGACCCTCAGCTTGGGACATGACCTCTGTTGAGACTGGCCAAAGAGCAGGCCTCCCAGCCCCCAAAGCCCCTCTCCCATGCCTGCTGTCATTCAGCATGGGTGGTTTTGAACCAACTCTTTTATGATAAGTAGGTGAAAAAAAATGCAGGTATGGTGGGGGGCACCTGGGTGACTCAGTTGGCTAAGCGTCTGACTTTGCCTCGGGTAATGATCTCACAGTCCATGAGTTCAAGCCCCATGTCAGGCTCTGTGCTAACAGCTCGGAGCTCAGAGCTCAGAGCCTGGAGCCTGCTTCGGATTCTATGTCTTCCTGTCTCTCTATTCCTCCCCTGCTCACTCTCTCTCTGAAACCAACGAACTGTGACATCATGACCTGAGCCTAAGTCGAACGTTTAACCGACTGAGCCTTCCAGGCATCCCAAACAATTTTTTTTTTTTTTTTACATGCAGGTACGACCCTACCCTACAAGAATAATTCTACAGTATGTTTTGATTGTGTTGTTGGTTTTCATTGCTCACGGTAGAAATCTAGCGATGATTTTCATGCTTCAGGGGAAAACAGTGCTGAACACTTGAACCAAGTGTTCAATTGCTTGTTTTTCACCAGCAGGAGATACTGTGTTCCACACTCCTTGAGGCAGGAAGGACACAAGCCTGGCCTTGGATAATCGCTGTAGGCATGTACGCCCCGGTGAGAAGTCTGGCGAGGCTCATGCAGACAGAGCAGGTCAGAAAGAGAACAGCACACTCTCCATTTCCCCGCCACACAGGCGGAAACATACCGAGAGCCCTGTGCTAAGCACTGAACAGGTGCTCTCCCATTCTTTCCCACAAATGCAGAGAAAAAGAGGTTTACTGTTGCCACCTGACCAAGAAGAAAATTCCTGTGATGGAGCAGGTGTTCCACAAATATTTGCAGAATGTGTTCCTTTTTAAAAAAAAAAATTTTTTTTTAATCTTTATTTATTTTTGAGAGAGACAGAAGCAGAGCGAGAGTTGGGGAGGGGCAGAAAGAGAGGGAAACACAGAATGTGTAGCAGGATCCAGGCTCTGGGCTGTCAGCACAGAGCCCGACGCAGGGCTCGAACCCATGAACCACAAGATCGTGACCTGAGCCAAAGTCAGACATTTGACTGAATGAGCCACCCAGATGCCCCAGAAATGCTTCTGACACATTTTCAAATGAGTTAAATCATTGGCTCACTCCAGACCAACATTTGCGAAACAAGATTTTGTTCCATTTCTTTTTTTTAAGTTTAAAAAAAAATTTATACTATGCCATGAGCAGGGGAGAGGCAGAGAGAGAGAGAGAGACAAGAGGAGAGCGATCCCAAGAGGCTCCATGTTTTCAGTGCAGAGCCCCGACACAGGGCATTAGCTTCGATCAAGACCTAAGCTAAAATCAAGAGTCAAACACTTAACTGAGTCACCCGGGCCCCCCAAGATTACAGTCATTAAACAATTCCTCCCAGAGGAATAGCCACCAAACAGCCCACTTTTCCAAAATGGCATCCACGATTCCATTACCATATGTTCCCACGGTGTTCCAACTCTCGTGCCATTCACTTCCTTGGGTACCTTCGCTTCGGCAATGACCATCTCCAGGGTTGGATTTTATTGTACAAGGCTGCTTGAGTCTGCGAATGAGGAAAAGAGAGAGAGACAGGAGCGCCTGGGTGGCTCAGTCGGTTAAGCGTTCAACTTCGGCTCAGATCGTGATCTTGTGGTTTGTGGGTTCAAGTCCCATGTTGGGCTCTGTGCTGACAGCTCAGAGCCTGGAGCCTGCTTTGGATTCTGTGTCTCCCTCTCTCTCTGCTCCTCCCCCACTCAAGCTTTGTCTCTCTCTCAGAAATAAACAAACACTTTAAAAAAAAAAAAAAAAGGAGGGAGACAGAGACAGAGAGACTATAAATAGGAGACCTTGATTTTAGCCATCAAAAATGGTGATACTAAAAAATCTATCAGACTGTCAGAATTTTTTTTTTCATGTGCTCACATCTCTACGGAAAAGACGTATTTTTTTTTTCCTAGTGAATACATGGCAAATACGGTCAGTTGTGTAATCCAAGACGTGAGAACACTTTCTCTGAAAATGTAGCTGGGGAAAAAATGATTCCACAACGTAGAGAGGTAGCTGCCTCGAGAAACAAGTTTCCCGGAGTTGATGAAATAGTAGAAAGAGAAAAGAGGTCCCGTCGTGTGCTGTCCCCATCTCTATGTGTATTTTCAGAGCCAAAATGATTCCTTTTAAAGTATGCATGCCAGGATTTTTTTTTTTAATTTTTTTTAACGTTTATTTATTTTTGAGACAGAGAGAGACAGAGCATGAACGGGGGAGGGGCAGAGAGAGAGGGAGACACAGAATCGGAAGCAGGCTCCAGGCTCTGAGCAGGCAGCCCAGAGCCCGACGCGGGGCTTGAACTCCCGGACCGCGAGATCGTGACCTGAGCCGAAGTCGGACGCTCAACCGACTGAGCCACCCAGGTGCCCCAAGAATTTTATTTTTAACAAACGCTATTCCAAGTGCACATTAGCGTCTTACCGTCCACCTCTAAAATCACCCATGGTGACCTAAATAGCTGGGGACCACCAAGAGGAGGATAGATTCCAGGAAGAATTAGTCACAAGAGGATCTGAGGGGGAGATGAGGACTGCTGCCTTGGTGGTGAGGGACGGGCGCTTAGTGTCAGCCTCCAAATGGGAGGACAGGACCCCGTAGAGGGCTAAGGTGACCCACACACAATGCCCTGAACCCACTGACCTGGGAAATTAGTTGGCAAGGGCAGCATATTTTGAAACTTGCTTCTTTATGTTGTACACGGAAAAACAGATGATAAAGACCCAAATCCTGGCAGAATTTCATTTCCTACAAGGTAGCTCGCCTGGCGAGGAAGCTCCATGTACTTAAAAATAGGAATCAGATCGGACTAAAGCAGGCGCATAGTTAAGTCAAAAATTACTATCAATGCAGGAGCCTCGGTGGTTCAGTCGGTTAAGTGTCCGACCTCGGTTCAGGTCAGGATCTCACAGTTCGTGGCTTCCAGCCCTGTGTCGGGCTCTGTGCTGACAGCTGGGAGCCTGGAGCCTGCTTCGAATTCGGAGGATTTTGCTAACTACCCCAGTTAAACTCCTCCCCCGCCCCTCCATCTAGATATGCCGATTTTTGTTTAGATAGTCTTTATAGTATTATGGCTTCATAAGTTCTGTGCTGATCCAAGGGGCAAGCTATGGCTGCATTTCCTTTCTTGTGCAACTCTGAACGTTCTGGAATTAATATCTGTCTCATGCCATTGCTTGGTTTTCTATAGATGTATGCCGATTTTTTTCCAAATGTGTTCCAGTGTCTATCTATTGATGTTTCTGCCAAAGGCTCGGGCACAGGGAGGCACCTGGCTGTCCACTTCTCCCCACCCAGAGAACGCCCCTGTGAGCCATGCGCTGTCCTGCTCTGACGCGCTGCTTGCATCTTGAAACCCCCACACACAGCTATAATCCTGGAACACCCCACTTCTCTCATGAGACGGATCTTGTCTCTTCCTGCTTTGCTACTTTGTGGATCTGCAACACGTTCTCCAGTGGCTTCCCAGGAAAGCGTGCTTGCAAGGTACAGAAGGAATACATTTTTCATCCCCACGTGCTAAATCATTTGCTCCTTCTGCCTTCTTCGTTCTATCTGAGCGAGAGCTGCACACTTTCTCAGAATGTCCTCTTCTCTGCACGATCTCTCTGGTTCTGCCCCCGGAGGAGTGGCCTGCCTTTGGACTCTGGCTCTTGGGCTGTGACCTGTTTTGCTCTGCAGAAACTTTCAGCTCAGCGCTGCCCACTAGAAAGAGGTCATGAGCTCCAAAGCTGATACTCTAATAGCCACCATTTAAAAGGCAAAAAGTGGCTGGGGCACCTGGGTGGCTCAGTCAGTTAAGCGTCTGACTTCACCTCAGGTCATGATCTCACGGTTTGTGGGTACGAGCCCCGTGTCGGGCTCTGTGCAGACAGCTCAGAGCCTGAACCCTGCTTCAGATTCTGTGTCTCCCTCTCTCTCTGCCCCTGCCCTGCTCACACTCTGTCTCTCTCTGTCTCTCAAAAATAAATAAATGTAGGGGTGCCTGGGTGGCTCAGTCGGTTGAGTGGCCGACTTCGGCTCAGGTCATGATCTCGCGGTCCGTGAGTTCAAGCCCTGCATCGGGCTCTGTGCTGACAGCTCAGAGCCTGGAGCCTGTTTCAAATTCTGTGTCTCCCTCTCTCTCTGACCCTCCCCCGTTCATGCTGTCTCTCCCTGTCTCAAAAAAATAAAATAAACATTAAAAAAAAATAATAATAAATAAATAAATAAATAAATGTAAAAGGCAAAAAGTGGAGTAAATTTTAAGAATATATTTTATTTTGGGGCGCCTGGGTAGCTCAGTCAGTTAATCGTCTGACTCTTGATCTCGGCTCAAGTCATGATCTCAGGGTTCCTGAGATCAAGCCCCACGTCAGGCTCCGTGCTGACAGCGTGGAGTCTGCTTGGGATCCTCTCTCTGCCTCTCTCTCTCTCAAAATGAATAAAGAAAACATTTTTTAAAAAGAATATATTTTATTTAATCCAACATTTACAAAATGTAATCATTATCACCCTGTAATCAATATGAAAATGATCGACGAGCTGTTTTAGCTTGACTACATCTACATTTTCCACTCCCAGCTTGCCTTCTGGCTCTGTTCTCTGGGCTCTGCTCCATGTGCCTCCGGAAGCCTTCTGGAGTCCTGCCTCATACTCCATCATTGCTGGAGTCCTTCTCCACCACCGTACATCCCACTGGTCAGCCCCCTGGTTGTTTAATGTCATGGTGGTTCTGAATCCTTACATGCCTAGTCACTCCTAAACATTCGAGAGCCCCGGTGCCCAAGTATTTGGGTGGAGAAGATAGTCTTTGCAGATATGGAACTGGTCCGCCCTTCTGGTGGGTGCCCACCATCACATGGTGGGTCAGGTCGCTGCTTCAGGATTTCTCCTGGCCCTCCTGCATGGCCTGTGATTTGAGATGCGTTCTCGGAATCCTCGAGGACTCTGTGGAAGGTTTTCAACATTTCCTGGGAAAGAACCAGCAATTCCTGGAAGCAGTGACTTTAGCCTTAGCGGGTAACAGGCGCAAAGGAAACTCGGTGTACAGCCAGCAGAGGGCAAGACCCCTACCCACATGATCCCAGGCTGGGAGAGGGAGGGACGGACAGGGGACAAGGAGAAAAGAAAGCAGGACGGATCTCATCTCCTTCCCTTGTGGTTGGGACACCAAGGACTCCAGGCTGGCCCCTGCTCCTGCCCTCCTTCCCTTCCGCTCTCTTCCTCTCCCCGCCTCTCCCCTTCCCCCCTCCACTCCCTCTCCCTTGACCCTGCCTCTCCCCAAGTCCCCATGGCAGACAAGGTCCACATGTCCCCACCGTGCTTAAATAACTTAATCCCCATGTGCTCCTATCGGTGGTAAGATTCCTCACCTGTATCTGTCATCTTAAAATAACAGACCAGAGCATGCCTCCTAATTTGCTTGTCAAACATTTACATAGCGTTTACTCTCAGCCGCCACTCTTCTAAATCCTTCTGCAAATATCAACTCATTTAATCCTAACAACCTCTGAAGGAGGCACCTTTTCTACCTCCATTTTACAGATGGGAGCACTGAGGCCAGGGGAGGCCAGGGTATACCGCAGTCTGTCCCCAGACAGTGGCTCTGGACTCCATGATCTCAGCCATTGGTGGGGGCTCCCTGTCTCCCTGAAGTGCCTGCACAATTTGAAGGGGGAACAAGAAAGGTTTGGGTGTCTTACCATGGAATGGTCTATTCTGCAGAGCGGGTGGATTGATTTATTTATGTATTTATTTTCAATATTTTTTAACCCTTACATTTTTTTTGTTTACTTATTTTGAGAGAGAGAGAGAACCAGCCCGCATGGTGGAGGGGCAGAGAAAGAGGAGAGAGACACAGAGAGAGAGAGAGACAGAGAGAGAGAGAATCCCAAGCAGGCTTCATCCTGTCAGCACAGAGCCAGATGTGGGGCTTGAACTCCCGAACCGGGAGATCATGACCTGAGCCGAAATCAAGAGTTGGGTGCTTAACCCACTGAACCGACCAGGCGCCTCTGCAAAGCGGGTTTAAATCCAGACCAAGCCTGAGCTCAGAACAAGTTCTCAGTTCTAAATGCTCCCGGGACTTCCATCTTGACCAACACCAAAGCCGCGACATCTCCCTAGGTCTCCTGTGTACAGTTCACTCGCCCCCACCCCCCTCACTCTGCCAGGACCCCAGCTGCCAGAAAAGCCAGCTGATGTCCAGTAGACCCAGCCAAAAGTCTAGTAATACCTTTGCTTGTGAAACTCCCACTTAATTCCATTCCAGCTAAATTTTTGTCCATACCGATTTTCAACAGTGAACACGTGTTCTACTTTTTCCTCTCTGCCTAATTCAACTTTCCTGCTTCCAGAGTTTACAACATGTTGGTGAGTTTCAAATCCCTCAGATGTGTCTTGCTAGGAACCAGCAAGCCCATAATTAATAAGGATCTAATGAGTTTGGACGGCACTAATTTGCATTCCATGATGGTTTTGACAGCAGCTGGGCGGGAGCAAACCTCAGTCCATGAAGAAAAGTCTGGCTAATCATTTCATGGTGAAAGCATCGTAGGGACTAGATAAATATATTTTTCAGATCATGGAGCCGTGACAATTATTTACATACATAAATATAGCACATGCTGTTGGACGCGTGCTGTTTCATACATGGAATGATATCGGATCTTTGGTTTTTAGTGCTGTCAGTTTTCCACATCCTTGGGTAATACAAGTACCCTCTTATTTTACTTATTTGTATGTATGTATGTATGTATGTACGTACGTATGTATTTTCCACTTTGTTGTTGCATTTGGGTTTGCCCTGCCTCCTGAGTCTGACCTGAGAATGGGTAAATGCATTCTCATTGCCTCCAATTCCATGCATCTTACATTTAAGTTCTGAGATGCTGGATTCATTATGATCCTACTTGGAGAGATTGGTGAAGGAGGGGACAGGTTTTCTGAATCAAGGAGCAGAAACTTGCTGTGAATTTCCTAACGATGACATTGATGGGATAAAGAAATATTCCAAACTTGGAGACTTTGGAGATAAATCCTCCAGGTTCTGGAGATGGTGAAGGGCTAGGGGCATATATTCTAGTCTGACAAAGAGAACTGAAAACTCGTAGCTTTGTACATGAGGAGTCCGCATGCCGGCAATGCTGAAATTACCTTGGAATTAATTGTCAGGGGGTGAATGAATACAGGAAGGTAGCTTTTGAGGTTTAATTTGATTTTTCAATAACCGTCTAGGAATAATTAATTCAGGACAAGTGTTTTTAAAAGTCTATTAAAATATAGCCCTGTTAAATTAATTGGCACAGTTTCTTCTGAATTCTCCTTTTAACAAAACTAATAAATTATTTTTCATGCATTTAACAAATATTAGATAGCTCAAAATTGAGTTTTCCCTTATTGTGGTGCTGATATTTTTAGCCTGCATCCAAAAAATGTGACATTGGGTATTCTAGGCATATTCCTGGATTCTAGCATGATAATTAGCATCCAATTTCACTGGGTTCTTTTCCCCCGAAGCTCCCCCAAAAGTGCCACACTAATTATTAATTATTCTCATTTGTTCATTAAAGCAAGCCCTCAAAGGACATCTTGGAAATGACAATTTATTAACCTAAACCAGGTTATTCTACGTTCTTCACTATAATAAAAGTGTAATTGTTTTAAAATATTTTAAATCCAGATTTTTTTTTCTGTGAACTCATCACAACCTTCCCAGTATTCTGACTCATTGTCATTTCACCCTTACTCCTGACCCATCCGTTTTATTTATTTATTTATTTATTTATTTATTAGTTTTTAATGTTTATTTAATTTTTAGAGAGAGACGGACCGAGTATGAGCAGGGGTGGAGCAGAGAGAGAGGGAGACACAGAATCCGAAGCGGGCGCCAGGCTCCACGCCGTCAGCCGGGACCCCGACACGGGGCTCGAACTCACGAACCACGAGATCATGACCTGAGCCGAAGTCAGGCACTTAACGGACTGAGCCCCCCAGGCACCCCCTGACCCATCCTTTTAAATGAGCACAGACAGGCGGGAGCCGTCCTTTAGGTAACCACAAAGTGCATGGAATGAACACGTCCCAGCAAGAGATGAAAACTATTTGCGGTTGCTAACTACACCCCACCTGGATGCGAAGCCTTCAGCACCCTGCTGTCCCACAGTCAGGCGAGGCGCAGACAAATTAAGCAGCAAAGCCATGGCCGTCTGGCCCCTCTCCCCCTACCCAGAGGGTAAGACCCTTGGGCTCAGACCCATCTCGCTCAGCTCCTATCGCTGGAGCTGCCCGGCACCCAGGACACAAGTTCCTCGGTCAAGGTTGGCTGCATGGATATATGAGTAAATCCACCGCCAGCACCTGCACGCCATCCCCGGGCCCTTTGGTGCACACACGCTGCTTCTCCTGGCCTCCCTCCTGCTCCCTGACACCGTCGGAGTGAAGGCACTTTCTCCACAGGGCTGGGGCGCCCGTACCCCGCACCGAGTTAGGGTGGCATGAGCAGCAGGGGGAGGCTCAGGTTTTCCTTGTGACTTATTATCGGACCCACCTTTCAGGCCAAAACATAACAATAATAATAAGACATACTGAGGCTGAAGGGACTAACCAAGGCGACCCAGCTATCGGGGAACATGCGAGCATTTGAGCCCAGGTTCCAGCTCCCCTGTGCGTCTGCTGTGAGGTCAGGCAAGTGGGTTTGCGTCTTTGTGTTCATGAGACGCAGGAGAGCAAGACCTAATGAGAACAAAGAGGGTGGCAAAGACACTCGTGCAATCACATTTGGCACAGTCCGTAACAATAGGGGGAGGGATGCTGGATGAGTTTCCAAGGGCTGCAAAGCAGGTGCATAAAACAACAGAAACCTATTCTGTCCCAGTCTGCAGGACAGAAGTCCAAAATCAAGTGTCACGGCAGCGACACGCTCCCCGTGAGAGCCATGGAGATGACTCCGTTCCATGCCCGTCACAACTTCTGGGGTAGCCAGCCATCCTTGCTGTCCCCTGGCTTGTGATCCCATCCCTCGCCATCTCTGCCATCGCACGATCTTTGTTCTCCCGAGTGTCTTAGCATTGTCTTGCCTCTGTTCGTGTCTATCTCTGTTTGTCATCTCTGCTTCTCCCCAGGACAGCAGTCATACTGGATTAGGGCCCACCTCGATCCAGTAGGACCTCATCTCAACTCGATCACATCTTCGAAGACCCTATTTCCGAAGAAGGGAACATTCACAAGCCTTAGAGGCTGGGACACAAGTCTTTTGGGCGGAGGGAAGGGACACAATTCAACCCATAAAATGTGAGCAGTGATGGCAGATAATTTCCTGCTATGTTCTTTGGAACGTTTCAGGCAAAGTGAAGCCGGAGCTCCCAGACGGCATCTTGCTACTCAAGGTTGGTCGACGTGTGCAGACAGCAAATGAACTCTTGTAGGTCTTCACAATTTAAAGGCCTTGGCTCTAGGGTCCCAAATCTACGCAAGGGTGCTGCTAAGTATCGCACAATGCGTAGGACGGTCCCCACAACAAAGAATGAACCAGGGATCAAGTGAGACTCTCAAGCACTTCTCCGTGAGGGAATACGTCTTGAGGAAAAGCTTGAGAAGCCCTCCCGCAGGCCATGCCCGTCGTTTTATAAACCAGGCCTTTAGGAAAGTCACCTCAAATTACCCACTGTGAGGAGCCCCCTGTTTCCTGCCCAGACAGACCCTATTATACTGATTCTTTTTTTTTTTTTACTTTTTTAAAGTTTATCTCTTTATTTTGAGAAAGAGAGCAAGCGAGGGAGTGACAGAAAGAGAGAAAGAGAGAATCCCAAGCAGGCTCCACGCTATCGGCTCAAACTCGTGGACTGTGAGATCATGACCTGAGCTGAAACCAAGAGTTCAACCCTTAACCGACTGAGCCACCCAGACGCCCCTACACCGATTCTTTTTCTATTATTTTTATTTTTTAAAGATGTTATTTTTAAGTCATCTCTACACCCAACATGGGGCTCTCGCTCACAGCCCTGAGGTCAAGAGTCACGTGATCTTCTGACCGAGTCAGCCAGGTGCACCTACACGGATTCTTGTATTGCATTAGCAAAGGACACAGACCAGGTGAGTCTTGAAGATGGCGGGAAATGTCAGAAGGTTCTGGAATTTGAGAGTCTCCCTGGTGGAACAGAGTAGATCCAGCAGAAAATACACGGTTTTGAGCCAGCAAACACCAGAACATGGAGGCGTAAGTCCCAGCAAAAGGCCAAGTGTCCCAGAAAGAAACAGAGCACAGCTAGAAAATAAATTTTATGCCTAGGGGCCCCTGGGTGGCTCAGTCGGGTAAGTGTCTGACTTCAACTCAGATCATGATCTTGCGGTTCATGGGTTCAAGCCCCGCGTCGGGCTCTGTGCTGACAGCTCAGAGCCTAAAGCCTGCTTCTGATTCTGCGTCTCCTCCTCTCTCTGCCCCTCCCCTGCTTGTGCTCTGTCTCTGTCTCTCTCAAAACTAAAATAAAAAAAATTTTTTCTAATGAATTTTTGTTCCTCAAAACTGTACTGGTCAGAGTAGGCCTCAATTATGGGTGAGCCGCCATGAGAAAAGTGACCTCTGGTTGACTCTGGAAAGCTCCGCCTCTCAGGTGATGTCTGCTAGAAGACAGGACCAGGCAAGTCAGAGGAAATGTTTGGTTCATTAAATAATTTGCAGTTCTGAATGTTTTGTTTGTTTTGACTGCGTGAACAGCTTCTCCAAATGGATGTCAGGCTTCTGCGGCCCGCTCACTTTACCTTGCCCCAGCCTTCTTTGTGCGTTTTATGTTTGCTTAGTTATTTTATGTATTGGCCTCAGATGTTTGGATGTATGACACTAGACGTCAGCTGAGCATCCTGGCACAGCCAGGCTGGCTTCTGACACTGTTAATTGGTAAGTGATTTGCCTGGATCACAAGACATACTTTCCCGTGAAATTAATGTCCAGGCCAGACAACGAAAGCCCCTTCGTCCCACACTGTCCCTGAAGGCTTGGCAATGGTTTGGAACTTCGTCCCCCTGTCTCAGGGCTTGTCTGGAGAAATGTCTTTGGTAGGTGAGCCAGTTTGGAATTCCGGATCTCCACGCGCCACGAGTCCATACGGGGAGAGACGGAGGCGAAGGGAGAGAGACCCCTTCAGTAGACAACAGTTGCTTCACTCTCTTAACACCGGGGTTCCAGATAAGGCATGCGCAGACAGAATGGGGGTTCAGAGGTCTGGAGATTACGAACTGGGACGGGGACTTTGCACGATGTGTTAGCTTGGGAGACAGGACCCATGGGAGAAAGACGGGCTGGAGTGGAGGGACAGGAGAGTGTGGTGGGCAGAGTAAACACTCCCAAAGAGGTCCATGTCCTAATCCTGAAAACCCTTGAGTCTGTGACCTTACATGGCAAAAGGGACCTTGCAGGTCTAAGTTACAGACCTTGAGATGGGGGGATGATGCTGGATAACGTGGGGAAGCTCAGGGTCATCTCTAGGGGTTTTATTAGGACCCAGAAGTTCAGAGGAAGAGAGGGAGGCATGAGGAAGCAGTGGACAGAGTCAGAAGTTCACAGATGGCGTCCCACTGGCTGGGAGCACGGATGGAGTGGCCAGGAGCCCAGCAATGCAGGCGCCTCTAGAAGCTGGAAGAGGCAAGACAGTGGATTGTTCCCAAGAGTCTCAAGAAGGAACCAGCCCTACTGACCCCGTGTAGACTTCTGAGCTCTGGAACTGTGAGAGAATAAGACAGGGTTGTTTCTTTTTTTTTTTTTTTTTTAATTTTTTTTTTTAACGTTTATTTATTTTTGAGACAGAGAGAGACAGAGCATGAACGGGGGAGGGTCAGAGAGAGGGAGACACAGAATCTGAAAGAGGCTCCAGGCTCTGAGCTGTCAGCACAGAGCCCGACACGGGGCTCAAACTCACAGACTGCGAGATCATGACCTGAGCCGAAGTCGGCCGCCCAACCGACTGAGCCACCCAGGCGCCCCAAAACGGGGTTGTTTCAAGCCACCCTGCCTAGGATTATTTACAGTAGCCACAGGAGACCAGCGCGGTGAGGTTCAGGGATCAGCATGGGACGGTGGGAGACGGGGGAGGGAGGGAATGCCCAGGAGGAGTGGATCCCCCTCCCACCACCTTCTGTCCCCTCCCATTCCCTCCCAAGGCAGAGAATGCAAAGGATCGTGGGAGGAGTGGAGGCCACTCTCCTCTTCCAGGCCTGCCCTTGCACCCTCTCCTCTCCTGGTGGCTTTTGCCACTGTCCCCTGGACCTGTCACTGTTCTCATCACCCACTCTTTTTTAAAACTGTCTTTTATTGCGGTCAAATTTACATAATCTAAAACGTGCCATTTGGACTATTTTCAAGCACAGCTCAATAAGGACTTTCACACCGTTGTGCAAACATCAGCAACATGCGTCTCCAGGATGTTGGCATCTTCCCAGCGTCAGCAAAGACACAGCAAGTCCCCATTCCCTCCTCCCCCCTGGTGACCGCGAGTCCATTGTCTGTGTCTGAACTTGCGCATTGTACACGGTCCGTCCGAGTGGAGTCCTACAACACCCGCCCTTGTGTGTCCGGCTGATCTCACCCCGTGTAGTAGTTTCGCGGTCCAGCCGAGTGGTAGCATGTATCAGACCTCCACTCCTTCCTTGTTCAGGGTGAAGAGCTGTCCATCGTGTGGATGGTCCGCAGTTGTTTCTCCGTTCATCGGCTGGGTTTGGCCGCTGGATCTGAATCTAGCTCTTGGCCATGGCAAAACTTGCTGCAAGAACATTGGTGCGCAAGCATCTGTCTGGGTTCCTGCTTTCACTTCTTTCCGGCAGAGGCCTAGAAGTTGAATTATTGCCTCGAAGGAATGCTATGTTTAATTTTGTGAGGAGCCACCACACCGTTTTCCACTCGCACCGGCAACGTGCTAGATAGAGCCTCTCCATGCCCTCGCCAACGCTTGTTATTTTGTTTGTTTTTTATGCTTATTTATTTATTTAGTTTGAGTTGGGGAGGGGGGGCCAGGGGAAGAGAGAGGGAGGGAGAGAATCCCAAGCAGAGAAGCTGGATCTCACCACCACGAGATCATGAGCCAATATCAAGAGTTCGACGCTGGGGCGCCTGGGGAGCTCAGTCGGTTAAGTGTCCGTCTTTCGCTCAGGTCATGATCTCCCATTTTGTGAGTTTGAGCCTCATGTTGGGCTCTGTGCTGACAGTGCAGAGCTTGCTTGGGATTGTCGCTCCCTCCCTCTCTCTCTGCCCCTCCCTTGCTCGAACTTCTCTCTTTCAAAATAAATAAATAAGAACTAAAAACAAAAGAGTTGGATGCTCAACAGACTGAGCCACACCCAGGCACCTGTTTCTTAGTTTATTTGATTACAGCCATCCTAGTGAGTGTGCACAGCACTGACTCTTTGTTTTTTTAATGTTTTTTAATTGATTTATTTTGAGAGAGAGAAAGATAGACAGTCGTTGAGGAGAGGGGCAGAGAGAGAGGAAGACAGAGAATCCTAAGCAGGCTCCACACTGCCAGCGCAGAGCCTGATGCGGGGCTCGAACTCACAAACTGTGAGATCACGACCTGAGCCGAGATCAAGAGTCGGACGCCCAACTGACTGAGTCACCAGCACTCTTCTGATAGGAAAACATAGCTGAGTGCTTACCGGGGGCCTGTGAGGAGGAAGGGAACCCGCTGAAGAAGAAACATGAGAAGTATGAGGGGGGACGTCTTCACCAGCCACAGAGAGGAGAGGCAAGAGTGGGTAACATCCTTGAGAGTCCCTCGAAGGTGGCCCTTAATCGGTAACGAACACACTGAACAGGAGTGGTCAGCCGAGCGCCCCACCTTTAGTGTTGCCTGGACAGGGGGGCACACACCCTTCATGAGCACCTGCAAACCGACATGAGGAAAGGCCTCTGTGGATCCCCTGGTCTTTATTTTTTTTTTAACGTTTATTTTATTCTTTAGAGACAGAGCATGAGCGGGGCAGGGACAGGGAGAGAGGGAGACACAGAATCCAAAGCAGGCTCCAGGCTCTGAGCTATCGGCACAGAGCCCGACACGGGGCTTGAACCCACCAACCGTGAGATGGTGACCTGGGCCGAAGTCGGACGCTCAACCGACTGAGCCACGCAGGTGCCCTGATCCCCCGCTCTTTATGATGACCTTAGCGGAACAAGAGAACTCAGAGGGACACAGGCGATTTGCTGCTCAGGTGACAACACCGTTTGAGGAACCGTGGTCTCCGAGCGTCACAGTGGGCCTTGAACTGACTGGCAGTATTGTCCCCCCAAACCCGATCAGTGTGTGGCCGGATGTAGAGTGCAGGTGAGGAATCCACAGCTCATTACGCAGCCATTTAAGAAAGCCCCTCTCCGGGCAACACGTTTTCCAAAGGAACGTCCGAGAGGAAAGAGAGGTGTAGATACATCCAAGCACGTCGCGCACGAGACACGACCACCAATTACGTGCCTCGTGCTCTTTTCTTTCCTTGCCATAACAGACAATTAACTGGAAAGCAATTTTATGTGTTTAAGAGATACAGATCGAGAAAAATCAATAGGACTGGGATGTTTTCACAGTTATCTCTGTTTTAATTGTGGTAAAAAAACAAACCTCATAACATAAAATGTACCATCTTTAAGCGTAGGGTTCAGTAGTGTGAAGGATGTTCACACTGCCGTGAGGCAGGTGCCCAGAAGTGTTTCATCTTGCAAAACCGGCTTGATATGAAGAAGCTACTCCCTCTTCCTCGCTCCCACAGCCCCTGGCAACCACCATTCTACTTGATGCTTTTATGTCTTTGAGTACTTTTTTTTTTAAGCTTATTTGTTTATTTTTGAGAGAGAGACAGAAAGAATGAGCCGGGGAGGGGCAGAGAGACAGAAGAGAATCCCAAGCAGTGTCGGTGCAGAGCCCGGTGTGGGGCCTGAACTCACGATCCGTGAGGTCATGACCTGAGCTGAAGTCAAGAGTCGGACGCTCAGGGCGCCTGGGTGGCTCAGCCGGTTAAGCGTCCGACTTCGGCTCAGGTCATGATCTTGCGGTCCGAGAGTTCAAGCCCCGAGTCAGGTTCTGTGCTGACAGCTCAGAGCCTGGAGCCTGTTTCCGATTCTGTGTCTCCCTCTCTCTGACCCTCCCCCGTTCATGCTCTGTCTCTCTCTGTCTCAAAAATAAATAAACATTAAAAAAATTTTTCACAAAAAAAAAAAAAAAAGAGTCGGACGCTCAACCCACTGCGCCACCCAGGCACCCCTCCTTTGAGTACTTTAGATGCCTTACAGACGCAGAGCCATATAGTAGTGGCCTTTTCGTGACTGGTTATGTCACTTATAATGTTCTCAAGCTTCGTCCACACTGTGATGGTGGAATTTCCTTACATTTTCAGGCTACATGATATTCCATCCTATGTATGGACCGCATTCTGTTCATCCATCGGTAGGCATTTGGGCTGCTTCCACGTTTTCGCTGTTGTGACCAATTCTGCTATGAATGTGGGTGTGTAAATATCTCTTCAAGACCCTACTGTCCAATTCTTTCTAAGTGGGATTGCTGGCCATCATAGAAGTATCTCTTTAGACTGCCAAGTGACAAAATTGGTAGTACAAAGGCCAGTTCACAAGTTATATTTGTGCAACAGGGGAGCATATCAGAGGGAAAGTTTCTAGCTCCCTTTACGCCTTGTTTACAGTTTATTATGAGCACTACTTTTTAAACTTGTTATGGAAGAATACATACCGAAAAATACAAAAACGTTAATATGCAGTTCAATGCATTTTCTTAAACCGAACGCACTCGTGTAACCCACATTCGTGGTAAGAAAGAAGACATTAGGGGCACCTGGGTGGCTTAGCTGGTTAAGCCTCTGACTTCGGCTCAAGTCGTGATCTCACGGTTTGTGAGTTCAAGCTCCACATTAGGCTGTGTGTTGACGGCTCGGAGCCTGGAGCCTGCTTCAGATTCTGTGTTTGCCTGTGACTCTGCCCCTCCTTTGTTTACACTCTGTCTCTCCCTCTCTCTCAAAAATAAATAAACACTAAACAGAATTTTAAAAAGGAAAAAAGAAGGACATTGCCAGACCTAAGTAGCCCCTTTCCCAACCTCCTCAAGGGGAAACCACCTGAGCTGTCAGCCTAAATAGGCATTGTTGATACTCAAAACATCCTAGAGGGAAAAAAAAGAATTAAAAAAGAAAAGAGAAAGAAAGAAGAAGAGGGAAAGAAAGAAAAGAAGGAAGGAAGGAGGGAAGGAAGGAAGGAAAGAAGAAAGAATGAATGGAAGAAAGAAAAGGAGATGGGAAAGGAAGGAAGGAAAGGAAGGAAGGAAGAATGAATGAATGAATGAATGGAGGGAGGGAGGGAGGGAAAGAAAGGAAAGAAGGAGGAAAGAAGGAAGGAAGGAGGGAAGGAAGGAAAGAAGAAAGGAAGAATGAATGAATGAATGAATGAAAGGAGGGAGGGAAAGGAAGGAAGGAATAAGGAAAGAAAGAAGGCTGAGTTTGAAGGCCAGCCTTCCCTTTAGCTGTGTGACATCGGGCAACTGAGTTAACAGCTAGGATCAGCTTTTGATCGCCACAGTGGACGTCCTCCTAATGCCCCACCGCCGCTCAGCTCAGTGCTGTCACGAGGGCCGTGACCTGGTTCCTGGATTTTATCACAACTAAGGGGAAGCAATGATATTCTGGAGATTAGCGTAACGTCAGGCTCTACCCTCTGCTCTTGAGGGTGGAAATTCTAGAAGAGCATATGTCATGTCCACTCTGTGAAGCTTCCCGGGGATTTTGCAGGGCAGAAAGGAAGAAGAAGAGCCAGGTTCTCAAGGGCCGGCAGGAAGCCACGTCCAGCGAGCCGAGAAAGCAGGGAGCAGGTGATCCGGTGCCCCTCGAAATGAGCGTGGGCTCCGCCAGCCGGGCGAGATCCCTTGTTGGGCCAGGTGGTTCTGCAATTTTCACATTTATATTTAGCACAACTTCTGAAAGTCTTGTTAAGGGAGGCGTGGAATCGTCCCCGGAGGGGAGTGTGAAACAGAGCAATGTTCTTGCAAAGCTCCATAAATAAGAAGGTAATGGGCCCACCCGATGAGCAGGGGTTGTCCGCACTCATTCAGCCTCCCCAGGGGCGCTGGAACACTCTAGGCTTCTCATGCTCTCTCTTTCACACTGAGGAGAGCACTTAGCAAAGCCTCCTGTTTGCCTTAAAAGGGAAATTAAGTTCCCCCATGCGTGGCATTGTGTGGGAGATAACATTTCAGTGCATGGTCATATGGCTTACCAGTGACCCTGATATTAACATAAAGAGAAATAAAAATAATATTTCCTCTGGTAACCCAGTGACTTTTGCAGGAAACAGAAAAACCTCATTTTTTAAAAAAATGTTTATTTTTGAGAGACAGAGAGCGTGAGCGGGGGAGGGGCAGAGAGGGGTGGGGGACAGAGGATCCCAAGTGAGCTCTGTGCTGACAGCAGACAGCCCGATGCCGGGTTCGAACTCACGAACCATGACATCATGACCTGATGAAGCTGACCCCTAACCAACTGAGCCACCCAGACACCCCAGAAAAACCTCAGTTTCCTCATCTAAAGACAATCTGAGTGAGGCTCCGAGTGGCTAACAGACTTGTCTAAAGTCACCCAGTTGTTAAGAAGCAGTGCGTGATCTTAAAACGTGGGTCTTGTGTTGCTAAAATTTAAAAGACCAACCAGGGGTGCCTACGTGGCTCAGTCCACTGAGCATCTGACTCTTGATTTCAGCTCAGGTCATGTTCTCACCATTGTGAGATTGAGCCCTGCGTGGGGCTCTGTGCTGACCGCTCAAGAGCCTGGAGCCTGATTCGGATTCTGTGTCTCCCTCTGCCCCTCCCCCACTCGTGCTCTGTCTGTCTCTCTCTGTTTCTCTCAAAAACAAATAAACATTAAAAAACATTTTTTTTAAAATTTTTGACCATGGATAACTTATGAGAATTTCTCATTGTTCTAATTTGTTAATAACATAAATTCCCATCTGTAATGTTTCTCTCTTCTTTGGTATTAAGATAACTAAGTTATTAAACTGCATCAGGAACTGAGCTGGAAATTGACGTAAAGGTTATAACTGAACACCCAGTCTCAACACTGAAGACCTACGTACGCTTCTAGTAGAAGTAAGAGTTCTCTGCTGTAAAAGAACTATTTCTGTGCGTGTGCTTTCTGATGGCTGTTCTTTACTGTAGTAACACGGAGGTGTGTTTATAATAAATTACGAGCTTTGAGTAGAAGCTTGGAAATAAGACTCAAGACGCATCTGGGTGGCTCAGTCACTTGAGCGTTCGACTCTTGATTTCGGCTCAGGTCACGGGACCTTAGGTCATGGGACGGAGCCCTATGTCTGACTCTGCACTGAGCATGAGCGTCCTTAAGATTCTCTCTCTCTCTCCCTGTGCCCTTCTCCCCCACTCCCTCATGCTTGCTCTCTCTCTAAAATTAAAAAAAAAAAAAAAGTCAAAAGATGGGAGGCAGATTCTAGTGTGCACTCAGGCACGTAGGTGGGGTTCAGGTCTGATGTGTCAACCAGCGTCCTTACAGGAAACAGATGGCATGCACAAAGGAAGGGTTAAAGAAGAGAGTTCAGCGAAGGGGCCCTGTAGGGAGAGGTGGGTGGGGTCAAGGGAATCCAGGAGGAAGCTGGATGTAAGGGAGCTGGGTGTGGGAAATGGCACTGTTGTCTCTCAGGTGACGGTTCCTCCCAGCCCACATCTTATGCCTCTGCTTGTGGAGCGTACTTCCTGCCCCTTTGGCCTTGGGCTTCATTCACTGACTCGCTCTGGCCAACGGAATGAGAGCAGATGTGGTGAATACCGTGCCTACATGGAACTTTAAATGTGCAAAATCTTCTTCCCTTGATTGTGTGTGTGAGCTCTGGATAAGATGAGATGTAACTCCTGTGATTAGGTAACTATGCAGTTGACTCCGAGGCAATCAAAAGGGAGACGTCCTTGGTGGGCCTGACCTGGTCAGGTGATCTTTATAAAAGGGTGAGCCTGACGTAATCAGATGACCTTATGAAAGTGGGGAAACCCTCCTGCTGAACTCAGAGGCAAAGCGAACAGCTGCTTGTGAACTGCCTATGAAAAAGACAATTCCCTAGGAGTTGACAGCCTCGGTCAGGCCCTCAGCTTGACTCCGGGCTGGTGCCTTGGCCAGACTCCTGGCCCACGAAATCATGAGATAATACATGCGTGTTGTTGGAAGCCTCTAAATGTGGAGTTGAGTGGAAAAACAATTCACCAGGGAACATAAATCCTCAGTGTTACCCTACTTTATACATTCTTTTTAATGCTAGGATGAAAAGAACAGAGGAGTTGCATTCCCTTTGTAGTTTACTCATGCAGCTTCAGTGAAGAGGGAGGGGTAGGTAGGAGACAAATCAGACGGATTCCCTGCAGAAGCCCTTTTACAATCACTTTCTAGCACAATTAGGGGGCTGGTTTTTTTATGAAAAAAATTTTTTTTTGTCTTAGAGAGGGAGAGACAGAGCACGAGTCGGGGAGGGGCAGAGAGAGAAGGAGACACAGAATCGGAAGCAGACTCCAGGCTCTGAGCTGACAGCACAGAGCCCAACGCGGGGCTCGAACTCAGGAACCGTGAGATCAGGACCTGAACCGAAGTCGGACGTTTAGCTGGCTGAGCCACCCAGGCGCCCCGGGGGCTGTTATATTCTAACACTGACAACACCCATCCTAAGCCCTTCACTTACCTGAATCTCAACCTCATGCTTCTAGCCGGTCCCCTGTCCTCCCCAGGAAGGGCAGGGACCCTGGCCAGGACCCAGCCCCAGCCCTGTCTGCAGGCCCCTGGTAGAGCACTCACTCCAGTGTGGGGTTGGCTTATGTGCTCTTGGGCTCCCTGGTCTGTCAGCAGAAATGACGTCTCCGATGCTTCTGGAGTTCCTCAGCACTGTGCCAAATGTGCCCTCACAATCCCCCAAATGTTGGCTAAATGCTTGAGCTATTAATAGCATTCCGATACTGACTTTCCGCAGGGTAGCCGTTCTCAAAGTGTGTTCCTCAGACCAGAGTCAGCATCTCCCGGGAACCTGTAGGAAATAAGTCGTGGGTCTCACCTGCTGAGTCACAAACTCAAGGGTTGGGGCCCAGCCATGTGGGGGTGACAAGTTCTCCCCGTGGTTCTCCTTGCTTTCAAGTTGGAGAATCTCCTCCCTGGCCTAAGGGTTCATATTTTCAGGGAATCAGCCCCTTCATCGTTCCCAGAATGGTCCCTTTCTCTCAATGTTTCTGTAGCTGTTTTATTTTGGATTTTGCACAAAAGTCCTCAAAGTCATATCATCAATATCGTGCTCACATTCCTTGTAATCATCTGAGATCCGTATTTCAGTGGAATCATCATACCTTCAATTTGTTGAGAAGTTACTGGGTACCAAGCACTCAGCATAGTGCTGAATGCAAATTATCTTCCTCTCAAACCTGCCCCAGGAGAAGAGGCCGAGGTGACCCCGCTTGTCAGAGGCAGAATCGAGTGCAGCCGTGTGCAGTCACATTGCCACAGCCGGTCGGGCTGGACTCGAAATTCGGAGCCAGGGTGTCCTGCTTTAAAATCACGGCTTGGGCGGCTCAGTTAAGCGTCTGACTTCAGCTCAGGTTGTGATCTCACGGTTCTTGGGTTCAAGCCCCGCACCAGGCTCTGTGCTGACAGCTCAGAGCCTGGAGCCTGCTTCCGATTCTGTGTCTCCCTGTCTCTGCCCCTCCCCTGCTCGCACTCTGTCTCTCTCTCTCTAGAATACATGAACATTAAAAAAAATTTTAAATAAATTTTAAAAATCACTGCTTGCAACCCCAGACTCAGTAGCCTCAGAATCCTAGACCCCAACTTTTAAAACGCACCAACTGTTTACTGCATCCAAATCGTGTGCCCCAGAAAGCGTCCTGCTGGGGCTAAGGACGAGCATGACCATGGAGGTGGGGACACCACGGTGTGCAGCCAGTCCCTGCCTGTGGTATCGTGGAACACGCAACGCCTTTGTCCCACCAGCCTCTGTGGGAAGCTCTTTGTTCCGGGAGAAGCCGCACGTGTTCAGGGAACAGAGGACACCGTGACCGGCTTCCTTGGAGGTGTGGATCCGGCCCCTGTGAGAACCACTCGGCCTTTCTCCTCTGCTCCAGGCTGCCTGCTGCAGCCAGCACCCCAGGCTTCAAGCCATCTTGGCCCCCTGCAGCCCCCCAACCCCTTTCCCAGGGGCTTCCCCCTGACCCTCCCCTTCCACCTCTGGCTCCCACCCGCCATCTCCGACGTGGATGTGGCAGCACGGTTATATTTCAGGGTCCCTAAGCAAAGCCCCACGCAAACACTGGCCGTGCCCCACTCCCACCACCCGGTCCTCTTGGCCATCCGCCGATGGGACTTGTCACCTAGTGCCCGAGCACCATGAAAATTGAGAGTCGGCGGACTGAGTCCCCTGCCCTGATCTTTCTTCCTGCTCTGAGGCTGTCATCTCCGTGATCGACTGATTCCTCCGGGGCCCTTACAGCATTTCCATGTTTGGGTCTCCTAATACAAGAGAGAAGTAGATCTATAAATCATTATCATATTTGTTTGCAACTGTTAGTATGTGAAAATATATATAACACAAAGTTTGCCATTTTAAATCATTTTATTTATTCTTTTTTAGTTTACTTATTTTGAGAGAGAGAGAGAGAGACAGAGACAGAGAGAGAATGCTTGGGAGGGGCAGAGAAAAGGAGACAGAGAACCCCAAGCAGGCTCCGCACTGTCAGCCCGATGCGGGACTCCATCTCATAAATGCTGAGATCAAGACCTGAGCTGAAATCAAGAGTCGGATGCTTGGGGTGCCTGAGCGGCTCAGTCGGTTAAGCGTCTGACGTTTGCTTTAGCTCAGGTCATGGTCTCATGGTTTGTGGGCTCAAGCCCCGTGTGCTGACAGGGTGGAGACTGCTTGGGATTCTCTCTCCCCCTCCTTCTGCCTCTTCCCTGCTCCCTCCCTCTGTCTCTCTCTCAAAAATAAATAAATACACTTAAAAATTAAAAAAAAAAAAAAAAAAAGAGTCGGACGCTTAACCCACTGAGCCACTCACGTGCCCCAATTTTAACCATCGTGAAGTGCACACTTTTGTGGTATTAAGTGTATTTCTCGCCACTGTACCCCTTCCAGAACTTTGTCATCATTCCCAAAAGAAACTCTCCTCTCATTAAGCAATAAGTCTGTGCCCCTAACTCCCCCAGACCCCGGTAACTACTCTCCTACTTTCTGTGTTGATGAGTTTACTTATTCTACATACGTCATAGGAGTAGAATCATGCAATATTCTTTTATCTCTGTATTATCTTACTTTTTGAACCAGGAGGACAATGATAGGTGTGGGGACAGAGGGTGGATAGGGAGAAATGGAATTGTCGATGGCGAGTGACATTAGGTTCTGTATAAATACAATAAAATACAAACGTAAACAGCGGGGGGTGGGCATCATGGGGGCCCCCCCTATAGTCCATCCAACACACTTTCAGGGTGCAAGAATGAGGGGAGAAAGAGCTGTGGAAAGCCCCCATTTGCTCTTCCTCGGCTGGCCTGAATTCAGTCACCGACCCTGAGAGTATATAGTCAAACCTTTTACCCCAACATCATGGGGCAGTGACGGTTTTCGAACAGCCTTTGATTAAGACTGTAATGAAACGAAATGGAAGGAAAGATTGGTTTTAAGCATTACTGACTCATCTTCCTCCACCTGCAAATTTCAGCCCCAAAAGAACTTGAAAAGAAAAAAACCTGGTTTATTTACATTTCCTCTCTATTTTTAACCGCCTTTCTGTTTAAAACATTTAATATCTTCTGAAGCCTTTTTAGAGCCCATCGAACCTGTAGCAAGATATCGTATTTATTTTCATAGCTATTTTGATCCGCTTAGAGAACTTTTTGTTTTCATGGGAGCTTTTAGGGAAGGTGAATCAGGTCAACTTGTCTGGCTGACTTGTCAACCGGCAGTGGCAGCTGCTTAATAAAACGGTGCTAAATGCAGATGTACTAATCATGTGTCTCTTTTTATGTGGCTCAATTTTCCATTACTTGAAGTTCCCAAATGCTAATAAACCCTAATGCACTATTTTTGGTGGGAATGAATGCATTATGCTTTTCAGAGCTGATGTTTTTACATAACTAGAAAACGTTCTGTAAGAGAGGAAAAACCACCCTCGTAGGGTGCACATCATTTGGGTTTTTTTTTTTTTTTTCCTATTGATCTAGAGCTGTTTAAGCAGAGAAGCGGGGAGAAACATAAATGCAGCAGAGGGAAAAATACACCTACACATTCCACCCGCCTCTCCTACCTCCTGTCTGCTGGGCTACGGGTTCTTTTACATCTGCTCATTTCACACTCACGAGGCGTACATTTTCAAAGGGGTCTAATGGAAAAAGATGTGTCTGGAAGACAGCAAAGTGATTCCTGAGACTCTAGAAGAGAATGCATTAGTTATTCTTCCAGCCATACTTAGAATAAACATTTTGCCATAGAGTCGTTGGAAATCAAAAGCCCTCATTAAAACCTGAATGAGTGCAGATAAAAGTAAGGAACAGGTGAGAGAAATCAGGAGTGTTAGCAAACTTCTTTTGGAGAATTGACTAAGATGGGGAGTGAAGGCCCTTTCTAGAAAAGACCATGTCTTCATGTGGCTGATGCAGGTGCGTACTTGGATAAAATACACTGGGTGTTATTGCACTAACTGTATGTAAGTTACACCTCAGAATTTAAAGACAAAAATCCAACCTAACCCAAGCCTGGGGTAGTTCACACCTGCCTTAGAATGTAAAACTAGCAACTAACAGTCAACAAAAATTTCACCTCCCTAATCTGAGCTGTTTATTCAGCGTCCCTCCCTTCTCTGCCCCCTCCACCCTTGTCCCCTACAGTAGTTATTTTTGTTGCACTTTATTCTTTTTCAAGCAGCTTCTGGCAGAAAGATGTAGCGTTTTAAGAGTTGAATATCAGAGTACTCATATTTCCCTCTTGAATGTTTTCTAATTCCATCCCTTGCTATAGATACATTTTGTATCTCTTCTCCTTGGTTTTGTCTAGCAGGCTCCTTGTCAACGGCTCACCTGTATTTCCCGGAACACTAAAACCCATAGGTTCATGCAGCTTTCAGTATGCTACAAACAATATCCAGCATTGCTTATGCTTTTTCTATTAGTTGATTGTATTTACTGCTTCTATTGAGGAAAAAATGATAATAATGGCTCTTTGCCCCAAGAAGCTCGAGCAGTCAGTGTTGGGGTTTCACGCTGTGTGGCTCTGAGGACGGTTCTGGCAAATGTGTGGTGGGATCTGAAGGCGCACACAGTAGGATGTATATCTGCAGTGGGTCTGATGGCGCATGGAGTTTGTTTCTCTTTGCTGTGTTGCTGTGTCTGAAATTAAACTGAAGCCAAGTATCAAGTGGGAGAGCCTTGTGTATTTCTTCCCCAGTTTCCTTGGGGGGCGGGGGGGGGGGGGATGTTTGGCTACCTTTTCACATACTAAGTAAGTTTTATTTTGCAAAAAGAAAGTTTTATATTTTAGAAACTTTAATGAGACCTTTTCCTTACTTTGGGGGGAAGTTAAGATGAAAGTCACATAACATAAAATAAGTTTTTTTTAAGCATGCAATTCCGTGTACATATATAGAGTTGTGCAACCTTCTCCTCTATGTTGATGCAGGACATGTTCATCATTCCCAAAGGAAACCTCGTAGCCATTAAACAGCCACTCCTCATTCCATTCCCCCTTTGCTCCAGCCCCAAGCAACCATTAATCTGCTTTCTGTCTCTAATGATTTACCTACTCTGGACATTTCGTAGAAATGAAATCATGCGATATGTGACCTTCTGTCTCTGGTTTCTTTCACTCAGCGTGTTTTTGAGGCTTATCCACATTGTAGCCTGTGTCGGTAATTCATTAAATTTATTTTTAGATGAAAACACTTTTAAATTAAAAACAATCATTTTATTTTATTTTTTTTTCATTAGTATTTTTGAGACACAGAGAGAGACAGAGAGCAATCAGGGGAGGGGCAGAGAGAGAGGGAGACACAGAAAACAAAGCAGGCTCCAGGCTCTGAGCTGTCTCAAACTCACCAACTGCGAGATCGTGACCTGAGTCGGACACTTAACTGACTGAGCCACCCCGGGGCCCCCAAAACAATCGTTATAAACACACGGTGAGCGTTCATTCATTGAGCACCTACTGTGTGCACTAAAGCGCTGTGTTACAGCCAGTGTGCTGTGGAAATTGATGCGATCCCTGCAGTCAGCCGGCACTGGCCGCTGAAGGACGAAAGTAGATGAGTGTGTCCCCACCCATGCCACCGTCTCTCATGTGAAACTATTCTAGGTGTGTCCCCAAGGTAGCCCAATTCTTGGGACTCAAAGACTGTCATCTTTGGGGAAGTTATTTCCCCCTCCCCCCACACCTTTCTCCAAAGCAGTGTCCATTTCCCCTGAAACCACAGAAGCCACTTTAGAATTGTCACTTCGACTCATGATATGCCAATAAACAGAAGGCAGAGCCCTGTGACCATCATGACGAAGAGACATCCCTCAGAAGGCCTACGTGCCTGCAGGGGACAGAAGACACAAAGATGAAATGGGAAAACAGGAACTGTAGAAAAAAGTCAGACAAGCTGGCCGTGTCCAGGTGGGGTTGCCCGGAAGGCTGACGCCTGCGAAGGGTCCTGCGGGGCCATCTGACGTGAAGTAGCCCTTGCAGAAACAGGCTGGGTGGAAAGTGAGGCTTGGAGAACTCAGCGAGATGACCTCGTGGCCGAAGGGAAGATCTGAGCCAGGACTTGGCTGCAAGAAGACAAGACAAGGCAGAAGCCATCTTGTTCAGAGTCAAATACTTATTTGCGAACGAGCAAACTTGGACCATGTGAGAGGGAAGCAAAAGAGAAAGAACGCCCTCAGTTTTCTTGCTTCAGCTTCCCACAGCCAGCGTGCCATCTCCAGCCTGCGGAAGCCCAGGTGGGAGTGACCGCCGGACAGAGCCACAGGGTGTTCCTGCAGCCGATGAAGCACCGTCTGGCTTCTGCTATGACTCCAAAGGAATCTCCCATCATGCCTCTCTCCCATATTGTAGCAGGTGTCTCATACAGAGAGTCATGAATACAGAGAGTCGTGACTCCGAGGCTCTTCCTTCCAGGAAGCAACTTGATTCGTGCCGGCCCTGGCTCAGTTGGGCTCGTCCCCGAAGAACTGAGCCCCAAACGCCATGTGGCGTAGTTTTTTTTTTTACATATTTTCCACTTCTTTGTCTCCCATATGTGGGAACACACAAACATGCAGTCTGATGAAGTGGTCTCATGTTACAAGGTCGTGAGGGATGTTGTCACACACGCGTGTAAGCCGCTTGCCTTGAGGGTTTTCTTCTTCTTTTTCTTTCCTTAGGGAGGGCGCCCTACTACATGTCTTCTCTTCCTTCACCCCCATGGCAAGCTCTTGCCCATCCTTCCAGACCCATCTCTCCAAGTCGCAAACGCAATAGCTCCTTCCTTGTATATTCCCACCAAGTACATCTCACTGTTGGGACAAACGGTTCCTCCAAATGAAACACGTTCCCCTTGCCCAGCTACAGGCATGGCACGTCACGCTAGAGCCCCACGGACCTTCCAACCGAGCCAGAGAAACAAGACGCAAGATGAAAATCGCGATTGGCGTCCGAGGCACAGTACGGCCGGTAGGTCGGTGGAGCCCCTCAGTGTTCCGGGGAGTCGGAGAAGGTGCAGATGGCTGAGCGCAATGTTCCGGGCAGTCAGGAAGTGGAGTCGCTGGGGAACGCGGGGAGGTCAGGCCCAAGCCATCGCACAACAGAGACACGCTGCGATGCAAGGCAGAGCAGACCATGGGCACAGGTGATTATGACTCACATACCGGGGTCAGTTGTGGGTAATGAGGTCCTGGGTGGGGGGCTGCTGAAGTCAAAGGGCACGTGGCAGACTGCCTGCAAAGGCAGAAGGAGAGAATCGGCGTCTGAGTTAGATTTGCCGGGGATCGGTGGGAAGAAGCCGCCGCAGGTGGTTACAGGGATGGAGTTTGAGTAACCGGAAGATGGTCGTCCGACAGAAACGGGAGATTCGGAAATGGGGACAGCGCTTCCTTGCTGGGCACGTGGCACCGTTTGGGCCAGATCGCTACTCGGTGTGGACGGGTGCAGCCCCAGGCCCCTCGAGCCTCCCTCCTTTGCTGCCGGGTAAGATGCCAGCTCTGTGACACACACGAGCATTGTGGCCATTTGCTAGGCACGAAGTATGACAGCTGTCACATTTGTTTATGGACCGCTTGGCTCCTGGTGCCCCCAGAGACTAACGTCTGTGAGTGACAACACACCCCCAGATGTTACAAGTTTCCGGGAAGAGGTGAAATAATGCATCAGCCTCCACCGGCCCGCTCCCGCCAGACAAACGGCGTCTTCCGTCTCTTGTCTCCGCAGCTCAGCGAAGCAACAGTCCCGTTGGCAGACCTGCCGGGCTTCTCAGGAGGGTCCCTAGCATGTCAGGGGGTCCTCTTCCTCCTCCAGCTACAAAGCACAAAGATGTGGGTGCTAGGGCACCTGGCTGGCTCGGCGGGTCAAGCCTCTGACTCTTGATTTCAGCTCAGGTCTCGATCTTACCGTTTGTGAGATCAAGCCCAGCATCAGGCTTCACGCGGAGCCTGCTTGGGATTCTCTCTCTCTCTCTCTCTCTCTCTCTCTCCTTCACTCTCTGCCCCTCCCCCACTCTCGTGTTTACACACTCAAAGATCAAGAAACATTTCCCAAAAAATGTGGGTGCTGAAATCCATGGCCTGCCCACCCTCTCCAACGCCGCAGCCAGGAAGGATGTCTTCACTGTTTTTACTCTTGGGAAAAGGCGGAGTGTGGGTCATTACTGGAGATGGTGAACAGAAACCAAACTACCCCAGAACCTCCCAGAAAGCCAGGTGAAGGCGTGGGAACAATGGACAGACAGGTTTCATGTGGTGCCACGAATTTGTGCTACTTTGATATTTGTTTTCAGGCCAGCATTGCATTAGGAATTGTCTCATTTGCCAGCTCAATGTTTCCAGGCGCATAATTTTCTCAATTGTCTGAACCAGTGAAGGTCATAAAGTCACAGAAGACATGTCTTTAAAAACTAGATTTTTTAAAAAAATTTTAGTATTTCTGCATTTCATTGAATGAAATTATAAGTAGGGCAATTTGCAAAAGTAAGGAATACAGAACTGTGAGCTTTCAGAACACCCACTAGGGAGAGTCCAAAATTAGAAAAATAGATGAATTCTTATGAGACAGTCACACTTCCCACACATACACTCTCTCGTTTCTACCATTTATCGCTCACAACTTTTATTAGAGGTAAGTTTGCCTTCTACTAGAGCATAAGCTTCTAGAAGGCAGGGGTGTGTGTTACTGTTTTGTGTTTTCTCCTGTAGATTCGTAAAATGAACTCAATTATTGTTTGTTTGAACAGAATTAAACTTATATAACTAAGAGTTTTTGTTTAAAGTTTATTTATTTTTGGGGGGCGCCATGGTTGCTCTGTCAGTTAAGTGTCCCTCAGTTCAGGTCATGATCTCACGGTCGGTGAGTTCGAGCCCCGAGTCAGGCTCTGTGCTGACAGCTCGGAGCCTGGAGCCTGCTTGGGATTCTGGGTCTCCCTCTCTCTCTGCCCCTCCCCCACTTGTGTTCTCTCCTCTCTCTCAAAAATAAACATTAAAAAAAAGTTTATTTATTTTTCTTATTTTTTTTTTTGTTTTAACGTTTATTCATTTTTGAGAAACAGAGATAGAGCATGAGTGGGAGAGGAGCAGAGAGAGGGAAACACAGAATCTAAAGCAGGCTCCAGGCTCTGAGCTGTCAGCACAGAGCCCAATGTGGGGCTCAAACTCACTGACCGGGAGACCATGACCTGAGCTGAAGTCGGATGCTTGACCCACTGAGCCACCCAGGTGGCTCCAGAAGTTTATTTATTTTTGCCAAAGGATCAACTGAAATGCTATTTTAGGAATGGCCCATTGCTTAGAAGGTTACAATTGTATTAAGTGAATTCTTAAAGCATCTAAATCCAGTAAGGAAATGAAATTTGAAAGGATGTTGAGGTGCCTGGGTGACTCAGTCGGTTAAGCGTCCGACTTCAGCTCAGGTCGTGATCTCACGGTTCATGGCTTCAAGCCCCGCGTCGGGTTCTGTGCTGACAGTTCGGAACCTGGAGCCTGCTTCCGATTCTGTGTCTCCCTCTCTGCCCTCCTCCACTTGAGTTCTGCGTCTCTCTATCCCTGAAAAATGAATAAATGTTAAAATTTTTTCTTACAAAGAAAGGAAAAATGGGCCTTCTTTTTCATACACATTTTGGTTTTCAATGACTTTAGTATAAACATACCTTGACAAAAATTTTCCCTGCTTTTTAAATGTATTTTATCCAGGGGCGCCTGAGTGGCTCAGTTGGTTGGGTGTCCAACTTCGGCTCAGGTCATGATCTCACGGTTCGTGGGTTCAAGCCCCGCGTCCGGCTCTGTGCTGATAGCTCAGAGCCTGGAGCCTGCTTCGGATTCTGTGTCTCCCTCTCTCTGCCCCTTCCCCGCTCATGCTCTGTCTCTCTCTGCCTCTCAAAAATAAATAAATGTTAAAAAAAAATTTTTTTTTACAAAGAAAGGAAAAATGGGCCTTCTTTTTCATACACGTTTCGGTTTTCAATGACTTTAGTATAAACATACCTTGACAAAAATTTTCCCTGCTTTTTAAATGTATTTGATCCAACAGGTATTTCCTTTCTAAAGTATTTGCAGCACAGATAAAACACGCAACTTCATGCCTATAACTCCGTTTCTGTAGTTTGTTTCATAGCCACTTGCGAAGTTTGTGCGAGGTCTGGCGAAGAGGTTTGTATCAGACCAACCGAACTGACAGTTCAAAGAATTTCAAGTGTTGAAATCTGAATGACTTTCCAAGGGTGTAGCCCACACATCCGCTGAAGAAGAAAAAAATCCTTCAGCCGTCCACTGGCACAGACTCTGTCACAAATATCTAATTGACAGGGAAAGTCTAAGTCAGCACGTGGACATTTTTTCACGTTTTTTAAAGCAGGCTTCAGGGGCGCCTGGGTGGCGCAGTCGGTTAAGCGTCCGACTTCAACCAGGTCACGATCTCGCGGTCCGTGAGTTCGAGCCCCGCGTCAGGCTCTGGGCTGATGGCTCGGAGCCTGGAGCCTGTTTCCGATTCTGTGTCTCCCTCTCTCTCTGCCCCTCCCCCGTTCATGCTCTGTCTCTCTCTGTCCCAAAAATAAATAAAAAACGTTGAAAAAAAAATTAAAAAAAAAAAAAGCAGGCTTCACACCCTTGAACTCAACGACCCGGGATCACGAGTGCCGTGGCCTCCTGACTGAGCCAGCCAGGCGTCCCAGCACCTGCGCATTTTTGAGCTCCGTTAACTCTGCCCCTCCTGTCTGAGGCAGCATTCCCAGAAGTCCAGTGCCCAAGGCTACTGTTATCATTACCTCTGCCCTGTTCTCAAAGGGAGCACAGAACTTGGAGCTCAGGGGGGATTACAGGACCCGCTTGACCCGCCCGCCCCGCTCTGCAGTAGCAAAGCCACGTATCTGGCTGCAGTGTCTGTGGGCGGGTGTAAAACATTAAACCCGGATCCTGCACAGCCCAGGGATGCCGGACGCTGTGTGCCCGAGTCAAACGAGCTCAGGAGAACTGGGTGCCAACAGGAGCCTGGAAGCCGGCTCGGTCCGATGGAACACTCACCTTGCTGGTTGGCAAGACCTTGCTGTGGCTCCCTGGCACAGTGGGAGGTGTTGAAGTCCAGGGCCTGCCTGGCCAGAGGTGTCGTGGGTCACGAAGGCCAGACGCTGGGCGCACTGGACTTTTCCCAGTGGTAGGACGGGAATGAGGTAGGCGCTCCCGCCTGAACTGGCCACACGCATCGCTCAGGCCGCTGCCTTGGAATGTTCCTTGGCCCCTTTTCCCTCTTTCTGTGCAAATCCCGTGTCTCCTCCTCCCTGAGTGGGAGAGAGACGGCCTGACAGAGAGAACCCTCTCCGTGAGCCATTTCAGCTTTAGTATTTGTTCCTGTCAACTGAGTCTCAGCTCCTGCTTTTGAACCCGTAGTGTCTGATCCCCCAAGTGTGGTGTTTGGCTGGGGCTGGGTGGCCAACTCGGCTTTGTTCGCCACCTGCCCCGCGTCCCTCCGCTGAGGCCCCCTAGCAGGACGGCGGAGGAGGGAGCAGTGGGAGAGGGGAGGGGTCCTTGCTGTCTGCCTGACTTCCACTGGGATAGGGGACCCACGCAGCAGGGGGAAGGGGTGAGGAGGAAAGGACAGGAGACTTGAGTGCTCTAGACAGCTCATCCCCTCCTGGTGAGCAGGCGCCCTCAGCCCCGCCCCGGTCCCTGAGGATGGCAGAGGCCCACTCCCTGGGGGGCAGGCGCACTCACCCCTGCCAGAGCTGGCCGCTCCCCATGCAGAGGGTCCCTCCCCCACCTGCAGCACTGTTTCCTGCCCAAATGTATTTCTCCAGCTTCTTGGAGAAAGCTCGTGAACCACCCCCATGCAGGGTCGGGTGGCTGATGTCCCTGCACCAGCGTGCCCAGGGCCCAAGCCTGAGCCTGCAGCCATGCTGTCAGGCTCCTCGATGTTGTGTCCCCGTGGTGCCCAGGTGCCTGCACGGGGTGGCCTGTGGGAGCCCCCTGCGGCCAGCCCCAGCTGGGGGCGCGGGAGCACTTGGGCTCGCTCCAGGACCTGCCTGCAGGGTCCACTGCGCCTGTGGTGGCCGCCCCCCGGGGGACCCTAGACACATCCTGGCTTGGGAATGAACTTCTAGGCGGTCCGGGATGTCTGTGGAACTGCGCACGTTAGATGCAAAAGAGTTACAAGCGAAATAGGCCTTAACGGAGTCTTGCCAGAGGGAGAGAGACGTAGAGAAAGGAAGAGAGAGACAGAAGGGGAGTGAGGCTTGGAAGTCACCTGAGCTGTCATCTCAGCCCTCAACCCCTGAGGGGTGTCCCTCAGCCCATCCACCCAGCACAGCTCAGCGAGACCCTGTCCTGGCCCGGACCCCACCCAGAGTCTGCGTGTGCACCGCCTGGAATTTTCCTCCACGCACCAGGGGAAGAGGGCTGTTGACCCGTCCTCCCGAACAGCAGGCCTAGCAGACGCCTGGCGACAGGTCTCCTCCCTGTAAATCATTAAATTGGCTCTGGGTAAAATCAGGCCCAAATCAGGTGACACTGGCCCAGCTGAACCAGGCGCCTGCCAGCCCGCCCCATGCTCCCGGAACCTCACCACCTCGCAGCTGGGATCGGAGCCAACACCAGGCGGAGGCTGGCAAGGGCAGGGACCTGGGGTCCCTGGAGCACCGGCCTACTGCTCCCTGTTTTACTCTGCACTCCGTCCCCTAAGTCAGCGGGCTGCAGGGCATCCTTGCTGGGAAAGTGCCACCCAGCTGACTTGTAACTGGTGTGAGGACAGCAGTGAATACCAGTCACGGTTGAATAAACGCTTTCCTTAACCGGGGGCCCTGATCCCGTGGGAAAGGACCGGCCTGCTGGGAGGGCACGCCTGGGGGGTCGGTCCGCAGGAGCCTCGCCAGGCTCTGTGCTGCTCCCAGACTGTGTGATCGGGCTGGGCTCTGTGGAAGTGGCAGACACAGACACGCTCACTGGACCGAACACCGGTCTGCGTTGTGTACTCCGAAGGGTCCCCAGGGGTCATTGCCCTCACCCTGCCCGTGTGCGGCCGTGGGAAGGGTCTGCTTCCCCCAGCAGGCTGTCGGGGGCCAGCCTGACTCCCCACGTTCCCGTCTCCTGCCTTCCGGGGAAGAGCTCGGGCGCGCGGCTTCACCAACAGCTGGGTCGCCGGGACTTTGATGGAGCACCCCTGTGACAGACACTAACGTGACCTGGTCGGACTCAGAGGAGGTGAGTTGCCGAAGGCTGGGGACTCTGAGGAACATTGCCGGGACCTGTCTGTGTTTACGTCTCAGGCTCCTACTCACGGCACCGCCAAGAACCCGTATGATGCCATGTCATAGAAGCCACGTTGGGTCTGCCCTGAGGGACGCAGAGGGTGTCATGAGGAAAACTGGAAGTCATTTTGAGGTCACATGAGGTGGCCTCGTAGGAGGGAGGGAGATTCCCAGGACACGGTGCTCTATGTCAGTCTCCCTGTGGGAACAGGGACCTAGTCTCCATGGCGAACTGTGTCCACTCAGAGAAGATCAGGGCCGCCGCCAAGTTTTCAAGAGGCCGTCTATCTGTGGCAAGTACCGCATGGAGACTCAACTTTGTTCCGGAAGAGAGTCTCACGGGAGCCAGATCTCATCACAGCCTTTGCTCAGATAGCCTGTGGACAACTTGGGCGTTCTGGCAGCCAACTGGCACATAATTTCTTTTTTAATTTTTAAAAACGCTTATTTTTGACAGAGAGAGAAAGAGCGCGAGCAGAGGAAGGACAGAAATGAAGGGGGAGACACAGAATCTGAAGCAGGTTCCAGGCTCCGAGCTGTCAGCACAGAACCCCATGTGGGGCTCGAACTCACAAACCACAAGACCGTGACCTGAGCCAAAGCCGATGCTTAACCAACCGAGCCACCCGGGGCACCCCGGTTCCCACAGGCTTTCTTGGTTTGTTTAATTTGCAAACAATGCCGAAAGCACACATGAGGGGGAGATCGTAGCTGAGAGGTAATTGAACTTGCAAGTGTGCTACAGGCCTGCAACTTCAAGATCCCCGGCCTCCTCGGTTTTGATAGCATCGTCAGCTGGTGGGTGTTATCGTTGAAAAGACAGGCATCTCATCCGTGGGTCATTCTTGCCAAGATACAGTTGGACCACAATGTACCCAGAAGTGTGGTCTCCGAGGATGGTCAGTGGCCCACAGTCTGCGACACGCGCACACACACACACCCACACACACACACACACACACACCCATCTGTCAGGCTGCTTAAAGAAGGGAAATTGAAACCACTCGTGATACCACTAGCCGCCTCTGAGCAGCAGTGCAGCTGGGAGCTGGGGGCTGGGGGCTGGGGGCACAGACAGGCCCAGCCCTGTGGCCACAAGACTCCTGAGCTCTGCAGGGTCCAGCACAGGGAGCGCAATGATACATCTTTGGCAGCTTGGTCTCAAGTGAAGGTCAAATATATATATAATGTATGTGACAGAGTAGCCATTAGAATCCACAAAAGCAAGGACAGACGGTTTCCCTGGTGGGCAAGGACAAGGAATGAGGCGCCCATGGGACACTGACTGGGGACACACACACACACACACACTCACACTCAGGTCTACCGGCTCTGTCTTGTCTCTTGCGGGCACGGGGTGGTAGGAACTGAGAACATATGGTCAGCCTCATCCCCGCGAACACAACAAGGAAGGTCCCTCGGCCACCACCGGTGGAGGGCCGCGGCTCTTACCAGGGGCAGTGGTGCCCCAGGGGACACCTAGCCATGCCTACACACGGCTTTGATCTTGCGACTGGGCAGAGGGATGTCCTCCTGGCATCCAGGGAGTAGAGAACGCCGCTAGACCCCCTACCATGCACAGGATGGCTCCACGCCCCCAAAACATGATCCCGCCCTAGACGACAGTGGTGTGCAGGACACGAAACCCCTGTCCAAGTCAAAGCCGTGCCTTCTTCATTTTTAAATGTTTTTTGGGGGGACTCAGGGCTCCCAACCAGCGCAATTTTGTCCGCCACCCCTCGGGATCCTTGTCAATGAATGGAGGCCGACTGGGGAGAGGGGATGCCATTGGCGTGGAGTGGCCAGAAGCCTGGTACGCTGCTCAGCTCCCTCCAGGGCATAGGGCGCGCCCCAGTGAAGAAGGACTCCACGTGGTAAGCGGGCTGACATGGGAAGAGCTCATGTCCCGAGTATTCACAGTGAGGTCAAGGGGCCCGTGTAAGTGTCTGTCACGGGATCCTGGGGTGGGGGGTGTCTTCCTCCAAAACCTTGATAAGAACAAGTCACGCAAGGGAAACTTTTCTGTTCTCCCCGGATCCTTAACACCTGATGCCTCGCTACCTCCCTCCCTTCTTGTACCTCTGCCCCCTCACGTATTTTGTTTGTCGGGGGTCAGGGTAGTTTTTAACAGCTTTATGGGTGTGTAATTCACACACACATTATATACATTCATCCTTTCAACGTGTACAGTTCAGTAGGTTTTGTACATTTGCAGGGATGTGTGACCATTATCTGGTTCCAGAACATTTTTCTCACTTCAAAAAGAAACGCGGTGCCCATTAGCAGTCCCGCCACATTGCCTCCTCCCCCGGCCCCTGGCAACCACTAATCTGCTTTCTGTCTCTAAGGATTTGCCTGTTCTGGACATTCCATATGTTACAGGCTGGATTGTGCCCCCCCCCCCCCACACACACACAAGGGTCATACATGGAAACCCTAATTCTTAGCACCTCAGAACGTAACCGAATTTGTGCGTAAGGTCTTTAAAGAGGTGATTAAGGTAAAAATGAGGTCAGTAGGATGGGCCCTGATCCCATAGGGCTGGTGTCCTTGTAAGAAGAGATTAGCACACAGATGCACGCACAGAGGGGCGACCACGTGAGGACACAGGGAGGAGGTGGTGTCTACACGACAAGGAGAGAGACCTCAGGAGGGACCAGCCTTGCTGACACCTTGAACTTGAATTCCAGCCTCCACAACTGTGAGAAAATCCATGTCTGTAGTTTAAGCCTCCCGGTGTGTAGTGCTTTCTTCCAGCAACCCCAGCCGTGTAAATAGAATCGTCCGGGCAGCTCACGGGTCCTGTCCCTGTGCTTTAATAAAACCACCTTTTTTGCACAAAAAAAAAAAAAAAAAAAAAAAAGGTAGCGTCCAGCATGTGGCTTCTCAGTCTGGCCTTCCCTCACCTTCTGCCCACTGGCCACATCTCCTGCATCCCGCCCCCCGCTCCCCTCCTTTCTCCCTCTCTTGGGGTCTCATCATCCACTCTCCTCTTAGGAAAAGCTCTGGGTCCTGCCTCTTCTGCCAACCCATCCCAACAGACACTCATATTCAGGGGGAAGCTGCAGGGAAAACCCTAACTAGTGTTGAGGCAGAACCAAGATGCCGAGTTGACTTTTAAGAGGTAAGGTTCCGCGTGATCTGAACCTAGTGACTCAGAAATACAAGTTACAGCATTTGCGAACGCATTCACTACCACTTTCATTTTTTAGCTGTGAGGATGATTTATTTCTAGTTGTCTTTATAAATGCCTTGATATCTTCACCCACAATATTTTGGATTATAGTGAAGGCACGTCACAAGCATTTTCATGCAATTTACTGCTGCAGATAAAGAATTTGTGTTTCTTGGTTTGTAGCTGCCAATAGGCTCTGTGATCCTGTGTGTATAAATCTGATAGATTCAGACAATTCTTCCATGTTGATAGAGCAGTCAGCGTTCCTCCCGAGAAACAGAACTAATAGAGGACACAAGCTAAGAGAGTTATTGCAAGGAATCGGCCTATGCCCTTGTAGGGGCTGGTTAGGCACGCCTGAAATCTGTGGGGCATGTAATAAAGGCAGACTGGAATTCTCTCAGAAACTGACAGAAGCCGCTGTCCCCAGGAACAATTTCTTCTTTCTCGGGTAACCTCAGCCCTGCTCTGAAGACCTTTTACCTGATTGCGTGAGGCCCAGGCGGATTATCCAGGATAATCTCCCCTGCTCTCAGTCGTTGATTATGGACCTTCCTCACATCTATAAAACCCATCTGCAGCATCATTTAGATGTGTGTTTGTAATGGGTTAAAATGTATCCCCTCCAAAAAATCCTAACCCCTGGGACCTGTGAAAATGACCTTCATTGGAAATAAGGTCTTTGTAGGTGGAATTCAGCTAAGGCAAGGCCATACTGGGTTAGGGTAGGTCTCAAATCCAATGACTGGTGTTCGTTTAGGGGAAAGAGAGATTGGTGCACACACACACACACACACACACACACACACACACACGAGGAAGAAGTCCATGTGAAGAGGTGGAGGGTGGAATGAGACAGCTGTAAGATCAGGAACAAATTGCTGATCACCAGCAATATATTCTTGGCTCATCTAGGAAACTTTCCCTTCTTCTTCTTCTTTTTCTTCTTCTTTTCTTCTTTTTTTCTGGGTAGAACATTAACATCTAAAAATTCAAACCACCTTGGAATTATCTACTCATTTGAAAAAGCTATTTTAGTCATCCAAGGGGATCTATGCAAAGGCAAAGTACCCTTTGGGGAGCACACTTCTTGATTCCCCGTTCTAAAAAGCATTCCTTCCTTCTGCGCTCTTACCCACCGCTCAGACAATTCCCCGGAAAGCCTGTGTCTGCTCAGGTCAGCCCCACACCTGAGTGATTGATGGCTATGCGCTGGTGTGGGCTTCCGTGGGTAGGTGGGGGGGAGAGTTTTATCTGAAATAGTCACTTATAGAAAGGTGACTCACTCTCATTATTATCTCAGAAGTACATTAAAATGATCTTTCCCTTCCCCACTCCCTTAGGGACATTTTAAGAATTTTACATGACATATTTCTGATCTTATCAAATGGCTGTGATCTAACTAAAATAACAACAAACAGAAAGACGTCCTTACATAGGTACTGCAGAGAAGCCCCGTGGTCTAGTTTCATTGAGTTTTATGGTATATTCCTCGAATCTTGTGAGTTACCCTTTTTTTTTGTCTTTTAAGTCAATTTTCTTTTCTTTCTTCCTTTTTTTTTTTTTTAAAGTTTATTTATTTATTTTGAGAGTGAGAGAAAGAGTGTGCACAGGAGAGGGAGAGAGAGTGGAGGAGAGAGAGAATCCCAAACAGGCTATACACTGTCAGTGCAGAGCTGTTGTGGGGCTCACAACCGTGAGATCATGACCTCAGTCAAAACCAAGAGTTGGACACTTAATCAACTGAGCCACCCAGACTAAGTCAATCTTCTTGAGATGTAATTTACACATTGTAAAGTCCACCCTTTTATTTTTATTATTTTTTAAAATGTTTATTTATTTTTGAGAGAGAGACAGAGTGTGAGTGGGGGAGGGGCAGAGAGAGAGGGAGACACAGAATCCAAAGCAGGCTCCAGGCTCTGAGCTGTCAGCACAGAGCCTGCCATGGGGCTCGAACTCACGAACCGTGAGATCAGGACTTAATCCGAAATCGGACACTTAACCCGCTGAGCCACGCAGGTGCTCCGTAAAGTCCACCCTTTCAGAATACAGTCCTATGAGTTTTGACCAACATTTACAGTGATGTAACCAGCACCCTAATCAAGATACAGAACAGCTTGGTCACGCCCCCCCCCCCCCAAATTCCTCCATGGCCCTCCATAGTCAATATCTTTCCTCATGCCTAACCCCAGAAAATAATGATCTCAGTATTTTACCTTTTCCTGAAAGGTAAAATGGAATCATGGAGAATGTTGGCCTTTGAGACTGGCTTCTTCTACTTAGCGATTTACATTTGAGACGCATCACGGGCCTCAAGCTTGCTCCTTGTTAGGGCTCATTAGTGGTCCATCGTACAGGTCTACATAGTTCATTTATCCAGGTTCTGTTGAAGGACATCTGGGTGGTTCCAGGTTCTGGCAACTATGCATAAAGCTATTTGTGTGCAGATTTTTGTATGAACCTAAGTTTTCACTTCTCTTGGGTTTACAATTAGGAGGGGAATTGTGGGGTGCGTATGCTCACTGACAGACGTCTGATCTTATCAGGTGGCTGTTCATGTTGTAGAAACAACAACATCAAAAAGATTTGATGACAAAGGCAGTGCAGGAAATTGCAAATATTCCACCTCCATCTGGTTTCACCTGTGCCTTTCTTGAAACTGCTGGATTTTGTCAGTGTGGTGTCCTGCTTCACTATGTGGGAGATGAGTTTGTGCAGCGACTATTTATAAAACCAGCCTCCCTCCATGCTTGTTCTCTATAGCCAGTTTTAAACACTCAAGGCAGAAGTGGAAACAAAGAGAGAAAAAAAAAGCATGTAACTTCTTCTAACAAAATATGGTTACCAAAAGGGAGGTAGGGGGAGGAACAGTCTTTTGAAAGTTATAATCTCCTGTTATTTTGTACCTATGACAGCTGTGTGTTATTTGGGGGAAAACTGAAACTCTTTCCTGTCCTGTGCACTTTTGAGTAAGCCCGGGCAGGGTTTTCTGTCCTTGCTTTGGGTGTGGGGACGGGTGGGCTGTGAAATCATTCGCTGATTGAGAGGCAATGAGGTTCATGTTAGAAAGACCATGAGTGTGGGAATGAGAATTGCTGGGTTTGAGTTCGCTCTGCCTCCCTTTTACCCTAAGACCTTCTGCAAGTCTTCTGCAGAAGACAGAAGGTAGCCCATGCCCGGATAGCTGCCCACTACCTAATGTCCTAGAACTGGTGAAGATGCCCCATCCCATGCCAGAAGGGACTTTGCAGATGTGACTAAATGAACAAGCTTGCCATGGAGAGATTGCGATGGCTGATACAGGTTGGCCCAATGTAATCGGCAAGATCTTTGGAACCGGAAAGGGAAAAGTGAAGGAACAGCAGGTGGGAATGATGTCATGTAAGGACAAGAGTTGCAGGAGGTCCTGGGCCACCGAATTCGGGCTCTGGACACTGGGAAAGGCAAGGACACAGAATCTCCCCCTGGGCATCCGGAAGGACCAAAGCCCTGATATTCACACGGTGGTCCACACTCAGGACTTCTGAGCTCCAGAATGGTCAGATGATGGGTTGATTTTAAGCCACTGGGCATGTGGTGATTTGTTGCAGCAGCGATAGGAAAGTGATACAGCCATTAACCGAGACTCAGCTTGCCGCCTCTGTAAAATGGATATGCTTGTAACCAGTCCATGGGCTGCTATGATGATTGATCAGTGAGGTCATCTTGAAAGTGTTGGGAAAACCGTAAGACAACTCTGTTAGACACAAAAAGCAGAGTGCTCGTAACATCTCAGCTCTTCCTCTGCTCACCAGTGTGCACGCTATCAGGATACATCTAGGGGTGCCTGTATGGCTCAGTCAGTTAAGCCTCTGACTTCAGATCAGGTCGTGATCTCATGGTTCATGGGTTTGAGCCCCGTGTCGGGCTCTGTGATGACAGCTTGGAGCCTGGAGCCTGCTTCAGATTCTGTGTCTCCCTCTCCCTCTGCCCTCCCTCTTTCTCTCTCTCACAAATAAACACTAAAAAATATTAAAAGGGGCACCTAGGCAGCTCAGTCGGTTAAGCGTCCGACTTCGGCTCAGGTCATGATCTCTCAGCTCAGGGGTTCAAGGGTTCAAGCCCTGCTCAGAGCCTGGAGGCTGCTTCAGATTCTGTGTCTCCCTCTCTCTCTGCCCCTCCCCTGCTCACGCTCTCTCTCTCTCTCTCAAAAATAAGTAAACATTAAAAAATTTGAGAAAAAAAAGGTTACATCTCATTTCACTCATTTCACGCACTTCTGATGACCTTTCCTCTTCCCAAGTGGGTGGCTGTGCCCAAGCTTCAGGCATGTCTGCTCTTCTGGAACCAACCACTGTCCCCAAACAGGAAGGGCTTGGTTTCCGAAGACTATCTGGGCTTCTTTTCCATCATCATTGTTCTCCTTCTTTTTCTTAAATGTGAAAAAAAAGGTGTTTCTTAATTTAACTTATTCTGAAAATTTTTTTGAAAACACACTATAATAAAAACAAACAATTTCGTAGGAAGAAGTTAACAAGTTACATGAGGAGCCTTGAATCACTCAGTCTCTCAGAAAGAAGGGTCCGCAAACTTTCTGGAACCCTCCAGGCAGTCAATGTTATTTACGTTTTGTGGGCCATCAGGTATGTATCAGTCAGTTAACTGTGCCCTTACTGGGCTGTAAGCAGTAAAGGATTGGGTGTTTTTGTGTTGCTGTGGAACTTCATTCATGGGAACCGGGATTCAGATTTCATAGAATTTTCACATGTCACAAGGTATCACGCTATTCTTTTTCCCCTCGATCTTTTCCAAGTGTATCATTGTGGATACATTAGCGTGTGGGCTATAGGAACCCAGGTGTAGGAGCTGTGGTCTGCTAAGTCCTGTTCTAGAACAGATGCTCTAGATCAGAAACAGGGACTTTCACCTTTCTGGGTAGGTGTTCCTTTCCAGTGACTGACACGGTATGCCGGGCAGTGTCGGATCCGATCTTTATTGTACATTTTGATATTTTGCTCATCATGGAAGTTTGTTGCTTTTTTTTTTTTTGCATTAATTTTGATTTTTTAAATGTGGCATTATAATATTATTTATCTTGAGTATGTTTTTGGTGTGCCCTTAAACTCACCTCCCCTTAATTAAGTCATGGTCCATTTCCCACGGGAGGGGTCCGTGGTGGGGCATGAATGAATCCGGGTAGGCGGAAGGGCAACAGAGGAACAAAGATTCCACTTTCTCCCTAGGCGGGAAGATCCCAGGGACAGATTTCAGGGCGTCTGTGAACTTACAAGGGGAGAAAGATCCGCCGTTTGAGGATCGCTAACCACTAACTAGCTGAAATTCAGCATTTCAGACGACTCTGAATGTCTATATTCTTCTCCGATGAATGACAGCAGCTTTAACAGTGTCTTTAATTTGTTACCAATTTGTCACCAAGAGAAGTCTGATCTATTTTTAGAGCAGGTTACAGTTGAAGCCGATTTGCTCTCATCACTGTTTTGAAATGACAGTTCTTGGAGCCACCTCTATCTACGGCTTACGACGGGAAGTAATGAGAAAGCAGCACGTGCATGACCATATGAGATTTCTAAAAAAATTTTTGATAACTATGTTTTAACATAATCGGGTTATTTTGCAATCCTATGTATTATTTTATGTGTTTTGGGCATCATTAAGCATTTAGAAACAATATTCACTGAGCTACTAAAGAAGGTCTGAGGCACAGAGACGGTTGCAGATGTCCTCACTTGTCCTTTACTATCTTAGGTCTAGTCTTCTCCTCTGAATATTGGTGATCAAAATCCCTGCCCTCCGGAAGGGGAACAAATAGTTTCAAACAGAGAGGGAGGCAAACCATAAGAGACTCTTAAATATAGAGAACAAGCTGAGGGTGGGGGGGGGCGGAGGGGAGAGAGGGACATGGGTGATGGGCATTGAGGAGGGCACCTGTTGGGATGAGCACTGGGGTTTGTATGGAAGCGATGAATCATGGGAATCTAATCCCGAAGCCAAGAGCACACCGTATACACTGTGTGTTAGCTAACGTCACAGCAGATTAGATTAAAAAAAATCCAATATCCCGCATGGACCCCCACACCAACTGCGAGGTGTTGTCAGCATCGAAATGATGTGAACTGAACGCGACGTTCCAGATGGAAAAACAACAGCAGCAAGAACACAAGAACAGCAACAGAAAACCCAGCAACTCACACGCATTGGTCTGTTGGAGCTGGCCTAACAGAGCACCACACACTGGGTGCTTTAAACAGAAGTTTATTTTCTCCCAAACCTGGATGCTGGAAGTTCAAGATCAAGGTGTGAGCGGCATTAGCTCCTCCTGGGGCCTCTCTCCTGGGTGTGTAGATGGCTGACTTCCCTCAGTGTCCTCATGCTGTCTTCCCTCTGTGTGTGTCTGTGTCCTAATCAACTTTTCTTATAGGGACCCCGGGCACATTGGATAAGGGCCCACCCTTATGACTTCGTTTAACGTATTTACCACTTAAAGGCTGTATCTCCAAATAGGGTCAATTCTAAGGTGTGACTGGGGCCAAGGGCTTCTACATATGAATTTTTTTTGGAGGGGGACACAATTCATCCCATAGCAACACATTAAAAAAAGGAACCCGCGTGGTTCAGTCGGTTAAGCCTCCGACTTCAGCTCAGGTCATGATCTCACAGCTTGTGAGTTCGAGCCCTCTGTCTGGCTCTGTGCTGATGGCTCAGAGCCTGGAGCCTGCAGCCTGCTTTGGATTCTGTGTCACCCTCTCTCTCTCTCTGCCCCTCCCCTGCTCTCTCTCTCTCCGTCCCTCTCAAAAATAAATAAGTGCTGAAATAAACACACATCATCTCACATCCATGGCGAGAGATGGACCGCTTTGTCCTCTGTGTTCCTGTCTACCTTTCCAAGTCACACGTCATGTGCTACCACCAGCACGTGCTCCAACTTAGCTCCTTTCATAGTTTACTTCGAAGCTAAGACATGCTCTAGGAATGTCAACGAAGGATCGTGGCAACATTTAGCATGTCAGTCCTGGGATCTCAGGGCTTTCTGAGCAGGCCGCTCGTGGGGACAAATATTGCCTACGCGTTAGGAATCTTTCAAAGTCAGATGAGCCTGGGGGACATTGGACACTGGAGTCAACGAAAACCGGACAGGAAGTCTGATGAGAAGTTTCATACCTCTTCCTACTCTTCATTCATTTATTTAAAAAAAATGGTTAACGTTGACTCATTAAGTTTTTTTTTTAATGTTTATTTATTTTTGAGAGACAGAAATAGAGCACTAGCAGGGGAGGGGCAGACACAGAGGGAGACACAGAATCCAAAGCAGGCTCCAGGCTCTGAGCTGTCAGCACAGAGCCAGACATGGGGCTCGAACCCATAAACTGCGAGATCATAACCTGAACTGAAGTCGGACACTTGACCAACTAAGCCACCCAGGTGCCCCATTACTTTTTTTTTTTTTTTATGTATCGTATTTGTTTTGAGAGATAGAGAGCCGGTGGGGGAGGGGCAGAGAGAGAGAGGGAGAGAGAATTCTAAGCAGGCTCCAAGCTGTCCGTGCAGAGCCCGATGTGGGGCTCTATCCCACAAACCTTGAGATCATGACCTGAGCTGAGATCAAGAGCTGGATGCTTAACCGACCGAGCCACCCGGGAGCCCCGATGAAACCCACAGTTTAGAGTTCAGAACATTAGAGTTCACTCCGTGTCGTGTGGTTCTCAGTGTTTGGAGAAATGTAAAATACTGTGGATCCTCTGTTACAATATGGAATAGTTTTACTGCCCCCAAAATGCCCTGTGCTGCACCTGTCTACCCCTCCCCATTCATCCCCAGAACCCCTGGCATCCACAGATCTTTTTAGTTTCGCTTTTCCGGAGTGTTACTGAGTTGGAATCATATAGCGTGAAGCCTTTTCAGATCAGCTTCTTCCACGTAGTAATATGTTCATGAAGTCCCTCCGTGTCTTTTCAAGGCTTGATAGCTCATTTCTTTTTATTGCTGAAGAATATTCCGTTGTAAGGCTGTTCCACAGTTCATCTTATCCATTCAGCAACTGAAGGGCATCCTGGCTGCTTTCAGTGTTTGCAGATTATGAGTTCCCATGGTGTATGGTGCCCTTTTGTGTAGACATAAGTTTTCTATGTAGTTGGGTAAATGCTTAGGAGCACAATTGTTGGATTATACGGTAAGACTATGTCTAGCATTTGGAAAACACTAAATTGCCTTCCAAGGTGGCCTTACCATTTTGCATTCCACCCTCAATGCATAAAAGTTCCTGTTGTTTCTCAACCTGTTAGCATTTGGTGTTGTCATTTTTTGGGTCGAGGGGGTGACTTTAATAGATGTATGAGGGTATTTTTTTTAATGTGCAATTTCCTAGTGATATATGTCAGCATCTTTTCAAATGCTTATTTTCCATTTGTATATCTCTTTGGTGAGAGATTTCCAGATATGTTGCCATTTTTAAATTAGGTCGTTTTCTTGTTGTTGAGCTCTGAGAGTTCTTTGTGTATCTTGGACACAATCCTTTATTAGATATGGATTTTGCAAATATTTTCTCCCAGTCTATCACTTGTCTTTTCATTCTCTTAACAGTGGATTTGTAGAGCAGATGTTTTAAATTTTGATGAAGTTCAGCTTAGCAATTTTTTTCTTTCATGGGTCATGTTTTGGATGTTGTATCTAAAAACTCATTCCTTGGGGTGCCTGGGTGGCTCAGTCAGTTGAGCATCTGACTTAGGCTCAGGTCATGATCTCCCAGTTCGTGAGCTCAAGCCCCACATCAGGCTCTGTGCTGACAGCACAGAGTCTGGAGCCTGCTTCGGATTCTGTGTCTCCCTCTCTCCCCCTCTCTCTCATTCATGCTCTCTCTCAAAAATAAACATTAAAAAGTTAAAATAAAAACAAAAAACTCATTGCTAATCTCAAGGTCACGTAGATTTTTCTCCTATGTTATCTCCTAGAAGTTTTATAGTTTTGCTTTTTACATTTAGATGTATGATTCATTTTGAGTCAGTTTTTGTGAAAAGCATAAGGTCTCTGGCTAGATTATTATTTTTTTGCATATGGATGTCCAATTTTCTAGAACCATTTGTTAAAAAGGATATTCTTTCTCCATTAAAATGCCTTTGCTCTTTTGCCAAATTAGTTCAGCCTATCTGGGTGGGCTTCTCCTGCCTTTTAATGAAAATTTTGTCTGCTGTTTTGGGGGGAATACTGATAGCATTTGGTGCAAGCAGACTCGTGTCAACAACCTCCAGTCAGCAACCAAAAATAATTGTTTGGAATATAGATCTTGTGCCCTGGATACCTGCTGGAATCACTGCTGCTCACAGCCCCCCTCCCTCCCCCCCCCCCCCCCCAATATACCTTCACTTTTATCACAGGGCAATAGCTCCTCTCCCGCTCTAGTTTATTTCCTGTTTTCCTTGTTTCCTCCCACCATATAGGACGCACATTTGAAAAAACTGCAAAACACATTAAATAGTCTAATTTGCCACCTACCTACCACCCCTCTGGTATTTCAGAAAGGGGAATATCAGTTTATCATGATAAACGTAGGCGGTCTATTTTCCTGTCTGAGGTCTTACAAAGTCCCTTAGGGGTCCTAAAATAAGCTAGGCTTCTAACTTACAAGAAGACCTTTGGGAAGTTACCAAAGAGACAAGATGGATTCTGAGCTCACTTGCTTTGTTAGTTACCGAAGACCAGCTGTGAAAATTGGTTAACACCGGTCATAGTTTGGAGGATTTCCACCACTTTCCTGTACTTTAAATGATTGGCACCTGCCAACTAATCAAAACATACAAAGAGGACTTTTCACCAGGTTTAGTTCGGAATTTCCAAGCAACTAACGACAGGCAAGCCCAGCAAGCCAGAGGGCTCGTTTGGCTGCGCGGCTACTCGAGAGTGTGCGGTAGCCGAGGGCCGCGTCCCCGTAAAGCCGAGAGCTGTAATGATGTCAACTTGTTATTTACTTTCCAAATCTGAATGACTGAGCAAGGCGAAAGGAGAATCAATCAACCACAATGTGACCCTACAGGCGGAAAAAACGCAGCGCTCCCACCAGCAGGCGGTGGGGGAAGGGAAGCACGTGTAACCCGGGCAGGGTTGCATCATGAGCTTGCTCGGGCTTTCAATTGCACCCTTGGTTTTTCGATTGCATGTAATACCTCAGCATCAGTCCGCACAAGCCCAGGGAGCCGGGGAGCAACGAAGGGCAGGCTCAAGGGAAGGCCCCACCACGTCCTTTTGGGGGGCCTTGATTGGCAACTGATACATAATAAGACACAATCTATTCTGCTGATTCACAATTATGGAGACTGTGTAAGTGTGTATTTTTTATTGATGTGCTCTAATAATGGTGTTGCAACAGTCGTTTTACATCATTGACGTTTTACAGCAATATTTGGCCGGGTGATTTTTAGGTCCGCCTTTTTGATGGAGGTCCAGCCCCTTAAAAACTCACCTCCGGCGCCCCCCCTCCCCCCCCTCAGTCCCCCCGCGCCTACAACCTGAACAACAAATGGTCCAGTGTCCCAGAAAGGAGCAAGTGAGGTTACGGTTTAAAATGCTGAGTGTACTGAGCTCTTAGCGCAAAGCGTATTATACCCCAAAGGGAGGGGCAAACTTATCTTAAAATATTCAACAAAGCAGACCCCGAAGTACTGGGTGGTGGGCGCGGTTATCTGATTAATTGAATTAAGGGACGCGATGTGGTCAGGGGTCTTCAAACTGGAAGGGAGGAAGGAGCTCTGGGGACTTTAATGCACTGGGGCTGGGCCAAGTAAGCCTCAGCAACGTAAAACCCTTTGCAAAGCCTATGGGTGGGGTGGGGTGGGGGTCGGGAGTGAGAAGGCCCCAGAGCCCAGGTACCCCCAACTCCAGAGGCCCCCACACCCGAGGTCCTGGCCTCCACCTTCGTGTGTCTGAGTTTCTTTCTCCACGAGCATTTCTGGATTTTCCCGGGAGGTGTTTTGCACAGGTCGAGGCTCCGCCTGAGCCCCCACGTTTTTGGGAGGGGGAAGAGGCTTTTGGGGTGTCCTCTAAGCCGCCGGTTTGGAGAGAGATGCACCCTCGGGCAGGTTGCAGGGGGCTGTTAGGGTAGCTGAGCAGCTGCTGCTTTGAGGTGGGGGAGGGTAACACACTAGCAGTGGCTTGGGTTCCCCTCCCCCCTGGAAACCGCGGGGGTGGTGGCCCGGATTCCTGTACCCTCTGGGTAGTGGGGGAAAGGCTGGGTTTGGGAATAGGACTGCGTGGGGGTAGGCCCGTGTTCCCTTCATCTCCCAGGGAGGCCACTGGGAAAGGGAGCAGGCCCAGGTTCCCCTCACCCACCCTAGGCGTGGGGGCGAGGGCAGAGTTTAGACTCGAGGGCGGTGTAGGGTCGCAGGTTCCCCCATCGTGAGGGAGGGGCCGGATTAGGACGCCCGGCCTCTCTAGAAGCTGCGTGGGGGCGCGGACTCTCACCCCCTTCAGCGTGGGGGGAGGGGCGGCCCTGGAGGCCGCTCCCCCGGCCGTGGGGGAGGGGCAGGTTTGGGACTGGGCCCCCCCCAGGGCTTAGGGGCGGGGCCGAATGGACGCGGGCTCCCCTCCCCCACCCGTGGGGGAGGGGACGGGCTGGGGGGGGTTGGGGCGCGCTCCCCTTCCCCCCCCCCCCCGGGGCCCTGGCCTTGGGGGGAGGGGCCAGCCGGGGCGGCGGAGGCGGCCCCCCCTGGCAGTCCTCCCGGCCGGGGTCGGCGCGCTGGCGGCCGTTCCCCCGCCCCGGCGGAGGTCACTGCCCGTGCCGGTCCCTCCCGCCGTCCCGCCCTCTCTCGCCGCCGCCGCCGCCGCCGCTCCCGCCCCAGCCCCCCCCACTCTCCGCTCTCGGGAGCGAGGAGCCGCCAGCGCCCCCGCCCCGCCGCCGCCGCAGCGCCCTCGGCCGCCATTCGGCACCCGAAACTTTCCAGCGCCCGCGCCTCTCGGGGACTCGCGGCGGCGGGGCGGGGGCGGCCCGGGGGCGGCGCGAGGCTGCTCCGGGGCGCCGGGCCCTCCTCGGCCGCGGCACGGCCCGGGCTCGGCGACGGCCGGCGGCAGGGAGGCTCGGAGCGCGGCGGCGCCGCCACAAGTTGCGCTGCCGGCGGCGAGGTGAGTGCGCGGGGCTCGGCCGGCCGGGCGCGGGGCAGGGGGCGCAAACTTCTCCGGTGGGGGTGGGGGGGGTGCTGGCGGGCGGCTCGGGGCGCCCGCACGCTCCGCCCGCCGCCGGGGCTCTGGAGGGGCAGGTCCCCAACTGTCCCCAGGGCTCGGGCAGGGGTGCGGCGCGCTCCCTGCAGGCTGAACAATACCCCGATGTGGCCGCTCCCCAAAGTGCCGGCGCGTCGGGGGCGGGCGGAGGCTGGCGCGCGGGGGGTGGGGGGGGGCTCTGTTTGGGGAGGGGAGGCGGCCGGTAAGTTTGGGGAAGCGCTCGGGCTGTCCCCCGGCGCCCCTTTGTCTGTGTCTTCTGGGGCTGGCGGGGCGAACCTGCGCCGCCGCGGGATCCCCCCGTGGGGGAGGGGCGCCCCATTCATCCCCGGGCGCCGGCCAGCCCGCCCGGGACCGGCTGGAAGCGCGGCGGCGCGCGGTGGAGTGAGTGGCGGGCGAGGCGGCGGCGCGGGCCCGGCCGCCGCTCAGTTTCCGAGAGGCAGAAACTGTCAAGGAAGTCGGGAGCTCCCCGGCCCGAGCGAGGGGACCCGGCTAGGGGCGACATCGGTGGGTGGAGGGCGGGGGGCGCCCTTGGTCAGGCGGGGTCTGCCGAGTGCGGCCTGGAGAGGGTGCAGACCTGTTGCTCCCGGGCTCGGCGGGGTGGGGGGGCGGGAGGGGGAGGGGGGGGAGGGGTGGCCCCCCTTCGGTGTGTTGAGCTGGGCACTCCAGGGGGACTATCCCTATGGGGGGGCGGTGCTCGGAACGGCGTGGGGGTGTGCCTTCGGGTGTCGGTGACCGTCTGGTATATGACAATTTGGGGTCGCTAGAGGCCCGCCCGCGCTGGGGTAGGGCCTGGACTTCACGTGCGTCGCCTGCGCGCGCGGTCAGGCCTCGGCCCGGACTCGCTGCACGGCCTGGCATTCTCCGAGCCAACTGCCTTGGAAATTCCACAAAGTTAGAGTCGGTGGTGTGTGTGTGTGTGTGTGTGTTTTCCTCCTCTTAGTCGGTAATGTTGTGGAGCAGAACCCAGAAAGAAACAAAAACTCGCTTGCTGTCGCATCCTCGACTGTTTCTGGTTTGCATTGTCACATGTGGCTTTACCCGACTTCTGGCTGTTTTTCTCCTGAAGTGCCGCCTGAGTCCCTAGTTTAACCTGGAAGGGGAGGGGCGGGACTCTAGCTGGGACGGGGAGAGCCCTCCTCAGGTCCCGAGCGTTGGTTTCCGGGTAGCAAATGGCTCTTGACGATTTTATGAAAAGTTTACAACTAGTCATTCCTGGAAAAGAGATGATGGGGGGGGGGGGGGGGGGGCGCGTAGGCAAGAATGTTGAGTTTGGCACAATTAAGACATCGAGATGACACTTTAGTTTTAAAGGATGTTAACGTTTCAAATGTGCTGCAGATCGTCCTGGAAAACCACCCAGCTGGATAACTAATCTAGGGATAAAAGTTGAAGTTCATCATTTGACCCAGTTGCTAAAATAGCCCTCAAGGAGATTCCAGCTCTTAAATGAAATGTGCACCTGTGGGACAAAAATGGGAGATTTTGGGTATTTTGTTTGGTGGCGTGTGCCCTGTGGGGCCAGTGTCAGTGGATCCTCTGGGATTGGCTTTTCTTTCTGCTTTTATCCACAGCTTGGTCAGTCCAGTAATTACCAACACCCCCATTTAAATTTCGCAAACCTCAGTGCTCCTGAATGCACGCATGTGTTAGGGGGTTGGGGAAGGATGGTGCACAGGTGCTGTTAGTGTTGAATCTCATCTCTACCTGTGGGAACTTCGGGCTCCCTCCTCTGTGTGATGTTTGCCTGAATGGGCCTTTAGGAGGAGTTCAGTGGGCTCCAGAGCCTGCAGAGAGGTGGACAGAGCCCTTGGACCCAGCTCTGTCAGGACACCTTGCTTGGCTAGAAACCAGCCTTTGTCCCCATTTGGCCTGAAGTAGCGAAAGGGTCCACCCTCTTAACACTCTGCTGCTGACCTTGAAGGTCTGCAGCTTTTCTGAGTGTCCTTTCTATGTGTGCAGAAATGAGACTTGAAATCCTGGTGCTCATTGAGTGCTGGGAGGGAGAGAAAGAAAGAACGTGTGTGTGTATGTTTTCTGGAAACTATAAAGTTGCCTGTAAATTTTAGTTGTTCCTGTTAGCAAATCGAATAATTGTCTACGCGTTACTTGAAGGCCACGCACTGAGGATTTTACAGGCACTTGATGCCCCTGTGTGTGGTACTTCTTGCCATCCTGCTGTAGGGGACACCGAGTTGCTAACATTTAGGGGAGGAAGGATTGTCTGATTCTTGAAGCCCAGCTCTTATGCTTGGAGTTCCTGTTTTCCTGTTTACCTAGCACGAATTTTCACATTTGGAGACCTAAAGTTCCTTAAAATGACATGCACGCATTCACGAATGAGAACGTACATTGAAATCTGTTCAGAGATACAGGCCCAGGGGTTCCAGTGAGTCAGGAAACATCGACCTCAGCGGAGGGACTGCTTTCTATAGTTTCACTGTCCAGTATAGTAAGCACTAGCCACGTGTGAATATTTAGATTCAAATTAATTAAAACTAAATAAAATAAACAATTCTGTTGAGTTCCTGTAGCGATAACTCACATGCTCGGTAGATGCCCGTGGCCAGTGGCCACTATATGAGCCAGCACAGGACATGCGGAAAGTTTTCTTAGAGGGTGCTACTCTATAGTTACTGCAAGGAAATATTAATAAAAGTCGGTGTACTTTTTGTAGGGGGAGGGGAGAAGTTGTTAAAATTTGAAATAATTCACAGATAAACCTTTAAAAAAAACGAAAGACCCATTTCAGCTATGATTTACCCAGGAAAGTGATTTCAGTGAATGGATTGTTATTTGTTTTTGTTGTTTTTTTAAAGTGGGCTTCATGCCCAATGTGGGGCTTGAATTCACCCCCTGGGATCAAGAGTCGAACGCTCTACCAACTGAGCCAGCCAGGCCCCTCCAGTGAATGGAATCTTGATCTGAAATTGACAGCAATTTTGGATTGAGGTGCTTTGGACCAGTTCTGAATTAGAAAACCGGAACCGCAAGCCCGAGTCTCCCACTGAGTGTTTAACCTTGGGTGAGGCCAGTAGCCTCTCATCTCCGTGCGTCCTTTTTCCCCACCTGAAGAAAGGTATAGCCATTAGCCAGGCCCCAAGGTGCCTGCCTACGCGGATGGTGGGGACTGTCCTTAGGATGGTGGAGCCCAACTTGTCAGCATCGGTGAGGCCCTGTGTGGGTGATTGAGGGTGCGGCCATGTGTGATGTGTTTTAGCCTCTGTTTGCTGTGGATACCACAGGCTTTCAGCCCCCCACCCCCGACCTGATAAGTCTTAGTTTTGAGGTTCAGTCTCTTGAGGTCAAAATCTTCCGTATTAAAAAGGCAGATAAGGAATCCTTCCAACAGAGTGAGATTTCACAATCGTCAAGAGTATTTTTTTTTTTTTTTTTTAATGGCTGAGTACTAGCTGTTTCCTGTACACCAGGTCCCTGAGTCAGGATGTTATTTTTATTAGTTGCTGTGATCTTTGCACAGCTCTTTGTATTTTTTATAGTAATTGGCTAGAAATTTTATTTGTAAATGAGGGTGGGGGGAAAACCAATTTTGTGTCTGCCAGAGAGAGAGGTGACTTCCCAGATCACCTTTCTGCCATTTGTACTCACTTACTTTTGTTTCTTCAGGGCTCTGGCGTGACCTGTCAGCTTTTGGCAGAAAGTACTTACGAGATACCTAGGATGTCCCTGATTGTCTTCCAGAGGTGGAAGAAGGGTCTTCGCAGGAGGAGGCCAGGCCCACGGAAGCCTTCTGATTCTCAGTTACCTGGTGGGCCGGTGAGCAGCTCAGCTCAGCTCACCTGGGGCTGCCCCCTGCCTACTTCCCGCTGGGGGGTCCGGATTCCTGGGGTCTGCGCACGAGGCACTGGCAGGCCGATCTGGCCTAGACCGCAGCCCCGATGGCTCTTTGGTGCGACAGGACGCTGTCTCAGCGGTGGTTTCCTAATCCTGGCGTTTGCCCTCTCTTCCCCTCTTAAAAAAAAAAAAAACGTGGAACATACAATAAGTTGTTGGCCTTTCACCCCTGAAGACTTTTGTTTATAGGGGTACCTGGGTGGCTCAGTCGGTTGAGAGTCTGACTTCAGCTTAGGTCATCTCGCGGTTCACGAGTTTGAGCCCTGAGTTCGAGCTGCGAGGCGGGCTCTATGCTGACAACTCGGAGCCTGTTTCGGATTCTGTGTTTCCCTCTCTCCCTGCCCCCCACCCCCGCTCGCGCTCTGTCTTTCAAAAGTAAATGTTAAAAAATAATTAAAAAAAAAAGACTTTTATTTTTTAAAGTTTTTTTTTTTTTTCTTTCCCTCCTGAGAGGAAGCACTTATTCACAAGTGGAGAGGCATGAACCAGGAGATCAGGACCTGAACTGAAGTCTGACTCTCAACTGACTGAGCCACCCAGGCGCCCTGCCCCTAAAGACTTTTAAAATATAGTTTCGGGGCGCCTGGGTGGCGCAGTCGGTTAAGCGTCCGACTTCAGCCAGGTCACGATCTCGCGGTCCGTGAGTTCGAGCCCCGCGTCGGGCTCTGGGCTGATGGCTCGGAGCCTGGAGCCTGTTTCCGATTCTGTGTCTCCCTCTCTCTCTGCCCCTCCCCCGTTCATGCTCTGTCTCTCTCTGTCCCAAAAATAAATAAATAAACGTTGAAAAAAAATAAAATATAGTTTCAATTGGGAAGCAAGGCTAAAGTCATTTTGTAAACACTTTTTTTTGTAACTTGGAGATAAACTACCCCCCCCAACTATTTTTAGTATTGAAGGAAGTAACTGACCTCTTGAGTGGGAGACTGGATGTGAGTTTCCCCCTCGGGTCTTGCCCTCCTCGGCCTTCCCCCACCCCCCACATCCTTTCCCTGGGGTTTGACCAAACTACACTGGCCAGATCGGCCAGATGAGACGCAACAAAGCCAAAATAAAAACTGGATGTGGGAAGGGACTGGCGAAGTCAACATGTTTATGTAGGCAGAGAGCCTCATCTGAGAAAATGAGTTCAAAACCTCAGGGGAAAAACGCAGCCATCAAGGAATTCGCTTCCCCGGGTGGCTTTGTGACCAGGGTGCGGGGAACTTGACTAAAGACGGTCGTGTTCACTTGGGGCCCCTGGGTGGCTCAGTCGGTTGAGGACTTTGGCTCAGGTCGTGATTTTGTGGTTCGGGGGTTCCAGCCCCACATTGGTCTCGCTGTTGTCACCACAGAACCCGCTTCGGATCCTCGGTCCCCCTCTCTGTCTGCCCCTTCCCTGCTCGCACTCTCTCTCACAAAAATAAATAAACATTAAAAGAAATACATGGTTGTGTTCACTTGAGTGGACAGGTTTGTCCCCATATCGCTGCTGTTAAATGCTTATTGAGAATCTGCTGTGAGTGAAGACTGCAGACGTGTCCTGGAACCCAGTAAGAAAAGACAAAATTGGGGCAAATTTAAAGTTAATACACTGGCAAAGATGTTTTTTAATTTCGCAGAGGAAGCCGGGTGCCATTTCTTTTGCTTATGTTTGTTCTTGGCAGACGGGAGCAGAGGTGGCGATGGGATGATACACAGGTGCAAAAGAAAGGAACGTCTTCTGAGGTGAAGGCAGGGGATGCTTTATGGGAACTGGGCTTGGAGCCCTCAGCTCTAGGATCTTGAATGAACTCATGGTTCTCAGGGCATTTCAGCCTCCTACTTTCAAAGGTGTTTGGCAATGTCTAGAAACGTTTTCAGTTGTCACAGCTTGGGGGAAGGGCATGGTGGTGCTCCTGGCATCTGCAGGGGGCGGGGAGGGGGGGCGGTCTGTGGATGCTGCCGAATAGCCTACATTGCACAGGACAGTCCCCACCATGAGGAATGATGGGCACCCAAATGCCAGTGGTGCCCAGGTGGGGACACCAACCCTGAGTTAAACCGCATACAATCCTGTTGGGGAAAGAGTAGGGGGCGGGGGGAAGGTGGGTACCAAGAAAAACCTGTGTATCAAGTTCTGTGCTCCCTTTTTTTCTTTGTTTTTAGGTTTTTATTTTGAGAGAGTGCAAGCTGGGGAGGGCAGAGAGAGGGAATCCCAAGCAGGCTCTGCACTGCCAGCACAGAGGCCTGTGTGGGGCTCGGACTCATGAACCCTGTATGAGATCATGATCTGAGCCGAAGTGAAGAGTCGGATGCTTAACCGACTGAGCCACCCAGGCGCCCGTCACGTTCTGTGTTCTCAAGGCACACCTGTCCGTTTTGGGAATCTGTTAGGAAGTGAATTACATCCTCTGGCAGATTGAGACAGGAAGTTTGCAGTGCTCACAGGGGAAGAGGAGACAGGCTGAGTGCACTTCGAAGACGGAACGAAAAGACCAAGAGGGCCGTGTGTGTGTGTGTGTGTGTGTGTGTGTGTGTGTGTGTGTGTGGTGTCGTGTCGTGTCGTGTCGTTGCCCAAGCTCCGCCTCAACACCAGGAGTTCAGAGACCCCAGGTGTTTCTTGAAGGCGTGTTTCTGGACTGTTTCCTCTTGGTTCTATGGATGTCGTGCATTTGCTAGGTCTCACTTTGGGTCAGCTTCTGTGTACTGACGCTACTTATTCTGGAAAACATGGCACCTGTCTCGTGTTTATGCAGTGACATGGGGGTCACCCTGGAGTTGAAGTTACCCCAGTACTACAGGCTGTGCAGGAGCTCGTGAGCGTGGGGGCGAGTGAGTGAAGTTTCGGCCGCTCTCGGGACTCGGTGCTGCCTCTGTGTCCATCCGTTCTCTGACTCTCGAACTTCACAAACTGGGGCAGCCAGACGTGGATCTCCATTTTCCAAGGATCCCCTGGAAGAGGTGCCCTGTTAGTGTCTAGAGTCCGGTCCTGCTGTGTGTCTGGTCATCCTGAGCCCGCCAGTGAGCCCAGAGGAGCACCAGGCCTGGCCTGCACGGGTGTCTTCTGGGCCCTTGGTGGCCGTGGGGCAGGTGACGCAGCTGTGGGGGGAACTTCGTCTGTAGACAGCTTGCCTTGCGCTGCCCGCCTCTTTGGGCAGATCAGTTTCTTTCTCTAGCATTAGTTTTCTCATTTAGAGAGAGAGAAAATAGAATCTATTTCTCAGGCTTGTGGCATTAAAGGAGATAGGATTATTATCCTGCCTGGAGCCCCGCCTGCCGATACCTTCCTCCACTCCGAGGTTGGGAATTGGGTGTGCAAATGCATCGTTATTAGTTAGGATGGTCTCCAGCGCTTGCTTCCTTTTCCTTATCTCTTCCTCCCCACCCCCTCCCCACCTTAAGTTGAATTTCCCTGCTGCTTATATATACGTCTTTATATATAATTTTTCATATCGTTCTATAAGATTGGTTATTCTCTCTTCCTGTGTACAGTTTTGTGAATTTCACTACACGCGTAGCTTTGTGTAACCAACACCAAAAGATGGATACGGTACAAGTCTATCACCCCAGAGGCACCTGTGGTGCTTCCCTCCATAGTCACCCGGCCCCCACCACTAACTGAAGTGCTCACCCAACAGCTCTGCCCACTGGGTCTTGGTAATTGCGTTTCAACTCTGGATCAGATGCCTTATGGAAAACCCTTCCACTCTCCCAGCACCTTCCTTTGTGTTTCTCTCTGATGGCACATGAACTTCACACTTTCGCACACATGGCCCTGTGTGTTTGCCTCAGAACAGCAGGGTTTGCACTGTGGGTATTATCAAAAGCATGGAGAAGAAACCCTTACTGCTTTTTAATATTTGTAGGAAGCCATGGAGTCAGGATACCAGGTGTCTTGTTGGGGCAGCCAAAGATCTTCTGCTCTTTTCCTGTACTGGTTAGTCCTCGCCGCCAGATGAGTTGAAATGGGATGTTTTCTGATGCACTTTCAGAAAAACGTTTCCTGAATATTTCTGCCTCACCCCCCCAAACATGCTTAGTATGTGAACTGTGTCAGTGAGTTATAAAGTCCTGTCTTCGGTTTCAAAAAACAAGACCCACGCGTGGAGTTGTTGCGTTTTTTGCCAATGGGGGTAGTAATTGGAAAAGAAAACAAGCTAAAAATATAGTTGTATTTGCATCACTTTGTTGTAGAAATAAAATGAATTCCTATGTCTGTGCGTCTCTGTAGTTGTTGACCTGTGCTTTAGGCTGTAATTTCAGTTTTTGTGGTCTCATAGGAGACGGCATGTTTTCTAGAGGAATGGGCTTGGTGTTTGGCTTTGGCCAGATCCTGCCCTGGGTGGTCCGCCTGCTTGCGTGACATCGTTTAAAACCTGTGCGCGTCCTCACCTCTAGAGGTGGAGTCGGCGCAGGTGAGCTGATCTGGAGACTTCTATCTTGTGGGGAGATTTTAATTTGGAAAACGGATATTACTCGTGTGTTGGGGCAGCTATCTTTTTAAAACTTAAAAAAAGTGTTTATTTTGAGAGAGAGCGAGAGCACGTGCACACGTGAGCGGGGGAGGGGTAGAGAGAGAGGGAGAGAGAGAATCCCAAGTAGGCTCCATGGAGCCTGACAGCACGGAGCCTGACTCGGGCTCAAACTCACAAACCATGAGATCATGACCTGAGCCGAAGGCAGACGCCCAACCGACTGAGCCACCCAGGCGCCCCTACCCCATTTTTTTTTAAAAGAATGGTTAAGGATTATATTAAAAAGTATAAGTAAACTGGTGTTTATTTATGTCCCCTGCTTTGACTGTCACTCTATCCACTAGCGAAATAGGTGATTTTGACTTAATGTTGATAACTTAGTTATATATTTTGCTTAACACAGTACACATCGAATCAGAAAATACTTTGGGCTGTTGGGTGACTCTGAATAATTTGTATGCGTTTTGTGGTTTCCCAATCTCAAGAGACATTGTAAAGCACAAACAATGCTTATGGTAAAATTCACAGTGTTTATTCCTTGAAAACTTTGTCTGCTTTGAATTCTTGTGATTCCCCCTTCCCCCCTCTGGTGGATGCAGCCAGAAGGCTTTGAAGAAAGTGTGTTTTCTTCGTTGCTTCCCTGGAACCTGGAACCCAGAATATGACCCTAGATAGCCATCGTGGAGCACTTTCCCATCAACCCCCACAGGAGTGCAGATGCAGAGGGAGGTGTTGAGGGCTCCCCACCCCCCCCAAGCCTGATTACCTTCCCACTTTCTAAGAAATTGAAAACTTTCCTAAAGTCTACTGAGAACTAGGTAACCAGCATCACCCAAGTTGGAGTGAGTTTAAGGGGACACTTCATTTCTCACAGCGCTACATTTCTTCCTATGATCAAGAGTCTGTGCAAACATCTGGTATGGTTCAGTTCTGGTATTGTTCTGTTCTGCAAACGTTTCCGCTTGTTTGAATATCCCAGTAGGTGGAAACGTGGACAAAAAGAAGCTTACTATATGCGATGCTATTTTATTAAATCACAAATAACAAAAACTTTAATACTGTAAGACCGTATCAATGGTCATAAGAAGTGGAGAAAAATTCAGCACCCCTGAGCAGTGATCTCTGTTCTGGTGCGTTGCAGGGAGTACTTAGTCTTAACCGGGTCAGCGCTGTTCCTCCAGTTGTCTTGTAATCTTGACATCCATTTGAAGAGGAGAAACGAGACCGTGGACAGGAAGTCTGTCACCGAAGTCATGCCGTGCAGAAGGCTGTTGCATCAGTATGCAAACCTAATTCCCAGCACTGATAAAGTTCCAGGCGGTTGTAAAAAAGTAGGGTTCCAGGTGGTTGCAGAGTGGTACGTTGTATTTGATAAAAGCAGTTGAGTTGAGAATTGATGTCTCTACCATTTGGTTCGTGTGGGGAACGGATTAAACTTGGGTCCCTGCCTTAGGTTCTTTTTCCAACAGAATCTTATCAGGCACTTGAGACCCACACAGCTTTAATGCCAACTCGTGTTGGTCAAGACTCAAGCATTCAGTTACCGACTTGACAACAGTGATGGCCAGCTCCTGACAGTCACGGATCAGTCTGGGAGACATGATTTGCTTTAACTTTTAACTTGGTTATGAGAAAATACCCATTCGGTTTGTTTCTAAGACGCAGGGGTGATTCTGTGCCAATTTCAACCATTTCCAGGGATTTGTAGCAAAATGCTTTCGAAAAGCCCTCGCCAAGAGAAACAACATTGGAGGTACACCCAGCTCTGAAGTTGATGAAAATAAGAATTAATGATCTTACGTGTCTAGTGCATGACAGAAATGATTGTAGACCAGATGAGAACAAGGTGAGAGGCCTTTGGAGATTAGAGTTGCCTTATAAATTTCATGGGAGTCTCTGATAAATTTCATGGGCTTCTGAGTACATTTCCTTGAAACCAGTAATCTCCACATTTTGTTGGGGGCAGTGTTAGGTTTTAATTCCCAAAGTGCCCTCCCCAAGTCGACTTCATGTTCTCTGGGCAGGTGCACAGCGAGATTTATTAGGGCGTAGGAAGAAACTGAAAATGTCCACGTTCTCTGTGTCTTGATACTTAGAAGATGTCTCTTTTTGTGGTCTGTGAAAAATGCATGTAATAATTGGTTGAGTGCTGTGTATAGTTAATAAATAAATTTCGTGAGTTGGGGGCACACGTTAGAAACTTTCTCGCTGATTAGGATGTGCAATGAAAGAACATTTAGACATTGCTGAATGGGTCCCCGGACACAGATGTATTCCCCCCTCTGGCTTTAGCTGCCAGAGTGTGTGTGTATATGTGCATGCTTGGATCTATCGGATTTTGTGTGTTTTAAAAGCTGAAAAAATATTCATGCTTTAGAACCAGATGACAGAATCTCCGCTGCAGGTGCGTGCTGTGCTTTTTACGCATTTCATGACTCCGCAGTGTTTTCATAATCACTTAATTCTGTTTATAAATCAGCTGCACTCATTGATGGTTGCCCTCAGGGCTCCTGAGAAACAGGCTTGTTGAAGAGATTCAGACCTTAGAAGACAACCAAGGTGAGATGGTGCAGGAACAGGATTGTGATGAAAGTCCTTAGGTACCTTCAGTCTGCCTGTTTCCTTGTTGGGTCTTTTTCCAGAGACAAGTTTCATTGATCACGGTTGTTATTTAACACATTTTCAGAAATATTTCATGACAGAGGTTGTTTTTTTTTGTTTGTTTGTTTTTTAAAGACAAAACTCCCTTTAGTTGATGCTGTACTGCTGGTGTTACAGAGAGTAAAGGTAAAAATTCACGGGGCCCTTGGATGGCTCAGTCGGTTGAGCGTCCAGCTCTTGATTTCCGATCAGGTCACGATGTCATGTTTGTGGCATAAAGCTCCATGTCTGGCTCTGTGCTGACAGTGCAGAGTCTGCTTGAGATTCTCTCTCCCTCCCTCTCCCGCTCTGTGCCCCTCCTCCACTTGAGCACATGCACACTCTCTCAAAATAAATAAATAAACATTTAAAAAATTAAGTTCACGATTCAGACTACACTGTGAGCTCTGGAGGTGAGAACCGAGACTCGCCTTCTCACCCTTGAAGTCTTTTGTCTGAGCTCATTTGCTGTGGAGGCTGAAGGTTTGGTTTTCATGAGACTAAATGTCAACCCGCAAGTCATTGCAGGGTTTCCACATCAGCCTTTTTGTTTGTTTAACTTGAAATGGTTGATAGGTTATCCTTGGTTTTTCTGTGTAATTTTTGGTGTTCGCATCAATTTTTCCCTTTGTGAATACTGAATTTGCAGTATAAGTCTGTACGTAAAACGAAACTGGGAGACTTGCGAGTGAATTCAAAAGCCTACAGGTGAACGCTTCTTGTTCATTTCTACGTGCCACGTGACACATATGCCACGTGTCATTAACGGATCTGCATAGACATTCATTTGTCGTTTGGTAAACTGAAATACTTATCTCCTTAAAAAAAAATTGCTTCTCTTTATGGCAATAGAAGGCACCTACTGTAAAGAGGAGAAACAGGAAGTAGAATTTTTTTTCCTGTCGTGTTCTTCTAAACCTTTGTCTCTCCCATGTTATAAACCTTTGTCTCTCTTCTCCGGAGATCGATACGTGCAAATGCCAATAGTAGATTAGTTACAATTAGTGTCTCTGGGAATGTGCTTTATCTTTTATCTGCCCCTGCACCTTGCTCTTTGGAGAGGAAAGAGAAGTTGAAGTATTTTGCTCTCAGCCAGACTCCTTGAGCTGTGTCCACGTCTTTCCACGTCTTGACTTTGTGTTGTAAGTAGGTCAACCAGACACCAGTGAATCACTTCAGCTCTGATCCCAAGTCCTCTTCTTTGTTTTTGGGTGACACACTAGTAATTATTCATTTGATGATTTGCCTGCCAAATTGCCCTGAAGAATATTTCCGAGCTGTGTCTCAGAAGATGGCTGTAAAGGGAGACTGTTTTTAGAGGCACGCACACAAGTTGCTTCTGTTCCCTAAACGTGTAGCTCAGACAGCAGTGAGGTGCGGAAATCTGCGTATAGTTTTTGAGAACGTGAGGCCTAGGTGTGTGAAGCAGGGGTGCAGGGAGACGGATAGTAGGGGCAAATGATAAAAGCCACCAGAACATTAAATGTATGAGCACACCAACCTTTGGAAGAGAATAGAAAAACAAATTAGTTTATAGTTTGGTCGGAGTACCGTTTACATAATTTATATCAGGGAAGGCAGTTACTTTTCCTTGGGAAGATTGGGTTATTAAGATTAGCTGTCTTCATTTTTCCACCGAAATAAAAAAAAAAGAACAACAATTGTCGTTCAAATAATTGTGTGTGAAGCTTTATAATTGGAAGTTTGATGTTAGCAAAATTATATAACCTTGGTTAATTACATTCGTATACTAAAACTAAATATAGAGTAAGATTAGCTCATGGAAATACTTCATTTTTATCTCTGTCAGTACAGTACACATGTATTCAGTAGTTGCTTGTTTCATTTTGTATTTTTGTTCTTTTATTATCCCGGACGTATTTTCAAAGTGAACTTGAAATGAGACTGTATGTTTTTATTTTCCAGTCACGTTTAAATATAAAATGGCACACAGAATGAGGTTTCCTTTGTGAATTTTGATTTTCTTAGTGGCTTCTGTGTTCTGTGGCTGCAAGGGATAAGCTAGCGGCCTCATTATTTTGCAGGACATTTGTCCTAAGGGAAGTTTGGGTGCCACTGAGTATCTAACACTAAACATTCAACCTCCTCTATTTCCCCTTGTGTTTGCTTTTCCGTTGGATGTTCTCTGTTTGGACAACAAGAAATTATTAAAAAAATTTTTTTTTTGATGTTTATTTTTTGAGAGAGCACGAGCAGGGGAGGGGCAGAGAGAGACGGAGACATAGAATCCGAGGCAGGCTCCAGGCTCTGAGCTGTCAGCACAGAGCCTGACACAGGGCTCGAACCCATGGACCATGAGATCACGACCTGAGCTCAAGTCGGATGTTTAACTGACTGAGCCACCCAGGTGCCCCACGGACAAGAACATTTTTTGGTGTGCGTTTCTGATGGCCCAGATGTTTGGCCGAGTGGAATTTCTCTGTCCACAGCACTGGGTTGGGCAGCTGGTAGTGTTGGGCCATGTTTAGTCCTGAGAATTGATTCGGACGCATTGTAGATTCAGGTTGGGCTGTCCTTCCCTCCCCGCAATCTGCGCGGAAGTTACGGTGTTCTGTTTGGGTTTGCCGTAGATGTTTGCTGTGCCTTTGGATTGCTTACTGTGGACACCCGCTTGCGGTGGTGTTTAATGTAGAACTTTAAATGTGACTTACATCTAGTTGATTTTCTGAAACCACGATATTGAGGTATAAATTACATACCATAAAAATCACCCATTTTAAGCGTACGACTCAATGATTTTTAGTAAATTTATGGAGTTGTGTAGCCATCGTCATAATCGATTTTCATTCCTCAATACGGTCATTCGTGTCCATTTGCCATCAATCGCAGCTCCTACCTCCCAGCCGCGGGCAGCCATTAATCTCCTTTCTGTCTTTGCAGATTTCCCTTTCCTCAGAACAAGTACTCGTGTGCTTGGTTGAGCTTGCCACGTGGTAGGTGGTGAGGCTGGACTTAGTGAACCCTACCCGCCCTTCCACAGGAGAGGGAGAAGGCAGCGATTATAGGCTTCGTGCCTCAGTTCCCCCTTCTGAAAAATCAGGGTAGTCATGGAGTTTTGGCAGGCTCTCAGTGTAGAACATGTGGGAAGTAATTAGCTCAGGATCTGGAGGAGCTCATCGCATAGAGTCGTGTTTGGCCTCGGGGGACCCTGCATAAAGGGCCCCTGGGACAGGTAGGAACTGAGAAAGGAGTTCCCTCAACAGCGAAGGACTCAGTTCCCGGACTCGGCCGACGAGTGAACCCATGACACGACCCAGGACATGTGCCCATTTCCCCTCCATTCATCTTGCTTCTTGATTCTTTCATGGTGTTGACTGTTGATTAGGCTTGGAGGGAAGTTTGAGCAGGGCCTGGGATGGACCTCAGCTCACTGTCCCTCCGCCGGGGCAGTTTTCCTTCCAGGGAACTCCGGACGATGTCTGGAGACATTTCTGGTTGTTACAAATGGGGACGAGGTCCCCAGGCATCTCGTGGGCTGAGACCAGAGATGCTCTCAAACACCCTCCAATGCCAGAGGGCGGGCCCCCTGTGCCAGCAAACACTTCCCCAGCCTGAGAGGTCAGGAGTGTGGAGGCCAAGACCTCTGCCGTGGCAGCTTTGAATTGGGGGGTAGTTTTTTTTTTTAATGTTTTAATGTTTACTGACTTATTTATTTATTTATTTAATTTTAATTTTTTTTTTTTTTTTTAACATTTATTTATTTTTGAGATAGAGAGCGCACATGAACAGGGGAGAGTCAGAGAAAGAGGGAGACACAGAATCTGAAACAGGCTCCAGGTCCTGAGCTGTCAACACAGAGCCTGACGCTGGGCTTGAACCCACAGACCGCGAGATCATGACCTGAGCCGAAGTCGGACACTCAACCGACTGAGCCAACCAGGCGCCCCATGACTTACTTATTTTTGAGAGAGTGAGAGAAGGGCTGTGACCGAGAGTGAGAGAGCGAATCCCAAGGAAGCTCTGTGCCGCCTGTGCGGAGCCCAACGTGGGACTCCATCCTGCAAACTGAGATCATGACCTGAGCCGAAACCAGGAGTCGGACGCTCAACTGACTGAGCCACCCAGGAGCCCCTGAATCCGGGGGTAGTTTTAAACGAGGTACTTAGATCTTCACTAAAGACTTTGTGGGGCTCTTGGGTGGCTCACTCGGTTAAGCGTCCGACTTCGGCTCAGGTCATAATCTCACTGCTCGTGAGTTCAAGCCCCGCGTCGGTCTCCGTGCTGACAGCCTGGGGCCTCCTTCGGATTCTGTGCCTCCCTCTCTCTCTCTGCCCATGCTCCACTCATGCGCTCTGTCTGTCTGTCCCCCTCTCTCTCAAAAATAAATAAACGTTAAAAAAAATTGAAAAGACTGTGACAATGAAGGAGTGAAAATACCATCGAGTTTATGAAAGAGGTACAGGCATCTTTCATTCTTTGGACATTCCAGGGAAGTAGGGATTTTTTTGTAAGTTTTAAAAAAAATTTTAATTATTTTGAGTGAGAGAGAGAGAGAGAGAGAGAGAGACAGTGCAAGTGGGGGAGGGGCAGACGGAGAGCCTGACGCGGGGCTCGAACCCACGAACTTCAGGACCATGACCTGAGCCAAAGTCGAGAGTTTTACGCTCAACCGACTGATCCACCCAGGCGTCCTGGAAATGGAGATTTTTTAAAAGCAAAGAACAAACAAGATTTTTGGAGTTAACTTTACAGGGGAAAAATTTCAATCCCTTTAGAAGTATTCATTTACAAATAATGAAATTGCAACATTGACAGACAGCTGGGGCCACCCCTTGACTTTGATCTGGGAATCACATTTCTTCTTTATCTGTTTCCCTAAGAGCTGAGAAGAGCGGGAGAAAGAGCCTGATCCTGATCCTGCATAACGACTCTGAGAATTCTGTCTGTACCTGGAAAAGGGCTGCTCTCAGCAGGCACCTTGTCATGGGACGTGTTTCTGGACTGGCTAGGGGGGTGACTTCCGAACCCCTAACACTTTGGGGCCTCTGCTGTGGGCCGCGTGCTTTCTGCTGGTTTCTCTAGGATTTTCCGTGGTTCCCCTGAAATGTCCACCGTGATGACCACCGGCCCTCCACCAGCATTCTCCACTTTACTGTCTGTGTTTAGTTTCCTTGGGCTCATCTGCCTTGGAGTCCCCTGCCCAGGACCCACCCTGTGCACCTGCCTCCTGTTCCCTGTGTTGTACTTTGCTGCCAGACCTTCCCCTTTCCTGCAGCTCTGGTTTCTACCCCTGGGGGGGGGGGGCAGTGCTCTTCCTCCCACCTGCCCCCAACCTGCCTTCCTTAGCCCTTCCAAAGTGCAAGATCTCCTCCCAACATCCCTTTTCTGATTCTTTTGTTTGTTTCGTTTGCCCGTTCTAAGCTCAGGCTTTTTCCCAAGGTAATACATGATGTGCTAATTTCCATGAATGCAAGCAGTGTGGAGTTCTATCGTCCTCCTCCTCTTCTTCCAGAATAATCAATATTAACAGTCTATCGAGTGCGACAGAATAGATCTGCCTCTAGTGTGTTCAGCTGTCCACGTGCAAATATGTAGTCTTGTGCTTTTATCTAAGTGGAATCATATTATACTTGGTTCCCATCTGTTTTCTTTGTTTTTACAACTGTATTAAAGTATAATTGAAGTAGAGGAAACTAGGCATATATAAATTATGTCTTTAATCAGTTTTCTCATTATCTTGATTGTGGTGGTTTCACAAACATCTACGTGTAATGTAGCTACGTTATCCATCTGCCTGTTTATATGTATCAATATAATATTTCCATTGCTTTCAAATTTCCTTGTGCCTTTCTGTGATCTCCTCCTCCCTCCACTCCTGCCTTCAGGATGAACATTGATTGGCTTTCTATTACTGGATTGGTTAGTTTGCATTTTCTAGAATTTTATATCCATGAAATTAGACCATATGCACTCATTGTTTTGCTTGGCCTTTTTCACTCAGTGTAATGATTTGGGGATTCATCCATATCGTGGCTTGTGTCATGAATTCATTCCTTTTTTTTTTTTTTTTTTTTTTACTTATTTTGAGAGAGAGAGAGAGAGAACATGCGAACATGCCCCAGGGGAGGGGCAGAGAGAGAGGGAGAGAGAGTGAATCCCAACCGTGAGATCATGACTTGAGCTGAAATCGAGTTGGACACTTAACCAGCTGAGCCACCCAGGCGCCCGGTGAATTCATTCCTTTTTATAGCCGGGTAGGCTTGTTTGGGATATGGATACACCAGTTGGTTTATCCATTCACCAGTTGTTGGACATTGGGGTTGGTTCCATTTTTTTTTGGCTGTGAAGAATAATGCTTCTATAAATACTTTTGTGGTCATACTAGGGGTTCTTCAGCTTCACCCTTTGCCAGAACCCCCCCCGGAGAGCTTGTTGAAACACAGACTGCCGGGCCCGATCCCCAGAATTCTGATTTGGTCAATCTGGGCTGGGGCCCGCGACTGGGCATTTCTAACAAGTTCCCAGCCACCCGTCTTAGACCGCACACACTCCGAGAGCCACGGCCTTACAGGTGGGTCTTCATAACCCATGGCTGTTACTGCTTTATTTCTTGTTCCAGATATTTCTCTCTCCACGGTTCCTTGTCTTGCAGTGTTGTGGTTTTAATCATCAGGCTTCCCATTTTTGTGTGGTTGTTGGTATCACTGTTTTCCTTTGGGCTTTTGGGTTTTACTTCCTTATGTCCAAAGGACTAAAAGGAAGAAAAACTCCGGGTTGCTGGGTTGGGCTGCTGATGTTCCCCAGAAGCCAGCCACGATACCCCCGTCCACAGGGGGCTGGCCCAACTGGACCCTTTGGGGACCTGAGCGATGCCTTCTTACCTTCTGAGCAGCTGGCCCAGCACTGTGGTCAGCACCCAGCCACATGGGGTGGCTTGGACCCAGGCCTTGTGCCCGGAGGCCCCTGGTGCTGCTGCGTACCCCCTGCAGCCTCAGGGTGACGTGTAGCCACTCACCTGTCTTTTCTCTCACAGGGAAACACAGTCTATCCGTTTTGCATCCTGCGCCCTCTCACTTAACACAACCAGCCCCAAGCCAATACCCCTATCTTATTTTCACTCTGTATTTTATTTTTAATTTCCTTTTCGAGAGTCTAATCTGAATTCACTAATTCGGAGCCCCTAGATGTTATCAGTAGGTGTTTACTCTCATAGCCAGTGCTTGTGTTCTATTTAAAAAAAAAAAAATTTTTTTTTGGCGTGGGAGGAAGATAACTTCTTTTATTTTAGAGAGCAGTTTTTAAATTATCGCAAACTATTCTTTTTTTTGTAAAAGTGTCTTTGTGCACTTGGACGCGAACCTCATGTCTTCTGTCTTTTTGCCCCTGAATCTGTGGTCCGTTCCGTATTGCCTCCAGTCACACCTTCCCTTCTTCGGGCTGCTGACCTCAGCTCATTGTCTGAGAATCTTGACTCAAGAGATGCCGTGGAGTGGATTGTTGTGCAGGATTCCAGACTGGTTAAGTAGGCTCATCTCATTGGGATGGTTACAGTTTTAAAAATTTGCAGTGACTCGTAATCACGAGCTAATGTCTTAGTTTCTTCTTCTTCTTTTTTTTAACGTGACAGCTTTACTGAGATGAAATTCTCATTCCATGCAACTCTCCCGTTTAAAGCGTGTAATTCAGGGCTTTCCTGGGATATGCAGAGCTGTACAGCCACCACTGTTGTCTAATTCTGTAACATTTTCATCACCCCAGAAAGCAACTCCGTACCGGGTAAGCCATCACACCCCATGTCTCCCCACCCCAGCCCCTGGCAACCACTCACTCACTGTCTCTGTCTCTGGATTTACGTGTCCTGGACCTTTCCTACAAATGGAGTCGTGCCACATGTGGTCTTTTGTGTCTGGCTTCTTTCACTTAGTATTTTCAGGGTGCCTCCATGCTAGGGCTTGTGTTGTGGCAGTTTCTTGGTACCCGTTTCGTGGAAACTCTGGGTAGTCCAGGAAGCCTGGGAGTGAGGGGTGAGAATCCAGCTGGAAGAGTGTTAGGGGATGAGAGAACCAGAGAGGCTCCCCCTCTCTTTGATTGCGTTTAAAGTGGAAAATGGCTCACAAAGGGAACGTTGTTTGTTTCGTTTTGGCTTCCAGCCTGGCATAAACTGTAACCTTCTTCCTTCCCTTTCTCTGCCCTTCTTCCATCTTTTCCCTGGAAGATCAGCATAGACAACAGTTTCGGTCAAGGAGAGCTGCACCTGCTGACCCCTCTCTTCCGCCGAGGTTTTGGGGTGGGGTTTTAGCAAGTCCTTTCTTGGGTTGAGGCATAGGAAGCTTGAGTTTTCCAAGGGTGTGGTGTGAAGTTCCTTCCAGCTCTGAGGTCATGGCATTCCATCCAGCTAGACTTGGGCTGCTTTCTAGGGCCTCCCCGAAGCCACAGCCCCGACTTACGCCATAGCAGAGTCATAGAATTGTGTACTTTCCTGAATTTACAAACCCTTTGTCGGTGTCGGACTGCAGTTACCATTCTGGGGTTGAGTGGAAGCATACAGAGGCTGATTTTTCTCAGCCCGTCCACGGGCCGCAGCTCTCTGGCTTGTCCACGCCTACAGCAGATTGCTTCTTGCTAAGGTCATGCGTGTTCTGCTGGTTTATCTCCTTTTAACGCACCGTGTTGGTTTGTTATCGCTGCGGTGACAGATAGCCCCGGCATATTGGCTTGAACGACACAAATTTATCATGCCACGTAGAGGTGAGAAGTCTAGAGGTGGCTCTCCCTGTGCTAAAATCAAGATGTCACCAGGACTGCATTCTTTTCCAGAGGTCCTTAGGGGAATCTGTTTTCCTGCCTTTCCCGCTTCTGGAGGCCCTGCTGCATTCCCTGGCTTGTGGTTCCCTCCCTCCATCTTCAAAGCCACCGAGCAGTGTAGCGGCTGTCGGACCGTTCTTCTGCGATTCCATCCCCTGTGACCACAGCGTGGAAAGATTCTCCATATGTGATGACATTGGGCCCACCTGGATAATCCGGGGTCATGTCCCTGTCTCAAGATCCTTCACTTTGCCACACCTGCAAGTCTCTTCCATGAAAAATGTTTCCCGGGCCCCAGGGTTAGGGCATGGGAGTCCCGGGGGCCATTATTCTCCCCACCACATTGACATCCTTTGTTTCTGTCTCTTAAGTTTTTCCTTTGAAGCCTGCAAGGTTCATACTTTTATTTAATGTTTGCTGTTTGTTGAATAAAGTAGATATCAGGGTCATGGGGGGAAAAAAAAAGGAAATGAGGGAGTCCTGGAACCTGGCTTGTATGCCCACCTTTTGCTGATGATCATAGCCCACTCACTGAGTCTTGATTTACATCTAAGCACAACCAGGAGCTGTTTTCCATCTTGGACAGAACCAGGATTGCTGGTGCAGCTTGGGGACACACTGTTGTCCTCTCTTCTTCCCAAGAACCCCACACTTGCTGGGTGGCCCTTCCGCACTCCATTTGGGGGTCACATGGGGGGTCTCGGCAGGACCAGTTCCTGGACTTAGGGTGTCAGAGTCTGAGTCAGCTGTCGGAACCCAACAGGACCACCGTGACATGAGCAGAGCCAGTAGGCGAGGCCCAGCCCCCAGGATTTCTAAGATACTATGTGTGCCTTTATAGGATCTTCTGAATCCGTGTTCTCTGGGCTTCTGTCTCCACAAAAATGGTGGAGGAAGATGGAGGGTAGGGATAGAAGAGAGTCACTGGAAGGTTTTTGCTCGGAAATAGTTTGGGAGGTATTTGTATCAGTCAGCTTTCTGCTGTGCTCATACTGCATAACAAGCCACCCCCAAAATCAGAGGCTTACAGAAACGAGCATTTATTTCTTGCGTAGCAGTCTGTGGGTCACCCGTGGCTCTCCTGGGCTCAACCGGGTGGAACCAGGAAGGCCAGGTCAGGCTTTGGACTGGGTTTGGGACTGAACTAAGCATCTCATTCTGAGGCCAGTGGACCCCTGGGGCACGTGGTTGCGCTTCCACCTGATTGGAGAAGCTGTGAGGTGGAATTCTGCGGTGCCAAACCGCTGCCTGTCACACCCACTGATACCCCACTGAACCAGGGGACCAGGCCCGATCCAGCATCTGGGGAGGGGGAGGTCCTGCAGAGTCACAGGGCAGAGGGAGCGAATGTATATTTGTATTCCGGGGAGGAGGGGAGGGAGGGCAGAAGCGGGGTTTGTGTGTGGGAGGGGTGGGTGACTCCAGCGGATGATGCTGGGTGCAGCCGGTTGTGTCCAGGAAAATGTGCTCCGTGGGTGTTGGAGGCAGGGGTGCTCGCTCGACGTGCAGCTTCTTTGGCTGCATCTTGGAGTCCCCTGGATGTGGGTGGGGGGGGGGGGGTCCACTCGTGTCCCCAGGGAACACGTGGCAGTGCCTGGAGACATCCTTGGCTGTCAGAACCGACTGGCGGAGAGGGTGCTCCTGGCATCTAGTAGGTGGATGCCAAGGATGCTGACGGGCTGGTAACGCACGAGACAGCCCTCCGCGAGGAACGGTGTGGCCTGGGCCTGGGTGTTCAGTGGCCGACGAGCCCTGCATAAAACAGGTACTTCCCAGCTGATTCTCGTGCACCTTCAAGTTGGAGAACCTCCTCTTGCAGGACTGCCCCAACTGTGAGGGAGAATTGGCGATCCTTTCTATACAGAGGCCTGCTGAGGAGGGGAAGTGAGTTGTTGAAAATGTCACAGATGGGCTGTGTAGAAGCAGGTTAAAACTTCTGGGTCTTGGCGGGGACTCTCTGCAATCTGTGACTTTTTTTTTTATTGTTTTTTTATTAAAATTTTTTTAATGTTTATTTTTGAGAGAGAGAGAGACAGAGAGTGAGTGGGGGAGGGGCAGAGAGAGAGAAGGAGACACCTAATCTGAAGCAGGCTCCAGGCTCCCTGCTGTCAGCACAGAGCCTGATGTGGGTCTTGAACCCATGAATTGTGAGATTACCACTTGAGCCAAAGTCGGATGCTCAACCTGCTGAGTCACCCAGGTACCCCTGATATCTGTGACTTTCTATCATTTATTTTGTACTGTATCAGTCTTTTAAGTTGTATTAATTTCTTTACCGTTCCTCAAGCTAATAAACGGACTATTTATTTGGTGTTGAAAAATCTGGTTTTTATTAGATTTTCATTGTGAGCTTAGTGTTTTCTTTCTCCAGGTGGCCCTTTGTCAACTATTTCTGTTACGTATTTTCTTTCCTCACCAGCAAGACTGCCAAGTTCTTGATAGCAAAGATCTGTGCCTTAAATTTCGTTTTTTTTCTATGTAGTAATGAGCATGTCTGGTAATTATTGGTCAGTTGCCATCGGTATCCGTTGCGATCCAAGTTGCACAGTGGGGTTAAGGGCCATCTATCCAGTTTGCACAGACCAGCCTTTTATACCTTGCTATAAATCCTGTCTTCAGTCTTCAGGGGCCGATGCTTAGCAGGCTGATGCTTGGTTGCCGTGTGGCAAAAAGAAAGCTTTGACCTCATTAAAGGAAGGTAGCCGTGTTATTGAGAGGCAGGCCGCCTCATTCTTCCTCCCACACTCGTGTTCTTTTATTTTGGTGGTTGAAATGTTTGAAGTATGAAAAAAAGTCGGGAATTGCTTGCAGGCAGGTACCAACGTACGATACAGCGAGTTAAAGCTTCTCCGGCCCTCCCCTCTGTTGTGGGCAGCAAGCAAATCTGTATTTTCTTTTAAAAAGCCAGTTGGGGAAGCATTTGCTGTGGGGATGCTGTATCTCCTAGAATTTGCTATGATCAGATGAACCAAGTATCGTCCGTTGGGGCTACCAGCAAGTTACGGGAATAATTGAAATGGTTCTCCTTGTGTGTATCTATGGTGCAGTGGTTTTGAAAAGACATTTGTTGACTTCATGGGATGCAGAGAGGTCAGGGCTCGTTAAGGCTGTTCCACCCTTCAGTTCTCTTTTTTCCTTTTCTTCCCTTTCCCTTTCCCTGATTGATTGATTGATTGATTGTAGGCTTTATGCCCAGTACAGGGCTTGAACTCACGACCCTGAGATCAAGACCTGAGCTGAGATCAAGAGACAGATGCATGGGGTACCTGCATGACTCAATCGGTTGAGCATCAGACTCTTGATTTTCACTGAGGTCATGATCTCATGGTTCCTGAGTTTGAGCCCCGTGTTGGGCTCTCTGGTGTCAGCACAGAGCCCACTTCGGATTCTGTGTCAGTCTGTCTCAGCCTCTCCCAGGCTCGTGTTTAAAACAAACGTTTAAGGGGTACCTGGGTGGCTCAGTCAGTTAAGTGTCCGACTTCGGCTCAGGTCACGATCTCGCCATCCGTGAGTTCGAGCACCGCGTCGGGCTCTGGGCTGACAGCTCAGAGCCTGGAACCTGCTTCCGATTCTGTGTCTCCCACTCTCTCTGCCCCTCCCCCATTCATGCTCTGTCTCTCTCTGTCTCAAAAATAAATAAAAACGTAAAAAAACAAAAAACAAACGTTTAAAAAAAAAAAAAGTAGTGCTGCTTGTATTTGGGAAAGGAACCCCCACGCGGCAGATCAGACCCTTTTAGAGGCACTGGGAATGTCGCTCGTGCTGGAAGAGTTTAGCTGGAAAGCAGTGCAGGAGGAAACACCACTTTCCGTTCTGCATGCCTGTATCAAGACGTTTTGAGTATTAATTCCTGTCGCACAGCAGAAGAGGCTTCACATTCTCATCAGGCGTGGAGAATTGAGTGTGGCTGAGATGGGGGGGGGGTTGTGTGTGTGTGTGTGTGTGTGTGTGTGTGTATGTGTGTATGAAGGGGAGAAAGGAACAGTGACAAAGCCATTTGGAGTGCAGGGAATGTATTCGAAGATACGCACTCGAGGACCGACGATAAAATTTTGGCAGTGGTCTGGGTTCCTGACCTGTGACCCAGACCCTGTGATTGCCGGAGAGGCTCCAGTGGTCCCGTAGCTGCATCCTGCTTCTTACCAGGGCCACAGGGCACTGTCTCAGGTCTGCCTTCCCACAGCGCTCTGGAGGAACTCTTCGTGCTCCACAGAGGTGATACTTTTCCACTTGCTTCACTGTGTTTTAAGGAACCAGGAAGTGATATTATCGGCTGAACCGTCTCCAGGTCCTTTTGATGATTCTGTCCTTTACCAGCCGTGAGATGCCCATGATTTTTGTGCTGTGACTTCTCGCAGCGCACTTGTCCTCGTGGCAAACCCGCGTGTCGCAGACAACGGGAAATGGAGACTCCTGGACATAGATTGATTCTCCTGTTTGGAGGTTGGGGTTATGGGAACCAATGTAAATCAGATCCTGCCTTCATCTGTGATTTTACCACATTAAATCCAAGAAGACCCGTGTAGGTGGTCAGTTTTTTCATCAAGTCTACAGAGTGATGTTTTCCTGGAAAGAGCCCTCAAATGGGAACAGAATGATTGAATTTTAGTCCTAACCTGGTCATTAAGCACCCATGTGATACTGTCCTCAAGAGAGTAAAGGTAGTGTCGCATTTCTCCTGCCAGCTGAGGGCTCAGGCCACGTGCTCCCTGATATCACTCTGGGACACAACATGATTGATTTCAAGACCTTTCGCAGCCCCTTGTTTGAATTCGTGGAATTATGGGCAGTTATGCTGCCACTCATGGTGGTAAAAATTGTATATGGTGGAACCCAGTGACTGGAAAGCAGTCTTCAGGATCTTCTTGTCACCTGAAAAGGAGTGCTCCATAATAATTGTGTTCCTTGGAACTTCTAGGGACTGAACTGCCTTGAACAGGAGTCAGGAAAGGCCTCCCTTCCAACAAATTCCATTTTTGTAATGTTTATTTTTGAGAAACAGAGACAGAGCGCAAGGAGGGGAGGAGCAGAGAGAAAGGGAGACACAGAATCTGAAGCAGGCTCCAGGCTCCCAGCCGTCAGCACAGAGCCCGATGCAGGGCTCAAACCCACAACCCGTGAGATCATGACCTGAGCCGAAGTCAGACGCTTAACCGACTGAGCCACCCAGGCGCCCTTCAACAAATTCCATTTTGGTAGAACTGTCTGAGAGAACTTCTGGATTATCTAGCTAAGTGGATGTGACAGAATTAAAGGCTAATTGGGACTCTATCTGAGAAAATCAAATTCCGACACGTAGTCTAAGCAGAACTAAGGAATATGGTTACCTTTATCACATTATTTTAGTTTTCTTTGGAGGACATAGAAGCTTGTCCCATGGTGTCAGGCATCACATATGGAGGGACTTTTTTCCCTGAAAAGTCCTTGAGGGGGGTCAGCTTTATTATTATTTTTTTGAATGTTTATTTTGAGAGAGAGAGCCCTGGTGTGTGTGTGTGTGTGTGTGTGTGTGTGTGTGTGTGTGCGCGCGCGTGCGAGTGCGAGTGGGGGAGGGGCAGAGAGAGAGAGAGAGAGAGAGAGAGAGAGAGAGGAGAGAGCATCCCAAGCAGGCTACGCACTGCTAGCTTGGAGCCTGATGTGGGGCTTGAACTCACGATCCTTGAGATCGTGACCTGAGCTGAAATCGAGGGTCAGACGCTTAACTGACTGAGCCACCCAGGCACCCTGAGACCATTCAACCTTAAAAGAAAAAACAGCAAAACAAAACAAAAAAATAGTTAGCTTTTTTGTATTAAAATATTTTGCTTGAGAGTCTTTATTGAAAATTGGTAATCTTTTGCAAATTTAAGTAGGCTTTGGTACTTTTTAGAAAGATTCTTTCCTGCTTGATATGCTTGGTCCTTTTACAACTTAGGTTAGGACGGTTTTCCAGGAAAGGAGAGGGGTTGAGCTGTGGTTTTACTGTTAGCATTGCTCCGATCACAAAAGAAATTTCCACCTTCACCTCTTCCTTTTGCTCACTTGCTGTCTTGGAAACATTTCCGCATCTGGCCTTGGGGGAGTCGTAAAACAGGAAGAAAGCGTTAACAACAGGCTGTGTTTCGTAACCGACATTTGCTTCTTGCCCTGAATACTGCATTTTTGCCATCCATTTCCCACTTTATACATGGAGGCACATTCCAGAGCTGCTCCCGAGGGCTGCTGAGTCATGGAAATTGAAGGAGACCGCCTGCCGGGGCACCTGCTGTGACAGATGGGCTCCAGAGACATCAGCCAGCAGAGGGACAGGATTCATCTCCCAGCCCCATCCTCTGTCATTTCATTCTCTCTCGTTCTGGCTTTTTCCTTTCATAGCTGCCCTTCCGGTTCATTTGAACTGCACTTCACCTGTGCAGGAGGGCCATGGCCGAGCTCGCTTAGCTAGCTCTAGGTGTGAAGAGGCAAGAATTGGGACGCCTGGGTGGCTCAGTCGGTTGAGCATCTGACTTCGGCTCAAGTCGTGATCCCACAGTTTGTGGGTTCGAGCCCCGTGTCAGGCTCTGTGCTGACAGCTCGGAGCCTAGAGCCTGCTTCGGATTCTCTGTCTCCCTCTCTCTCTGCCCTCCCCTGCTCACACTTCGTCTGTGTCTCTGTGTCTCAAAAATAAGTCAACATTAAAAAAAATTAAAAAAAAAAAAAAAGAATGAGGAAGGAATGGGGACGGGAGCAAGGGAGAGGTGACACCAGTGTGTCACAGATGGCTGTCTGTGGAATGTGAAGATATTGTAGGATGGTTTGCGGTCTTTTTTAGGTTGAGTGGAAAGGACTCTGATGGGTACATGTTTATGTGGTTAGTGTGTCTGGGGGATTCTCGGTAGTCACAGTAGTTAATGTCCTGTAAAGTCACTGAAACTTCATAGAAGCTTTGCTCCTAGGGGAAACACAGGGGTAGCTTCCCGTGAGCCTCTGCTTAACGTCCGTACGTGAGCTTATTTTTCTGTATAAAGACCCCTTATTGAATATATATCGTTGATTCCTTTACACTGAAACTCCCAGCCAACAGCAGTGTAACTCCTGCCCTAGGAAAGCTCGTCTAACACGTGGGTTTTCTCCGTCAGGCACGTCCTGCCTTCTTGCCCTTGGCAACACCGGCCAGCACTAAAGCCCCGGGCTCGGGGCCGTTCTCAGCGGTCCTCACCAACAGAGAGCAGGCAAACGGGAAAGACTTTGGCATGGCAGAGACCCCGTGCAGGACACTCGTTTCCAGTCTGGGAGCTGAAACGAGAAGGTGGAGTTCAGCCTTGTTCAGCCTCAGCTGGAAACACGTGCCCCTGGTGACTCAACTTCCCCGCTCCAGTGTCCTGGCGTGACCATGGAGCACGTGGGTATCGCTCGCAGGGTGACAGATAAATTGTAGCAGATAGGCCGATTCACAGATACACACGGTGTTTATCCCTGTGCGTCAGAGACACAGAAACCTATGTCTAATTTGAGAGCGACCTTACCAGCCTGAAAGCAATCGGCGTTCCGACAGTTGTGTCCGCAGGGCCCCACGGAGATGGGTTGGAGCTGCAGGTGTTGCAGGAGCGTCTCGGGAGGCACGCAGAGGGTACGTGGGAGGCAGGGTCGGGTAGAAAGCCTAGCGACCTCAAAGCCCGCCTCCTGAAGTGTGGGCCAGCCAGATAGCCCCGGAGCAAGAGAGAGATGGCCTTGCTCAGTCACGAGGCTGCCGGGAAGAGGAAAGCCAGGGTGGATTGGGAAATCCTTTCTCGAAAGGAGATAAGGAGCTTTGCGTTTCCGTAGTTTAAGAGTTGCATTTGCACAGTTACTCCCACAGTGGTAAACCGAACCTTCGGTTACAAGTTTGTATATAAAGCATTTTGCACCCATATTAAGTGGTTGTTTTTGATCAGAAGTTGTCCGGTACTGGAAGTGTCTGATGGGTTAACCCAACAGAATCTTTTTTTTTTTTTTTTAACGTTTATTTATTTTGAGAGAGACAGAGTGAGGAGGGGGAGGGGCAGAGAGAATCCCACGCAGTCTCCGTGTGGCCAGCACAGAGCCCGACACGGGGCTCTAACTCATGAAACCGTAAGATGATGATCTGAACTGAAATCAAGAGTCGGATGCTCAACCGACTGAGCCACCCAGGCACCCCCCCCCCCCCCCCAGTAGAATCTTTCTAAGGTGTAATGATATTGTTTGAAACAAGGGTCACCCTGATGTCTTACTGGCTTGTTGGGGAAGTCGACTGGACCTCAGTTGAAACGTGATTTGATCCACACTGGAAGCCAGTCAGTGGCATCAGGGCCTCCTGATGATTCTTGGTTGGTTGGTTTTATCGGGATGGTTCCTTCCCCCAGATTATGATTGAAAGGGAGCCAAGGTATTAAAAAAAGAATGGAGTTTATGAGTAGGTGTTGGTGTGTATATATTTAAGGTGGCCTTAGTCTGGGAAAAGGAGCTTTTTCTGGACAGCTCCTTCCTTTTCCTCAGGTTTTGTGGGTACTGAACACTGAAGTCCTGTATTAAAACTGTTACTGGGGAGCCTGGGTGACTCATTCGGTTGAGCATCTCTGAGTCTTGATTTCGTGTCAGGTCCTGATCCGGGGTTGTGGGATCGAGCCCTCGTCGGGCTCTGCGTGGAGCCTGGGGCCTGCTTCAGATTCTCTCTCTTTCCCCCTGCCTCTATCCCCCACTCACGCTCTCTCTTTATATATAAAATAAAGAAAATAAAAAAATACCGTTATCGAGCAAATGTTATAAGGACAAACAACACAGTTATGATTACCCGTTCTGAAATGATGGCGATATTAAATATAATTTGGTTGAACATGTAACTGCCAGCGTATAAAGTAAAACGCTCACGTTGGACTTAAAACCAAGTAAATGTTCATTTCATGGAAAATACCCAACTGATAAAGGATGGGTTGGTTTCTGATGGTGATAAAGTCCGTTTTAAAAAATCGAAAGTGCTTTTTTCTTATCTGCAGTTCGTACAGATAAGTTCTGTAAGCTCTCGGATCGTTTCAGTTTCAGGTGGCATAAATTCTGAGGCTCATTCTTAGACGTTTGGCCTTACCTGGGCTTACAGGTATAGTCTGTGTCCTTGAGGCAGTAACCACCAGATCGTGCACATCTGTGGTTGGACAAAGTTGAGCTTGTTGACTTACTGCCTTGAGGGGACCGTGGGCATCTCCGAAAGAGGGTGCTAGGAAGCGCTTAAAAGATTGGGCCTTGCGTTCAGTGATTTGGGGCAGGGTTTAAGGAATCGGAACCTTGTCCGCTGTTGGTTGTCTCGGAAATTGTTTGTGTTGTGTCTGGAGACTGCCACAGCCTAGCTGCTTCTCCTCTTTCAGTTAATACATACTTGATTGGTACACGGATGGGTGATTGATTGAATGGGTGTCTGATGGGTGCGTGTGCTTAACCATCAGAAACATCCAAATAAAAGAATTGTCTTAAAAAGACTTCTTAATGATCACTCGTCGCTAAAATCCTGCGTCGTAGCTACTGGGTTTGGCCCTGCTGTCATCTTCAAGTTTCGTTTTTTTTTTCTTTTCAGTAAAGCCTATTTATTTATTTTGAGAGAGAGTTGCACGCATGTGCAAGCAAGAGAGGGTCCCAAGCGGGCTCCCGTGGGACCGGATCCCACAACCCTGGGATCACGACCTGAGCCGAAATCAAGAGTCGGGTACTCCTCCGATTGGGCCATCCAGGGAGGGGCCCCAGTGATGGCACTTTATGGTTCATATTTTAGAGCATCAGATGCATTCCTTTTGGTGCTCTCGCGAGTGCTGTTTTCTCAATTTCATTTTTAGGTTGTTCGTTTCTAATACTTGCAGAATATTACATTTTAATGCAATAGAGGACCCTTTTTTCTTGCTAGTTACAGGAAGAGTTTTTCTGGTTCACTGCCTGTGTTTATTGCAATTAGTTTTTATTGAGTAGGAAGACCTTTATAGGGTTCGTTTACGTCCCTTGGATTTGTTATTTTTAGTTCTCCAAAGTACCAGGAGGGTGCCTCAGTAACAGAGACTGTGTCAGGTTTTCAGAAATTTATTTAATTTTTTTATTTTAAGTGATTTATTTTGGTTAATTATAGACCCACAAGAAGTTGCAGAAATAGCGTTCTGTGTGCCGTCCCCCAGCTTCCTCCAATGGTGGCATCTTACATAACCTTGGTGTAATATCAAAACCGGGAAATCCACATGGCACGGTACAGTTCACCAGCCCTGAGCCCTCACTGGGAGTTCACTGGTTTCTGCACGGATTCATTTGGGAGTTACATTTGAAGGATAGGCATAAGCAATAGCAGAAGGGGATGGAAGGAGTTGGGGTTAGAAAGAAGCACGCGGTCGCGGTCGCCTTGACTTTTTTGGCAGCCGGTGTGCACGGGACAGGTGACAGCAGGCCAGGAAGACGGGAGATGCTTTTGGTGGTTAAAAACCAGATATCTGTGCTGCCCATGCACACTGTGTTTTGTTTTCACTGCTGTAGTAAGACAGACCATTTTCTCTTAACCTCCAGGCAGACTCATGTAGAACATTAAATTTTGGGACAGAAGACCTTTCTCTTGCTAGTTACAGGAAGTGATTATAATGGGGAAGGCAGAAACCCAGTGTTACACAACCTGAAATCCTTGGCCCTGGATTCACTTATTCACATGTTCTTTATTTTGTAATGGATGAAACAGTCCCCATTCCCCCCCACCCCCACTTCAGTGGACGTAGTCTTGTGTTGGGTGTTACCTATCCATTAGGATCTCACTTCAGAATTCCCTTCCTCTTTTTTTTAGCGTTAATTTGTTTCTTTTGAGAGTGGGGGAAGGACGGGGGTGGGGGGGAGAGAAGAGTCCCAAGCAGATTCCCCACTGTCCGCACAGAGCCCGACGTGGGGCTCGAACTCCCAAACCGTGAGATCATGACCTGAGCTGAAATCAAGAGTTGGACGCTTAACTGATTGGGACACCCAGGCGCCCCTGGGGGGCCTTTCTTTTCCTCTGCTTGGGCGGTTTGCCACTTGTCCTGCTGGGAGAGTGGAAATGTAAAGTGATAGTTGACACGGACCCCAGTCTCCCATCACACGGAATGTGGCGGGATGGATGGTTTTTCTTTCCTGCCTCTCTTGCTGTGAGGGTAACAGGATTGGTAATGGTCACTGAGAGCAGCGAAGTGCTCTTGAGTAACTCTGCACGTGGGGGACGAGGTGCACTGTACCTCCAAGAGCCACATAATGGTGTGTACCCCACGCTGGGGTTTGGACACAAGCTGGTCAAGAATGGAGTGCAGTAGATTCCTGTGTGAGCATTGAGAAGCTCTTGTGAGTGAGGCGTGGAGCGAGGTTGCACAAGCTTCTGTGACTCGTGGAAACCGGAGCCAGGCTCATTTACGGGCTCACACCCGTCGGGTACGATCAGACAGGGATGGTCGTTGTGAATGGGGTCCATGCCAAGGCGCCTGTGAAGCATCTGTAGAGGCTCGGGACGGACTAAAAAAAGGCGCAATGGTCTCGTATCTATTGAAACAGAAAGGAGGTTAGCGCTTACCTAGCACAGGGGGCTTGGGGACGGGGCCTGGGTTAGCGTCTGCTAAGGTGGGAGCGGAGGGCTTCTTCTCGGGACAGTGAACGTGTTCTAAGGTTATTTGCTGATGGTGGTTGCACGGCTCTGGGAATATACTAAGAGCAGTTGAATCATATACCGCCAGTGAGTGAATTGTATGGTGTGTGATTCCTAGCTCAACAAAACTGTTCACTTTTTTTTTTAACGTTTTAATTATTTTTGAGAGAGAAACAGAGTGTGAGCAGGGGAGGGGCAGAGAGAGGGAGAGAGAGAATCCCAAGCAGGCTCCTCACCGTCAGCACCCAGCCCAGTGCAGGGCGTGAAGCCTCAGATCATGACCTGAGCCGAGGTCGGACGCTCAGCTGACTGAGCCCCCTGGGCGCCCTTCATCAAAACCGTGTAAAGGGGGTTTTTGTACTTTGAGTTTGTAGTTTCAAGAGTGCTTTTCTAATACCTGCTGTGATCTTGTGTGGTTGGAGCTCCTGTTTGTGCACAGATGCGGTGTAACTTTCAGCGTGGAGAGAACGGTTTTTTCAGTGACCAGTTCCCGAAAACGTGTCCCCATCTGTCATCTCTACGCCGCCACAATTAGGAAGCAGCCATCCACAGTGAGCGGTGAAAACGTGGCTGCTGTCACAGGAAGTGTAGCACTGTCCTCTTCGTGTTTTCTCCTTTCCCTGTCTCCTCCTCCGCCCCTCCCCCTCCCACAAACTAACAAGAAACAGCAAGAACCCAGTGGCACAGCTGAATACGCTCCGGGCTTTTGAGGACAGGACACATACGGGGGGAAGATAAAGCACAAGTACAGCCACCCAGCCTTTCTCCACGGCCAGCGTCAAGATAGACACAGCAGAGGGCAGACTCAGGAAAGCCTTGATCTGCCTGGTCAGAGTTGGGAAAAAGTCTGAAAGATCTGGTACCGCAGATCACCCTTACTGTGACCGATGAAACTGATAGAGGGGGTGTAGGGAGAATAGGGAGAATGCAAGGGAAATTCACAAGGTACCCGCCTGCACGTTGATAATCGGTCTCCCGATTCCTCCCCAATGCGTCTTGCTCGGAAATGATCAGAAAGCACTATCGTACGCATAATTGGAAGCACCATGGCCTGTTTCTCCACTCGCACACTTGGCTAAACAAAAAACACACTTCGAGTGAAAAAAATGTTCCTTCACAAAGCTTCCGAGGGGCGCCTGGGTGGCTCGGTTAGTTAAGCATCTGACTTCGGCTCAGGTACTGATCTCACGGTTCGTGGGTTCTAGCCTTGTGTTGGCTCGTGCTGACAGCTCAGAGCCTGGAGCCTATTTCAGATTCTCAGTTTTCTTCTCTCTGTCCCTCCCCTGCTCGTGTTCTGTCTCTCTCTCAAAAAGGAATAAACGTTAAAAAAAAAAAAATTAAAACAACAACAAAAAAAGCTTCCGACATCCAGATGGTCACTTACTATGTCCTCTAACACTCAGCAATCTCGCCATGAGCTTTGTAGCATTGGTTCATTGCTTATGCTTAGAAGAAAATGACTGAAATCGCACATCCCATTAAATAAAAGCCATCAGGGTTTAGTGTCCTGAAGAAATGTTGTCTACACAGCCAGCCTCTGCTCTTTCGTTACCACGCGCGGTCACACGTCTGTGCTGTGAGCTGTGAGTAGTACACAGTTGCGAGGGAGAGAGCCGAGGTCACAGACCGGGGACAGGGATGGTGGCTGTGGTGCAGTGTTCCAGGAAGAGGCCCAGGACGCTGGGGAGGAAGGACCCCCCCCACCCCCACCCCCGCCACCCGGTGAAATCAGCCTCCTCTTGTGTGTCTGTGTTTAATCTGCGGGGCGGGATTTCTGTGTGACTTCCTGTGTTGAAACCCGAGTGGCCTGTCCCGCCTTTGACCTCTGCTGTCTGCAGTGTGGCTTAGTTCACGTGTCCGGCTTCACTGTGAGACCCGGGGTCACATCCCTGGATTGACATCCAAGGTCAGAGTTTGGGGCAGGAATAGGAATGTACCCGAGTCTTGATGGGATGTGAAGGTAAAGACGATTAGCACCAGGGGTGCCTGGGTGGCTCAGTCCGCTGAGCATCCGACTCCTGGTTTTGCCTCGGGTCATGATCTCATGGCTCATGAGATCGATCCCCACGCCTGGCTCTGCGATGACTGTACAGAGCCTGCTTGGGCTTCTCTCCTCCTCTCTTTGCCCCTATCCTGCTCACCTGAACTCTCTCTCCCTCTCTTTTCTGTCTCTCTCTGAAAATAACAAAACAATTAGCACAGCCAGTTCGTGTTTGTGTGTCTGCCTTCCACCAGGCGGTGACCGGGGGACCCTATGCAGTTCCTTTTGAGCCTCTACAAGTCCACATCATTGGAAAGACTCTTCCCGCTTTACAGGTGGGGAAACTGAGGCCAGGGCAGTGCAGTACCTGCTGTGCAACTCCCACCTGCGGAGCTCAGAGCGGGCTGGTGGCAGGCTGGGTCATTGCGACTTTAAAGTCCCTGTTGCCTGCGAGGCAACGCTGCGCTTCTGAGCCCTAGAGGGTTTCCCCTCGATTCCTGCCAATTTCCAGTGGGACAGTTCTCAGGACCCCCAGGAGTGTGTGGCTAGAGGCTGCGGCTGTGTGCGTGGGAACCCTGAGAAAATGACGGCGTCTGATTCCAGAAACATCTCTGAGCCAAAGCCTGAGACCGGCCTGCTCTAAGGCAGGGGCTGCATTTGGCCTGCTACCTGTTTTTGTGCAGCCCGCGAGCTAAGAATGATTTTAGATTTTTAAATGGCCGAAAAAAGAATAACATTTTGATATAAAAGTTATACGTCAGTCCGACACAGTTTTATTGGAACACAGCCACACCCATTCACGTATATCTCCTCTGAGCAATAGACGGTGTTGCAACACAGACCCCCTGGCCCAGGGAAGCCTGAAGTATTTACTCTCCGGCCCTTCACAGAACAAGGGTTGCAATCCCTGCCTGCCTCGAGGCCTGTCCCTGTACCTGCTGTACTTTCATTCCGCCCCCCTCCCCATCTCTTCCTCATTTGCACTTTGTTCCCCTTTCACCTTGCTTGTTGGAGCCTGGTATTGCACAGTTAGAGAGTCACTTGTTGGATGTGAAAGTCTGTCTCCGTTAAAATGTCTATAGCCCTGAAAGAGGTAACATGTTAAACCTTACCATTTATGCCTTGGGTGCCAGCTTGGTGCTGGCATTGTTGGAACAGAGCAGGGCTGATGTATAAGAGGAGGGGATATGGGGTGTCCCTGTGTGGCACAAGATGGGAGATTCGGTCATTAGAAGTGACCTTTGTCGCTTTCCCTCAGTCACCGAAAGGCTGGGAGTGTTGGTGGGCGAAGTGTGTGGCTAAGCTCCCCTGTGGGAGCTGTCGGCTTTGGAGAACCGCGTCACCTGAAGATTACCGCCCCCCTCCCCGCCTTCCCCCCCCCCAAGAAGAGGGTGCTAGGCTCCTGACGTGACTGGTCCCCGTGGAGTCGTAAGGTGGGGCCCACAGGTAGAAAGTGGTCGAGTCGGAATCGGACACAGACAGTCTTCAGTTCTCAGGGGCTTACCTGCATTCTGGCACCTTGTCTGCGATGCTGGCCTCACAGTGCAAGGGTGACCACCCGTTTCTTGCCTTTTCGTCCGCTGGTTTTGATGGTTGCTTCAAGGCCCGGACAAGGGTGAGAACTCGGGAGGGAGATGTCAGTCTGTCCGTCTCATCCGTGGTACCTGGCGTGCCACACACGGACCTGTCGTCATGTGTATTTGAGAATAACGATGCCACGGTGGACCCTTGCCCCGTTATGGTGTCCTACCTGTAGGACTTCCGTGCCGATTTACAGTTCAGTTACGTTTGCAGGCTTTCTGGGGCCATTCTACACTCGCTGGGAAGTTGACCATATTTTTATAGCGTTTTGGGGAGAAAAACAGTTCTGAGTGAGGAACCAGTGAAGATTTGGACTCTGTCCCATTTGTAATTCGGAGGCTGCTTCAACTTCAAGCTTTCTTCTTTAAACTTGTCCCGTCGTGATGTACACAGTAGCAAGGCAGAGTATTCCGTTAGCCGTGGCGTCCTCGCTAAGTGGCTTCCTCGCGTTCTATTTCTTGCTTCACTTCTCGAAGCATTATTAAAATACGCTGGAGGCTGCTACCTCTTCTGGCCGGGGAGCGGGTTGGGGGGGTTGGGGAGAGAAGGGATTAAAAATTAGCTCGAATCTAAAAGCCGCACTGACAGCGCAGATAATTTTTCATGCTAACCTACTTTCAGTGCTGCCAGCACCATTGTAGAATGGAAAATCTCTGCTTTCTCCCGTCCTGCTCTGACGAGACCTAAAAATAACTCCATGAGGAGATGGGCACGTGGCCCTTTGATCTCTGTGGCCTGGGATATTTCTTGGTAGGAGCCGAGGCTGGAAGGAGCTTGGTGTTTTTCAATGAGCCTTCGGGTAGTTGCAGTTGATGGATGAGGCCAATTACTGGAATCGTCCTTCACCATCAGGCTATTTGATCTGTCCCTGGTTTCCATTTCTTAAGCTTCTCCGAATACGCTCTCCCCACGCCTGGGGTTTATGCAACTACAAACTGGGATATGTGTGCGGAAACCCAAACAAGACGCATCACTCTTGGATGCCAAGAACCGCTGGACTGGATTTGTTAGCGATTTACGGAGGGGCCTCCCGTTCCAGAATAAGTTGAACACCACTTTGACCCCCAGGGGGTCTGTGGTTGAGGTGGACAGGACAAGGGCAGGATTCGATTTCATGGGTAGTAGAGGTGTCCCAAGTGCCCGTGCGCTCTGCGCAAAGGAGTTTGAAAGAGGTTGGGAGCCGATGAGGTGGCCTGGGGCAGGAGCAGGAGGTGAGGCCCAGGAGGCGCCTTCCCGCGAGGAGCATGTCTGCAAGAGTGAGGAGAGGAGGAGAACGCAGAGGAGCCAAGAGCCCTCAGAGGTGCAGAGGTGGGACGGTTGGCGGTGATTTTGGGGAGTCCGACTTGTGTTTTTCAGGGTAGGAGCGGTGGGTCTGCAGCGGATGGGAGACGGGGTACACGCGGGGCAGTGGGGGCACACCTCTCCTTGGAGAGCCGCAGCCCTGAAGGTGAGGCCGGAAGTGGGTAGCCTTTGCCTGGGAAACTAGTGTGGGTGAAGGAGGGCTTAGGGAAAGGGAGACTTGGTGCTTGAGTGGAAGCAGACAGGGAGATGTTCGAGAGATAAGATACAGGATTGGGGGGTGGACTGTATTTCTTCTTTTTTTAACGTTCATTTAGTTTTGAGAGAGAGAGAGAGACACGGAGAGACAAGAGCGCAAGCCGGGGGGTGGGGCAGGGAGAAGGGGAAACACAGAATCTGAAGCAGGCTCCAGGCTCAGCTTTCAGCACAGAGCCCGACGCGGGGCTCAAACCCATGAACTGTGACATCACGACCTGAGCCGAAGTCGGACGCTTAACCGACTGAGCCACCCAGGTGCTCCAATGGACTGTATTTCTTGCAGGAGGAAAACTGTGCAGGGTTTTAGTCTTGGGAGACTAGGGGTATTAGGGGCATTTCTTTTTGGGGACAGATGAGAAGGCAGTGAACATGGAAAATATTTAGAAGCAGAGAGGACGATACCTCTGAAAAGCTGTACCGGGAGATAACCTAACATATGAAGGTTAAGGTTTTCTGGGAGAGCAGGGGCGTCCTGACTCAAAGGAAGCCAGGTGGGGTGGGATCTTCTGATGCCCGAGACCAACTAGGCTTTCAGACTGTACTGGGGAACAAAGGGTGTGTGCCTGGGGACTTGGTAGCCAGCGGCCACTTCTTTTCCTCCTGGTTCTTACCCTCCCTGATCACCACCATTGTTTAGAATCTGAGTCACCCCCATTTAATCCGCTTCAGATGAGGCTTTCTGTGTAAGAGGTTATTTGAATTATGCTGTTTGTTTCCTAAAAACCAGTGGACTGGGGCATATACCAAGGCAAAGCAGGACTACGTGGAGATGGGCTAACCCCCAGCAGCTGTCTAGTAGAACGTTCTTCCACGATGCAGATGTTCCGTGTCTGCACTAGTGTGGATCGTCTCAATACTCATGGATCGTCTCCATACCTACTGGATTGTCTCCATACCTCGTGAATCATCTCCATACTTGTGGATCGTTTCCGCACTAGTGGGTAGTCTCCATAATGGTAGTTTCCATACCACTGGATAGTTTCCGTACCTAGTGGATCATCTCCACACTAGTGGATAGTTTCCACGCCTAGTGGATCGTCTTCATAGCTAGTGGTAGTTTCTGCACTAGTGGATAGTGTCCATACCTCGTGGTTAGTCTCTGCGCTAATGGATAGTCTCTGTACCTAGTGGATGGTCTCCACACTAAGCGGATAGTCTCACATGGGAGATACTAGCTACACGTGCCTATGAGTTGTTTGGGCTTCTGATGACAAGGTAAGATGAGGGCTTATGCGGTGTCTGAGAAGGATAGTCTGTCAGCAGAGCCTCTGGACGCGTGGCTGCGGTGAGGCTGAACATGACCACGGCCAGGTGAGGGCAGAGAACTGGTGTGAGGAGAAAAGCTCCAGGGGGTCGTGGCCCCCGTGAACCAAAGCTGGGCTCCCTATGTTTCACTGCTTCTGTTTCTTACTGTTAATTACGTCAGGTACAGGAAGTGTGGGGCTGTGATTTTGTCCTCGTGCTGAGCCAGAGGGGCTGGTCTGCACCTTCACCGTCAGTCGTGAGTCATGGTCCAAGGTCGTCTCTAACGGACGGGTGTGCGGAGATGAGGTTGACCGCCTCGGGTTTAGGAGAGGGGGCAGGAGAACTCCAGGCAGAAACACCTCCACTGAATTCTCTTCCCTCCCCAGCTGCGTCTTCGAATAGCGACTCTTATCAAGCCCTTGGTCATCTCTATTGACGTTTAGCCTTGAGAAAGGAAAAGATCATCTCAGAGTTTCCATCTGTGAGCAACGTTTTCTGAACATGTTGAAAATGTGGGCTTAATTTTGTGAGCGTAGCAGGAACTCATGTGGTTTGGGATTTATTAAAAACCGTAGGTTCTGTGAGGAAAGACCACCTCTCACCTGAGTTCTACAGACTGTTTACTTGCTTTTCGCACTGGAAACACAAGCAAACCATGCCAGAAAAAAAAAATCAACAGAACCGTTTGTTAGATCTGTTCGCTGATTGCCCTATTTCCGATTTTCCTCCTGCTCGTCACCTGTCTTCGAAGAAAAGTCGCACACGCTCTGCCTTCACGCCGTCTGATGCTCTCGCGCCACACACACCCTGATGCCGTGCGATGTGGTCTGCCCCCACTTGGAAGAAGCATGCCTTCCTCGTTGCCCGTGAACTTCAGATCGTGGACACCCCAGCTCTTCCAGCCCTTCTGCCCCTACCTGCCACCCCCCTGCCTTCCCCACTTCCCTCTCCCTTCATCCTCCTGCTGACGGACCCTCCAGAGCACCAGGGCTGGGCACCCTGTATGGGGCCAAGTACTTCAGAGTCCCCACGAGGTGATGCTGAGTTTGGACTCCTTGTGCCCAAGGCTCTCAACAGTCTGGCTTCCTTATTTGCCCACTTCTTGTAGACAACGGTCCTGAACCTTCGTTTTTATGTTTGGACCTGCTTTAGCTGTCCATCAAAGCCTAGGAGGCTTGTCAGAATAGAATTTTCAAATGCATTCCAAAAAAAAAAAAGAAAAATAGTCGGGTGCCTGGGTAGCTCACTTAGTTGAGTGTCCGACTTTGGCTCAGGTCGTTCCCTCAGGGTTTGTGAGTTCGAGCCCCGTGTAGGGCTCTGTGCTGACAGCTCAGAGCCTGGAGTCTGCTTCGGATTCTGTGTCTCCCTCTCTCTCTCTGCCCCTCCCCAACTCGTGTTCTTTCTCTCAAAAATAAACAAACATTTAAAAAATAAGAAAAACAGGCTTGCAAAGGACGCGATTAAAATTATTGTCATTACAATATTAAAAACAGAATTTGGGCCGCCTGGGTGGCTCGGTGGGTTGAGCATCTGACTCTTGATTTCGGCTCGGATCATAATCTCACGGTTCATGAGACTGAACCCTGCATCAGGCTCTGTGCTGACTTACGGAGCCTGCTTGGGATTCCTTCTTTCTTTCTCCCTCTCTCTCTGCGCCTCCCCTGCTTGCTCCCTCGCTCTCTGTCAAATAAATAAACTTTAAAGAAATAATAAAATTTATTGAATAGTAGGAATATGTGTTTTTTTTCCTTTTCCTTTTCTTGTTGTGGTAAAAAATAATATAAAATTTATCATTTTGGGGTGCCTGGGTAGCTCAGTCGGTTAAGCATCCGAGTCTTGATTTTGGCTCAGGTCGTGATCTCACCGTTTGTGAGTTTGAGCCCTACACTGGGCTCTATGCTGACAGTGCACAGTCTTCATGGGATTCAGTGTCGCCCTCTCTGCTCCTCCCCTGCTCGCTCACACACTCCCTTTCTCAGAAAATAAACACTTAAAAACATTTTACCATCTTGGAGTGCCTGGGGGGCTCAGTCACTTAAGCATCCAGCTCTTGATTTCAGCTCAGGTCATGATTCCACGGTTTGTGGGTTTGAGCCCCGTGGCGGGCTCTGTGCTGACAGTGCGGAGCCTGCGTGGGATTCTCTCTCCCCTTCTCCTGCGTGCTTACTCTTGCTCAAAATAAGTAAACGTTTTTTTAACGTTTACCATCCCGACCTTTCTCAGGTGTCGAGTTCAGCAGCGAAAGTGTGTTCACGTTGTCGTGCTGGCATCCCTTCCGTCCGTCTCCACGACTTTGCATCGTCTCCAGCTGAAACCGTCCCCGTTAAAGTCCTCGTCCTCCTCGCCCCCAGCCCCTGGCACCCACTGTTCTGCGTTCTGTCTCTCCTCTCTGTGCCTCGAATCACACAGTATTTGTTTTTTGGTGGTTGGGTTACTTCACCGAGCGCAGTGTTCTCCAGGCTCGCCCGTGCCATAACAGGTCCACGTGTGTACAGACCACATTTTGGTGGTCCATTCATCCGTCGGGAGACTCTTGAGTTGCTCACACCTTTCACGACTGTGAGTCGTGCTGCTGTGTGAGCCTGGGTGTATAAACGTCTCTTCAATCAAGACCTGCTTTCTGTTCTTCATTATGGTCTTAAACATTTTAAAGGTTTTTTTTTTTTAAGTTTTATTTATTTTGAGAGAGAAAGCAGGGGTGGGGAGGGATGAGAGAGAGAGGGAGGGAGGGAGGGAGGGAGGGAGGGAGGGAGAGAGAGAGAGAGAGAGAGAGAGAGAGAGAGAGAGAGAGATAGATTGAGAATCCCAAGCAGGCTCCACACTCAGCACAGATCCCAACGCAGGGCTCGAACTCACTATGAGATCATGACCTGAGCCAAAGTCAGACGCTCAGCGATGGAGCCACCCAGGTGCCCCAGTTCTTTTCAAATATTTTAAATAACACCACGTAGCAATGACTTTAACTGCTACCAGCATTTCCAAGTGGTATTCGGTGTCAGCAGTATTTGCAAGTGTCTGAGACCTCTGTAACACGATAGGAGAAAGGTCTCCGGTTTCTGTTGCTGAAAACCTCAGGGGTCTGCTAATTCCACAAAGGTTTGTTACCTGCGTTTCTGACGGAGGAATTCGGTAAAGGCTAGTGGAAACAAAGTGGTTGCCCCCCTGTTCCTGCCGTGCAAGTTCCCTGAGGCCCCTGAACTGGCTTGCATTCCAGCCAAGTGGGGAGACCGACTTTCTCTGGATAGACATGGAACCTTCTGCCTCTGTGCGTGCGCCTTCAACTAAAATCCCACCCATGGAAAATGCTCGCTTAGCTGGAGGCTTCTTCGTCCTCCCCCGCTCATTTACTCATTCATTCAACAAACGTGTGGTCGGTCCTGTGTGATCGGTGCTGCCCTGGGTACCCGGGCTGTGGCAGTGGATTGTGTGGCCATGGTGCACATACCCCGGCCAGAGTGGGAAAGAGAAGCCAGCACGTGCACACAAAGGTTTTCGGGTGGCAACCCTGATGAGCATCCTGGGGAGATCATCGGCTGTGAGAGCGTGTGGTCGGGGCATCTTGCTTAGTCGTGGGAGGGGGCATTTCAGATGGAACCTGAGGGGTGAAGAGGAGGGGCTGCCTGGCCAAGGAACGAGCATTTGCAAAGGTCCAGAGCAGATGAGGAGAGGGAGAGGGAAAGAGAAAGAGATCGGCCGGGAGACTTTGCCATGACTCTGTGGACTCTGTGGTCTGTGTTAAGAAGTCAACGCTTGTCCTGAGTATCGGGGCGGCATCCGTGGAGAGGAATGACCCGATCTGTACATTGTGATGGGATTTGGCTGCTCTGTGGTCAGTGACTCAGAGGGAGTCCATAAGGGAAGTGAGTTGACTGTTGGAGCCTCCTGGAATATTCTAGAGGTGTAGTTTCTAGGACCAGGGGCGTGGAGAGGAGGGCATTTACTGCAAACAAAACTTGGACATTTATTGGGTTTCTTTCTAAGTTTATTTATTTTGAGAGAGAAAGAAGAGAGGGGCAGGGGCAGAGAGGAGAGAGGGAGAACCCCTAAGCAGGCTCCATGTAGAGCCCGATGCAGGACCCGATCCCACCACCGTGAGATCATGACCTGAGCCGAAATCAAGAGTCAGTCAGAGGCTTAACCGACTGAGCACCCCCCAGGCGCCCTGGATCTTCTCATGCCTGTGAATTTTAAGATCCCTCCCTTCCCTCCTTCTCTCCTTCCATTGAAACCCGGAACACTGTGTCATTCGAACAGATTTATGTTCCTGCCTTAAAGTGTAGTTATTTTTATACTCTTTCTAGGTCTATATTAGACTGGAGGTCAGAGACTGAAATTACGTGCTTTGAATATCTAAAAACATTATACCTCATTGCTGAGGTGAGTGTGTGTGTGTGTATGTGTGTTATATGTATCCTGCATTCTTAGGCACGTGAACAAATTTCTCAATAACTAGAAAGTGTGAACAAATTTCTCAATAACTAGAAATGTAACGATGTGTTGTAACAGCAGGCACTGTAGGGAACCCTCACGACCGACGGCACATTCCTGTTACTAGACCTTCCCTAGAGTCTGCAAATAGTGTGTCGTTGTTTAATAAGGTGCCGGTTGAGGTTTCCGTGATAGACTTTTGCTTTGTAAAAAGAAATTATCTGGATTTTAATGGAAAAATTGTAGACCCTCCTGAGTGTTGTTTTGCCTTTGGTTCTGTCCTGTTTAAGAGCTGGTTGTGAGCAGGAGAAAATAACCCATTTTGTCTGTAACAAAAATGTACGTTTGGTTTTTAAAGCATATGCGACTGTAGAAGACAATACCAACTTGGCGGGCATTTAAATTGTTATGTAAATCAAATCTTTTGATGTGCGCATTGCTCTCTGTTTTTCACGATTTGTTTTTGCAGGGAGAAAATAATTTTTCCCAGAGAGGTTTTGGGTAGAAAGAAGCCCTCATATGGTATGAAGTGTGCGACGTCTTAGATTTATTTTTCCTCCTTCTGCCTGGGAGGATTGAAAGCTTAAGCATTTAGTGATGTGCGCGCACCCGGGAACATTCCTGCCTTGTTTTCCCTTCTAGTCCCATTTCCTGTATAAGGACAGGACTAATGAGTGCAGCTGGAGCCACTCAGTTCAGAATGAAGGAGTGTGTGTGTGTGTGTGTGTGTGTGTGTGTGTGTGTATGTGTATGAGAGAGAGAGAGAGAACGAGAACACTGTCTCTTTGTCAAACCCAGTGACTCCCCTGCCAGGAGTCCGGCTCCTGAGTTTTAGTGAATTTCATCTACTCATTTTGGGGGCGGGAGGGGGACCGGGGTTCAAAATAAGCAAACAGCACTAGCGGGATAGATCATGTGTCTGTTAGAGATGCAGTCTCCGTGTTTCCTCTTCTGGGTCTCCATCCTGCCCGAGCCGAGGCAGACAGGCTTCAGAAGGACCCTGAGTATTAAGTTGGGGGAGATGCGGGTGACCCTCGGGGTCTGGTCTTTTCCTTTCGTTGAGGCGGGAACTTAGGGACCTGCTGGTGTCACTAGAGGCATGGCACAGGCTGCGATGGAATTTCTAGGTTCTGAGTCCTGGGCTCGCTTGTCTACACAGGGTGGGCAGCCTTTCTCTGTGGAGGGCCAGAGCGTAGACGTGTTAGCTTCAGATGGCAGGACACTGTCACAGGTCCTCTGTGGAACCATGCCTTGTGCTAAACAGCTCTAGACGTTTTGTCACCGAATGAGTGTGGCAGGGTCCCAGGAAAAGCCCACTTAAGGCCACTGAGGCCACTGGGCTTTGAATTTCCTATAAATTTCCTGTCTCCTGAAAGATTAGCCCTTTTGATTCCCCCCCCCCCCCCCACCTCACCATTTAAAACAAAGCAAGAAACCATCCTTAGCCTGTGGGCTTCGTGGGACAGGCCGTGGGCTGGATTTGGCCGACCTCTGACCCACAGTGTGTGGACCGTATAGAATTGGGCTCTTAATAGTTGGCGTGTGTCCTGTGTATTTCTCAGAGCACTCTGTGTTTTCTCGACAGGCGTTGGATTCCCTGACCTTGTCTGAAGGTGATGGATTTGTTTTTACTCATGCTCTGGGAGGAAATGGTTTCATTTCTGTGGAATTCTGTGTTCTCTTAATCCATGGGTCGTTTCATTCATCGACTCCGCGAATACCTGTTGGTGGCTTCGTCTGTGCAGTGCCCGGCGTGGTACGGTGGTAGTAACATCTGGGCAAACGAGTTGCTTCCTGTCCTTGTGCGGTTGACACACGAGGAGGGGTAGGTGCCCAAAGGGGCGGTTCTCTGGTGATGGGGGAGTGGCCTTGCTCTGACCTTGAGAAGGGCTCTCCCACCGGATGGAACCAGAGAAGGTGAGACCTAGAGGTTGGGGGTGGCATCGTGGGCCAGGACTGGGCAAGCCATCCTGGGCGGCGAGCCCTAACTGAGAAAGAGGTGGGGTCCACGCACCCCCACCCCAGCCTTTGTCCATGATTCAGTGGAGTTGGAGGTTTGCCAGATGTCAGGTGTTTGAAGCATACCCAGTTCAACTCCACCTCTGGAGAAGTGGTCCATTTCCTCAGATGCCGTCATTTATTTGTAATGTGAGAGAAGGATTATTTAAATTAAAAAAAATTTTTTTTACATTTTTATTTTTGAGAGAGAGACAGAGAGCGGGTGCGTGCACAAGTGAGGGGTAGCAGAGAGAGAGGGAGACAGAGGATCCAAAGCAGGCTGCAGGCTCCGAGCTGTCAGCACAGAGCTCGATGCGGGGCTCAGACTCACAAACTGAGACCAAGACCTGAGCCAAAGTCGGCGCCTAACTGACTGAGCCACCCAGGCCCCCCCCCCCCCCGCCAAGAGAGGGATTATTTAGGAAGAAGGACCACAGACACTTTAGCCTGTATTTAGTCACTGACCCTAAATGTGCATTGAAAAAAAATTTTGGAGGTGCCCGGGTGGCTCAGTGAGTTGTGACTCTTGATTTTGGCTCACGTCGTGATCTCACAGTTTGTGGGATCGAGCCCTGCATCAGGCTCTGCACTGACAGTGTGGAGCCTGCTTGGGATTCTGTGTCTCCCTCTCTCTCTGCCCCTCCTCTTCTCATGCTGTCTCTTTCTCAAAATAAATAAACTGCTAAAAAATTTTAAACATTTTTGGATATTTTGGTTCATTTTTGTCAGGTCTGGCAAACGTATTTTTAAGTAGACTCCATGCCCATGTAGGGCTTGAACTCATGACCCTGAGATCAGGAGTCACGTGCCCCATCACCTGGGCCAGCAGACTTTTGTGTAAAGGGCCAGATTGTGGTCTTTTTTGGACCGAATGGTGTGTGGACATTGTGTGGCCAGAGGAGCCATGGATATGTATGTAAAGTAAGTTTTCTTTGATTATTTAAGTCATCTTAGTTCAGAATAGTTTGCCAGGAATGTTCCTAATTGACGGATTAAGATCGGACATGATTTCCTGAGCCGAGATCAAGAGTTGGACGCTTAACAGACTGAGTCACCCAGGTGTCCCAAGGGGGCCGTTCTTTAAATTTTTTTAAATGTTTTTATTTATTTTTGAGAGAGACACGGGGCACAAGTCGGGGAGGGGCAGAGAGAGAGGGAGACACAGAATCTAGGCTCTGAGCTGTCAACACTGAGCCACCCAGGTGCCCATCAAGGGGCCCTTTCTAACCCCCTCCCCCATTGAGGCGTGGCTTCAGGGGGCACAGTTCTGGGGCGGCTGGGGCGGGGGGGTGGGGGGAGGATGCCCAGAAAGGGTGTCTTGGCAGGCACATTACAGCATCCATTCCCCTGATAAAATATGTTGCCGACCATTCCTTGGGAAATTGGCATGGAAACACGGAGTCAAAAGTTTCCTGATTGTTTTCATCTCTTTGTTTATTTCTTTTGGAAAACTATTGAAAAGCTCATGTGTGGCTTGCTAAAATTAAATCACAGGGGAAGTGCCTGAAGCAAGATTTGATAGTGCTCTGTGTCTGGGTAAAGTGCTCCTGTGGTCCGTTTTGAAAGTCAAGTGTTCCTGGGACGCAGCCACACCCACTGTTGTCTGTATGGACCTGTATGCTTTGGTCCCTTAGGGCCGAGCCGGGCAGTAGTGGATTGTACGGCCCCACAGAGTCGAAGGTGTTTATTATCTGGCTCATTTGCTGCCTCTGCTCTCGGTGGAAGCCGCGGTCTTCTTAGATCCAAAAGTCAGTCGTTTGCCTGCAATGCTGAGTCTCAGGTTCACTGAAGGAAGGTCCCAGACTCTGTGTCTGATGATGGCAGAGCAGAGCATGCAGGGGTCCGGCGTGCAGGGCCGCGTGGTGACACAGCCAGAGCCTTGTGGTTTAGATGGCGGCCGCAGGCCACCTGTAGAGGGGCGCCCCTTCTCTCCGATGGAATTGGGAAGTAGTAAGCAGGGGGATTTGGGACTCAGGGTGTCAGAAGTTGTAGAGAATCTGCATTCCAGGTTCTTTCCCTCCTCAAAAGCCGGAAGAACGGATACATGTCTCAACACGACATGTTGAGGAATGACAGCAACCCAGGACGGAACAGAAAACCTCGTGAATGTGGGCAAAGCATGTATGAATTCCTCATTTTTTTGAATTAAAATTTTTTAAATGTTTATTTTTGAGAGAGAAAACAGAACGTGAGTAGGGGAGGGGCAGAGAGAGAGGGCAACACAGAATCCGAAGCGGGCTCCAGGCTCTGAGCTCAGCACAGAGCCCGACGCGGGGCTCAAACCCATGAACCGTGAGATCACGACCTGAGCCGAAGTCAAGAGTCGGATGCTTAACCGACTGAGCCACCCAGGCTCCCCATGGATTCCTCATTTTGGGATTAAAAAGGCAATTTTAAAAACCTCAGGCGAGGGGTACCTGGGTGGCTCAGTCAGTTAAGCATCCTACTCTTGACTTTGGCTCAGGTCATGATCTCACGGTTCGTGGGTTTGAGCCCCGTGTCAGGCTCCATACTGAGCCTGGAGCCTGCTTAAGATTTTCTTTCTCTCCCTCTCTGCCTGCCCCCTCACTTGTGTGGTCGCCCTTCTCTTTCTCTCTCTCCACCAAGTAAGTAAACAAACAAATGCTGCACCCGAGAAGGATCCTGTGTGTAGTGGGCCTTTTTCAAAGTGAACGTGTGTTTATAAGCCAGACATTATTTTAATGGAGTGCAGCGTTCTTCTGTCCTCTTTCTCCTTTTCTTTTGTTAAAGTAAGTAGCTTCTGGGTCTTCCTGACATCGTGGAGGACACGAAAGCCCAGAAAACTTGCTTTTGTGGTTTTTCTTCTGTGTTCAAGTTTGCCTACTTCTAGTATATTGGCAAAAATTAAGAGTTTCCTTAAATTTTTGCCAGCGCAATTTAAGAGCAATTAGAGCAAATTCAGTTATTACATTTGAAATGATTGTCTGGGTAAATTATAGTTTAAAATTTAATTTATACTAAATCCTACACTTTAATGAACAGACCACATCACACATTTTTATGTTCTTAAATTATCCACGGCTTTAAAGCTATAAAACAAGGCTCTTTTAAAAAAAGTACTGTTTCTTTTTTTTTCTTTTTCTTACTCCTTCAAAAGTATTTACATTTCTCTTTCAAAATAAGGTGAGAAAACCCCTTTGGCCTGTCAGCTTTAAAGAATTATACTTGTCGAGGGTGCCTGGGTGGCTCAGTCAGTTAGGCGTCTAGCTTCGACTCAGGTCATGATCTCGTGGTTTATGGGTTCCAGCCCCGCGTCGGGCTCTGTGCTGACAGCTCACAGCCTGGAGCCTGCTTCGGATTCTGTGTCTCCCTCGCTCTCTTCCCCTTCCCTGCTCATGCTCTCTCTCTCAAATATAAATAAACATTAAAAAAAAAAAAAAAAGAATAATACTTGTCTTTCCATCTCATCGTCATTTATCTGGATTGACTTGAACCCATCAAATCTCAAAATGTACTAAGAGGAAGACATTTCCAGATTTTTTTTTTTTCTGCAAAGTACATATATTTTTGAATGACCCGTTTTTACCTTTTGCTTTAGTCCCCACTCTTTCACTGCGTTTCTAGGTGTGTTCAGTTAGAGGTAGTTCTCCTCTCGGGGCCTCTGGGTGGCTCCCTCAGTAGAGCATCCGACTTCAGCTCAGGTCATGATCTCATGGTTCCTGAGTTCAAGCCCTGCGTCGGGCTCACTGCTGTCAGTGTGGAACCTGCTTCAGATCCTCTGTCTCTCTGTCCCCCTCCCCCACTCATGCATTCACACACACATTCTCTCTCAAAAATGAATAAACAGTAAAAAAAAAACCACAAAAACCCTCTCCTCTCAAAGATTGGAGTTTCCCATGTGAGGATCTAAGCACTCCCTGTGAAAGCATTTTCTTGGGGCCATTTGTAAAGTGATTGCAGGTGATCCTGGAGCAGGCACAGGTGTGTGGATGTGGATGGAAGAACTTGGCCCAATGTGGTGGGCAGCTGGATTCAGGAGAGCCACGGTGGGGGGGGGGGGTGTCAAGAGCCCGATGACGTGGCCAGGTGTCCCTTTTGCCCGGTCTCCCCAACTTTCGGACGTCAGCTCTGTGGGTTCCCGTGTCCTGGCTGGCACCCTGCCCTGAGTGTGGATGTGACGTGTCCTTGTCCCAGAGTCTTTGTCTTCCTGCTGGGCGTGGGGCCACGTCACCTGCTGTCCCCAGACATCTCCCCTGAGGCGTCTTAGGGGCTCAGTGCACCCAAGGGGTTACTCTGTTTCCTCCCCTCCTGTCCCCTGCCAGAACTGCCAGGGCCACAGCGTCTGTTACTAACGTTCACCAGGGCGTGTCAGGAGGTTCAAGGTAGAAGCCTTTGGGTCCGGGTGGGGTTCCTGAACTGGACCTTTCTGTTCTGTGTCTGTTCATTTCTCCAGCAAGCCCACCTGTCTGTCTCCCACTGGCGGTTTCCACAGAACCTGATCTCTGCCGCCTCAGAGAAGATACTGCTCCCTGGGTCTCACTTCTCAACCAGGCTGCCTGCCGGGATTTCTTAGGACTTTTATAGATTTTCTGGTGCTTAATTCCCACCTCCACAGAGGCAGGTTTAAGTGGCGTGGAGTGTTGCCTGGCACCTGGGTTCCTCCCAGTTTTAAAAATGATAATGTTTGGGACACTGGGTGGCTCAGTCTGTTAAGCATCTGACTTCGGCTCATGTCATGATCTCAGGATTTGTGGGTTCGCGCCCCGTGTCGGGCTCTGTGCTGACGGCTCAGAGCCTGGAGCCTGCTCTGGTTTCTGTGTCTGCCTCTCTCTCTGCCCCTCCCCTGCTCACGCTTTCTCTCTCTTTCAGAATTAAACGTTAAAAAAAAAAAATTCCGTAAACAGAAATGTTACAGTTCAGAGAAGTATTTTTATGTCAGGAAGATACATTAGGAAGGCAACTTTTGGAACTTTTAGATTCCTTCTGAGTGAAAATCTTCAATGAAAAGATACGCTTCCCTTTTTCAGATGTTGAGAAAATGCAGTTTTCAAGTTCTAACCACAAAGAGACTCCTCAGATTGCTCTGGAATCCTCCGTGGATGTCTCAGCTGCTTAGTTGAGGGGGAACTTAAGGTCAGGACAATTTTTATTTATTTAATTCTTTTTTAAATTTAACTTTTTTTAAAGAAAGAGTTTAATTTTTTTTAACATTTATTTATTTTTGAAAGAGCACAAATGCGGGAGGGGCAGAGAGAGAGGGAGACACAGAATCCAAAGCAGGCTCCAGGCTCTTGAGTTGTCAGCACAGAGCCTGATGGGGGGCTTGAACCCATGAGCCACGAGATCATGACCTGAGTGAGTCAAAGTTGGGCGCTCAACCGACTGAGCCACCTAGGTGCCCCAAGGTCAGGACAGTTTTGAAGGTCTTGAGCACAGAAGACCCAAAGTAAAGACAAGTGGCCGTGTGGTATTTACGTAGTGTTTTGGAAACCTGAGGGTCAGGGATGCTAAATTAGCAGGCTAGAATAATCAGGGTACCAGAAATTCATACCGGGACACTGGCTCTGCTTCTGGTTTGTCCTACTCGAGCTGCTTTGACAGGAGAAGCGTCCCGCAGACTGTCCCCGGCTGTGGATGACTTCACTTCACGTGGGTGCCGCTTTAGTGCCCGTGTGCTCCGTGCTGGGGACGTGGAGGGACTCTGTTGATGGGGCCAGCGGGCTGCTGTGGGTGATGGCAGTGAACTACAAGGCAATGTGCGGAACCTGAGGGCCCAAATCGGCGTTTTATCAAATTGCGTTTTCCGTTTGGTGACCTCATTGCACTAAAGACAAGCCTGAGAGACGCTGAGGCAGAAACGGCGGGTGACCCGTTTTATTCTGTCTGCCTGCGTTTAGAGTGACTTTTTCACAGCAGAGCCAAAATCAGTTAAGTCATTGTCATGAGCGTGAGACGTGAGTACAGATTTCATTTGCTGATGCTCCTGTAATTTAAAATTATTGACTCAAAAAAAATCATTTTTTATTTTTTCAAGTATCAACATACAGTTTTTACTTATTGGCCACATACTGTCATCTCGTTCTCTTTACCTGCTGTCTCTGTACAAAATAATATTTTTAAAAAATGTTTTTTAATGTTTTATTTTTTGAGAGAGAGACAGAGCATGAGCAGGGAAGGGGCAGCACAGAGCCCGATGCGGGGCTTGAACCCATGAACTGTGAGATCATGACCCAAGCCAAAGTCGGATGCTTAACCGACTGAGCCACCCAGACGCCCCCAAGATAATATTTGTTTTCATCCAGGTTACACTGTTGGATGATTTACGTACAGTGAGACGCACTCACTCATTCTTGGCTATTCTTGGCTTTTTAAAGAAACCGCTTTATTGAGATGTAAGTCACATACCATACAGTTTATTCATTTGAAGCGTATGACTCAGTGCTTTTTAATGTCTTATTATTATTTGTTTAAACAACACAGCGTTGAGTACTTCCTTTTGTTGCTTAAATAGTTGGGATAACTGGATTCCGTGTCCCCGTTTGACTCCTGCTGCCGTCGCCACCCGGGGTCACTGGTACATCCTCAGTAGGACTTGCTGGGACATTTTAAAGCCACTTCCCTTAGACCGCTTACAAGAGGGCCTGGTGCTTGGCTAGCCCTCAGTCATTGTTAACCTATTTTTATGACACCCTTTTTAAGAGGCGGGACGCAGGAGTTTCTGTGTTTTTGCGGCTTGGTATTTCTGCGGACCTACCTCGGGAAGGCATCCCACGTGAATCCGTCCCCGTTCTCCTGCCGCAGAAGTTCCAGAAGCCTCGTGGTCTCTGGCGGATCGGGGCCACCACTCGCGAAAGGGCTTGGCTCTGTGTGCTGTGTGCGTGTGAGCCATGCTGTGTTTGTTACTATTCAGGAGGTGGAGGAACCTTCCGGTCCCCTGTGAGGAAGCAAGGTCAGCCCACACAGATGTGGCTCTGTTCTGTTCCTAGAACGAAGGAAACGGGGTGGAGGGTGTCCACCGCTGCGCTCTTGGGAAAGTGCTCAGAAACATACACGTTTGCATCCAGATCGTAACTGGAAAGCACGCGAGCCCACTGAGGGCTGGCCGGCACCCCTGGTGGCAGTACGCTCTTGGGTGTTTAAGCCAGCAGATCTCTCGCACGGGAGCCACACGGACTCAGAAAGATACGATGAGGAGTTCTTACAGGGAGAGATTTCTGGTTTTGTGAAAATAACTGTGCACTCTTTAATTATGCCCTCGTAAGGGGACTTGGCTCTGATTTCTTGTCAAAATTAATAGTAGAGGATTTTGTGTATTACGTGTTTAGATGTGTGTCTGTCTCTCATGTTTAGTGTTCAGCACTTTGTATCGAAGAACTTTATATTCTTTATAAGCTTTATATTCTGTTTGTTTGGCTGTAAATAGACTTGTCTGTAAAATTCAATATCCAGGAGTGCCTCTGTGTAGTGTCACCATGAAATTACACGTAGAGAGCGGGGTCTTGGGCATAGGATGATTGTAGCGATGTGCTTGGAGCCACATTGAATACACCAGCAAGAGAGTACTGGTGACAGACGTTAGGGAAAGTACAGAAGGAAGTGTGAATGTTTAAGATCATGTGTCGTGTTCCCTGAACACTTTGTTTTCTTAAAGTTTATTTATCTTCAGAGAGACAAACAGTATGAGTGGGGGAGGGGCGGGGGGGTGGAGAGAGAGGGGGAGGGAGAGAGAGAATCCCAAGCAGGCTCTGCCCTGCCAGCACAGAGCCCGATGAGGGACTCGAACTCACAAAGTCCTGAGATCATGACCTGAACCCGAGTCAGATGCTCAACTGACTGAGCCACCAGGCTTTGCCCCCCCCCACCCCCGGCCTGAGCACTTCTGAGTCATTGGCTCCTTACGTTAGAATGGCTTGAAATTGATCAGCCTGAATTCGCCATCATGGGCGCTCTTAGTTCGGGTGTCCTGTCACTAAGACGGTTGTGCATTGTGTTTGATAACTGGTGACGTGAGGGCACAAGGTGAGGCATTCTTCTACCCTGTGATACTCGAGCACGTACCATTTGTTTTTTAAGTTTATTTATTTATTTTGAGAGAGGAGAGAGACGGTGCAAGCGGGGGAGGGGCAGAGAGAGGTGAGAGAGAGAATCCCAAGCAGGCCCTGCACTGCCAGTGCCATGGCTCAAACCCATGAACCGTGAGATCGTGACCTGAGCTAAAACCAGAGTCGGGTGCTTAACTGGCTGAGCCCCCCGGGCAGCCCCTGGTTCTGTTTTTAAGGTACCTTATAAGCACGTGTTCCAGCCGTGATTATGTGGCCATTACCTAAAGCTATCAAATTGTAAGTTTATGGGATGGCTGTTGTTTGGCCGGGCGTCAGAACGGAGCAGTTTAATCATGTGGTGTCAGTGCCGTATTGGGAGTGGCCTGTAAAGTCAAATAAGTTCCATTTGCTGTACACAGGTAGTAATTACAAAATAATGTCCACGGAATGCGAGTATAAATGTTGACCCAGCAGCCTCCGTAGCTTAGCGCTAAGACCCAAGCACAGCTAAGCCTAATAAGGCGAGGGCCCATCTTCCAAGTGGCACTCCTCCCCACCACTGTGGTGCAGTCAGCCTCACCAGAAAGGGAACGGAATAAGAGAGCGAAATGACGTGGAGGTCAAAGACTCTTAATTGAATCTCGGTGACAAAGATGGCACGTTACGGCTATTGGACTGAAGCGGTGACTTTAATTTCTCTTCTGGTGGTGGGACCAGAGCCATTTATCTCCCATGAATAGAAAGTGAAGTTCAAAGTCTGTTCACTAAACACTGGCTCGTATTTGGACTCCTAGAATGGTTTTGAGACTCTGAGTTACTGTTCTTTCTTTTTCGGTCTTGAAGCAATTACTGAAAGGTCAGTCCACTAATTCCTTCCAGAGTTACCGGAGACCTTTCATGTAATCATTTAGAACTTGATTCCAAGTAGCTAATATTTATCCAGTTCTTACTTTGAGCAGGGCACAAACACGGGGGGGGGAGCGTGGGGAGCTGAAGGAATCTTGGTCCTTACCCTTGAGACATCTGGTATCTTGAGTAATCTACGTACGTTAGCCACAGAAATGTCTTGGCGTCCTTGTTCGGGCATACTGAAGAATTTGGTGTTACAAGTAGATTCGCGTCTTCCTGCCTTTCGCTCCCTAGCACTGTGTTGGCACATAGTAGGTGCTTTATAACTACTTGCGGAGTGCGTGGAAGGGGGACTTGACCTGACCGTGATCCGTATTGCATCGTAAAATGCTTCTGCTGCGTGGAGGGTCATTAATCCCTGATCTTTTGTTAACTGATGCTGCTTATGACGGCGATCATCCAGACACCTCAGAGTTTTGATTCTCTTTGAGGGTGGTTGCTTCGTCTGCTTGGACTGCTGTGACAAAGTACCAGAAACCGGGGGGCTTACGAACAACAGAAGTCAATTTCGAACATTTCTGAAGGCTGGCAGTCCAGCGTAGGCCGATTCGGGGTCTCCGGAGAGCCTGCTTCCTGGTTCACAGACCGCCACCCTCTTGTTGTGTCCTCAGGTGGTGGAAGGGGTGAGGGAGCTCTCTGGGGTCTCTTTTGTAAAGGCTGATCCCGTCATGAGGCTTGTACCCTCATTAACTAATCACCTCCCACGAGCATTCCCGAATACCATTGCACTCGGCATTACGTTTCAACGTGTGAATTTAGGGGGGACACAAGCATTCGGGCCACAGCGGTGATGATACAAGAAAACAAAAACAATGAGTTTGACAATGACCTGTCAGGCATGGTGCTTCCTGAGAGACAGTCCCAGTTGACGCGATACATGACACCGCTTCTCAGATTCCCCAGTCAGCCGTGGGTTTGTGCAAACCTGATGAGGTGGTGGCTAGTGGTGATCAAGGTGAGGGTACGTCTTCAATTTTGCTTGTGAATCTATGGCGTATCAGGAATAACTAGTCGCCGGGAGATCCCGCGGTGTGTGAGGGAAGCTTGGAGCACAGAAAGGTCGCTTTAACTAGAGACGAAGAGTTTTGGGAAGGCGGTGGTCAACGAGGGAGGTGGCCTGCATGCTTGGAGCCGTCGTGTGCGGGCCAAGAGCTTTCCCACGTGATGCGTAGGCACGAACGCGGCGGCACAGACAGCACACAGTAGGCTGTTTCGGGTGGTGGGCGGAAATGTTTGAAGGCGAACGGACAGTTGGGATGTGCGTGGGTGAGTTGAGGTCTTGGAGGCCCGCCCTTGGAGGATGGAACCTGTTCAGTGAGAAGAGGGGAGACCACTAAGCTTGTTTTGTTTTTGTTTTTGGATGGGGCAGACCACATCAGAAATTGTACGGAAGAAAGAATGGTCTGAGAGTAACACATAGATCGGGGCTGGCACACTGTGAGATCAAGCCCGTGGTGTTTTTGTGTGACACCCCACCCTCTGCGAGCTAAGAGTGGTTTTTACATTTTTAAAGAGTTGTGAAAGATAGATAAAGGGCAACACGGGACACAGACTGGTGTGATTTGCAAAGCCTACAATATTCGTTATGTGGCCCTTCACTTGAAGTAGTTTCCTAAGCCCCAGTGGATTGGAAAGGAGAAGACAACATTACAGAACCCCTTTTCTCCCCACAGTAAGAGGAAGTTGAGCCTGTTGGCAGAATGAGGACCCTTTTGGAATCCTGGGTAAGGAGAGACCAGACATGAAGAGGGGGCAGGTGAAGTAGGGTCTGGAACAGGCTGGAGAGAGGGTGGGATCAGGACAGAATGTCGATTAACATCTGGGAAGGTAAAAAGGCTGATTGTTTCTTTGAGGAGAAAAGAATTGGGAAGGAAAATGGGTGTAGAAAATTAGCTAGTGGGTGGGGAAGAGGAAAGTGGAGACTCTTTACAAGGGATCTGCACCAGGCTTGGGGGGGTCAACCCTTGAGCAGGGTAGAACATTCTAGAATGGGTGCTGTGAAGAACAAAATGCAAAGACCATTAGCATTTGGTTTCTGTGGGGTAAAAATGCCATGTGTTACGTTATGTAGTGATTTATCTTTTATTTATTTATTTTAACATTTTTTAACGTTTAATTTAATTTTGAGACAGAGAGACAGAGTGCGAGCAGGGGAGGGGCCGAGAGAGGGGGAGACACAGAATCCAAAGCAGGCTCCGGGCTCTGAGCTGTCAGCGCAGAGCCCGACCTGGGGCTCGAACTCACAAACCGTGAGATCATGACCTGAGCTGAAGTAGGAGGCTTAACTGACTGAGCTTCCCAGGTGTCCCTGCTGTGATTTACCTTTTAAAGCGTGGACTCCTCCACCATCCTGTGGTGCGTTCAGCTACTAAGAATGTCTTGCTAATTTTTATTCGGGAGCGGTTGAAGCAAGTGGCTAGCACAAAGAGGAGTGACGTTTGGTAATACTTGCTGGATGAATGAGGGCCAGATAGCAGAATAGTCCAGTTAAAGATAGGGAAGGCAGCTTCCAGTTGTACCTCTGGCCCAGTGCGTTCACCAAGGGGAACTCAGCGAACGGCTACCAGACCAATGCCGCCCAGTAGAACTTTCTGCAGGGATAGAAACATTCTTTGCTGTCCAATATGGTGGCCATTCAGGTGTGGCCAGTAAACACTTGAAATGGGTGGGCTTGTGGGATGGAACAACTGAATTTTAAATTTTACTTTTTTTATTGTGGTAAAATAGATATAACCTAATATTTACCGTCTGAACCATTTTCAAATGTAGAGTTCAGTGACTTTAAGTACATTCCCACTGTTGTGCGACCATTAGCACCATCCATCTCCAGGACTTTCTCGTCTTCCCCAACTGAAAGTGGTCTGCGTCCTCCCCTCCCCCAGCCCTACAACCTGTGCTGTCTGTCTCTGAATCTGACTCCTGCGGGCGCCTCAAATGAGTGGGATCATCCGGTGTTTGTCTTTCTGTGACGTGCTTATCTCACTTGGCGTAAGGTCCTCGAGGGTCATTCTGTGTTGGAGCACGTGTCAGAATTTCTTTCCTAGTTAGGGATAAGTGACATTCCATGCGGATGTATGCCGTTTGTCCGTTCCTCCATCGATAGACGCTTGGACGGTTTCCACCTTTTGGCCACTCTGAATAGGCCATGTGAACCTGGGTGTGTACTTACTTCTAGTTGATGGGAATCTGCAAAGGCACGTGGGGGTTTGTGAGGCCTGTCGTAGGAGAAGCGGGTGGCCTGGTGGCACTTTTCGGCCTTGAAGGCTTTGGAAGGAAAGGGCTTCTCTGTGACCGCGGGCAGGCCATGAGGGGGTCAGAGTGCATCTGAGTTCAGGGTCCTTGGCATGGAGGGGACAGGACGCTGACTCCAGGAGTTTGTCAGGTGTTAACAGCTTGGGATATTTGTGCTGTGTTTGATGTCTGGAGGTTCCGTTGATAGTTGAAACGTAATGATTTATGGAGCCTGGACACTAGATTGAATCTGTCTGGTTTCCTGTGTCTCGCTCCCTCAGAGGTCGGCATGGCATTCACGCTGCTCTCCCAGTTGGGATCATTTCAGCCTGCTTGAGCCTCCTCTTCTTGTGGCAAAGGGTTGATGGGAGGCTCCAGTTCCGTCTTACGTATCAGTTTCCGGGATGGCATTTGATTTTGCATTTGTTGTTGTTTGAAGGGTGTGGCGTGTCCGGAGCCCAGAGTGTCTTTGTGATCCGCCAGTGGAGCTGAGGCCTGTGTGATTGGCCCGTAGCAGGTAAAGATGGCGGGGGAGAGTTGCCTGGTGGGGTGCAAGCTGTGTGTGCACCTGCTGCGGAGAAGCAGGGCCACGGCGCCTCCCCTTGGCCCGGGGGGAGGGCCGGGACGGTGGAGGGGATGGATGTCTGTTTGTGCAGAAGCTGCAGGGGAACCCGGTGCTCAGAGACCAGGAGGCTCGAGGACTGGCAGGTGAGGCTCACGGGGATGAGAGAGTCTGAGAGTCAAATGACCATCTTGAGTTCTCTCCCGCGGTATGTCTTTCAGTGGCTGCAGCGAGGACAAGGGTAGGTTGTGTTTGGGGATGAAGAGGAACGTCTGGACACGTGTGTGTTTGCTCCCACGCACGGGGACCTCCTTGTGACCTTCACGGCAATATGGCGGATCCGTGAAGGTCGTGGGTATAACGGGGATGGCGTTGGTCTGAGAGTGACTGGGGTCAGGGAGGAAGGAGACCCCTCCATGGCGTAGCCGTGGCACTTATCAGCTTAACCTTGGTTTCCAAATCAGGAGGGGGTGTTGGACAGCATTTACCTTATGAGGCTGGCGTATGAATTCAGTGAGGTGACATAGGTGGAGATTTTGGCGCATGAGCGCTTGGTAAAGGTTAGTTTCTTTTTTTATTTTATTTTTATTTTTTAATTTATTTTTGAGGGGGGGGGGGCAGGCAGCACGCAAGCCAGGGAGGGGCAGAGAGGGAGACACAGAATCGGAGGCAGGCTCCAGGCTCTGAGCTGTCAGCACAGAGCCCGACGCGGGGCTCAAACCCACAAGCCGAGATCATTACCTGAGCCGAAGTCAGCTGCTTAACTGACTGAGCCACCTGGGCTACCCAAGGTTAATTTCTTTACTATTTTGTTTTTACGTTTGTTTTTGAGAGCGCAGGCGCGAGTTGGGGAGGGGTAGAGAGGGAGACAGAGAATCCGAAGCAGGCTCTGCTCTGACGTGGGGCTCGAACCTAGGAACTGTGAGATCACGATCTGAGCTGAAGTCGGACGCTCAGCTGATGGAGCCACCCAGGCGCCCCAGTTAGCGTCTTTAGACACGTGATGGTCCCCACTCCCTTTTCTCCTTGTAACTAACTTCTGCTTATCCTTTAAAACTTGGCTCAGGTATCACCTTCCCCGGAAGCCTCCGTCTCCCACCCTCATGGCTCTGCTTCGTCCGTCTCTTGTAATATGCCCAAAGCGGTTTGTTACAGAGCTTCTGTGTTGTTTAGATACCCCGCCCCCCAAGCTGTCCTTTGTGTGGTGGCCACAGGGCCGTGTCACATCATGTCATCCTGGCATGCGGCATCTGTTCAGGCAAGCGGGGAAGACCAGGCTGGTGAATCTCCTGTCCCTCCCCTTGTTTCTCCAGATCGTGGGAAGGGCATGGCCCTGTTAATTCCAGTAATCCTTGCAGACTACGGGCTGAGAGGACACAACTGGGCCAACGCAGTGGGCCGAGGGGGGTGCCAGGGGACAGGGTCTGGCTCTGGCTAGGGTCTTAGAAGACATCCCTGGCTGCCAGCGGAACAGAATGTCCACAGGGTTTGTACATGGACCGCAGCTGGTATTTACAGGTCAGGAACTCGGCCCAGGAAGGGTATCCGACGAGAAGTCTTGGGATTTTCCACGCTGTGGGCAGAGATCCTGGGAGCCCATCATCATCGTCACCGTCCACTGTCCCGGCAGATACTTGCTGAGCGCCTCCTACGTGCCTGGGAGGGGGCGGGGTCTCGAGGGCCTCGCGCACTAGCTGTGTGACCCAGACAAAGAATCAGGCCTGGCCTGCAAGCTACCAGAAATAGTACCCTGGGGGGTAACTGAGTCCCGGGAGTCAGGCGTGCTGGACCCTGGTCGGCACCGTCCGCGGGCACCATCCGCGATCACCATCCGCGATCACCGTGGGAGCCGGGCTTCCTGAGGCCCTCGGGCCGTGACGGAATGTGTTCTTTGTGCTGGCCACACCTAGGCGAGCCAGAGAGAAATCCAGGAGGCCGTGGCTCCTTCCTGAGGTCGAAGCCTCTCTGCTGTGCTCTCCTCCTTATAGAACTCACCTCCTCCCCGTGGCGGTTGAACTGGACTCATGCCGAGAAGGTGGGAGCCGCTGAGGCAGGGGACACCAAGGGTGATTTGTGTTCACCTCAAATATGTGCTGATTTAGAAGCTGCCCCATGTTTTAGAAGTTGACAGCAGGCTGAGCTAATCACAAGCAAGTCTCATGCAGCGGGGGCTGGGCGGGCTGGTTGTGTCCCATGAGTTTTTACTCGGGATGAAGTCGGGAGAGAAGATGGTCGTTCACTCACTCCCACGTGGGGTGTTCTTTGGAAAAGCCTCTCCTTTAGTGACCAGCCCCAGGGAATGTTGCTGTTAAATATTTTTGCGTATCCTTCTCGTTGTTTAAAGGATGTAAAAATGCTCTTTCTTTTCTAATATTCTTTTTTTTTTTTTTTTTTTGAGAGAGAGACAGAGTAGGAGCAGGGGAGGGGCAGAGAGACGGAGACACAGAAGCCGAGGCAGGCTCCAGGCTCCGAGCTGTCAGCACAGAGCCCGACACGGGGCCCAAACTCACAAACCATGAGATCCTAACCTGAGCCACAGTCAGATGCTTGATGGACTGAGCCACCCAGGCGTCCCCCAAAATGCTTTTTCTACCAATTTAATTAAGTGTGAGTGTGGCCTTAGTCTTTTCCCAGTTCCTAATTTTGCTTTTCTTTCTAGTCAGAAATAAAGGCAGAATGTGCTTTTTTGCTGTAAAGCGTACGTGACAAAGCGAACCTCCCTCACCAGCATCACGGAGCTTGGGAATCGGGCAACGTAAGAACAAAGCAAAACCAAACAAAAAAGCAAAAATGGGTTGGGTGGAATTTATCTATAATTAACTGTGCTAATTCAATATTGTGGAAACAAATGATCGTAAGGCCATTATGGTGCAACCGATCCGTTCGTAAATTTTTTGATCCTTGAAGTGTCAGGCACCTGATGTGGGAAAGTCAGTGTGTTGGGCTTGAGTTACCAGGACTAGGTTTGGCAATTCCGTTCTTTTTCTCTGGTGAGAGAACACGATTTCTGCCTTGCTCTTTGAAGATGGCAGTGAATTCAGCCCGCAGATGGAGATGGGCTTAAGGGGAATATTGTCAGAGGGCATTGTCTTAGAAGAAGGCAGAAAGATTCAAAAGGAGATTAAGCATTTCTCATGGGTGAGCATTTATTCTCTGGGTTTGGCCTTCCTTTTAGGTTTGTACGCATTTATTTTTATTACGGTACATGCTGTTTAGTTAAAATTGTAAAACTTTTAGAGAGGGTACCGAATGGTATGAGGAAGAGGTAAAAACCTCTTTCTCCCTCCTAACCCCACTTACAGGTTAACCGCTGTTGACAGTCGTGCATTTTTTCCGGCTGTTTTACACGTAGTCATAGGCAGGTATGGGTGTGTGTGCACGTACGTACATTGTCAACAGCTTGGTTCTAAATCAAAACCAAGCTGTCGGTAAAGCGGCATACATACGCATCTCGGACACGTTGGGGTTCGGGGAGACACGTACATCCCCTCGTGGGGCGCGTGACGGTCCGTTCGGGCTCTTGGTTTCAAACGACAGAGACCGCTCCTGGCCAAGTCGAGCTGACAGAGTCTGTCGGAACTGATGACGTGAGGGAGCGGGAGGAAACCAGGCAGCTGTACGGGACTGAGAAGCAGGAAGCAGGTAACACAGCAGCGTTCCCTGGGGCAGCAGTGCCTGGATCCCGTCAAACTGGTGTAACCAAGAACGTGGAGGAAGCTTCCCCTACGTCAGTGTTCCTGTGTCACTACGTCAGGATGCAAAGTGTGTGTGTGCGCGCGCTCGTGTGATAGGTGTGCGTATCCAGCTGGTTGAACTGCAGTCGTGTGCCCACCTCTGGGCCAGACCGGACACCAAGGACAGCAGGGGTTCGGTCCCCGCGGCATGGCAGTCCTCCCACTAGGAATTGCCGTCACCAGGCGTTTGCTGTTTGTTTACTGGATGTTTGTTTACAGGTTTTGAAGGGCCCAGAGCAGTGAGCTATAAGCTCCTTTGGAGTTAGCAGACACTGCAAATATCACATTCCGGGGAAAATGTGACATTTGTGAGTGAAAGAACTGCCTGTGCCCCTCTGTATTTTTTCCCATTTTTCTTTAAACATTTACGTATGTATGTATGTATCCACCTATTTATCTATTTAGAGAGTGAGAGCTGGGGAGGAGCAGAGAGAGGGAGACACAGAATCAGAAGCAGGCTCCAGGCGAACTCACGGAGCTGCGAGATCACGACCTGAGCTGAAATTGACGTTTAACTCACTCAGCCACCCAGCCGCCCTGTGATCTCTTATTCTTCTAAAAAAAATTTTTTTTAATGTTTGTTACTTTTTTAGAGAGAGAGCATGAGCGAGGGAGGGGCAGAGAGAAAGGGAGACACAGAATCTGAAGCAGGCTCCAGGCTCTGAGCTGTCAGCACAGAGCCCGATGCGGGGCTCGAACTCACGAACCGTAAGATCGTGACCTGAGCTGAAGCCAGACGCTTAATCGAGTGAGCCACCCAGGCGCGCCTGTAATCTCCTGTTCTTAAAGACAACAACAAAAACCCAAACCAGCCTTCTCCCCCACCCCTGGGCTTAGAGCCTGAGAAGGACTGAGAAAAGTGTTCACCATGTTACTCAAGCCATTACTACCACTGAGCAGAAGAAATGCATGTAAAGTCTGTTGTGAGTTATTTTTCTTTTAAGTTATTTATTCTGGGAGAGGGGGAGAGAGAGTATCAAAGTCCCAAGCAGGTTCCATGCTGTCAGCCTGGAGCTTGAAGTGGGGGTCGAACTCACGAACCATGAGATCATGACCTGAGGTGAAATCTAGGGTCAGACGCCTCACCGACTGAGCTACCCAGGCATCTCTGTTGTGAGTTATTTTTAAATGGTCCTAATTCCTGCTAATCATAAGGTACTTGCTCAGTTGAGAGCCCAGGAAATAACGACCATTGCTGCCCCATGGGATCTGTGAAGCCTTCTGGAGAGGTGGCCTGGCTACACAGCTTTGGGATGGTCTCGTGTCCACGGAAATTCTGGCCCCGTGTTTTTCACTCTGACTGTCTGGAGCTCGACTGCACAGTGTCCGGCCTTCCTGGGTCTGCAGGGGGGAGGGGGGCGGTCATGCCTGTGCAGCCCTCGACGGGGAGGATCCAGACACAACTCGTGGGAGCGTGTGCTTAACCGTCAGTGTCGAGCTCGACACAGACACAAACTCAGTGCTTTTTGTTCTAACAAGATACATTTGAACTACCATTTCAGTATTAAGACAGACTTCACTTGGTATTTTGTTGAAGACAAATAGTGGCCCGGTGGACCTGGCCAAGGTTTATGCACTTTTTATTCTCGGCTTTATATGGTAAGACATTTTCGGCACACAGGAAACTATGACTATGTTCATCTGTTGTTAGCATTCTGCCAAATTGGCTTTATCTCTATTGCGTGGTGGTTTTTGTCTTTCCTTTTTTTTTCCCCTCTTGTGGTTCCCTGCCCCCAATCTTTGGAGAGTAAGGCTATTTTTTAATATAAAAACATTTCCATGATCCCCAAGTCCAAACTCTATGAATAGGTGTTCTCTAAAGTCACATTCCAACTCGCCTCCTAATCCATTTTATTTTCTGCTGCATTTCTGGGCTCCTCGCTACATTTGTTTACTTTTCTTAAAGTCCCCCCGCCCCCGCTTCCCCCGCCGAAGATCTGTTGGTAATGCTTACATTTATACAAAGAAAATGTCAGCTTCTTAAGTAGGTTTTGTGACTGATGGTTAGCAAAGCATCCTATCTATGCTATTTTAGTATTAAGTATTTCACTATTTATTAAGCTTGGTGTGTAGGATTTTTGGTGCTCTTCTGGAGAATTACAAGGGTTTCTCCAAAGACGTGATGAAAAGAGGCCCAATTGAGACCACTTGTGATCACTTGATATATAGACACTTACGTGTGTGTGATACGAGGAATATCCTAAGGAAACAACACTCACTAATGTTGATTTATATTCATGCAAAGTAAGGAATAAAAAAGAAAGGCATGGGGCGCCTGCGTGACTCAGTCGGTTAAGCGTCCAACTCTTGATTTCGGCTCAGGTCATGATCTCTTGGTTCATGGGATTGAGCCCCACATCAGGCCCTGTGCTGACAGTGTGGTCTGCTTGGGACCCACCCTCCCCACCCCCCCATATCCCCCCCTCCCCCGCTTCTCCCCTGCTCATGTTGTTTGTCTTTCAAAATAAATACATAAACTTTAAAAAATTCTTAAAAAATAAGACACAAAGCTTAAGGCTAAGCAGTATCAGTTTTATACAAAATACCATGCCTTTGTCATGCTTGAAGGTACCGGTTATCCCCTGGCCTGAGTTTCTTAGCACAGACGACACAAAGAGCGCATTCTAGGCTCAGAAAGACCTCTTTCTCCCGGATGTGCAAGTGTAGATTTTCCTTCCTTCTTCTCTTGCCTTCTGTCATGGCGTCCTGGGCAGCATCATGTCTTCTCTCCGGGCCCAGAGGTGGGCCGCGGGCTGTGCCAGCAGGAGGTGACGGCTGCCTGCCTCTGCTCCTCCAGGGCTGGGTCTCAAACAGCAGCCCCCCGCCCCTGGCCAAACCTGGCTTGCTGCCTGCTTTTGTGCACACTTCACGCTGACGATGGTTCTCATGGTTTTTTTTTTTTAACGTTTCATTTTATTTTTTGGGAGACAGAGACAGAGCACGAGGCGGGGAGGGGCAGAGAGGGAGACACAAAATCCACAGCAGGCTCCAGGCTCTGAGCTGTTAGCACAGAGTCCGACGCAGGGCTCGAACCCATGGACTTGAGATCATGACCTGAGGCGAAGTCTCAGGTTGGACTCTCAACCGACAGAGCCACCCAGGCGCCCCTGGTTCTCACATTTTTAATTGGTTGGGGAAAAAGCACCAATCTAGCCTTTTCAGAAAAAGTCTGCCAACTCCAGCTCCATCAAATGAGACCTTTGAAACAGATGTCAGAGATCATGGGTCCCAAGCCCACCGAGGATCTAAAAGCCACTCAAATGCTTGCATTTCGCAAGTAAAAGCAAGGGGAGTTGTTCGCTCCCTCCTGTACCAGGCGGGCTCCCTGGGGACCTAGAGTTCCACTGTCCCTGTGCTCCCTGCACAGACCTGTTCTCGCGATCCCCGTCACCTGTAGGACCTGCACACCTCGCGGTTTGGACTTGGGAACAACGTGCAGCAGCTAGTTCCCTGTGGAATCTTGGAGAAAAAGAGCACTGCGCCGCCCCCCAACCCCCACTAAGGTCCTAAAAGCAGCATGAAGGACGCTTTCATTTCCTTCGAGCTTCTGCGTGGGGCAGAGCGGCCGGGACGATGGCACACACAGATCAGACGGCTTTCTCGGAAGGCAGGGCAGAGGGGACGGCCACGGCCCCTTCCCTCGCCGTGCCCGGCCTGGTGTGGCCGTCCCAGCAGTCACTGAGCGACCCGTCCCTTCTGATCGCAGTCCCTGTCAAAGGGGCTGCGGCTCTGGGCTCCCAGAAATCGTTGTCCAGGGCCCTGCCCCCGGGTTCTGGGCCATCGCTGGAGGGAGAAAGAGGCAGACGGACGCGAGCGTGAAAATCCTTTTTGGAGTCGCCGTGAAAAGGAGAAAATGAGAGCTTTGATGTAGACTCTGTTTCCAGCACTCCATTTGATTCTTTGTCCACAAGCCGGACGAAAATAAACAGTAATTTAGAGGCAATGTTTATGTAACCTAGAAGAATGTCGGTCAAGTGTGGGGAAGATGGAATCTGGGTTAATGCAGGACCACCTCCCGAGCGCTCTCCCTGATTGCGGGCTTCGGTGGAAAGCTAATGAAAGGAAGCAATTTCGGTTTTTGTTAGACTCTTCAAAATCCCCTTGGTAAAATACGGACTTTTTTCTTTCTTCTTTTTTTTTTTTTTTTTTTTTTTTTTGCTTGGAAAAACACAGATTGTTTTTTGTGAGAGCTTATCATTTGGTCATTTTGATGGAATGTAGGTCGGAAAAGTGTGATGCAGAATGTATTGCGTTCGTAAGACCTCTCAGAACGGATGATTCTGGCTGTGAGTCATCATAATCTGGGAAAGCACACTGCTCTTGTTCCAAGGACCGTATGCCTTAAATAACGTCAGGCCACGTTCCGTCTGGGGACGTTTTGGTGGTTTAGACTGGCGATTCTCAGCCCGCGGCAGCTGTGTCCCCCAGGGAGCATGTGGCATTGTCTGGAGATAGTTTTGGTTGTCATAGCTCGAAGGGGGGGGGGGGGAATGTTCCTGGCATGTAGCGGGGTGTGACCAGGGATGTTGCCACCGTCCTATAGGACACAGGATAGCCCGCACCACAAAGAATGGCCTGGCCCCAAATGTACGTAGTGTCAAAGTGTAAGCATTCTGGACTAACGAATGTCTTAGAGTCTCATTTTGTGAGTTTTTAAATATAAGATAGTATACATATGTGTGTGTGTAGACACATATACATCACATGTGTGCGTGCACACACAGAACGCTGCTCACTGTACACACGACGCAGGCCGTGGGACGTGTGCCCTGGAATCCGGCTTTAGGATGGATCCCCAACACTTGCCCAGGGTATTGTAACCTCCTGGGCATTGGCACATATATGTTGGTGATGTTGGGGACAGTGAAGTGAAGACCCGAGGGCGTCTTCCATCCTGCTCAAGGGTGCAAAATAGGGTGGATTTCATATTTTCAAGATGTAGTCTACAATGTTCTGATTTTTAGGGTGGCACATTTCAACAGTTTTCTTTTGCGCATATAAGTAGATTATGTTGTGAGTGTTCCCTTTACAGCTTCACGACCTGAGCTTCCCAGTACAAAAGCCGAGATGGGTGCAGTGGTAAAGGACTCTGATGCAGACACACAGCCCCCTATCAATGTGGAGGAAGAATTGTGTGGGCACATGGTCGTTTTGGGAAACACGTGTGTTCCGGGATGTTTGTGGAGAGTGTATAGGATCTCTCTCCGTGTTGAGCGTTGCATATGGAGGTCACAAAGCAGAGAGTGACGGATTCATGGCACAGACACTTCGCGAGCACAGTAGGCCAGGTGCTCAGCAGGCACTGGAGTTGTGGAGCGTAGTTTTCCCCCTTGAGACCCTCACATCTGGTCGGAGAGGCACGTGAGACCCTCACATCTGGTCGGAGGGGCAGGTGAGACCCTCAGATCTGGTCAGAGGGGCAGGTGAGACCCTCAGATCTGGTCGGAGGGGCAGGTGAGACCTTCAGATCTGGTCAAGGGACAGGTGAGACCCTCAGATCCGGTCGGAGGGGCAGGTGAGACCCTCAGATCCGGTCGGAGGGGCGGGTGAGACCCTCAGATCCGGTCGGAGGGGCGGGTGAGACCCTCAGATCCGGTCGGAGGGGCGGGTGAGACCCTCAGATCCGGTCGGAGGGGCGGGTGAGACCCTCAGATCCGGTCGGAGGGGCGGGTGAGACCCTCAGATCCGGTCGGAGGGGCGGGTGAGACCCTCAGATCCGGTCGGAGGGGCGGGTGAGACCCTCAGATCCGGTCGGAGGGGCGGGTGAGACCCTCAGATCCGGTCGGAGGGGCGGGTGAGACCCTCAGATCCGGTCGGAGGGGCGGGTGAGACCCTCAGATCCGGTCGGAGGGGCGGGTGAGACCCTCAGATCCGGTCGGAGGGGCGGGTGAGACCCTCAGATCGGGTCGGAGGTGCGGGTGAGACCCTCACGTCTGGTTGGAGAGGCACGTGAGACCATCAGATCTGGTCGGAGGGGCAGATAAGTACCAGAGGCTCCATTGCAGGGATCAGAGCTGCAGGGAAAGTGTGGACGTCGCTGGGCACCGGGTAAGGACCTGCTGGACACGTGGGTGCCGGGCCCTTAGATGAGGGAGGAGATGCGGTGTGTGGTGTCCGGGATGAGGCGGGCCCCTGCCCACGTGGTGCATACCTTGGCCTTGCTTGTCCGGGGGTCCTCAGAGAGGCCTCCGTCTGGGTCTGTAAATGTTGCGGTCGCGTTTATCCTGCCTTCGAGATCTGACATTTCTGGTTTGGGCGTTTTAGGGCAAAGGGGGCGGGAGGTGTTTGGGGACTGAGCTGAGCTTTGAGGAAGATGGCGGTGGCGTTCACGGAAGAGGGAGCGTTCTAGAATTGAGGTGCCGGCCTTCCTGCTGGGTGGGTGTGCGGTCTTGGGAAAACCATCCAGCCCCGGTCCATGTATCCGTGAGTGGGGGAGAGCAGTGCGTGTGGGGAATAAACGAATAAGGTGTCAGTAAGAGTTTGGTGCCTTCTGAGGTCAAGCTCGTGGGAGGTGGAGCTGGCCGGGTTTGCACCCACCTCTGCTTCCTGATACCAGGCCAGCCCGAACTGTGAAGTGTGCCAGGCAGAGCTCACACGTGCCCACCCCCTCGACCACAGTCCCCTACCAAAGAGCGGTTCTCACTACTGGTCAGAGTCCTAAAAATAGCACTCCCGTCTCCAGCCGCTCTTTCCCCTGCCATCACCACGTGCTTCTCTCATGCTGCGGCGACTCTGGGTGCTCTTCCCGTTTCTTAAGGTGGGCCTTGATCGTGGTGGCAGGCAGAGCAGTGGCCCTCGGAAGGTGTCCAGTCCTAGTCCTGGAACCCGTGAGCGTGTCTCCAGGATCTTGAGATGGGGAGGTTTTCTGGTTGGGTGGGTCACAGTCGCCACTGAGACGCCTCCACGTGGAGGACGAGAGAAGCAGGAGGGTCAGAATGCGAGAGAGGAGGGTGTGCACTGGACCAGAGGCCGGAGGCATGGGGGCCCACGGGCCACGGGATGCCGGCGGCCTCCAGGCGCTGGACACGCTGAGGAAACGGACTCTGCCCTGGAGCCTCAGAAGGAGGCTCTGCCCCTCTGGCCCGCTCCAGACATCTGGCCTCCAGAACCCAGAGAACAAATCTGGGTAGCTTGAAGCAGCTAAGTTGATGCTAATTTGTTACAACAGCCATAGGAAACCAACACCGTGCATAAACCAGAGGTGTTAACAGTCCAGAGTTGAGTGTACTGGGACCAGGGGGTCCATGTAAGAAGTGGACAGAAGATCAGGGTCCAGGACTTCTGCTCGATGGCCTCTTCCTCCTCTTTTAGTGAGAACACACCCTGGGAGTGAGATGGGTCACCTGTTTGTTGTCCTTCTCATTGACCCTACCACGACGGACCACATCTGAACATGTTCTTTTATTTATTTGTTTGTTTGTTTTGAGAGAAAGAGAGGGCTCGCCCGAGCGTGGGAGGAACAGAGAGAAGGAGAGAGAATCCCAAGCAGGCTCTGCTCTCTGTGCAGAGCTCGGCGCGGGGCTCGATCGCACGAACCATGAGATCGTGACCTGAGCCGATACCAAGAGTTGGACACTCAATCGACCGAACCACCCAGGTGCCCCTGGGCAGGTTCTTTTCAAGAACCTGGGCAAACAATCCTACAAAATTCTGATTTTATAGTGAGGGTTCAATCTGAAAAAGGAGAGTATACTCCACAGAAAAAGCTGAAATTAAAGTGGGTGAGTTACATCTTTTTAACAATGCTGAAGTTCACGCTTGTCTGGAAGAAAAGCTCTACAACAGGTTCATTAGCTACTGGGCAGTTTTAAAAATATATTTCACTGTCATTCTTGAAGCTTCGTCATGTGTCACAACAGAAAATTGAATTTTGTAATCCACTTATTAAATTTAAAATCCACTTATATTGAATTTAAAATCCACTTAAACTAGGGTTTCAGGTGTTAGTACTCCTGACTCCTAATAAGCAGATATTCTAGTGAGTTTCATCTTCTGGGTTCTGTTGTGACTGCCACAAGAAGCGTTTTATGTATTTCGATTTTCATCGCAAAGCAGCTGAAAATTATGTTATGTATAAATGTGACTCGATTCAATAAAATTTATTGTTCAGGCATAATTTGAATTAGAAAGGCCTTCTATATGCCTCTTACCAAGTTAGATTGTGCAATTATGCTTTTGACGCTAGAGGAAATGTACTTATTTAAAGTATAAAATCCTTTTTATCAGAGCAAATGAAGTTTCCGTTTTTTTTTTTTTAAATTGGAAATTTCTCTAGTTTTTGGATCATACAGTAACAGCGTAACAGTACATTTTGTTTAGTGTTTATACACACAATCATAGGTAATCTTTGCTTCAAGGATCTTAGGGTTTTTTTTTTTTTTTTTTTAGAAAAACAGCTTTACTGAGGCATCGTTTACAACATTCACCTGCTAGAGATGTACAATTCAGGGATTTTTAGTAAATTCACAGTCATGCAGGTATTATCACAGTGCAGTTTCAGAACATTTATCGGCCCCAAAAGACACCCTGTGTCCACCAACGGTCCGTCTTCCCCTCCCTGCCAGGACCTAGCAACCCCTTATCTTTGTGTATCTATGGATTTGTCTCTTCTGGACATTTCAAATAAATGGAGTCATACAGTATGTGTATTTTGTGTCTGATTCCTTTTGTTTAGTATGGTGCTTTTCAGAGTTCATCCATGGTGTAGCATGAGTCAGTATTGTGCTTTTTTTTTTTATTGTTGAAGATACTCTCTTATTAGGCATGGACCACATTTTGCTTATCCACTTGTCATTTGATGGGCATGTGGGCTCTTTCCCCTTTTTGACTATTAAAAATAAGCTGCCTTGAAGATTTGTATACAGGCTTTTGTATGCACCTATGTTTTCACTTTTCTTGGGCATATTCCTAAGAGTGGGATTGCTTGGCCATGTGAATTCTGTGTTTCACTTTTCAAGGAACTGCCAGATGGTTTTCCAGAGTGGCTGCACTGTTCTACATTCCCACCCATGATGGATGAGCATTCCAGTTTCTTCGTATCCTCACCAACACTTGTTATCATTTTGCAAAGAAATTTCTGAACCTCTGTTATAATGCCCACGTGTCACCTGCTGAGTACTTAGGAAATTAGGGATTTTCATTACCTGCCTTAGAGTCCACAAACCCCTTAAAGAAAGAAGCTAAGGGGCGCCTTGGGTGGCTCAGTGAGTTGAGCATCCGACTTGGGCTCAGGTCATGATCTCACGGTTCGTAAGTTCAAGCCCCATGTCTGGCTCTGTGCTGACAGCTCAGAGCCTGGAGCCTGCTTCTGATTGATTCTGTGTCTCCCTCTCTCTCTGCCCCTCCCCTGCTCAGGCACTGTCTGTCTCTCTCCAAAATAAATGAACGTTAAAAATAATTTTTTTTTAATTAAAAAAAATAATTTAAAAAAACAGCTGGGCCGGACGTATGCATCTGTGCATTGTATTAAGTCTGTCCTAAAGGTGGTTCTGCATGGATGAGACAAAAAGGGATTAACAAGTGATTTCCAACAGAAAAAGGATTGTGGGGCTCTGCTTGCCCAGGGACTGCGGAGACAGGGCTTGGACCCAAAGGATGAGTGCCGATTGAGTCCTGGTTTTGTGCCACTTGTCCGGGGAGGTAAGTCCCCAGATGTAGTGAAGCCCGTTTCTGGGTCATTAACCCTCGTTCCGTGCTTCCAAATTCCATCGGCAACCTTCATTTGCCCATGTCACGTAACCTAATGTGTTCATGGCTTCTAGAGATTAGGATGCCCTGGAAGAGTCGCTGGGGTAGTTCAGGGACAGGCTGAAGTTTGGCACGAAGGCAGGTTTTCAGCCAGGAAGCTCTAACGGAGGGAGGACGACAGCACCGCGGTTGGTTGGCTCTGCAGCGTCCTGTGGGAGGCGCTGTAGAGACCGTGCTTGCTTGTAATGTAAACCCGCAGACCTCAAACGATCCCTTGCGGTGATTACAGGGAATATAGCCTACTGTTTCTAAAACAGGGTGCTGAGGGCCGTACGATGGTCTGACTGGAGCACGGTGGGAACTCAGCGGCAAGAAAAAGGGTGTGTGAGTTTCTGATCGCTGCTGCGACAGGTGACCACAAGCTCGGTGGCTTAAAACAACACAAACGTATTATAGTTCTGGAGGTCACAAGTCCAAAGTGGGTCTCACTGGGCAAAAATGGAGAAATCCACAGGGCCGCTTTGTTTTCTGCAGCTTCTAGAGGAAAATCTTTGTTTTGGTTTGTTTTGTAATTGCCTTCCCCACTTCTCGAGGCTGCCTGCAATCCTTGGCTCAGGACTCCTTCCTTCGTCTTCAAAGTCAGCAAATAGCTGAAGTTTTCTCACGTGGCGTCACTCTGACACGGGTTGTTTTGCAGCCCCATTTAAAGGGGTCCCCTGATTACTTTGGGTGTGTTTGTCACTTCTTTTTTAAGGTCAGATTAGTAACCCGAATTCCATCCGTCACGTTTATTCGCCCATGTTGTGCAACCGGATATGTTCACAGGTAGTAGACGGTAGGGTGTGCACAGCTTGGGTGGGGAGGGGTGTTACTCTGCTCAGCACAGGTTGTCTGCTTACGGTATTGTGATAATTTATTCCTGATGGTATGATCAGCCCCGCCCCCTGCTTTTCTCGCTGTGTAGGAACGAGCACTTCCGGCAGGCCATATAATGACCTTGGGTTTGTTTTCTGGAGCACAGTACTCTGGGCCTGGTAATGAGGTCCACCAGATCTCTGCTTTAGGAAGATTCCTGCAGTTTTGTGGATTCGCAGGGGGAAAGATCAGGAGAAGGGAAACCGTATGCAATCCTTCAGAAGCCAGGTACCATATAGGGGAGTGGCAGTGAACATGGAGAGATGCAGTGTTAGAGGCTTATGGGGTCGAAATGATAGGCCTTGGCATCTGATTGAGGGGATGTGGGGTGGGGGTGGCAGAGAGAAAGGAATGGGGCCAAAATGGGAGGAGCAGAGTTTGGGCCTGGGGGTGCAGGGTAACATTTGGTGTATAAAAAGACATAGTAATGCGAGTCTGGGAAGAAAGTGAAGATTGCATTTGAAATAGTGACCTTCAGGTGCTGGGCAGGGATCCACGTGGAGATAGGAGGCAGGTGGAGGAAATACTGCCTTGAAATAGAGCTTCAGGATTACCTACAAAGAGGGCCGCCGTCGGGAGATGGTGTTATAGGGGAGCAGAGCTAGAGGAAAAAGATTCAAGAACAGAGCGCTGGGAAAGTGTTTAATGGACGAGGCGATGAACCAGAGAAACAGTCTGAGAGAGAGGGGTTATGAAACAGAAAGAGGTCGACTCATTCAGCACGTATTTATTGAGCGACTACTGTTTGCCAGGTACTGAAGAAATAAACACAGATGCAGTTCCTGCCCTCGGTAGAGTTTATGGTCCAGCTCAGTTGTTCTGGACCCACTCATCTGGGTGTGTGGCCATTATAGTAGCTGGTGACAGGCGAACAGTAGTGCCAGATGTCCCCGAGGAGTGGGGAGGATGAGATGTCATTATGTTTGTTGGCGTTATTATATCAAGATAGCAGATGGAGGAACCTTCCTTTGACGATTCACGTTCTAAGCAAGGGCCCTTCCTACACACTTCGCCATGTTAGAACCTCCAGGTTTTTATTTTTTTTTATTTTTTTTTTTTTAACGTTTATTTATTTTTGAGACAGAGACAGAGCATGAACAGGGGAGGAGCAGAGAGAGAGGGAGACACAGAATCCGAAACAGGCTCCAGGCTCTGAGCTGTCAGCACAGAGCCCGACGCGGGGCTCGAACTCACGGACCGTGAGATCATGACCTGAGCCGAAGTCGGACGCTTAACTGACCAAGCCACCCAGGTGCCCCAAGGTTTTTTTTTTTTTAATGTTTGTTTATTTTTGAGAGAGAAGACAGAACATGAGTGGGGGAGGGGCAGAGAGAGAGAGGGAGACACAGAATCTGAAGCAGGCTCTAGGCTCCGAGCTGTCAGCATGGAGCCCCTTGTGGGGTTCAAACCCACGAACCGTGAGAGATCATGACCTGAGCCGAAGTTGGATGCTTAACCGACTGAGCCACCCAGGCACCCCAGAAGCTCCAGGTTTAAAGACTCCCTGCTTCTTTTTACAGAAACTTGTGTCTAGGACCTTGACATTCCTAGTTTGTCATTCCAGAACCTAGGCAATCTCAGTTGCTGACTTGTCTCTAATATCTAGAGTCGTCACATAATTTCTTGTCCCCATTGGGACACTTTTGAGAACGAAAGGCAGCACTGTTCTTAATGACCTTGAACAACAGGCATCAGCCAGAATCCTCTCAAGCCAAAAGACAAGTGGGTATGTTGATGTCTTGAAATGAGTCATAGTTAGCACATTAAGTTTGTCCTGAAATTCTCAACTCAAATTTGTGAAAAAGGTGGTTTTTTTTTTTTAAAAAAGGTTTGTTTATTTTGAGAGAGAGTGTGATGGGGGGAGGGGCAGAGAGAGGGAGAGCGACAATCCGTAGTGGGCGACGCTGTCAGCACAGAGTCCGACCCGGGGGCTTGATCTCCTGAACCGTGAGATCATGACCCGAGCCACCCAAGGGTTGGACGCTTAACCGGCTGAGCCACCCGGGCCCCCCCGGGGGAAAGTTTTAATGCCAGATGGTTTGTAATTGTTTCCCAGCAAGCCTGGAAGTGCGTTCATACACACTCATTCAGGCACGGTTTCCGGGCTGTTTTCAGTTTTCTTGTGTGCGCTGTGTTCTGCACATTCCTACAGACCCTACCGTGATGGCCGGGAGGGCACGCAATCTCAGGGTGTCACCGACATGCTGCCACGATGCAGTCTTCCCGTCGGGTGTTTCTTCCCTGAACATTAGGTAATGAGAGCGTAGCTTTCTCTTGTCCCCAAGTTGGCCCTCGAAATTTTTTCACGCTTAAAAATTACTTATTTTATTAGGCATTGCTTAAAATAACAAGTTGAATGCAGCGGAGAAAACATTTGTCTAGTCTATACAGGGGGCTACCAAGCAAGTGTTAAAAATGATGATCATACAGGGGCACCTGGGTGGTGCAGGCAGTTGAGTGTACGACTCTTGATTTCGGCTCAGGTCGTAGGTGATCCCGGGTTGTGGGATAGAGCCCTGCGTGGGGCTCTGCACTGAGTGTGGAGCCTGCTTTCTCTCTCTCTCTCTCTCTCTCTCTCTCCCCCCCCCTCCCTCTCTCCCTCCCTCTCCCTCCCTCTCCCTCCCTCCCTCCACCGCATCCCCCGTTTGCACTCTCTCTCTAAAACAAACTACAACAACAGAATCACAATATGATACAAATGGCGTATTTTTTGGCATTGAAATGTGTTCACTATATACCGTAGTGCGTTGCTGTGACCTCAGGGGACGTGCAGCCCAGTTGGGACTTGGAGCGCGTCTAAAACGTGTCCTTGGAGTCGTGCGGGCTGCGCGCAGATGTGCACACCGCCGCCATGTTGTTTGTACCCCCTCAGGCTTGATTTATTTATCTCCCTGTGCTTCGGTGCCGTGCGATTAGATCCCATTGAGAATTATTTTAAGAAGCAGCCCGACGAAACGTTTCCTGGACCCCACTGACTGAGAATAGAGTTGTATGGAGTGCACGCGTTCCTTCCTCTCGGGGGCCCATGGGAGAAATTGTGCACATGCTTCATTTTTGGGATGCAAATATCTACTCATACTTGTTTCTTTGAATAGATGTCTAGGAAACTCCAGAAACCGATTTTAGTTCCGTGCAACCGATGTAAACTCGTGTCTGCTGGTAGGCTTTGCCTACGTCCTCGTCTGTCAGCTCTGGCTCATTCTTCGCGCCATTACCTTCCGTTTGCCCTGATTTCCCCCAGTTAATTATTTTAGTTTTGCCATTGTGCGTATTTGGAACCCACTTCAAGTGTTTTTCTTTCTCCGGGTGGAGAATTACTAAGTATTTCAGTGAATGAGAGCAGTGTGGTTTCTTGCAGGTTGTTGGCTCACGACAGCTTTTGAATTCTCGTGTGTTAGTAGCATCTTATTTTAATCTGGCTGCTTCCCGCTGAAATGCATCGGGCAGAGCATATTTCTAAATTTAGTGTGAGGGAGGCTCGGTCAAAAGCAGCTGGCCAGCGGACCCGAGGTAAAGCTTTCTAGGTCTTTCAAGTCTGAAAATTAAACTTCTGTAAAATCACTTTATGAGAGAAAGATTCGTAACAATTAGCAGCACTCTGGAATCACTTGATTGTCCTGGGAAAAAACTCACACCATTTAAAAAAAACAAATTCTCCGGCTTGAAGTTACCTCGAACAGAGCGGAAATTCTTTTTCTATCTCTGGCAGCAAGGTGCGGCGGTTTCCTCTAAACTCCATTGAAAACAGGACCTTGGGGCCCCGGATGTGCTCCATAACTTTTGTCGAAAAGCAGGAAGTGAAAATGAGGTTATGGAAGTAAAAGTTCTTCAATGTCTGCCACTAAACAGGTATAAAGAATTAGCACGGGGGCGCCTGGGTGGCTCAGTCGGTTGAGCGTCCGACTTCGGCTCAGGTCACGATCTCGCGGTCTGTGAGTTCGAGCCCCGCGTTGGGTTCTGTGCTGACGGCTGGGAGCCTGGGGCCTGCTTCGGATTCTGTGTCTCCCTCTCTCTCTGCCCCTCCCCTGCTCATGCTCTGTCTCTGTCTCTCTCTCAGAAATAAATAAAACGTTTAAAAAAAAAAATTTACGAATTAGCACAGAGATAATTTGTGTTTCTCGATTCACGAGAAGGAAAGCTTGGGAATAACTTGTTGGGATCAGCTCAGTGCCTCGGCTGCCCTCTGTTAGTCACTGCTAGTGCCGACGGTCTCCCACAGGTCAGGGGCCACGCCGTGTATCTTAGCGTGACTCCCGGGTCATCATCTGCGGCCACACGTCTGCTTCGTGACAAGGCTGTGAGCTGATTGCATCATGCATGGACTACGATGACCAGGGCAGTTTGGGCCAACACTTGCCTAGTTTCCGCTGTGTGCCAGGGAGGGTTCTCTGCTCTGCTTGTGTATGAAGGGCGGTGTGTACCCCTGACGTCGTCACGAGGGTTCACTTACGCACCTCGCGCAGAAGAGGACCTGGGGTGCGAGGATGCCCGACCCCAGGATATGCACGCAGCTGGCACGGGGAGCCGGGCGGTTCTCGCGGAGCCCTCTGGCCCCAGTGTCCGTGCTGGTAATCTCCTGGCTCACTTGCCGGTGTGGAAGCAGAGGAGTGCGCCTGGAGGACACACGTCTGGGGACCAGGCTTGGGTTCCAGGGAGAGCTTGCCGAGAGGGTAGCGTGCACGAGTGACGCAGAGACGTTAGCCGTGATGCAGTCCTTGGACTTGGACGTATGGATCTTTCAAAGGGTGCAAAGCTGGGGAGTGTGAAACCGGTTAGGAGGGCTTGCACATAGTCCGGGCGGAAGGTGGGGGCGTGGTGTTCTTTTGAGGTGGTTGTCGTAGGGACTGACCTGTACGTTGTAGGATGTGTAACAGCGCCTGTGGTCTCTACCTACTACGTGCCAGGAACCCTTCTTCCCCCGCTGCGGCAACCTAAGATGTCTCTGCCCATCGCCAGTGTCTCCTGGGGGAGGGCATAATCACCCCCAATAGAAAACCTCTGGTCTAAATGCTGGGGGCAGGAGTGACCCACACTGTAAACCACAACAGAATTCCCAACGGCCTCTCCTCCCAGCTGTTGAATTTGACACTTAAAAATTCCAGGGCCGTCCGGCTGGCCGCCTGGCTAGCATGCGACTCTCCATCTCAGGATCATGGGTCTGAGCCCCGTGTTGGGTGTAGAGATTCCTCAAATAAATAAAAACTTAAAAAAAATCAATTTTTGGAAAAGTCTCGGGCTTAAAAATTATTTTGAAGGCATCTGTTTCCAAAGGGGCATATGGATTAGAAACTTGGGTATTTGGGGGTTTACCTTTACAAGAGTTGTTCAGCTTTTTTCTTCTTTTTCCTTAAACGTTCATTTATTTCTTTTGAGAGAGAGTGTGTGCATGTGAGTGTGGGGGAGGGTCAGAAAGAAAGAACAAGAATCCTAAGCAGGCCCCGTGTGATCCCACGATTCACGAACCGTGAGATCATGACCTGAGCTGAGGTCAAGAGTCAGAAGCTTAACCAACTGAGCCACCCAGGCGCCCCCACCTTCTTTCATTATAGTGAAACTCCAGTATGTTTGTGTAAGAGTGTTGGGGTTTTTTAGTCTCGATTTGATGTGAATTTTTATGTAGGGCATCTTCCTGATCTCCTGAGTATGGAGGTAACACTTAAAGGACGATGCCTGGTGACCAGAAACAGATGTGTGGATGTGTGTGTGTTTTAATACTTAGTTCTTAAATGAGCAGATCATTGACATTGGTGTCCCAGATTTTGGAGTATGTATGTAAGCAAATAATAGAATGTTATTGTTTTACAAAAGGGATTTGCTTGCAGCATTGTTAACTGAAATTGAAGACAGTATGATTGACCTTTCCAGGTGACTGGGAGATAGCAGGTGTTTGCAAATGATAGAAACTGAAATGTGATCACTAGGGCCGTATGATGTTCAGAAACTTTTAATCATAATTTCAGTGAACAGATAACGCGCTTGACAATTACATTTAAAATTATGCTCAGTGCTCACTGCAAAATGTGGAGACGGTACTTTGGGAGATGAGGAAGAGGTTCAGTGGATTCTTTCCTACCTCATGATGCACGATGCCCTCTATAAACAAAAAACTGAATAGAGTCACCTGAGGATTATCTTCATACAGTTTAGTATTGTATCTGTGGGGAGGGATTCAGATGGCTGTTGACTGACAGTTTGCTAAGTAAGAAAGATCATGTTCTCCTAATACTTTAATATGTCTTCTTTAAATGTTGTGGTTATTTTTCTCTCACTGAAGATCAGATCAGTTTCATGCCACTAAATGAAATCTAATCGCTCGTTCTAATTTAAATAATAATTGCTTAGAAGCAAATATTGTACGACTGATAGCTTATTAAAATTTGCTGTGGGTTTCTTTTTTTCCGTTGCTATTGGCTCTAGGTTCTAGATAGATTATATAATTATAAGCCCAGTCAAGTCATGCCATTACCCTGTATCAGATTTTCACGTGACAAGCCGTATTTGGGTCTTTCTGTATGACATCTGCTTGGTATATCATAGTGTGAGTCAGGAAAGAGCCTTTCGTTTGTTGTGAGCGGCATATGGTTGCCTCTGTTGGGGTGGGGGGGGGGTGGGTGAATGATACGTGTGCCCGTCCATATGCATCCAGATACATCAGTGTGAGTGAGAAGCATTGACTCTGCCTGAAGGGCTTGTTATTAACATCATAGTAGATTAAAAAGGAAAAGGAAAATCACGGAAATCAAGTTTGGTGTCTGTTTTTCTCCTTTTTGAACAGTTGGTACTTTCACGCTGAACTTCTAAACCCTACCAACGTAATAAAAAGTCATGTTTTGCGGGAACAAAGGGATATTAAATGACTTACTAAAGAATAGATGGAAAAAAATGTGTTTCCCTATTGATCCCTAAATAAAAAAGGAATGATTTTTCCCTGAACATTTATTTCCCGATCCCCACAGTGCTTAACACGCTTTTCCTGAGAGTTGAGAAAAACCATAACGACTTTCTTTTGGTTTGGATCCTGCTCTTAATTCGTTTGCAGTGCACGCCTGTTACAGGCCTGCTGTATTGTGGGCTCTGAGCTGTAAAGAAAATGGGTCCCAGGGATGGAGATGAAACAACGGCTTCATTGGGTTTGTCTTGGGTGCTCGGGACTTTTGCAGTTTGGGTTTCGTTTTGGTTTTTGCGGTTCTGTTTTCTGTCGTGGTCATTGTGTTGTTGTTTTTAGATGTTTTTTAACGTGTATTCATTTTTGAGAGACGGAGCATCAGGGGGGAGGGGCAGAGAGAGGGGGAGACACAGAATCCCAAGCAGGCTCCAGGCTCTGAGCTGTCAGCACAGAGCCTGACGTGGGGCTTGAACCCACGAACCGTGAGATCATGACCTGAGCTGAAGTCGGACGTTTATCCAACGGAGCCAACCAGGCACCCCTCATGGTCATTGTTAATAGAATGTCTGGATAACAGTTTGTGATGTTTGTGGTATTTGTTGAATGAGTAAATGAATGAGAACCCAGAGAAAGTTCTGGTATGCTTCTTTAGTTCCGTCCCCTAGACCCCCTCCTGTACAGAAGTAGTGTAGGGCGCTTGTGTTCTCATGAAGAAGGAGACCATGAGGAACTTCATAGTGAAAATAGTAATGGTGAGGATGTAGAAATTATACCCGATTTCTCCTCCTCCTCCTCCTATTTTAAGTTTATTTACTTATTTTGAGGGGGGAGTGGGCAGAGACAGGAGGGGAGAGAATCCCAAGCAGGCTCTGCACGGTCAGCGTGGAGCCTGATGTAGGGCTCGAACTCACGAATCAGGAGTTCATGACTCAAGCCAAAGTCAGGAGTCGGATGCTTCACCAACTGAGCCACCTCGGCTCCCCTCAGTTCCTTCTTCTGAACTCATGGTTAATATCATCTTAGAGTTGGTGCTGAAGGCACTGACTGCTTCTCCTTTGTCGTCCCCCCATCTCCCCATTTGTCATAGTCTTTAGATTTGTGTTAATATGGTAACCACTGGCCACATGTGACTGTTTGTACTTTAATTAAAAATTTTAAAAAACTTATTTACTTAAAAAAAAAACTTTTAAATGTTTATTTGTGAGAGGCAGACAGAATACGAGTGGGGAGAGGGGCAGAGAGAGAGGAAGACAGAGAATTGGAACAGTCTCCAGGCTTCGAGCTGTCAGCACAGAGCCCGATGAGGGGCTCGAACCCATGAACCGTGAGATCATGACCTGAGCCAAAGTCGGACGCTTAACCAACTGAGCCACCCCAGGCGTCCCACGCAGGCATCCCAAAATTAAATAAAATTTAAATGTCAGTTCCTCAGAAACATTTCAAGTGCTTAGTATCTACATGCAGCTAATGAATACCTTATTGGTCAGTGAAGCTAGAGCGCAGAAAGTTCTATCACATAGACGAGAGATGGTTATTCAGATTTTTGCCTAAAGGTATTCCAAGGAAGAGAGTGTGGAAAAAAAAATACGATTTCACACCAGGTTACTAGAAAAGAGAATAAAAATTAAGTACATAAAGGGGCGCCTCGGTGGCTCAGTCTGTTGAGGTTCCAACTTCAGCTCGGGTCGTGATCTCACGGTCTGTGAGTTCGAGCCCCACGTCAGGCTCTGTGCTGACAGCTCAGATCCTGGAGCCTGCTTCAGATTCTGTGTCCCTCTCTTTCTGACCCTCCCCTGTTCATGCTCTGTTTCTCTCTGCCTCAAAAATAAACAAACATTAAAAAAATTTTTTTTGAATTTAAAAATTAAGCACATAAAAAAAATTATTACATGAAAGCTAATTGTCATGTCATTTTGGAATATTAGAGGTAAAGGCAGTATCTAAGCAGTATCCTGGATTTAAGAGTCATGTGAAGGATCTAGAATCAAAATGATATCAGATTTCTTAATGACAACACTGGAAGATAGAAAAGAGACTGAGCAGGGCACCTGGGTGGCTCAGTTGGTTAGATGTCCGACTTGAGCTCAGGTCATGATCTCACGGTTTGTGAGTTCCAGCCCTACATTGGGCTCTTTGCTGTCAGCGCAGAACCTGCTTGGGATCCTCTGTCTCCCTGTCTCTTGGCCCCTCCCCGACTCGTACTCTCACTGTCTCTATCAAAAATAGATAAACATTAAAAAAAAAAGAGGAAAGAAAAGAGCCTGAGCATAGAATTCTGTGCAGATAATGTTCACTCAAATTTTGAAGTCATGGGATGCCTGGGTGGCTCAGTCCGTTAAGTGCCCGACTTGGTCCCAGGTCATGATCTCGTGGTCTGTGGGTTCGAGCCCCCACGTCGGACTCTGTGCTGTCATGACAGCTTGGAGCCTGGATCCTGCTTTGGATTCTGTGTTTCCCTTTCTGCTCCTCTCCTGATTGCACTCTGTCCTCTTCTCTCTCTCTCTCTCAAAAAATAAATAAACATTAAAAAAATTTTTTAAAGAATTTTGAAGTCCTCTCTTCATGAGCTGTTAATTAAGGGTAGAATAAAGATATTTATACATATTCAGGATATAGGTAACACTTAGTTTTTACACATCATTTCTCTGAAATCTAGAGAATGGGTCCGGCCAAAATTAGAGAGTAAACCTAAAACTGGGGAGAGTTGGGATCCTAAGAAACAGAGATACAGTGTATTCTCAAGATGTTGTTATGGTTTCAAGGCATGAAGTCTATATAGCAGGCCTGATGCTGACAATTACAGACTGGAGCAGAGGCAAGACATTTCAGAAGGTCTGATGTGTATTTAGGAGATATAGGGATGATTGAACAGGAAACACATAGAGGTGACAGATTATCTAAGAATTTTGATCATGTGAAAAACTGAATCAAAAGACTGTGGACAGTGCCGGAAGAATTACCAAAGGATACAAAGAAAAAAAAAGAAAAAAAGAAAAAGAAAACTAAAAATAAAAACAAACACAATTAGTAACTCCGGGAAAACAAAAGGTTTGCATAAGAAAGTAATTGTAATCATACCATACGGCTTGTTTGGGAGTGCCCATTCCATTGTCAAAGTAATATCTGTCAAATACACATTTAACCAAAAACTATGACACTATTGGGAAAATGTGGGCAGGTAAGCAGAGAATTGAGGGTGGGGATTTAAAAAAACCAAAATCCTTACGTGTATTTGAGAAAATCAAATAAATATTATCTGAAGCTGATAGGAAATATTATAAGCATGTCTTTTAGAAACAGGGAAGTCATACTAAGGATCACTGCCAGTAATCCCAACAGTTCTAAGATTTGAAAGTGGTTGCTTTGGGAAGTAGAATTGGCGATAGATGGCGCTATAAAAAGCTTGGAAGTAAAGAGAGGAGCCTTTTGCCTCACCTGTATTTTATTTTTTAAAACAATGTACATGTCGGGGCACCTGGGTGGCTTGGTCGGGTAAGCATGTGATTCTTGATCTAGGCTCAGGTCATGATCTCGTGAGTTTGAGCCCCGTATTGGGCTCTGCGTTGACAGCAGATTCTGTCTCTCCTCTCTCTCTCTCTGCCCCTCTTCCCCCATCAAAATAAAGAAAATTTTTTTAAACAGGCCAATTTGGAGTGGATTATGAGGATTGTTACAAAAAAAAAACATAAAACAGTGTATGTGCATTATTTTGAAAGGGATAAAAATGCTTTGGAACATGGAAGTATATAGGATGTATCTGCTATAAAATTATAGAAATCTTAGTGTGGTCAGCCTTGGCAGGATTGATATTTCAGCCAGATAATTCTTTGCTAAGAAGGGCTATCCCGAGTGCTTTACTAGATGGTACGAACATTCTTCCTCCGGTCTCAACAACTAGAAAAGCCCAGTGTCCCGTGGGAGACAGCCCCGTTTGAGAACCGCTGCTTTAAAGGATTTAAAAACTGTTATTGAATGAATTTGTGGCAATACATAAAAATGCTATTCGGTATCAGTAATGCAGGAAACAACAGCTTCGTTACACAGAACTTGAACCCCGTAGCAAATGAAGTGTTCGCAGTTCTCTGGTTCCTCCTGCCAGCGCCCGGCTTAGCCCCTGGCTCTCTGCCCGGTTAACTCAGGGCTCACTAAAAAAAGAAAGGGCTCAGGAGGAAATGGCAGCTTCTTTGTCATGCTCAGTGGCCTCTGAAAACATAGTTGACATTTTTTGCATTGTTTTCCCGATGGCACAACTTGAATTTCTCTGGGGTGCAAATGTTAATCATTATGGCAACTTTGGGACAATATGGCAGCCTTTGGATGTATTTCTGTGGTCAGTTGGCTGCGGGACAGACAGACACACACATTCATCCCCCCTGTGCATCCCCCCCCCCCCCCCCCAGCATCCCTGTGCAACGCTCTTGGTTCAGTTCTTTGCAAGTGTTTTCCCTGAGAATTTACAAAGGAAGTCAACAGGAAAATGGTTCCTCAGATTTTTTGATGTGGATAAAACCTCATAAATAATTTAATGCCCTCATTTCACAGCTGAGGAATCTGTGGTCCAGGGAGAGTTGCTTATAATTAATTAGGAGCAAAGTGAGACCTGTAAATCTGCCCTTCTTTCCCCCCCCCCAACTTTCCTTCCCCACTCCCCTTCTCCCTCTTTCAGTACAATGTGTGTGCACAGTGATACTGTGGGATGAAGACAGAACAGGGTAGGAAAACGGATCAGGCATCTGGCAAGTTGTGTTAGCAATTTTCACACAGTCAAGGGCTCTGAGCGCCGTGCACCGGGGGCCCGAGCGCTTGTAAGCTTAGAGAAAACGGAAAAGAGACGTGGTTGGCTCGTCCAAGGTGCCCCTGGCCCCTGCTTGGGCAGAACTGTGTGGCTCGTGTGGAATTTTTGAGTCACCCCCCCCCCCCCCCCGCCCCCGGGAGTGTGCCATCCGCGGAGCCACCTTACCCCGGTGGCCACCTCTTCCCCATGCGGGACAAGGCGGCCCCATTCTGGCATCCTGGCACCTTGCTACACACATCCTCTTTCCCAGCACCCCGAGAGTGCATGTGACCCCATGGCCCTCTGGCCTGCAGCTGTTGCCTCCAGCACCACTCAAGCTGCAGCCCTTTTCTTTTCCTCCTCGCCTGGCCTCTTGGGCCAACAGGGATCTTGCTGCCTCCAGGAAGCCTCTCTGGATTTCTTCCATGCGGCGAGCGTGGGCAGACAAGACAGTGTGGTTGCTTGTCATCCCGTCATCTGCAGTCCTCCTTGTCCTCCAGCTCAGTGGCAGTTATTTGTTAGTCGCTCCGTGATTTTTGAGAGCGGTCTGTCACTAGACGCCAGGGACCCCACACCGCCCAAGATTTCCTCCTAGTTCTCTGCACTCCCCTCTCTCACTGACAGCTCCTTCTGTCAGGGTTCCATCCACACCGTGCGGTCTGTAGACCAGTGGTTCTCGGCAGGGCACTTGTGCCCTCCGGGGGGACACCTGGTAACAGCCGGGGTCAGCTTGGGTTAGCACAGCAGAGGGGGTGGGGCGTGTGGATTGCCACCTGCATCTGACGCGGGGAGTCCAGGCTTGCGGCTCAGGGCACAGAGCGGCCCCAACAACAGTGAACTGACCCACAATGACCGCGGTGCCCGGGGCGAGGAACCCTGTTTGGGGCACTCCCATTCAGGCCCGTAGGTTTTGAAGGTCATGGTCGTGGGATGAGTTCCAGACTTAACTCTGCAACTGTGATGTCTCCTGCTTGCTCGGGCGGGTGTGCTTAACTACCTCGTTCACAGTCCACTGAGAGACGGAATAGCGTTTCACCGCGTCACACACAGAAAGTCTCCATTTTCCTCTCCTCGGTCCTGCGTCCCAGGAAATGGTACCGTCTTCCAAGTTGGGGCCCAAACCCTGAACCCGGAAGTCATGCTGGGTTCTTTTGTCCCGTCCCCATCACGCATGCTTCCCCCCCCTCCCCCTCGCACGTCCTCTAGGTCAGAAGGTCTTCGAACCCGGCACACTCTCTCTGTTTCGCCATCATCTTTCCTGCCAGCACGGTGCCAGCCACGAGCGGCTCTCTGCTGGTCAGGAGCTTGTCTGGAGTTTGTTCTAAGCATGACAGGAGCCCCCGGAGAGTTTTTTAAACAGCAGGAGAGTCAGATTTTCTTTTCTCATGAAGCCTGGTGCTGGCTGAAGAATAAGGTGTAGTGGAGCTTGTGTAGGATCAGTTTCTTTGTTTTTCTTTTTCTTTTTAATGTGTCTTTTATTTTGAGAGAGAGAACGAGCGAGGGAGGGGCAGAGAGAGAAAGGCAGAGAATCCTAAGCAGACTTTACACTACCCGTGCAGAGCCTGATGCAGGGCTCGATCTCACGAACCAGGAGATCATGAACTGAGCTGAAACCGAGCCTTGGATGCTTAATCAACTGAACCACCCAGGCGCCCCAGATCAGTTTCCTTTCCATGGGCTGCAGAGCCCTCTGGGACTTGGGACCTGTTCTTACTTAACCTCTGGTGCCCAGCCCGCCAGACTTCCTCCCTCTTGGCCAAGATCATTCTCACCACAGGACATTTGCACTTGCTGTGTGTGCAGCCTGGCCTCCCTCGGCCGCGCTCACGTGCTCCCTCCTCCAAGAATGCTGCCCCAGGCCCCACCGTAACTCTGGTGACTCTGTCCCGCCACCAGCTGGGGTTTCCGTAGTTCTGTCATCCGAAATGATCTTGCTGTCCATTTGCTTTGTTTATTGTCCCTGCTGTTCCATGGTCACATTCCCCCCTTTCCACTGCCAGGTTGGGGACACCCCACAAGACCATCCGTCTCTAAGACCGGAGTGGCGCCCAGCGCTGTTTCCGTCTTCCACAAGGCCGGACGGCAGTTGTTGTCAGGAGAAACTTTCTGACTTGGGTTAACCTAGAAACACCTGCGTTTTCACTTAGCTTGTTTTTGGAGGGTAGAGAAGACCGTGTCTGGTAAGAGCTGAGTCGATTTTTCAGTTACTGAAATTCCCTGGTGATGTGATCGTAATTGGTTCTGCAATAATGAACATTTTGAACAGATCCGTGTGAACAGTGTCATCGTGTGCTTTAAAGAGGGGAGGGAGCCTAAGATTCACCCTTGGCTCTTGTGTGGCATTGGACACAATTAGTATTTTGGTTTTGCAATAGCCCCGATTCACATACCTGCTGGCCTCGAGCGGTCTCTGCGTGGACGCTTTTGCCTTACTTTGCGTATTTTTCATTAACAGGTAACCGAAGACAGAAAGCGGGCCTCAAAATAAACCCTCGAAGGAAGAAGGGATTTGCCTACATTTGGCTCTGAGTAAGTGAAATTGTAAAATGGATTGCTTATTATGTAATAAATATCCTGTCAACCTCTCCATATTTTCCGGTACCGCACTGGCTGTAAGTATTGGAAAACGGTGATGTGTCAGGATTTCTTATAACAGGTGATTTTGCTAGCACAGAAAAAATATGTCTGCATAACATTTCTTTTTTTTGTTTAGCTTCTGGAAGTCAGAAATTTTAGGAAACAGCAGTGGAGGTCATTATTAAAATGTGTGCGCTTTTGCGAGAAGCCTCGTTTCTGCTGTTCTCTGGCATACACTTTTGAGGTACTTAATTTGTCCTTAGAAGGCTGATTTACAACAGACAGTGGCTTTTGACTCTTTGTCTGCCACAGGCTCCCTTAGTCTTATTTGCTCTTCTCAGAAAATGTCTGGAAGATGACGGGCTACCGACGGGCTACTTGAGAACCAGCCAGCATTTTCCATAAAATCCTTGCTTGGGCACCACTCTGAGGCAGCCTGGCCTGTGACGTAGGCCCCCGCGGGGCTGATTGCCTTCATTCTGAGCCCTGCCTGGACTGTCGTTAGAGCAGAGAGAATCCCCGGTCACTTAGAACGGGGCCTTGTGGGGTCTGGAACTGTCATCTTGGCCCCTGTAATGCATCCAGTTCACAAAAAGGCCTAATTCCCGCTTGAGTCAAGAAGGTCCTTTCCAGCGCACTTTGTATGGAAAATCTTTCACCTCTGGGAGGACCGTGCTTGGGATCTGTTCCTTCTGGAGTATTGCGGAGTCTACAGAGAGGTGTGAGATGGGTCTTGTTCTGGGGGGTAAGCATTACAGGTGCATGAAGTGGGGGGATGCGACACAAAGGCATGGTGTGGACGGGTGGCCCTGGGATGGTGTAGACAGTCCCTGCTGAGCGAATTCTGAGGAATTCTACCGGCATGTGCCAGAGCACTGAGGAAGGCTGGACCTTCCTCCTGGAGGGGAGACTCCAGGTGGGCTTGGTGACGGGTGGAGTTTGGACGCAGACTGAAGAAGTATGTTCTGGATGGGGGACCGAGTCTGTGGGCAGAGGTGAGGAGCCAGGAACAAGAAAGCTTTCTTTTCTTACTTTTTTTCATTGGAGAAAGCTGATAGATCAGGCTGGTGGAATTGAGGGGGTGGTGGAGGAACAGAAAGGGCGTGAACTTTGTACGTACCCCTGCGTACAGAATATTCCGAGGAGACTTGCTCTAGTGGTAGAACTCCCGTCTCGTATCTGCCGGGACACACGTGTGGAATGCGAGCCCATCGGTATCAGAGGGGCACCCTGTGGCCTGAAAGAACACCAGGGGTGACCCCCACGGGGAGGAAGGAACAGTAAGTTGTGACGAAATACCTCAAAAAACACCTACTGGGTGCCAGATGGTGCCAGTTTTTGGTAACCACTTTATCGAGAGAATCCACACAGGTGACCGTTGACTCACCGAAAGCGTGCAGTTCCGCAGTTTTCCGGTGTATACCCGGGGTTGTGCGCCCAGCACCACAGCCTGTAGCTGGAGCCTTGCATGGACTGTTGTCACAGTGTCGCTCGCTGTTGCCGCCTCCCCATGTCCCTGGCAGGCAGCCGGCTACTTCCTGTGTCGGCGCATTCACGCGTTCCTGGGTGTGAAGAGAGCCCTGTGGGGTGTGTTCTTTGTGTCTGACTCCTGACTCAGCGGACTGTTTTCTTTTTCTTTAAAAAAAATTTTTTTAATGTTTTATTTATTTTTGAGAGAGAGAGTGAGCGCGAGCGGGGGAGGGTCAGAGAGGGAGACGCAGAATCCGAAGCAGGCTCCAGGCTCTGAGCTGTCAGCACACAGCCCGACGCGGGGCTCAAACCCACAAACCTGAGAGATCATGACCTGGGCCGAAGTCAGACGCTCAACCGACCGAGCCACCCAGGTGCCCCAGCAGACCGTTTTCGACGCTCACCTGTGTTGTCGCACATGTCTGTCCTTCATGCCGTTTTATAGCCAAGTACTACTCCGTTGTATGAATAGACCACATTTTGTTTATCTGTTCATCCATCAGACAGTTATCTTGAAAGCTTCTATTGTGAATTAATGTTCAACTTGGCAAGAAGTTGCGAAAAACAGTACGGTGAGTTCCAGAGTATTCTCCCCGCCTTCCGCCTTGCATCTTCCTGAGCTCTCACAGGAGGAAATGGGGGTTGGCACTGTTGACTCAGATGCACGCCATCCGTGGACCTCACCAGTTGTCATGTGCGCTTGTGCGTTTGTGTGCTTGCATGGACCGCGTATGGAATGTTCTCACACCTGTGCGTGCAGCCACTGGTGAGTCTTGACACAGACGCGGAACCGTTCCATCGCCGGGAACGCTCCTCGTGATACTCCTTTATGCCACTCTCTCCAGCGCCTGGCAGCCGCTGGGTTCTCCATGTGTACAATTCTGTCACGTCAAGAGTGTTACATACACGGCATCAGGCCTTGGGAGACTGGCTTTGTTCACTCAGCCTCAGGCCCCGGACGTGCAACCGAGTTGTGGGTGTCAACAGCTCGTGCCTTTGAAAAAGTTTTTTTAATGTTTGATTTTGAGAGACAGAGCATGAGCGGGGGAGGGGCAGAGAGAGAGAGATGCTTAACCGACTGAGCCACCCGGTTGCCCCTCCGTGGGCATTCCTGCCTCCCCCTCTCCTTCCCTCACTCGCCCTCCCTGTCCAGAGCCTGGAAGTGATCGAGGACCCCGAAGTACTCACTGTTTGCTTTTGGGCTGTATTCTGTTTGCCCACTGGAGAGAGAGAGAGAGAGAGAGAGAGAGAGTGTGTGTGTGTGTGTGTTGGGCTTACTCTAAACGCTTGCCTTGGGCTTTCTCCTTTTTCTCGGATTGCTGTCCTTTTTGAGGTCTAAGTCTGAGATGGGCGACCAATTCCTACCAGTTCCTTTTTATTCAGACAATCTAAGGAGAGCGTAGTGGCCCAGGTAGTTGTAATCAAAGAGCGCCATGGCTCGGAGAAATGGTGCCGTGGAGCCTGAAAGGGTGGTTACCTGTTTGCATAGATTAGAAGTGGACATTGAAGTAGGGACAAGATAGGGCCTCCGATGTGTGTCACCTGGGCCGTGCACCATGTTGCAGACTAACCCACCTATGGGGGTTTTCACACTCAACTTGGTGAAGGTGGTGCCCCTGAGGGGTCTTTCAGCGGGTTTAGGGGGCGCTGGGGTAGAGTGGGGTGTTGCTGATCCATTGTATCAAAAGCAATAAAGCTTCACAGGTGCCCTTGGAACCATAGCTTCTTGATTTAAAGGTATCAGTTCTGTGTGGATAATTGGGCAGAACAGTTGCCTTGTGTGGTCTCCAGTTGATGAAGGGTCCTCGGTGGGGTGCTGTTGGATAGCACGATTCAGCTTTCCGTTCTGCCTTTCAATCTGCCGTTCAGATTTACTCAGTGTTCTTTCCTTTCAAACCACATTTGTCTTCATCTGCTTTCTCAAATGCCCAGAACACACACGCAAAGCCACGTAGACGCTGCCTCCAGGTTATCAGGAAAACTGCTCTCTTGTGAGAAGCTGGGTATTCCTTTCGTCTTAAGCCCAAGCAGACTGGGAAAAGTGTGCCGTCCTCCCAACTAAGGGATTGAAAGTCTAGTGAGTTTCTTCATGGTGGAATTTTGACTCACATGGACGTTAATTAAGTTCTTGATGAGTTAAACTCAAGAATAAACTCTTGAACTTGGATTTAGATTCTGGGTGTAACATGGCTAGGAAAGGTCCTCAAAATGATGAAAGAATTCTTTCGTTTCTGACAAAACTCTACTCTTCTGTCTCTTGTAATAAATCAAAGTATGTTGTTTTTCTTAATGGTTCCACTATAACCCTTAATGTTCCCAAGTGTTTCTCCGTTTAGGACACTGCTTGTCAACTAGAGTGCCCGCCGCCCCCCAGGGGACACTTGACAAAGTCTGGAGACATTTTTCAGGACTGGGGTGTGCGTGGGTGGGATATTGACCTCTAGAGAGCAGGACTCGGATGCTGTTAACGTCCTCCAGCGCACGGGACGGCCTGGCCTCCCTCCCACCCTCCCACACCAAAGAGTTGTCTGGCTCAGATATCGATAGTGTGGAGGTTGGCTGGTGTGGGACATGACCCAAAACTGTGCATATGTAAATTGTCGCCCTCTGTCTTCTTCATAGTAGGACTATCAGTGTGCTCATGGGTGTGAAGCATCGTGGTGAGGAGTTACACTTTTAGCTCTCCTGCCGTGACTCCAACACTCTACATAACTACAAATTTGGAAAAGAATAAGGTTATAGCCACAACTGCGATTCCTAAATAATGTTTCTCTTTGCATTAAGAAACACAGTTACGACAACATGATCGTATGTATAATTCATAGGCATCAAATCTGTTTAACTTCATTTAACTTATAATCTATCAAGGAAAATAATTTGTGTAATTTGTGATTTCTTTATAGTCAGGAGTAATTCTGAATTTATTACTTAGAATAATTATGTAATTTTTCAAATTGCCCACCTTTGTAACACCTCTGTATGCACAGTTAGCAGATTTTTAATGGATTTTTATTTTCAACATGAAAATACTCCCCTACAAAAAGACTATAATGGAAAGGTCATGCTTTGCTTAATACCTATTTAAGTCAGATTTACAAAGGATTCTTTTTTTTTGTGATGAAATACACGTGACATATAATTTACTATCTTAACCTTTTTTTTTTTTTGAAAGAGAGAGCTTGTGTGAGTGTAGGGAAGTCAGAGAGTGAGAGAAAGGATCCTTTTTTTTTTTTTTAAAGGTTGTTCGTCATTTTTGAGAGGGAGCGCACGAACCGGGGAGGGGCAGAGAGAGAGAGGGAGAGACAGAATCCCAAGCAGTCTCCACACTGTCAGCGCAGAGCCCGTCTCAGGGCTCAAACTCACAAACCGTGAGATCATGACCTGAGCCCAAATCAGGAGTTGAATGTTTAGGGGTGCCTGGGTGGTTCAGTTGGTTAAGCATCTGACTTCAGCTTAGGTCATGATCTTGAGGTCCATGAGTTTGAGCCCCACATCGGGCTCTGTGCCGACAGCTCAGAGCCTGGAGCCTGCTTTGGATTCTGTGTCTCCTTCTCTCTCTGCCCCTCCCCTGCTTACGCTCTTATCTCTCTCTCAAAAAGAAACATTAAAAAAAAAAAAAGTGGGACGTTTAACCCAGTGAGCCACCCAGGCGCCCCTGTCTTAACCATTTTTGAGTTTCCTCTCAATGTTATTAAGTTCACATTGTTGTGTAACTTTTGTCATCTTCCCAAACCAAAACTCTGAGCCATTAAACCCTGAATCCCAGTTCCTCGCTGTAGCCCCTCACCCACCATTCCACTTTGTGTGTCTACAGATTTGCCTGTTCTAGGTACCTCTATAAGAGGAATCAGACAGTATTTGTCTTTTCGTGTCTGGTTTATTTCAGTCAGTATAATATCTCCCAGGTTCATCCATGTTCTGGCAGGTGTCAGAATCTCCTTCCTTTTCAAGGCTGAATGATATTCCTTTGTGTATAGAGACCACATTTTGTTTATCTGTTCATCCATCGTTGGGTGGTTGAGTGGTTTACAAAGAAGTATTTTGAAGTTGAATCCATTATGTCTGGACCATCACTGTTTTTTAGACATAGTAAATGGGGACACCTGGGTGGGTCAGTCCATTGAGCATTCGACTCTTTTTTTTTTTTTTTGAGCATTCGACTCTTGATTTCAGCTCCGGTCATGATCCCAGGGTTGTGGGATCGAGCCCTTTGTTGGGCTTGGAGCCTGTTTAGGGTTTTGTTTTCTTTTTCTTTCTTTCTTTCTTTCTTTCTTTCTTTCTTTCTTTCTTTCTTTCTCTTTCTTTCTTTCTTTCTTTCTCTTTCTTTCTTTCTTTCTCTCTCTCTCTTTCTTTCTTTCTTTCTTTCTTTCTTTCTTTCTCTCTCCCTCTCTCCCCCTCTCTCCCTTTCTCTCTCTCTCTCTTTCTTTTTCTTTCTTTCTTTCTTTCTTTCTCTCTCTCTCTCTTTCTTTTTCTTTCTTTCTTTCTTTCTCTCTCCCTCTCTCCCCCTCTCTCCCTTTCTCTCTCTCTTTCTCTTTCTTTCTTTCTTTCTTTCTCCCTCTCTCCCCCTCTCTCCCTTTCTCTCTCTCTTTCTCTGTTTCTCTCTCCCTCCCTCTCTCCAACTCTCTCCTTCCTTCCTCTCTTTCTCTCTCTCTTTCCCTACCCACCCTGCCCCTCTCCCCTGCTTGCATTGGCTCTCTCTCACTTTCTCTCTTAAGAAAAACAAAAAAAAAGTAGACATAGCAAATGATTCTGGTTGGCGTGTGCTGAAAGCATGTTGTACCCACACAGAAAATGCCACAGCTTTCCTCATGCACGTCCTCAGGTGTAGTTAACACAACATTCTACTATTTGGGGAACTGCAGTTGACCCTTGAATACACAGGTCTGAACTGCGCCGTCCACTTAGACACGGATTTTTCGATAAATACAGTGCCGTCTTGTAAATCTATTTTCTTTTCCATGTGATTTTCTTATATTTTCTTTTTACCACCTTACTTTAAGTCTATACTATGTTGGGGGTGGGTGCCTGGGTGGCATGGTCAGTCAAGTGTCCTGACTCTTGGTCTCGGGTTGGGTTATGATCTCATGGTTTGTGAGTTCAGGCCCCACATGAGGCTCTGCTCTGATGGTGTGGAGCCTGCTTGGGATTCTTTTTTTGTTGTTGTTAGTTTTTTTTTTTTAATGTTTACTTAATTTTAAGAGAGACAGAGCGCAAGCACGGGAGGGATGGAGAAAGAGGGAAGCACAGAATCTGAAGCAGGCTCCAGGTTCTGAGCTGTCAGCATAGAGCCTGACACGGGGCTCAAAGTCACGCATGGCAAGATCACGACCTGAGCCAAAGTTGGATGCTCAACCACCTGAGCCACCCAGGTGCCCCACCTGCTTGGGATTCTGTCTCTCCTTCTCTGTGCCCTTCCCTACTTGTGTGCTCACTCACGCTATCTCTTTCTGTCTCTCTTCTCTTCTGTTCTCTCTCTAAGTGAATAAACATTAAAAATTTTTTTAAATAAAAAAAAACCCCACAGTATGTTGGCACCTGGGTGGCTCCGTTGGTTAAGCTTCCAACTCTTGATTTTGGGTGGCTCCGTTGATTTTGGTCTTGATTTTGGTCAGGTCATGTTCTCATGGTTTGGTTTGTGAGATCAAGCCCCTCGTCAGACTCCGAGCTGACAGGGTGGAGCCTGCTTGGGATTCCCTGTCTCCCTCTCTCTCTGACCCTCCCCTGCTCACGCTGTCTCAAAATAAACTTTTCTTTTTTTTTAAAAAAAGAATACAGTATGCAATGTGTATCACATACAAAATATGTATAAATCGAGTGTTGATGTTAATGGATAAGGCTCCTGGTTAACAGTAGGCTGTTCATTTTGGGGGAGTCAGAAGGTTTACACAGATTTTCAGCTGTGAGGGGTGGGTGTCCCTACCCCTGAATTGCTCAAGGGTCAGCTGTCCTCTTCTGAGATGACTTCATACATTTGTCCCATGTGTTTCTTTGTTCCCTTAGCTTCCAAAGGAGAGAGCAGTGAGTGAAAGAAGTATTTCACACAGTAGAAGTGTCCAGAGAGGTACCCACACCCTTCGACTTCCCGCCATGCTCTCTTGAAATGAGATCTCTTTCCTGCCTCCCTCCCTCCCCTCGCGTACCTCTGGCCACAACTCTCTTTGACAAGTAACCATCCGCCAACAGTCCCTGACTGGCATTTCTTCTTCCCACCTCCTGGGACCTCACTTCTCTGCAAAAGTATAAACTTTGGCTCTGTGCGTATCAACTTCTGAGTCCCTTTGCAATCAGCACGTTGAGGTCTTTACGTGAAAAGATTTTTGGTGGTTCTGCCGCGTGGTGTCTGTAGTTGAAGCATCATCTGTGAAAATTGGCGTTCTGACTTTGGGATCTGACTCTGTCCCCGCGTATTATCGCAGTACTTAATCCTAAACCACCTGCTCTTTACTTAACAGGGGTATCGTTCACCTGTGATGAGTTTATAACTTTATTTACATGCAGCAATCAGAATGAATTTCTTCTGACCTTGTGGTGCAAAGTAGGGCAGCAGAATTGCTGCCGATTTGTCTGTTCATTTGTTCTGCAGATAATGAGTGCCTTCTGAGCGCCGGGTGCCAGGGCTGGAGCAGGACGGTTCCTATGGCTGCACACCAACGATTCGATTTCGTTTTTGGTTGGGGGTGGAAAACGTAGCGGGCGAGCACGGAGCTCCGTGAAATAGTTGAAAACCTGTCACACAGTCTATAGTATCTGTAGCGGTTTGCCTTACAAAACAAAGTGCTTTGGTGGCGTTTCTGAGTTCTTCAAAATGCACGTCCACTTTTTTATTTCGAACTGATGGAATTGGGCGGTCATCCACTTGTCGTTTCGTAAACCTAAAGAAAAGCTTCCTTTGTGAGGCAAGTCCTCCTAGCAGGAGGGTTTTCTGGCTAAGACCGTGGGCTGCATTTCTTGTTTATGTTACATTGCTGATTCATTTTCAGTATGATTTAAAATTTAATTTATGGTTTCTTTATCAAATTAATTACGTTATTGGGTGCTTTCGTGATTTCACGGAGCTCACCGCATTTGATAGCAGTAGAGGGCAGGGTGTATGACCTTTAGTAATTTTTACACCCGTTTTAAAGACAGTTTTCTGTGTGACCACACAGTGTTTGGCTCACAAGGTACGTATTCCTTCAGACTCCAGATTTCAGTTGCAAATACCACGTTTGCACCGAATTCCCTTCCCAGTGTTTACTTACATAGAATATCGTCATTCCGTGCTCGGGAGCTATTTGTCTTTGTCAGCGGATGTAGGTAGAATATTAATCTCGTATGAAATTCAGATAAGGAGAGAACAGATGGATTTATGGCTCTTGAAACCTCTAAACTCTGCAGCTGTGGGGAGTTGTTAAGCTATGAATAAAGAAATTCTGGACCGTGGCTAGCAAGGGCTGGCGTGACCCGATTGGCGCTGAATCCATCACCCTGTTAGGGATAGATTTCTCGTGGCTCGTCTTCTCTGGTTTGGGGTTAATGCTGTCCTGCTGCGGTCCGGCCTTCCTGTGGGCCAAGAATGAGTTCTCAGTGGTGTCCTTCACAGGAGTCTCCTGGGATGCAGGCAGAGTTACTCCGCATCCCCAGAGGCAAAAACAAGTGGTCAGGTGTATTTCTTTTGTGGTTGAGGGGGACCGTGTGTCGGCCGGGTACAGGTGCAGGAGAGGGCCAGCATCAAGGGGACACTCCCAGGCATCTTAGGACACGCACCCTGTCACCTTCAGTGAGACCTCATCGAGAGGACAGAAGCACCTGCAGATCATTATGGGGGATACGGGGCCACATCGGGATTTGAAAATGGCAGTGAAGTGATCGAGTTTGGGGATCATTGCTTTGACTTCAGCTGATGCCCCGAGCACACCACAAGATGATGCTTAGACGCAAGAAGGTCTGCTTGGCGATTTGCCTCTCGCGCCTGGGCTGGGACGCACGTTATGTAGAATTATGGAGGACAGGGGCCTCAGGTGAACGGGTAGGACCTCATTGCCCCGTCTGTCTGAGAGTCCCCAGCAAGAAAGACGTGTCCTGTCTAGAAAGTGCAGAAACGGTTCTGAAAACGTTACCTCTCTGTTGATACAGGCGAGTGAGTGTCCCCCGGCCACCAGCACCTCGTCACTTCATCGGAGCGGAAATGCCCTGTGCTGGGCTGTATTAACTGTCTAAAGATAAGTGAGCTTCATTAGTGTGTTCATCACGCACCCCTGTGCTAGGTGGGCCAGAACAACGTTAGCCAGAGGCAGTTTTTTCAACAGCTTTATTGACACATAATTCCCATACTGAGCAATCATTCATTCATTTAAAGTATCTGATTTGATAGTGTTTGGTGTATTCACAGAGTTGTACATCCTTCACCAAGATGTTAATTTTAGCGTATTTTCAACGCCCCCGGAAGAAACCCCATGCCCCTTAACAGTGGCTGCCCATTTCTTCCTCCGTGGCTCCTGGCAGCTGCTAGCCTGTGACCCTCAGGATTGACCGGTTTGGGACATTTTGTAGAAAGGGAATCATACTCTATGTGGCCTTTCGTGACTTCTTTTACTTTGCATGATGTTTTCAAGGCTCATCCACGTTGTAGCACGTGTCAGTGATTCATTCCTTTTGCCACTCCGTTGTATGGATTGACCCCGTTGTGTCTGTCTGTTCATCAGTTGACGGGCACTTGGGTGGTTTCCACCGTTTGACCACATGAATAATGCTACCCTGAACATTCCAGTGGAAGTTTTTGTGGGGATGTATGCAAGCTAGGATCAAGATGACCCAATGAACTGGTGGCTACCAGAATGATATAGGAAGGTTTTTAAGAGGCAGCTTTACATTTTAAAAATTATTTTGATTTTTGGGGTGCCTGGGTGGCTTAGTCGGTGGAGCGTCCAACTCTGGATTTCAGATTCCAGGGTCATGGGACAGAGCCCTGCATCGGGCTCCACGCTGAGTGTGCAGCGTGGGTAAGATTCTGTCTCCCTCTGCCCCTCTCCCCTGCTCACACGCACGCTCTTTCTCCCTCTTAAAAAAAAAGTTACTTTTAGGATTTTAAGTTCTATGTGAGAGAACTATACTTAAAAAAAAAAAAATTTTTTTTTAACGTTTATTGTTGAGAGACAGACAAAGCGAGACAGAGTACAAGCAGGGGAGGGGCAGAGAGAGAGGGACACACAGAATCCGAAGCAGGCTCCAGGCTCTGAGCTGTCAGCCCAGAGCACGACGCGGGGCCCGAACCCGCGAACCGTGACATCATGACCTGAGCCAAAGTCAGACACTTAACCGATTGAGCCGTCCATGCACCCCGAGAGATAAGTGTACTTTTGTGTTTTGACCTTTTTGCCCCCAACTCCTCTCAAAGCAAAGCATAACAAAGCTGTTGCATATGTAGTACCTCATGTGTCCTTCACTGGGTTGGGTTGAACCCGTGGGCGTGAAAGTGCTCTGTGTGGGTCTGTGTGGCTCCATATTTGAGGAGATGCCAGTGCTGTGAGAGGGGGTGCAGTGTCTAGAACAGGTTTCTAGATGGCGGACAGTTCCAGAAGACCAAAACTGGGGCCAGGTCGGTCGGAGGCGACGGGATCACACAGTGAAATGAGGCAGGTCATTTACACGGGTCCACAGATCTTGCTTAGATGAGTAATTGAAGTAGGTGTCCACCCTTTTGCTTTTGCCCAAATTTGCAATTTTAGGCCAATCTAAATATTTCCAGGTTTATACTTTTTTCATGTAAATTTAGAGTAAATGTTTTTCCTTGAATATATTGTACACCTGAAACTGATAGAACATCCTATGTCATACTTCAGTAAAAAAATATAGCTAGATAGATACACACATGCAATTCTTTTTTGTAAGTTTATTTATTTATATTGAGACAGAGACAGCACGCGTCGGGGAGCGCAGAGAGAGGGAGACAGAGAATCCCAAGCAGGCTCCCTGGTGTCAGCACAGAACCTGACGCGGGGCTCCAACTCACGAAGCTGTGAGATTATGACCTGAGCTGAAACAAGGAGTTGGGTGCTTAACTAACTGAAACACCCAGGCGCCCCAAAAATGCAGTGTGTAAAATTACGAGGTGAAGATCAAGTGGTCAGTTTGTAGAAATTCCAGATTTCTTTGAATAGCGTAATGTCGGCACAAAGACAGTTTTTCTTATTTTCCCAAGCGTCAAGCCCCAACTGTGTGTGGCGTTAGTTTGAAGGTGCCCGCCAGTTGTTTTCCCGAGGTCGTCCAGAAGCTTGCACAGGTGTTAGGTCAGGGAAGAGCTTCTCCGATAACGAAGGGTCGCCTCCAGCCGAATTGTCTGCGCCGAGATGGAACCATTCACATCCGCGTGTTCAGTGTGGTACCCACTAGCCACCTGGGGCCCTAGAGCATTTGAAACGAGCCTAATGCACCCCAGGAACTGAGTTACGGCTTTTGTTTAATTTTAATTCACCCAAGATTAAATAGGCGCATGTGGCCAGGGGCCGCCCTGATTGAACAGGGAGGATGGTTTGGGAGCTTTATCTGGTGCTGGAGTGCAGTGAGGCTCATGGTGGTGGTTGGAGACGGGGACGTGTTTGGAGAAACGCCGTACAAACTAGGTCTTTATTTTGGTGGATACCTGGAAACCAAGGTGGCACCCGACCACTTCAGAACAGGGACTCTCCAGTGGGTAGTTTTGCAGTCGTCGCCCCCACCCCTTCCCTGGACATCTGGCAGCGGTCTGGGGGGCATTTTGGATTGTCATAACTCAGAGGAGGGTGCTGCTGGCACCGAGTGCGTGGAGACCAGGGACTCTGTTCAGCCTCCCGCAGTGCGTGGCAAAACAAAACTCCCTGCCTTTGCGTGGTTTTCTCTCAAATTGAATTTAGGGAAATGTGACCCTTAACTCCGCACGTTCACCAGCATAATGAGAGATAGCTGCAGTGCCCAAAGCAAGTTTGCTCACTCGCCTCTCCCAAGAGATGTAGAAAGCATTTGAAAAGGTCCTCTTTTGCAAGCCAGTCTTGGCAACCTTTGGCAGGAACAGAAACGATTCATTGGATAATTGCAAGGGAACTCGAACTTCCTGTTAAGTGGTGCGGTGGAATTTGTAAGAGCGCTAACCGGTAAACCTGTCCCCAACACACATAGCAGTTGGAGGTGGTCCCCCACTTCCTGCCCCCGCCCCAAACCAAGGGGCCGTGGTTAGAGGTAGCCCTAACCAGCCCTTCTCATGCTGAGAAACACGAGTGGTCAGCGTCGTAATTAGTAACACGTACATGTTTAAGCATTGAAACTGAAAATTCGATTCTGCCAAGCTGGAGCACGGAGAGAAGGAACCCCCAGAGACGGGGGGCTGAAATGGGGCTGTGTTGGCCGTACGACGTGGGATGAGACGCTGCGATAAAACAAGCAGTGCCCTGTGCCTGAGGACAAATGGGTCGCCTGTGATAGGATGCGGGGGCGGCTTTGGCAGCCCAACCGTGCCCGGCAGAATGGACTTGAATTGGCCGTTTCTTTTCAGGATACTGCAGATAGTCCTGAGGAAGCTCGGATGGCTTGCCAAACAGATAATATTGATGCTGTTTTTACAAAATGAAGCCACGATGCTTGTATCCCATGGAAATGATTTTTATCCTATTTGCAAAAACCAGAGATGTAAGTAGGACAGATGTGTCAGCAACTTAATAAGACAGTTGTCAAAGGAGTTAAATGGAAATCATTCAGAAAAATAAGCTCTCTGGCAAACCCAAAGCCCCAGGGGGATTTTGGATCTTGTTTAATGTAAAATTCCTTGAAGCAAAGACTAGCAGGCATTATGTTATGGTTCCAGGCAGTTTATTGTGTCCCCCCCCCCCCCCACCTAAATATTTGTGAAATGTGTGAATTACTGTGTGTGCTAACCATGGGAAGTAAAACCACAGACAGGGGGAGGGAGGTGTCGGATAAATTCCTTTTCAGCAGAGAATTGAAGCATCTCGTTCTAACAGAATCCGTCCCGACCACAGCGTGATGCGAGAAGCTGTGACGGATCTGAAACGTGCCATGTTCCTGTCCGCCCTCAGTGCGCCGGGAAGCCCCGCCCACGGCATCCTCGCCCGCGCCGATCTGAAATTCGGTGCGATGGGAGCTTCCTGTCCCTGGCTGTGGGGTGGCACCTGTACTGTTTCCGGGACGTCGATTGCACCTCTTTTACGGACCGGCCTTCACCTTTCGTGCCTGGACGCTCACTGAATAGAATCGGCAGGTGGAACGAGAGCAGTTACGTTGGCTCTCCCGTCCCACGTGTGAGCCGAGGACGGATGCGCAAAGATGCCGTCTTGCGAGGCTGCGGGAGGAAGTGACGGCGAAGAGAATCGCTCAGATGCGGTTGTCATGTTCCTTTACGCCGCCCAGGCTGTCCCCCGCACGTTTGGGGATTCTGGGTCCAGCGGCTTAGATGTGGGGATCACCGTGTGGCCACTCGTAGGGAAGATTCTTTGCTCTCAGCAAGCCCCATGGGAGGCAGAAGTGGACAGGAAGAGAGGGGGGCGGGCGGGGGGCGGATGCTGTTCTGCAACTCGGCCTTCTCTCCGCTGCGGTGCTGCGGTGCGTTACCCCCGCTCTCTCCCTCCCCCGGGAGGAGGGCAGACCAGGGGCGCAGAGCGAGGGAAGCCAGAGAGCTGAGGGAGGCTGTAACTGGGCTCATGAAAATGAAGGGAGCCATGCTGGGAACCGGCTTTGATGCGAGTTGAAATCAGATACATCCTCGAACCGCTGTCACTATCACTGGTGGGACGCTTGTCCTTGCTGTTGGGAGAATGATTGCACCATTCGTCTTGACTGCCTAGAAATGGCAACATACTGAAGTTAAAATTTTAAAGTCCTCTGTTCTGTGAGGCCTGACGTTGTAATTATTCAAAAAGATTTTTTTTTAATCTTCCCGAAAGGCCATCTGAGTGAATCTGATGAAAGTTGCATGCTTGTGGGGCGCCTGGGTGGCTCAGTCTGTTGAGCGTCCGACTTCAGCTCAGGTCATGATGTCACGGTTCACAGGTTCTAGCCCCATGTTGGGCTCTGGGCTGACGGCTCAGAGCTTGGAGCCTGCTTCGGATTCTGTGTCTCCCTCTCTGTCTGCCCCTCCCCCACTCACACTCTGTGTGTCTCTCAAAAATAAGTGAACATTAAAAAAAAAATTAGGGAAAAAAAAAAAAGGCAGAGTTCATACTTTGCCCCAGAACGTTCCAGGGATTGGGCTGTTCGGTGAGGATTTTTTAGGACTCTGGTTTTCACTGAAGGAGGATTTTTGCCCCCCGCCTCTGGACAACACTTGGTCGTGTCTGAGGATATTTTTGGTTGGCTCGATGGGGATGTGCTCCCGGCATCCAGTGGGCGCGGACCCTGGATGTTGGCCAAGGCCTTACAGTGCTCAGGACGCCCCAGCCCAGAGGGCGATCCGGCCCCACATGGCGGGAGTGCACAGCTGACAGACCATGCTCTGCAGAACTTTCCTTTTGCTCCGTGCTCCAGGAAGGCTTGGCTGCCAGCACCTTGTGTCGATGGGAGAGGGCGAAGCCCCTGTGCTGTGCAGATGTGCAGGTATCCGGACTCGGAAAGGAAATTGGAGACGTGAGGGTCACATCCAAGGAAACCTAGTGCGTGCGGAGCAAATCAGAGACCCCCTGAGAGCTGCTGGAGGCGGACCACCCAGCCCAGCCACGTCCCGTTTCTCTTTCGGTTCTTCATTTGGATGCTGCCCGGGCTTCTCCTGAGGGCTGCTGGCTCCAGGCTGCCCCTCCAATCTCATTTCTTCCCAGTGCAATTCAGGTGAAGCTGCAGGAGAATGTTCCCTGAGGAGGGATTATGAGAATCAGGCCCGGCCTTCGCCAAATAGACCTATCAGGAAACTTCACCGTCTTTCCCAGAATGCGGCTAAGCGGTTCCCACAGGGCCGTCGCGCCTGGAGGCTGTGCAGTGGCTTCCGTTGTGCAGGTTCAGTGTTGTAAGGTTGGCCGCCAGTGTGGTCACATCCCTCATTATTGCTACAGAACTGCAAGCTAATGTTTACAGAGTGTTTTCCTAGTGGCTTTTTAAGGGTGATCCCCCCCTTGTTAGGGTCCGATAGTTGGCCTTGGCCTACATCACAGGAATTTGGTCTGTAAGCCCATCACGTCTTTGGAGGCAGTGTCTGATGCTTGCCATTGGGAACCTAATTCCTGAAGGGGTGTAACCTTAGCAGAGGGCGGTATTTTCAGCGTGTTGATTCCATTGTCTCTGTTCGGTGCTGCTGGTGGAGGGCACGTAAGAAAGGATCCCTGGTTTATATACACAGGTGTGCGTGTCGTTTATCCTTGTGACGGGATGCATCTGAAGAAGCGCACAGGGACGCGAGCTTCATGAATTGAGGATTCCTTCCAAGAAACTCGGTCGGGTGATGGCTCACCGTAGGTCAGCATGCGATAGCAGCTTTAATGAATGGGGTTCCGGTGTTGTTTTGTCGTTTCTCTTTCGTAAAGGGTAGTGAGTAAAATGGATATTAACGTCGGACGCCTGGGTGGCTCAGTCGGTTAAGCCTGACTCTTGATTTCAGCTCAGGTCCTGATCTCATGGTTTGAGTTCGAGCCCTGCATCAAGCTCTGCACTGACAGCAGAGCCTGCTAGGGGTTCTCTCTGTCTCCCTCTCCCTCTGCCCCTCCCCTGTTCATGATCTCTCTCTCTCTCTCTCTCTCTCTCTCTCTGCCCCTCCCCTGTTCGTGATCTCTCTCTCTCCCTCTCCCTCTGCCCCTCCCCTGTTCGTGATCTCTCTCTCTCCCTCTCCCTCTGCCCTTCCCCTGTTTGTGATCTCTCTCTCCCTCTCCCCCTCCCCCTCCCCTGTTCGTGATCTCTCTCTCTCCCTCTGCCCCTCCCCTGTTCACAATCTCTCTCTCCCCCTCTGCCCCTCCCCATTTGTGATCTCTCTCTCTCTCAAATAAATAAACTGAAAACTATATGTGCAAATTACGTATGCACTCTTAGCCTGTTAATACGGAAATCATCAAAAACATACTCAAAGCGTATATGATATATCATATACTCCCACGTGCCCTTCACGCAGTGCCCTTCACTGTCGGCATCTGTCCCTCACTTTTTTTTTTTTAATTAGGGCAACTTAAGGCAAATCTCAAAACACTGTGTCATTTCACCCATAAATATTTTAGAGTATACCTTTAACATAGAAGGGATATATGTATATATACACATACACACATATATATGTATGTATGTGTGTATATATATATAATACATGTATATAACACACATATATAATATATATATACACGCGCGTATATAATTCATATATATAATACATATATATAAAATACATATATATATATACACACACATACACACACGTATATAATACATATATATATTTCTCTGGCCACCATAGCCAATTACCACAAACTGGATGACTTAAAACAACAGAATTCATTCTGTCACACCTCAGGAGTTCAGAAGTCTGAAATCCAGGTGTTGGAAAGATTGGTTCCTCCTGGAGGCTCTCAGGAGGAATCTATTCCATGCTTCTCTCTCCGCTTCTGGTCTTCAGGTGTTCTTGGCTTAGAGCCACATCATCCGGTCTCTGCTTCTGGCTCCATGTGGCCGCCTTCTGTGTGTCTGTCCCCAAATCTCTCCTTTCTGTTAGAAGATCCCAGTCATTGGCTTTCAGGCCCACCCTAATCCAGAATGATCTCCACTTAATTTGATTCCATGTGCAAAAGACGTGGTTTCCATGTAAGGTCACATTCGCAAGTCTTGGAGGTTAAAACCTTACCGTGAGTTTTCAGGGGACACGGTTCAACCCACTGTGTGGTTCGTGCCCCGATCTACCTGCACTGAATTGTTCTTCCTTAGTTAGCACATTGGCTCCCAGAAATCTTTGCTGGGGCATGGTAGGTGCATCACGTGAACGGTTACCTTTGAGGGGTGCTTGGACCCACCATCCCATTCCTGGGAGGGAAGTGAGTGTATTTTCTCAGGGTCACGGCGCTTGGGAGCAGCGGGACAGGTAAGAACCCGTGTCTGGCTCCAGATCGAGCCAAGGAAACGGACCACGGTTGACCACACGGGCTGGTGAGAAATGCTTGCTTGAATCTTTAGAACATAAACTATATATTGGATGGTTTTGTGTTTCTGTAAGGCTGTGCATATGCTCCTTTATATTTATTTTAAAAAGTTGTTGGTGCTCAAGGGCGCCTGGGTGGCTCGGTCGGTGAAGCACGTGACGTTGGCTCAGGTCACGATCTCGTGGATTGTGAGTTCGAGCCCCTTGTTGGGCTCCGTGGTGAGAACACAGATCCTACTTCAATTCTCCGTTTCCCTCTCTCTCTGTTCCTCTTGCGTGTGCACGCGTTCTCTTTCTTTAAAAAATAAATAAACATTTAAAAAAGCTTCTTTCAATCAACAAATAAGTAATTGTTGGTGCTTAAAAAATACAGTACCACCCCTGCCCTCCACTGCCTGACCCCAGTCTGCAATTTTGCTTTCCACCTGTCCGTTACCCACGGCCAACTGTGTTGACAGTAGGTCAAAGGTCAGTGATAGCCAGATGCTGTATCATTCACCTGACTCATCTCATCATGAGTATGTTGTCACCTCCCGTCATCACGAGAAAGGATGAATGCAATACAGTAAGGTCTTCTGAGAGACAGAGTGCCGAGACCCCACTCCCATAACTTTTATTGCAGTGTATTGTTATAATTGTCCCTTTTTCGTTGGTGTTGTTCCTGTCCTACTGTGCCTGATTTGCAGATTAAACTTCCCATAGGTATGCAGGCAGAGGACAAAGCATGTTGTCTCTCCAGGGGTCCACACCACCAGCGGTTTCTGGCACCCCCTTGGGGATCTCAGAATGTATTCTTCGCAGAGAAGGCGGTGGGGGGGGGTCTACTGTGCACTGTTTTAAAGTTTATTTATTTTGAAAGAGAGAGAGGATGTGCAAGTGGAAGCCGGGGAGAGGCAGAGAGAGAGAGAATGCCAAGGAGGCTCTGTGCTGTCAGAGCAGAGCCCGAATTGGGGCTTGAACTCACGAAATGTGGGATCATGAGCTGAGCTGAAACAAACAGTTGGACGCTCTACTGACTGAGCCACCCAGGCGCCCCAACACTATTTTTTAAAAAAATTTTTTTAACGTTTATTTATTTTTGAGACAGAGAGAGACAGAGCATGAACAGGGAAGGTCAGAGAGAGGGAGACACAGAATCTGAAACAGGCTCCAGGCTCTGAGCGGTCAGCACAGAGCCCGACGCGGGGCTCGAACTCATGGACTGCGAGATCATGACCTGAGCCGAAGTCGGCCGCTTAACCGACTGAGCCACCCAGGCACCCCAACACTATTTTTTAATTAAGGCTTTACATACATTTTTAGACTTTAAGGGCACCTGGGTGGCCCACTTGCTCGAGCGTCTGACTTCGGCTCAGGTCATGATCTGGCGGTTCGTGGGTCTGAGCCCTGCGTTGGGCTCTCCTCTGCTGGCGCTGCGGAGCCTTCTTCATATTATCTGTCTTCCTCTTCCTCTGCCCCTCCCCCGCTAAACGCTCACTCTCAAAAATAAACAAACATTAAAAAAAGAAAAGACTTTAAGGATGTCTTTCGCGTATTTCTTTGTTTAAACGTGCTAAACCCAGGCATTCTTCTCATGTATACACCGCCCCACGAGGACATCTGCAAGGGGCTTTTCATGGCTTCCCCTTATTTTTCTGCCATCAAGATTGCTTGCACATAACCTGTCTGCTGGGGTAGTGCTGTGAGGTCTTAACGATGGTGCATCTACAATGTGTTTGTTCATAACTTCAGGTCATGTGGATTTTTTCTTTATTTTTCATTACAACTTAAAAAAAACTAATGTACTTTTTTTAAAGCAGTTTTCGGTTTACAGAAATCATTTGTTTTTTTAAGTGGCCAGTGCAAAGGGCAGTGGCAAAGGCCAGTGTGGGGCTTGAACTCACGACCCTGAAGACCTGGGCTGGGATCAAGAGTCGGACGCTTCACCGACAGAACCACCCGGGCGCCCCTCAGTTTTCTTTTTAATGGATGTGTTTATTGGCAGCGAACTTAGCCATCAACTTACGTACCTTACAGTATCATTTTGAAATAGAACTTTTGTCACAGTCAGGATAAACATTACGCACAATCAAGTCACGATTAGGCGCATCCGTTGGGTTATCAGCAGGTTGCCGAGTGCACCGAACCCTTCCGCTCAGGATGTGTCCTTGGGATTCCCTTTCTTCCCCGTGAGCCGCCTGGACTCTTGATCACACACACATCCGTTGGCATTTTTAAGTGTTCTGTGTGCTCTTGCTTTACTCATCTGTGATTGACTTCAAGGGCCGGTTTTTAAAATAACGTTTTAAAATAATTCTTGGAAGTTTTCCTTCCGAAAAGGATACAAATTGAACTAGCCATTTGAACTCCACACTGTGAGCCATGTGTTAATTTTTGTATCCATAACATTTAAGAATCACTAGGCAACATTCGTGTGGGCTTAAAGTATCCCCCTCCCACCCCAAGAGATTTACCAATTACTAAAGGGACAACGACAGTGATTTATGGGGAAGAAACCCAGCAAATAGCACCAGCCGAGCCGAGTGACGAGACGAGGGTTAACCTTGCCAGGAATAAGGCCCAGTGACACCATGTGATGCCCTAAGAGGACACAGTATCACTTCTCTCGTATTCCTGCCAGAAACGCATCTCATCAAGAGAAGAGTTGGGCAAGCCCTAACTGAGTTACATTCTACAAAGTATCTTGCACTCGTCCAAGGTGCCTGCCTGGATCTTTCTGACAAGGAAAGAAAGGCAACAGAGCAGAGTCTATATGAAAGATGTAGGGTGTTTTGGGGTCCTGGATGGGATCTTGGACAGGACATGTGCAGATCTTTAGTTAATTGTATTGTACGCATCTTGATTCTGTGTGTGTATGTATGTATTCATGGGGGAGAGTGAGCGAGAGAGACAGGCAGTGGGGGAGGGGCAGAGACATAGAGAGTTGAGCGAGGGAGACCGACAACTCCAAGCAGGCTCCACACTGTCAGTGCAGAGTCCTGTGTGGGGTTCGAACTCGTGGACCGGGAGATCATGATCGGAGCCGAAATCAAGAGTCAGACGCTTCACTGACTGACCACCCAGGTGCCCCGATTCTGTTTTAATCATGGCTGTGTTTATGTCAGATGGTAACACCAAGAAGAAGCCGGGGGAAGGGTATATGGGAAGTCTGTACTATTTCTGCGACTTTTTGTAAATCTAAACTGACTTCAAAATGAAGAGTTTTTTGTTTTCAAGAATCATTTTAGGTATATTTTTATAAAACTAATGTTTTGGTTGGCATCACCATAACTTTTTGCAGTTCTGTTTCTTGATAGAGAATGTGCATCCAAACATTATCTTTTGTGAAAATAGGAACTGAGACCTTATTTAGTTTAAACAAAAATGCCGTGGAGGAGGTAGACTAGTTTTGCATTGTAATTCTGAACATGTACTCGTTTTTAAGGAAACTCATTGTTGTAGTGTTCCTCTCCTTAGAAGAAAGGCCACTCGTGTTCAAAACACAGCATCTGTTAAACACATTTGAATTTTAAAAGATTTTTCTTTTTTCTCTCTCTTTTTTTTTTTTTTTTGCTTTGCTTTTTATGAGTAGGGCTATTTTGGGGGTATTCTGAATCTAGGTTTAAAAATTTTCTTTGTTTTAATGTTTATTCATTTTTGAAAGAGAGAGACGAGTGTGAGCAGGGAGAGGGGCAGCGAGAGAGGGAGACACAGAATCCGAAGCAGGCTCCAGGCTCCGAGCTGTCAGCACAGAGCCTGATGTGGGGCTCGAACTCAGGAACCATGAGATCATGATCTGAGCTGAAGTCGGATGCTTAACTGACTGAGCCCCCCAGGCGCCCGTGAATCTAGGTTTTAAATCACTGCTGTGCACCCTTGTGTGTGATCTGTGGTCTCATCTTCTACCTCACTGGAAGGGCCCCTCTTTCCCATTCGTAGAAATCTAGAAGGAAGGGTGAGAAGATGGCGTGGTTTGAGCATTGCTGGCATATCCTACAGGGCAGAGGATGTCCCGTGGGGCCGTGCCTTCCTTCAGAGACTCAGGGGCAACCCCAAGTCATGATGGAGAGAGAGAGAGAAAGAAAGAGAGAGAGAGAGAGAGAGTGTGTGTGTGTGTGTGTGTGTGCACGCGCGCGTGCGCTTTGGGGGGTTGCTGAGGGGGCAGGGGTGGTGAAAAAGGTGGGGGTTGGGGCCAGCAGCGACCCTACACGGAAGACCCAGGACAGGTGGCGGAGCCTGCAGTGGATTCAGCCTTGGGGTCTGCCCTCCCAGCTGGGACTGCTCACTCCACATGCCCTTGAGCAGAAGCTCCAAGTTTTAAGCCTCATTTCGGGGCTCTGTCACAGAATGGTATCTTTCCCCTCCATAGCAGGATTAAATGCAGTTCTCCAGGGAAGGCGCTTAGCGTGGTTCCTGACCCTTCTGCAAACATGGGGCCAACCCGATGATGCTATCTTCTGTCATAATTTTATTTTAGTTTTATAATGTTTTATTTAGAGAGAGACACACACAGCATGAGCGGGGGAGGGGTAGAGAGAGGGAGAATCGGAAGCAGGCTTCAGGCTCTGAGTTGTCAGCCCAGAGCCCAACATGGGGTTTGAACCCATGGATCCTGAGATCATGACCTGAGCCCAAGTCAGATGCTCAACCGACTGAGCCACTGAGGCACCCTGTCATCATTTGATAATGCACAACAGGTTGTTGAATCGCACCGTCTGCTATCTGCCTTTCTTTCCCCGTATGCAGTGCTCTGTGTCCCGATTTACTGCTTTCTCTCATCCCAGCTGATTTAAGCTGTTTTTTAGTCTTGATATGTTTAAATATTAAAAAAAATTTTTAATGTTTATTTATTTTTGAGTGAGAGAGAGAGAGAGAGGGAGACACAGAATCCGAAGCAGTGCTCCCAGCTTTGAGCTGTCAGCCCAAAGCCTGACGCGGAGTTTGTACCCACGGACCATGAGATCATGACCTGAGCCGAAGTTAGATGCCTAACCGACTGAGCCACCCAGGGGCCCTGATATGTTTAAATATTTTAAAAGTAAATCTTTGTTATCCTGAAAAGTACGTATGTATCTACGCATTCAAGGATGATTTATTCAGTGCTTGCAATCAAGTGGTTGGGGAGGTGCGGAGCATCGGACATCTTCTAGAACATAGAGTGATGTGGAGGGAGGACCCCTGGCTGAGCATCGTTCTGCTCCATGATGATGGATATGTGGGGCTGCACCTGCCTGCTGGAGGTCGGAGAGGGGACAGCCGAGCCAGTCCCTGAGTGATGAAGAGGACGTTTCTGGAATCCAGAGGAAGGCGTCTTTTGCTAAGAGGACAGCGCGACCTCCTACAGCGTGTCTGGGAAATGGGTCCTTTGGTATAGGTTAGACAAGGGAAGCTGTCCTGGGGTCAGGGGCTGGCATGGAGCAGGGACTGGGAACCTGCCAGCTCATTTACTCATGAGTAAATCAAAGCCACTTGGTCCCCTGAGGAACAGCTTTGATTTCATTTTGGAAATCGAAACTGTTTTGAATAGGAATATAAAATAAATGTTCCATGAGACAAATGTGTTTCTTAATTCTTTATTCCCTTTAAAGTTTCTATCTATTGATGCTGTTTTTTCCCCTTATTGCCGATTCCTGTTTCTGGCTTTTATTTCTGCTTTTTACTTAATAATCTTCGACTTCTTGATGTTTATTATTACCGACTGGTCTATTCCTTCATCCTTCCTTCATTTCTTTCCTCGTGTCCACTTTGTTTACTGCCCGAGTCGTTGACCTTTTTACCCAGCACTTACTAAGTGGCATTTAAAGAAGCAGTGTCCCGTCACATGTCCCGTCATGTAACTGTGGCTTTTTGTACTTGGGACGCGTCACCTCCCTTGGTTGCTGATAGAGATCTTAACCTGTGGGTCATTCATTAATTCTATAGCAGATCAAAGAGGCTAGTCAGTAATTGTAAAAAAAAGTTCATGTCCGGTCACATCCTGTTTTTTATTGTGGTAAAATATGCCTAACATTCTTTTTTAATGTTTATTTATTTTTGAGAAAGGTGGGGAGGGACAGAGGATCTGAAGCAGGCTTTGTGCTGACAGCCGTGAACCTGATGTGGGGCTTGAACTCAGGAACTGTGAGATTGTGACCTGAGCCAGAATCGAGAGTCAGGTGCTTAACGGACTGAGCCGCGCAAGGTGCCCCGGTAGCATTTTAGTCATCCATAAGTGTATATAGTTCAGTGGCATTCGGGTCCATTCATTGTGTTCTGCAGCCATCTATACCTGAAACTATTCCGTCATCCTCCCTAGAAAACTGTACCCATTATGACAGCTCTGTCTTCCACTGTCTCCCTCCCCACAGCCCTCATAACCTGTCTTTTCTGTGTCCGTGAACTTGTGTATTCTAGGTTCCTCATGTAAGTGAAATCTTACAGTATCTGTTCCTTCTGTGCCTCGTGTGTTTCCCTGAGCATAATGTTTTCAAGATCCGTCCGTGTTACAGCTTATGTGAGAATTCCACTCCCTGTTACAGCTAAGATCCCACCTTATGGCCGTACGGCCATTTAGAAGAGTGCCAGGTGGGGTGCCTGGGTGGCTCAGTTGGTTAGTCGTCCAACTCTTGATTTCGGCTCAGGTTATCATCTCCTGGGTCGTGAGAATCCGTGAGATTCTCTGTCCCTGTCTCTCTGCCCCTCTCCTGCTCATGCTCTCTGTCTCTCACAGAATAAAAATAACTTAAAAAAATGTATAGGAGAGCAGGAGGTACGCTGCCCACATTGGGCTTGGGGAGGCCCCAGCGCTCATGGGTCTGTCTTACGTGTCACATCTTGTGCTTCATGGGAAAGACGTTTCCTCTCGAAGTTTCCATGTGTGTTGCCTGTTTTCTGAACAGGTCGCCCTGGGGATGTGGTACTTTCTCTCTTTAAAGCTCTGGTAATAGAATTGATATTGTCTGGCTGAGTGAAACCAAGTACTCGTTCATTTATTCATTCATTCATTCATTCACCGGACCTTCACTGAACTTGCACTACAAGTCAGGCATTGCGGTGGGCCATGGACGTGGCTTAACTGACTGTCCCGACACCGTCTGCTGGTGGCAGTTTGTAGCTAGCTTCAGAGTGTCCTTAGCTACGTCCTGTTCCCTGCATCTGTCATTGTCTTGTCTTCTCAAGCAATTCACACTTTTTAATTTCAGGTAAAGGCGTTTCATAATGTGTCTATATATCTTATCCAGTACCTTTTAAACCCGTGTTTCTCTTCTGCATGAGAACAGCCCCCACCACATAGAAAGATGAATTTAAGAGTGATTCATTGCCACCATTTGTAACTGATTTCCAAGTAGGATTTTTCTGGTCCTCAGGAAATTGTAATGCAATCAACATAAATCTCTCCGTGAGGGAAAATAAATGCATATGTCTGTGGTGAGAAGTAGAAGGACATCTTTTTGGCTTAGGGGGTTGCAGCCACCCCGTCTTGGTGTTTATGGATCACCAGAAAATTAGGGCACGTGGGCACGAAGGTGGTGATGGAAGGAGCAGACTGTGATGGTTCTGTGCTCGGCATTGTAGAGAACGTGGGCATATTTTCACACTTTAAATGGTAAAGAACAAGGAAACACGATGACAAATGAAGGTTCAGCTACTGACCTAAGGAGAACCGGTTCCTTTTCCTGTCTTGGCACAGTCCTGGGTCCTGGTGACTGGCACCCAAGCCACAAACCTATGTGAAACCTGTGGACCTCTCCATGGGGAGGGGAGTGGACGCTCACGGCTTAGGTTGGTTTCCTCCCCCGAATGCATTGAAACCCTCTCCATCACCAAGCGGCGCGTTCATCACATGTGCTCTGCTTGCAAAATAGCCAGCCCATTGGAAGAATGGATGGAAAGGGTATTGGCTACTAATGTTCACGTTCTGCAACGGAGGAAGGTGAAGTTCATTTAGCAGATTGGAGCCACCTGTTACCCCAGGTAGCCGCCACCTTGACCTGCCATTGAGATCTTGAGATCTGGTGTGGTGAGGTCTAAGACCACGTGGGGGGCCACAGGAAAGGCTTGCCCCAACCTGGTCTAAGGGCGAGTCCTGGGCATCCAGGGTTAGAGGCCTCTCTTATTTTCTCCCCTGACCTGTCCTCCCCTGCCAGCGGCTACTCCCCACCTCACAGCCACCTCCCTCCCCTCTCTCCCCTCCCTCATGCCCCAGCCACCCACCTCCCATCCATGCTTCCCCTTCTCCCAAGCCCACACACCACCTAGAGCTCATACCTGGAGCCCTTCCCTCACTTTGGCTTCCTCCCAGGAATTTCCCATCACTTCCTGGGCTGGCCATGCCTCATGATGCAGAAAGTGCTCCCAAGTTGGGACATTACTGGGCTGGGATCAGCAAGGAAGTGGTTTTATTTATTTTTTATTTTTTTATTTTTTGAAATTTATTGTCAAATTGGTTTCCATACAACACCCAGTGCTCATCCCAAAAGATCCCCTCCTCAATACCCATCACCCACCCTCCCCTCCCTCCCACCCCCCATCAATCCTCAGTTTGTTCTCAGTTTTTTTTTCCAATATATGAAATTTATTGTCAAATTGGTTTCCATACAACACCCAGTGCTCATCCCAAAAGATCCCCTCCTCAGTACCCATCACCCACCCTCCCCTCCCTCCCACCCCCCATCAACCCTCAGTTTGTTCTCAGTTTTTAAGAATCTCTTATGCTTGGCTCTCTCCCACTCTAACCTCTTTTTTTTTTTTCCTTCCCCCTCCCCCAGGGGTTTCTGTTAAGTTTCTCAGGATCCACATAAGAGTGAAAACATATGGTATCTTTCTCTGTATGACTGATTTCACTTAGCATAACACTCCCCAGTTCCATCCACGTTGCTACAAAAGGCCGTATTTCATTCTTTCTCATTGCCAAGTAGTATTCCATTGTGTATATAAACCACAATTTCTTTAAAGGAGGTGGTTTTAAAACCGGATTCAGAGGAGCCAACGGTGCGTAGGTACTCGAGGAAGCGTATTTCTCAGGATATGGCTTGATGAAAGCTGTCCTTACTGTGCGTCCCCGATAAGGGGCATGCAAGCAGCCGAGTGAATTAAATCACGTTTGTGAAACAGGGCTCTCTCCCAGCAGGAGCTTGGATGAGCGTCCACGAAAACACCATCCACAGTCGTTTATGTCCGTGCATGAGATTGTCATCACCAGCCCAAGGTGTCTTTATTTGAAAAGGAACATGACGGTGTGCGGACGCACTTTGTGGCAGAGAAGAATACGTGGGATTCCTAGGAGGATAAAGAGGCAGTGATTTGATGGTGTTGGTATTAATAATACTTAGTCTTAGGGAAATTCCTCTAGGAAAATATTCCCTACTGATGCTGCCTGTGCTTCTGATGTACTCTTCCTGGAATTTATAGGAGTTTATCCTTAGCCATTTTTGTGGTGCGTCTGTAGATAAGGGGAGATGGTTTTGGAAACTGACATCTTAAGAATCCATGAGAGGGACGCCTGGGTGCCTCAGTCGATTAAGTGGCCAGCTTCAGCTCAGGTCAGGTTTGTCGGTTCGAGCCCCACATCGGGCTCGTCGGCTCAGAGCCTGGAGCCTGCTTCGGATTCTGAGTCTCCCTCTGTCTCTGCCCCTCCCCTGCTCGTGCTCTGTCTCCCTCTTTGTCTCTCAAAAAATAACATGTTTAAAAACAAACAAACAAAAAGAACCCCTGAGAAATAGAGTTTAGCCTCGAGGGATCCTTGCTTCCAGCAAAATGGATTGTTTTGTTTTGGAGCCCGGTACTTTCAGGGAGTTAGGGTGCTAGTCTACTGAATTGTGATTTTAAACATTTTCATCAGCCCTCATCCTGATTTAGGACGGAAAAGATCTTTCCTCAGAACCACTGAGTTGCGCTTGCTGGGGTGGTTTTCGTTTCCTGTGTTGAATTATTAGCATAAAGCAGCAGCAGGCTTCCAGGCTTGCCCCATCCCTGATTTCCCAGTGCCCTGATTTACACTGAATCCGTCAGAGTGAACCCTTTAAGGAGTGATCCAACAGGTTTCAAAGCTTGCACTGTTTTCTGACCGTAGCGTCGGCTTCCAGAACGGAAGGGTCATGGCTTTGCATCTTTCCCAAGCACCAGCACATGAGAGGAGTTTGGGGACTGTGAGATGATGTATCCACGGCAAAACCAAACACATCCGGAGACCACGCAGTGCCTCCCCTCTGGGTTGTCTTCTGAGCTCTGTCCGCGGGGCTGTGCCCTTCTGTACATGGGGCCACGGGCGTTGTGCTGTGGAGCAAGAATCCGGGTGGCCGTGGGCGCCCCCGGAGTGGCCAGGGGGCTTCGCCTTGGGCAGGGTCGCCAGAGCGCCAGCTGGGCTCGCCCCGCGACCCTGGGGAAGGCGCACCGATTTCCATCCCCGCCTGTCACGGTCACGCGTGGGGCTCGCCCAACGCCGTGTTGGCCCGGGAAGTGGTCCAGCAGCTCGAATGGTGACGGTTCGTTCGCCAGGAACAAGGGGAACTCGGCGTATTACGCGCTGGTTCCATTTGGTGACAGCACGGTGGCTAACAGCCCTGCTGATAACAGGGAACTCATTACTTCGTGTTTGAAATGTAAATACCTTTTCGCCCAGATGTTAATGTTGTTTCAGTTTTTCAATTTAGAGGGTTCATATAATAAATAATTCCCTTAATAGCGTCACTGATTGCCTCGCCCCTCATGACGAGGACGAGGAGGTGTCCTTCTGTTCACTGTCTTGCTGGCTTTTCAGGAACGGGGATTGAAGATGAAAGGGAATTCTTAATCATGGCTTGAATCCCTAGGGCATTTTAAGAATTGAAAGCCCTCCGTGCACAGAACACAGTTCGAAATTGAGGTTACTCTTCCTAATAAGCGTACCAGCACCCCAGCGGGCTGGTCACCAGCACACGTTTCCAGCAGCGCTGGGTTTTTTACGGCCCAGATTTGGCCTCGGTGTCCTGTGCTTGCGAATGGTGGGCACACAGCTGGGGGCACGCGGTGCCACATTAGGAAGAGGACATCAAGAGGTCACGCAATATTGTGTCGGAGATGTGATCCCTGAGGTTTACAGTAATTTTAATTGTTTACATAAAGCCATTCTCTTAAACTTAAGGAGAGCTGAAAATCAGATACGCAGAAACCCCGCACATGTGGGGTATTTTTCCTGTCCAGACTCTGTGACATTTCCCCATCCACCTGGGCCCAGCAAAATAAATTATTTTGTAAACGAAATCATGAGGGGACCGTGTAGCATACGGAAGGGGACAGACTTGCGTTAGCTAATGCGAGGGATATTGCAGGCAAATGTGTGGCCTCTCACTGAATAATAGATGTGAAATCTTCAAAAAAAGTTACTTGGAAACATTGGACCAGAGATGGTCTCGATGTGGCTCCTTCTCCCAAATTGTTTACAGCTAGTAGGGAAGATGAAAAAATTTTTTTAATGTTTATTTATTTTTGAGAGAGAGAGAAAGAGCACGAGTGGTAGAGGGGGAGAGAAAGAGGGGGAGACACAGAATCTGAAGCAGGCTCCAGGCTCCGAGCTGTCAGCACAGAGTCCGTCGTGGGGCTCAAACCCACGAATGGTGAGATCGTGACCTGAGCTGAAGTCAGACAGTCAGCCAACTGAGCCACCCAGGCACCCCAAGAAATTTTTTATAATTAATTGTTACACAAGCCAGCCCTCTAAATCTGAGTATCCAGAGAAAACCAGGAGTCAAGGAAATCAGCCATTTGCCTGGACTGTCGTTCCTCAGCAGGGGCAATTCAGCATCCCGGGGGACATTTGGCAGTCTGTGGACAGAGTTTCGGTTGTCACAAGTGGACGAAGATGTTCCTGACAGCTGGTGGGTGGAGGCCAGGGATGCTACTAAAAGTGCTCTTCAGTACACAGGACGGTCCCCACCGCAAACAGTTGTCCACCCCGTATATGCCAGGAGCACCCTTCCCCCTCTGCTTGTGACCACGCAGAATGTTTCCAGGCATCGCCCCACGTCCTCTGGTGGCATGATCGCCCTGCTTGGGAACCACCGGTCGAGATCGGCCATTGAATGCCCTTCCCTCTGTCCGAGGCCACTTGAGTTCAGGCAAGCCAGGTGCCTCCTAGGAAGTGGCAGGGGCGGAGGCGGAACCCGGAGCTTCTCAGTCCTCCCTTACCTGCGGTGCCGCCCGCTGACCCGGCCCGAGTTCCGTCGTGGTCTCTGGAAATGCGCACGGTGGCGGCCAGGAGGTGTCTGGGTCGTGTGAGTTTTGCATTATCTAAATTTTTTTTAAGTTTGTTTATTTAGAGAGAGGGAGAGAGAGAATCCCAAGCAGGCTCCTCATTGTCAGTGCAGAGCCCAGTGCAGAGCTTGAACCCCCGAACCATGAGGTCATAACCTGAGCTGAGACCAAGGCTCAGATGCTTAACTGACTGAGCCACCCAGGCGCCCCTTGTAAGTATTCTAGATGTCGCTTTAAACTCGTTCATGGAGGCTGGTGGAAATGTGAATTACAGGTGCACGAGGGGTGTGAAAGAATGAAGACTCCTCAAAAAAACTTCCCAGCGTGGAACTGTGCCACGTAAATCCAGGTACAGATGGTTACCTGGGAGGCGTATGTAGTAATCCGTACTGTGCCCCACGTTGTCCTGTGACCGTGTTTTCTCTCACTGAAAGCAACATGGGACGCAGGTGTCCACCCAGGTAGAGACACCCCTCTCCCAACCCCTTTGGGAAAGACTCAGGAGTAAGCTGGACGCCCCTGAAGCCCTGTGGCCCTGTGGTTTCCTGTAACACTAACCGTGGGGCTGCGGTATCCAGTTATAAATAATTGGGTGGTGGCTATAAATTTTTGACATTGGTTCTCAAATATTCATAAGGAAAAAGTCACACGAGACTAATCGTTATGGAAGAGAGCGGAGACCTACGTGGAAAGGAGAGTCAGGGGGAAAAATTTAGAAATGCAGATTCAGTGGCCGTAGAAAAGGAAGAAATGTCCTTTAACAGACTTGGACTCAAAGCAGCCTGCTGCTTTATTTTAATGTGAGTTGAATTACCTGTTTCACAGGACCGAGGGCCTCTAGCAGTGAAGTTCTCAATGGCCCTACAGAATTCTTTGCCTTTCATTCTCTTTATGAAATTCTGTGGGCATTTTGCCTCCCGGAGATATTAACTGGGAACAACGGTGAATGCCCACTCTCCCACGGTCCTCCAGCCCACACACATATTCGGCTACCCACTGGCCACAATATATTCCAGATGCCACAAGCCACAGACCCTGACAGAATGCGTTTTTTTTAAAGAAAGAAATGCATGATATGCCCAAAATTTATGGAAAATGTTTCAATGTAGCAGTCCTCAAGTCAAATGTGTCCTTTAGGAGTTGTGTGGTAGGAAAGGCGCAGAGGTTTTCCTGAAGAGCGAACCCATGGAAGGATTTAGGAGGCAGACTTAATCCCGTCTCTGAACAGTGTTCTCCTTCTGGGCATATGTTGTTAATTATCTCCGCTCTTAGGGCTTTATAAATCAAATAGTCTTTGTCACTGTTTGGTATGGATTGAAGTGCGTCTCCCCCCACACTCCAAGAAAAGATACGTTGGAGTCCCAACTCCCGGCACCTCAGAATATGACCTTATTTGGAAATAGGGTCAGGACGCCTGGGTGGCTCAGTCCATTAAGCGCCCGACTCTTGGTTTCAGCTCAGGTCGTGATCTCATGGTTTGTGAGATCGAGCCCCGCGTCAGGCTCTGTGCTGAGAGCGCAGGGCCTGCTTGGGAATCTCTCTCTCCCCCTCTGTGAAAATAAATTAAGTAAACTTTAAAAAAAAACCAAAAACCAAAGAGAAAATAGGGTCTTGCAGAAGTCATCAAGTCAGTGAGGTAATTGGGGTGGGCCCTCATCCAGTCTGACCAGTCCTTATAAAAAGAGGAAATTTGGATATAGGTGCGTGTAAGCATGGAGACAGCTACCCACGAGCGAAGAAGGGGGGCCTGCAGCAGATTCCCTGTCCCTCGCCCTCTCACGGAGCGAACCTGTTGGCAGCTTGATCTCCAACTTCCAGACTCCACAATGTGAGCGGATGTGCCTTCTGTTAAGCCTCCCAGCTGGCGTTTCCTTGTTAAGGTCCCCCTGGGAAGCTAATACCCGGTCCCGGCCTCTGCACGGATCGCGGTCCATGGAGGGTGCCCAGGGTTCAGATGGCACGTCCTCGGTTTCCAGCAGGGCAGAGCTAAAGGAATATTCCTATTCACTTGGTTCCTTCTGCAGAGACCCGATTTCCAAATAAGGATGTGTTGTGAGGTAGTGGGGGATGGCGCCTCACCGTATCTTTTTGGGGGGACATGATTCCACCTGTAACCCTGCGTGTTAGAAGGTTCTGTTTTCTGTCCTGCACAGTGCTGCCAGGTTTGACAGAACTCCCTGGCTGGAATTGGCGGGGGAGGGTCTTTCCCAGTGCAGCAGGGTCCCGGCGATGAGCAGAGAGGGTCCCAGGCGCACGACAGCAGAGGGATTCCCTTGTCAGAGGTCGTGAGCCCTGCGTCTTTGAGTTTTGAGAGTTGACTGTCTTCAGAAGCTTTCTCTCGAAATCTCTGCTCTGGTCTGTATTTTTTCTCCATTTCCTTGTGTGGCTCCAGGGATATTACCACGGCCAGTGCAATTGACTCAATGACTTGTTTGTAATTCAGAGTTTTTCTCGGTCGTAAGTCTCCCCAAGGCTTAGAAGAAAAAAAAAAAGGCTACCCATGAATATGTTACAAATTCTGCCCGCAGATAAGAATATGTGACTGAGGGGAACCTGGGTGGCTCATTCGGTTGAGCCTGTTACGACTTTGGCTTAAGTCATGGTCTCACGGTTCGTGAGTTCAAGCCCCGCATCAGGCTCTGTGCTGTCACCACAGAGCCTGCTTCAGCTCCTCTGTTCCCCCACCCCTCCCCCATTCACACTCGCTCAAAAAGTAAAACATTAAAAAACAAGGATATGTGATTGACAGTCTTAATTAGAAAATAAAATATATCCTTTATTGGAATACAAGGAAAGGAGTTCTTTTGTTCTCTTAATCTTCATCGTTTTAGATGTAGCAATCACCCCAAGCTGGTACTGGGTGGCCAGCCTTTCCGAGCAGATCCAGAGTGAAGCGAAACCTGTCAGTGCCACGGCCGAGTGCATCACGCTGGGAGGGAGGAGAACAGTCTCCATCACAAGGAGGATGGTGTGTGTGCCCTCACAGACATTAGAGGGGGAAGACATGTGGACAAACAGCCGCGGTTTTATTTGGCCAGAGCTGGACGTGAGTCTCCAAGAGATTGCACTTTACTGCCAGGCGGTCTTCCTGTGGAAAACGCCCATGAGACTCGGAACGGAGTTTTTCCCTTTTCCCGCCGGGGCTGCCTGGCGGGCAGGGGTGTGATCAGCCCTCTTGGGTTCATGGGAGAGCAGTAGGTGCTAATAAAAAACCAACTGTGTGCTTTCCTCCCAGCCTCTGGTGGCTGAGACGTGACCTTGTGTTGACGCGGGTGAGGAATTAGGAGATGGTGGCCGGCCGGCTGTCCCGCACCACCTCGGAGCACGATGCAAGGTCGTCAGTGCCGCTTTGGAAACAGAGTGTGGGAGTAGCTGTGCTGAACGGTCTCCTTTAAGTAGAGATCATGAGCACTGGCCTTCTCGGGGGTCCTCCTGAAACTTCCTTTTGGGGGAGAATCCGTAAAAGGCAGAGGTGCTCCTGTCTCTGGGACCGTTGATCAGATACATACCCCATAGGAGCACCGGGGAGAGGGAGGTCCCCCTGTCCAACCTGTGACTGTCTGCTGTTGATGGACGTATTAAGCCCGCGTCCCAATGTCTGGAGCTGCTGTACCTCTTTCAGTTGGATTGGTAAAGCTCGCTAGGTTTTCGTTTGCTTTTAACCACCCCTGATGGAAATCTACCAGGACGTAACAGCTTGGGGAAAAATACCACAGAGAATGGCATTAGTCCGTTACAACAGAACGATGCTCACCTCTCCACCTGGGTGATGTTGAAGACCATTTCTGACCCCCTTTGGAAATCCTTGTGACAGATAGTGACTCATAAAACCAAAGACGCCCAGAAGCCTGTCGGCGTTGGCCTTACATACGTGGAAAGCCATGCTTTTTGCTGTAGCGTTATTATAAATTACGCCTGATTTTTTTTAAGTTTGTTTATTTTGAGAGAGAGGGAGAGAGAGAGTGTGTCCCAGGCAGGGTTTGTGCTGCCAGGGAAGAGCTGACACAGGCCTCGAATTCATGAGCCATGAGATCAGAACCTGAGCTGAAACCAAGAATCGGCTACTTGACTGACTGAGCCACCCACGCGCCCCGTGTTACACCTGATTTTAATTCGGTGCAGCCACCACTGGCCGAGTATCTCCTCTGTGTATCGTGCGTGGAAAGTTATACCAATAAATGAAACTTAATTTTTTCTGGGATTGGATTGGATGGATAGGACAGGCCTGAATGTGGCCAGACCGTGTTACTATTATTGTGGGAGCAGAGCGGAGGGTCTGATTTCTGCCCTGGAGAAAGACGAGGCTTACGGACAGCAGTGATATTTCAGCTGGACCTCTACAGAGTGGAAGTTTATCCAGAGGAGAAAACGAAGGTTCCTCTGGGTGGAGGGAACAAGCCAGCCGGGGGCCTGTGGACTTGATTACGTGTGCGTGGTTGGGGGGGGGGGGGGGAGGTCACTGGAGGTTTTGTTCAGTAGACAATGAGGTCATAAATCAGTGTTCTGGGGCGTTACCTCCGGTGGTGCCAGAGTTCGAGTCTCTGGGGTGAGCACATCAGCAGTAGACTGTAGGGGAAATGCAGGGGTGGGGGTATTCAGGGCCTGGAGGACGACACCCCTACATCCAGCTAATGCAAATGTGATGTGGGCCCACGTGGACCTCTGGGTCAAGGAGGGCTAGGATTCGTGGCCACATGTGGCCTCTCTGGAGGTTGATGAGTGAGGGTTGGTATCTCCTGGGAGGAATGTCCTTCATGGGCAGGGTACACACGCGTTTTTTCTTTTTTCTTCATTCCCTGAATTGCAGAGGTGGATTGATAGGGGTCCAAGACCCTGAGATCAAGAGGCACATGGTCCACCGGCCAGTCAGCCAGCTGCCCCTGGTGTCTTACATTTTCTAATAATTGGTTGGCTGCATGTGGAGCAGAGGTTCTAAAGGCAGACTTCCATCTTGATTAAATGTTAGAACGTTTGTCGTTATCCACGTGGGGTTGACATGCCCGCCAGTTGTTGTCAACGAGAAGCCTCACTGCCTAAATTGCCGAGCGGTCCACCGGAGAGATCTCAGAGTAAAGGAAGATTCCTTTGCTTTTCAGACACGCTAAACGGGGAAAGTAAACGCAGGTGAGGAAGCGGCATCCAGATTTGCTCTGCTCGCTGTTCTTCTAGGCAAACCCGTCTTTCTCCTTTCAGGGAAGCCGTTTCAGAATTTCTAATTAATTCTTCAAGCGGACTCATTACTGGGACTGGAGAAAGAGCTCATTACAGTAATGGTGTCTCATCCGTCGTGTGGCTTGATGTCACGGACCCTGGGGGCCAGGCTAAGCTGTCGTTCCAGTGTCTCTCTTATCCATCTGAAACCCACCACACCGCACCACTTCTGTTTTTAGGATAATCATCTGGTGGTTTTCAATATGGCAAAAGTTGCACTGCTTTAAGGAACGTAAAATGGCATATGTGGACACGGATTTGGGTGTCAGTCATATAAAACAAAATGCTTATGGGTGTACATTTGTGGACAGCGTTTTACAATCCCTAAAAGATCCGACGTGTAGTCTGAGAACTGTGCACCCTCTCCCTGGTCCCACCTGAACCCCAGGTGTCTCCGGGACGCGAAGGGAAGGGTGGAGGAGGTACGTGTAAGTGCTGTTCAGCTCGGGCAGCCGTCTGAGTGGGGAACGGCTAAGTCAAACCCAGGACCAAAGCCAGTCAGAGGGGCCTTTCCCTCCCAGCGGACTTGCTGGAACAGTACGATTGCCGCTTACCGTCAGCGGTCACGTCCGCGTCCTGGGACCGCCATAACCATGAACCACGGACCGGGGGACTGAAAACGGCAGACATTTATCCTGTGTCCGTTTCTCTTCTGGAGTTCAGAGGCAGAAACGTGAAGTCCAGGTGTCCCCAGGGCCACCCACCCTCTGAAGGCTCTAGAAGGGAGGATCCTTCCTTTTCTGTCTCCGACTCACTTCCAGTGCTCGCCAGGGACTCCTGACATTCCCGGACTTGGAGACACACGAGTCCATCTCTGCCTTGTCCACGTGCCTCAGTTTTCATACAACCGTTGTCTTACAAGGACACCAGTCGTGTGGATAAGGGGCCCACCCGAGTCCAGTGGGACCTCGTCTTGATGAATTCCATCCGCGGTGACCCCGTGTCCAAATGAGACCTCGTTGTGCAGCAGGGGGGTTAGGGCCACAACCGATCTTTTTGCATAAGAAGGCGCAGTTGACTCCACGATTGTGGCTGTGGCCCACACCGTCTCATCCCGCCTCACCCCTCTTCCCCCGGGCCCCCTGTTGTACTCCCAGGTCGCCACCCAGCCATGCGTGACGCACGCCCGTGGCCGTTAGACGTTTGTGCAGCGCGGCCGAAGAAGCGCAGTGACAAACTCCTCGTCTTTAATAAAATCGGCACGCGGATACAGCGGCGCTCCGAGCGCAGCGCTCCGCGACAGGTCGGTGTCACGGCACTGCCTGCAGGGGAGCGTATTCAAGCAACGAGGTCGAAAGCAGAGGCTGGAACTGACTCGCTGGGCTGTCTCTTTCACGTTTTCTGCCAACGGTCTGCAGGCTCCAGCCGTCTGTCCCCCAGGGGAGGATGCGGTGTGTGCTGCGTTTCACAGAGGTGCAGGCGTGGACTCCGTGGCTTTGTGCACCGGCTCCGAGTTACGTCTCGGAGACCCGCTCTCTGTCACGTGGCCCAACGAGGCCTTTCCACACGACTGAATGGGAGGAAGGAGCCGGGGTTCTGGTGACCATGTCATCTGGGGGCCCACCCGCCTTGTCCCCCGGAATACTCCGTGAACCGGCCACACGGCACCGACTTTTCCCGGCCCCCGGCTGCCAGGAGAGACCCCAGGGCCTGGTGGTTCTGAGCGTAGCCCCCCCCCCCCCCCCCCCCCCCCCCCCGTCCTGTTGGAGCCGTAGGTGGGCGGGGACAGAAGCAGCTGTGTGCCCCTTTGCGTTTTGGTGCCTGGCCTCCAAGGACCTGTCTGAGGAGTCTTGTCCAGTGTCTCTGAAAGAAATCATACTGTGGGTGAGTCTGTGATGTTAAGTTAGACATCTTTCTAGACTCTCTGGCTCTTTTGAGGGACGTGTGTTCAACAGCACATCTATTCAAAAATGCTCTGTATCTGCAAGTCTCAGAGCGTGGAAGGAGAGACCTTGACCTTGGAATTCCTCTCTCGGCAGCGGTGGTGGCTTCAGGTAGTAAACAGGGGGTGACCTGGGTGTCCTCTGTCGCCGCGTTCCACCCCTTGGAGACAGACTCGGGGCCCTGGAGGATCGGCTTCCAGTAGCAGCTTTGACAACAGGGAATATGATTTCGCATCATAATGACATTCCCCAAACGAGATCCAACTTCATAATTGGAGTCCCAATTAGAGCACGTACACACTCATCAGCTCTGTCCATTCTGGGCATTAAAGTCAGACTCATGAGAAGGGCAGTGAACCAGAAACTAGAATTTTGCTTTGGAGGTAAAAAATCTAAATTCTTTTACATGAGATAACCTACATAGTCTGAACCCTCAAAGGGACTCTTTCTTTCAGGTAAATCTATTCTGTGGTGGTACAAAACACATCTTGCGTTTTTACGTCCTGAATTTGCTAAGATATATCGGGCGAGTTTAGGAGTTATCTCATAGGAAACCAAGAACTTTAAGCTGGAACTTTTCTTCTAATCTGATAAAAAGTACCATTTGTACCTTTTGCACATGGAAATGCATAGCTTAGGGGGGAGCAAGTTATTTGCTGGGGATTTAGGGGGGAAAATACCAGTCTGATTTCTTTTTTTTTCTACTTTTTTTTAACGTTTATTCATTTTTGACAGAGACAGAGCGTGAGTGGGGTAAGGGTAGAGAGAGGGAGACACAGAATCCAAAGCAGGCTCCAGGCTGCGAGCTGCCAGCACAGAGCCTGACACAGGGCTTGAACCCACAGACTGCGAGATCATGCGCTGGGCCGAAGTCGGACACCCAACCGACTGAGCCACCCGGGCGCCCATTATCAGTTTGATTTCTAAGGCTGCGTGATTCTTGGGAGGTAAACGACTTGCCCAGTAGATTTAGGTTCTACTCTTAAAAGAGAACTGCTTCATGGTGGCAAGATAGATCCATTTAGTTTGGGTCTTTGCATGCTGGCTTGAAGGCAAATAAATGGAATGAAGTGGTAATTATGGATTTGGGGGGAGTGGACAGGGAGCAGATGAATGGGGTTGGTTTCTACTTTAGGTTCCTTTCTTCCCACTAGCACACTGCAGTGTCAGTCCCTGCATTGGTTATCCATGGCTGTGTAACAAATGATGCCAGCACTCGACAGCTGAAGGCTGTAAGCACCTATTCTCTCACACTGGTTCTGAGACTCAGGAGAATCCAAGTACAGACTAGCTGGATGGTCTGGTTCAGGGTTGTCTCCAAGAGCCGCAGTCACGTTGTTGGCCCAGGCCGCAGTCTTTGAACGTTGTCCCGGCTGGAGGATCCGTTCCAAGTTCATTCCTGTATGTGGAAGTTGGAGGGAAGCTCTAGTTCCTCACCTTATGGGCCCCTCTGTAGGGCTGCTCGTGGCCTGACTTCCCCCAGAGTGAGTGATCCCTATGAGGAAAACGGACAAAGGGGAAGAGGAAGTGGGGGGAGAAGGAGACAGAGAAAGAAAGTGCCAGAAACCGTAGCGCTTTCGTAACCTAATTAATTGCAAAAGTGACATATCCTCGATTCTGCCATATTCTTCTGCTCACACAGACCAATCCCGGTAAATGTTTGTGGGGGTTATGCGAGGGTTCGAATACCAGGAGGTGGGCTCACTGGGTGCCATCTAAGAGACTGCCCACCACAGCGCTCTGTCTTCCATACCCATAAATTTGCGTCTCGGTTGGAAAAGTGCTCCTTTGACCGCATTACCAATTGTCAGGAAATGCTGGAGAAATTCTTTAGCCGTGTCCATGGCATAACCTTTGGAGCCAGTAGAACCTTCATGTAGAGACTGTCCCTTTACTACAGAGCAGTGAGTTAAATAACAACGATCATGTGTACCTATTTTGTGCTCTTAATTGTATTCTTGCACACAAAAATAGTTCTCCCTCCTATCACATGAAAACATCAGTTGAGCCCCTGATGGATGAGCCTCGACAGTGCCTGTGTCCACCACGTATACCTGTTAATCTTCCAGTTGCTGTCAGACGCGCTTCTGCACCTTCATACACACCTTCTGCCCCAAGACATTTAGGAAATGTTGACCTTTCCCTTTCACAATAGTGAAATTGAATTACCTTCTTTTACCGTCTCCTATGCAGAGTTAACGAAAGAAAAGTGAGTGAGATTCCTCCCTGCCAATGTTCCCAAAGTTTACAGAATTCTATCTCTTTTGAAAAATTAAAAAAAAAAATGTATTTCTAATTCAAGTGTAGTTGACATAGCTTATATGAGTTCCAGGTGTACTACATAGAGATTTGGCGATTACATACATCACGAAATGCTCACTATGCTATGTGTCATTATAGTCTGTCATCATACAAAGTTATAACAGTGTTATTGACTGTATTCCCTGTGCTGGACTTTTCATCCCGTTACTCACTTATTTTATAACGTGCAAGTACCTCTTATTCCCCTTTACCTCTTTTGTCCCCCCTCCCCAGCCCCTTCCCTCTCTGGCAACCTTCAGTTCTCTGTATGTATGAGTCTGTTTTTTGTTTTTATTGTTGTTTCTTTGTTCATTTGTTTTGTTTTTTAGATTGCACATGTAAGTGAAATCATATGGCATTTCTTTTTCTGACTGATTTATTTCCCTCAACATTATACCCTCTAGCTCCATCCATGTTGTTATGAATGGCAAGATTTCACTCTTTTATGGCTGAGTAATACTCCATTGTGTGTACATCACGTCTTCTTTACTTGTCGGTAGACACTCAGGTTACTTCTGTATCTTGGCTGTTGTAAATAACTCTGCAGTAAGCACAGGGGTGCAGGTATCTTTTTGAATTACTGTTTTTGTTTTCTTCAGGTATATACCTAGAGTAGAATTACTGGATCATATGGTATTTCTTCTTCTTCTTTTTTTTTTTTTTTTTTTTGAGGAAACTCCATACTGTTTTCCCCAGTGGTCATACCAATTTCCATGTGCACCCACAGTGCACAGGGGTTCCCTTTTCTCCACACTCTCACCAACACTTGTTATTTCTTGTCTTTCTGAAACCAGCCATTAAACTGGTGTCAGGTAATATGTCATTGTGGTTTTGATTTGCATTTCCTTGATGATTAGCAAATGCTGAGCATCATTTCATGTGTCTGTTGGCCATCTTTATGTCTTCTTTGGAAAAGTGTCTATTCAGGTCTTCGGCCTATTTTTAATCAGATTATTTGGTTGTTTTTGTTTTTTGTTTTTTGTCTTTTGGTGTTGAGTTGAGTTCTTTATGTATATTGGGTATTAATCCCGTTTTTTTTTTTTTAACATTTTTTCATTTTTGAGAGACAGAGACAGAGCTTGAGCTTGAGTGGGGGAGGGGCAGAGAGAGGGCGACACAGAATCTAAAGCAGGCTCCAGGCTCTGAGCTGTCCGCACAGAACCCAACGTGGGCCTCAAACTCATGGATCGCGAGATCGTGACCCTAGCCGAAGTCGGAGGCTCAGCGGACTGAGCCATCCAGGCGCCCTGGATATTAACCCTGTTTCAGATATATCCCTTGCAAATACTGTCTGCCTTTCAGGAGGTTGCCTTTTCGTTTTGTTGATGGTTTCCTTTGCTCTACAAAAGCTTTTTAGTTTGACGTAGTCCCAGTTGTTTATTTTTGCTTTTGTTTCCCTTGCTAAGGTTGATGTCCAAGAGATTACTGCCTGTGTGTTCTTTTATGAGTTTTATGATTTCAGGTCTCACATTTAGGTCTCTAATCTACTTGGAGTTTATTTTTGTGTATGGTATGAGAAAGTGGGCCAGTTTCATTCTTTTGCACGTTGGTTTTCCCAACGCCATTAATTGAAGAGGCTGTCTTTTTCCCATTGAGTATTCTTGCCTCTTTTGTCATAGATGATTTGACCATATGAGTGTGGGCTTATTTCTGGGCTTTCTATTCTGTTCCATTGATGTATGTGACTATTTTTGTGCCAGTACCATACTGTACAAAATTTTATGTCCTACTCATGATTTCAAAGATGATAGCATCTTTACTGCTCTTTGCTCATATAGCACTAAAATCATTCATTCATTCAGCAAATACTTACTGAAAACTTATGCGTCCCAGACGTTAGGTGAGGCCCTGGAGAGGCTGTAAAGGCAGAATAGAGTAATAAAGGCCAACATCTTTAAACAGTAGCTTAAGGCACGTCAGATACAAAGAAATGAGCCTGGTAAGTAGGAATTCCATTCTACGAATTCAGGACACTCAGGATGAATTAATGAACATTTCATAGGCTTCTAAAATTTTCGAGTTGAGAAGGAAGCTTTAAGATTCTCTTGTGTTTTCTGGGCAAGGCAGCTGCAGGCCAGAGAGGGGCGTGCTTTTCCTGACTGGAGAGCTGAGAACCCAGTGACCTGACCCCCAGAGCGTCCTTAGCAGGAGCGCGGTCAGGTGGTCTCTGTCAGCATCTAGAAGAGCAGACGCTCTCAGGGGATTTATTCCCCTGCTCTTCCAAGTTCTGGTGTGGATTGGAAACCCTTCTGTTGCCCTAAACGTGGCCGCTTGCTTTGGCACGAAGCTTGGTGCTGCCTCACTGTTTCCATCTTTGCAGCTAGTGGCCCTGACCCTGAAGCCCAGCTCTTGGAGGGCATTTCTTCTCTTTTTGCTTTAAAGTTCTCCTTGGTGGATTTTCATCCCTGCTTTTCAAGTCCGACTGACAGAAATAACCGAAAGGGTTAAGTTGGGTGGGGGCGGGGGGGGGGGGAGTAGGAAGCCGAGAATAATGGAATAATAAAGACAATGGCATTTCAAGCGGTGGAAGCGACAGACCTCTATAAACGTCGTAACCTGATAAGATTGGGTAGGTGTTTCCACCACGGTTGCCAAGGCTGATGATCTTTGACGTGTTGAAGATTTGCAGCGAGGCAGACTCATAACCGTGAAGGAGTTATTGGTGGCAAAGCCCAGGGACAGCTGTTGACCCAGATTGGGTTCGTTTGTTGGTGTGTGCGTGCAGGGCCTCTCCCCAGGGGAGTAAGCCACGGCATGCTTCCCAGGTGTGGACCCATTCTGCGCTGGTTTCCCTCAGGCACGGATGAGCCTTCTTACCTGGAGGACTGAAGCCCATAGCTGGCCAGGTCACCGGAGAGCACTGGGTAACTCAGGGAATCTAAAGAAACGATACTCGTATATACATTATTTGAAATACGTCTATTAATTGCATTTCAGACTTGTGTAGGTTTCACCCCCTTTCTTCACGACTGAGCTTTTTCTGTCCCAGGATCCCAACCAGGGCACCATGTTGAATTTGTCTCCTTATTTTCTCTGGGCTGTGACAGTCTCTCAGACATTCCTGTTTTTCATGACCGTGGTCATTTTAAGGAATGCTGGGTCATGCATTCTGGAGAACATTCTTCAGTTTGGATTTGGCTGCTGTTTTTCACATGATTAGACTGGGGTTATGAGTTTGGGGGACAAAGACCACGGGTCAAGTGCCCTCGGGCCACATCCTGTCAAGGGTATGTGCCGTCCACATGGCCATATCACTAATGCAGTAAACCTGACCTCCTGGCGATTGTTTTGTCTTAAGTTAAAGTAACCAGTGCCAACCTGTTGATGGCCGTGGACAGAGCTTTCTCTTGCGCTGCGGGTCTGGGTCCACCGTTCTCATGAGCCACACCCGTGATGGACCCTCTGCCCTTTCCAGCGTGGGCTTCTCTAAAGTGGAGTGAAAGCCTCTCCACGCAGAATCGCCCACGGATCTGTTGCCTCTTCCCGCCTCCTCACCATTGTCTGTGCTTCGGCCGCTCCGACGACACATTTTTGTTTGGTGGCCTCTCTCGGTTCGGTCTCGTAACACAGCATCCGAAGTCGTTTTGGGAGAAAAGAAATTTTTGCGCTCCCAGTTGAAGTTCACACGATACTCGGTTACTGTTCACGAAGGCAGTAACAGGTCCCACTGGCAGAAGCGGGCTCGGGCACCAGCCGATGCTGGGCTTTTACGAAGTGGACGGGTACCCGCTCGGGCAGGGGGACCCTGGGCCGGCGGAAAGGGAGGAGGCCCCGGGAGCCCCGGGGCCTGCGGGCAGAGTGCACGGTCCTGGTTAATTCAGCGAGAAAATGAAATTGGAGGCCTTGTTAAGAGACCTTCTCTTCTTTGTATTTTTAGAAGCGGCAAATATCAATCGTAAATATTTAATGTTGTATTTATAGACTCGAGCATCATGAAACCTCAAAAAGGTGACTCCCAGGAGGTTGGTGCGTGTATGCCTAGAGAAGAAAAGCATTTCCCCAACACATCGCGCTATAGAAGGAAAAGCGTATTGATGTTCTTAGAAAAGAAAGAAATAGGTCATCAGCTATCTTAGTTATGTTATTGATACTCACCACATGTGGAACTAGTAATTCTTTGTTGCCAGGGTTTTCGGTAACTTTGGTGATTTTATTTTATTTTATTTTATTTTTTTTTATTATTATTTTTTTATTTTTTTTATTTTTTAATATATGAAATTTACTGTCAAATTGGTTTCCATACAACACCCAGTGCTCATCCCAAAAGGTGCCCTCCTCAATTCCCATCACCCACCCTGCCCTCCCTCCCACCCCCCATCAACCCTCAGTTTGTTCTCAGTTTTTAACAGTCTCTTATGCTTTGGCTCTCTCCCACTCTAACCTCTTTTTTTTTTTTTTTTTTTTTTTTCCTTCCCCTCCCCCATGGGTTTCTGTTATGTTTCTCAGGATCCACATAAGAGTGAAACCATATGGTATCTGTCTTTCTCTGTATGGCTTATTTCACTTAGCATCACACTCTCCAGTTCCATCCACGTTGCTACAAAAGGCCATATTTCATTCTTTCTCATTGCCACGTAGTATTCCATTGTGTATATAAACCACAATTTCTTTATCCATTCATCAGTTGATGGACATTTAGGCTCTTTCCTTAATTTGGCTATTGTTGAGAGTGCCGCTATAAACATTGGGGTACAGGTGCCCCTGTGCATCAGTACTCCTGTATCCCTTGGATAAATTCCTAGCAGTGCTATTGCTGGGTCATAGGGTAGGTCTATTTTTAATTTTCTGAGGAACCTCCACACTGCTTTCCAGAGCGGCTGCACCAGTTTGCATTCCCACCAACAGTGCAAGAGGGTTCCTGTTTCTCCACATCCTCTCCAGCATCTATAGTCTCCTGATTTCTTCATTTTGGCCACTCTGACTGGCGTGAGGTGGTATCTGAGTGTGGTTTTGATTTGTATTTCCCTGATGAGGAGCGACGTTGAACATCTTTTCATGTGCCTGTTGGCCATCCGGATGTCTTCTTTAGAGAAGTGTCTATTCATGTTTTCTGCCCATTTCTTCACTGAGTTATTTGTTTTTCGGGTGTGGAGTTTGATGAGCTCTTTATAGATTTTGGATACTAGCCCTTTGTAAAAATATGGAACGCTTCACGAATTTGCGTGTCATCCTTGCGCAGGGGCCATGCTAATCTTCTCTGTATCGTTCCAACTTTGGTGATTTTAAAAATGACGTGCAAGTTGAAAAAAAAAAATAGCATGGAAAGAAAATGAACGCCTCTAAACTCACCCACGGAAGTTCTCTCCCCGTCAGTATTTTGGTATATTTCTTTCCAAATGTTTGTAAACGTGCGTGTGTAACACCCTGTAGAGTCAGCTTCCTAATGTTTGTCTTCCGCTTAACCTTACAGAGTGAGCATTTGGTCATCTACCAACATGTAATGAAAATATTTTTCTGCATCTATCCCATCAAGTTCATGCACCGTAATCTATTTAACACATGTAGTTGGGAGATTTAGATTGCTTCCAGTTTGGGCTTTAGGATAGATTGCTGGAAATAGAGTTGTGGGGCTCTTGGGATCGATTACCAACTTGCTGTCCTGAAACGTTGTTCCAATTGTATAGTATTGGGAAGGGGGTGGGGGACAGCCCTGGCAAACAGCTTGCATGATTGCGGTCAACCGACCTGGGAATGCACGGCATCTTTCTCTATATATGTATATTTTTGCATTTCTTTGATTACTAATGAGGTGGGATATTTTATCTTGTTTGTCAGCCATTTGCATTTTTTTTATGAATTGGACAAAAGCCATTTTATTTTTTATTTTTTAAATACGTTGCTTTTAACGTTTATTTTTGAGAGACAGAGAGACACAGAGTGGAAGCAGGGGTGGGACAGAGAGAGAGGGAGACACAGAATCCAAAGCAGGCTCCAGACTCTGAGCTGTCAGCACAGAGCCCGATGCGGGGCTTGAACTCACAGACTGTGACTTCATGACCTGAGCCGAAGTCAGACGCTTAACCTACTGAGCCACCCAGGCGCCCCGACAAAAGCCATTTTAAAAGGCATATATCTCGGGTTCTTTTTTTTTTTTTTTTAATTTTTTAACGTTTATGTATTTTTGAGACAGAGAGAGACAGAGTATGAACAGGGGAGGGGCAGAGAGAGAGGGAGACACAGAATCTGAAACAGGCTCCAGGCTCTGAGCTGTCAGCACAGAGCCCGACGCGGGGCTCGAACCCACGAGCCACGAGACCATGACCTGAGCCGAAGTCGGAGGCTCAACCAACGGAGCCACCCAGACGCCCCTAAATGGATCATTTCTGATATTTGCTGGTACATTAGTGTCTTGAGCCAAACTGAATTAACATACTGTGGCTGCATGTCAAGAAGGAAGTTAGCAAATGAATTCACTGGTACCATACGTTCAGGTGCGCTTCTGTTGTTAGCTGTCTGATCCCTTTCCTTAAAGGTGTCCACGAGTGCCACAGTTACGACCCCCCGTTAATGCGAGTCCATGTGTTTGAAGATCACAAAGAAGTGAATTCAGCTCATATTTGCCAGTGTGTTTATCAAAAGACGGTATTTTTATAGAATGACAGCTGTAGGAAAAGCAGACATTCTTAGGTTAGCCAATAAAAGAATGTTGAAATGTAATTACACTTTGGCAAACTTGCCAATTTGTTTCCAGTTATCATTAGCCAAAGTTCAGTGTTTCTCAGGGATGTGTGTATACGCGTGCATGTGTGTGTACTTGTGTGACATATGTCTTATTATGCAAATGAATTAATTGAGTATCTATTTTGTGACAGGCTCTGTGCTGCCTTTGAAGCCCTGAGCTGTTTTATAATATGCTCAGGACGCGGAAGAAATCGTTTTCTAAATCACTCTGAAGTTCCTTATTCAAAGCAGTGCTGTGATAACATCAGGGCGGGATAGCTGCCCTTTTGCAACGTAACAGATGTAGCTTCTTAGTGGCGTTTGTATATTTTTGCTGAAAAGTACATTGAGTAGGTAAGAGGCTAGCCAGGGCTTCAATGAGTCATTTCCTGCCGAGTTGCAGTACATGAGATAATCCATGGAGAAATGGCTGTATTTCTCTAATATTGGGCATTTCCTTGGGACTCAAGATTCCATTTCCTCTGTGTGGTTTACTACCCAGAGTAGGAGTTTTCTTTGTTCTACGGTGTGTAGGACTCAGGAAATCAGGAACAGGGGTAGTGGCCCTGTCCTACCTTCTATTCCAACATGTGGCTCAAGGTCAGTGACTTAAAAAAATTTTTTTTCATGTTTGTTTATTTTTGAGAGAGGCAGAGTGTGAGCAGGGAGGGGCAGAGAGAGAGGGAGACACGGAATCCGAAGCAGGCTCCGGGCTGTCAGCACGGAGCCCGACGCGGGGCTCGAACCCACGAACCGTGAGATCATGACCCGAGCCCAAGTCGGACGCTTAACCGACTGAGCCACCAGGCGCCCAGTTGGTCTTCGTGGATGAGATACATGCAGTTACCTCAGTGCTAGATGCTTGAGATGTGTAGCTGTTGATTCTCCGCTGCCCGTGATGGGCGGGGCTGAATTAAATCTTCAAGTGACTGCTGACAGTTAAGGGGCAGAATGTCAGACCTAAAAGGAGATTCAGTGTAACGATAGTAGCAAGAGTAACTAACAGTAGTCCTGGCTGAGATGTTTTGTTCAGGGTCACCCACTCCTGATCAGCGACCCGCTGGGATTTGAGCTATACTGTTGGCTGGCACACAAAGCCCATTAGTAGCTTCACTGCCTTTGTGCTCCTGTGACCACGTGCCAGAGGGTGGGACGCCCGTATTGTGTGGTCTCATCCCCATTTTGTAGATGACGGAACTGCAGCCAGGCTGGGTCCTTACCTGGAACTGAGACCTGGAAGTAGACAGCCCACTGTGCCACCTGCTAGGCGATCCAAAATCAAAATGGATAAAGTGCACAGATGTGAGCATTGGGCTGTTTGCTCACCACGTGCTTGGCCTACTGTGACCTTGGCGTTCTCGGACCCATAGGCTTTCACCAACACTTTGCTCACGTGTCTGATGGAAATTCTAATAATTCGCTATATTAAAAATAGCTTCCGACGGAAAATTGCTTTTTTCCAAGGGAATGCTAGTCTTTAATTAGAACAATTTGTGTGTTTTTTTAAATTTCATTTATTTATTATGTGATAGAACGAGAGGGGTAGGAGCAGAGAGAGAGAGGGAGAGAGAGAGAATCCCAAGCGGGCTCCACGCTGTCAGCATAGAGCCTGACTCGGGGCTCTCAGACTCATGAACCGTGACATCGTGACTTGAGCTGAGATCAAGAGCTGGACGCTCAACTGACCAAGCCACCCGGGCACCCCCAATTTGTGATTATTAATGTGTTTCGAATTGGTCAAGGAATAAAAAAGATGTCAAGGAATGAAAATTTGCAGTGGTCACAACTGAAACAGGAATCATGTGACCTAAAAAGACTCTGCTTTCATCTTGCAATGACGGTCAACATGTTAGAGCCTGCAGGCACCATAGAAGCCATCGAGATTGGTGCTGTGCAGTAGAAATAGAATGTGAGCCACAAATATCACTTTATGGTAGCCACAACACAAAGTAGAAAGAAACCAGTGAAATTAATATTGCAACATATCTTAATATTGCAATATATAATTTAATATGTAATAAGGCAGTAGTGCATTCCATTTGACTCTATATCCATTTCAACAAGTGATCCATATAAAAAATGATCCACAAGATATTTTACGTCTTGTCTTTTTTTTGTACCGTCTCATCTGTGAAGTTCAGTACGTAATTTGGATTTACGGCACATGCCGTAAATGTGGCCTCATATATAGGAGAGTCCAGTGTGAGACTCTAAGCTCCAGGATCTATCTAAGGTTATGAAAATTAGTTCGTAATATGAAAAGGAATTTTCAAGAAGAAACAGACTATTTTTAGGAGGAGATAGTTTTAAACTTTGATACTTTATTAATCTCTTTGGAATTGGTAGAGAAAAAAAAATTGTGGGCCTATGATTTAAAACGCTGCATGTGGACCAATTAGAGAGGAATTGTGTGGCCTAGAAACTCCCCATCTCCCTCGATCCTACAGATCATGATCAAAGGATTTGATTAGCATGGCTAGCTGCCCCCGGCTTCTTACTAGCCATGCTGACCTGCTCTGTCCGATAAGGTGGCCCCTAGCCACGCAGAGTTACGGAGTACCTGAAGCGTGGTCAGTGTCACTGAGGACAGACTTGAACGTTTTCTTTCCTTTTAATTGACGTAAGTTTAAACACCGATACTTGATTTAGTTGTTGGAAAACTTTGAAGTATGTTGGGAACCACGTGGATATGTGAGTCTGCATTTCCTGAACTGTAGTAGCAGTCGTGTATCCCCAGTGAAAATTTGTTTCCTAGTTGAGATGCGCCATAAGTAGAAAATACCCGGTGGTTGAGGATTTTGGAGATGGAGAAAGGGACATGGGAGATCTCAGTAATTTTTGATAAGGAGCACACGTTGAAATGATGCTATTTGGGATACATTTTGGGTGAAATTTAAATAGTGATGAAAATTAACTTCACAGGTCTCTCTTTGCATGTTTAACTCTTAAAGTTAGGTGTACTGTAGGGACTCCTGGGTGGCTCAGTTGGTTGAGTGTCCGACTTCGGCTCAGGTCACGATCTCACGGTTCGTGGGTTCGAGCCCCGCATCAGGCTCTGTGCTGATGGCCCGGAGCCCACTTCGGATCCTGTGTCTCCCTCTCTCTCTGCCCCTCCCCTGCTTGCGCCTGCGCGTTCTCTCTCTCGCTCTCTGGCTCTCGAAAATAAACATTTAAAAAAAAAAATTAAATTAAAAAAAAGTTAGATGTAAGCTCACCTTCTATTTCTCTTGGCCGGTGCAGGTCTGGATCCAGAGTTCTCCCGTAACGAGCGGAGAAAGTAGTTCTTGAAAGGGGAGGCTGTCGGTGAACGATCAAATCCCAGACCTTGTGCTTTGAAAAGCTTTCCGTACACTCGGACTGAGTCAACTTGATGATTTGTTGGGCTCAGTGTTGGGCCATTTCCAAGCGTGGCCTCCTCACCGTCCCTCTGCCCACGTCCCCGTTGGCCACGAGAAAGCAAGGCCGAGAGCGAGCCAGGTCCTCCGCCCACATCGCTTTTCTTACCGCACGGCACCCCTGTGAGATGAACGTGGGCTTTCCCATCACACACGTAACAGAAAGAGTGTCAAACACGCTGAATGATCGGCCACGAGGATGGAAAGTGGTACCAGTTCAGAGTCCAGGATTAAGCCCAGGCGTGCTGCTTCCGATGAAGGCGCTTTTTTCAAGCTTTGTTTACATGGTGTGACACCCTCTAAGGAATTAAGATCAGGTGCCAAATCCAGGAAAAAATAAACAAAAAAGACAACATGGGGTAGCACGTCGTATTTGTTTCTTGAGGCACTGAAAATGTTAAATTTCTTTTAATGTTTGTATATTTTTGAGAGAGAGAGAGACCACGAGCAGGAGAGAGGCAGAGAGACAGGGAGACACAGAATCTGAAGCAGGCTTCAGGCTCTGAGCTGTCAGCACGGAGCCCAACTCAGGGCTTGAACCCACGAACTATAAGATCACAGCCTGCCGAAGTCAGACACTTAATTGAGCCACCCAGGCGCCCCTGGCCACTGTGATTTTAAGAACGCATTCATGAAGCTTCCTGTTTGACTTCTTACGTAGCCTTTGGCCAAAACCCATTCGCATGGAAAGCATATCCTTTTGGGGGGAGGGTGTGGCCATGTGCCCACCTAAAGTCGGGTGTCCTGTTCTCAAAGGATGAACAGAAACAGGTAACTATAGATGAGCTGACTCCACTCTAGTCCCTGCCCGCTCTAGTGAAGGTGGCATTACTAAAACAACCACGCATTACATGCGGAATTCTAGACCACAGGACACCAAGCCATAGGTAGTTTACAGAAAGACCTCTACAAAGGACATCTCTCTCCCATCGTTTGAAGCCCAGTTGTACGTACTCTCTCTCTTGCCCACTACTAACTCTTGAGTTTTCGCCAGGTGACCAGAGACCTCTTTCTTTGTCCACGAAATGGGAATATGATCTAGCTCATGTTATGAGGAGTAAATGGAGTGCCCCAGAGGAAAGGGAAAGAGTTTCTGTTACCTTTCCTGTCCTGGGTCAGAGATAACCTAATTCAGTGTTGGGAGTTCCGTTTCCACCTGAGTGCGTGTTGTGTATACACGAGCTTCTTGCACAGGAAAGGACTTTGTCTCCTGTCTTTATAATCTTCCCCCACATCCGCCACATAGCATATTGCATAATATGTGGACACATTAAGCTCTTGATGAACACTTATTTTCTTCCGTCATTTCCGTTCACTTCATCTCGGTGTAAAACATTCAACTAACCAGTGTGTATTTACTGAGCACCTACTGTGTATATCAGGAACTATGTTAGATAGTAGTGAAAAGAGCAGACAAAAAAGTCTTCCGTTATAGTGGGTAAAAAATACATGCTGCGGTGCCTGGGTGGCTCGGTCAGTTGAGTGTCCGACTTCGGCTCAGGTCATGATCTTGAAGTTCGTGAGTTTGAGCCCTACGTTGGGCTCTCTGCCATCAGCAGAGAGCACAGAACCCGCTTCGGATGCTCTGTCACCCCCACTCTCCGCCCCTTCCTTCCCTGCTTGTGTTCGCTCTCTCTCTGTCTCTATCTCTCTCTGTCTCTCTCCAAGTAAGTAAAATAAACTTAAAAATATATACATATGTGCTATGTGTGACACATCGGATAGGATTCTAAAAATGAGAGCCCATGAAATCATACTTATATTGCATTTTGTAATTTTCAAAAATTAGACAGGTTAGATGCTAACAATTACAGCTCTGTCACCAAAGAAGAGTACAGTAAAAGTATTGAACTTTGTATTATTTTTAAATGTTGTTATAGTGTACTTGAGTTACTGGTTTATAGTTCTCAGCCATGTGATTAGAAACTGATGTTCTTTTAAATTCTTGTTTGTTTCGGGGCGCCTGGGTGGCTCAGTCGGTTAAGCGTCCAACTTCGGCTCAGGTCATGATCTCGCGGTCCGGTCCGTGAGTTCGAGCCCCGCGTCGGGCTCTGTGCTGACAGCTCAGAGCCTGGAGCCTGTTTCGGATTCTGTGTCTCCCTCTCTCTGACCCTCCCCCATTCATGCTCTGTCTCTCTCTGTCTCAAAAATAAATAAACGTTAAAAAAAAAAAAAATTTAAATTCTTGTTTGTTTCAGAGAATACATAAAACACCATTTTCTGTTATATAACAGTACTCAGTTAAAAAAAGGCGCGTGCACGCACACACTTTTTAATGTACCTTGGCCAATTAGAAAAATTGTAAAGCGAAATTGATTTCTCCTGGGGTCTGTGTAGAAATTAGCCAACATAATGCTTTTCCCTGACCATGATCTCGTTTAAACTGCTGAGAGGTTTGTAATCATGGCAGGTTGAATGAGGTGAGCTGATTAATAAGTCCCTGATTTTGTTTTAATAGCATGTTCTGACCCAGTAAGGAAAGTTCAGACTATGTTTTCTTACAGTGGCAGCGCTGTTAAAATGTATGCAAATGGAACACTTATTATTTCTAAGCCTTTCATAGTATTTTTGCTTTCTGGGGAGCTTTGTAAATCATCATAATTATTTTTACCCAGTGTATTGGTTCTAAATGCCCCTCCTGACCTGCCATGCTGAATTTCCATTCGGGGAAAATCGTATCGTTAAATTGAGGTTTATGCCCCATAGAAATTAAGAAGAGATTAATGCAGTTAGACCCAGCCGCTCGCTCGAGGCTGCGGTGGGTGATGAATTACTTCCTCACATTTATGGCGACTTTTACACCCTGATGTGCACGTAGCGGTAGGAACGTTGATGACAAGTACTTAAATGTGGACTTTGTCCATATGACACTGTTTTGAGTAATTGAGCCATTAAAATGCAGTAGGAATGCTGCGGTGGGGGATACAGAGGTGCAGCTATTAGATTTTAAATTTGGTTTCAGTTTGACCAATCGTTTTTGGCTAAATTGGTTCGTTTTTTGCTGTCTGGCAGGTACTGCTTTTTGAGGCAGGCATTACAATGAAGCCGTGTTAATAATGATTGGTCTTCTGCATTTTGTTTTTTTCAAAAATTTTTAATGTTTATTCACTTTTGAGAGACGTGAGCAGGGGAGGGGCAGAGAGAGAGGGAGACACAGAATCGGAAGCAGGCTCCAGGCTCCGAGCCGTCAGCACAGAGCCTGACGCGGGGCTCGGACTCACAGACCACAAGAGCGTGACCTGAGCCGAAGTCGGATGCTCAACCGACTGAGCCACCCGGGCGCCCCAGTTTTCTGCATTTTAAATAGATGCCTCGTAAATCCTGAGACTGTTCATGTGAATCTGATCATTTTGGTCTGATTTTTCTCAGTCTCTCCAGTAAGCCTGCTCTGATCGAGGACACTGGTCTCCACTAGCAGAATGCTGCGGGTCCACATGCAAAGTGCCTTCTAGGTGGAATACAAGTTCAGGTTTACAGATCTCTGTGACTCAGACCATCCTTGGGTTGTTTGTTTCGTTTTGTTCTGTTTTCATCTTGGTGAAGAAGATGCTCTAAATATAAATCTATTGTAGTAATTGCTGTATGTTGTTAGTGGTATTGTGTGACCCGCTAATTAATAAAACTTGAGTGGCACATGGTAAGTGTTGTCCTCGGTTAAATTTGTTCGTTTCAAACAAATACATCGAAGGTGATCTTTTAAGGACCGTAGCTTTAGAAGATAGAAAGATGAAGACTCTCTGGGCTGCTGGCCTTCCTGCAGTGATGCCTGTAACCATGTGAAGAGGCTTTGAATGCTGGAAAAATACAAAGAAGATTGAGTTCCCACCCACAGAGTGAGGGTGCCTTGCAGACAACATAGGAACAAGAAAAAAGGTCACACGTGTTACAGAACATGAAAACTGGCCGCGGGAAGAACAGATACATTCACATAAGGAGATAGAATGGGTTTGTGAGTCTGGGCATTATGGACTTTCGGGGATGGGTAGTTCTTGGTGCTGGGGGATTGTGGGATGGTGAGCAGCATTCCTGGTCTGCACCCACCAGGGGCCACTAACGCTCCCCACAACAGTTATAACAACCAAAAATGTCACCAGATACTGCCCAGTGTTCCCGGTGGGGGCGGGGGGCGGGGGTGGGGAGGGGAGGACAACATCACCCCCTGTTGAGAGCCGCTGGAATAGATAGGGAAATGCAAACAGGTTTACAGATCTTAGGTCTGGAGGACACATCAGAATGTAAGGAACCCTTCAGAGCACATGGAAGTAGGTTGTTTCGTGCCCTCGGAGCCCGAGGACGCACTGAGCAAACCATTCCTATTGGGGTCAAGAAGGCTAGACCTCACCATCTTTGGAGGAAATGAGGTTTGAGTCGCTCTTTGAAGGTGGGGGGGGGGGGGTGTGGGGTGGGCAGAGACTGAGGGACTAGATCAAAGGTCAGCATTAGGTGTTCTTTTAAATTTACCATATGTCACAGGTACATATTTTACTCTGCAGATAGCTGCATTTAGGGGAAAAAAATTTCCACGAAGTGAATTTTTATAAGCTAACATACTCAACAAAGTGGAAAGTTTACTTACTTCTTTTATTTATTTTTTTTATTTTGCTTAAAGTTTATTCATTTTTGAGAGAGAGAGAGACAGAGCCAGAGCAGGGGAGGGGCAGAGAGAGAGGGAGACACAGTATCTGAAGCAGGCTCCAGGCTCTGAGCTGTCAGCACAGAGCCCGATGCGGGGCTCAAACTCCCACTGTGACATCATGACCTGAGCTGAAGTTGGACGCTTAATGACTGAGCCACCCAGGCTCCCTGAACATTTACTTGTTTCAATTTGAATTTGCATATTTCAAATTGGATTCTTTTCTAATATTAAGAAACTAGTTTTAGTGAAAATAGTCTTAATTTACCCACATTATATATTAGGCACTTAGATACGTCATTTTGTAAAGGGCTTTAGAGGATGGGGACGGATGTCTGGAATATTTGTGATTTTACCGCATTAATTTCACATCACGATGTTACAGCCATTTAACCTGGGGTCTACTCTGGACTCCAAAAACTGAACCGTCACTGTTAGCTCATTAGAACTTCATGGCATCAGCACAAAGAACTTGTTTGATTTACGCACATTATAAATGGATATTTATCACTCAGAACGTGGACAGTTTTATGTGAAAAGACAGAAGTTGTCTGTCGTCCCCCTGCCCCCCAAACTGACCTGAGCATTGTCATGTTAATTCAAAAAGTCAGTATCAGCTGAGCAACCTAAAAAATGAGGCATACACATCTGACGTCTTTTGTTGTTTTAACCTAAAGCGTGTGAATACCAGTCATCTGTAGGTACCCAGTACCTCGAGGGTGGGCCTCCCCTTGCCGTGAGGAGGATTCACAGCCAGGACTTGCCCCCCAGAAGATTCCAGCCAGAGCGCTCGGTGCATTTTGCTGGCTTTCTAGCTCCTAGCTGCACATGCACATTGCATTCTGTTGTGGGCATCTCTCCACATCGCCACCGTCGTCTTGGCTGCCCCGCCCGCACCTAATCCCGTGACATTTGTGGAAACGACTCCCACTTAGCCGTTCTATAGAGGATTCAACTTCGTTTCCGTAAACAACTAGTTGTGCACGTGTAAATCCGTGCCTGCTGGGCAGTGAGAAGGCTCAGTCAAGAGCGGCTGGGAGTAGGGGACTCCTTTACGAGAACTGGGCCATTTATCTGTTAATTGCTAGACCTTGCAGCGAAGAGCGAAGTCTAGTAATGACGTATGTGTTGGACTAACTTGGTTGTAAGTTGGATGCGGTAACGATGTTAAATTCATATGTAGGCAACATGGGGATGTACTGCCATCTGCTCCGAACTGTATACATTTAGACGGATATGATATCACACAAGTTCTATTTCTACCCCTACTTTCTGGTTATCATTAATGTTTATTACAAAGCCCTGCAAGTCCCGAAAATGGTGCATGAGTCACCCAGACGGAAAATGCAACCTTCGGTGGAGCTTGGGTGTTAAATACATCTTCCTATATTCTGAAGGGGTTTTTTTGTTTTGTTTTGTTTTGTTTTCATCGTTATGTCCTAAGCTATCCAACGTTTTCTTGTTGTGTCAGGGACACTCTAAGCTTTGTGGATACAGATGTTGAGTTAGACACCCCTTGAGTTCAGTGTCGTGGATGCCCTGGTGGACCTAGACAGGCAAGAAGCAGAAACAAACAAGATAGTTGATAATACATGCCACAAAGCGCATCAGCAGTGTTATGTGACCAAGGTACTTGGAGGAAAGGGGTCCCATGTTAGAGGTAAGAAGGCCTCTTAAAGAGGAAACCATTGAGTTGGAGTCTGGGGGATACAGGGTGGGGGAGCCAGAGGAGAGTTCGGGAACAGCACGTGCAGAGGCCAGGCAGTGGGAGCGAGCTCCGGGAACGTGAGAGGTGAAAAGGCAGCCGGACTAGCGTGATGTGATAGCAGCAAGCATCTGACAGGGAGATGGGGTCAGAGCCGTGGACAGGGAACAGCCATCGGCTCCTTATGGGACATAATAATGGTGACAGCTTTGGACTTGAAGCCCTGCTCTGCCTCCGCACTCCCCCTGCAGGTGGCTGGCAGCTGGGTGGGGAAGGGACTGTAGTGTGGCTCCAGGTGGGTCCCAGGCAGAAGGCAGTCTTGCTTTCCACTCGCAGAGCTCAGTCAAGCCGGGAAGGAAAGCACAGATTTGGGACACTTCAGCGGATGTCCTGGCCGGAGGGGTCGGGCCTGGTGTCGTTCCCTGAGTGGGAGGGAGGTGTCATTCATTGAGACGGCAGGCTGCAGGAGTGACGCCTCCCTGAGTGGGAGGGCGGGTGGAGGGTTGCAGGGGAACAGGCCGTGTTCGGGGTGCCCTCCAAGTAGACAGGTCATGTGGGATGGGTGTGGCTTGGGCACGGCCAGGACCAGAAATGCATGTGGGGTCTCGAGCTGGGGGCCTGGTGACTCCTCGGGGCAGGAGAATGGCAGCGCAGGCCTGCCCGGTCCGTGGGAGGGGCCCAAGGGCAGCAAGACCCTTTCGGAAACTTAAGGTGCCAAAGGCATTTGATAACCCCTTGTGTTTTCATAAAGACGTACGCAGGCTCGTAGGAGATCAGAATTGGGTGAACCTGCCATCTAGAAACGTTCTGAGAGAAGTTTGTGAATGCCATCTTCTTATTAACTCCTTTTTTGTTTTAAAGGGGAACAGCTTCCACTAAGAATTATGCCTAAATTTCCTTTTTGTCCTTTTTATTCTGACCTTGTAGTTTTCATCTGACGTGGGGAGAAAGGATGTGACCGAGATTAAATCTGAATACCTGTTATTTTTCTTAGGCTTCTGTGAGGTTTTGCTGACAACCACAAGTACGGTGGTGAACATCATATAACGGCACAGTGTGTTAATTTTTTTTTTTTTTGAATGGCTTTTATGATCTTTTTTTTAATGTTTGTTTTTGAGAGAGACAGGGGCAGAGCGTGAGTGGGGGAAGGGCAGAGAGAAAGGGAGACGCAGAATCCGAAGCAGGCTCCAGGCTCCGAGCCGTCAGCACAGAGCCTGACGTGGGGCTCGAACCCACAAACTGTGAGATCATGACCTGAGCTGAAGTCGGACACTTAACCGACTGAGCCACCCGGGCGCCTCTTGAATGGCTTTTATGATCTCGATTTAACGACAACTTCCATCCCATTTCCTGGCCACAAAGATTAATATGAATTTCACTAACCAAAATGTGTCATTCTGTTACCGTGTAGCTAAATTCTCTGAGGACAGAAGCTGGACTAAGAATTTCCAGGTTTGACTAACGTTCAGATATTTCAGAAGGGACCAAGATTCTGAGGTTGTTTCTAGACCGTGGCTCTGCCCCACCAGAAAGTATCTGAACGTGTCACCTATGAATCTGAATATGACTGAGTCCATTTTGTATTTCATGGTGAAGGGTTTGAAAGTGGCTCGGGAAAAGAAAGTGGTTACCTATTCCTCAGTTGCTAGCTTCCAGATATATCGGCCGTTGTCCATTTTAACCCTCATCACCATTTTGATGTCAGTTGCTTTTTAATCAACAAGTAGGGTGTTTGGGAGAAATACATTTGCATTAAAGATTCATTTTCTTCGAGTTTTTGTTTTGTTTTGTTTTACGTGGTCTAAATATACATAATATAAAATTTATCGTTTTGGGGCGCCTGGGTGGTTCAGTCGGTCAAGCGTCCAGCTCTTGGTTTCGGCTCAGGTCATGATCTCACAGTTCATGAGTTCGAGCCCCACATCAGGCTCTGGGCTGACAGGGCAGAGCCTGCTTGGGATTCTCTCTCCACCTCTCCTCTGCTCCTGCTCTGTCTGTCTGTGTCTCTCTCTCTCAAAAATAAACATTTTTAAAACCTTACCATATTGGCCATGTTTAAGTATATAGTTTAATGGCATTAAGCATATTCACCATCCGTTCCCAGAGCTTTTTCATCTGCCTAAATTAATTTTTCAAATGTTTATTTTGAGAGAGAGAGAGTTTGTACACTTGTACAAGAGCAGGGGAGGGGCAGAGAGAGAGGGAGAGAGAAAATTCCAAGCAGGCTCTAGGCTGTCAGTGCAGAGCCTGACTCGGGGCTCGATCCCATGAACCTCAAGATCATGACCTGAGCCAAAATCGGGAGTCGAATGTTTACTCAGCTGAGTCACCTGGGTGCTCCCAAATTAAAACTCTCTGCCTTTTGGGACAATAATTCCTTTCCCTTCTGCCCATCCCCCAGCTCCAGGCTACCCAGTTCTACTTCCGTCTGTCTTTAACTACTCTAAGTAGGTGTTTCACATGAGTGGGATCCTGCAGGCTTTGTCCTTTCGTGTCCAGCTGATTTCACTTAACGTAATGTCCTCAGGGTTCACCCACAGGGCAGCACGTATCAGAATTTCATTCTTTTCAAAAGCTGAGTAATCCTCTTGTGTATATGTGTGTGTGTATATATAACACATACATGTTTTGTTGATTCATTCGTTCATCGGTGGACATGTGGCTTGTTTCTGGCTGTTGGCCGTTGTGACTAATGTTGCTGCTATACGAACGTTAGGGTCCAAATATCCGTTCGACTTCCTTCTTTCAGTTCTCTTATATACCTAGAAGTGGGATTGCTGGATCATATGGTAATGCTATATTTAGTTTTTTGGGGGGAGCTATCATACTGTTTTCCTGAAGGTTCATTTTGAAGTAGTCTTTGCGAGATGCGATAGAAGTGGCATCCAACCATGACTCATGTTATCTAACATAAGAGCTAGCGAACGCCCACGGGCTAAATTTAGCCCTACTGCGGTACAGTCAACAAGCTAAGGGTGGTTTTTGCATTTTTAAATATCAAAAGAAGAAGAATGTCCTGATACATGAAAATTCTATGAAATTCAGGTGTTACTGTACATAATTAAAGTTTCGTTGGAACACAGCTACACCCATGGACTCGCGTCTTGTCCCTGACTGTTTCTCCCTACAGAGGTAGAGTGGAGTGACTGTAACAGAGACCATATGGCCCATGAAGCTGAAAATATTTACTCTTGGACCCTTTGGGAACAAGTTTGCCAGCCTCTGCTCTAACAGGTTAGAATTGTAAGAAGCCAGCGGTGCCTGGGGGGCTCAGTCAGTTGAGCGTTCAACTCTTGATTTCTGCTCAGATCGTGATCTCACAGTTGGTGGGACCGAGCCCCATGTTGGGTTTTTTGCTGACAGCACGCAGCCTCCTTGGTATGTTCTCTCTCCTCTGTCTCTCTCCGCCCCTCTCCCTGCTTGTACGTGCTCTCTCCCTCCCTCTTATAATAAACATAAACTTAAAAAAAAAAAAAAAAAAGAATCGTAAGTCAGACAAGCACATTTACATCTGTTGACTGTGCCCATGTAGCACGGGGTTTTCCACTGGTCATTATAGGAACGTCGTGCTGTCCACCTTATTAATCACACTGTTCTAAACCTCATTTCTGTCTCCTTTTTACGTGTGAACATCCAATGCTTATTGCCAAAGCCCCACGGACCTGCAGACTGTAAAACCCCAACCCGGTTTTTTTGTTTTTTTAATATTTTATTTTTAAGTAATCTGTACACCCAATGTGGGACTTGAACTCACAACCCTGAACTCACAGCATCGCATGCTGTACTGACTGAGTCAGCCAGGCGCCCCAACCCCAACCGAGTATTGAGACTCGCCCCTTTCGGATACATTTCCTTTTCCATTCCCCGTTCCAAAAGTTGCTTCTTGGGCCTGTCTTTTAAGGAATTCTTTCTTCCCAGTGAAGAAGAGATAAATCTCTGAGTAATGGAGGAACCACATTGAGGAGGATTTCTCAAAACGCACTTACTTTTTTCCTATGCTTTTTTGGACAAGGTCTGTACCCTACTAAAAGGCAGTCTTCTATTTTTAATCTGTGATATTTCAATAAAACCATGTAAATGTCATACTTGGAGCTGTAGGGCGTTTTCAACATTTTTTGCAAAGAGCGTTTCTCTACAGCGCGGGCTGCGTACGGCGTTGTGAAAAGTTGTATTCACACAACCGGAAATCAGCAGCATTGGTTTTCGCCGTGAACGTCTTTGTTCATTTAATGAAACCTTCGGAGTACCATTTGAGGGCAGCCCTTTGTTCAGAGTTTAGCTGATTGTTAGAAATGTCACCCCCAGACCTTCCTAAGGGACACGACCTGCCATACCACAGGTACCTTTATACTTGTGTATCTAACGTATCTGTCCCCCATTTTGAACACCCCCCCCCCACCCCACCCCCGGCTGCTGGCAGCCGTCACTTTGTTCTCTGTATTTCTGGGTCTGGTTTCGCTTTTTTCTTGTTTGTTTGTGTTGTTTCATTAGATTCCACATTAAGTGAAATCACATGGGATTTTCTTTCTCTGTCTGACTTCACTTAGCATAATGCCCTGTTGTCCATCCACATATTATTTCTTGTACTCCATGAACGTGATCTTAGGACCTGAGAGAAATTTGAACAGGCTCAAAGGAAATCCGGCGAAGCTTAAACTGGAAAATACACTGAAATTCTGTTTTTCCTATATTTAGTTTTTATAGGAAATGGGGGTGTTGGCATTTTCTCTTTCTGAAATTGTGTTCGAAATTATATTTGCACAAAGAAAAGTCTTGCCCACTGGACTGGTAAAATGTATCCATAAAAGAGAGAGGGTAGGCAGATGAAAACATTTGGTGAGTGTAGCATGAAGATATTAAATAGGCTATTCTGGAATTTTACTATCTACACTCAGTCTGATCCAATTTGTATTCTTATCTGACTCTATTCTCACTTCCTTTCTCAAACACACTTGCTCATTTAAAAACACCGTTATTTGAGGGGCGCCTGGGTGGCGCAGTCGGTTAAGCGTCCGACTTCAGCCAGGTCACGATCTCGCGGTCCGTGAGTTCGAGCCCCGCGTCAGGCTCTGGGCTGATGGCTCGGAGCCTGGAGCCTGTTTCCGATTCTGTGTCTCCCTCTCTCTCTGCCCCTCCCCCGTTCGTGCTCTGTCTCTCTCTGTCTGTCCCAAAAATAAATAAAAAAAAAAATAAAAAATAAAAAAAAAAATAAAAACACCGTTATTTGAGGGGCGCCTGGGTGGCTCAGTCAGTTAAGCGTCCGACTCTCGATTTCGGCTCAGGTCATGATCTCAGGGTTTGTGAGTTCAGGCCCCACATTAGGCTCTGTGCTGCCTGTGCTCCCTCTCTCTCTGTCCTTCTCCCCCTGCTCGTGCTTTCTCTGTCTCTCTCCAAATAAATAAATAAAGTTCAGTTTTTAAAGTTCAGTTACTTGAGAACAAAGTAATAAGTTTCCTTTTAAGAAAACCACAGATGGGGAGCCCGGTTACTTAGTTAAGTGTCCAGCTTCGGCTCAGGTCATGATCTTGCCGCTTGTGGGTTTGAGCCCCACATTGGGCTCTGTGCTCACACCTTGGAGCCTGGAGCCTGTTTCAGATTCTGTGTCTCCCTCTCTCTCTCTCTACTCCTCCCTCGCTCACGCTCTCTCTCTCTCTCAAAAATAAATAAACATTAAAAAATAAGAAAACGACAGATAAATGGGATTATGTCCCAGTTGAAATGAAAACTTGATTCACTCACACTTTTATTTGCATGACTATTTTACTCCCTGTTAAGAAGCTTCTCGAAATTTATTCCTTTGGAGCAGGGAGGGGGATAAATGTTTATAGGTTCATCTTAACTTTTTATTTTTTATTTATTTAAAAGTTCTAATTGTGGCAAAATACACATAAGGTTCGTCTTGTTTTATTTTTATTATTATTTTTAGGTTCTTATATATTTTTTTTTCTTTAAAAGCCTGAGAAAATGAGCAACAGAACAAAAGGAACATAGCAGCATCCCAGTAGCCAGGGTTTGGATCTATTGCTGTTCCGTGGTTATAATCATAACTTCGTTTGCGATACGCCCTCCGCATCTGGCTTTACGTGTGTTCGAATATGTGTACTTGTGCCGTCTGTCGTGTGCTGTGCTCATTTTGGGGGGCGGGGAGATTGAGTTATTCACCAGCTTTGGTGGGGGCTTCTGGGATTTAGCCACACACAGTCGGCCTCACTCCAGGGCCGTGATGCTTCTCCCAGAGTGCCAGATTGTCTGGTGAAGGAGACGCTACCCTTTCCCAGCACTGAGTGTAATTTCTGGGAAAAGGCCACACTGCAATTCAGAAAAGAGAAAGCCAGCTCAGGCCGGCCCTAAGTATATAAGTACAGTGCGACAGAAATGGGCAAGCATAATTTAGGGAAGACTTTGACCTTCAAGGAAAATGCAGATTGATACAAGAACTGCTGGGCTCTGTATCTTTTATTTTCAAGAATCCCTTCGGGGCGCCTGGGAGGCTCAGTCGGTAAGCCTCAGACTTTAGCTCAGGTCATGCCCCCGTGGTCCATGGGTTCGAGTCCTGCATCGGGCTCTGTGCCGACAGCTCGGAGCCTGGAGCCGGCTTCGGATTCTGTGTCTCCCTCTCTCTCTGCCTCTCCCCGCCACTTGAACTCTGTCTCTCTTTCTCAAAAGTAAATAAACATTAAAGAAAAAAAAAAAAAAAAGAATCCCTTAAAAGTGCCCACTGTAGGGGCGCCTGGGTGGCTCAGTCGGTTGAGCGTCTGACTTCAGCTCAGGTCACGATCTCGCGGTCTGTGAGTTCGAGCCCCGCGTCGGGCTCTGGGCTGATGGCTCAGAGCCTGGAGCCTGCTTCCGATTCTGTGTCTCCCTCTCTCTCTGCCCCTCCCCCGTTCATGCTCTGTCTCTCTCTGTCTCAAAAATAAATAAACATTAAAAAAAAAAATTAAAAAAAAAAAAAAGTGCCCACTGGAGACAGACTTGTGGGGAAAGGGGAGGGCGTTAGGGTTTAGGGCCAAATGGCCTGGTTCTCCCCTTCCTGGCAGTGCATTTACAAAGTCTCTGAAATACTGGGAGATGGTGACAGTGTGGGGGACAGCACCATGCTGAACGCTGAACTCATGCACCCTGGACGCTTCACCCAAATGCCGTGTGTTTCCCTCCGCACCACACACGGACTCTTTGGCCTGCGTGTTCCTCATTGGGCAGCATGAGGTGCCTCTGTGGGATGTGACGTCAGCCTCCCAGCTTAGACCATCAGTGGGACCATCAGAAGCCCTCGGGAACCTGGGGATTCTGATTGCCCGACACCTGAGCTCTTTGACTCACAGAAAGTTTAGAAGTTCCGAAATCGTTTGTTCTTTTTTTCTGTCTCAAGATTCAGTCGCCCTTTTATTTATTTGTTTTTAATCTTTATTTGTTTTAGAGAGAGTGCAAGCGGGGAAGGGGCAGATGGGGGGCAGAGGATCTGAAGAGGGTTCTGCCCCGACAGGCTGACGGCAACAAGCCCGGTGTGGGCTTGAACTCGTGAACCGTGAGATCATGACCTGAGCTGAAGTCGGATGCTCAACTGACTGAGCCACCCAGGCACCCCTGGTTGCCCTTTTATTTATTCCATATATTTTTTTAAGGTTTTAATGTTTAAGTAATCTCTACACTCAACATGGGGCTCATACCCATGACCACCGTGATCAAGGGGATTGTGCTCTACTGACTGAGCCAGCCAGGCACCCTTAGTCACCCTTTCAAACTGTGGGAAAACACGACTCGTCTTTTTTTTTTTAATCTATTTTTATTTTTATTCATGTAAAAAATTTTGTTTATGTTTGTTTTGAGAGAGGGGAGGAGAGAGAGGGAGTGTGCGTGCATGAGTTGGGGAGGGACAGAGAGCCAGAGGGGGAGACAGAGAATCCGAACAAGTTCCAGGCCCTGAGCCGTCAGCATAGAGCCTGGCACGGGGCTCCAACTCACGAGCAATGAGGTCATGACCTGAGCCGAAGTCAGACGCTTAATTGACTGAGCCACCCAGGCACAACCCCTCCTTTTGTTTTTTAATTAAAACATTTTTTTTTAATGTTTGTTTTTGAGAGAGAGACAGAGTATGACCAGGGGAGAGGCAGAGAGAGAGGGAGACACAGAATCCAAAGCAGGCTCCAGGCTCCGAGCTGTCGGCACAGAGCCCGACACGGGGCTCGAACTCACAAACCGTGAGATCATGACCTGAGCCGAAGTCAGAAACTTAACTGACTGAGCCACCCAGGTGCCCCTTCTTTTTATTTTAATCTCTGTGCCCAATGTCGGGCTCAAACTCACGACCCCAAGATTAAGATTTGCATGTTCTACAACTGAGCCAGCCAAATGCCCCGGAAAACACGACTCTACTTGACAGATGTAATGCCTGGCCCTCCTGTGGCCCTGAGGTCTGGTCTCCTTCAGTGTCCTGTGTCGTTCACTGGCAGAGGTCAGCACTGCCTGCCTGCCCCACATGACTTAGGTCAGAGTGCGGCATCATGGGGAAAGTGGATGTCATTAGATGGTAAGGTTCTTGGTCACACTTCAGGCGAAGTGCCTGAAGTGTGTTTCTCCAAATGATGGTGTGCTACAAGCTGTCGTTTGTAGGCATCACACACAGGACTAGACGGGTGTCGTCGCGATTCAGCCACATGACATCAAGGAAGAGGATGTAATGGCTTGGTCCTCATGTCCAAGAGAGCCAAGCTGTGTGTCCTTTTAGGTCCCAGTCTTCCGGGACTGACCGAGTGGCGCCCACACCTGCAGTGTGATTAGGTGAGCGGCGTCAGTCGCAAAGGAAATGTCCCAAAGTAGATCAAGGGGTTGCAGTTCCAACAGAGGTTGCGGCATTCATCTTGTGAATGGCTGTAGACATGAAATTGGGCTTGATGGAAGAATACATACTTTTAAGGTGCATTGTACGTATGTATATATTTTTTAAATTTTATTTTATTTGGGGGAGGGGGGTGGGCAGGGCAGAGAGAGAGGGAGAGAGAGGGAATCCCAAGCAGCCTCTGCACTGTCAACGCGGAGCCTGATGCGGGGCTTGAACTCACAAACCGGGAGATCGTGATCTGAGCTGAAGTCGGATGCTTAACCGACTGAGCCACCCAGGCACCCTGCATCGTACCTGTTTCACTTGCTTGTACAATCATTTATAATAATGATTATTGCTGCCTCTGACCTTGCCAGTATTCGGTACCAGTGATGGGATAAGGGGAGCATTACCTCTTAAAGACAGACTGACCAACAGAGTAAGAACTTTAACAGGAATTAGGGGATGTAGCAACGACATGGCTTCTACTGCTGAAGAATGAAACTCCGTGCATCGGAAGGGAAATTCTTTTTCCATACTGCCAGCTGACCACACACTCTGCCGCTTTCTTGGTCAGAGGAATGACCTCTCATCTCTAAATGAATGATCTCTCTAAATAAGATATTCAGTGTTGATGGAACACTCGGGTCGGTCTGGATTTTGCATAACGAGATGCACATGTGAGCAAAACGCAGGGCCCGCCAACGGCTCACTCTTGTCCCAGCCACCACGTTCTAGTCACCTGATAGAGACTGACGGTGGCAGAGTCTGATGGGAGTCGGTTGGAAAAAAAATAACATCTAGAAAATCCCAAAACGAGTTGAGCACAGTTGCTCGTAGGTACGGTGTAAATGACGAAATCTATTTCTGACCACCTCAGAGTATTAAAGATTAGCCGAATGAACCGCATGTAATGAGCGCCTTGTGTATAAGCAAATTGATGATTCGGTGAGTCCGGAAGACATCCCTTCAATAAATGGTGTTATCAATTGCAAATTCCTATTTATTTTCATCGTGCAAAATAAATTCCTACCTCCCTTCCATCCAAATCATTGTAAGTGATGGGGCGCCTGGGTGGCTTAGTCGGTTAAGTGTCTGACTCTTGATTTCTGCTCAGGACACGATCTCACGGTTCGTGAGTTTGAGACCCGTGTCAGGCTCTGTGCTGACGGCATGAAGCCTGCTTGGGATTCTCTCGCTCCCTCTCTCTCTGCCCCTCCCTTTCTCTGTCTCTCCTTCTCTCTCAAAATAAATAAACATTATAAAAAAGGAATTTTAATGATAGACACAGCTGACATGTGCCTTCATCACTAAATTGAAAGATTCTACTTTGAAAACTATATTTATGTTAAACATCAGAACACACACGGGACACCTGGGTGGCTCTGTCGGTTGAGCATCCGACTCTTGATTTCTGCTCAGGGTATGATCTCGCTGTTTGTGAGTTCAAGCCTCGCATCGGGCCCTGCGCTGACAGTGCGGAGCCAGCTTGGGATTCTCTCTCTCTCTCTCTCTCTCTCTCTCTCTCAATATAAATAAATACAACATTAAAAAAAAAAAAAAAAAAAAGCCAGAACACACAGAAGAAGCTTACTATACACTGAAAGCCGGGAACTCAGAGTGACTTAGAAGACTTTTGACCTTTTACCTTTGTATCAAGATTGCTCAACCTTGGCTCTGTTGACGTTTGTGACTGGAAAGTCTTTTCTTGTGGGGGAGAGGTCTTTTGTGTTGTAGGTGTTGAGCAGTATCCCTGGTCTCTACCGATTAAATGCTAGGAGCACCCCCCCCCCCACACACACACACACCCCACTTGTGACATTGTGACAACCAGTAATATTTCTGGACATTGCCCCTGGGGCAGATGGCCCTGGGGGAGGGGGGGGGCGGGTGCAGAATTGCCTGTCTTTGAAAACCTCTTAAAATCTCTCCCGTGAGCATACACTACTTCCATAATTTTAATGGCATTTAAAACCATAAAATTCACCCAGTGGAGTTGAAAACTTCTATCCATACCGAAGCCCGCACACGATGTTTATGGCAGCTTTATTCATCGTTGCCAAAAGTTGGAAGCTCGGAAGCAACCAAGATGAGATGGCCTTCGGTAGGTGGATGGATACATAAGCCGTGCTCCGTCCAGACGGTGGAATTCTATTCGGTGCTGAGGAGAAATGAGCTGTCAGGCTGTGAAAAAATAGGGAAGCACCTTAAATGCCCATCACAAAGCATAAGAAGCCCATCAGAAAAGGCTATGTGCTGTAGGACTCCAATTCTGTGACCTTCTGGAAAAGGAAACAGCAAAAACACCAGTGGTTGCCAGGGGTTGGAGGAGGAAGAGGGGAAGGGCAGAGCACAGAGGACTGTTTAGGGACGCTGTGATGATGGACACGTGTCATTGTACGTGTGCTTCAGTCCACAGAACACGCCGCAGCAAGAGTGAGCCCTGACGTAAACTGTGTGCTCTGGGTGACAATGACGTGTCCGCGTAGGTTCATCCATGGTAACTAATGTCCCCTCTGGTGGGGGGTGTTGGCAGTGGGGAAGTGAGGGCAGGGGGTATTTGAGAAATCTCTACCTTCTGCTCAATTTTGCTCTGAACGTAAAACTACTCTAAAAACAGAAGTGTATTTAAATATATTTTCTTATTTCATTTTTTATTATTTTTTTAAATGTTTAATTTTGAGAGTGAGAGAGCATGAGCGGGGGAGGGGCAGAGACACAGAATCCGAAGCAGGCTCCAGGCTCCCAGCTGTCAGCACAGAGCCCGACGTGGGGCTCGAACTCCCCAACTGTGAGATCACGACCTGAGCAGAAGTTGGACGCTCAACCGACTGAACCACCCAGACGCCCCTAAATACAATCATTTTCAAAGGCAAAATAAAGATTGCGTTCCCAAACTGATTAGATTGTTCTGTTTAATTGCCCACGTCTGTGATCCATGAAAGAATTGGGAAGTTTCAAAATTTCAGCACTCGGGTCCTGAAATCTGCACGTCGATGTGATGTGACATTTGCTCGGCTGTCCCAACGATCCCTGGTGGCAGCTGTGTGAATGGCCCCTGGGGACCAGAGACTCGAGCTCCCGTCCACAGCACACTCCTGCTCTTTCCCCTTCCCTGTGGTCGTTCTCTGTCACAAAGCACAGACCTGCTTTGCTTCTGGAATAAAGAACTTCTTTCTCTGCGTGCTGTCTGGTCACCCTGACCAGACGAGTGGGTTGTCTGTTTAAATGCAGTGAAGAGTTACGAGTGCACAGCTTACTAAACCCGGCGTGGTTGTGTGCCGAGGCCGGGGTGGGCAAGCCACCGCCCGTAGGCCGACCCAAACAGCCCCACACCTGTGTCTTTGTACTTTGTCAATTCCTGCTTCGGAGTGTCAGGATCCAGCTCAGTAGAGGCAACAAGAGTATGGCTAGGCTTCAAGTCACTTACTGTTTGGCCGTTTACAGAAAAGGTGGGCTCGCCTCTGCTCTGTGGCCCTGGAATTTCCCGCCTGTGGCCGTGTCTAGATAGGTCTCCCAACTTTTAAGCTCAGGTTCAGAAAAGGGGAGGGTAGTAAATAGAGAAGCCTCAAGTACACAAATGATAGAGGGCATCAAGAACATTTCATCATAAGTACTCTGGGGAGTTTCTGTGTGTTTCTCTACGTGTAACATTTACGTAACATATACCAGTGTATACTTATTGAAATGCCTGGCGTGTGCACTTTTTCATCAAAGATACAAAACATTGTTTTCTCTGATTTTAAACATGCTATTATTTTAAACATAAAATTCTCTGGTTTTAGTAACATGCTAAAAACGAAGCATTAGTAGCATTCATGATACATTCACTTGATGGGACAGGGCATTTTTTTTTTTTTTTTTGATGTTTATTTATTTATTTTTGAGAGAGGCAGAGCACGAACAGAGGAGAGGGCAGAGAGAGAGGGAGACACAGAATCGGAAGCAGGCTCCGGGCGCCGAGCTGTCAGCACAGAACCCGACGCGGGGCCTGAACCCACGAACCGCGAGATCGTGACCCGAGCCGGAGTCGGACGCTCAACCGACTGAGCCACCCAGGCGCCCCAGGACGGGCCAGTTGTGTGTGAGATATTGTAACCACGTGCCGTTGCAGCTATTGTCTTAAGAAGGTTGTTCTCATGAAACAGACTCTTAGATAAATTTGCTGGGATCACGGATCAACACCTGTTGGAGAGAGGGGAACAGGACCAGTCCCGTGTGGAAGCTCCCAGGCACCCGTCTGCCCCATTGCCCCAAGTTGGCCGCCCTGATCAAAGTGTTTCTTCAGCTTGGGCTTGTCTTCAAGAGCAGAGGTTGTGATTTCTCACTATTACATTCCTTAACCCTTTTGGGGTGTGTGTCTTCATTGAACAGCTGAATGTGCCCTCAGCGTGTTGATGCTCAGGCTTCTTACGGAGTCTGGTGGTCTGGGCTCTCTACAGTCAGACTCCGACAGACCGGGGTCACTGTGTCGTTACCTTCCTTCGTGAATTGCTTTCTTAAAGCAGAGTGATCTTGGTGTCCAGGAATCATCCATATAACATGTTTTCTTCACCCTAGCATGTCCTCCTCAGACTCAGGAAGCAGTTAAGAGGTGGGAGAAATCACAAAGGAGAATGCTCAACTGAACAGAATACATATATTCAAAGACAGTATATGGCTGCGTGCCTGGGTGGCTTGATCGGTTAAGTGTCGGACTTCAACTCAGGTCATGATCTCGCGGTTCATAAGTTCAAGCTCCCTGTCGGGCTCTGTGCTGACGGCTCAGAGCCTGGAACCTGCTTCGAATTCTGTGTCTCCCTCTCTCTGCTCCTCCCCTGCTCACGTTCGCATGCTCTTTCTCTCTCTTTCCCTCCTCCTCTCTCTCTCTCCCTGTCTCTCTCTCTCTCTCTGTCTCAAAAATAAACATTAAAAACAAAAGATAATATATATCGATAATATATGGCCAACTATAATATATATACATACATGCATACATATATTCATAGACAGAATGTATACTTCTCCAAACCAGTTTTGTTACGACAGCGTGGTTTGATCTTGATTTTGTATCCAGTCCGACAATCAGCCTTTTAATCAGAATGGTTATACCATTTACCACTGGCTTTTTGTTTTCTGTTTGTGCCGTTCTGTGTTTCTGTTTTCCTCTGTTCCTGCATATGTTTGCATAAATTGAGAATTTTTTTTGCATGATTCTGCTATGAGCTCATTAGCTATACTTCAGTTTTAATTTTTAGAGTAATGTTCTAATGCTTGCAGTATCCGTCTTGAATTTGGCAGAGTCTGGTGCTCTCTTCGGCGGCACATTAACACTAATTTCGCGCAGTCTGCATTTGCACATCCTACCACATCACGGATGTGGACCTAACAACAGTTACTTCCATTCCTCTTCCATCCCTCTTCCATCCCCGACTTCTACTGTTGTCGTACATTTTCCTTTCATATGTTTTAAAAAGCACAATACGGGGGCGCCTGGGTGGCTCAGTCAGTTAAGCATCCGACTTCGGCTCAGTCACAATCTCACAAGCCCCACGTTCATGAGTTCGAGCCCCACGTCGGGCTCTGTGCTAACAGCTCAGATCCTGCAGCCCCTTCTGATTCTGTGTCTTCTTCTCTCTGCCTGCCCCTACCCCACTTGTGTTCTCTTTCTCTCTCTCAAAAATAAATAAAAACATTAAAAAAAAAAAACCCACGATACAGTTACTAATTTTGCATTAAGCAATCAATTTTATGTAAAAGAAATTTTATATATATTTTTAATGTTTATTTTTGAAAGAGAGCGAGCACGAGCGGAGGAGCAGAGAGAGGGAGACACAGAATCCGAAGCGGGCTCTAGGCTGCAAGCTGTCAGCACAGAGCTCAACGTGGGGCTTGAAACCATAAACTGTGAGATCATGACCTGGGCCAAAGTTGGATGGTTAACTGACTGTGCCATTCAGATGCCCCTATAAATTTTAAAATGAGAAGATAATGTGTGGGTTTTTTTTTTTAAATTTAAGTTGTATTTATTTTGAGAGAGAGAGCACGAGCAGGGGAGGGGCAGAGAGAGAGGGAAAGAGAGAATCCCAAACAGGCTCCACGCTGACCGTGTGTGGGTGCGGCTCGAACCCAGAAACCCAGAGATCATGACCTGAGCCGAAATCAAGAGTCAGATGCTCAACCGACTGAGCCACCCAGGTGCCCCAGAAGAAAATGTTTTTGTATTTATCATTTCTGTCGCTCATCATTCCTTTGCACAAATCCAGATGTCCAGGTGTCAGTCTGAGCTCTTTATCCTTCCCCTTGAAGCACGTCCATTAATTTTCCATTAGTTTTTCTTACAGGACAGGCCTATTGGCCGTGAACTGTCTGTGCATTTGTTAGCCTGGAAGAGTCTTTTTCTTCATATTTAAGAGCTGTTTTGTCTGAGAGTAGAATTTTCAGTTGACACATCGTTTCGGCTCTGAAGATTTCATTCCATCGTTTCCTGGGTTGCATGGTTTTTGACAAGAAGTCCGTGAGTTTTCTCTTTCCCTCTGGCTGTAATTTGTGTTTTTTTTCTCTGGCTGCTTTTAAGAATTTCTTTTGACTGCAGATTTTCAGGAGATCGCGTCTTGTTAGGGTTTTCTCTGGAGTTTATCCCGCTTGGTGTTTGTTCCACTTTATGGATCTGTTTTACCTTTTTTTAACCTACAATTTCCCCAGACTTACTCGATCCTGGAAGCTTTCCTTTAGAAACACGTTGTTGTCACATCTAAGAACTTGTGCCTTCTGAACAAACACTAGAACGAGCCCTCCCCCAGGTTGGGGCAACCTGAAAGTCGCTGGTCGTTGGTTTTGCCTGTTGGTAACTCTCTCCTGTCTGCTTGGGCCGCAGAGAATGGGGTTCTGCACAAAACCCTGGACACGTCTCTGGTCTGTGTGCACAGTATACCGACATTATTACTCGTGAGAGGGGCATCAGCCGTGAGTGGCGGGCTGGCTGCCAGCTTTACGGGCACACTTCCACAATGACCGCTTTTCCCATCTCAAATATGGGTCAGAGATCTTACCAGACTTCTCACACCTGTGCCGTAATGGTCCATTGGCCGGTTAATGCACGCCACAGGAAAATTGATGGCACAGCCAGGGTTACCGCCTACAGATAACCAGACTGAAGTGTTAATTCCAAAAACGTTCAGACTAAATATTTTCTATAGACACTGGACGACAAATTTTGTCATTTAACCGTACAGACTGTTTTTACTTTTATTTTATTTTTTATTTTATTTTATTAAGTTTACTTATTTTACCTTTATTTTATTTTATTAAGTTTATTTTGAGAGAAAGAGAAAGAGTGCACGCAGGCAGGGGAGGGGCAGAGGGAGAGACAGGGAGACAATCCCAAGCAGGCTCCGATACCCAGCCCAGGGCTCAGACCCACAAACTGCGAGATCATGACCTGAGCCAAAGTCAGACCCTTAGCCGACTGACCCACCCAGGTGCCCCTGCAGACTATTTTTAAAAGAAAAACGTTTTGGGGCGCCCGAGTGGCTTTGTTGGTTAAGCGTCCAACTTCAGCCCAGGTCATGATCTCGCAGCTCATGAGTTTAAGCCCCACGTCGGGCTCTGTGCTGACAGCTCAGAGCCTGGATCCTGCTTCGGATTCTGTGTCTCCCTCTCTCCCTCTGCCCCTCCTCTGCTTACCCCCTGCCTCTGTCTGTTTCTCTATCTCTCTCTCTCTCTCTCTCACTCTCTAAAAAATGATATAAACAAACATTGGGTCGTCTGGATGGCTCAGTCGGTTAAGCGTCTGACTTCAGCCCAGGTGATGATCTCACAGCTCATGAGTTTGAGCCCCGTGTCGGGCTCTGTGATGACGGCTGAGTCTGGAACCTACTTGGGGTTCTGTGTCTCTCTCTGTCTCTGCTCCTCCCCTGCTCACACTCTCTTTCTTCAAAAATAAATAAACATTAAAAAAAATTAAAAAAGAAAAATCTTTTAAGGTGGTCCTTGTTTTTACCTTATGTGTTTATGACATATAAGCTGATTTTTGAAGGACATCAGAGGTTAGCCCCTTGGAATTTATGTACAAAATTACTAGCCTTTATCACTAACAATACAAGAAAGTTTTTCTAGGTCATAAGCATAACTTGAAAAGGGAAGGCGCCCCTTTGGGGTCTCACTTAGGGTTTATGCATTAACAGAAAGGTAAACCTTTACTTACAGTGGCAACACTTAATCCACCCGAATTAAGGGTTTTCCAAAAGTGAGCTTTAAAAAAAAAAAAAAGAGGAGGAAATAATCCATGCGTTGTGACTTTTCACTTCGCGGTACCCGTTTTCCTAGTTCAGTGAGTCAGAAGAGAAATGGGAATGGTGGCCTGATTAATTCCCGACGGAGAAGGCTTATCTAGAACTGCCCTATTTCTTGATACTATTATAATATCAAAAGTAACATTTATTTTTATCGGTCATTACCATCTGGGCACACTTGTCTTCGTTTTAGTCAAGTACCGTCGTCTTTAGATTTCATACGTCCAAAGTCTGAAAAGTGTGTTTTCATATTTCTGTTGGAGAACACCCAGTCTTCCAACAGGAAAACCTCAATTTTTTGGAAGGTCTAGTGACTGACGTGTTCAGAGTCCATCAGAGCTCTGTCTTCTGAATGTCAGCATATTGCTGGCAAGCCGTTCGGAGAGGGCTTTGGGAGCGTGGCAAACCACAGCGTATTGGCCGTGGGGTGTCGTCACCCCGGGGGGGGGGGCCATACAGGGATACAGGGAGGAGCAGCTCGAAGTGAAGCTCGAGGAGGAAGGGGCTTCCCAGAGTTCCTGCTGCCTGCAGGTCCGAGCCGTGAGGGAACCGTGACAGCAGAATGATATTTCTTGTGTGGGGTCACCTGGTGTGATGTGCTTGCTGGCGGGACCTGGGGTGCAGCACTGGAAACACGGTGTGATTCTGGTAGGTGGGCTTCTTCCGTTATTTAATAAAGGATCAAATGAGTTTGTGGCACTTGGAACAGAGCTGGGCAGACGATAGGTGCACTTTCGCGTGAACCACTATTCTTGTTTGTTAATAACTTCACGAAACCCAGTGTGTCCCATCCGATTGGATCGTGGAACCGTTTCTCAGCTGACGCAGACCAGACGTGCACGGACAGCCCGGAAAACATCGTTCTGTCGCTTTGGTGCATTCGGACCTCTAGTTGTCGGGCTCCCCAGCTCATTTGGTTTTAGGCTTCCGTGGCGCAGCTCTGCCCGTCACCGTCCCCAGCCTGTGGATAATGATCACACGCACTTGCTGAAGGAAGGGCGCCTGGCCCCGGTCAGGTGTCTGACCTGCCCTTCACCATGAGTTGGGTCCCGAGGCCGAGGAATGCCAGTGTGACTCAGCAGGGTGGGCCTGGCTCGGGCCCCTGTGACGTGGCACTGAAGAGGCCACCCTGGGGCTGCGGTCTTCTGAGGGTTTCACCAGGGCTGGGTTACCTGCTTCCGTGGTGCCTCCCTCACGTGGCTGGCAGGCGGTGCTGGCTGTCGGTAGGAGGCCTCTGTCCTGCTCCATGGGCAGTTTAAAAAACAGCCGCATCGACAGGGCGCCTGGGTGGCTTAGTCAGTTAGGCGTCCGACTTTGGCTCAGGTGACGATCTCACGGTTCATGAGTTCAAGCCCCATGTGGGGTTCACTGCCGTCAGCGCACAGTCTGCTCCGGATCCTCTGTCCCACCCCCGCCCCTCCCCGTTCATGCTCTGTCTCTCAAAAATAAACACACGTTGAAGGGGCGCCTGGGTGACTCAGTGGGTTAAATGTTCAGCTCTTGCTTTCGGCTCAGATCATGATCTCACAGTTTGTGAGTTCAAGCCCCACATCGGGCTTCGCCCTGACGGTGCGGAGGCTACTTGGGATTCTCTCTCCCTCTCTCTCTACCCCTCCCCCACTTGCTCTGTCTCTTAAAATAAATAGACAAAAAACACCCTTTATTGTGCAGATTGAATTCGATTCTACCAAGAGATAGAATCAAGCATTTAATTTATGATCAGTAAGAACATATGCTTTGTCCCTTTGCCTTAGCGATCCACGTGGGCTGTTGGCTTTGTTTTATAACTCGGGCAACCAGGAAGGAGGCATTATGATGGTCTATGGAAGCTTCCCCTAGACACTTCTTTCTGAATCTAAGACCTGCCTGAAAGTGTTATTCACCTTCTAGTATTTCACCGTAGAAATTAGGAGTCACGGAGAGAACTCGGGGAGTCTCAAATCTGTTTTGTTCAGGTTTCTCCACCTTGGCATTATTGACATTTTGCCGCGAGTCAGACTTTCTTGCGGGTAGGCTGTCCTGTGAGTTGTAGGATGTCCAGCGGCATCCCTGGTCTCTCCCCGGTAGTGGTCATTGGACCTCCTCCTCCTCCGGTTGTGACAGCCGACAACGTCTGCAGACCGTGCCTGACATATCCAGGGGTGGAAGACACAGTCGCCCCAGGCAGAACCACTGTGTTAAAGTACGGATATGCTGTACTAATTGTATGCTTTTATTCAGTATTACGTGCCTGTGTCCATACAAAGTCTCGGTATTAAATCTGCGAAGTCACCTGGGCAACCATTGTCAACCCAAGTGGCCCTTGATGGATCTGTCCAGGAATGTGAGCAGGTCTGAAGTCACAACTTGGGTGCTAAAGCCGGGATTGGGGGAGGGGGGGGAGTGGGCGAGGGGCGGCGGCAAAACAAAACAAATCCGGTTTCTCTGATGCCTGACACTTCGTGAAGATCCTGAACAGGAGAGTAATGTGCTTTGCTCCGAGCAGAGAAATAGTGACTTATTCTTTGTCGCGGTGTTTGCCGCGCAGAGCCATTTACCAGCTGTAGCTGTCGTGCTGGCGGGTACCCGGGCTCCCTCCTGCACCCTGCTCCCCGTGCAGACCTCCCTGCCTGTCCCCGGCTAGCGGTCGGCTCCCGTCCCCAGGCCCCTGCTCGCTGAGCTCCTTCCCTCTGCCCGTCCTGTTGGCATCTGTCAGTCCTAGAGAGGATGCGGCTCCAACAAAGGAGGAAGAAGGCAAAATGCTATAGGGCAATTCCCCTCCCCGGTATACATCCGAAGGGATGGAAAACAGGGCCTCAAACACTTGGCGTGCGAATGTGCATAGCGACACCGTTCACAGAAGCCAAGATGCCCTTGAACTGATGGACGGATGAACAAGATGAAGTTCATCCATACAGTAGAATCCTGTTCAGCCACAGAAAGGAATGAGGTCCCAGGGCAGGCTGCATCATGGCTGAACCTTGAAAACACGATGCCGAGTGAAAGATGCCCGACACAGAAGGTATTGTTTCTTCCATTTATGTGAAATGCTCAGAATAGGCAAAGCCAGAGAGACAGAGGGTAGGCTGGAGGTTGCCAGAGCCGGGAGAGGGAGTGAGGAGAAGAGGGACTGCTTAATGAGTACAAGGTTTCCTTTTGGAGCCACGGAAATGTTTTGGGACTTGACAGAGTGGATGTTTGTGCAACACTGTGAATGTCTTGAGGCTCTGTACCTCCTACGTGGACGGACTGCCAGGATGTGTCTACCCCATGCCTTGCCAAGAGCTGAGGAGCAACCAGAAAATCGTGCAGTCCTTTTCGCGTTTATTGTTACCTTGTGTGTTGCATTGGTTAAAATGATTGGCATTTCACACACAGACTTTGCAGGACGTGAACCTTTTTTGCCATTGGTGATTATTGGTAATGGTTCCGTTTGGGTAACAATAATGGGAAAATCAGTTATGATTAGGTATTAGAAGATCAGCTTTATCATCTTAATTTGTTGTTTCTATCAATAAACTAATTAATTTTGACATGTTGCATAAGCAGAAGAATGTTATCAACCAGTCATATTTTCCCTTTTTTGTGTGTTTGTAACACACAGATGATGTTAATTACACTTACTGAGTCTAACAACATATATAAAAGATAATCTTCAATTCCAAGACACTAATTTGTGAGTTACCATCTGTTTTGGACCAAAGAATAAGAATTTGATTCTAAAGGTTTTTCTGAACAGCTTGTAATAAGAGCTGTTTATATATTAATTACTTATTGAATTATTACGGATTTTAGCGTTTTAATTCCCGAGCAATTTGGGGCTTATTGTGGTGACATCTGCTCATATTTTGATACTTTGTGGTATTTAGCAATTTCATCACAAGGCTATTTTTTTCCCCCTGTGGTAATTTTCAACTCAGTCCCTAAACTAATAATTTGTTTTCTGCTTCAGGTACTATAAGGAGTATTGTCCTGTTTTATTTCTACTACAGAAGTGTTTTCAGAATGAAATGTATTTGTATCTTATAAACAGAATCAATATTCCTTTATGCCTGCTTCACTCTGGTGAATAATTCCTATTCAGAGAGTTGTAAGGGGATTTTATTTGAATCTCTCTTCTTCAGTGGTAGGTTTTTTGTTTTGTTTTGTGTTTGAGAGAGGGAGTGTGTGAGCAGGGGAGGGGCAGGGGGAGAGGGAGAGAGAGAATCTTAAGTAGGGTCCACACTCAGTGCAGTCTGACACAGGGTTTGATCTCCCTGCCATGAGATCATGACCTGAGCCGAAATCAAGAGTTGGATGCCACCCAGGCGCCCCCTGTGGTAGTTTTTTTTAAATAGCCCTGATTATTACTTTTATCTTACATATCCTTATGACTTTTTTTAAATGTACTGTAATGAAACTTAACGGCCTGTGAACCTACCTATAAAATCGTTTTAGCCTCCTTTCTTTGAACAGCATAGCTATAAACATGACTCAGTGGGACTAATTTACTTGAATTTCCTTAAAACATTTTACAAGGCTCTGCATTCACTAAAAAGAAACACCATTACTCATAGCTTCACTTGTGGAATTGAATTATATTAACCCTGGCACCTTTTTATTATCACTTAAGGTGATTGAACAAGAATTTAGAGAAAATAACGGGCAGTTAATTTCCTTAGATTTTGAGCTTATAGACTGTAGTAGGTAATTTAAATGTAGGAGGCTGGATCCATTCACAACCAAAGAAATCTCATGAGGAAGAAGGTAAATACTGTTCCGTAAATTCTGGTTGACTGTGTAGTGTTTATATTGACTGAAACGTACAAACAAGATTTTGATACGAAGTCCCCTTATAAGCTGAACACCTGGCTTCTTGAGAATCGCGAATGGTGGCATTTGGGTGGAATTGAAATGTATGGAAACAGTAATGGATACATCGAGATGCTTTGAATCCATATGCTTTTCTTTTGCTTTACTTTAGGGAAGCCAAAGGAAAAAAAAAGATTCTTTTTTTGTTTTTTAATTCTTTTAATGTTTATGAGAGAGAGAGAGTTAGTGAGCACACGAGTGAGCGTGAGCGGGTGAGGGACAGAGAGAGGAGGAGACCGAGAAAGCAGGCTTCGGGCTCTGAGCTGTCCGAACAGAGCCCGACGCGGAGCTCTAACCCACGAACCACAAGATCGTGACCCGAGCCAAAGTCAGATGCTTAACCGACTGAGCCACCGAGGCACCCCAGGGAAAAAAGAGATTGTAATGTTACTCCTGTGTGTTGATGAGCACAGTATACCGGAGGGTGTACCCCATGGACATGCGTGCAAGACCGTTACAAACGTTAGTGTGAACAATGTCTATAAAGTTTCCTTAAATCGTGTTTTCTTCTCTTAGAGATGTGTATGGTTTAGTTTCCTGGTTGCATATGACACAGTTCCTAAAACAAAGGTATTTCAGATAGGCATTGGTTATCATTAAAGGAGAGCAGTAGCATTGTCTGAACCAAAACTGATTATTTCCTTAGAGACTTTCCTTCCAGGATTTCTACGTGTTCAGTACCGACTGGCCATTCTCCTTCCCCTCTTTCACTTTGCAGGTAAAACTGCATAGTCTGTGTTCAAGTGGAAGATGGAGATTATAACATCATAAAATGTGTTTCGTTTGAGCTGAGATTTAAAAGGAAAACAATGTCACCGATTTGAAAAAGAAAACAAAGAAGAAATAGGAGAGGCCAGAGGTGAATCATTCCCAAAGAATTTTAACTTTTTTCTTCAAATCTTCTCGTTTCTCCCCAGGCAGGTCCTGGCGGCCGGTTGGCAGTTTATCTGATCGGATGCTGGGGAGCTCACTGGTCCCGAGGTCTACACATGAAGTCACCGTAAAGGTGAGCAACCCACATGCTGTTGGGTCTTTGTCCTTTCACCTGAAGCCCCTTGGAGAAGTGGAAGGTGCCAGAATTGGACACTGTCTGTTTTAAAGTGGCATGTTTTCAAGTTGCAGGGGCTCCTCCTTGCTGACATTGAAGGCAGTAGATGGAACACCACGAAATCGTTACAGGCTATATGGTTAATTCTAAATGATGAATTCGCCTTTTATTGCCTTCAATGAATTTGGATAATGAACCAGCTCTTCTAAACTTTTCTGGGTCTTACCAGGAGAGCATGACACCTTCTAAAACCAGTGTCAGCATTGTGAATTAAAATTAAGCCAAGAGATTCATTATAATCAGGCACACGGGTATACGTTTTTATCTCCTGTATCTTAATTTTGTGCTTTATTGGTTTATTTTTTTTAAGATTTTTTATTTTTATTTTTATTTATTAAAAATGTTTTAATGTTTATTTATTTTGTGGGGGGAAAGGGCAGAGAGAAAGGGAGATACAGGATCCGAAGCAGGCTGCAGGCTCTGAGCTGTCAGCACAGAGCCCAGCGAGGGGCTCAAACACGTTAACCTTGAGGTCATGACCTGAGCCGAAGTCAGACACTTAACTGACTGAGCTACCCAGGCGCCCCTAATTTTATTTTTTTTAAGTAATTTCTCTACCCAACGTGGGGCTCACATTTACAGTCCTGAGATCGAGAGTCCCATGCTCTACTCACTGAGCCAGCCAAGCGCCCCTGGACTTTATTAGTTTCTTAACGTAATTTGTTTGTATCTGCAAATTGACTAGCTGGTTAACCTTGAAAACTTATTAGAACAACATGGGGTTATTACTTACATATCTAGGAGATGATAAAATTTCTAGAAGAGCAAATCAAACAGACGCCGAGAGTTGAAGCCCATGTGCCAAACTAAACCTGATGGCCAGTTCTACAAAAGTTGTCATTGTTTGGTAGGTGGGATTTTAGGGTTTGATTTTATTATTTACTTTTTGGTGTTTCCTGTATTATTTACTTTTTATATTTACAATTTTGTCTCTCTCTATTCTTCGTAAAAATAATAAAACCCACAGAACCTTTACAATCTTAAATACATAAAGATGGAAATTTGGGCAAGACTTTTGCTTATTGCTTTAAAAAAAACTCAATTGGAACTAAAGTGATCCTAGTCCTAGATTTAACCGAAGAATCTTATTGAGGTATTTTTTTGTTTAAAGCCAAGTAAGGCAAAACTGTTTAACAAAGTAAACATGTAAGAATCTTTAAAAAAATTTTTTTAACATACTTTTTAAAATGTTTATTTTTGAGAGAGAGGGAGCACATGTGCACACGAGTAGGGGAGGGGCAGAGAGAGATGGGGACAGAGGATCTGAAGCGGGCCCTGTGCTTTCATTCAGCACATAGCCCAACGCGGGGCTTGAACTCACCATCCCTGGGATCATGACGTGAGCCAAAGTAGGACATTTAACCACCTGAGCCACCCAGGAGTCCCTAAATGTGTAAGAATGTTGATATTTTACTCAAATATTTGAAAACTATCGTTTGCTAATGAGAACATAAATTTGTAGGAGCATCTGGATGGCCCAGTCAGTTACGCGTACGACTCTTGGTTTCAGCTCAGGTCATGATCTCACGGTTCAATGAGTTCGAGCCCCATATGAGGCTCTGCACTGACAGTGTGGAGCCTGCTTGGGATTCTCTCTCCCTCTCCCTGCCCTTCTCCCACTTGTATGTGCGCGTGTTCTCTCAAAATAAACAAAAATTTGTAAGATGTTAATTAAGTTGAGCTTGTGATTGGCTTTGACCTAATATATTTTCAGGGTTCACCCATGTTGCAGCATGAATCTTTCTTATGGCCGAAGAATATTCCATCGTAGGGTTATACCACGTCGTTTGTTGATCCATCAGTTGGTGGACATTTGAGTTGCATTTCCCTTTCAGTTATGAATAATGCTGCTCTGAACGTTTGGGTACAAGTTTTTGTGCAGACGTCTGTCTCCATTTCTCTTGGGTATATATCAGAGAGGAGAATTGCTAGGTTGTATGGTAACTGTGTTTAGAATTGTGGTGAACTGCCAGGCTTCTCCATGAGTATTTTTTGAAATGTAGTTGAATCAGCTTCTAAATGTCAGAGAGAAGCTGGGAGAGGTCCGTTGGTCATCAGTGTTTTGACTGGGATTTAACTCCGTACTTCGGGAACACAAGGTTCCATTGAATGGAGCTTACATTGAATTCCTACTGTGTATGATGCACTGGTTTTGAGCTTTATAGATGACTTTGGGTTTTGGGTTTTTTGTTTTGGTGTGTTTTGTGTGGTTTTTTTTTTGGCAGCCTTTGATAATTCATTGGGAAGTTTGTAAGATGCGCACGGTCATTTGGGATGATGCGAGGAAAGGCACTCTGTTGAGTACTGACCACAGTACCTATCGTGCATGAGTAAGATTGGGAATCATCTGTGAATCACATCCCCTTTCTGTGTGTTGGGTGCTGTGTGTCAGAAAGTGACAACTGATCATAAGCTCCCTTAGATTTACCTAATTTCTACACGTGTGCTCCTTTGAAAGCCATTCACAGCTGACCGTGGCAATGGTGTTTCCTGCTCTTACTTTTAATATTTTAATTTTTTAAACTTTTTTATTTATTTTTTTGGGGGGGTGGGGGCAGACAGAAAGGGAGACACAGAATCCGAAGCAGGCTCCAGGCTCTGGACGCTTAAGGGAAGGAGCCACCCAGGTGCCCCACCTGCTCTCACTTTGAAAGCGGTTGGTTTGTTCATGAGAGCATCCACAGTTGGGGGCATCACCTCCACTTAGCAGACAGCTAGCTTTCAAGCTGGGAACAGACAGGGCGGTTGTCGTCTTCGGTGGAGCAGGGAAACGGGGAGCAGGGGCAGCATTTTCTGTCAGGGACGAGAGTAAGTAGTTTAGGCTTTGAGGGCCAGCCAGTCTCTGTCACAGCCACTCAACTGTGCTCTTGTGTAAAAGGAGCTATCGATCACCCGTAAATGAGTGAACGTGGCCGAGTGCCAATAAAACTTTATTTATGGACACTGGAATTGGAATGTCCTCTCAATTTCATGGGTCATACAATATGATTCTTTTGATTTCCTCTTCAACCATTTAGAAATGTAAAACCTCTTCGTAGCTCGCGGGCCCCACGAGGGGAAGCAGCAGGGGGGCGTGGCCTGCAGGCCGCAGTCGGCGGACTGGAGCCTGGAGAAACGCACCTGTTGTATTTCTCCCTCTTCTGACTTGTGCCTTTTGAACTGGAGTAACCCGCAAGCGTGGTTCTGGAGGGCCCGTGACCGGGTTCAGACAGACGCCAAACTGCGGTCGCTTAGCAGAGGTGCTGCACGTGTTCAGGGAGCGAAGGCTTTGAGGAATTTGGGGGCCTTCCCGCCATGTAATGAGAAGTGGCCCTGACCGGAAGGTTCTCAGTCAGAGGCAGCTCCTCGCCCCTCCCCGGGGCGGTAGGGAGCGGGGAGGACACTTGGCCACGCCTGGACACGTTTTTCAGGGGGAGGGCGCTCCTGGCATCTAGTGGGCAGAGGCCAGGGATGCTGCTGGGCCTCCGACGGTGCTCAGGGGAGCCCCCACCACGGAGACTTAGTTGGTCCCAGATGTCAGTAGTACCGAGATTTGCCACGCCCACTCACTATTCCTGTCAGTGCTTTATTTTGAATTTTAAATCTTACCAGCCTGGTTTTTTTTTTTTTTAATGTTTATTTATTTTTGAGAGAGAAAGAGAGCGAGAGAGAGAACGAGCAGGGGAGAGGCAGAGAGAGAGGGAGACACAGAATCCGAGGCAGGCTCCAGGCTCCGAGCTGTCAGCACAGAGCGCGACACAGGGCTCGAACTCACGGACCGTGAGATCATGAGCCAAAGTTGGATGCTTAACCAACTGAGCCACCCAGGCACCCCTAAAATTTTTCTTTTTTCTTTATTTATTTTTTAAATGTTTTTATTAATTTTGAGACAGAGACAGAGCATGAGCAGGGGAGGGGCAGAGAGAGAGGGAGACACAGAATCCGAAACAGGCTCCAGGCTGTGAGCTGTCAGCACAGAGCCCGACACGGGGCTCAAACCCACAAACCATGAGATCATGACCTGAGCTGAAGTCAGACGCTTAACTGACTGAGCCACACAGCTGCCCCTAAATCTTACCAGCCTTGTGGCTGTGAAAATGTAAGTTGCAGAGCATTTGATGATAAAAATTTAGTTCTACATTTGCCGACATAAATAGGAGGATCATTGCATTCTCATCTAATGCTTAGAGTCATGATATTTTAAGTGTTTTTTTTATTTTATTATATTTTTGTTCTTCATTTAAACTGAAACGTGAAAAGATGCTGTTATATGACGACTTAGGAGTTCTATACCACGTGAATGGGTGAGGCATTGCCTGCTTTTATATTTATAGAGAAAGCCACGGGGTTTATTTTTCAAAACTCCAGAGGCCATGTTATATGAGCCCATGACTCCCTAACACAGGAAAGGGAGCTCTAAAGGCCAAAATAAATCCTGTGTAAGTGGGTGAAAGTCAGAGTGTGTTAGAGATCGCGTAGCCAGCCTGTATGTCTTCCTAAAATCTGTTTGAGGGCCTAGTGTACATTGTAGAGAAGCTGTTTCCAACTTCTCAGTCTTGAAGATAATTAAATTTGTAAATCGATGTACAGATTAATTGGAAGTGTTGGCTTAAACCAAAGTCATTAGAAAAAGAGTACTGTTATGTCTCCAAGGCAGTCTGCTTGGAAATCTTGGGTGCATGAACTTGCATTTTAGTCTGGAGAGTGGGGGGAAGAAAAGAAAAGGGAGATTGTACATTGTCTGGTCTTGGGACGCACACCGTCACAGCGAGAAGCCGCAGTGGTTTGCTGTTACTAGATTGGGCACTTTTAGGAAGACTTCCTCCTGGACAGGCAGAGAGAGATGTGTAAGCAAATACAGTGGCAAGTGCACAGAGTTTGAGAGGACTCCGTGGCCACTTGGGAGGCACACAGATGGTTTTGGAGGTAACCCCAAGGACCAAGGACTGGACGCCTTTCCTGTCACGTCAGCATCTGCCTTTGACGTGCACTTGAAGGCCCCGGCAAGCCATTAATTAACCCAGAAGGGCGGCTAAGCACAGAAAGGGCCCTTTCTGAATGCCTCACCCGGGGATGTTTTTTATTCCCTGAAGAACAGCATTATGTTTCTACGAAGAGAGCCCCTCCTCTCTGTCCTCCCCACCCTGAAGCCTCATTTCCTTCTTAGAAGCGCGGAGTCTTTCTCATGCAGATTATTTCTGGAGACTCTGTGCCAGGTTTTAATTACATTTTAATGAATGTGAAAACAGTTCATGTGCATAGGAGAAAATTTGGAAAATACAAAAAGCGCACATAGATAAATCTAGCAAAATTCCACCCCCAGGACTAGATGTGAGACTCTTTTGGAGGGTTCTCTTCCATTTGTGTGTGTGGGCGCGTGCGTGCACACGTGTGTATACAAAACAAAATTTATCATCGTGTGCATTTGAAACCTGCTTTTTTTGTATCTAACTCTGTATCATAGATGTTTTCCCCAGTCATGAAGTATATTCTTTTCGGGACTTCACCTCATTCCCCTGGCTTATTCCCGTATTTAAATGGTAGTATATTGTTGGTCGTAACTCTGGTAATAAAATAATAGTTGTTTGATTTGATGTATAGGTTTGGGCCATCTGAGTGCAAATAAGTAAAGAACTGTGAGATGAGTGGAAAATCTTTTCTTTAGGTATCTTTTATTACTGTGAAATAATATATACATATACTCACTGGTAAACGATGGTAAGTCTAGAAAGAAAGCGGTCAAGATGAAACCACTGTTCATGTTTTCATGTATTCCCCCCCCCCAACATTTTCCATGTGTATATTTGCCTATAATTGGGGTCGAACCGTAAATGCCGTAATTCATTGAACCCTCTTGTCATTGAACAGCGAAGTATTTCAACAGCTACACGTTGGCTTAATTACAGTCACATGGGAGAAAGAATTAATGCAAAGTGATAAGACCAGTCTGTTTCATCTCCAAAATAAGGTGGTCCCCAAGCAGGTTTTAGAAAAGGATTGTATGTAAATGTTAATACGTGCATTAACAATTTGGGGCACGTGGGTGGTGGGTCTGTCCGTGAAGCATCCGACTTTGGCTCAGGTCATGATTTCATGGTCCGTAAGTTCGAGCCCCATGTCAGGCTCGGTGCTGACAGCTCGGAGCCTGGAGCCTGGTTCCGATTGTGCGTCTCCCTCTCTCTGCCCCTCTCCTGCTCGTGCTCTGTCTCTCTCCCTGAAAAATAAACAAACATGAAAAAAAAATTTTAACTAAAAAAAAATTTCCTCTTACACTGACCACTGATTGTAAAATAAAAGTAAACCCAGTTCCCGTTTGAAGGGAGGAAGACGTCCTGGGGGAAGCAGTCAGCAAGTTAAGACCCACTGTGTTGAAGCCAGAATGTCCACGAAGAAAGAGAGAAGGTGCCTTTTGGATGATAAGGTCATTGCCAACAGATTTTCTGGTGGCTCTGGCTCTTGGTCCTAGGGCTGCAGAGAGACAGGTCCCAGAGACCTGAGTCTTTTCCAGATTACTTGAACCCAATGGATTCTTCCAGCATCCACGCCAGCAGGCTAATAGGGAACGAGAAATGAGACAAACTTTTCTTCCATCCCTGGAGAAAAAGGGCTGCTTTAAAAGATTTTAAGAGACTATTTCATAATGGGGCAGATTGTTAACAGAGAAACTTTCCCCTGTAATGGTATCAGATTAGGACCTAATTTCCTCCTTTAATGCATGTGTGTTTTGCTCTCTATCTGGGGACAAGGCCAGCTCCCACATAGGTCCCTTGTGGTCATATCTTTAAGGTAATCAAGTGGCAGTTCCAACTTGATGTTTGGGGCAGCCCTCTCCCTGCTAAATAAAACGAAACCCTTAAACGATATTTCTCTTGCGGCTGAACTTTGAACTAACTAATTTGGGAAGGGAGCCGTGGTGAATAGGAGTTTCTGCCACCTTGCAATCAAATTGCAAAATGAAGAAACTCGCCTTCGGTTTCTCGAAGGCTCTTCTGCCCAAATCGCTGCATGGGCTGGCATGCTTCCCTTCGCAGGCACCACAGACATGCCATGGGCCACACTCTTGGGTCTCCACCACCCCGCCTCCACTGCTCCCGTCTCTACAGCTCAGGTCTCCACTGCCCCTGCCTCCACCGCTCTGGTCTGGGAGCAGCTCAACCAGGGAGTGCTGGGGCCTTCCCCGTGCAATGAACAGCTCAGATCAGCCAGTTAAGGGGCCTCATGTCACAACTGGGTCAGGCAAGAAAGTAAACACAACTGCCCTAATTAAGAACCCCTCTATTTGGGAGGTTATTTTTTGCTTTGTTTTTCCACGTGTTTGAGGCCAAGGAGCTGTCCCAGGGCCCCCAAAGCTTTCTTTTATTCTAGAACTGGAGCGGTTGGAGAGCATCCATGGGAGTTCTCAGAACTGGGGCTGGAAACAGATGCTGTTCCCGAACCGGTGAGGTGTTGAAAGTTGCCTTGTGTTGGGGCGCTTGGGTGGTTCAGTCGGTTAAGCATCCGACTTCGGCTCAGGTCATGATCTCACTGTGTGTGAGTTCAAGCCCCGCGTCGGGCTCTGTGCTGACAGCTCAGAGCCTGGAGGCTGCTTCTGGTTCTGTGTCTCCTCCTCTCTCTGCCCCTCCCCTGCTTACACTCTTTCTCAAAAATAAATAAAAACATGAAAAATATTAAGAAAGAAAGAAAAAAGAAAGAGAAAGGAAGGAAGGAAGAAAGAAGAAAGAGAGAAAGAAAGAAAAGGAAGGAAGGAAGGAAGGAAGGAAAACAGTCGTCTTGTATCTCCAACGCATCTATGTTAGGAAAGGAATACACACCGTGAGGCCTCTGTGCATCGTGCTTTCTTCGACGGGTTTTAGAAGTTCCGCTTGCGGGTTTGGAGATCACCGATTAACTGTTCCCAGGAGAGCTGCTCTGAGTCCATTTAGTGAGGGTGGGGTGTCCTGCCGATCCCTCCAGAAGGCCCGTTTTGGTCGCTCTTTGGGGATGCGCACAGTCAGCTGGATGGGAGGACGAGCTGCCACATCCTGGATCTCTACTGTGCAGGAGGCCCTGCTCTGAGAATTTACAGAAAAGCGTTTAACCCTCGCAGCCTCTTCCAGGCATAGGGGCTATTGCTGTCCTCAGTTTGGAGATGAGAAACAGAGTCCTGTCACCTGGCCGCCAACCTGGAGCTAGAAAGCAATAGCATTATGATTACAAATTGGAGTTTCTGGCCCTTAGCCACCAGGCCCCCTGTATCCTGCATGAATCCCATGCTTTGACCCTGACTTTATTGCAGCCAGCACAGACCTCATGCGCCCGCTAAAAGTGTTCTTCCAGAGTGGAGAGAGGACATAGGCCGGCTTCTACCCAACATAATAGACATCGATGGCGTTTCATAGACACCAGCTTATCAGATGGCGGTCTTCCTGCGCTGGGTCTGGGGGAGCATTTGGTATATCATAAAAGGTCAAAATCCTTCTTGTAGGCAGCCCCCTCAGGCACACGTGCGTGCGTGCACACACATACACACACTCACACACACACACACACACACACACACACACACACACACACGGCTCCTGTGCAGCTTTTCTCTTCCTATTCCCATGTTTCTCCCCCGACCTCATCTTCATCAACAGGAATTGTGTTTCCCCTCTGCCAGACCTTCCCTTCTCAGAAGTTGGAGGCCGTCCATAATACTTTCGGGGGCTTAACTATTGGAGCCCTTCGTTGTTTGCGTAGATGTCTTACTAAATAGCTTAAAGACAGGTTGTGTGTGCATTTGTTTAATCCCTAGTATTTCTAAACACCATACCTTGAATATGGTAGACACCCAGAACTTGGTTCTATCACCCCCTCTTACACCATCTCCTTACACACAGAAAATGCCGGGCAGACCATTTGTGCGCGTTGTTATTTGCAGTGGGATTTCGGTAAGTTCCGGTATAGGATCCAGTCATGCTTGTGTGACGTGAGCTGCTGCTTTGCAGTGTGAAGGCTTCCCGGCCTCTTCGCAGACCTTTCTTTCCCAGGAGGAGCACGTAGGAAACAAGACACAGTGCTGACAGTTGAATCAAGTGCACAGCAAGCGTTAGGGCTGAGATGTGATTCGCGATGTCACAAGGCCTCCGGAGACCGTTCAGCCCCACCCCACCCCCATGTGAAATGTGCCTTTACCTCTGTTCTCGCTTCAGATATCTGAGTGTTTGATGGAGGGAGCCAGGGCGAGGTGAAGTCGGGGGGTTCGTTCATCGTGGGATTGTTATTTCGGCAGAAGGACGAGTGGCGGGAAAGGCCTTGAAAACTGGCACACGTGGGCCATGCTGAATTGGCCCGGTGAGTGTGGAGCCCACAGCCTCCTCTGAGGGGCATGAGCATCCACGTGTATCTGTCCTTCTGGAAAGCGGACGCGATGGGGTCACGAGGACCCACGAGAAATGACCTGTGGCCCCGGTGTGCTTTCTCTTCCCCTTAAAATCAAACTGGTGGTTTCAGACGGTTCCACTTTTGTGACCTTGAAGCATATACGTTAAAAAGCTGGAGGAGTCCAGCTCACAAAGACAAACAGTGGACAGAAGAGTGGGTGCCAGGGACCAGGGGGAGGGGGAAATGTGGAGTGAGTGTTCAGTGGGGACAGAGTTCCGGTGTGGGAAGATGAGAAAGTTCTGGAGATGATGATGGGGATGGTTGCGCAACAGCGTGAATGTACTCAGTGACAGCGAATTGTACATCGGAAGGTTATGATAGTAAATTGTATGTGATGTATATTTTACCACATTAAAACCAGAAGAGCGAGAAATAGAGCTGAACCATTCATGTAGATTGAACCTCTGTCGTCTGATACAGAGAACTCAGGCCGTCCTGTCCTGGAGTAGAAATTGTGGAAATGTAGAGCAGCTCATGTTAAGGAGTTCACAGCCTTGCCTTACCCATCTTTTCCATCCGCAAGAGCCATTTCACGTTTAAGCGAAGGCAGGAATGGGGGACTTGAGAAATGGTATCACTACCATTGAAACTCCCACTGCCTAAGCCACTGCTTATGACTGGGTTTCGTAAAGAACAGGACAAGGGCTCCTTCCTTCCGTCTTCACTTATGGATGGCCTCAGAAAATGGCACCTGGGAAGGCGGGTGACAGGAGAGGCAGAATGTCCTTGCTGACACTGAAATCAGAAGTGTTGTGTTGGCGGGGGCAACTGGGCGACCCAGTTGGTTGAGCGTCCGACTTCGGCTCAGGTCATGTTCTCGTGGTTCGCGGGTTCGAGCCCCGCGTTAGGCTCTGTGCTGACAGCTCGGGGCCTGGAGCCTGCTTCGGATTCTGTGTCTCCCTCTCTCTCTGCTCCTCCCCCACTCACACTGTGTCTCTCTTTCTCTCTCAAAAATAAATAAACATTTTTAAAAAGTAGAAAAAAAGGAAGAAACGTTGTGTTGGGAATGCATCCCTGTGTTCAGAGCCGGTGAACTTGAATACTCTAGTACCTGAGCACTTTTTTATATGAAATTATACAGCAGAACTCGGGGAGCGGGGGGAGATCCATCATTTTATTCTAACATCCATCTGTGAGATTTAGGTCTTGTCTTGGAGAACAGAGGATAGGTAAGTTCTTTCCCACCCTTATGAGTGGAAGTTGGTGAGGTTGGTCTAAGACAGTAACTTTTGGCCAATGAATCTCAGCCATTTGCCCCGTGGAGTCAAAAGAAGTGAAGTGAACCCTTCAAAACAACCCCCCCTGCCTTCACATTCATTGCTTGGAGGGGTGGCAACCAAGCACCCAGTTAATTGTTGGTTTCTCTTGATTTCAGTGTAATCAGAC